>NC_060065.1:53034702-54398988 GCF_020283565.1 Trifolium pratense | reverse complement strand
GCTTTGGACTTTACACAGGATAGGTATATAAGTTGTATACCGTTTTTGTTCTTGACAACATCATATTTTATTCTGCTATTGTTTCTTGCTAACGAGTTTAATCTTTTTCTAGTTGTTGATGTTGTGAGGACCGATAGTCATCTTGAATTCTATGAGGACAGGAGAAATTTTAGCTAGAATGTCAGATATTCTTGCTGTCTATGCATGGGTTGATCCTGCAACGGGGTATTGTCAAGGTTATGTTTTTTCCTGTAAATTTCTTGGTTTCTTACCGATGTTGGGTTCTTGTTACACTGATTTTGGACCAAAAACTTACCTTCTTTTACCGGCTATTGAATGTTAGGTATGAGTGATTTGCTGTCTCCCTTTGTTGTAATCTTTGAGGATAACGCAGATGCATTTTGGTGTTTTGAGATGCTTTTGAGGAGAATGGTATTTGCAAATTCGGCTAAGATTCAAGAACATAATTTTGTTTGCAGTGACTGACTAGTTTTCTTTGACACATGTCCAGAGAGAAAATTTTCAAATGGAAGGCCCAACTAGGGTGATGAAGCAGCTGCGAGCATTATGGCATATTCTCGAGCTGTCAGATAGAGAACTTTTTGCCCACATGTCAAAAATTGGTGCTGAAAGCCTTCATTTTGCATTTCGTATGTTGCTAGTTCTCTTTCGGAGAGAGTTATCTTTTAATGAGGCTCTTTCAATGTGGGAGGTTCGTGCTACATGCTTCCAGCTTTAAGATTAATAATTGCCATTGGTTAAAAAACAAACAGATCTAGTTTTGCTGTTTCTTTTTCTTTGAGGTAGAGTTGTGATTTGCTTTATTACAATAAGTCAATTCAAAGGCAGAGATTGGCCTTCCATATCTTGTGAGTGTTGATTTGATCAAGTTTATTGGCATCTCCGCAAAATATGCATATGATTTTTGAATAGTAGTAATAATGAGTTAGTGCTTTTTTGGACATATGGTTTAGAAAGTATTGTTGCAAAGAAAATTATGCCTGTAATTGTGAAATAGATGATATTTTGTGCCCTTTATTAATAACATTTTGATACATCATTGGTTTAGTCCTGTCAATACATGATGCCAGTAATCTTGTGTAATGCAGATGATGTGGGCAGCCGACTTTGATGAATCCTGGGCATTTGATTTAGAGGAGAATTGTCTGGAAGCATTAGATTTACATCTTCCCAGTGACTCAACCAATTATATAAAAGAAGCAATTGCTGATTCTGACGATGATAGTATCAGGAGTGGTTCACAGTCAAGTCATAATGAAAATGACAACACAAAAGCAAGCCTGCAGCCACATCATGGGAACACTGATCACCCTGTATCTGATGTCAAATTGAAGTTGCAAGCATCCCATGCCTTTTGTGGCTTGGCAAGGAATATCTGGTCAAGAAATGGTCAAGTTCAAACGAGAACTATTTCCTCCTTGGCAAGGAAAGGAAACGATGAGTTAGCCACATTCTGTGTTGCAGCAATTCTTGTTTTAAACCGCCAGAAGATCATTCGAGAAACCCGCTCGTTCGATGATATGATAAAGGCAGGTGCATTGATCTTTTGTTTTTACCAAGCAATTAATGCCTTGTTAAATTTATTTGTTCTGTGCATTTTATTCCTTTCGGTCATGCTCAGATTATCTTCTTTTATTCTGTACAGTTTTAAGTCCCTCTATGCTGATTGTCCTGAATTATTACCATTTACTTGATAACCAATACATATACTTAATGATGTCCCGCATATACTTATGAGACATGTTTGCAACTTTGTTTTTACAAAAAAAATTCTTCCATGTGGAGTTCTTTAATTCACTATGCAGAGAAGGAAGAAAGGAAATTAGCCAAGGGATATTGTGTATTTTCTAACTTAGTATTTCAAAATTATATATTACAGA
The DNA here is from genome assembly GCF_020283565.1 of Trifolium pratense. Classification (NCBI taxonomy): domain Eukaryota; kingdom Viridiplantae; phylum Streptophyta; class Magnoliopsida; order Fabales; family Fabaceae; genus Trifolium; species Trifolium pratense. The sequence continues at coordinate 54,397,087 of NC_060065.1, read as the reverse complement.
TTTTCAATGACAATATGTTGGAGATCAATGTAAAAAGATGCATAAGAACAGCAATCAAAATCCGAAAGAAATATTTTAACAAGGTAATTCCTAAATTAGTTAATTTTCTCTATTTGCTACTCATAAAAGATGATAATAATTGCTTTTACTAACTTTTTGCCTTTTTTGTTTAGCAATGTTCAATATCCTTGTTTTAATCTTTTAATGTTCAAATAACTTCATCTGATTCTGATGAACTGCAACGCTTGCATTGTTTAGCTCCAATGTTTTTATCTTCATGCGAGATAAAACTTAGATTCAAATCAGTTTCTCTCTGCTGTTCTTTATTCATATGTGACAATGCATTTAGAACGGTCTTCCCTCCAAATATACGACTTTTATCTATATTTCTAAGATTTCCCCAATGAAATTGAAGTCTAATCCTGTGACAGGTAACCAAGAAAAAGAACTGTGCTGCAGAGAAAAGAGACTAGGGCAATATCATTGTTATATGTTCTTGAGGAAAAAGCACCAAAAGGCACTGAGGAATACTTATGAGGCTATGCTTTTCCAAACTGGATCATGGTGTTAATTTTTTTTATTACTTGTCCACTTTGGATGGGAGATTTTGTAGCTTAAAGTGTTTTTGCTTTTGGAGTTTCATCCAGCTGTTGTACCTTCATAGTCACCATTACTCTTTTTTATGAGGTAATATCACTTTGTTCTGCTTTACATTTTTGTCTGGTCACTTAACTTTGGATGCTTTTACATTCCTAGATGATCTTTCCCAAGACTTTTCCAAGTATGCTGCTGCGCTCACAATTCAGTTTCTGTTTTTTGGAAATTTGATGCTAGGATTATTAATAGAAAAAAGTGTATTTTACAAGGCTCTTGTACTGAAAGCTTTGGGTAACACTGTAAGGAGTAAACAAAGATGTTAATAGGCACATTTGTGATCAAAGGAACCAAATATGTTGTTGCTTCTATTTGTTTGGTACTCAACCCTGACGCAATTAAATAACCTAATAATGTAGCTTCTTCCCTATGATAAAAATTGTCCAGCACCTTTAACCTGCTTCGCCAAGGCTGGATGTGCCTAACAGAACGAACACTCCAATCCCTGTTGAAGGGATTCTGGGACTTTATGTTTCATACTCGTTCCGTCTCATTATAAGTGTCTCATTTGGAATATTTTTGTCTCAAATTAATTGTCACTTTACAACAATATTCTTATTTAATTAAATAGTCAGCTTAACTATTATATTACTACTACCACCATGTTCAACCACTTAATTAATACGGGTATTTTACAATTTTTAACTAAAAAATTCAACATAGCTAATCATTTTCTTAAGAAGTGCGCATGACCTAAAAAGACATAAATTACAATGAGACAAAGGGCGTACCTTGCAAGGGATTCGTCTATTTTTTTTCTTATTGTAATACGGTGTCTTATTTCACACAGTTAATTGCATTAGATTGTTTTTGTAAATGAAATTTGTGTCTGGTTGATTAGCACTGCACAATATCCATTTGAAAATTCACTAGCTGTAGCAGCATCACTGATGATATTTCAGTAGTGATTTTAAACTTATTGAATGCTGAAGTCTTTCTCTAGAAATTTGATTTTTGGATTGGTTATTGAATGGCTAAGTGTTGCAATTGATTAAAAATCTTGTTGGAAAATTGATTAATTAACATTTGAAGGCAACATATCCTTTTTGAAATTTCCAGTTTATCTTTATTGTCTAATCAAGGAGATTTATTCTGTGAGGGATGATTCCTGTAGATTATGTTAAAGATTTGTTCCCTTTTGTAGTATTTGATCTTTACATTGCTATTTTTATCTTTAACATGATATTTCAGCTGTGATTTTTAATTTATTGAATGCTGGAATCTTTCTCTAGAAATTTGATATTGGATTGTTTATTGAATGGTTACATATTGTAATTGATTAGAAATCTTGTTGGAAATTGATTAAATCAGATATGAAAGCAATATTTAATCTTTTTTGACATTTCCAGTTGATCTTTATTGTTTAACCATGGAGGTTAATTCTGCGAGAGATGTTTCCCAAAGATCATGTTAATGATTTATTTCCCTTTGTAGGCATTTGATTCTTACATTGCTTATGTTTTATTTTTTTCTTCCTCTTGAAGCCAGTTAGAAGATTCACAGGGGGATTTTTTATCACTTGTTGATCCCATGTCTGACAAATTGGCAGTCTTGGATACTTCGACTGGTTATACAGATAATGTTCTTTCAATTTTTGCTCAGCTCATATTTCTGGAGAACATCATACATAAGCTATCACTACTTAAAGCATTTGGAGTTTGGAAAAAGCACATGCATACGAGAAGAAATGGAGGGTAGATACAGGGGAGGGAATTGGTGTAGTATACGCCTATGCGGTAACATAGAGTTAATCTTTGTGGTAGATTTGAGTTGGCAGAAGAAAGGATATATAATATAATATAATTGTTTATACATACTACAACAATATTTTTTTGTAACTTCTTAAATTGTTGGATCTTACAAAGGACATAAGAGAGTACAATTCTTGTCACTTATTCACGTACTATTCTTTACCTTCAGAACACAGAAAATAGTATATTTAAACTGGGCATATCTGAATCCAGACAAAATATTAAATTTCTCTGCTGCTAATTTGGGTTTCACTTATTTGTGAATCGACAATTCCGGCGTATCTCTCCTTGATTTCCTGTTAAAACTTTGATATTTCCCATTTTGAACATTGAATGAGCAAATTCTCTCCTAAAATCTTCAAATCCAGCAGCAAATTCATCGGTGATCTCTTTAGTGTCATCGCCATATAGTAATTGTTGATCTATTCCCAGGACAGCTTCATTGCGCAGGATCCTTTTGTAGTATGATTCTCTGAAGATGTAATTTGATCCAGATTCTGGGTTTAGGAATACCAGCGGGTCATGTTGTCCTTTCTTGGTTTTCGGTGGACAAAGTCCTCTCAGTTTGTCTCGAAAAGTAGCATCCAGGCTTGGGTCTGAGTTTCCAGTACCGTTGAAATTATACAGCCTATCAAGAATGAAGCTGCAATGTGTTTGACCCAGTGTGTGTGCTCCTGTGTTGATATGAAACAGACACTCATTTAGAACATATTATTAGCATGTAATTTCTACTACTGGATTGTAATGTTGCCTTACCTAAGAGTGTTGTCATATCTAGTACATCCAAGCCCCTTGATTTGAAGTATGCTAGAGATTCCTGCCATGAGATGGATGGTGATGGCAAGTCTACTGATGCAGCATCTGATTTCATGCCATCCTTTCTTCCTGTGAAAACTGGATAGCCAGGTGCACCTGCCTGTAGACATTAATTCTCAAATGAGTTACTGTTTGTTAACTCTTACCCTACCTTGAGAGAAGTTTTTCTTGCAATTACGGAAAGGAATTGTAACTTTGTAAGTAGACTAGTTGAAAGAATACCATTTTAGCAGCATCTCTGGTGGCGAGATGGAGTATATCAGCGCAGGAAACAATTCCAGGGCATCGTGATTCCAGGACTGTTTTGATATTGTCAATTAGTGCAAATCCTCCAAGCCCCCGGTTTTGTGGTGCTTTCTTTTCGGGATTTGGTCCTTCGTCAAGCAGTATCGATGCATCACAACCCTATTCAGGAAAAAGAAATAAAAGAACACAACTTATGCATTTGTAGTGTTTTGAAAGGTAAATTCTTTAAACCTCATGAACTCTAAATACTAAGAATGAAACAACTGAATCTAGATTAAACAGCAAGAGTTAGAGTTTCGACTATATATTTCTTAGTGCAGCTTGCATATATATATTCTTTAGCTTCAAGGGTCTGCTGTTTTTGTAATCCATCCTTTAGCTTTTACTACTGCCTAAAAGTTCTTATCAGCCGTTGACCTCACAGAATGTCTGTTTCTTAGCTTAAAAAGTCGAAAATAAAAGACTAACTAGTACCAAAGTATAAAAGGAAAAAAGGTGAGGACATACGGTGACGAAACAGTCGGTGTAAACCAAGCGTAGTAACTTAGCAGTAATGCTTTTGTCATTATCCCATAACAGCTTCACTTGGTGCCGGACATACACCTCTGCTAAGTGGCATGTCTGGTTATAGTAATGCCACCGCAACTTTGGCTGTGGAGTTGGCGCTGCTGCCATTCCATAATCAAAGCTCAACACTGCAAAAACTATTAATATTGGAAAAACCACATACATAAGTTTCCCCATCAGGGAAAAAACAACTCTTGCTATTTGTATAATACTAAGCTTGTTTTGTAGGGATAGCAGTGGCTAGAACATTATTGCATATTGCTGCTTATATAGAAGTGCACACTGTACTAGTGGCAATAAATAACCGACCACACTTTAGAATGGTATAAAAATTAAAAAAACTTGTTAAGTAATAAACTAATACTACTGATTTTAAAATCTATAATAATATAATCCATGCATTACGGCACCGTGTGACGGAAGAGTGAGGCATGGAGCTATTCACATGCACCAAGGAAAAGACCAATCTACGTTAAATGGAATGGGGCAACCTCTTTTCCACGGAAAATGTTACGTAAATACATTTATTTGACAAAAATACAACAAATATACTTTTTTGATTTTTTTAATATTTTTTGCATATCTCGTTTTGCGTGCTTGTGAGTGGAAAGAAAGTTGTGTTAATTTTATGTCACAAAATTTGTGTTTGAATAACACACCTCATTTTCCACAAGGTGATAATTTCAACATTTTTTCCCCCATAAATAAATAGGTGATGCCCCTTACACTTTTCTAAAAAACCAAATGTTGCTAGAAATAATCTTTTCCAGAGATTTTTTAATATCAATCAAGCAATAACTTAACTAAATTTATTCTTGTAAATACAACTCAATTGATATGCAATAGTCTGAATTTAAATTCAAAATTCTATATTTTTTTCACATTTAAAATGTATGAGTCTTAAATCACTAACCTACTAGAGTTAAAAAGAAAAATACTCGGTCTCAAATATCACTTTGGATCTTTTTTTTTACCATATTATACAAAAGTTTCATCGTCACTAGCGATGACTAATCTTCATTGGTAACATGTGAGACACACAAAGTGAATTCTCTTTTCCTAACCGAATTTTTTCAATACGCAAATCAGAAATTAAACCTCTCTAACACACTTATTTAAGAGATCTAAAACTCTTACTACTTGAATCAATTCATTCATAGTATCACTTTGGATCTTTACTTTTATGGAAAACAAATAGTATATTTCATACAAATTTTCAGGATCTGACCCTTGCACCAAGGCACTTTCAACATCCTTCTAAGACGTGGGTGGTAAGCAACGTGCTATCATGTGATCTCTACTTGGATTTGGGGTCTCATTAAATTCTAATGCTTTCTCTAGCCACGAGAATGGTTCTTTTTAAAGATCCAATGTTTACTATAGCATTAATCTACTATGTATGTATGTATGTATGTATGTATGTATGTATGTATGTATGTATGTATGTATGTATGTATGTATGTATGTATGTATGTATGTATGTATGTATGTATGTATGTATGTATGTATGTATGTATGTATGTATGTATGTATGTATGTATGTATGTATGTATGTATGTATGTATGTATGTATGTATGTATGTATGTATGTATGTATGTATGTATGTATGTATGTATGTATGTATGTATGTATGTATGTATGTATGTATGTATGTATGTATGTATGTATGTATGTATGTATGTATGTATGTATGTATGTATGTATGTATGTATGTATGTATGTATGTATGTATGTATGTATGTATGTATGTATGTATGTATGTATGTATGTATGTATGTATGTATGTATGTATAATTTTGGTATTGTGGATAAAGGGTACTCAGTAACCGACTGTATTATATCATCTATATGTCATTCTGTGGTTATTAATAAATCATTCTGAGTGTCTCACTTGTTGATCATAGGTATATATTATAACATCTATATGTCATTCTCTTTTAATGTTTGCTTAAAATTTAGAAGTCAATTAGCTCATTTCAAATCCTAGAAAATCTTGTGAAATAAATCAATTGAGTTGGAAATGTAGTTAAATGGAGAATTATACGGTTAAAAAGTCCCACATATTATATGAGTGGGCATGGATAAAAGTTTACAAGTAAGAGACAATTATCAGTTACACGTCGGTTTTTTAGGGTTGAGTTAAACCTAATTCCCAATTCTAAGATGATACAAGAGTCTCTTCAAGATCAGTTGGATCACCTGCTATCGGACCACCCACTATTTATATTCCTCATCTTACAAGCCGTTGGGTCACCCGCTATGGGAACCCAATTCCCAATATACTACAGGATTAAAGTTTAAACGCGCGCTGCAAAGTATCAAATATCTCAACGGTCTTTTATCATCTATGTTCTACTTGCGGTACAAGGGTTATGTATTGATACTTAGAGCATAATTCTTAAATTATTAAGTAAAAAATATAAGACTTTCATGAATTAAATTGAAAGAAAAATGCAGAGTTGCTTAAATATATTTTTGATGGCTAAATGTTGCTTAAATATTTGACGAAGAATAGTAAAATGATTATAACTTGTTTAAACATACTTTATCATGTCTGCTTTGAAGCTACTTAGTTTTAAAGCTTTTGACTGATTAATATGAAAAATGGTTCCAGTTGGATTACAGAGTGTATCACTCATTTTCGTTCTCTTATTTGGCTTGTAGATTGGAAAAGTGTTGTCTAAACACGTTGTCACAAAAACCAACAAAAAACGTGTAAACAAAGTTAGGCATATGTAATCCTCGTCTATGCAATTAAACTGAGCTAACAAGTTGAAGCTAATTTCTCGGTATGGAAAGGAAAAAGGTGTTTCTCACAAGTAAAGGATCCATAGTTTTTTTTTCCGCGTCTCTCGATCGTTTCTCATGCGCTTCCCGATCAAAATACTCCTTTTATTATCTAGGTAGCGAACTCAGTTCGCACCTTATGTAGCGAATGACAATGTTTTTTTTACTCAACTCCAACGTCTGCAACCTTGACTTCCCCAATGAATGAAAATATTCTAAAAAATACAATTTGTTACTCATAGTACAAACTCAAACACAGTCGCTACTTATAGTGCAAACTCAATTTGTACTTTAACTAGTGAACCTTATAAAAATTAAAATACAACAGAAAGAAAGACTAGGAGTCATGAAATAGAGTTAATCATGTTAATTTTTCATTCTTTTCAATTAGACATTTTATGCATGTACCCTAGGACTCTTTTTCCATCCTCCACAATTCTTAAAAACCATTATGGATTTATCCATCCAAATGCAAGAAAAATATATATTTTTCCCATTTGAATCGACAAATCCATATGATTTTTAAGAAATCAATAAAAGGTAAAAGGAGCTTTCCAACAAAAGTAGTGTATAGTTTTATCAGGTTATAACTGGTTCAAGTTCTTTCTTCAACGAGGAAAGTGGTTTATCAATTGATTTGCCCGCCCTTTTAAATATATTCGATGAAGGATTGTCTTCTTCATCTTCGTTGTAATCATCATTTGGCGACACTTTTGATTTCTTAACAAAAATGTGGCTATTGTTATCTTCAAATAACCTTTTAATTGGATGTGTAGTAGCATCCCCCTTTTTAACAGAAGCATCACATTTACGATTAAATGTTTCCAAACTCAAAATCCGAAAAGACTTTCGTATCAAAGGAACATAATCCTCCTCCTCCTCCTCTTCGTCGTCGTCATCATAACAAAATACAAATCCTAATGTATTTTGTGCATATGAAGCAGTGCATTTAAGATCTACGGGTTTATTATCACCATCACCACAAAATTTTGACTTATTAGAAGCCTCAACATCCATCATTCAACTGTAGAAATTAGAAATTCTCTTCAATTACACTAATATCACATGAAAAAAAATATATTTTTTTCAAATTTTTTGACAATTGATAAAATTTCACCACTTTATCAGGACAATGAAATTTGAAAATAAAAGGAATTCAATTGAATTAATTAAATTGCCTATTATTTAAAATCTCTTGAATTTCTAGAATCCCCATCCAAACACAATCTAAGAAAAAAGTTGTAAGTATTGATCTTTATCTAAAAATTGGTTTTTTGAATGGTGAGTGAATTACATGTAAAGAAAATATTAAAATCATACATTGTTGGTTGGAAATAGCTGTCTAAAGCTATAGTAGACGAAGAGGACTTATGTGTGCTTTAATTGGTATTCTTAAAATCTCTTTGATACCAGCTATTATTTTAATTTATATAAAAAAAATCTGTCTAAAATTATACAGTAATTGATTATGTAAAATCATAATTTTATTCACTGTTTCAAAATAAAGTTGAGTTCATGCATGAAGTTGTGAGTTCATCCATAAAAAAGAAAATAAAATACAATGAACTCTATGTTTAGTGTTATGGTGAATTTGTCAGAATCACGATTTTAATTATCTTAATTCTGACTAACTCACCCTCATATTAAAGATGCACAACTACAAATTAAAGTAGTAAAAATGATCAAAGTAATAGCAGTAACATTGACATATTCTACCACTACAAAAATAAAAAATAGAAATATAGAGAGTAAAAGTAGCATACCAATTAAGTTTATGAATAAAGTGCTCTTTCACAAAAGAAAACTCTTTTATTTCTCACTGTTTCTTCTAAGCAAGGTCTATTTTCTCATCGTCTATTTTTATAGTTAAGGAAAAGGGTTTCTGATTAAAGAAACAAAATAACAAATTAGAGAGAATCAAGTTAGATTTATATCTTTTAAAACTAATTTTCCGTTAAATAAAAAACGAATCTTTACGTTTTTAAAACAACTAATCTTAATGAAGCAATATATACTTTATTAGAACTTTTTAGCATGAAAATGTAGAGTTAAAAATTAAATTTTGAGCTCATATTTTATGAAAAAATGTTTTATAATGAAACAAATTTGAAAATTTAACATGAATTAAAACTACGTGGCTGTTTTTTTTTTTTTTTTTATAAAGACAAATCGGAAAATCTATTTTTTTATAGGAACACAGAACTTATTTAACTTTTTTTTTTGTTAGTTAAGTAGTCTATTATTAGAAATTCACCCCCTTAATTTAGATGAATAAGTGGAGATTCGAACTCCAAACCCTACACATATATATATATATATATATATATATATATATATATATATATATATATATATATATATATATATATAGGGGACACTTCAAGTGAGAGCAAAGTCTTATGATGAGAGATGAAAGGAGTAAATATAAATCATTAGATGTAAAAGAATGGTCTTGATTAAATTCCACTCTTTAAGTGCCCCTTACTCTATGATACACTCTACCCCTTTCTGCGATGCCACTTGCTCTCGGATTCTGCCTTCGTCACTGCTACTTCTCCAATTAAAAAATCTGGAATCTAAGATTTCTAATGACGAGCCCAAAATCAGTTTCCTGACCTAGAAAATTCTAGATTTTTCTTGAAATTGTTAATTGCATAGCTTTCATGTTTTAAGGCCATTAAGCATAAGAGAATCTCGTTGATTGCAACAGATGCATACAGGATCAAGCAAAACAAAATCAATCATGTTTTTAATAATAACAAATTAAAAAACAAAATCAATCCTCCATTGAATTATGATTGGCACAAAATTTTTTAGGGTAAAACTTGGCACAACACCTGAATCACTATGGATATTGAAACAAAACATTTTAGCTAGTTATTCGATTAAAAAAGCTGTGCAAAATAATTGAAAGGTTATGAATGGATACAATGAATTAGGTGTGTGGGAAACTGGGAATTGAAACATGGAAGGCCGTTGGGGAAGACGGAGAGAACTATTATAGCGTGCATTGAATCTTAATTATTAATCAAAGTTTAGATTTAATCAGAATCGTCCTTTTACATCTAATGGTTTATATTTATTCCTCTCATCTCTCACTATAAGACCTTGCTCTCATTTGAAGTGCCGCCTATATATATATATATATATATATATATACTAGTTCTAGTGCCCGTGCTAACGCACGGGAAACACCGCATTTTAGTAATTTCGTACACAATTATCAATTTGCAAATGCTATATAAATTTGTGATAAATAAAATGGCAAAATATTGTTTCTTAGTTTCACCCCTCAATTTAGATAAAATATTTCTTGGTTACCATTAAGAATTACGGGAAGCATATAGTACAAATTACTAACTAAATTCAATCAAATGGCAAAATATTGTGTTTTAGTTTCACCCCTCAATTTAGTTGGCATACTTGTTAGTTACTCTTATCATTTAACAGGAAGTATGAAGTACAAATTACTATATTCAATCAAATCAAATATTAATTATCATAACCCTTCTGGGATGCCCCCCGTGTTTTTTCTAGATATAAAACTTGAAACTTAATTATCATAAAGTTACATAACATCATCCCTCTATAATATTTAACAAAGTTGATATATGCATAAACATAACCCTTTCGGGACGTCGCCCATGTTTTTTCTAAATATAAATTTGGAACTTAATTATACTAAAGTTACATAATACCCCTCTCTTTGCTTACTATGTTAAAGACTCTTACAAAGCAAACTATCAAACCAAAACTCAATAAGAAATAAAATAATGAACAATATGTATTTTGAACTTTTATTCTATCAGGTGAAGTTAACAATAATATTAGAATAATGCTAGCAACACACTCTTTAACAAACACACCACAACACACTCTCTTTTATTGGTTGAAATTCATATGGGTCCCATAAAAAAATGTGGACCCATATAATTTTTATGGGACCCATGTGAATTTCAACCAATAAAAAGAGAGTGTGTTGGAGTGTGTTTGTTAAAGAGTGTGTTGCTAGCACTCCTCATAATATTATCTACTAAGACTACTATAACCAAAGTGGTTTTTTTTGCTTGGTGTTTCAATGCCAAGTATATTCAATTGGCTTATAACAGCCAGCAATCTAATTGCTGATATATGAAGTTAAAAATTCGGTATATCGTTTCTACTTTTGCACCATGGTGATCTTTGCTATCTTAATAAAATTATTTTTATGTTGCATTCTACTCCCTTCGTACCACAATATATGTCGTTTTGACACTTTTACGCATATTAAGAAATGTAATGATTGTTGTATGGAAAAAAGAAATTATGAGTTAGTTTACAAAATTACCCTTCATTAATTGTATGAGGAAGATAAATTGAAGAATTGAAAGAAGAGAAAGTAATAAATAATTAAGAGTATAGGAGGAAAAATAACATTAAAGTTTTGAACAGTCACTTGAAACAAACAAAAAATGAAAAACATAAATAAATAAAGCTGCAGAAAGCTTAAAACTTACTTGAGAACAACTCTATTCATGGCCACTCACAGGTTCCTTTTTTCTAAAACACCAAGAAAAAGAAAAAGAAGATCTATTTTGTAAATCTAAATGAACAAATAAAACTCAAAATCTTTTCAGTAAGTCCTTATCAACCGATCTCATATATACTCGTTCCATTCATTTTTAAATGTCTTTTGACTGTTGATTTAACGTTCTTATTTAACTGTCGTTCTTATTTATTCTGGTAAACAAATAATACTCTTCGATCATTTCTTTACCAGAATTTGTTTTGTAAAATAAAGAGTAGTACTTCACTGTTAAAAAACAATTTCTTTTTGTTGTAAAAAATGTTGTAAGAAAACAAAATCATTATTATTTTAAATAGAAAACATTTTAGAGTAGATATTTGGTAAAAATAAGGCTTAATTATTCTTTTGGTCCCTTAAAGATATTTTAAGTTTCATAATGGTCCCTTAAAGAACATATGGTCTAGATTGGTCCCTTATTAATATTATCATTTGTCACATTGGTCCCAACCGTTAATTTATTAACACCAAATATATTAGGTGTACCAACATTATAGGTGGTCCACCATATACCTCAATACATTTTTTAATCTTAACCATCAGATATTTTTGAAGAAAAATAAACCATTAGATTTTGAATGTCCACCGAATATAACAGTGCACCATCGTGTTCTTCATCCTTCATCATTCCTTCATCTTCTTCCTCCATTCCTTCTTCATGTTCTTCATAACTTTATCATTAATTCAACCCTAAAATTTCAAAACAAACCCAGAAAAAATAAATCTTAAAATCAACACCCAATTTCATATTCTTCAACACTCAATCTCAAAATCAACACTCAATTTCATATTCTTCAATACCCAATCTCAAAATTAATACCCAATTTCATATTCTTCAACACCACCACCACAGATCCCAGATTCGCCATCCCCACAACACAAAAACGCGAAATATTAGTGTTAATTAGCAAAGATTGACAACGAGAACTTGATATGATGAAGAACAAAGAAAAAAGAAAGATGCAAGATCTGGGTTTGAGGAAGAAGATGAATAAAAGGAAAAAATATCATACGTTGGTGGTTCACTATTAGATATAATAGACCAATAAGATTTAATGGTTTTAGTTTTGTCAAAAATATCAAACGGATAAAACTAAAATATTATTAAGGTTTATGGTGTACCACTAAGTATATTGACTCATCATACACAGCAATAGTGCCACCTGTACACAATTTAACGGTTTATGGTAAAAATGGACAGAAATGATCAAAATGTTTAATGGAGAAGTCTTTAAGGGACAAATTCAGACTTTTTTTTCTTTAAGAGAACAATATGAAATCAAAAATATCTTTAAGGGACCATTTTACTAATTAAGCCTAAAAATAAATAAAATAGGTTGAGATTTGTATATATCCGACACAATAAATATGAGATTTTCTTTATGACGGAGAGTTAATGAAATACAGTATTATTTATGAAAAAATATTATAATATTAATTATTACAATAATAAAAAACATATATATTGTTGATTTTCGAATTTCAACAAACACTTGTTTTTTTTTTTTTTTGACGCGTTCAACAAACACTTGTTAGAAGTGATTTTATTTCTATATTATAGGTACAAAAGTCACACAATCCCAATCAAGTTTGTTTCGCACGTAATAAATGCAAACAAAAATTATACCTTTTCTTTTTAAAGTTTATTATTGAATTTGATATTTTTGCTTTCACTGATTAACTGATTTAACTTAAATAGAAAATAATTTTAAAGTTTATTCATTGAATTTGATATTTTTGCCTTGACTGATTAAGTGATTTAGCTTTTTTTGGTTACAATTAAGTGATTTAGCTTAAATAGAAAATAATTTTTAAAAATAAATAATTGTGCAAAAACAGAAAAATAAAATAGTATTAATCAAGAACAAACTTCCATTTTAAAAAATAACAATAAAAGAATTATAAAATGTATGTCAATAAAAAAAATTATCGAAAGAATATAGAAAAAATAAGAAAAAATTGCATAAAAATAAAAATATAGAAATAAAAAAAACAATACTCTATAAAAAAAACATAATTTTTATTTATTTTATAAACGAAACATAAACAATATTACTACAAAGTTTATTAAATTATCCTAAATATTCCTAATAAAATTTCTAATTTTTGTTTAAAAATATACACGGGATCATTATTTATCGCGTAAACATAAAAATCGAATAAATAAGTTTATAAGAAATAATTAACACAATAATTCCACTTTTTTTTACTGCAAAAAAAAATAGAAATATATCTACCATGAGAATCAAACCCAGAAATTCCACCTATATTTTAACAATATTATATAACAATTTTTTAAATATTTAATTTTAAATAAATTTTTTACATTAATATACCGACAAACTCAAATATTGAATAAAATTATAGTATATCATCTTTCTATATTTTGTTCTTATCTATAATTTGTTCTTAACTAGTAAGTAAAAGGTATATATTTTGTTCTTATCTATAATTTTTTTTCCCTATATTTAAGTATATCATCTTTCTATATTTTTTAAAATATCTTTTTAAAAAAAATATAAAAATCTCTTAGTAATAGATTTAAGAAATATAGTGTTTAAAAGTAATACCATGAGTCTTTAAACTAGTAAGTAAAAGGTATATATTTTGTTCTTATCTATAATTTGTTTTGTTCCTATATTTAAGTATATCATATCTTTCTATATTTTTTTTAAAATATATTTTTTAAAAAAATATAAAAATCTCTTAGTAATAGATTTAAGAAATATAGTGGTTATATATTAGTAATAGATTTAAGAAATCTCTTACTATAATTTGAGCATAGAAACAAAAAATTCTCTTCTCTGTTGCTTATCTCTCACGTTTCCCTTTCAACCTCACTCCTTCATCACTCACTCTTTCCGTTTTGCGCCGGCGGGAACTAACCGTCATTCCGGTAACCCTTTTACCTGAATTTCATCATTCAACGATCAATTTCCAATCTTTAATTTTTTTGGGGATAATAACAATTTTCAATAAAATAGGGTTAGGTTAATTCCATGGCGATTTCATCTGGGACTGGTAACCATCAAGAACAACATGCTCATGGCAATTTGGATCCTGCTATATATTGGACCCCCGAAGAACAAGCTACTCTTGAAGATTTACTCACAGAGTATGTTAATTTTCTATTTTCCTATCATATTACATTGAATTATGAATATGTAATTACTATATCTTATCTTTGTGTTTTGAGTTTGATGTTTAGTTTGAGAGTTGAATTTGTTAATTACTTAAACCCTATCAATTTAATTTTGGTGTTTGTCTTCTATTTTTGTAGTTCAAGTCATGAATTAGGGTTTATAGTAATAAATAAGCTATTTGCAAGTAATCATAGGCTCTGTTTGGATAAACAACTTAGCGTTTGTTATGGAATAAAAAAAAGTTAAATGGCTTGTCATATAAGTGCATATGCATTAGCTATTTTTATAACCAAAAGATAAATTACAGCTTAAAAAAGGTATTGTTTTTGTATAAGTGCTTATCATGCATGATAAGTGTGTATATGTATTATTAGCAATTTTTATAACCAAATGATAAAATAATGTTAAATTGTTTTCGTACGACCTATACGATGTTTTTGTAAGCTATCTTGGAGAGTTTATGGAAATAAGCTGAGAAAAGCTTATCAACGTTTGTCATAAGCCGTATTCGTAAATTCTCCCAAACAGTCTCACATGTGAGTTTTATATCGTCTTATGTATTTATTTGTGAATTTTGATTAGTGTATCCTTAGACTGGCTTATTCCTTAAATAAGCCAATCCAAACATGTCCATAGTACTCAATAGCGGTCTCTAAAACTTATACCTGTTTCATCTGTTTTTATTTTTGGACATTTTGGTCATTTCAGTCTAAACTCTAAAGCTTATTTGCTTTATATTGGGTTTGAATATTTTACACATGCGTGCGTGTATTGTACTTTCTGTTCACACTGAGCTTTATGAGAAACCAGGGGATCCGAAAACTAATTATATGCAAATGAGGATAAATGGCAGTTTGAAATGGAATGTAAATGAAATTTCCAGTACTAGTATTTACTTAATTCCTTAAATACAGTACTTTTTGTTCCTGTACTTTGATTGAACAGTAAGTTCATTGTGTTGTCATAATGTTCAACACATGTATTTTGATTAGCAATGCATATATGTGAATTCTATATACGTAGTAACGTAGTCACATAAATTAATGAAAATTTTAAATTTTGCTTTGCAGGTATGCCTCAATATCGAACATAACATTACGTTATGCAGAGATAGTTCCAGCGCTAAATGATAAGAGCGTTAGGGATGTGGCACTGCGAGTCAGGTGGATGAACGTAAACGTAAGCTACATACTCGTTATTTTCTGCATTAAGGCATTTATACCATGCACAAATTTGTTTTCCCCCATTATATCAATAAGTCACATCGCTTCTCATTTGATCCTATGGTGGAAACAAATTTGAGTATGATACAACATTTATCTCACTTGTGCACCATATAACTAGTCTTTATTTCATTGCATTGTTGTTACATTAGAATTTAGATGCAAGTTTACGACCATTGGTTAACGAACTGTTTGGATCATGTATCCGCAAGGCATCAGGGTTTATCTTATTATGATCCTTTTCTAGAAGTTCGTCGTAACAATGCTCAAGGGTTTAATGTATTTTCAAATAGTGGTGCTATAGCTCTACTGCACAACGGATTTTGATGAGTCCACTATGAAAACCGTGATACCATCCCATACCATCCCATTTCCTCTATAAGAGCGATGGCTGATAGTATCCGCCATCGTATTTTTGTTCATAGCAGATGTAGTGGACAACAGACAATTTTAGGAATTTTCTTTCTTTTTAAAAATAAAACTGAAGAGTCTGCATGTTGGTTGCATAGTGGCCCCTTTTTATTTGTTTACAACATTCCTTTTTATTTTATATAATTGATTTATTTCAACTGCAATTCGGCTTCTGCTATTTGTCCACAATGCTATTAGCTATTTCACATAGCAGTTTTTAGTTTTTTTGGCATTCCCACTATCGATAACACTGCATGTCATGGTTGTGACTTATGAGAACTTTTCTTGTTTGTTGGGACATGACTCATGAGAATCTTATCTTTGATATGTCGCTGCATGGTGAATATAGTCACCTAATAATGGAATTATGTATTATAATTATTTTTCGTAAGCTTTCAGCCACTTTTACCCAACTTCTGGTGGATTTGTCATAAAAAAGTTTCGTGTTAGGATTTACTCAATTGCACAAGTTATTAGACATTTAGACAAAGATATTTAAGAGTAACCGTCTTGTTCCTTCATGAGACAAAAGGGTCATTGATGATATATTCATCCATTAAATTGCGCACGACACTTCGGTTCCATTTGCAACCTTCCCCATCCTTAATTTAAACTATGAAATAAAGAAGCTGGGTGTTATTGAGATTGTATAAACTCAGTTTCTGCATGTTATGATGGTGCGTTTGTTTTTCATTTCTTACAGAAGAAAGAAGATATCAGGAGAAGGAAGGATGGTCACAATTTGGCACGAAAAAGTAAAGGCAAAAAGGTAAAGCTTCCATTTATTTCATTTTAAGTAGTAAATGTTACCTGAAACTTTTGTGCAGAATTCAAGTTTTCTGTACATATTATTTCTCAGATGCTTACCAAAAGTCAGGAAAGGGTGTCTGACCCTGCAGCAAAATCATCTCAATTTTCTGCTGCTCGACCCAATGTCCCTCCATATGCGCAACCAATGATTCGAATTGACAATGATAATGCCATCCCATATGCAGGTCAAGCTCTATACCTTGTATTTTTTTTTCTCCGTAGCTTTGGATGTTGTGGTTCGAGAACATTACAATTTAGTCTTATATCTCTAATGGACATTTCTTTCCGCTTTGAAATGTCTCACCTACTTGTCTTTTTATAAATGATGTAACTTCACTTGCCTCTTTGTTATACAACTTCTCTTCTCATATTTGGTTGCTGTTATCATCATCGTTTTGCAGCAATTGGAGGTCCTACTGCTGAGCTATTAGAGCAACATACACGAGCCTTGAGCCAAATCTCTGCAAATCTTTCCTCTCGCCAGGTGTGTTGACAATATCATTAATCTATTTTTCCTTTTGTGTGGACTAGACTGCTGATCGAACTTCTAAGTCAGACTTGTTATATATACATTTGTATTAATTGTCGAATCTTGGTTTTAGCCCTTTCTTCTAAGTTTACTTTTGTTCGATTTTTTATATTTATGGTTTTGTTTGGACGAGTGAAGAGGTTAAACCAATGTTCAGATTATAGAAACTGTCTAGAATGAGATTCCTCTAATATAACCTGTATCAAAGCAACAAATATGTATATGTTTGAAAAAAATTTCCCTTTATGCTTTTGTTGTTCCATCTCTTATAGCAGTTTAGTTCCTGACATCATGATATCGAAACTACTTGACATTCTGAAAATGGTGTTCTACTTTATCAATATGATTTCCATTCATAGGTCATTATCGTCTATTGCTGTAAGACTGACCAATAGTTTTTTGTGCTCTCTATCTTTGTTTCCAGATATATGAGAACCTCTATCTTTTGTGCCGAATTAGAGACAACTTCTTTAGAATAATAATGAATGAGTGAGTTGTTCTTTCGTATATTTACTCTCTTTATTGCTTTAATCTCATTTGACTCAATTGTAACACTTCACTTACCTCTTTATTTTTCGACAGGAGGAAGGATTCATCAGAAGTGATGAAGAAAATGCCATCTCCTCCTTGGAATATGAATGAAGAGCTGGCCAATTACATACTTCCATTATTTCTTTACCAGCCTCAGTAACGATCCTTTTTATTCAGCGATAACAGGCTTACCTCTTCATTGTTTCTTTCTCTGGTGGGAAAACAGAAGAAAGAATGAATAATTGTTCACAATCTTCAAGCTGAATTAGTTTTCATAATTTTTTACTTTTGATGTTAGCTTATCTTGTTCCCTAGTTTTTCTCTAACTTAGTGGTACAATAGGAATTATTTGTATTCATGATATTGATTAATTTAAATTTAAGAAGCAATAAGAGCAATAAGTTGTAGTACATGTTAATTTTGTTAGTACATTTTCTTTTGGTAGGAAAAGAGGGCTAACGCCCAACAAACGAAAAAAAAAAAAAACTATAAAGATATATGAATATTCCTAGGCATGCAAGCCCCGGAAAAGTCATCATAGAGGAGACTCGAGACCTCCATATGAGGAATCTCCATAACATAAGTGTTAAAAGAATCCAAAGAGAAGCTAAAATTAGTCAGCCAATCAGCACTTCTATTTCCCTCCTGACAGGTATGATTGAAAAGAACCTGTCAGTTCAAATTTAAAAGTTCTTGTATACGACACACTAAAGTGGGAGGATTGCCATTGATTTTGACTTTCCCTGTGATCATGTCAACCAGTGTTTTTGAGTCACTTTCCACTTGAAGTTGGTGGAAACCTTGTCTCCAAGCAAGCTACATTCCCAAGTACATTCCCCACATTTTAGCAAAAAAAGTAATTTTGTTAGTACATTTTATTATGCATATTTTATGAAATCAAATGTTAATAAGGAGAAAGTCTTCAATAGGCACGTATACACCACTTCAGTTTTGGGCACAACCAATAAAATAATGACAGCTCATAGAAGTAACAGAGGAGTACAAACTTAACCGTGTCTATCACTTTTTTTTTTTTTTTTTTAAAAGAAGAAACACTGTTTATCGTCTTCTCTCTTCCAAGTTCTTTTACATTGACATTTCTTCTCAAAATTTTCTTTTACGTTGCGACTCTGTCTCCGAGATCCGGCCTCTACCTAAGATGATGAGATTAGCAAACTCAAGATTATAACCATGTATTTTGGGGGGGGTGGGGGGGGGGGGGTTGGGATGGTGATTTGGGTTTTAGCCTTTTAGTGTTCAATTGTTTTCAATTAGTTGAGAATTAAATTGGATCTTAGGAGTTCTTTTGGGCTTTGCAGAGACCCTTTTCATCCTAATTATGTTTGATTTTTGATTGGTGGAAGAATATGAGCATAGAAAATCAAGAAATCACTCACTGCATGTGAGAAGAGGCATGGTGGATTTGGGTATTATGCTTATTGGAAACTTCCATAAAAAATCCTTCTCAAATGTTGGATGCTGACCCCCGTTGTCATTGTTAGGAATTGAAAGATTGAAAATTTTTGTAGTTGTTTTTAAATTTTTTTGTTATTTTCATGAACAGTAAAATTAAAGAAAGAGGAGGACCCAGTTTATATGCAAGGGAGATTGGTGAAATAGGTTGTTGGAGCTTAGGGTGGAAACTGGAAAGTATAATTATAAGAAGAAATTCGAAAAAATGAGAATCATTGATGATGAAGTTAAAACATGGATGAAGAAATGGATGAAAGATGATAACAGAGAAATGGTCGGGTTCTCAAATCCCAAAATTAAAGATTTATATTTTATTAGAAAATGAAAAAAAATTAGAACTTTGGTTGTTATGAGTTGTCACAATTTTATTGGGTGTGCCTAAAATTTAGGTGTTGTATCCGTGCCTATACAAGATTTTCTCGAAGGAGAAGTACTTGTGGTGGATCTCTTTCTGTCGTAGGGCCCTTTTATTTTGACTTTAAACAAAGTGATTATTCTTTGTATTTTTGAAAATAGTTTTTGTGATAATTTAATTAAAAATAGTAAAATGCAGGGGGATTGGTTATTATACATAAGCTATCCTTATGCACCATGCATAAGTTACTTAGTGCACCCCTCAAATTACTTGTGCACCCCCCAAATTACTAGCACACCCCCAAATTTCTCATGCACCCCCCAAATTACTTGTGCACCCCCAAATTTCTCATGCACCCCCAAATTTCTCATGCACCCCCAAAATTTCTCGCACACCCCCAATATGACTTTTGCCCCCCAATTTTATTTTTTTGGTCCCCTCCACATTTCTAGCCTAAACCATTTTGTTGTGGGAATGGTTTCAGAGATATGCACTCCAAAACCATTAAGTGTATAAGATGGTTTTAGAGTACAACCCTATAATTAGAATACAAACAATAATTGTGATTTGAAACCATTTAACCAACATAATGGTTTCCAGAATTTTTAAAACCATATAAACACACATAAAACCATTTTACAATACAAATGGTTTCAGTGTATAACTATCTGAAACCATTTAACCAACATAATGGTTTCCAGAATTTTTAAAACCATAAAAACACACATAAAACCATTTTACAATACAAATGGTTTCAGTGTATAACTATCTGAAACCATTTAACCAGCATAATGGTTTCCAGAATTTTTGAAACCATAAAAACACACATAAAACCATTTTACAATACAAATGGTTTTAGTGTATAACTATCTGAAACTATTTAACTGGTTTTAAATAATGATTATAATTGTACAAAAAAAAAACAATTATGATTCTAATTATAGGTTGTACTTCAAAACCATCTTATGCACTTAATGGTTTTGGAGTGTATATTTTTGAAACCATTCCCACAGCAAAATGGTTTAGGCTTGAAATATGGGGGGTTAAAAAAAAATTGGGCGCACAAGTCATCTGGGGGGTGCGTGAAAAATTTTGGGGGGTGCGCTAGAAATTTGGGGGTGCGCGAGAAATGGGGGGTGCATGAGAAATTTGGGGGGTGCACAAGAAATTTGGGGGGTGCGCGAGTAATTTGGGGGGTATGTGAGAAATTTGGGGGGTGTGAGATTAGGTGTGAGTGTGTGAGTTGAGATTGGCTAGGATTATTACATGTGGATGCTCAATCTAATGGATGTTATTGACTTATGTACCATGCATAAGGATTACACTTATGTATAATAACTTCTCCCAAATGCAGGTACGTAAATAAAGGCAATAGTTAATATGCATAAGTCTTTTCTTATGTATGGTGCATAAGTCATTTATAGCCATCAGATGATTTTATACGTGTAATAATCATAACTGAAGAACTTTCTATTTTTGCTTGCTCAATTTCGGCCACATTTTATATGCGATTCGATCACCGATTTCGAAAACTAATACCGGAAACATTCATAAAATCGAACGACGATCAAAACGGTATAAAGAACGTCGAGTTTCGTTGATTATTGAGGGAGAACGAACCGGGTCGACGAACCGGGTCGTCGCGACCCGTTTCTACAGAAAATGGGTGAGGAAGATGATGAACAGTGACGCGCCTCCACGCCCACTCTCACTGGCGGCGTGTGGGGGCGCGTGCGGTGCCAAGGAGACTCCAATTTTTTTTATTTTTTTACAGAAAAATAGTAAATAATTTTCTGGGAATTTTGGGACCAGATAGGTATTTTTCTGAGACCTGGAACTATTTTTAGTTAATTAAATGAGGTAAATATGCTTTTATAAATATCAGATATTAATAAAAGTTTCCCAAAATTTTATTTAGGGTATTTTGAATTATTTGGAACGGTTGGGGATATCTCACTCTCTCCAGTTTTATATCGTCTTAAAAATTTAAATTTATTTCACAATTTTTATTAAGGGTTAAATATGTTTTTGGAGAACAACTCTTTGAAACCATTCCACAGCACAAATGGTTTCATACCGTTATACACTGAAACCATTATTTTAGTTAAATGGTTTCATATGGGCATTAGTGCCAAGATGTTATACACTGAAACCATTTTACAAAACCATGCTACATAAAGCAAAAAATCATATAAAGCAATTAGGGTTAGTTTAGTTGAAAAAAATTTGGATAGTATGCATGAGATATTGGATTCGATCATTTTTTTATTGTAAAGAAAAATCGATATATATATATATATATATATATATATATATATATATATATATATATATATATATATATATATATATATATATATATATATATATATATATATAATGTATGAGATTTTATTTATATTGTGATTATGATTGATAAAACTTAAAATTAAATTGTATGTTTGACAAGTATGTTTTATATATACATGAACCATTCGTTATTATGTTGGGCTTCGAGGGGGTGTATGACGAAAATTAATTAAAAATTGATTTTTATAATATATATTTCAAAGGAACAAAAGTTATTATTTAATTGGAAACGGGGGGCGCGCTAGAAATTTGGGGGAGGAAAAAAAATTGGGGGCGCGCTAGAAATCTAGAGGAGGAAAATTTTTTTGAGGGGCTCACAAGAAATCTAGGAGAAAAAGGAAAAAAAAATTGGGGGTGCGCTAAGCAAAAGGGGGATGCGCATGTAATGGGTAGTATATGGGGGGTGCGCGAGTAAGGGATTGCCTAATTTTGGGCTTGGGCTGACTTTTGGTGTAGGAAGCAAGTTTATACATGGTGCATAAGTTTGGGTTTATGCACCATAACCACACCCGTAAATAAATTAGAGACAAATTTAAAATAATTTTTTAAGATGTAATTTTTTAAAATGCATAAGCTATTTTGTGACCTTTTGTTTGACAGGGTCCGTTTGGATTGACTTATTTTTGAGCTTATGCAAAACAACTTACGTAAATAAATAAGATTTTATGCATTATTATCAACTTTTCAAGGTATTTTGTGAGAAAACAACTTATAAAAATATAATTTTTGTTGGTAAAAACTTATAAATTAACATTAAACTATATTTATTTGCATAAGTTAGTTTCATAAGCTCAAAAATAAGCCGAAACCCTATGGGGCCCTCAATGCATAAACTATGACACTGTTTGGTAAGTACAATAAGCTGGCTTTATAGCTTATAAGCTTGTTTGATAAAAATGTGAAGTGTTTGGTAACAAGCTTCTCTAACTAGCTTATAACATTTTTTGAGATGCTATTTCAAGTAGCTTATGAACTTATAACTTTTTACATTTTTCCCATTTTTACCCTTATTAATTTTATTTATTATTTCTTTATTTTTTTTTAAAAATATAATAATTACCCACTAACCATATCAATTAACCATGTACTTTTATGTCATTTTGTACTTACAACTGTTAAATTTGTCAAACACTTTAATTTTATTCTACTAGTTTTTTTCAGCTATAAGCTATCAGCTAATTTTTCAATTATAAGTTAACTTTTCAGCTATCAACTAGCTTATAGCTTATTTTTACCTAACAGAGCTATGAATTTTGTGACTTAACAAACTGCATCTTTCGGGGATTGTAAAAGAAGTTCGATTTTTTACTATATGGTTTTTCTTAGTGTATAAGAATAGAACTTGCTTTAAGAAAAAATAGAACTTGCTTTGAGAAAAAACACATAGAACTTAACTTCAACTTGCTTAAGAAAAGAGAATAGAACTTTGATATAAAGCACACACGGCTGAAAAACACTTTGGTTGGTTCTTCGTTTAAACATTGCTTTTAGAATTCCATAAAGAGTAGTTCACTTTTATTTATTTTTCTTAATTTTCCAATTTTTAAGAGAAATCATATTTTGGAATTCAGTAAAATAGATTAAAAAAATTTGACCTAATTAATATTATTTTAGTTAAGTCTCGATAATTCTGATTAATTCAACTTTAGCTGAAATTTCTTAATCACTTGAATCAAACTATTGTTTAAATTTTTAAGAAAAAGATCAAACTACTTGGTTAAATTGTTGTTCATTTTGCTATAATGGTATGAGTTTTACACAATAGTAGCTGAGTTAAACTTAATATAGAAAGTGTATCGTGGTTGGGATGAGATGATAAGTTACGATGTATTGTTATTGTTAGAGCATTTTTAATAGTGTTCTTATTAAGAGTTTGTTTAAGTGAGTCACGTGTATACATCAATTTTTTAATATTAAGTTGAACAAATTTTCAACCGGTCAAATTCACCGACTCTTCATTAATAATTTTACGTTATTACATTTCAACGGTAATTAATTTGTTAAATTATAATTACCTCATCTTCTATAAATAACATTAAACCATAATTTTTTCAAGGGCAAAATTAGAAATTCAGGAGGTATAAAAGAAATACGAGAGATCGGGTGAGAAAACATCTATTGGAAATATCATGTCAGCAGGCAGCATACGGGGAGCTGTATTTAGCAACCGATGTTGAAAACAGATCAGAGCTGTTGTTGCCTTTTTTTGACTAAATGTTTTTTCTTTCATTGGGGGTGCAAAACACAAAAGCAGCCAAACAAAACCATCTCCCTTATTATTAAGGGAAGGAACCCTTTTCTATTTTCTTTCAACACATTAATTTTTTTTTACATATATGCACAAATTTGTATATATATTAAGAAAATTACATTTGAATAAAAAACAAACGAACAACAACCAGGGGCGGAGCCAGAAATTTAAGTTGGGGGACCAAATAATATAGTAAAAGAAATTTAATTTTTAAGTGGATAATAGGCCGTGTGAAATAAAAATTGGTTAAAAGTTAGTTGTGGATAAGATATGTAAATTTACTTACGTGACTTGTTCTTATTAGTTGTTGAGTAAATACCCCAAATTTCATGGATAATATTTTGTCCAGTCTTTTGACCCCCAGTTTGTTCAGTCTCGGAAACAATTTTCAAATCAAATACAGTACAGCTGAAGTTCTCATGTTCAGTCCTTTATTTTTTAACAGATCAAACACACTTATTATATAATTATTTATTGTGGCTAACTTTCTAAAACTTGGATAGGGTAAAAATGTTTTATGCACGTACATGCTAACACTATTTTCTTTTATGTTTCAATGAATTCTGAAAAAATGGTAACCATAATATATCTTAGGGAGCTTCTACGATACATATATTAAATTTCAATGTATCGGTACATTAGATAAAATAATTACTAAATTAATGATTTTTTTTATGTATCAAAATACTATTTGTAGATTATTGTATTTCATAAGAAAAAAACACGATTTCATTGTTTTATAAGCATTATGAAAATACGGTGTTGTGTAGTTGTTTTTTTCTTGTTCTTTTAGCATTTTTCAACGTACTGTATAACTATAAAGCATGTATGAAAAAATGCAATGCAAACACTTGCCTTGACCAGAAAGTCATGCTTTGTCATCTATTTTGACTTTAAGGAAGTTTGAAAAAGAACAGAATTAAGGTACATGTCCAGTGTTTGAAATTTTGGAGTTGTTGTTTATGACTTATGACCTCATTACATGGGTGGATTAGGTTGAAAAATTAAATTCACCCCTTTTTAAAAGTTTAGTAGAGAGTATTTGACACGATTTTTATTTTAAAATAATTTCTTCATAGCCTTCAAATTCAGTAAAGTTGTTTATATTTTACTTTTGATTATTTCATTTGGAGTTTATCACTTTTTTATATAACTTATTTTTCTTATAACCAATGAAAGCACCAAGTTGCTTCAATACACACAATTGATGACTAGGTTGTATGAACGTAGTTACGTAGATATATCATTTTAGATACTCTTAAATTCAAAAGCAGTAAAAGCAATTCATCACACTTTAACTTTTTCTTAAAAATAAGCATTTTCCTTTTTTTTTTTTTTTTTAATAATTAAATTGTTATAAACAGTCATTCAAAAGAAAATTGTTATAATAACACCGTGTATGTTCGTGAATATAACTCGATTGGTAAAATATTATAATAAACATGAGTTGTGAATTGAGATTTGAATTCGAGATTTTTTAGTTTTTCCCTAAAACTCCATTTATTTAGTTTGAAGAATGAAATTCAAAATAAGTTCATCATGAAATGCAAACTTAACATCTATTACAATTCCGTTATCTATACTCAACATCTAGGTAAGACGCTATGATCGGGATATCCGAATCCCGATCCCTCACTTTGTGAGGGTAAGTTTTCAATTGTTGTTAAGTCTATGTACTAAAAAAAAAAGAACAGGACATGGTGACATCGGTTAGGTTAGGAGAAGAGAGTTCACCTTTTATGTCTTACAAGTTTCTCGACTTAGATTAGTCATCACTGAATTTCGGTGGAAACTTGAAACCAATAACATTGTAATCCAAAAAGAGGATAATGTTTTTTTTTTCTTTACACATTTTTGTCATTAGTTAATTAATACATATTTTTTTGGATGTGTATACCTTATGGTTTATGGAGTAAACCAAACCAACCCATAAAGTGTTAGTTATCATAGGATAGGATGGCAGCAACTATATATGAAAGTGTTTCAGTTGAGATGTTGGATTTTGCTTCTTGCACTTTACCATTTGACTAAATTAAAAATTAATCAAATATTTTCTTATGTCTACATATACTTTTTTGCACCCTTTATGGGAGTGGTTTAAAATATGATATATACCACTTTGATATGAGTTTGCAATTCTTTCTGAGGAAAATAGATTTTGATTACCCTTCTCTTTCATTTAAAAGCTTGTTTGTAGGTCCTTGGAAGAATTTTCATCTCTTAATTTATCAAGTAAGCTATTCTGAAAAAACTGCATGCACTTCCACATGGCATAATGTTCTTTTCTTGTAACTCAATTATACCATGAAATATTGTTCCAAATAAAGTTCATTCAAGATTGCTTCTTCTACATATATATGAACATAGCCAATTATATTTTAGTAGGATGAAGATGTTCATAGCCAAAAGCACCAAAGGGTTGTTATCTATAATAGTGATCATAATCTTGATTCTACCACAAATTGCTGCACAAGCTGTCTCACCTGCTGATTCTCCTGCAGGTAATTATTTGGTTTCCTCATAGTCTCTAAAACTTATGAAGCATGGACACTCCTCGGATTAGGCGTGTCTGGCACCGTCACAACACTGACACTATGATTATATTGAATTATGTCATTTTCTCAAGTCGACGTGTTCGTGTCTGTGTGTGTGCTTTATAATGTATCAGAACAGATTATGCAGAAAGATAATACAAAGATTTCACATGATAATATTCAAAATTTAACATGACATATTTATTATATCCCATGTTACATTTTTGAAATTGGCTTTGGTACTGAAAATGAGAAGTACTATGTTTATGTTTTTTGTTGCAGATAATGTGTCAGAACAGATTATACAGAAGGATAATACAATTAGAGTTGATCCTTTAGATAATTTCAAAAAGTATAGAGGAGGATTTAACATCACCAACAAGAATTATTGGAGTGTAAGTTTCTTAATTTCAATTCCCATCTTCATTTGTGAGTCTAACTTCAAATACCAAAGTTATTATTTATTTATTTTTGTGTAAATCATGTATCTTCTGTGCGCAACTGCAGAGACTAATACCATTGTTATTATGTTAATTAACATGTGTTTACTGTTTTTGTAGTCTGTGATATTCACTGGAGTATATGGATATGCAATTGGAATTTTCTTCCTTCTATGTGGAATAGTGTATGGAGTTTTTTTGATAATCAACAAGTTTTATCATCACAAAAATGAAGGAAGAAAAAGAACGAAGGTGTTTCCTTGTAATTACAAGAGTTGTGATGTTTCCCTAATTCATCTGGCTTTATTTCTCATGCTAATAGCCATGTAAGTTATTCAACTTTGTCTCTAGTAACAATGATATTTAAGAATAGGATATGACTTATAGTTTAAGTATAAGTGGTTAGGTCGCTTGAGCGGAGCGAGTATTTAAACACAAAGTTGTGTGCTGTAAGCCCTAAGCTTGAATAATAGAACAGTACTGCAGCCACTTTGCAGTCCGAGACGTAGACACAATTGACCAAACTTTAGTAGTCATGCAAGACAAGAATATAGATATTCTTTCAAATCGCGGTCAAATGAGGCTGATACAGGCTCAATCGCGATTGTGTTGCATATGCATAAAACTTCTCGATGTTGCGGGTCTAGATCGCTGTTATGTACTTCCTCCGGTCTCAAATATAAGCAAATATTCTCTATTAGAATTTGTGAGGCCTATACTCAACCACAAAAGTTAGCTTGAGGGTTGAGGTTTACACTACAATTATAAAGGCTATCTATGCCATATCTCTAGCCAATGTGGGACTTCTAACATTCTCTTTTTAGGTTTACCGAATAACTCATGTATTTGGTCTAAAGAGAATCTTTGCTTATATCTGAGGCCGGAAGGAGTAACTTTTCTTAAACCCTGACCTTCGTACCATGAACAAATCTAAGTTTGAATGTACTAAAATCAAAAGTGAGAGTACATATACTTGATTAATCATTGGAGATTATGCAAAATTGGCACATCGAAATTTGTTTTGCTTTCCTCAAGTAATGTATATGGCTCTTGATTTTGTAGAGTTGCAACAGGACTAGTTCTTATAGGGAGTGCAAGATTCCATTCAGAAGCCAAAACATCAGTTGATATCATAATCAAAACAGCAAACAAAGCATCAGAAACAATACACAAAACAACAGAAGCATTAAAAGGCATGGAGAGTAATTCGATGGAAGCCAATGTCAATGTTACGGCTTCTTCAAATCTCGACTCTGCAGCTGAAAAACTTGATGATGCATCTGCAAATATTGAAACACAAGCTAGAAAGAATAGGCGCCTTATCAACAATGGCTTGAAAATAGTGTAAGACTCATCGACTCTGAGTAAATAAGCATTTTAGTCCTTGAAATTTAAGGGTCGGTCAATTTAGTTCCTCAAAATTTACGAAATAACTATTTAGTCCCTTAAATTAAAAAATATCAATCAATTTTAATGCAGGTTTGTAACTACTACAATGATTATGTGCTTGAACTTGGTTGCTGTAACAGTTTTGTCAGGTATATATTAACATCATATTTTGATTTTATACCGCGTAATAATTCTTCGGTATACACAATAATGATTGATCCATGATTCTCATAAAACAAAATGTTGGAATTTTCTGTTAACAGTTTCTGGAGTACTAAGGTTAAGGAGGACACTTTACCTGTAAGCATGCTAAATTTTCATTTGTTTGAAAATCATGTGTATTTATGTAGGCTAAATTGGGATTTTTGGCCCCTAACTTTCATAAACTTGCGATTTTGGCCCCCTAATTTTCACAAACAACGTATATGATGACAGGTTTGTTGTACTTTGCTGGTTGATGACAGTGTTATGCTGGATATTCTTTGGACTCTATTTCTTCTTACAAAAGTAAACCAAAAATTCCTTTATGATATTCTATAGTAATAATATTTCTATAAAGTTAAGGCTTGTGTTTAATTACTAAAGTGTCCTTAAATATTGTAGATTTTCTAGTGATGCATGCATAGCTCTTGACAACTTTCAAGAAAATCCTTATAACAACAGCCTAAGTTCCATTCTCCCATGTCAAGAATTGCTCAAAGCAAAACCAGTTCTATCTCAATTTAGTGCTGGCATCTATGATCTTGTTAATGAGGTAAATTTGGCATGATCTTAAAAATCACATTCATTATAAATTCTTGATGTTTGAATAATTTTATGGTTTTTTTATGGTTGTCTAGGTGAATGCAAACATATCAATGCAGGCAACAACATATCCAAACCTTGTTCATGTTTGCAATCCTTTCTCAGCACCACCAAATTATTTCTACGAGCCCGAGAATTGTCCCGATAATACTATACGAATAGGAGACATTCCAAAGGTATGCTACAAAATGGTTGAATATATGTTTTTGTCCCCTATAAAATCACGACCGTTTAACTTTGGTCCTTATATAAAGACTAAAGTTAAACAGTCGTGATTTTGTGAGAACTAAAAACATAGTATTTTTTTTAAATTGCATTTTGACCCCTAACTTTCACAAACTTGCAATTTTAGCCCATTAACTTTCAAAATAGGACTTTTGGCCCCATAACTTTCACAAACTTACGATTTTGACCCCTAAATTTAGCCCCTTTTGCAAAACGATGGTCCCCCACTAATTTTGACCAAGTCAACGTACACGTGGCAAGTAGTGACTCACATGTCATGTCAAACATGTCTTGTCATGTGGACAATGACTCACATGCCACATCAACATGGCTTGCCACATGTGCGTTAGCTTGGTCAGAGGGCCAAAACCGCAAGTTTGTGAAAGTTAGGGGGCCAAAAGTGCTATTTTGAAAGTTAAGGGGCCAAAATCGCAAGTTTATCTAAGTTAGGGGGTAAAAAGTGCAATTTGGCCTCTTCTTTTTCCATAAATTATAAGGCCAAGATATATTAATTAACACTTTGGTCCTCCTATGAAGGTATTGAAGCCTTTTACTTGTTTGGATGCAAATGATGGGACATGTGAGAATGGAAATTTCATAACAAATAGTGAATATGCAAAAGTTGAAACTTATACAAATTCAATACAAGACTTATTGAATGTGTATCCAAGTATGGAACATTTGTTAGAATGCCAACTTGTAAAAGATGCATTCTCTCAAGTTCTTGTTAATCACTGCAAGCCTATGAAGAGATATGCTAAGATGGCTTGGGTAGGAATGGTGTTCCTTGGTGTGATTATGGTTTTGTTGATTCTGCTTTGGACTATAAAAGCTAGTCATCAACATTGTTATCATATTTCAGATGGTTCTGTGGAGCCACATTTTGAAGTACCAAATGGCTTGAAATCAAGAGTAGATAAAGAGATTGAGATTTGATAGAAACTTAATTGATTAACAATTAATCAATTATAGTTTATAGTGTTTAATTAGTTCACAAGAACTTAGGAACCGGGTATTGGGAGGCAAAAATGCGCAAGCAGCTTCTCAATAATCATGTGTATAGGAAGTGTAGGCGAGACTTTACTTACCTTGTAGCCGAACTCCGAATTACTAGGCCCTTTTTCCCTAGGAAACTAAGGGTTAACACCAAAAACAAAAAAGTGCAGCACTTGTAAGTACATGACACATATATAGTATATATAGAAAATGTATACACACACACATACATGTTACATTTACATAACACAAAATACAAGTCAAATGATAGACCAAAGTATCCAGAATTTGGCTTTGGTGATGATAAATTGAATTTTGACACAAAATTTGAGTTTTAGTTCATATACTGTATTATTTAAAACCATGATAACTACTGTATACTTCCTGCAGCGAATACGCTCCCATACATGCTCACGAGACTGTTAGATTCATCTCAACGACCATCATCGCCTATTTAACCGTTGTCGACACATACAGTTATAACTTATAACCGCTTCCCCCAATATAAAAGCTCGATAACATGGAGTGTTAACGTGACTTGCAAGTATTTCCTCTGCCGTGAAACACCGTACCTGAAGACTATTACCACTCTAACCGTTTTAGATCTCACCATCAAAATCATCTAATTCTCCATTAAGCAAAACAAATTTCAATTAAAAAAATTGAAATTTGACTAGATTTATTTAATTTATAAAATAAAAAACTTATTTAGATAAAAATTAAAAAAAAAATGAAAATATGAAAATTTTGTGATTTGCAGCAATTGAGTTGAGTGGAAATGGAAAACAAAAATGGTGACGATTCTTTTCCGGTGGTGAAGCTCAGTGATTGTTTGGAAGAGCTTCTCAACTTCACTCTCAATTATCACTCTAATCTTCTCAATCTCCAAACCCAATTTTGCTCTACTCTCCTCAAACAACAAGAAAATGATTCTTTTTCTTATTTTGGTATCTTCAATTAACTCAATTTCCTCAAATTTTTATGGCAGTAGTACAATAATTTTTATTTTTATTTGCAGATTCTTTGGAAGGTGTGCCACCATATCCTTTATACAAGCGTGTTGCTTCAGCTCTGTTGAAGTGTATTGATTCTCAAGTATTTTGTAGTAAAAGCTGCAATTTTGAGATGATGAACAGTAAATTTGAAAATTCTACCATGCAGAAGAAACATAATGAATGGCAAAAATTGATTTTGGAAAAAGGGTCTGAAATAGTTAATGTATAGTGTTACTGTTATGTGAACTGTTGTTTCATTTGTTTGCTCTTATGTATCTATGATTAGGCTGGTTTGGTTTCAATGTGATGTGTGATGTTTTGTTTTTTTGTTGTTTCAACAGATTTTGAAGAGTGTGAAGAGTGTTTCCTTTGAACTCCATGTTCAAGAACCTTTTTTTACACAGCTAAAAGGTATTTTATTCATCACTCCGTTGTCCATTCGAATATTATGATCAAGTTTGATGTAATCACAGCTAAAAAAGTTACATAGTTTGCATAACCGGTGTTGCTAGGTTGAATTTGAATAGTTATATACTGTCCCTAAAAGAGACGGTAAAAAAAAATAACTGAATGCTAGTAGTAAGAATCGATAATAACGTCTGTTGGTTTGACATTGTCCTTCTAACTAGAATTTAATTCTACTATGTCTTATGATGTTATTGCCTGCAGATGGCCTGAAAACAATTGAGGGGAGGTGTGCCAGTGACAAATACAACAGGTTTCAATGTTATTATACTGTCTTATGATGTTAGTGTTATTTTTTTCCATTCACGTGGAGTTAGTAGTAGACCGCCAAATTCAATCTTGTGTGTGTTTATGAATCAATTCTGAGTCCTCTTCCTGTAAAAGAAATATAAAATTAACATTCCGAAATAATCAATTAAAAGCATACTTAGAACCAACTGAACAAACAACTGACTTATTAAAAGTTTGAAACCTTTAATGTCAAGAACAAAATTTCAATGGGCTTGTAGCTACATGGCATGTTCTCAAGTCTTTTAGACTTGATTTTGATGATGTTAGAGTTTTGATTCTCCATTAGGCCACATTTCCCCATCTAGGAAGCCAAATCATGTGATATATTTATGTTTTGAATTTTAACAAAATATGTACTGCACGTTATTATGTCATAGTCTCCTTAGCCGTGTTACCAGCTATATATCAACTTCATTGGATTTTATTATCTCGTTGAGTATTGGTTTATTATGAGCTATATGTTTGTCATTTTACTTCTCTCGTTCATTTTCCTGTTTTGATTTTCTTTTTTTAATTTGGTTTCTAGGATTGAATTAGGAAATCTGATTCTCTTAAATAAGTCTGTGGTGTTTGAAGTTCAGGTGATGCTTTGTTTCATTAAGAATTGGTTTTACTGTCTGTAATGGCTTTGTTCTGTCTCTTACTTCATCGATTATATAGGGAGTAAGGCGGTATCCTTCATTTTTTAACATGTTGGAGACAGAAAACCTTGGAGAAGTTCTTCCAGGAGTTGAAAGTGTTGAAGAAGGTACTGCATTGTATTTGTTAATTCTAGATTTTACACGATGTTTCCGTAGTAACACTTGTGGAGCATTATAGGTGTAAAGATCTATCGGAGATTTTACACAGAAGAGAAGGAACAGACAAATGGCGTTCTTGCAATTACTGTATCAAAACTCCCGGTTCAACCATACACTTCTTTAGCTAGCTTATTTTCTGTGGGTTCACTTTTCTATGAAACCATAATAATTGACTAGTTAGCTTTAAAAAATTTCTACAAACCAACCTAAAGTCTCCGATCAAAATGATTTGTTATTAGTGTGATTTTGTCTTTGATTTACTAATTGCTTTTGCAGAAAAGGCAATGGTTAGCTTAATAATTTTACATTTATGTTTTGCTAATGCAGAATAGAAACAACCAGTTATAGCTAGTAATGCTTATCCACTTACATGTCTTGTTTCATTTGACTGCGTGTGGACTAATGCTCGAGTATTCTCATACAGAATTTCACTGTAGAGTTAAAATAGTTCTTGATCATTCTGATGTCTTGCTTTTATCTAGGGATTAAGCTATGAGGGCATTCAAGGTCTTCTCGGTCTAATGCATACCATTGGCACAGTTCCTAATGCACTTCCGCCACCAAGATCAATTCTGTTAGCATCGTTTAATTTACCATGCAATCCCAACGTAAGAAAATGAATTTATTGCGAGTTTTGGGGGTTAATTTTGCAGAGTGTTAGTCGCTATTACCGCCTCTAGGTTTTTTGTTTTTTTTTTTGGATTTATTTCTGTTATATTTTTTAAGAACCTTAGGAACTAGTATCATTCCACATTAAATTAAGTTTCTAAGAAATTTATCGATACTTAAATACAAATCATAAATGAACACTTTATGATCTAAATATTCAGGAAAATGCCTTGACTGATGGAGCTCGGGCATTGGCCAAGCATGCCTGTAGGAGTAGCAGTGGTTATTGGGGATCTCTGGTTGGGAATGGTAAGAATCCTTTTTTGAAAGAGAAACTTTTAGATATATCTTTGGTAATTGCTTTTCAATTCTACCTTTGATATCTAGGATTTTCTTCATGTCGAAAAAAAAAAGTTCTTATGAATAAGCACTTAGTTTATTAGGTTGTTTACTCAAACGCTCAGTTTGTCAAAGATGTTTCTGGTTTGGATTCAATATGTTTGCTTAAACTTTCTCCGTGCTTACCCGATCAGCTCATTCAGGTGTGAGAGTTGCTGATAGCTTCTCTTCTGGCGCTATCACACTCGTTATACACTAGCAGTGTGTCACTGACAGTGTCTTACTTTAAGAAGTAGTTCACATTGTTTTTACTTATCCTGTCTTTTTCACGTTCTTTCCAGATTCTAATAAAAATAAGCTTGCAATGGATGTTATTAACAACTTAATAGAACATTGTTGTTGGATGAATATACACATAGTCCCGCCACATGGAAATGTCTTTGAAATAAGGGTTGCTGATGGATATGGTGCACGTTGGACAGAAGATGGAAGCAAGGTATGTGGAAATTTTAGTATTGAATGTAGTATTGGATTTTCATTTGAGTCAACATGCTTTCATACTATATATATAATGTCTGGGAATCAAGGTGTTAAGTTAACCTGGAGAAAAGTTATATATTTTCAACTTGCATTATTCATATATATATTCTTTAAACTTGGTAGATAGTTATAGTACTTGTATATTAAACATAAAATATCAACCTACTTCTTTTTGATGTATTTGTTTTTCAGTTTATTGGATTTTTAGAGCCATACATGCAAGATGGTCACTCAAAGGGATGGAAGCATTAGTTCTGCTAGCCAGACCATAGCAGCCAGCTACACCTATGTAATAGAATGCCATTTTCCTTTTAGCTTTTGATGAATTGCTATTATGTGCAGTAATTGTTTTTTTGCCGCTACTTTTCTCGGCAATTGTTATTTAGCTAACAACCAACTCTCATACCCTCATAAATGATATGTTTTATACATACTTTTGTTTACATAGTAGCAGTAGATGATTATAGGGACTACATGTCTTGATCTTATACTTATTGGGTCCTTTACATTGCCATATTATTGGTATGTTATTGTTGTTCCAAATCTATCACCATTACAGTTTATACAAGAAAGGCTTTTAACAGTTTCCTGTGATACCTGCATTGATTTTAACGGTTGCTGTAGCACTAGTTGGGAGGTAACGACCAACCAAGTTGTATGACTGTCTTTCTTTGTTTGCATGCATTTATATGTACCTATGTTTTCGTGAATAACAAGTAGATTTTGTGAAATTTGGTTAAACTGTTTCAACCACCAACCATAACAAACATCTTAATCAAAGGAATCAAAGTCCATGTCTCCTGTTTTAAATTTTGTATAGTTTTCTTGTTTTTTTTATAGAGACAAATATCAATTGTCAGTACATTATATTACACACCATATTGTGAAGTTTCATACAAAAAAAAAAGGGTAAAATAATTTTTTTTGGCTAAATTGTACTTTTGGCACTCTAACTTTCACAAACTTGTGATTTTGACCCCTTAACTTTCAAAATACCACTTTTGCTCCTCTAACGTTCACAAACTTATGATTTTAACCCCCTAACTTTAACCCTTTTGCAAAAGGATGGCCCCCCACTGAATTTGACCAAGTCAAAGCACATGCCACGTCAACATGTCTTGCCATGTGGATAATGACTCACAGGCCATGTTAGCATGGCTTGCTATGTATGCTGACGTGACATGTGAGTCATTGTCTACGTGGCAAGACACGCTGATGTGGCATGTGACTTACTTGTCACGTGTGTGTTGACTTGGTCAGGGGACCAAAATCACAAGTTTGTAAAAGTTAAGGGGCTAAAAATGTAATGTAGTCAATAAACTATCTGCCTCAGTACTGTCTTGCCTTATGGTGTGTAATTTCAATTTCAGTTAGAATTATACTAGTATCTTGAATGTATAGGTAATAATTATCATAAAGGAAATAAGCATCCATAGGAAAATTGAGGGATGTATAAAAAATCTTTGAGGGAAGTTAGTGGAGGAATGTAATGTCAGCATCTTTCAACCATCTTTGTAACAAAGTCAAGTTGCTCTTATTAATTTTCCTTTTCATTCACATATGTAATTATTGCATGCATCTGAAGCTTGCAGATTTTGATAAGACTACATAATCCCTTTATTATGTGGCCAAATTTCAATGGATCTACAGTTTGTTATGATCAATTGGTAGTAGCTGATATGTACTATATCTAGTTCCACAATTGGTTAGAAACTTTTAAAAAGCTAGACAAGATATCTTTACCAGAGATAATGAAATCAGAATCTCCCACTAAATTGTGTTCATGTATTAGTTACACGTTTTTCTCACTTGTATACTTAAAATGTTAAAAAAGAAAATTCATGTAACAATGATTATTGATTAGTAATTGCTGAATACCAAGATTAACTGATTTTCTTTATTGTATTGTTGAGTGAGAAAAACATTACGTGACCCTCCTTGAATCAGCTAATCATTTTGTTTGCATTAAGGTTATTTGAACAATTACAATTTGACAACTTCTGATTTATCAATTAAACATCTATTTGAAATCCATTAACCACTTATTGTTGCGAAAGTTGTCTAAAATTAATTCTCCAAAATTTATTTTTGTTGATAGTGATGGAATTTTATCATGAAAGTTAGTGACGGAGTTCTATCATCAACATTACGTGTATGCTATCATTTTCTCTCTTGTAACAAAAAAAAAAGTGTATACTATCATGAAAATTTGTGGGAAAATCGTATAAAAAAAGTACATAATCCTTTTAAATATTTCATGGCACAATATTTTTTCTTCAATAATCTAATAGTTAGATTCAAACATTTTAAATATGAAGAAATATAAAATCTTATATTCAAAATCTGTAACTACATATCAGTATCTCAGTAACTATCAACTGAATTGTATTTACGGGACATTTCCGGACATAACTTTATATCTTATAGAATTGAATGAATGATCGACACATGTGGACAAAGAAAGTTGCAAAAACAATCATGGACAACCATCAATAGGATCGCCCATAAACCTTTTTTCTAACAAAGTAAAATAATTAAGAAAAATGATGAAACTGTGCATAGACACTTCTCCAATGATTAGATAGTGTGTTGGTAACATGAGCTTTACCCATCTTGTCTTCTTGTCTAATCATTAGCTGGGAATAATTGTTACATTTGATACTATAAAATTTTGAGCTATTACATTGTTAAACTCATATTCATTTAAATATGGATGAATGCCTCCAACATTAATTTGAGTTCTTTTTTATGATTGGAGAAATTAGTTAGTTAGTTATGTTATGTGGCATACGGGTTTGAGCTTGGGCCAATAATTTAATATAGTGTTTTCTCTTCTCATCCCCGCATTTTTCAAAACTCTTTTAATTTATTCGTATTTTAATATTCGAATATGAAAAAAAAAAGTTTTTTACATGTCCATAATTTAAAATTCGAACAAATTAAAGGGTTGAACTTCAAGGGGTTGAAAGAGGAATTGCTATTTACTATTGAACATATATTTTGAAAATCTCTTATTACATATTGTGTAGATTAGGCAGTGGTAACTTATTTGATGTTTTAGGTCATCAAAATTAATGGGATCAAAAGGATGGCATCATAACTGAATTGAAAAGCATTTTCTAGACTAATTTTGGATGCATGCAATTGCAATCAATATTTTTTTTAGACATCTTCTGAAATTTACAAGGTGGTGAGTGGTGACATATACCCTCAAGATGCCAATCCAAAAGCTGGAGGGAAGTCATCGTCAGGCATATATCATCTCTGTCATTATAATCTTATAGCATCATCATCATAATAATTAATTAGTAAACAAGCAACTAACATGTCTATTTTTGTACTTCCATATTATAGATGTCAAATAATCATAGTCATTTATCTAATGTAAGCAAAAAAAAATAAAAATAATCATACAGATGTAACAACGATTAATTTATCAAATAAAAAAAATCTTCATCGACAAATTTATTAAATACGAGAGGTTCTTGGGAAATATTTTGCACACAGTTACTGTGTTAACGCAACAACCGATGCCGATCAATCGATCAAAAAAGAAGGGTTGCGATTCAAATTTTTTTTACGCAAGGTTGAGATTGAAACTGTATGAAATTGATCAAATTGTACTATATAAATCAGAGCCGTTATATATATATCACTTTTCTAAAAGCCAAGATCGCCTACTACATGAAACTTCGTAAAGCAGTTACAACAGGCAACTCCAATTCAGATTCTTCCTTCTTATTCAATTTTTTTTCATATACAAGAGTCAAACATTTAGCTAGCTAGTGATTAAAAAGGTTAGGAATCGTTAAAACGAATCGTTATTGGACTCAAATGGTTATTGAGTTATCCTTAAAACGAATCGTTTAAAAAAATTCAAATTTGATTTCTGATGAAAAACAATTCTTGACTAGGGTTAATAAAAAAAAAGGTTAAATTAATTAGCAATAAGCATGTCAACAAGGTATTAATAATCCGACAACATCAAATCTGGTTACAATATTATGTAGCTATAGAATTTATCTATATCTCTTTGTTTGCATTCCTTAAAGAAATATTTTGTTTGTTATTTTTCTCTTAGAATGATCTGTTTGCCATCCAGTGACGGAGGATTCCTCACCCACATATTTTATTTGTGAGAATTTATGTTATATTCTTTCCTATGGGACTTGTTTGATTAAACAAAACACTACTATGACAAGGAATTGGTGGGTTCCTTTCGCCTCCATAGGGACTTACTTGTTTATTGTGCTGGTATTGTTAATTAATTTAAAATTGACTTTACTAACTATACTAATAATAATAAGTTTTACAAAAATGTGCAATCATATATATCACAATCTATACAAAGTTAGCGGAGGCAAAAATGTGAATCTTCTCTTTTACCTTTGACTTGATCATGCGGTAAGAGAAGTTGCAAAGGTTAAAATAAGCGTTTGATTTATTTTTTAGCTTATGCAAAACAATTTATACAAAATAAATAAGTTTTTATGTATTATTTATAAATTTGTTAAGGTATTTTATGAAATAATAGCTTATGAAGATACAATTTTTACTAGCGAGAACTTATTAATTAACCTAAAAGCTTATTTATTTACATAAGCTATTTTTCATAAGTTCAAAAATAAGCTAATTCAAGCAGACCCTAATAAAATTCAATTTTTTAAAAAAAAATAATAAAAAATAACCACATTAATTAAATTTATGTACGTCAACATACTAATCTAATAATACTATATTAATATACAATAATACACAATCAATTATTAAAATATTATCTACATGACAAGTTTTGAAAATGACCTTGTATATAATTTCCAAAAATAAAATAAAATTAAAGACCATGGCTTTTAAGCACAAAAGAGATTGAAATTTCTTCCTTCACAACACATATGTGTTCCATATTAATTCTCCATAACCCTCCATATTATTATGTATCATAAAGAGAATCAAAACATGGAGATAAGTCCTTACAATACTTCAAAGAAAAAAACACACATGAAGAAGTTGAACCATCAAAACAATAATTTTATTGTTCAAGAAGCTTCAACAATAGACATGATGCATACATCATCAAGCAATAATCATCAAACATCTTCAGATTCAAGTGAGACATGTCATCATGATCAAGATGGTAAATGGTCTTCTAAACTTCTCAAAGAGTGTGCAATAGCAATATCTAATAGAGATTCATCCAAAATTCATCATCTTCTTTGGATGTTAAATGAGTTATCTTCACCTTATGGAGATATTGATCAAAAACTAGCTTCATATTTTCTACAAGCTCTTTTTTCTAAGGCAACACAATCTGGTCAAAAGTGTTACAAAACTCTTTCATCAATTGCTCACAAGAACCATTCTTTTGATTCATCAAGAAAATTAATACTCAAGTTTCAAGAGGTAAGTCCTTGGACAACTTTTGGACATGTAGCATCAAATGGTGCTATTTTAGAAGCTTTAGAAGGAGAGAAAAAACTTCACATAATTGATATTAGTAACACACTTTGTACTCAATGGCCTACTCTTCTAGAAGCTTTAGCTACAAGAAATGATGAAACACCTCACCTTAAACTCACAATTGTTGTCACAAATAATATTTCTAGTGTTATTGTCATGAAAGAAGTTGGTCAAAGAATGGAGAAATTTGCTAGGTTAATGGGAGTACCTTTTGAATTAAATGTTATTAGTGGTTTGAAACATTTAAGGGAGTTAACAAAAGAAAGATTAGGAGTTCAAGAAGATGAAGCAATAGCTTTGAATTGTGTTGGAGCATTAAGAAGAGTTGAAGTTGAAGAAAGAGAAAATTTGATTCAATTTTTCAAATCTCTTAATCCTAGAGTTGTTACATTTGTTGAGGAAGAAGGTGATTTTATTAGTAATGATTTTGTTAAATGTTTTGAAGAGTGTCTTAAATTTTACACAATTTATTTTGATATGTTGGAAGAGAGTTTTGCACCAACAAGTAATGAGAAATTGATGTTAGAAAGAGAGTGTTCAAGAAGCATAGTTAGGGTTTTGGCTTGTGATCACGAATTCGACGATAACGATGATGATGAAGATGGTGGTGATGATTGTGAGAAAAGAGAAAAAGGAACACAATGGTTTGAAAGGCTTAAGAATGAATTTTCACCTAGTGGGTTTAGTGATGATGTTGTGGATGATGTCAAAGCTTTGCTAAAAAGATATCAAAGTGGTTGGTCACTTATTGTGCCTCAAGGAGATGATAATCAAAAAGGAATTTATCTAAAATGGAAGGAGGAAGTAGTTGTTTGGGCATCAACATGGAAACCCTAGATGGCTTAGTTAGCTATATAGCTTTCTTTCTTTGTGAATTGAATTAATATTTATGTAATATTATCATATTTTGTGGTAGCTATATATCAATCTATATGGCTAATAATTATGTTATATATACACAAATAAATTAAGGATGATGATTTGGCCTGCTTTTGTGTGGATATATAGCAAAACATATATATCTGGATTTTTTCTTTTAACTTTCTTTCTTGATTTGTATACTTTGTAATCTTTCTTCTGTCCAAACTTCTTTAATGAAAGACTATGGGAGTTTGTGTTGATACAAGGCTCTTTACTTACATGCACTTCTTATTTTAATTTTGTAATAATATAAAGTTCAATATTTTGAAGGTGTGTTTGCACAGCACATGTGCTCTTTAATTTTATGAATTTCTTCATGGCTAGCTAGCTTCACTTTTTTGAACAAGGATTATATATATATATTTCCTTATAATTAAATTCATTTTCTTTCATTTCATTGGTACCTTTGTCAAATTTCATGCATGGATGATGATATAGTGGAGTACAGTACATGTTTTTGAGGCGACTTTGTACCAAATAATCGAATGATTATGTGCACTTGACATCATCATATCACTATCATCGCATAGTACGTACATTAGCTTAAATTTTCCAAAAAGAACAAAACAGGAAGATAAACTAAAATCTCAATTAAGATGTGAATTGTTCCAAGTCATTAATTTGGTTGGTAAAATATAGTACTCTCTCCGTCCCAAAACTTTAGTCATTTTGGAGTTTTGCACGGAGATTAAGAAATGATAAAAAATGATAAGTAAAGTCATTTTTACCTTTACTTTATTAAGAAAGAGAAAATATATTTAATTAATGTTTTAACTTTAGTAAGGATACAAATGGTAAAATATCATTAAATGTGTATTGATTTCTTAAAAAGACTAAAATTTTGGGACAAAATTAAAAAGATAAAAAAACTGCAGATTTGGAACGAGGGAGTATTGAAAATGTAAAAAATTGAAAATTGTGGGTTCAAAAATTTGCGTCTTATTTTAGCATATTCTATCTAAAATAGTAAGAGTTTTAGTAAAACAAAAAAATAAAAATAAAAAAATGATTAGAGTTTAAATTTAAAAACTCTAACCACAAAAAAAAAATAACATGACCATTTTTCTAGAAAAGTCAAAATAATTTATTAACAATCATGATCCATCAAGATCTGCCTTGAAAAAAAATACTTGTAACCTGCACAAATGTACACTTCTAAGTTTTATTTATTTTTATATACTTCTAAGTTCTAACTACCACCACTAATAAATAATAATACTAATTAATAGAGAAATGAATTTGAACAACTATTTTGTGACAACTTTTAGACAATTTTTTTTTCTATACTCACATGATGTATTTATATATCCTTATTCTCTCTTGTTTTTGACCAATAAAAGTGAAAGAAAAAAAAAACAATTATCACAAAGTTGTCAGTTCAAATATTATTACTCTCTAATAGATAGATGCAAATTGTTGCCATATATGAGTGGTACACATGCAATATGAAAATTTAGCACACGATCGAATTTTTTTTTTAATAGAGTTGAGAATCGAAACTAGAATTTCTAGCATATTACTCAAACTCTTCACCATTAGACCAAACCTAGTGACTTAACACACGATTGATTTTGAAAGAAAAGGGATAAGACACAAAAAGACAGATAGCATAAACGTAAAATATACATGTGTTTGTAATTGCATGTGAATATTTCCGAGAAAGAAGCTCTAAGAATTGCAAATGTACGTATAGTGACTCTTTTTCTTCACTATAAAGCCAACTTTGTGGAAATGTGGGAGAATTAATAGACCTTAGTGGGAAACATGGAAAACGTACATGATGTGCCATATATATAATTTTCAAAAAGTTATATTCTCCATATATATAGAACTAGAATATTTTCTATATATGGGCCATGACTTGGTTTTTCATATCGATCCCTTTTAATTTCCCTTTATTTGCTTTTATAGATGCAATTATATGAGCTAGCTAGTGTGATCAATATTGTACACTAATTTTAAGTGATCAATGATCATCAACTAATTAAAGTTTTAATTTATATTTCAAAGACATTACTTTTAATGTTTGAAGTTTTGAACCCTTTATATAAAAAAGAAAATATAAAGGGTACGTTTTTACCCATTTTCCAAATTGCAGCCGCCACCAAGCATGACCCTTCCAACGAGCATCATCTTCCTTATTCGTTCGATGCACACTGATTTGTTGTGGTTGTGCAATACTTTGTCGGTGTTCCTCCGGTATCCTTCTTCAATTCTTTCATCCCCAATTTTTTATCGGCATGCTGTATTGGTATTAGATTTGGGTGCTATGACTCTATCATATATAGGTGATCTGGCGGTGGCGGTGGTGGTGGTAGAAGGAGAAGAGAATGTGATGATGTTAGGGTTTGATATCTTTTGAGATTTTTGTTTTTTTTATTATTTTCGGAAATCAAAATCAAAATCAAAATCAGCAAAAAATTAAGGAGGGCAATAACCCCGCGTGTTCAATTTTTTGCTAGACCTATACCCACGGATAAGAGACACCTACACCTACGGTTAGAACTACTGTGACTAAAAGTGTCTGTTGGTATATGGAATATTTCTTGTAGTGAACAATAACTAAAATGAATATAAACCCTACCTGCCAGTAAAATAAAACTAGAATATGATATCATAACTCTCTTAAAATTTGGATTTGATTAACACAATCTTAAAAAGTCAACTTGCAAAATAATAACTGCTATTACTTGTAAACATATATTTATGATTTATCTCATAAAATGA
Source organism: Trifolium pratense (assembly GCF_020283565.1). Taxonomy (NCBI): domain Eukaryota; kingdom Viridiplantae; phylum Streptophyta; class Magnoliopsida; order Fabales; family Fabaceae; genus Trifolium; species Trifolium pratense. The sequence continues at coordinate 54,353,094 of NC_060065.1, read as the reverse complement.
AAAACTCTTAACACACATTTTCACGCCCTTTTATGCTTGTGAACATATATGGGCGGTCACATGATAGCAAGTGGTAAAATAGATCTTGAGTAGACTCGTCATTTTAAAATTTAAATTGGGCATAACTTAAATCTACAAGATCGGCTTGTAAAATACGAATTATTCTCACTTATAATCGTAAAACATTTGTTCTGGTTTTATTTTATCTAATGTGAAAATATTAACAATAATCTAAATGGCATTTCTGTTTTAAAATATGATAATGATGTAAGAGAAAACAAAAACTAGACAATAAAAGAAAAGCATTGTTCATTTTCATGAAGAATACAATCTAATAGAAAAATAAATTAAAATTAACATGTGGTATAAGATGAATCCTAAGTTAAAATTAGGTCAATAAAGAGACCAATCAGTCCACAGATCCTAACTCAAATGATAAAAATGTCGAAATTGTTAGTGTCGGATGAGTTTTCAATAGTTTTATTATCATTTCGTCTATCATAAAAATAAAAATAAAAATTACCCTAGCTAGTTAATTAATGGAATATATGTTTACAATTGGGAGCTACAATTGAAAAAAAAAGAAGGGGGCCAATGGCCCATGAATATGATAGACCCTCCCTTGTGGCAAGCAGCATGGTAGCCAACTGAACGTTGTGTGCGGCTTTTGGTTGGATGTTTTCTCTTTCCACCTCCCATGAATCTTTTATACCCCCCAATATTCCAATTTTGCCCTTACAGAAAAATTCGGTTCGCAGAAACCGAATTTTTTGTAGTGCAAATTCAGAGTAAATTTCGGTTTTTAGAAACCGAAATTTATTTTCAAGGCAAAAAAAAACTTCGGTTTCTACGAACCGAAGTTTTTTCAAGGGCAAAATTGGAAACTCAGGGGGGATAAAAGATTCACGGGGCTGGGGAGAGAAAACATCTTTTGGTTGAGTGATTTGATTAGCATATTTTCCCTTTATAACTCTTCCAACTTCTTTAGCTTTTAGAGGCCAACATTATTTAGTGGCAAGCAACTTTTTGGTTTTAGATTGGACTTATGTTGGCATATTAATTAGTACTTTTTTATGAGTTACTTGCTTATCACATACCTTAGTATAACTTATTCTCTTGGTTTCTCTCTTTTGGTTCATATAGATATAGATATCAACATGCATAACAAACAATGTAAACATGTATATGTTGCATACATAACGACGAATATATATTAACATATGCTTCCCGATTACAAGCTACTAATTAACTTTGTTTATAGGCATAATTGATTTAAATGCTTCAAAAGAAAGAACTTTAGGAAATTGGAAGGGGAGCATATATATTTCCATGTGAGTTTAGTGAAAATCTTAATGTTATGTTTGGGAGGAAGATTTTGGAGGTATAGGAGGAGCTTATTTTTCTTTTTAAAATTAAACAAGCTATATAATATTTCTAAAAATGAAAATGAAGTTAATTGAATTGAATTGTTATATATATATATAGACCTAACTCTCCAAAACGCACTCGTTTTCCAAAATCTCCCTCTTCCAAAAAGATCCTACAGACATTGAATTTATAGGTTTTTTTTTTTGGATTGATGCATGAAGATTGATGAAAAAGATAAATAACTCTATAATTTTTTATTTGTGAGTTTTTTATTTTTAATAAAAATTAATTAAAACAATAGTATAATTTTTTGATTTAGCCTTGTCACCTCAACTTCATAACAGCAAATCAACGGTGCAAACATTGTATGACATAAATAACCAATTTGTTACACTTGAGTCTTGAAGTGATCGAGTGGTAAGAGTTTAGCTTCTTAAACACAAGGCACAAAGTTGTAGAAATGACATGAAAATCCAAACTCGATAGATTTACTCAAAGTCAAATTCAAGTCAACAGACGAAATTCGAGTTGACTGAGTTTGAGTTTGGGTTCGGATGGCACCCAGGGACGAACTTGGGCAGGGGCAAGCAGGGGCTTGGACCCCTCCCACCCCTCTTATTCATTGTCTTACAATACTAATAATATATGTGTAGTCATATTGAATAAATAGTGTTTAAGATCATGCTAAATAGTGATTTTAGGGCAATGATTAAGGAAATAAAAATGTAATACACTACTTTTAAAATTATACTATCAATTTTTTGAAGGAAATTTTTTTTGTCAGACTTCACTTAATCATCTTTCTACTGAATTCAGACTTTACTTATTTAACATTTAATATTACTTTTTTCGGCCCCCTGTCTCATCAATTTCTGGATCCGTCCCTGGTGGCACCCGAATATATAACCCACACCCGAAACTCATTCACCCACTCGTTTATATATTAAATTACCTATTTACCCTTATGTATTTTGCTCCCTTTTAAGCTTTTGAATGTTGTACTGGTGCATGTTATAGTGATGATAACACTTGATGAATTATTTAGTAAAAAAAGAAAAAACTATTTCGAAATTTACAAACTATATTACCAAATTATGCTACATTTCGGGTCGGGTTTGATCGAATAATCAATTATGCGTGTCTTGTTACAGGCTTCGGGTTTGGGTGAAAAAATCCGAACCAGCGGGTGCGGGTGTGGGTTTCATTTTCCCACCCGAACAATATTTGGGTTTGGATGGCACCCGAATATATGGGTGTGAGTTTGGATAGTATCAAATCCGCACTCATGGACACTCATTGTCATCCCTACTGAGCTGTTCAAATTTCTAGAGACAGTTGTAAAATGATCATGGTGCCACTTTAATATATAATCAATAAAAAATTCCCAAACAATTTCTTTTTAAAAATAAACCAATTTATCAAAAATAAAACTTTAAAGATTAGCTTATGTGAAACTCCGATACTCTAAAAATGGCGAAGTATCGTGTCCGATACGTACTCGATACCGATACTCGTCCGATACTCCGATACATGTATCGGAGAAGTATCGGCATTTAACATTATTTTTTTAAAAAAAATATAACCGATACGTGTTGGATACTTCTCCGATACACGTATAGGAAAAGTATCGGGTAATTAATGCTCTTTGATGATGGAAACATAGGAAAGAAGACTGATACAATTCGCGTTTCCTCTTAAGTATTGAATATTAGAGTATGATATTACCAACTATGTCTTTTTTGGGTATGTTAGTTTTTCTCTTTGTTAGGACTTGAACCCTGGATCTCCAACTTCTTAACACTTAGCTCAACTAGCTTAACCAGTTGAGCTAGCCTTCCTGTCCCTTTTTGGGTAGTACTTAACTTAAGATATGTAACTGTCACTTGTTTGCTCAATTTGAGTAATTTGAATGTTAATTTTTTTTATCATTATCGATTTTAGTTATGTTTATATATTGTGTATTTATATATATTTAATTTTAAATTTAATTTTTAAATAACGTATCCCGACCGTATCGTATCGGGAATTTTGAAAAATTTTCTGTATCGACGTATCGGTATCGTATCACGTATCAAGGCTTCATAGATTAGCTTTTTCCAAACTCGTAACTTAAAAGGACTCCAAGTAAAAACACAATGGAAGTCATGAAAATATAGTTCAACAAACAAACAAAAAAGTCTTGAAAATATGAGTCCTATATCGGATAATATAAAGACAAACTAATTCTGTAGTGAAATTATCAACAAAAAAAAAAAGTAGTGTGAAAAATAATATACGGTGACAAAATTATATAAGGAAAGGGAGGGTGGTGTATTTAGTAAAATTTCCAAAAATAGCTCCGACACGGATCACTGAGTAAAGAACCGTCTCTTTTGAGATTGGTCCAAATAAATTAAGCCCAAGTTGTAAACATAAATGGGCTGTTTCAGTTGTTGATCCAAAATGAGGGTTAATGAAGGAGTTTTTATCGCCCCACTCCCCTCTCGCGCCCCCTGATTTTTCATAAATATTCCCCTCGAGTTTCTAGAACTCGGAGTATATTTTTGATTGCTCGAGTTCTATAATTTGAATTGAGGAAATGGTTGGCGGTCATGGTGTACTTTGATTGATGCCTTTTCTAATAGTTGGCGGTCATATTGTACATTGATTGATGCCTTTTCTATTTGGTCCTTGCAGAAGCAAATCTCAGTTGTCTTGCACTCGTTTTTATAAATATCGTCATTTATTCTTTGCATCATTTATACTCCTCCACTCTTCTCTTAAATATCTTGTTGTCAAGCTTTTTAAAATTTTGTGGGTAAATGGATGCAAAGGTTGTCGTTAATCAATCATAATATTCTCATTGTTGTCCTTTGATGAAGAGGTATGAGAATGTTATGATTGGTCAAACGAAAATAAAAAATACCTAACAACCCCAAACAATTTTGAGACGAGTGTTCGACTTAAATCTTGACTCACTAATTGTGGAAATAGGAAACTAAACTCCCTAACAAAACAATAGTGGAGTAATTCATTTAATCCATTTTATACAAATAGCAAATATTAAACTCCCACTTCATACATTGGATTATGACAACTAAAAAAGAAAATAGAAAATTGGTATCTCCAAATGATTATACATATAACAAATTGAAATAATTTCCCACTAGAAAATTGGTACTACCAACAACCAAACCACCAATGACCAAATCTGAGATATCAAGAGACATCACACAAACTTTTCACTATAATTTAACGATGATTCATTTCCTTTTAAGAAATATGTTAGACACATAAAATAATATTTCTAAGAAAATTATTACAAAAATTTCAAAATAATTGAATTATAATGAATTTAATTTTTTTGTCAAGTAGCCTAGTGGCTAGACTCTCACACATTTAAATGTAGAGAAATGTGAAATTCGAATTCGAATCTCGACCACTATAATAATATTCCCGGTGGCTATCATTTAAGCTACATTTATGGGACTAATTAATTTAATTCTTTAACAAGTGTCAAAGATATTTAGCATTTTCTTTTTTTTATTAGCACATAGAATAAAGATGCATTTCTTTCTTCCACACGTAACAATATATGGATATGTGAACGTGACTAGCTTTTCCTAGGTAACCGACACACCATTACCTTGATCTTAACACCAACGTTACAACGCACATGCACTTTGCATAAAAATTTCAACAATAATAACCTATAATTCTATTTACACAATAGTACTAATTAATAAATAAAAATGAATTTTTGTATTATATTATAATAAAAACATAATAAAAATAAAACCATATACTGCATGTAATGTACCTCATCTAGAATAATGCTACGGTGGATCACATTCACAGGTGGTTTACCGTAGATAAGGGATCTACCGAATATGAATTTTACGAAATTTACTGTTGGATTGAAAGTTTATATCGTATAAATCATCTATAAATTTTTTAAAATTTTTTTGAATATCATTTGATATGTTATTGAGACCCATCAAGATTTACGTTATTTAATAAACCGTTAATCTTGTTGTGTCTCAATAACATATCAAATGATTTTCAATTTTTCTAAATGTTTCTATGGATGATCTATATGATATAAACTTTCAATCCAACGGTAAATTTTGTAAAATTCATATTTATTATAATGTTATTCATGACCGGTCCACCATGAATCACTTGAAATTATTCATATTAGAATTTACCCCATCTAATAGGAGTAGAATTGAATTTGTCACACATTACTTTGGATGGATTCATTCAATTGAATGGATCTTCTCTTATAAGCCTCCATTGAATTCATCATAGCCCCACAATTATCTCTTTGGTGTGAATCAAACCAAAGCAATAGAGAGAGAGTGGGTCAGGTAAGTTTCATGATGATATTGAATATTGAATGTGTTTATGTACATTTTTTTGTGAGACAATGACAGCTCTTTGCGTATTCATCATGCAAAGAAGGAAGGAAGGACCAATTATAGCCTTTACCCAATTTTTGTGAACTTTTCTAACACCATTCCAAGTCCACGCACAAAAGTAGCACCAATTAAATACTCACTCATTTTTTATTCCTCCTATTCTACAAATTAATAAATTCACTCTTAATTCTTATCCTTCTAATTTACCAGTGGTACTAGTATTTATTTTTCTTAATTCTCAATCAATTGGTCTGAATTAAATTTTTATTTTATTTTATTAAAAGATGTAATTATTAGTAGTTAAAAAAATTGGTCTTCAATTTAAATTATGCATGGAATATACACTTTTTAATTTACTAAAAAGGTAATTATGTGATTCTAGGTTAACTCAAAAAACTCTAATAGTATATGCTATAAAAAAAACTCTAATAATAATTTAGAGTTCGATTATAGTTGACTAAAGTCTAAATAATAGTTATTTCGGTTAGAATTAAAATTCAAATTTTTTCTATATATACCAAAAAAAGAAAAATTCAAAATTTTTAAATTTATTCATCTTCAACTCTAGCACTCTTTGTTTTTAATACTTAAAGTTTGATAAAAATAATTAGAAATCATTAGTACAAAATTACAAATTAGATTAATTTATTTATTTATGTATGTATTTTCTATATAAAAAAATAATTTCTATTATTTTTTATTTAGTTCAAATTATTTTATTGATGTAAAGTACTACAAACCAATACCAATTAATCTTCAAGGGGCTTATTGATCACCCTTTGTTTTTATTCTTAAATATGCATAAAAAATGACATTTGTCTAAAGTTCTATGATTGATTTGTTCATTTTATCTTACATTTTGAGGTTGTTGGTTTTCTCCTTTCCTTCTCAATATGCCCTTAGCTGTGTCACTATCACCCACAGAAAAAAACCATAAAATAAAAAAAAGGAAAATAATGCTATGATTAGAAAATTCATTTTTTAATTTTTAATACTAATTATTTATTATTATATGCTACCTTATTAAGATTAATGTCTTATTTGTTGTTTTTTTCTTCTCTATTTTTAAAAAAATTACATTAAAATTGCTACCTAAGCATTAGAATCCCCTTCTAAAAACCTGAAATTTCTCAAACGGAAAAAAAAAATTAAAAATTTGTCCTTTTTAGCTAACCAATGATTTAGCCCTCATTCAATTCAAGAAAATCCATCTGGGCCATTGAAAAATTGAATTTTTTGAAGAGTTATGTGCAAATTGAAAACTTTGAGAAGAAAAAATGGCGAATCTTGTTCCTGGGGTGCTTTTGAAGCTATTACAACATATGAACACAGATGTTAAGGTTGGTGGTGAACACAGATCATCACTGTTACAAGTTGTAAGCATTGTTCCAGCTCTTGCAGGTGGTGAACTTTTCCCAAATCAAGGTTTTTATCTTAAAGTTTCAGATTCATCTCATGCTACTTATGTTTCTTTACCTGATGAACATGATGATTTGATTTTAAGTGATAAAATTCAATTGGGTCAATTTGTTTTTGTTGATCGGTTTGAAGCTTCTTCACCTGTTCCTTTAATTCGTGGTGTTAAGATTGTTCCTGGTAGACATCCTTGTGTTGGTACACCTGAAGATATTGTTGCTACACATTCACTTTCATTTCTTGAGAATAATAATAATAATGATGATGTTAATAAGAACAACAAAAGTAGAGACAGGAATAATGTTGTTTGTTCTGAGAATCCTAGGAATGTGTTTGGTGTGAGTACTGTGAAGGATAAGGAGAAAAAGGAGAGAATGAGGTTAAGTTTAGGTGGTGGTAGTTGTAAGGAGGAATCATCAGAGAAGAAAAATGGGATTTTTGGAAGAGTTGGTGGTAGTAAAAATGAGTCTCAGAGAACAAAACCTGTGTTGAAGATTGATGTGAAGAAGGAATCGTTGTTACCTCAATCATTTACAAGATTGAGGTCGACGAATTCAAAGTCGATTCCTTCTTCGCCTAGTAGTGTTTATTCATTGCCTAATTCTTTTGAGAAATTTGCTAATGGTGTTAAGCAGCAGAGGGCAAAGGTTAGCGGTAAGGGAGTAGAGAAGGTTGATGTGGGAAAGGCTGGGAAAAAAATTGTTATGGGAAGTCCTATTAGAAATTTGGTGCAAGGGTTTGATTTCGGGGCTAAGGCTCTAAGAAAGAGTTGGGAAGGGAGTATGGAGGTTAAGACTACTAAAGAGTCTTCCAAAATCAAGGGTGCTGCTTCCAAGCCGGAAATTCATAGCTCAGTAAGTTTGATTCGCCATTTATGCTTTTTAGCAGCTATTGATGTCAATTGTTTGGTTTAATTGCATCTTCCTCTGGTTGGTTTTTTATAATCTTTTTCGGTTTCAAATTATATATGTTATGCTTATACTGTGCTATTAGTTTGAGAAATGATATTTTGACACAAATTTGACGATAATTTAGATTGTATTGCAGTTTAAATATGCGATTAATTACGTTTAGTGGATGAATAAAGAGTATAGCAAGGTGTTGCAATTCATTAACCGTCAACTGAATACAATTAACAATGATTTTGAACGTCAATAACATGATTTTCAACTGTATATTTGAACACAGATTGAGGTTAATAATGAATATCATATTTATTTGAAATTTTGAATAGTTAAAAATCTTGTATATTTGAACACAGTTTGGATGGTTAATGAGTATATGTATACTTGAATACCTGAAAGTCGTGGCTTATGAAGTTCAAAATTTTAGTTTATTATGTTTGGTAGATGGTTAATAATATTAACACCTTGTTATATTCATCGACTGTCCACTTTACATAAACTAACCATATATTTAAACTGTGTACCATCGAATTTGTTGTCGAAACTTGATGTCAAATTTGTGTGTTGAAACAACATAACTCATAAGTTTAGAACATCCGTTGGTGTAGGTTTGAATTACCCGATTTCATTCCTTTCTCAAACAATTACCTTCTTATTTTCATTTTATGATCTGCTAGACTCCTAGGAGAAGCAGCATTTCAAACGAAAAGTTGCTGTCTAGAGAGGTTAAAGCACCAATAAAGCCCTCTAAGGAAGAACATAAGGCTCAAGTGTCTATAAAGAAAGTTACTGCTAATGGAACTACAGAGGAACAAGAGAAGTCAAATAGAAGGGCTTCCATTGGAAAGAAATCGGCAGAAGTTTTTAACAACGGGCTACCTGGAAACATGGTCAAAGTTTCTCTAAGTAGTAGAAAAGTGACCGATGCAAGTGTTCAATGGGCTTCACTCCCATCATCTATTTCAAAGCTTGGAAAGGTAATTTTGATTCGAAAATCCTTGGCTTTTACATTTAAGTTATTTGATTCTTGGCAGCAAAATATATATTGCTATTTTCTTGTGAGTTTTTGAAAAAGTGTCATATTTGTTTTATTAAAATCAAGGTTTTAAATATTCACATTTAAGTTATTTGTTTTATTAAAATCAAGGATTTTGCGATTTCAGCCGTTACGGCTGCTGCGTTACGGATGACGGTCGTCTCGGTGTGAAATATTCACAATATCGCACAAATCTTATTCAAATTATTTGTACTATCATATTTGTATAACAACTTAAATTAGAGATAAATGTAAAATTTTGAACTAGGAAAGAGTTAAAAGGAGATAACACTTCATAATTTATGTTCATCTTTGTACTAAAAATGTGATTTTTATTCGTGATTTTTATTGAAACAAATGTAAGTCTCTATCTATTAGCATTTTGTCGCGGCCGTATCGGCGTTTCGGCGTGATTTTTTTCACCCTATGAAAACAACTGTAGCTACCTATACCGTTTTGTCGCGGCCGTTTTCGCGGTAACGGACCGTTTTTTAAAACCTTGATTAAAATAACTCTAACAAGAATAATGTAATATGTAGTATGCTGCATGTATAATGAAGTTGGTTTCATACGATTGGATTGCGCTTGTGCCGGTAGATATTTTGTATCTGTTCTCCACACATTAGCTTCGCTGGAAGTCACCGAATGGATGCGTTATTCAGATAGATTATGTTTTTTTTTGAAGAAGCTCAGATAGATTATGTTATGGCTTGGTGAATTGAGATGATAAATTCTACAGCTGTTTCATTTCATTCTTATTTTGTGTTTATATTTGTGACAGGAAGTAATGAAGCACAGAGATTCTGCACAACTAGCTGCAATTGAGGCTATGCAAGAAGCCGCTGCAGCTGAGAGTTTGTTACAATGTCTGAGGTATGAATGATATATTCAAGATACCCTTAGGAAATTAAGTACGAATTATTCTTCTGGACTGCAGAAATGTTTGGATCAGGTCTTAATTTTTAGTGTTGCATGATCAAGATTGTCCACGTTGCATATATGATTTGAAACCTAGATATGTTGCTGATTTGGTTATCCTAAGTAAATTCTTCGTTGAAATAAAGCACCTCTAAATACTATGGAAAATACCATTTTTTACTCGGTTCACATAAGATGCAAATCTCTATCATGCCAAAAACTTATTCTTGATACTTTACTATCTATTATGTTTTCTATCACTTCTGTGATATTCTATCTAATCATCAAATGATACAGACAAGAATTTTGAAACTGAAGCATCTGGATTGGTGGCATAAATCCTAAACTTTATTGTTAGCGATGTTATGTACAGATTTTCTTCATCATTTTGTCCTATTTTGACTTGCATTTTCATTAATCTACTACTAGTCACGTATCAATTTTAATAGTTATATTTTGTTTTATCATTCCTTATGTACCTCTTAACATGCTCATGTAATTTAATCCATGGTATGACCCTGAGTATAAATAAAAATTTCAGGTTTAACTATAAACACTGTTAACCTATTTGCAGGGCCGTGGATTATGCAAGGCCGTTAAGACCACCGCTTTAGGCCTCCGAAAAAATAAAATTTTTAGTACACATATATTAGCATATAGTATAGAAAAATTAAAAGTTAACTAATTAGTAATTAATTGGTGCACAATCTACATAGTAATTAGGAAGGATTTGGCAAATATAAAAAGTGATATCATGTGTGTTTAACAATTTATTAGCTTGAAAATTTTGAATTTTTATTAGGAATGAATATTTGGTATGATGTTTTTTTGCTGTCAATTTCCTGTTAGTAAGATTCTACAGTCAAAATATATGGATATAGATATTGGCATATTGCTATAAATCATTCAAGAGACCTTATCACTTATTTAATAAAATTATAGGAAAAATGGGTTTGCATTAGCTTTAGTCCACCAAAAAAATGGCCTTTAAAATAGCCATAGAGGAAAATTTTGTGAAAATCCTAAAAAATTAATATAAAAAATTAGTTATTTATATAATATCTAATTTATTTAAAATTTCCGCCTTAGGCCTCAAAATTTCTATACACGGCCCTGCCTATTTGAATAGATTATGTGTGTTTGGTTGCGTGTTTGTCAAACATAATTTTAGGATGAACTAGAATTGAGTTGGTTAAAATGGTATTTGGATGTTTGACTCTGATAGTATGTTTAATATAAAGCTTTGTGTAAAGTTTTCAACCTAATACAGAAGTTACTTTTCTTGTTTCACATTCAATTTTGACATTATGACCGAACATAAAACATGCAATATCATGTTGGAATATGCAATTCAATGCTACATGCTAAGTTGTTGCTGACACTTTTTTGCAATGTTTATGACAGTATGTATTCGGAGCTGACTAATTCTGCGAAGGAACATAACCCACAGCCAGCAGTAGAGCAGTTTTTAACTCTTCATGCTAGTCTGAATAGTACCCGAACAATTGCCGAATCCTTATTTAAACCCATTTCAGATGTTTCGTCTCCGGATCATGAAAAGAGCAAAGTGGAAGAAGCACTAAAACTAAAATCAGATAGACAAAAACATGCGGCTTCTTGGGTCCATGCAGCCCTAGCCACCAACCTGTCATCTTTCGCTGTTTTTACAAAAGAATCTCAACCATCTAAGCTTCCAGCTTCAAGTAATAATTCTCAAAATCAGAAGACTGCCATTGGAAATCAACCAGCGTTAGTCCTACACAATTCAAGCGAAGATTCATCGTCAAAAGCTCGTGCAAAACCTCGTCCCATAGTTAATTCCAAGCTTGTCTCTCAAGGCATCATTCCTCGCAAATCGACTGACGGTTCATCAAATGTGCAAAAGCAACCGGTCCAACCACCCCCAGAATGGATCAAAGGAAATGGTCTTGACGAGGTGGTTGATTTGGCTGAAATGTTGCAATTACAGTCCCGAGACTGGTTTTTGGGATTTGTTGAAAGATTCTTGGACAATGATGGTGACACTACCTTGTCAGATAACGGCCAAATAGCAGGTATGCTCACTCAGCTAAAGAGCGTAAACGATTGGTTAGATGAGATAGGGTTGACCAAGGACGAGGAAGAATCGTTCCAGATATCGGCAGAGACAATTGACCGGTTAAGGAAGAAGATATATGAATATCTTCTTACACATGTTGAATCTGCTGCTGCTGCACTTAGCGGCGGATCACAATCACAAGCATTGCCTCAGATCCAAACAACACAGATTAAAGCCAAAAGGTGAATGAGTGAGTACATAACTTAGCTTAACAATGCATAATTGTAGGGATGAGTGGGATTAACATTAACCTTGGTCAGTAAAAGTTGTCCAAGAAGATAAATTCATTTTTCTTCTTTCTGTCTCTATCTTCTGTTTGTACATAAATCCTACATGGGGTTTGAGGTATAGATAGATGGAGTGCTAATTATTTGTTAGGGGAGATAACAAATATGATCTGTGAGGACATTGTTATTTCTTTCATTTTTCTAGATATTTTTCAGATGAAACTATACAAATTGAAACGGGGAAAGATATCAGCACTAGACATGATCTTTTCTACTTCTTGAATGTTGTTGTTTTTGTATAATTGTGTTGTTTGTGCAGTGTGTTCTGTGAGTGTTGTTGTTGTAAACTCCGAAGTTTTATTGTACTTCCAATTTACCATGCATGATTTCTGAAGCCTGAACTTCACGTGAGCTATTATGTTCGGACAAAATTTAGCCCATAATAACTGACTTGCGAACAAAGTTAAGGATCTTCAATGTGAGACTGAGATGCTCACCGGCCAGTGGCTACACGTTGACAAGACATCAAAGACGATTCTTTGAAAGAAATAGTGGAAAAAAATTGTATAAAATATATTAAAATAAAATAAAAACTAAATTGATATTTCACAAATTTGGGAAATTAATTGTGTATTGTTTTTTTAATTTTTTTGTCAAGTAGCATAATGGCTAGAAATTCTACTTTTAAAGGTGAATAAGTGAGATGTACGAAGTTCGAATCTCGGTCATTGCATATATAATGTGATGTTTCTGCTAACTGAGCTAAGGTCACAAATAAGCAAGTCATCTGTCCCAAAAAGTGTCATTGACAATGTTAAATCCACCCACTAAAACAAAATTGGCCTGAAACTTTTTTGGGACAGCTGACTTGCTTATTTGTGGGACAAATGGATTAATGTTCTGCCCAGGAACTAAAATGATATTTGTGCTTTTAAATTCCTAAATTTCAAATCTGTTTTCTCTATTGTTCTTAATCTTCTTCTCTGATTCCATCACATAATACTCAAATAAATACCATGCCTAGAATCACCATAATCACTTTCACTTGCGGTTTCGGCATCTTCATCACAAACATCTTTTCTTTTGCTAGATGAGACATAAACAACACCAACATACACCACCAGATACATCAAACAAAAACCAATTGCCACGTCTAAGAAGAATTTTAGATTTAGGGATTTAAAAGCACAATTGTCATTTTAGTCCCTCACCAGATCATCAATTCATTTGTTCCACAAATATACCAAATCAGCGAGTTAGTTATTCCAAAAAAGTGTCACGTCAACTTTTTGAAAAGTTAACGCCAGTTTTTAACATCAGGGACTAAAGTGATTTACGGATTGCAGTGTAATGAGTTATTTTGTATTTTTGTTTGAGTTAGGGATCAATTTGACAGCAAGTTACAGATTCAGATACCAAAATGATTGTTTCCCTAAAATTGTATCGTACTTCCATTCCACCCTACCCATAATTTATGAGGCCTGAACTGCACGTCAAGCTATTATGTTCGGACATAATCTGGAATGGGAGTATAAATTAAGTCGCAAATGACTTTTAGGTGTTAATAATTTTGATGAAATTATATTAAGCTTAATTCATTATATTATTATCGTGTCATTGTTTTCCCGTGAAGTGTTTTCCAGACGATGATGAGGATGTCAACTTTATAATCAACATCATTGCCTCTTATGAGATGTACGACACGACTTCTGTGCAAGAAAAGAAGAAAAGCACTTTTGGGGAAAATCTGTCTGATAGAGAGTAAATAGAAAAAGGAGAATATTTTGAAGAAATTCATGTCAATTATAATAGAGGATTTCAACAAAAACACTACTATGGAATGCCACATTGAAAGCATTATTTCATATTGGCTCGTTTGTTCGATCAAAACATCAGCGAGTCTGAGAAAGCTATGAGCTACAGGAGTTTTGTTGTAGACAAAACTATGGAACTGCTGTCTCTCCATGATATTGCTCTGCCATTTTCACTCAAAGTAGAAGCATTATCTGATATAGGCATGAAAAATATGCTAACCATTCTTCAAGGGCTGGAAGGAACTATATTTGCCAATCTCTCCGAGGTCTATGTATGCATATATTTAATAATTTCATTACCCTATCTGTCGTGTTCAAGGCATCATGGAATATGTTATCTCACTTTTAGAAAGTTCTTTAACTTATTTTGTTGCTACCTTCTTTTTATCTTTATTATAGTAGGGTTTTTACTTATTTGAATATTATTTTAACTTTCTGGTATATGTTCATCTAGGTCCGTAGAAATTTGATGTCTTCTGAAATTGCTGTTCAGCTTTTGGAGTGCTATTCTTGGAAGCTAACTTCCATAGTATTCTGATCTTCAAGGCTTATATATTATTTTCACTTTGTTATTCAAAATAATGGATATACTTAAGCTAACTTCCATGATATGATAAGCTTGATATTTTGTATTCAAAATAATGGATACACTTATGGTGCTTTCTGTTTATCAACTGTTCACAATAAAATGCTGTTCACACCTGACAATTTTTTATGTATCTTATATTTTGAATTGAATCTGGGCAGGATCAGGATCCATGAAAATGGAGCTGCAGAAGAGTTTGTGGATCAAGTAATGGAAATGAAATGGTTCTTACTGATTTATGCCTCAGCATCACAAATGATAGATTGCTTCAAACCAATGCCATTTGTGGACTCACATGGATTGGAAAAGGTTTGCTGATGCACGGTCATGAAAAGATTAAAGACATCACTATGTTATTTACTGAGTGCTTAATAATCAGACAGAAAGAGGTCCTTGCCTTTGATTGAAGGTTCACATGAAAATAATGAAGAGCAGAAATGGGATCCTTTGTCAAGGAAATGTGCTGCGGAAGCTTTTCATGTTCTTATGAGTGATGCTGAAGTTTGTTTGAACAAAACATTTCATGCCACAATACGGCCTCTATATAAGCAGAGGTTTTTCTCTTCCATGATGCCCATCTTTCAGCAGTTGATCTCAAGATCTGATTCATCATTGTCCAGGTAGATATACTGTGCTTTCTCAAACTGTTGATAGTGAAGAATTGAAGGATTAGGACAGTTGCTTGTGCAACACGCCAACTGTCAAATTGTGTTAGTTAGTTAGTTTCTCAAGTTGTTAGAGGTAGTTACAAGTTGTTAGAGTTGGTTAGTAGCTTAATAGACTTGTATATAAACATATCCATAGCCATTGTAACATATGAGTTGAGCAATAAATTTTTTTCTCTTTACATTGAGCTCCGCGCACACCTATTGCTTCTCTGCACAGTTAGGCTCACATTGCGCCTAACTCTGCTTCATCTTCTTCCTGTGTTGCATAGCTTGTGCACTCCAATGGCAGAATACACTACTCTTTACACAAACAAAAACTAATTTCCCTCCCAGTGGCTTTTTCTATATATATAACTTTGATCGATACATTTTTTTACTGTAACTAGTCTGTTTTCATTGTTCAGTGTCTTCTTAAGTCCCTGTATACAAAAACAACGCAGTATTACTAAATTGCCAACGAATAACAAATATTTTGACTTGGAGTTGTGCTATATATTTGTCTCCCTTTGCCTCACAAATATCTAAATTGCCATTTCTACGTACAATTTCAGATCGTTACTGTTACGAGCTTTTGGACATGTCATGTCTGACACTCCACTGATTGTTTTACTGAATGAAGCTAAAAAGGTTAGTTTGAGAAATTTTAAACTATCAGCAATTACTTATATTACATTTGTTGGACTATTAGTTTTTTTGTTCCCTTGTAAATTTTGCAGCTCATACCAATTCTTCTGGATTGCTTGTCTATGTTGACAGAAGATATCCAAGATAAAGATATCTTGTATGGTCTGTTGCTAGTTTTAACAATCACTTTCCATTGCATCTGCTGCTAGATTCTGGTGCAATTTTTATTATTTGCAAATACTAGTGTGTTCCTTGCTGATACACTTGATACTTTATGCAGCTTCTACTCATGTTTCCACAAAGTATTAGCATGCTAAAACATGCCATACTAATCATGTGATCTTTGACAAGAAGACAGAATGACCTGTAAATGCTGTCTTACATAAACTATGTTCATGCATGCAGGACAAGAAGCTGTCCTTGAGAATGCACATATTATTATCAATTGTCTAATTAAGCTCGTGGACTACCCTCATAAGACGGTATCATCATAATTTCTTTGTATGATTTATTTACTGCTAAAACATGCTGACTTTAGTTGTTTTATATAGGAACTTCATTGCCTCTCAAACATTTTGCCAGTTTGAATAATCTAGACATATTTGCACTTTTGAGCTACATTAGGGCCTGTGATGTGAGATATGTCTGAACTCCTGATTATTTTTGGCTGTAACTTAAATAGTACAAAAACTTGTCTCTCAAGTCTCAATGTCTTGTGCAGCTTGTTCGGGAGACGGCTATTCAATGTCTTGTTGCATTGTCTGTGCTTCCCCATGCGCGTATATACCCATTGAGAACACATGTTTGTCAAGCTTTTAGTTGCACTCTTTCTCATACTTGATTCACTTTTCAATATGTGCTAATTGCTCAATGCTGTGAATCAACTTTTCATATTATTAACCTTTTTTTGTATTGTCATTTCTGGAAATATCCGAGTGCCTATTTGTTATGCTTCATACTACTACTTTGATTATATTAGGTTCAACGAGCACTACCAAAGTGTCTTGATGATACAAAGAGAGCTGTTCGCTCGCCATGAAGCTGTCCAATGTCGGGGCAAGCATGGTTCGTACTTTAGTATTTTCAGGAACCTTTATGATTCTATCGGTTGAAGTTAACTGTTATGCATGCTTCTTTTACTCATATTTGCACGACAATGTGACAGGGCATCAATTGCATCATCCAGGAGTCTTCATTTCTGAAGTTTAAGATCAGCTTCCTGATTCCAAGCTACTGGAAATGCTTTTGAGCATTCTTTTATTAGAGATTCTTTCACCCAGAGAAAATTATTGATAATATTACTTGTAAATATCTAAGGTTGTATTGTAAGTCTTATTGGTCTTTATTTGTGGCAATTAGTTGAGTCGATAAGAAATTTCAAGAATGAATAGTTCTACTCTTAGGAGAACCAGGTGTCTCTGACGGTGAGGCTCGTAACGTTTACGGTGGAGGTACGTTTCTACTGCACTAGATCACGATGGGAAAGGTACATGCAAAACACATTAACACTCAAACGCTCAAGTCAATATGTGATTAACGAGGAGTGAAAAGTGATTGAATTGCGTATCTTTACGTCAAAATTTGACTTTGTATAGAAGGAGACGATTATAATCGTTTGTGACAGTCGACAACAATTAACATTTAAAACGAAAAGAATCGTTGAGATGAATCTAACAATCTTAAATCTGTGTGGAACGTATTAGCTACACGGAGTGTCCAAGAGCTATTATACTCGTTACTCTTGACTTATACAAGAAGTTTATATAAATAAATGAATTTGAGCTAAAATCGAAACCTGTATTGGATAACATTTGGGTTGGTCCAAAACAAAAACACTTTAGAAATAGATAACCTTTTTGAGGTTTCCCCTTTTTGCATAGTGGAAGAAAATAATAGAGAAAAAGAAAAAACAGCGATCTGTGGTGCAACACGTGTGTCAGTCAGATAGATTATGGCAAAGTAGCTAGCTAGTTCCAATCATTCATCAAACACTGTCACCCATACATTTGGACCCTTTCACACCCCACTGCCACACACCACCAACTTGGCCAACTCAAAACGATGAGATGACCTCAATTAATATTAAATGTACATTCAAATTATTCTGTACCTAACTAAATTTGCGCCCATTCATGCATTCCAATAATTTTTTTGTGTATAATTTCTTGTTTTATTATTTTTTTGACAATGACTTTTTTAAGAAAAATATTAAATAATATTTTTTCAGACACTAATTAAGAAAATCAAATGTAGTAAAAGTATGAAATTTGTATATTCAACTTCTTAAAAATGTAAATTTTTTTTTTTCAAGAGTGTATTCTTAAATTTGTTAAGTAAATATTAGTATGATTCAAAAAATTAGTATAGTTGTCCATTTAAGAGATAATTCAATTTTGGTATTTTTATTGGTGTTTGCTTATATAATAATAAATTAGTATAGTATGATACCTTTGTTTTGTAGTCTCTCTTTTGGAGGATTCTGTTCGTCTTGTGCAGAGACCTATTTATTATTAATAATAAATTTGCTTTTAAAAAAAAATAAAAATATTATATTTAACGTGCCAACTCAAAAATTACTTCCAAAGCGGCCCTAAACTTAGATTGTAGATATACTTCAAGTATCAAAGATCCTAATTATAATGGTTTAGCAAAACTAAACTTGTACAAAACAGTATTGGAGTATAATAAGGTGTCTGTCACTCATGTGTACAAATAACATGACCAATATATTTTATCAATGATTAATCTCTACTAAGAATCAACCCATTTTCCACAAAATTTGAACTCAAGCCCTTGTTTAATGATCAAAATCAAGTTCAAGTCGTATCTCTTTTTTTGTTGGAAGAGAAAGTAGAAATTTACGCACATAACTATGAAATACCAAATTCAATCTCATGCGTAAATATTCAGCCTAACAATAACTGAAACTTAAATCCAAATACATGTACTCCCTCCCGGCCTCATATGTAAGCAAAATTAGCTTTATTAGATTGATTGAAAATGTGATGTATTTACTAAATATATTCATTTTTCAATGAATCTAAAAAAGCTATTTTCGCTTGCATATGAGGCCGAAGCATCCTGCGCTATTTTTTTTTTTTCTTCTTCTAGGTTTTATCTTTTAGTTGTTCTCCCCATATGGTTATAAGGGTTTTAAGGCAGGCTTTGGTGTTGTTGAAAATCTTCCTTTGTGAAGAATTTTTGTATGACTTGATTCTGCGGACTGTGCTCATCTCGTGCTTAGTTCCGTTATTAATAAAATTTAGTCGTTTAAAAAAAAATAATTCATGCTCTACCAATTGAGTACTTATAAGACGAGCATATTTCTCTTTTTATACATATCCTCTATGTTATTTTTGTTCGTAAATGAGGTGGTAAATACCATCGAAATTCACGCACGTTATGAAATCTCAAATTCAAACTCTAATAAAACAACTTAACTTAATAATATTGACATTTACACTCGAAGAACGACTATGACATATTCTCTATTTTTTTTTGTAGATAGATGAAACAACAAATCCACTAAAATCTCACACATTCAAAGATATTTAATCCAGCAATTTCGACATTTTTCGGTAGAATTAGGATTTGTGGACACGTGAATTCTCTTTTTTTAGATGAAATGACAAGTCGTTAGAAAAACATACACACACAAAGCGGAAGAACCGGAATTTGAACCCCGATAATGACGTCCGACATGACAATTTCGATATTTCTGTCCGTAGAGCTATAATTTGTGGATTTTTTTTTTTTTTTTTTTGTATAGAGAAAAAGAGAAAATAGAAATTTGAGTGCTTGATTACAACCTCACATAAAGTAAGAAAATAAGTAAAAATAAAAGTATATAATAAGAAGAGAGAGAAATTAAAAAAGGAGTATTGATGAAGAAGAAGGGGTGGTGGTGGAAGACACGGTGGTAGGAAAGAGAAAAAACAAACAAAGAAAGCAATTTCATTTTCAACCAAACAGTAAAATTAGTGGCAACCCATTCCGTTAATTTCTCTTTCCATTCAATTCAGATGCTTTCAAAGGCTTCAACAATTGCAATGCCCACTTTTTATTCCTCTAGGGTTCGTCTTTTTTCCCCTTTTTTCGATTTTTATTTCCTTTTCACAATTATCAAATTTTCGATTTTTATTTCAGTTTCTCATGGAACAACAACGCAATTTGGATGCTTCTTCTTTAATTTATATACAAAATTAATAAATCCCACTTTTTTTTTGGTTGCATCTTGAAGAGTAATTATGAAGGTATTTTGTTTTTGGGATTTTTTTTTTTTTTTACATCAGCAGCTAAATCATTGAAAAATGTAATTTTTTTTATTGAATTATTGTTCTTCATGTTTTTTGAATTGAGAATTATTGTTATTATATGATAATTATATTTGATTGATCATTATTTGATTTAGTATATCATTTGGAATTGCTTAATTATATGTGATTGATCATTATTTGATTATTGTCTTGTCTTGTCTATCATTTGAAATTGCTTAATTCTGGTTTTTTGTTTTTTAGGTTTACTTTGGTTGCTCTTTTGCATTTTTATATTTTTTTTTTATTGTTTGTTTGTGATTATAATCTATAGGGAAGTGTTGTTTTTGACTGAAGATTTTTGTTTTTTTTGGTCAAGTATAGTAATTCACCATTTGAGGTGAATAAGTGAGGAATTCCGGGTCTGAACCCCGGTCCCTGCATATATAATGCGACGTCCTTACCAAGCTATGCTCATTGGGACAAGATTTTACTATTTGTAATTTGATGATGAATGTTGAATTGATTAATGATGATTATTCTTTGTTACTTAGGTAAGAGCTGGGTTTAGTGTGTGGCCTAATGTGAGGCAACTTTGCTTTAGAAAAGGAGTTTTGTATGGATTTATGCGACTTTTTTCTACTCCATATAAAACACTGCGTGGAGGAGCTAGTCGTTCACTCAAAGTGGCTCGGTTTTGCAGTGTTGCGAATATGTCTTCCTCTTTGCAGATTGAATTGGTGAGAGCAGGTCTCTTACTTCTTTTTATAAATTCTTTATGGTGCAATTTGGTTAACATTAAGTTTTCCAAGGTTTCTGAAGAAGTATGGTGAAAGCCTAATCTGTGCAAATTTCATAGGTACCTTGTCTGAGTGACAATTATGCATACATTTTACACGATGTTGATACGGGCACAGTTGGAGTTGTTGATCCTTCTGAAGCTTCGCCTGTCATAGATGCATTGAGCAAGAAAAATCGGAACTTGAATTACATACTCAACACTCACCATCACCATGATCACACTGGTGGAAATGTAGAACTAAAAGCAAGATATGGGGCAATGGTATGATATTTGTATTTTCTACTAAGTGTTTCTTTTCTTTTATTGATAATTTGATATTCTATATGTATTTTCAGAGAGCATCATCATCATCGGATGATAATAACAACAATAATAATAATGACGATGACGATGATGTAGTTTTATGCTTTTATTTACTACTCTATGTATATGTTAAACCCTTCCCATGTTTCAATTACAGGTGATTGGTTCAGGAACTGACAAGGAAAGGATTCCAGGCATTGATATCCATTTGAAGGATGGTGATAAGTGGATGTTTGCTGGCCATGAGGTGCATGTAATCGACACACCTGGTCACACTCGAGGTCACAAACATGCCCTGTTTGCATTATTATCAAACCCTTGTTTTTATCTGGCTCTTTTTTCTAATTTTATTATTATTTATACTGTAAGCAGGTCACATAAGCTTCTACTTTCCGGGATCTGGAACAATCTTTACAGGGGACACTTTGTTCAGCTTATCATGCGGCAAACTCTTTGAAGGAAGCCCTGAACAGGTTTTTTTCTGCATTAACTTGTCCTTTTTTCTCTATACAGAGATAATCCATCGCATACTGCAATGCCTCTTATTTTATATGCTCCTTTGCCAAAAGTCCTTGAAACTTTGAAATACCGGCACAAGGGACTTGTTATTTAAATAGCACCAAATGGGGATTTTGTGGTGACAAATATCTCTAATAAGCAACTCATAACTTTTAGGGCATGTTTGGTCTCCATAATAATGAGAGTGGATTGAATGAGAGAGTTTGAGTGCAATGCGGTAGAATATTATAATAGACAATTGCCCCCAAGTCTGCAATCTTAGTGTTTGTAAAGGGTTTCTTTTTTTCCCCCTTTGATGAGCACGTTTATGAAAAGTTCAATTGAATTTCATGTTGCTGACCGAGTTCATTCGGTTATTACTTTCGCTCTTTGAATGTGTCTTCTAGAGGATGTTTACAATTTATATTTTTTGGTCAAAAAATGCTTTTATCTATATTTGAATATTGGATGTTCGTGAGTAAAAATGCTGTTGCTGATGCAAAGCGTAAAACATGTTGCATCTTCAATTTATTGAGAATTTCCTCCATTTTACAGATGCAATCTTCTCTTAGAAAGATCACGTCTTTACCAGACGATACAAGTATATACTGTGGACACGAGTACACATTGGTGAGTTATTTTCTATTTTATCCTCGGTGTTCTTCTACCCGAGTGTTGTGACATTGACTCTAGTGCTTTGGAATTTTGCAGAATAATACAAAGTTTGCATTGGCGGTAGAACCTGAAAACAAGGCACTTCAATCCTATGCTGCCCATGTGACAAACCTTCGAAGTAAAGGCTTGCCCACGGTAAGTTTTGGAATTGTGTTTCCTTGTTAATATTTATGACCAGTCATGTGTCACTATAATATGTATTTGTTAGCCTGTTTCAATCCTTTTTGTTTTGCTTTTACCTAAAGAATAAGTATTGTTTGGGCAGATTCCAACCACACTGAAGTTAGAAAAGGCTTGCAATCCATTTCTTCGTACATCCAGTGCCCAAATCCGGAAATCGTTAAACATTCCAGTCACAGCAGATGATGCAGAAGCCCTGGGGATCATCCGGCAAGCAAAGGATGATTTTTAGAATTTTTTTTTTTCCTTTAAAGACTTATTCTGTATAGGGTAGGTTGATGAACTATGAAACATTGACACAGACACGACACTGATACACCAACACTAATAATAATTTGAGAAAACAACATAATTGAATGAAATTACATGTGTCGGTGTCGTGTTGGTGTCAGATACTGTCACATGTCGAACATCAAACATGCCTTCAATTAGAGGTGTCATTGCTCCATAGTTAACGAATCCGTTTGTGGAATAATTTAATGCTTGATGCTATCTTCTCAATCTGATTTCTGAATTTTGTTTTTAATTCATTTGGAAGCTATTGGCATGACGGGTTTAAAAATATGATTCCCTCATGTATGTTTATCATTCTTGGTGCATGAGAAACTTGTATTGCGAATTTGCGATCCCTTGTAGTTGTATATTTCTCACTTGATGGTTATCAATATTTGAAAAAATATTAGTTTGTACATAATAGCATTAATCATGGCTATATATTGGTTATTGTCATTTCTTTTCTTTTTGGCAACTAGCTGTTCAAAGGGGCCAAAGTTCATAGAAAGAAACTACAGAGAATTCAAAGTGAGTTTTTCCAAAACCTCAACCAAGAGTTACTGCCTAATTTAATTTTAAGAGGTTTGTCGAATAAAATTGCACAAGCTTAAGCCCGCTGCTTGCTACGTTGTATGTCACCCTATTCCATCTGACCTGAGCAACCACCCCCTCATTGCCTTGCCAAAGTCACACAACAACCATGAAGTTATAATGTAATTCCACCACTCAAACGCATCTAAACCGAGGCAAAGACAGATCTTCCAAGTAGGGTTACATACCATTAGGTGGCTGGTCCCTATCTCCTCCCAAAGTGGAGGTTCATGTGTCCATCCTGTGGGTCTTCAAGCTCTCTAGCGATCTTTATTGTGAGCTTGTTTTCACAATCAAGTGTTGCCCCATTCCATATGGTTTTCAAGTTTCAACAGCAGACACGAGCTTTTACGGCCCTTCCTCTTCTCCCACCAATGCCACCAGATAAACGTGCAAGTCTCAGCTTCCGATGAAACACATCTCCACATCCTTGCTTGGAGCCATCTCACTTCGCCCCAAATCTTACATATTGGTTTCACACCTTAGACCGGAAAAATTGCATGTGGAAGAAATGGACAACAAATACGTGACACAACTTATCGCCAAATGGACAGGAGATAATGTGACACAGCTTCTTCTAGTCCACCAAAACCAGCAACACTCCATCCATCTAAGCCTCCTTCAATCTTGCTTAATACATGAATATTGTTGTAATTTTCCCCTTCCATTCATTCCATCACTTAGAAATTTGAGGACCTTTTTTGGGTGAATGGATATTTTTTACTAGTTCACGTTCTATTTAAGTGTGAACCTTTGAACTTTGTTACTGGGTATTCAATTGTTTATGTATATGAGCCAACATTAGTGCAAATGTATGTAGATGCAAAAAAAAAAAAAATCGCTTGAGGGAGAAAATACCAGATGAATAAATACTTGTACTAGAAGAAAATTGTTGCAGTGCGAGTAAGAAGTTGCGTATTAAATAAAAATGTGAGTATTGAGTAAGATATGAAAATGGATTTCCTGCTGTTACAATAGGACGATGTAACAGATAAGGTTGTCCGATCAGAATTATGTGGCTGAGATCATTTCTAATAATTTTGTGAATGAGTTAATTTGACCCGTCTGATATGATAATTAACGGCTGAGATGCAAAATAGCATGAGACGGTGTGTTTTTGCACTATAACAAATCCTGATTCGTAAGATATAAGTGAAAAAAACTCAATTTTGTAAGTTTTAAACTCCTCTCATGAACTGAACATGTTCACATGCATTAAGAAATTAATGTGGACAGGACAGAGATTCAAGTAAACAAGCCTCTTCTCATTGTTACACCTTCCCATGAATCAGCAAAGAGATTGGTCTGCAGATTAGAGTTAGAAGTGGTGGACATGATTATGAAGGGCTATCTTACAAATCTTACCTTTGTAAGACACCCTTTATCATGATCGATCTCATCAACCACCGTTCGATCGAAATTAATGTTGCTGATAAAACAGCTTGGATTCAGGCTGGTGCAACATTAGGAGAACTTTACTACAAAATTTCCAAAGCAAGTAAAGTTCATGGATTCCCTGCAGGTAATTAGTTTGACTTATTTGAAATTATTTGCAAGCACAAACATTTATGCAACTGTTTGAGAGAACTAATGAAAATAGCTTATAACTTCGATAAAAATAGTTTTGACTTTTTTTTTTTTTTTTTAAAAAAAATTGTTATAAAAATAGGTTACACATAAACACTTATATAATATATGCTTAATTAAGTTGTTTTTTCCAAACAGGAGTATGTCCAAGCGTTGGCGTAGGTGGTCATTTCAGTGGAGGTAGATTTGGTGCCATGGTTAGGAAACATGGTTTCGCAGCAGACCAAGTTGTTGATGCTTACATAATAGATGTAAATGGGAAAATTCTTGATAAAAAATCAATGGGAGAAGAAGTTTTTTGGGCTATTAGAGGAGGTAGTGCCACTAGTTTTGGAGTCATTCTTCCATGGAAGATAAGGTTGGTTAGAGTTCCACATATTGTTACTGTGTTCAATGTTCAAAGACATTGGAACAAGGAGCAACCAAGCTCATTCATAGATGGAAATACATAGCACATAAGTTGCATGAAGATCTTTTCATTAGAATTGTTGCTCAAAATGCTGGTGCAAATTCAAAAACAATTCAAGGCATATTTAACTCTCTCTTCCTTGGAGAAAAAGATAAGTTAATCTCTACAATGAATGAGAGTTTTCCTGAATTAAGATTGCATTAAAATGAGTTGGATTTAATCAGTTTTGTATTTAGCAGGATACAACAAAGATGACCCTATAGAACTCTTGCTGAACAGAACTACAAGCTACAAAAGTCCATTCAAAGCCAAGTCTGATTTTGACAAGAGCCTATACCAGAAACAGGTGTAGAAGTTGGAGAATGCTTCTAAATGAAGATACAAAAGCAATGCTGATAATGGAGCCTTTTGGTGGAAAAATGAATGAAATTTCAGAAACTGAAATCCCTTTTCCACACAGAAAAGGAAACTTGTACAACATACAATATTTTGTCAAGTGGGATGAGAATAAAATTGAAGAATCCAACAAGCATATAAAGTGGATTAGAATGGTTTATCAATACATGACACCTTATGTTTCAAAATCTCCAAGAGCTTCATATTACAACTTCATTCAACGCTTATTATGTAAGTGCTTATGTATAAGTTATTTCTACAACAAAAGATAAAATAAAGTCAAACAAATTTCATACAAGCTATCTTATAGACATAAGCTGAAAACAGCTTTATGCACATGTCGTAAGTTGCCTAACCGTAGAGCATAGACTTGTAAATAAGGGGCATAAATTGAATGAAAGATCCATGATTTTAGAGAAGAAAAAAAACCACTACAAGATGTTTTGCAAAACCATTCACCATAATTTACACCAGAATTGTCTCTGCTTGACTTTGCCACAGTTTCATGTCTTTGTTTTGTTTTTGACATGCAAAACTGTATTTTGATTCTGTAGTCAGCCTACAAATTTGTTGCTAAACAAATATTATAACTACAGGTTAATCCTTTACAATTATAGCCCTATTAAAATTTTCATACAGAACTAAGAAGCCATTTTGCATAAGTAGAATTAGAAGTGGTTATTTGTCATAAATAACCTCCTGATATTTCTTGACATAGACTATTTCTACACGGGGATACCTTAGAAGCCAAAAGAAAAATAGTTACCTATAGATACACTATAAAGCTTGTGGGAACATTCTCAAGCTATGAAACACTAACACATAAGACACCATGCACGATATTGATACTGGTAATAATTTATAAAATCGGAAGTGATTGAATGTAATACACTAGTAATCGGACCCGTGCAACGCACGGGCACATATAGTTTATATGATTAAATAATGACATAAGAAAATGACACTAACAAATCATCAATCTTGTGTAGTTTAACCGTAATTATATTACAATGTTGTATTATGAAGTTAGAATTTCTAAGTGAAAATAAAAAACCACCTGATAAAAAAAACCCCAAAATAAGATTCAAAAGTCAAAATCGTACAGCCTCGCGTGTATAATAAAGGCTACATAAAATCGTATAGCCCTGCCGAGCCCCCCGTGTATTTTTTAGAGATAGAAAATTTAGAATTTATTGATGCTAAAACTTAAATTATATTACTCTGTTGTATTATGAAGTTAAAATTTCTAAGTGAAAATTAATGTAATTAGATGAGATATCACCTTGAGTTAGAAAATAAAAAACCACCCGATAAAAAAAAACTCAAAATAAGATTCAAAAGTCAAAATCGTACAGCCTCTCGTGTGTTTAATAAAGACTACATAAAATCGTATAGCCCTGCCGAGCCTCCCGCGTATTTTTTAGAGATATAAAATTTGGAATTTATTGATGCTAAAACTTAAATTATATTACTTTGTTGTATTATGAAGTTAAAATTTCTAAGTGAAAATTAATGTAATTAGATGAGATTGAACCATTTTATCATTAAAATTGGAATTCTTAAGTTGCAATCAATCTAATTGGATAAGATTGAATCGATAATACATAGAAGTTAGAATTACTAAATTGTAGTTAATCTAATGATATACTTTGGTTTAGTTTAGGAGTTAAGAACGTACATTTAAACATGTCAACATAATAAATCAGATGAGTAGAGAAAACTGTGAGATACTAATGTAGTAGATATATCATAACAGAGCAAAACTTAATGTTATATTTTAATAATGTCATTTTTATTTTCATTCAAGACATCTTTTAAAATTCTAATAAGAGATAAACTCATGAACTAAACAAAGTTAAGACCATTAAGATCGAATGAAACTATATATAAAATCCTTTTAAACATTGTATTATCATGCATAAATCCTTTAGAAGTTTAGAACCAATTTTGCAGCTATGTCTGTATTTCGGCCCACAAATCTCCCTTAGATGTAAAACCAAATTAATCTGTAAAAAATACAAAAAAAAAAAGATCATTAGTAAACAAAACACAATAAGAAAATACTTATATTTAATAATCAAATTTTTAAACAGTGTTGTAATATAGTGGCTATGGCGTAGTGGAAATTGAACAAAAATTAAGGCCAACCAGGTCATACTAAATTAAATGGTCAAGGAAATATCAAAAGGTAATAAATATGAAGAATTTCTCATTAAGAATTTTTTTTGAATAAGCTAAATTAGCCCACCCAAATTGGCACCAGAGAGAATCGAATCTCAGACCTCAAGAGGAGCACACTCCCAGATCCAATGCCAATATCAATGCACCAACCCAAGTGGGTTTAATTTCTCATTAAGAATTGATATCTATCATGCTATTATTTATTTACATCTAGAGCACTCCCAAGGTTTATGATGCAATGAATTAATTAGAAAATAGAAAATACACTATACTAATATGCAATTTGTTGGGAGAGATAAGAACTACGTTGAGGAAGGGTGAGTGATTGAAGTTGGAGCTTAGTATAATATACCATCTACAACATGTTCATTTGAGTATAACGAAAGGGATTAGTCTGTGCTTAATTCTCCATTTGGTCCTGCTGCAACAGATTTGTCTATGATAAGCTTTGTTACATATACTTACATGTTTGAAAAGACTGGATTTATAAAAATCGTGATAACACTATAATTTTGTTGAACCTCAAAAGTATAGTTTTTACTAAAATTACACTGGTACACCGTGATTCAGTCAATCTTATTGTCATTTCAAAGATATACTCAGCCTGCTTCATTATTATGAAGCTACGCTGCACCCATTAACATTAATGAGGAAACATTGAATCTTATGACTATGAGGAAACATTGAATCTTATGACTAACAATCCAACAGATTACTTATAACTAACATGGTAGATTATGACAGTGAAACACATTATAACAAAATTCATGTCTGTTATAAATTAGAATTAGAATGAATACCTAAAATCTTACAACCAAAACTAACTATTTTAGTGTACAATTGCTCTCATACCAATGGTGACTCGATAACTTTGAGAAATTCCTACTCATATCTTGCTCTAGCATCACAAAATCTAGTGCAAGCTAAACATAGAAATCTATAGCAAGATATCTACTCACACAATGTAAAGGAAGGCCAATGGCACCATGTCATCACTTTAATAAATAAACCATCAATAGAGTGTATGATCCGTGTTCAAAATAAAAAAAAACAGCTTGCATTCAAACTTGAAACAGGGAATTCTCTGAATGCATTTCCACCCCATATTATGAATTACCGATCTAACCTAATGCAACATGTATTACTTCCTACATTATCTTTCTAGTGTATAACAATAGAAACTTACAAAGGCAAGTATTGCATTACCTTCTACATTATCTTTCCAGTGTCAATCCTCGTTAACTAAGCTTGCTAACAGCTTCCCTTCAGATCTTATAAACAGATAAATATTCCACACTTTAGCTATACTTGCATTATGTAATCTTCTTAACCAATAGAAACTGAAAATAAGTTCAGAACATAATACACTTTTTCAGCCATACAGTGTGTAGACCAGATAATACAACAAATCAATATCCAGCACATACAATGAAGAATTAATTTACCAAGAGATTTGCAAAGGTTAAGTGGTGGATGTGAATGCTTATAAAGTCCACTCCAATTGTACTGATATGTAGGTGTCAACGTATGAATCATCTTGTTTCACAGAAAAATAAGATATTAAGAAGTGTAACCTGCACTTCTGAAAATATAACTCAAGGTAAAAGAATGAAATCAATAAACAAAATAGAGAACAATCAATTGAAACAAATTTAAATCAAATTCAATCGCAGCGAACAATCCTATTGTAATTCATGATATAGTGAATTCCTCTAGCAAAGTGAACACTAATCCACGATAACAACAATACTAATGCAAAAATCAATTTGTAGTACAAAGATAAGTAAGCAAAATTCTTAAATGATATGATTTGAAACATGGAAAATTATCATTAGCAAAACAATTAAGATGTAATATTCTAATTTAATCATATAAGATGTAAAGGTAAATGTAAAGTAAAGATTCAACGATATCATATTGATACCTTTGGATTACTCAAATCTTTGAATTTACCGCAAGAGATCAAAATCGTTGGATACCCTTCACACAATTTAACTTGAATCTTGAACAAAAAATTGTGTCCGCCATCATTTTGAGGTTTCACTTGGAATTGATGCAGAATTCTACAGATTTTAAAAATATTCATATCATATATCATATTAGTTATCAAATGGAAATAGAAAAGACAAAACTAAACAAAAACAACAAAGTAATCATTGATTTTAGTTTGATTTTAGTCTGATAATTGAATTATGAAACATATTTTCTGATAAAATTGAATTCTGAAATGAAAACATAACCACTCAAAGAAGCAACATCAAATTGAAGGAAATAAAACAAAATAGAATTGATCTGGAAGCCCTTACTTCTAAGTTTGAGTCTGCCGCTTCCTTCATGGTGAGTGTTATAAAGATGTGTTAACGTCGTGTCAGACACTAGACACACATTTAATCTGTAGTGTCGGTGCTACAGTACATAGATCTCAAGTGCTGAAAAGGCAACATGATAACTATGGCTTTAACAGATAAGGTCGTCCGATCAGAATTATGTGACTGAGATCATTTCTAATAATTTTGTGAATGAGTTAATTTGACCCATCTAATATGATAATTAATGGCTGAGATGCAAAATAGCATGAAACGGTGTGTTTTTGCACTACAACAAATCCCGATTCGTAAGAAATAAGTGAAAAAAACTCAATTTTGTAAGTTTTAAACTCCTCTCCTCTCATGAACTGAACATGTTCACATGCATTAAGAGATTAATGTGGACATGACAGAGATACAATGCAAAAGCATTGTAGCCATAACCAGTTGTTAGGTATACACTTGTATGTAGTATTTATTTATTATTCTTTTCTTTGGACAATATTTATTCTCTTTTTGACCCTCACTTCACTCTTCAAAATTTTACGTTTTCTATCTGTAAAACTAGTAAACAAAAATAAAAATCTACCAACTAGGTTGTGTATGTCTGTCTGTCTCCCACAAGGTGACAAACAGATATTCAAAAACATTACTCCTCCGTCTCACAAAAATATTATATTTGATCATTTCGCACATATTAAAAAAAAGAGAATAATAATTTTATCAAATTAATTACATTAACTATTGATTGATTTTCATTATCATAATGCAAAGTTGAAAAAAATTTAAAATAATAATTGACGATGTATTGAATCATACATTAGCATGAAAGCCTTCACACTTATATAGAAGGAATGGTTGTAACCGTCAATGTGATAATTGGCAAGTAATGCGGAGGACTGCTGAGATCAATTTATTTGTCCTGATAGAGGGGTAAAATTCCGCATATTTCAATAGGGGTAAAATTCCACATTTTTCAA
The DNA here is from genome assembly GCF_020283565.1 of Trifolium pratense. Lineage (NCBI taxonomy): Eukaryota > Viridiplantae > Streptophyta > Magnoliopsida > Fabales > Fabaceae > Trifolium > Trifolium pratense. The sequence goes on along the minus strand of NC_060065.1, from coordinate 54,321,600 downwards.
AATATGGGGGTAAAACTGCATTTAAGACAAAATAATTATTTAGGCACACCTTTTCTAGTATAGCCATGGATCCAAACTCTAAGCAACTACTATGTAACACAATAATCGGTTTGAACCGTCTAATCTAAAATAAACTGGAAAATATTTAATACGACTAAGATCAGTATCATACAATCAGAACGATTGAATCTTCATGTACAATTGAGAACTAAAACAATAATTACGATAAAGATTCAAGTCCAATAGTCTTATAGTAGATAAGAAAAATGATATTTAGAGATCAAAAACTTATCGCCAAATATTTTTTGTGTATTTTTTTAAGCAATTTTTTGTGTATATTTAAAATGTGTTATTGTATAAAAAGAAATACTAGATAAAGATAAATATATTCTATAAAAAAAAAAAAAATACATGAATAGATAAAGATGGCATAAAACATGTACCGTAGAAATACGATAGAATAGAAATACAATACATGTGTTTTTGTCTGTCTGGGTTTCATTCGTTGTCGTCGTTGACGAGAATTCATGTCTTGAGTTCGAAGCTTCATTTTTTTTCATTCTCTCTCTCTCTCTCTCTCTCTCTCTCTCTCTCTCTCAGATCTCTCTTCCATTTCATCAAAATCAATTCCCATTTCTAGGGTTTCATTCTATTCTCCGATCTCCCCTTTCTTCGCTGATCTACGCCGCGCAAAGGTACTCCTATTTCCCCATCATTTCAAATTTCAACAATTAAATTGTTAATTTTTTCATTACTTTTTCAATCTTTGCCTTCTATTTTTAATTATTTTGCAATGAACTATATTATAATGAACATGGTTGTTTAAAAATTTGATTTTTTTTTTCCTTCTTTTCAATGTATTGATTTGTCACTAGGGTTTTGAAGTGATTGAACTGGAATTGGAATTGGGTAGAGTTATTTAGGGTTAAGGAATATTGAATGGAAAAGGACAAATCTTTGGGTCTTGGTGGTGGTTTTCCACCTCCATCAGGACGATATTCGGGTTATTCACTTCCTGGAAGTGGTTTCAATGTGAAATCTGAATCCTCAACGGGGGCGTATCCTCTGCCTGTTCCTGGAACCAGCTCAGATTCTAGTGGCTTTAGTCATGATATTAGCAGAATGTCTGATAATCCTCCAAGAAATAGAGGTCATAGGCGTGCTCATTCAGAGATTCTTACCTTGCCTGATGATATTAGTTTCGATAGTGACCTCGGTGTAGTTGGTGGTGCTGATGGACCTTCGTTCTCTGATGATACTGAGGAGGACTTGCTGTCTATGTATCTTGATATGGATAAGTTCAATTCGTCGTCTGCAACGTCCACATTTCAAATGGGTGAGGGGTCTAATGCTGCTGCAGCATCAGGTTCCGCACCAATGTCAGTAGGGAAGGCATCAGGTGCAGGTACCTCTTCTGGGGAAAATATTGCCAGTGTTACTACTAATGAAAGGCCCAGAATTAGACACCAGCACAGCCAATCTATGGATGGGTCGACAACCATCAAACCTGAGATGTTAGTCTCGGGTTCAGATGACATGTCTGCAGCTGATTCCAAAAAGGCAATGTCAGCAGCCAAGCTTGCAGAACTTGCCTTGATTGATCCCAAGCGTGCAAAAAGGTATTATTTCTGGACAAGTCAATTTTTACCCTAATGTTTCTTAATTATTTTACATAATCTTTAGTAAAGAAATCCTACATAGCAGAACACTATGTGTATGTTTGGTTTCAATTCTGGAGCATCCAGAATTGATTCTGGACGTGTAGAATTGATTCTGACTTGTTTGGTTTCTCAAAAGTAGAATTGATTCTGCCTCCAGAATTGATTCTACTTGAAGCTAGAAATCGTAGCTTCTGATTCATTATTGATTTTTACACTCAAATTTTTTGTTCAACTCACTTTTTCATGAATATATCCAAACATAAACCACTTCAGCTTAAAATCAATTTTGGCCGGAATCAATTTTACAGAATCAATTCTGCCAAAATCAATTCTCTCCGCCGCAGAACCAAACACACGCTATATTCTTTTTGCAAATGTTATATTATGTTGTATGATTTATTGGTGTGTAAATTAGCATTCATAGATTAGGTGTTATATAAGCTGCTAAACATGTTGTTTACCAAATTAGCACAAATCCCTAAAATCCATTGCATAGATGTAACATAATTTTCGGCAAATGCAAGCTTCAAGGCAGAATAGGATTTTGGGTTTTAGAAAATTGTATATTAGAAAAAATCTCAAAAATGTAACTGTAGATTGATTCTAGAAGACCTATGTATAATACAAAAGTGCCTTCCTGATCAATTGATAAACACAAAACAAGGCATGACAAAACATGAACCACAAGAAATAACAGTATACTGTATGAGTATGTTTTAACTAAATATTGTTAGGTTTTGGTATACCCTATAATTGATATTTATGCGCATAGATGACATGCGTCTGTTTAGCTGTTTAGTTATATTAGAGATGTAACTAGCTTAGTTCAGTTACAACTTCTATTTTAGAAATATTAGAGACAATAATGGCAGCAATAATTAAACCTTTAGACTCAATATATTGAAGGAAATAGTGAAAAATAAGGAGGCTTGGAAAATTGCAAGATTTTTCTGAAGTCTACTAAAAGAAAATGTTGGAATAGCTGCTGTATGACTAGAAAGGCGCATGTCAAGTTGTTAGGTCATTCTCTTTTGAATGTTTTGTGAATGCTAGGTAAGACTAACTACAATTGACCCATAATGGGTCCAATCCTTCCCTAGATGCTGTCATGGAAGTAGTTCTATAGCACCCGGGTTGCGTTTTATTTACTTGAAGGAAAATGTTGACATCTCGTTGAAAATAACACTAGTTAGAGTTACACACTTAACAGTAACATTGTTTTGGTAGTACTAGAACAGTAATTGCCTTTTAAAACTGTTGTGTGGGTGTGGCTACTCTTCCAAAAAATCCCATCATTAGGCTTTTTGATCTTCTGCCCTCACTCCAGCAGGTATCAATGAAATACTGTTTGGATAAAATGGCACCCCTGTAGAGTGCACAGTCTCTACGTCTTTTTATTGTTATAATTCCAGTTCATCAATATATGACATTATCCCCTGGGAGTATTTTGTTTTATCTACTGCAACTGAAAAGTGGACGGTGTTTGGACTATTTTCTGTTTTTTCTTTCTATCTATCTCCTTTTTGGTTTGGGGAGATGAACTTTCCAACGTCAACAAACACTACTTATAATTGTGTGTAACAGGATCTGGGCAAATAGGCAGTCTGCGGCAAGGTCAAAAGAGAGGAAGATGCGGTATATTGCTGAGCTTGAAAGGAAAGTGCAGACATTGCAAACAGAGGCAACATCTTTGTCTGCACAATTAACTCTCTTGCAGGTATTGATGTGTGTGCTTGTTATTCAGATGTAAATGCTTTGCTACTACCAATTACTATATCACTTTCTGGTTGAAAAGCTAATAGGCGGACTATATATTCAATGTATTTTGGTCGATTTGTGAACAGAGAGATACAAGCGGATTGAATTCTGAGAACAGTGAGCTGAAGCTGCGGTTGCAAACCATGGAGCAACAAGTTCACTTGCAGGATGGTATGCCCATGTCATTATAAATGTTTCTGTAGCTAGTACTCTGCTGCTTTAATTGCTTGTCTTTCTAAATCTATCTCGGAAAAACTATTTATCTAATGCAATATATCCGTGTAAGATATCATTGCAACTTACAGTATGATATATACATTAGTCAGTTTTTCCGGATAGATTAATATATATTTATCCTAGGTGAAGGTGCATGTTCAGTGTGAAGCTGGCTGCAAAATTTTGTTGTTGGGTTGGTTTTTTGTGGTCGAGTAAAGCTGAAATGTGCTATTTTACCTGAAATTTGAGTTTCATGTCTTTTAATATACAAGCAAGAGAATATGCAAGATGAACAGTTAACCTTGGTTTTGGCACTAATATTATGAGAAGTAATTCACTTTTTCTTTTTTCCTTGTAGCTTTAAATGATGCATTAAAAGAAGAAATTCAGCATTTGAAAGTATTGACTGGGCAAGCTATACCACCAAATGGAGGACCTATGATGAACTTTGCTTCTTTTGGAGGGGGACAGCAGTTCTATCCCAATAATAATCATGCCATGCACACTCTTTTAGCTGCACAACAGTTTCAACATCTCCAAATTCATCCTCAGAAGCAGCAGCAGCAGCAGCAGCAGCCGCATCATCAGTTTCAGCAACAAATACAACAGCAACAGCAACAACAAATACAGCAGCAACAAATGCAGCAGCAGCAGCAGGAACAACAGCAACATCAACAATCAGGCGACTTGAAAATGAGAGCAACTACACCTCCATGCCCCAATGATAATCCTTCATCAGATGCAAATCCTTCGGCGGCCAAGGATTGTTGAGAAACTGTGCATTATCGTATAACTTTAGATTTCTCTTTGTCTCGGTGTCCTAGTTGTTGTGGGGTGCAGCCTTGTTCTATTTTTTATTCTTAATCAGTACAAATGTTCGTAGTTACAGATTTAGAATTATGTGTTGGCAGCGTTGCATCTTTGTTTTGTATAATACTAAAATTTGTTGGCACCTTAGTTAATTGTCTATCGATATATAGGGGTTGGGATGATTTTGTCAAATCTCCAATAGGCTTGTTTACTTTGTTGTTTGAGATGATGTACGATCACCTTAGGAATTGTCCCTTCTATAATGTAGCATTTCGCCATTGCACAATCAACCAAAGGGGTAGATGCTTTCTCATTTGGTTGATTTGAAGTTCTTGCATATTACCAATCTTAGTTATTTAATCGAGGTCAGAAAGTTCGCATTTAAATAAATCTTTTCAAATAAATTTTAAATGCATCTTCAATTGTAAGCAGATTGATTTGTGCGGGTGGTCGATAAGATTGCATGAAATCTGTTTTCCTCATTTTTCATGCTTGCCCGATCTTCTCTATTCCAGGTAGCTTTGCAACTCGTGCTTTGAAAGATGGATGTCAACAAATTGGTACATTGCACAAATATTATCAATGGGCAGTGCATTGGTTAGATACTGTCCTTTGTCTCAGGGTCTTAATTAGCCATGGTTTTTTTGGTACATTAATTAGCTATGGTTATACACTAAATCTCCAATTGTCTCAGGGTAGGGATGTTTGTTAAGTTTGCCTCCGGTTGTTTTTCTATACACTAATAGATTTCGCCGCTGTTCTTTTTTTAAAAGGCAAATGCTAAATAGTGTCTTCGGGGCACTCTTTAAGCCCTTAAATAGTAAGTTGTTTATAGAATTTTTATGGAAATGCGTAAAGTCAACGTATTGAAAATTGGAGTGTTTAATTTTTTGAATAAAAAATTTCTTTTAATGAAATGCTTAAAGAGTGCTCAGGGGGCACTCGTTAGCAAGACCCTTTTTAAAATATCAAAGGACCATGTCCAAAAGGAGGAGATTTCTCAAAACTTTCAATAAAAAGTTTAATCTCTTAATAAATTTAAAGAACGGCGTTTATAAGCCCTTTTTTTCTTCTTCTAAGTATCAACTATTACACAATAATAAGTGCCTCAAAGAGAGGTGCTGCTGTCAAACATGTGCCCTCAACACATCAAATATTTCTACAACCTTCTACCATTTGATCTATAATTACGAGACTGAAAACCTATTTTTGAAAAGATGTGAGGTGAAACTAATATTCAGCTGTGTATCCAAAAATAAATGACAATGACTACATTGACATAGAATATTTAAAGGTCGAAAGACACTAGACAACCATAATTTTTATGAAAATGCTAATGAGTGTCGAAAAAACATTCTTTAATTAGTCAAGAAAAGCAAAATTGTACGGGAAGTTGTGTATCCATTACATTAGATAGAGACAAGCTTAGTTTTTTTTAAAAAAATTACCTTGTTCGAAATATTAAACAACGTTATTTATTTATTTTCGACGGAATTAAACAATGTTATTAAGACCTTAATTTACACAGAATAGTCTAACATGCTTGTTGTCTTTAAGATGAGGAACCTTAGCAACTTATTCTGTTTCACAAATAACATTTTACTGCAGTATTACATCTTTTAGAAAGAAAGCGGGGCCATAATGCAATTGTATAATTCAGGAGAATGCGTTAACATTAAGGAAGTCACAATTTTGCGGGGACAACAATGTATGACTACTAACTCCCAGATCTACATAACTGAGTATCCCGGGCCTCCACCCCCTTCAGGCACTGTCCACTTGATGTTTTGCTTTGGATCTTTGATATCACAAGCCTGAATATCAAAGCAATGAATTAAACCATGTAGGATACAAAAGATTTGAAAATATTTGATGAGTAGAGATTAAACATAGAATCCTCCAAATTTAAACAATCGCTCGAATTGGTCTGAAAATTTACCTTGCAATGCAAACAGTTTTGAGCATTAATCTGCAACTTCAGTTTATTTTGCTCAGCAGCAACGTACCTATATTTGAGAAGGATAGATGAAACATATCAGAGAATGATTCAGAAACTAAAAATCCTTTTGAAACCAAGCTTTAGTAAGTGGGCATTACTCGTATACTCGTGCAGGACAATATCGTGATTCAGGAGCAGCATACACCGGTAAATTTGTAAGTTCAGGAATCTTTGGGTCTCTCAATCGAAGGTGCGGAGGTTGATCATGCTCATGATTTGTGTTGCTTCTGTATATAAACTAAATATAAATGTCTATGAAGCAAATGAGCTTTTCACTATGCATGTTGACTAACAAAAAATCAATAATTTCCAACATTATCATCATTTATCAAATTCCTAATGAGAGAAGCCGACACAAGCAATTACTGCATATATAAATCGGTGCACATTTATTCTGCAGGCACTTTTGCCTAAAAATTAGGATATTAAGTGTAACCTGCTGTATAAATGAACTAATTGGGTTTAAATTTGAGTTCTCCCCTCTACGACACCTCAATACGCTCTCTTTGAGAAGTTCTTTAAATTACAAGAATAGAAATACAACCTTGCGACCTTATATAAATCTTAGAGTGCAACTTTGAGAAAACCTGGCACCATCCCTTGTTTCTTTTTTTTGAAAAATGATTGCATTCAATTCTCAACAATAATCAATAGAAGGCAATTAATGTTGCAAAACCTGTGCAGGGAGGTAGGTACATCAAAGGACAAGATGCCATCGGGCTTTGGATAGTGAATTGGAGAATGCAACTGTGCAGCCTGCATTAATGTCAAAAGAAAATACTAGGGTCACACGAACATGGTAAATGATTTGCAGTGTTTTACTAGAACAAGAAACAAACATAATAAAAGCAAAGCTCACTAATATATACATATATTCAATGAAAAAAGAATCTAAAATATCCTTTATGCTGAAATTAAAAGGACCATTTTGTACCAGCTAAAAGGTGGTAAATAGCATGTACGTAAATAACAAAATTCATTCACAAGCTTAGTTTCTTGAACAATGTTTCTTACATTTGTAGCTTCATGATCAGGTTTACCATGCTTCAAAGTAATGGGGTGCCTCCCCTTGAGTATGTAACTGACAAGAATAGCACAAGGGTAAGTGAAGTTCCAAAACAAGAATAAAGGGAGTACAGGAAATTGTACTCTCCAGTGTTGAACTGTAGAAGTTTAAATCTTACTGTTCCAGACCACTTAAAGCCAGTCCTGGAATAAGCCCATACTTGAAGGCCTACAATGAGAGATAACACTAAAAGGTAAATATGGCATATTAATTTGACAAACTAAAACATACCATATATTTAAGTATCACAAGAAATGAATTAGGACAACTGTGAGGAATTAATTATAATTACACATTGATCTTTCTATTATAATTTATAAATATTTTGTAAGTGTTGAGGTCCTACATTAACTGGAGATATGGTCAGATCAGTCCTTATAAGGTTTGGACATTTTTCACCTCTTAAGCTATAGCTTTTGAGGGCTGAGTTAGGCCTAATACTCAAATTCTAAGATCGTATCACAGAATATCCTAGTTCAATTATTGGCCCATTATCTTTGTTATTCCATCTGAGGGACTTGAGATCCATATTATTCCACCCACATTTGTCCACAATTTAAGTGTGTATTTCTGAACGTGAGGGGATGTGTTGAGACACTACATTGACTAGATATATGGCCAAATTAGTCCTTATTGAGCTAGTTTTGGGTTGAGTTAGATCTAAAGCCCGTAATCCATCTGGTTCAAAAAACATAAAGCCCATAATCTATGAGTACGTTACAAGATTTACTTTACTTTCACTTACAAGTAACTTTGATATATATAAGTCCCTAATAAGCTTCGAAATGGTCTAGGATGAAATAACATTCTTCCTACAAGTTATAAATTTATAATTAGTTGCTAGGAATTTCTCATAATCTTGGAGAATTCCAGAGTTACCAGCATAGTAGATTCTTGGTCATATGCAAGACAGATATCTAGCAAGTAATATCATGGTTTTGCATGTAGCCGAAAATCCTACCATGTAATTTGTAATATCCAACTTCCCATATGTTATATGTTAATAAATATGAGTTTAACAGACATACATTGTCAAAGTAGTTTTACACTGACATCCAATATGTGCTCTCTATTTTTCCATGTTATATCACCACTCTTACGATGTGGTTATAATAAGAATGGAGTGATGTCTCAAAAAACAAATTTTCACTGGAAGTCAGTGTAAAATGAAGTTAAACTGACAGTGCATATCCTCTAAATCCATAAAAAATAAGCAAAGGCATAAAAGAATTCATCTGACAAGATAATGGTGATTTATGTTTTAAACAAGCCGTGCCACCTATTGCAACCTTATACTTATAACATTATTATAACTTATTCAAAAGTTACCAAATAGATATATAACTATCTAAGATGAGATGGGCTCTTAGGTCAAGATTTTAAAAATGAAAGCAAAAATAGCCTGAAAAAAAAATGAAGAGAGGGAAAGACAGAAAAGTCAAAGTGACAATGAATAGCTTCACTAACAGGTCGGTAGTTCCGAGCTTTATATAGTTCTTCCCATATCCATGAATTCCTCAAAGCATCCCAATATGTATTCATATCTAGACCTTCATTAACCGCACCAAATGCAGCTTCAGCTGCAAGCATTCCTACAAAGAGAAGTGCTGGTCCATTAGATGTATGCAGCAGAAAATCTGAAACGTTTTTATTTGCATATCACATTGAACCATCAGCAACTGGCCATATCCCAATATGAAGTTGATTAAAGTAAGAAATGATGGGTTGACTTAATAAATATAAGAATAGAGAAGACCTTAAAGAATCGTACATTCCTTAAATTCCCTTGACCAAAACTTAAAAAAACACATCAACATTAGCAAAAAATAGAGCAAATTTCCATCCTCTACCTGATTTCATTGCTGTGTGAGTTCCCTTTATCTTGGGCACATTCAAGAAACCAGCTGAACATCCAATAATTGCTCCACCAGGAAAAACTGGATATGGGATAGACTGAAATTTAACTAGAATCACGTTTGTATTTAAAAAAAATGTTTATTGTAACAAAAAGAAATAATGCATTGGAACCAAAAGCAGGCAATCAAAGATTAATATGATAACGAAGAATTAATCTAGCCACCACTCTTTGAAAACTTGCTCTTCATGAATGTAAGACTCATCTATCAATAGTAAAAATAACAATCAAGCCTTATGTCTTATGGACCACTGTAACCGTTAGCAGGCATGTTGCTCAGACTATTAAGCATAGACATTTCAGAAAAATTATATCAATGTCAGACACAAGGCAACACTTCCAAAGTACATGGACTGTCGGACACGTAAAGTGTTGTGTTGTAATGTCCATGTTTTAGTCCCCATGTTTCTTGCCCCATTTCTAATTTTATGTTCAAACCGGTTAGACCTCACCAAATACAGCTAAATTTTGCATTAGAAATCTTAAAAGTTAGGAGTATCCATTTGGCACCCTTCATCTTAGTACACCTGTAATAAAAGACCTCTTGTGGCTTCCCATCTGTGGGACATAAAGGTAAAATAATACTCTACATTGTTTTTTTTTACGGAAAAATACTCTACATTGTTTTCCGATTGATTGCACGTAAGATAAGGAATGTTATTGATTATTTATGTACCTGAAAACCACCTTCATTTAAAGTGCGAGCTCCATACTGGATAACTGTTCCGCCTTCCAGATATGGTTTGATTGCAGGATGATGCTTAAGTTTCTGGTTAAACAAACAAGACACAGGGGATAAGGAAGGAAGGAGCAAAAAACTTATTAACCGAGAGTAATGATAAGAATAAGTAATGTAAGTTCTAAGATTTTTAAAGTGATAGTGTATCAACAAAACCAACCAGCAAAAGTTTCACAAAAAGATCCAAAACATAATTGGTGAATTTGGCAAGGTAAACGACTCATTACTCATTTCAGTTACACAAGTTGCATAAATATACATGCACATTAGAAAAATGAAGCAACCCAATTTACAAAAAGACGGAAAACCTACTTAGAAGAGGCTAGAAGTGGCTTCGCAGGTTAAACGTACAAACCCTTCTTTAGAAGAAACAGTATGTACCTTAGAAAACACTGACAGACTTCCAAAAATCCCAATAATTTAAATTGCATACATAAAAATGCATCCAAGAAATTTCATTTGTTCTAATCCTAGAAAGATGGAACAATCAACTTAGACAAGACATGGAAGTGGCAAGCCAAGTTAAATACCACAAAAACCACGTTTTGAATATTTTCATTAAAAGGAATAGTACGTCTCTTAAAACACTTAGGCACATGCCATACAAAACAGAAAAAACCAGTTAAAGAGAAATGTTAAAATGGTTTGTCATGTTATAAGAAAATTATTTATGTGCTTTAAACATGCCTAGAAGGGAAAAAAACTTCACCTGGAATTCCTCATAAGGATTCATGAAAGGGTTCTGATAGTTCAAAGCAACCACAAGGCCTAGAGCAATCTGTCATGATGGAAATGGAATTCTTGACATGAAGAATATATTGTCAGCATAAATGAAACTAAAAATTAGCAGGAAAAGCTAAAGTTGTACAGTTCAGTCAGAGTTTGCAAATACAGCTACAGGTGATTTGTTAGCAACTTGGTAAAACAGGTTTCTAGTCAGAATAGAAAACCATGAAATAGTGAGAAAAATGGATTCATCAAATTGAAATATATCATTGTGTTCATAGCGGTTTTCAAATACTTTCTAGGAATGAGCAATCATCAAGCTTTAAGACTCAACTCAAACATAACAATGTACACTCAAATAGTCTAGAAACAAGTTGGATTAAATCAGTGAGGTTAGTATTGTGCTACATATGTATTTTTGTAGTGTTTATTTCAGATATAGATAACAGAATAATACTGACTGTACAACAATAATTACAGTATGGGGTAGTAACTGTCCGTCTTACTTGTCTGTCTTTCATGTGATACAGAAAAGATCCTCCATATGTTTTATGATCCAAGGGCCATCCTAATGTGTGAAGTACTGCACCAGGTTGATGCTTTTCCTCGTCAATTTCCCAAACCTAAAAGTACAAGTTTCAGAATCCAAGGGATGGTGGCAAATAAGATCAATGAGTTTCACCCATGATTTTCAATTATTAGATTTAGAACAGTCAACAATCAAATATTCTTCATGCATATATAATTGAATAGGAAAGCAGAATTGTGACAGATTGCACATGAAAAATAATGAAGATGATCTTTTTTTTTTTAAAAAAAAAAAATCTCTTTAAAAATAAGTGAAGTAGTTATACCTCTTTAATTCCCAAAGCATATGTCTGATGTTCTGCACCTCCCTTCTCTCTCAGGTTGTACTTTTTCATTATTTGCTGTAGGAAATACAGGGATAGGGATAAGAGATTTTACCATCAACATAATAATTGACAGAAAAAGCTAGAATCTATGCCAATCCTAAAATTTAATTTTCAAACCTCTGATAACGATCCTCGACATCCCTCAGACAGAAGTGTCATTCGACCTAAATGTGATTCAATATTTACATAGTTAACAACTACACCTCAGAAAGAACTAAATACTTGTTCAAACCATAGACAAGCTGCTGGAGCAGCTAGACAAGTGTTAATTAGTGAAACCTTTTTGCTCCAAGAACCAAGACAAAGCACATTAACATGTGTATGAGATAAAGAAATGTAAAATGAAACCTTTGATCTCAACACCACGTTGAAAATTCTCCTTCTTCGAACCATCTTTTGAAATTCCCATATCATTAGTTCCAATACCGATAACTTTGTCGTTAGCATCGTACAATATCTGCAAGGAAATACACCTGTAAACAATAACAGATATGGAGAAGCAACATCCAAACAAATGCAGAAATACCTCACTAGCAGCAAATCCTGGGTATATCTCCACGCCTAACTCTTCAGCTTTTTCCCCCATCCATCGTACTAACTGACTTAAACTGTAAGATGGTCCATAATCAGTTTTGAATTTTACATCAATTAAAGAGAAACATAATAGAAGCAAGAATGCAACAAAAAAATTGTTGTTTTTTGTTTCCCACAGGTTCCTTCGACCAGAGATAATCCTATTTGAGGCATGTCGGACACTAAATGTGGGTACCTCTCCCAATCAGGATTCAAATTCAAACCCTGGTCGGCCACGTTGTAGGAGTCTAGCCCCTTTCCACTAGACCCAACCCCCGTTAGTAAATTTTTTTATTTAATAAACACGGAAATTAAAAATATAAGAGCTTAATTTATCTTCCAATTTTGAATTTTACTTACATCAATCAATGAGGAGGGAAAATTGAAGCAAGAATGTGACAGGAAGATTGTTTATTAAAATTATAAAGAGCTTCATTTATTAGGATTTAGGACTTCATGTCATCTCGGACAGATAACAGATTGTATACCAAGTATCAACACAGTCTCTATGTTAAATTTAAAATTCAACTTTATGCACAGTACAATCACCAGCAATATTTATATCTAATCTAATGGCACAGATCAACAGTTTGATAAAAATAAGCTTTTTCCAAAGATTAAAACACCATTACACTTGAAATCAAACACATCAACTTCTAAAGCTTAACCAAAAACAAAAAAGAAAGGAACAATTTCAGCATAGTAGATTCAGCAATCATGTAATAAAATTCAAAACTGCATGCATAATTTAAACTCAAAAAATAGTATGAAATGAATATACATGTCATAAAAAGTAAAAACCTTATTACGTAGTTCCCTTCATTGTTAAAAGGACTGGGAAGCGAAATTGCACGATTCTTAGTCAAAAACCAAAACTTATCAGAGGAAACCGGTGTAGTAATCGGAGCCTGCAAATTCAACAACAAAAAACCTCAATGCAAGTTACAAATCAAACTCACTTCACCAATAACCACCAAATAACAAAAAAAAAATTCACCTCTTGCTGCTTCCACTGAGGAAGAAGCTCATTCAACGCACGAGGTTCAAAAACATTTCCAGAAAGAATATGAGCACCTGAGAAAAACAAAACAATGCAGAAATTGTTGTGAAGATTTCGATGCAGAAATTGCGAAAAGAGAAACGAATTTGACTTACCAACTTCAGCGCCTTTTTCGAGAACGCAAACGGATAAATCGGTGTCGTTTTGGCGGCAAAGTTGTTTTAATCGTATTGCCGCCGATAAACCGGCGGGACCAGCTCCGACGATGACGACGTCATATTCAATTGAGTCTCTGATCGGTGTTGTGCAGAAATTACGAGAGATTGGAACCCTAGAATTGGAAAGTGTGGATTTTAAATTTGATTTTGATTTGAGGAAGTGAGAGATAAATTTGAGCATTGTTAAGATTGATTTCTAGAGAGTGATTAGTAGTAGTAGCAGTAATTAACTAACAACTGAAAAATGATAGTAATTTGGTGAATTTGAACTTGTTTGTTCCAATTTCAATCATAAAGTGTTCATCATCATCATTTTTTATTAGTATCAATTTTTAAAAAAAAATTAATGAAAGCAGATAGATACAAAGTTGCGTCACGGATTAAAATTGCAGTGCGTTGTGTCTGACGTGTTCATTCAGTTTATCTGCAAATTCATTTTCCCTGTGTGTTGGTATCTTACACTTCCAAAATTGTAATTTTAGAGAATTTTAGTTTATTTTTATATTTTTTTTTTTTTTTGCGATTCCAACTCTGAGAAGATTTTGTCTTTTTAATCATCCTTGAATATGTTGACTTATACAGTAACTGTTTGGATTAAATAATATTTTATTTCTATAATTTAGCGAATTTCAGTTTAATCTTTTCACTAAGCATGTCATGCATTTTAAGTCATAAGTCAACGTATTCAACGACGGACTAAAATGACGGAATTTTCACATTACATGATTAAAATGATATATTACTGGAGAAAAAAACGACTATGCTAACAGCGACGTTGACTCGGATTACAGAGACGTTGACTAAGATTAAATGACAATGTATGGACTAATTTGACATAGAAGCCGAACATAGCACAAGAGATTAAAAAAAAAAAATACATGTGATCGAACTAGTAAGCATTGAAATATTTTCGATAGATAGTTTTGCCACCTATATAGTGTTTATTTGATTTGACTGATTAATTTTTTTTTACAATGAGTTGGGAATCGAACTCAGGACTTATAGCGTATTATCCAAACCCTAGATCAAACATAGCGCCTGATTTTCATAGCTCCTTACCAATAATGTGATCTATTGGGAAAATCATAATACAATGATTATTATAGTCTATAGAGTAGAGGCATGGAATATTGGAAAAATAATTATTTGATTAAAACTGAAATGTTGTTACACAGGTACAGATTAAGCAATCTACCATTTAATTTTACCAGAAGGAAAATTCTAATCCAAGATACAAGAGAAATTTAATTTAATGCATAGTACTAAATTAGCCAAAGTTTTTAAGGGTAAGGTAAGGTGGAGATGTGATTATGAGCTACAGTTCCAATCCAAAGCTTCCCATTCATCTCTTTAACTTCACTTACCAACTTCATCACTTTTCCTTCTCTATCTTCAAGAACTTCAAGAATATTTCCATTCTCATCTAAACGTGTAATCACAGTGTACATTTTCATCCCCATTGCTTTAGCCAAATACATCATTCTTATAGGCAAACGAAAGTAAATACTTCTCAACCATGGATTGTTACTCAAAACCTCTTGAGCTCCGGTTCGACAACAATCTATTGCCACCCAAAATTGTCCTTTTTCGTTCATTCTTACGTTGTCCGGAAATCCTGGTAGATCGGCTACATGTTCCACTGTTCCGTTTTTAGGACCCTCCATCCAAAGTTTCATTAGCCTGTCATTCAAAAATTTTAAAAATTAATTATTAGTTGCTCGAACCTAGATTCTCAATAGTTGCAGTATGATGTTGTAGGTGTAGTGACAATTAAATTTAACGGTCCATACAGCTGCAACACTATACTAAATTCATAGACGATTCAATTTCGCGTTTCTCAGAGATTTTTTTTAAAAAATAGGCTGCAACATCAATGTAAAAATTGCGATGCGACCATGTTTGAGTTTGCATTATGTCACATTAAACCTTATTCTATGTAAAATTAAGGAACACTACTAGACCACAACCTTAAACCTTGTAGTGTTCCTTAAATTATTGTCACACACACACTTGAAACCAATTAGGAAGATAATTAGTAGAGACCTGCAATTGGTGGTTTCAGTAAATACAAGGAAGGATTGATCTTTAGAAAGTTGCACTCCATTAGGAAAAGCAAGACCTTCCAAGACAACATGAGTTGTTTTGGTTGGAGGATCATATCTAAGGAGCCGACCCGTTGCTTCTCCTTCCAATAATATAAAAAAGTGCGCACTGCAACAATAGTACACATCATAAGAACTTATAACATTCGATAATACACACATTCATGTACTCAGCATAACAGTGATCGTTGAAATGAGATCAAACAGTTCAAATTTTACATCTAAACTGTTTAATCTCAATCCAACGATCTTGAAAGATAAAAGAAATAAAAGAAATAGAAACAATTACACTCGATTATATCTTTTGCTTGTGTCCGTGAAAAAGATAGATCCATTCTTATGAATATCAAGGTCATTTGCAAAGAGGATAGGTTTTCCTCCAACATGGGTTGACAATGGTGTAGCTAGTCCCCCATTTGGTCCAACCTTAAGAAGGCCATAATATGCATCTGCTATGTATAAATCTCCATTCCCTTTGTCAAATCTCAAACCAAGGGGACGCCCACATTTTTTTTCATGCTTCCATTGCTTATAAGTTGTTGAATCATTTCCCCTCACACAAATCTTCTCAGTCCTTTAAAAATAGCAAGTGTCATTAGCATGAACATACATCTTTGTTAAAATTTATTTTTGTAAATAAAATAAAATAATCATTCTTCAAAGTTTTCATCCGTTTGTTATACATTAAAAAAAAATTAAAAAGAAAATTGAAGATTATTATTTTCTTTCTAAGAAATTGTTTCAGTGACTTCTCCAAATGATCCTTTTTTATAACGTTTTTTCTTAAATAAAAGAAGTGATATATTCGTTATATAAACAAACACAAAGCAATTTCTATTTTGTTTTTTTGAAAAAATCTAAAATAAATTCTAAATTATTGAATATTAAAACTATTTTTTTATAGTCCATAGCAAACGGATCCATAAATATATACAAACATAAAATTTAAGAATTATTGAAATTGGATTCTCTAGTTGTATACTTGTATTTTAAAGCTGATAAAATCAAATTAGATTACTAGTTACTTGATGAGACTCACCAATTGGATGTGACAACTGCAAATGTTTCCCAACCTAATTCTTCCCCCATCCATCGAACAACGCGTCCATCAGCTAAACCGGTGTACGGACCACGGCCCATGTTGTCAAATTCGAGTGACTCAGGTCCAAATACTTCGTTTTCAAATTCTAATTTTCCGTGCATTCCTAGCCTGCTCATGTTGTCTCGAGGCCAATTCTTCATGACTTGTTTATATGGTGCAATGTTGTGTTTCACAGGTCTAAAGTTGTGTCCGGATACTGGACCCAGATGAAAAGGGTCCATCACAAGAAAACTCAAAACAAGAAAAATAGCAACAAGATAAGGGTGTTGGAGAAATGTTTCATCTTTTAGTAGGTTTCTCTTCTCCATGCATAAAAAATTGTTTTGAATATGGGAATTTGATGAGAAGGTAAGGTTGTGTGTTGATTATGCAACTAGCTAGGTAGAACTAAAAGTACTTAGCTTGGAAGAGTCCTTATTTGAAAGGAATTTTGAGAGTTGTAATGTGTGTGTACGTTGCTCATGACAACATATAAGGTAGAAATTAGGTTGTCTATTGTTGAAAGCATGTGTTGCTCATGACAACATGCATTTATGTTTTATTTGGTCTAGTAATAAAAGGGGTGTGAAAGTAAGAGAGAAGAAGGTATGTATAAGGAAAAACAATGATGTAACTCGTTAGTTGTTTGGTACACAAGAAATTGAAATCATGTGAATATATATGGCAAGAATCGTTTTATTTAGGATTCAAATACGTCACTGTATCATGTGAATCATTGCCAACATTTTGACTTGTTGACGTGGTATAAGTCACTGTCCACATGTGTGTTGACTTTATCAAAATCGGTGGAAGTCAGTCTTTTGCAAAAGGAGTTAAAGGTAGGGGGCCAAAAGTGCTATTATAAAAGTTAGGGTGCCAAATTTGGAGGTTTATGAAAATTAGGAGACCAAAAATACAATTTAATTTTTTTTTTTTAGTCCATAATAATAACCTAAATTGCATATGTTGCACCTTAAAAAAATTGTCTCAATACAATATAATTTTGTGTCTTTTTTAATAAAAATGTTAATATTTTTACTCTTTTTGTATTTTAAAACGAGACCTACTTATTATCATTCTTTTTTTTTTTACTCCTTTTGATCATGAGACAATCAAATGGAGGAAATAATTTTTTCCTTATTCCTTTAATTTAACTCAATATTTCTTTTATCTTCTTTTCTACTAATTCAAACAATTTGCGTTGAAGTTGGGGGTTAGGTTGTGCATGGTTATTGCATTCTTTGACTTCAAAACAACATTTGCTTGTAGAAAAATGGTGACGGTATGTGGTTTTATATTTCTAAGAAAATTATTAATTGCAATGTTTCTTCAAAATGAACCACTAAAACCACTAAAGCTAATGATTCATGTCTAGGTACATTATTTCTAACACTAAAATTTTCATTCACAAAATAGATCTTAGATTCGAATTCGGGTAACCACTCAATTATTTATCAAGTCGTGGATCTTAAATTCGGTAAGAATCAATGAATAAATCAGCCATTCAGAAAATAACAAAGTGAAAACATTTTTTGAATAAATAAAAATATAATTTTCAATATAAAACTAGGAATATCCATATATAAAAAAAAAATTGTGAAGATAAACACTTATTTTTGTAGGAAGAATTTACATATAACCTAGCAACTACTAAATGGACATTTTGTACCTTAAAAAAGTTGTCAAAAGATACTTTTATAACTTACTAATAAAGTTGATAGTCTTCTTTCCCTTTTGTGTCCAATGAACACCAATTGCATTTTAAAATAGGAACCCACATATTTATTTCATTATTTCATCTTCATTTTAAACAAAGTGTTAATTAAAGTTAAGATTAGGTTTTCTTTTTGTTGTGCACATGTTAATAGCATTATTATATGACTTCATTTGAAAAACATTTGTTTGTAAAAAACTAATCATGCCACTTTTTATTTCCAAGAAAACCAATTCAATGCAAAGAATCTTCAAAATGAACCACACTATAATACCAAAAAACCAAGCTTAGTAGGTTCAATCTTTAAGATTTTGTACTTATAGGTAGCTCAAATTCTTGGCATGTCTTCAAGACATAAAAGTTACATATACAAAACAATTATTTTTCTAATCATATGCCATAATAAGGATCTTATAAAAAAGCATTTGGAAATAATTCATAACACAAATTAAAACCAAAACAAATTAGTCCTCAAACATAATGGCTAAAAAAACACCTACAAAATTCTCATTCTTTTCATCATCACCTCTTTATTCTCTTTTAACTATAACAATAACTTTATCTCTTATACCTTCTCAAATCCATTCATCAACTCATGAAAATGACATTCATTCTCTTCAAGAAATAAAAAATGCTATTGATCCTAATTCAGTTTCTTCATCTTCTTATATCAATAGTTGGGATTTCACAGTTGACCCTTGTCATAGTACTGGTCCACAATTTCTAGGAATATTATGTGACTTACCCTTAGATAACTCCTCTAGTAGAGTCACAGCTATTGATCTTGATGGTATTGGTTATGAAGGTTTCTTAACACCAGCTATTGGAAATTTAACCGAGTTAACGATACTTAATCTCAGTAGTAATAAGTTTAGAGGACCTATACCAGAAACTATAGGGAAATTAAGGAAACTTACTAGACTTAGCTTATCAGAAAACTTTTTCACTGGTGGAATTCCACAAGAAATTAGTCAACTTAAGAAACTTCAATATCTTGATCTTTCCGCGAATCGGCTTTCAGGCACTATACCTACTGATATGACAGGTTTAAGAAGCTTAACTTATTTAAGCTTATCAAACAATAATTTTTCAGGTAGAATCCAAAATTTAACTGGATTATGGCAATTGAATACATTAGATATTAGTTTCAATGAGTTTTTCGGTAATATACCGAATCTTCCTGTGAGTTTACAAAACATATATTTCAGCCATAATATTTTTTCAGGACATATAACACCTCTTAAGGATCTTATACATTTAAGATGGTTAGATATAAGTGATAATAGATTATCAGGTGTTATAAGATGGGACACTATGTCCTTAAAAGGGGTTATTCATTTTAATGTTTCATTTAACAGATTTACATCAATTGATTTTGTTAACAATGCCGGACAAGGACACCGACTTCACTTGCTTGAGGCACAAGGTAACAATTTGAAGGGTCATTTGCCTGTGAATTTGGTGAGTTTTACAAACTTGACTGTAATAAATTTATCAAACAATCAATATCATGGAACTATTCCAAAGGAATATGGAACAAAACTAAGGACAATATCATGGAGAAGATTGTATTTGGATCATAACTTTCTTACTGGAAATCTTCCATTGGAGTTTACTCATACATCAACTTATGTTAAAGGTAGTGTTGCAAATAATTGTCTCAAGTGTCCTACAAATGCTGTTCTATGTCATGGAGGACAAAGACCATCAACAGAGTGTATGAGGCAACATGAGATATGAAATTTGAAATTTTCTTCATCAGAAAACAATTTATGAAAACTTATCAGACTATACAATAAGAAAAGTTAAGTGTTTGTTTATTTCAATCAATGTTGTGTAATTCCAAAGTATCTCAAAATTATATGTATCTCAGCTTTCATGTAATTTAATGATGTCAATGATTAACCTTTTATTTTTTATACTCATGTGTCAATAATTAACTTTAAAAATTCAATATTAAGCAATATTAAGTTAAAAAACTTATGTTGAATTTTTCTTGTAATTTCAGTTAATAAGTGAATTTTGTATCAATAAATAAACAATTCATGAAAGTACTGTGCATTATTTTCTTAGTATATCCTACCGACTTAAATCATTTTAAGAAAATTGTGTGTGAGAGAGAGTGAGAGAGAAACAAGGAGTCATATATAAGGATCAAGATTTGCTTCTGTAATATATATATATATATATATATATATATATATATATATATATATATATATATATATATATATATATATATATATATATATATATATGAAGTTTTACGCTGTATTTTATTTCGATCGTCAATTTGAGATCGGACAGTTTAAAATGATATTTTCTTTTCAAGTAAAATGATCCCGGCCATTGGTTTACAATCGAATGGCTGAGATCAATTATAATGTCATGTTGTAACTGTAGAGAATCTAATTTTTTTTTCTTCTTTTTTTGTCAGGTAACCTACTGGTTAGAAAATTCATCTTTAAGATGAATAAATGAGATAGCCGGGTTTCGAACTCCAACTCCCTATATATATAATACAATGTCCAACCAACTGAACTAAATTCACGGAATACAGATAATCTAATTCTAATTTTGAGTATTAACTTTAGAGATTGCATGAAATACATGAATCTAACTTATTGTTTAAGTTCGGTCACATGTTGACATAATGTGACATTATGTGACCAAATTGTGAAATTCATTTCCCTAATTAAGTTTGACATTAATTTGATTGATACCATCCAACCGTTTGGAAAGCAGCTGTGGACAGCCGACATGTTGTTAAAGATCAAATGGTATCCAATCCACAAACTAAGTACATTGGCCACACAAACATGTTTATTTTGTCCTAAGACATCATAGCCACACACAAATTCATGGTAAAGTAAACACTATGTCCCCACTAACTCGTGTTCTTTTCATTACCGTTCTCTTCAAACCTTACCACATCCACACACTCTTTTCACACCTTATATTATTAATTTATTATTATATTAATATTATTTTTCTCTTGGTTCTCATTATCTCAATAAATAATACAACTTGCCATAACCATAATACAATACAAATATCACCTTTGTCCATTTTTGGCTTAACACTTTGACTGATAAAAGGTATCAAATATCAATACTCACTACTTAAGTTGAGATATATTGTTCTTAGTGTGAATTTTCCTACAAAAGTTCTTAGAAGAGATTAAGAGAAAGTTAAACAACAAAAATGAAAATTCAGTGTGATGTTTGTGAGAAAGCTCCAGCAACAATGATTTGTTGTGCTGATGAAGCAGCTTTGTGTGCTAAATGTGACATTGAAGTTCATGCTGCTAATAAGCTTGCAAGCAAGCATCAAAGGCTTCATCTTCAATCTCTCTCTAGCAAGCTTCCTAGATGTGACATATGCCAAGTAATTAATTACTACCATAATTTGTCTCTTCTTTTTTATTTTTAACATCTCATAAAATTAATCATGTTTCAATAAAGTTAATTCTAGATTTCTAGTTATAAATATGATATTCTAGATTGACTGCAGTGTAGTTGGCCACATGTAGACCGTCTGATCAATAGGATGTAATTTCAAGTAGTATGTATGTGTTAGTGATAATTTAGACAAATACTTTAATTAAATGTTTATCATATGATATTTGCATGAGCATATGTATGAGGGAGGTTCTCGGAAGTGCTTAAGTTATATTTGGAGCTTATTTTGAAAGTAGCTTATAGGGATGAGATACTATAATGATTTGTGTAAGCTTATGGTATACTTGAATTTACTTATTTGAACTTATCTACTGTCATACGCACTTGTGAGACTATTTGAGAGAATTTATAGAAATAGCTTATGATACTTAAGCTTAAGCTGTTTTTAGCTTATTTTCATAAAGCTATTCAGGATAGCTAATGAAAATATTTTATTAGCATACTATATGAAAACAGTTTGACTTTGTTTTATCTTTTACTATAAAAATAACTTATATATAAGTACTTACCTGTAAGTGCTTATGCTAGAAACACTTCCTATAATTGTTACTTATTTTGTTCTTTCCTCCTTTTGTTTCAAATAGGATAAGGCAGCTTTCATATTTTGTGTTGAAGACAGAGCACTCTTCTGTGAGGATTGTGATGATTCTATTCATTTAGCCGGTAGTCTTTCCGCAAACCATCAGCGCTTCCTTGCGACCGGTATCCGAGTTGCCATGAGTTCTAGTTGCGCCAAAGACGACGACAAAACTCACATGGAGCCACCTAATAGGAAGAACACAGAACAAGTTTCTCTTGAAACACCTTCTCAGCAAGTACCTGACTTTACACCCTCTTGGGGTGTTGATGACTTATTGGAGTTAGCAGATTTTGATTCCCATGACAAAGTAAGATATACATATAGTTGATTTCGTATGATCGATCTCAAATTTTGTTTTTAGTTTTTAGTTTTTATATTCACTTTTCGATCCCTATAAATTATAAAACTTCGTGTGATTTTTCAGTAGTTTTATAATTTATAAAATTAAAAAATGCATATAGAGTACAGCGACCAAAAACAAAAAATTTATAGGACTAAAAATATATTTAACTTTATTTATTTATAACACGTTTTTCTGAACGTTTTCAGAAGGGATCCATGCAATTTGGAGAGATGGAATGGTTCACTGAGGATGGTCTTTTTGGTGAAGAATTTACTCAAGAAGCCATGGCTGCAGCTGAAGTGCCTCAACTTCCAATGACTTATGCTAGCAACAATTTTTCATCACATAGAAATTCAAAGTCAAACATGTCTAACAAAAAGCCTAGAATTGAACTCATACATGATTATAATTATGATGATGAAGATGAGTTGTTCACTGTGCCTGATCTTGGATGAAGCATATAGTTATGTGGGAATAATATTTTGGAAATGTAATTATTTTTCTCAAATTCTTTTTAAAGAAATTGTAAAGAAAAAGTTATTGTTCCAAATTAAGATTTTGAAAAATTGTATATTCCTACTTCTCTCTTGAGTACAATAATTTAAGAGTTGAAGTATGTTTATAAGTTGTGTGGAGATTTATCATATGTATACTTCACTTGTTTAGTTTTTTTTTATTATTATTGGAAGTGTTTCGGTGTTTTGTTGGTAGACACTCCCTCCGTTCTTTTTGTACTTGTCGCTTTTATTGAAACTCCGAAGATACTTCTTTTGATGACACACAGCAACATTCGTCCCCTAATCGTAGTGTACCTAATACTCCTAAGGATGCTCCTAATGTCATAATCATACCTAGTGAGGTTAGTGCAGTTTTGAGTGAGAAGGTTCAACAAGATATTAACATAGTTAAGTAACTTTGGGGGGATGAAAAGGAAGATGGCATTGAAGACAATGAAAGAGGTTACACTCTTGTGACTCATAGAAAAGGTAGAAAACCCAAGCTTCAAGTAGCCAAGTCAGTTGATCATAACACTCATGATAAGGGTGTCCATAAATCTAGTTCTCAATGAAGATTTTCTAGTGGAATGTTAGAGGTCTTGGCAATCTTGATACAAAACTCTACCTCAAAAAGTTGTGTTTCACACAAACCAGATTTTGTTTTAACCTCGGAGTCTAAGACTCAATTTGAGAAGGTTCATTCTTCTTTTTCGAATAATTTAAATTTAAAAGCTATATGTTGGTTTCCTTCAATGCAGTTTAGTTTGGTTTGATAGAATTAAACCTATTAAATATAACATACTCCCTCCGTCCCAAAATATAAGTAAAAGTGAGTCAACAAAAGTTAATGTATTTGGACTAAATTTTAAACTAGATACATCAACTTTTGTTGACTAGTTTTTGCTTATATTTTGAGACGGAGAGAGTATAATATAAAGTCACGGTAAAATGCCGCTTTTGAAGTAAAATATAACATATAATATAATAAAATTATCATTATAGAATATCAATAATCGATCATGTTTAAAATATATAAAATAAATTAGTGCAACGAATCATCACTGATTTTTATTTGCAAAATTGTCAAGAATGATACCTTTTCATCAATGCAGGACGCTTGTTTCAAGAATCTTTTTCTTCTTGTTAACAAATAAAACTAACACAAAATTTAGAAAGAAAAAAAAAATTCCACAAAATACATATTATACTATTAAAGTTGGTCGTTTCTTTTGAAAAACATAGAAGATTAATACTCAATAAGAAAATGTTTCTACCTTATAAATTTAAGCATCGATTAAAATTAGCAACTTCTCACTCCAACTATGCAACTCTTTAAGAACTTTAAATAGGACCCACAAGTTCACATCTTTATACTATTTCTTTACACTATTTCTTTAAAACAAAGTCCTATAAGTTACCTCAATTAATTTTTGAATAGTTAAGAACCGATTCTTATATACTAGGAAATGCCACGTGACCTAATAAGACAATCTAATAACACCTAAATTTTTAAAATATCATATAACCTCAAGTTATAGTGTCTGTTTGTTTCAGCGTTTGCACACCCAAAAGCACGTTTGTTTCCCCCAAACGCAGTTTTTCAATTTGCAGTGATGTTTGGATGGAACCTAAAAGCGATTCTGCAAAGGTGCAAACGCGAGTTGGGCTGAAGCTACAAATCCGAGCTTCTGCGTCAAACCAAACGCGAATCAAAGTTTTAACTTTTCAGTGATATCTGTACTTACCAAATTACCCATGTCTTCTTCTCCAATTGTCTACCCATAAGCATCTTTCTTCTTAATTAGTAACATAGTTTCTCAGATTTACAGATGAAACAGAGAGAAGAGGGTGAAAAACACAATAAATTAAACACAATAAATTAACGTTTTCCATTTTTGTGAAGAAGAATTTCTTTGCTACAGCGACACCGTCTCAAGGTTAGAGAAGAAGAATTTGGGCTTCTGACCCGTGTAGTTATCCAATTGTTTTTAACATTAAGGCCCATTCTTAATTTCTTTTATTTAATTAGTATAAAGTAAAACAACATTTATTCTTTTACTAAAAAATATTTTATTTGTTAATTAAAGCTTTTACTTAATAATTATTAATTAATAAATATAAGATATCCATAATATAATATGCATTTTACTGTATATTATTTTTCAATTATTTCTTTATAATTTTTTAAATGTAATTTTTTTTACTGTTGTGATTGTTAGTTAAATTAAAAACTCATTTTGGTAATTAGCCATCCCAAAAGCAATTTTGATCTAAACTATCCAAACAACATAAATTGATGAAAATCACTTTTATCATATCTATCCAAACATAAATCAATTCTGCTCAACTCACTTTTACCAAAAATCAATTCTCTTAAACTCAATTCTGTCAAACTCAATTCTCTTTACCGCCAAACCAAACACACACATAGTATACTAGTAAATCCTTCAACCATTTATGTTTAAACAATGTTTAAACAAAGTAAATATCATCCAGCTTCATATTTGCCCCATTTAATCTAAAGGGCAGGAAATTGTAAGTTTGAAACAAATTTGGTTTTTAGTTTTTAATTCACTATTTTCATTCGCAGATGAGACTCAAATCAGATTTCATGCTGAATTTGAGAATT
Organism: Trifolium pratense; assembly: GCF_020283565.1. Taxonomy (NCBI): domain Eukaryota; kingdom Viridiplantae; phylum Streptophyta; class Magnoliopsida; order Fabales; family Fabaceae; genus Trifolium; species Trifolium pratense. The sequence goes on along the minus strand of NC_060065.1, from coordinate 54,295,598 downwards.
GGTCGGTCCAGTTACCTATGACACAGCTTAATATAATGAAGAAAGATCCGATTTATTATGGCACTGCAATTCATTAGGCAGTCCAACTCATTGCAGCTTATTACAGTTGTGAGCATAGTGGTGGCTTTAGCCTACCGAGCGGCGAAATATTTTATTTTTGGTCTTGATTTAATGAGCAACAGACCCGGTAAAGACATTGAAATGGCGACACATTTCGCTGTTGCAATGGTGATGAGGCTGGGGTTCACCCCAAGCAACAGACCCGATAATATGAAGTGCATGTTCGCCACCCATGGGCTACCCACTTCTTTGAAAAGTTTGGTTGGGACAGAGGTTTGTGTGGCAAATAACATTATTTCACCGTAAGATGGTAAAGGACATCCTCAATACAATAAAATATTAATTTTATATTTTTATGTTTTAGGGTGTTTATAAGGGGTTTTCTACAAAGGTGGTTAGCGATAAAGAGACAATATCTCATGGAATGGTGATAGTAGGCTATGGTCAATCTTTATATAGGGTGTCCTATTTTTTTTTACGACGATGTTTCCCGCTTAATAGAAGATGTCGTGCATAAGATGGATAAGTTAATGGTGGCCAACGTCAATTCGTTGTTGACGATAACCTCCGCACTTCTACTAAAAACTAAACTTGATATGCTAGCAATCAACGACCTGTTGAATAGGGTCTCAATAGAGAGAGCGTCACTCGATGCAAAAACAATCAATTCCATAATAAAAAGAAAAAAATAGGTGCAGCAAAGGAAGATGTTTCTGAAGTGTTGAAGGATCCGGAGTACAATGAATTTCTTGCTACTCAACTTAAAAACAAAAATTTGGTGAGTGTATTTCATTTGTCATTCGCAGTATATCTTTCTAAGATTTCAAGTTTTAAAGTAATTTTTATGTTAGTTTCAAGTTTTAAAGTAATTTTTATCGGTTTGCTAATTCATGCTTTTCAAATTTTCATCAAGTTATATTTTCATTTGAATTGGAATAATCCAACCAAACTTTGTTATGTTTTCAAAATTTATGTTTTATGTTTAAACAATATGAATTTTAAAGTATGCATGATACATAACCCATTGTAACATTTGTATATTATTATAAACCATGCTGGAAATAAAGCACCGGAGCCTGACAAGAACGAAAAGGAAGTTGTCAAGAGGGAAAAGGAAGCAGAAATGAAGGGGAAGGAAATGATAAGTTTGAAACAATTTTGGTTTTTAGTTTTGTAAAATTGATCCAATCAAGTTTTTTAGTTTCTAATTTTTAAAAACTAAAAACAGTTTTTAATTTTTAGTTTTAGTTTTAATTGAACTCATTAAGCATGTTATTAATTCATTATTTTCATTCGCAGCTAGATGAGGCTCAAATCAGATTTAATGCTGAATTTGTGAAGGTCGGTCTAGTTACATGCGACACAATTCTTAAGATAATGAAGAAAGATCTGATTTATTATGACACTGCAATTCATGAGGCAGGCCACCTCATTGTGGAATGACCAGACGACATCAGCGATTTCAATCAGTTCTGCCACAATCATTTATGAATATACTAGAATTATTTTATGGCCTCCCTTTTTAAGATGCCGCATAACTTCAGCGTAAAATTCATTATCATTAATGAATATATAGTTTGCAATAGAGAGGTCACCAACTGACAATAAGCCAACATCATGGAGTATCTTTGAGCTGACTGCATTTTGCCTTCCTAGAAATTTAACAAAAAAATAAAGGTAAGGTCTTACTCTTAAGTATACAATTTAATCTAATATAAAATGATTTCAAAAAAAGTTATTGCAAATATATCAATGTACCCTTCTTAAATTTGATGTATGTTCAAGAATTTCATCCAAAGACAAAGACGTTCCCTGCTTCAGTTTATTTAAAACACTTTCTTCCTTTGCGGTGCGTAGTCTTTAAACTCATATTAAAACTTGTTTTCTCATGATAAAATAAGTTCTAAAATTAAACCTTTGAAATTTTGAAGAGGTGGGTGTGTTATATAAAAAAGGGGGTGCAATGTTTCCCCTGGATTATTATTCAACCTGGAACTTGGGCTATATCCTGGCCCAGCCCAAACCAAAGTAGTTATCATTTTCAAAAAACAAAAAAGAGAACAGAGGAGAAGAAGAAGAAGAAGAAGAAGAAGAAGAAGAAGAAGAAGAAAATGGAAGCGATAGAATTGGATGAAGCAATGAAAGTATTGGATTCATCTTTATCACAAATCAATTGGCGTCTAAAATCTTCTTCAAAACGTCGATTACAATTAGGTTTCACTTTTTCTCTCAAATTTTTCATTTTCAAATTTCATCAATCAATTATTCACATTCAATTTATTCATTACAGATATTATTGCCCTAATTACAAGAATGAGACCAGTAGTAATGATTGATTATGGTGGAATTTTGCCTCAACTTCAACACCAACTCTCTTCACTTCTTCAACATGTTCAAAAAGAATCTCAAATTTTTGAACATTTAAGATTGATGGTTATACAAGAAATGATTTACTTGATTAATGTAACTGAAATAACTGATTTTGTTAATTCATCTTTGAGTTCTCAATTACTCTTTGTAGACCTTGAAGATGAATCCCCAAAGGTATTATACTGTGTTTGGATGAACTTATTTATTGATATAAATAGTGTAGATTGTTTGGAAGAGCTTATAGAAATGGCCTGTGACATGTCCATGAATTGTTTTTAGCTTCTTTCAGAATAGCTTATGGACCCGTTTGGATTGACTTATTTTTAAGCTAATGCAAAACATGTTTATGCAAATAAATAAGCTTGTATGTATTATTCATAAGTTTGTCAAGGTATTTTACGGAAAAAAACATCTTATGTCAAGGTATTAATATAAATGCTTATTAGTAACTAAAAAAATATAAATGCTTATTTATTTGCGTAAGCTCAAAAATAAGCTAATCCAAATGGACCCTATGAAAACAACTTATAACTTATATAAAAACAGTTTGATTGTATTTTATCTTTTGTAATAGAAGTAGGTGATTCTTAGCAGTTATATGATAAGTGTTATGCTACTAGCGCTTAATTAAGTTGTTCATCCATGACTTAATTTTTGTCTCTCTCGATTTCATGTGCTTATTCCTAATGGATGGTTTGTTGATTTGGTGTTTAGTTGATAACGGAAATAGAGAAAAGCAAATTAGCGATGCAGTTTGTGTCAATTCAGAAGATTTTTTCGACTGTTTTTTCGTCTAATGGGGAGGAAAAGTTGGTGGATGATGCTGACTCTTCTGCGCCCTGTTCTCTCTCATCTTCTACTGAGTGCATTGATCTTAGTTATTGTATGGAAAACACTGACATCTTAGTGCCAACATTGAATGGGTAATTCTTCTTCAGTAATGCATATATGTTCGTTTAAATGTGCTTTTTTTCCTTTTATGTCTTTCACATCTTAGTTGCTCTATATATAGAGAGCTCATTCTATCAATTTCACCATATTTGTTAATATGACTACTTATGAGAAATCTTTACTCTCAAACATACTCTTATTTCCCTCAACCACTGATTTCTAAGATGGTATTAGAGTATATCCAAGATCTGTTGGGCTATCCGCTATTGAGTCACTCAGATCATGCTCCAGATGTTTAGTACTGGGAGTGGAGGGGTGTGTTGAGACTTGAGAGTCCTGCATTGAATGAGATATGACTTTAAAATGTGCTTATAAGTGGGAGACATCCCTCAACTTATTAGTCAGTTTTGTAAGGTTGAGCTTTAGGTCAAACCCAATTTTTAAAATGGCCAATGTCTTTTGTTGTTGTAATGAATAGACCTTCCTTGCTTCCCCCAAAAAAACTCATTCATCTACATTGATTTGAAAATATTATAATGCCAATATGCTTATGGAAAATTTGGTTCCACTAAATTGAACTCTCACTTTTGAGGGAAAAACAAGATACGCCAAGCAACGATGAGAAAATCAAATTATGATATTTTATACTATTGATGATTTGTTATGCATGTACGAGTAGTGCAACAATTTTGTTTTTGGTCAATGACTAGAGATTGTTTGCTTTAATATTTATTTAAAATTGAATTGTTCACATTAGAGGAGTTAGATACGCATCATCTTATCTTTTAGTTTACTATATTAACCAAATTGTTTTCACTAAATGATATAGTTGCAGATTTATAGGGTGAGAGAGTTTGTCAGCTTTGTCCCCATTTACTGCATAAGACACTCATATACTTGAATACTAATACACACACAGCTCCACTGATAATCCATTTTATGTATCTTTATAGAGTGTTCCATGTAAATCAGAGTTTGTGGAAATTAACAAGTAATGTTACATATCTAGTAGTATGTTATAGCTTATACTTTTTATCCTGCTGGGTGGGTAGTTCATCTTTGCCAAATTGCTAACTCTTTGGGGACACAATGATTTCGGTCCTCCGTTCGTACCAACCTTGTCTTGTTCTTGTAAGGAGATGGATGTTTCGATTATATTTACCCTGAAAGCCACTAAAAGTAGTTAGTAGTACTTAGTACTGTTCCCTGTTGTGGATGTTAGTATGTCATGGTCCAATCGTTAGACTTGTAAGTGCAAAGAAATTTGTATTTTAACCTAACATTTAAATCTCGCATAGGGGATCCGTATCAACTTATGCCTCCTTTATGGTTGTTCCATAGAATAGCACAGCTAATCTTCTTTGTTCCTTATTAAACATGTAACTTGTGGTGGCCTATCTCATTTTAGTGTATTTATTTGTTTCAGATGGCTTCTAGGCTATCCAGTAGTGTATCTGTTTGGCAAGGATCATATTGCTGATGCCATTTATAATCTTTCAAACAAATACCTTCATATTTTCCAAGTGTTTGTCTGCAGGTTTGTTTTCCTTAGCCTTTTGTCCATGGTTTATTTTGTGAAAATGCCATTATAGCTCTGATGCAGACAATGTATTCAATTCTCCAGCATGTAGTTTGTTCCAAAAAATAAGTATTCTCATACGTAAGAAAAACGGATAAATAAGACCAAAAAAGGGTTAAAAAGAGATAACAGGATACTGTGATATCTGCATTTAGTGTTTATGTCAATAGTAAAAGAGTTGCGATCATGCTTGATAGTTTATTCAACCAAATTCTGGATTTGAGATGATATCATTGAAATCACTAAATGTGGCATGGTCTTTAATATTATTTTCCTTGTTAAGCACTATAACACAAATTGTCTATATTATAATTTGAGCTCTTGCAGGAATAGTAATCTCAAGAAAGGAAGTCAAGTTGAAGAACTATTAAGGTGAATACTTATACTGAGTAGACTGTTTGACAATTGAAACACGAGATGTAGCTTAGTTGATATTGAGTTCCATACAGGTGGACTTTAGTTGTATTGTACGGCTTTGAAACCCCACTTGAAAAGCCCTATGACCTATCCTTATGGGTGGACTTTAGTTGATATTGAGTTCCATATGGGTGACTTGGAGATTTCATCCCCCCTCCTCCTCCCCCAAAGGAAAACTTTGGTAATTGATATTTCTGAAATATTGGTATAATTTATCAATGATATGATTAAGCTGCCTACAAAAAGTGGGCTATAATAGTTTTACTGTCAACAAACTTACAATTAAAATGTTGAGGGATATATAAGAAAAACTAACTACTTATACAAAGGTTATTCAGTCAATGAGCATATTGATGATATTCTAAACATGTTTGAACAGTTTTTCAGTGCCTTATGATTTAAGCACAAGAGGGAGTAAAGAACAATGGGCAGAAGCTTTTGCAGCTCAAATGCAGGCAAAATGGGAAAGATGTCCAAATGTTTGGAAGTCTTTAAAGATGGAGGTTAGTGAATGTCATCCTCAAGCTATCGTGTTATAGTTGTCCCCGGCATCTATAGGCATAACAGAATTTGATTCCCAAAAGTATATTAGGTGCTTCAAAAAATAGTATGTACTTAGATAAACGGAAACGTTTATCGCAGAATAACTTCCATTTGTTGTAAAATATCAAATGTTGCTACTTCCCGCATTGGACCATTTATAAAGGGTAACCATTATATGGAGTTTTGAACCAAAAGAATTTGTCTTGTCTGCTATGTTGTTTAAGAAAGTGCATTCGATGATTACATAAAGCAATTTGGTAAACTTGATAAAAATAGCTACTCCAAGCAAACGTTGGGTAAAAGATAGATTGATTTCAAATTTCAATACATTCATAAAAACTTCATCAAACACTACATGCCTTGATAATTGGCACCAATAACATCCAGATGTTCAATCAAGTAAAGCGTCACAGGCTTTTCTTCTATCGTAAGTAATGCGGCAAGTTTTTTCTTTCTTTTTTCGACTAGTTCCTTCTATCATAAGTAGTGGAAATGACCGACTTAACGAGTTCATTGCAAATGGTGAGTCATTACTCATATCGTTTATTTCTTGTGCTAATGTTTTTGAATAGGTAAAATCAACTTGTTGGGAACCTAATTTATTTTCTTTTTCATTAGGAAGCATCAACATGAATTAAAGGAATAATAAACCATACAGGTACTCGAAGCATGGAAAAAATTAAAGGAATAATTAGACATGCTCAAACTAACATAGATATATTACGAATTAAGAAGCATCAACACTCCTTAATCAAATTTTCATTCAATCTCATCAAAATTCAAGAAACATTATTTCGCCAAACTCAGCATATGTTTTTGCTGTCAATTCAGAAAATAAAGGGAAGAAACAAAGAAAATTAGAGACAAATTCCCTCTTAGATTGAGTAAAAGCAACACCAACGAAAAGGTGAAACAAAGAAAACAAAATATGTTAAAGAAATCTATGCATTGAGCAGGTTGAGTACATCCTCCTCCTTAGGAAGAGCAGGAATTGCTCCCTTTTTAGTAGTTGTGATTGCTCCACATGCATTTGCAAACTTAAGTACTGCTCTTAACCTTGGTTCATCCTGCAATTAGTTTGTGAAAATAAATCAATTATAAATTAAGATAACATTAAAAAAATATACAAACAAAATCAGTTAAACTTGTATTTCCATTGGAGTAGGCTAAGCACTCACTTCTAGTATGGACTGATCATCAACAATCTTGGCCAATAGAGCACCAACAAAGGAATCACCGGCACCGGTTGTATCAACTGTATTGACATGGAATGCTTCTACTGTTCCATGGAAATTCTGGCAAAAGTGGAGAAAAAATCGTTAGTTCTAACTAATCAACCCTCTATAACAACACTACAGCATCAGGAGTAGGATATAGATTTTACCTTGGTGTAGTATCTTGCGCCATGTTCACCAAGAGTGACAAGGAGCAACTTCAAATTGGGGTGCCACAATGTCAAAGCAGTCTCATCATCAATTTTGTCACTTCCAGTCAAGAACTCCAGCTCATTATCACTAACCTTGATCAAATCAGCCTTTTCCCATATACTCAGTATTTGCTTGCGAGCTTCATCGGCTGAGGGCCACAATGGTAGACGGAGGTTTGGATCATAGGATAAAAGGCAACCAGCCTCTTTGGCCACTTCCAGTGCCTTCAAGTGTGCTGATCTGCATGGCTCAACGATCAAGCTTATTGATCCATAATGGAAAACTTTTGCCTAACAAATTAAGTTTCAATTAGTCACCTGCCCCATTGATAATAAGTCGAAAATAGTAAATGACACAATTCAACTACAACGAGGCAATCATTTTAACAATGCTTGAATTTTTAGACAAATTATGGTCAAATAGTGTAGGCTGCCAAATTGTGTTAAAAAAAAATGTAGGCCACCAAACAATGTATTTAGTGAAAACAGTACATTATTTATTAACTGTGCATGCACCGTGTCCACAAGTTCTAGCTTAACCGACAAAAAATGTTCTAGCTTAACCGGCAAAAAATGCTGAAATTATTAATTTTAGATGTCATGACCGGGGTTCGAACCCATGCTCCTCCACTTATGTGTCTGAATTTATAATGAATTTATAATATACAGCATGGGGTGGACACTGATTATTTAATTTAGTGGTAACCCAAAAAAGATACTTTGTATTTAATGTACATTAATAATGTTAAAGGAGTATATTTCAATTTCTTAGAAATCATCGATCACTCAGAGTCAATAATTTAAAAAGGATTCGTATAATAAAATAGTTTAACTATTATAACTTGTGAAAAAAGAAAAGAGATTATTATGTATGATTGCACTAAAGCATTAGTCAATTATTATAACGCGGCGTGAAACACCACGCAAATTTGTTTGTAATTGAAATTGTATAAAAAAATATAATAAGAACAAGTAGCTGTATTTAAATTGTTGAAAAAGAATTGTACCAAAAATAAAATAAAAAATTGTTGAAAAAGGAAAAGGATTAGACGGCACACAATGAAATATAATTACTCTCTTTGGCGCGTGGAAAAGCAGCGATAAAACCTACCAAAGCTGTCGTAGTATGTATCCTATTGTTGGATCCTAAGGAAACAAACCATAGGTAAATAAAAACCGGGTAGATCAAATCAAACAAAGAGGATTCATCATCGTAGGCCAATTTACTCTCATGTGTAATGGTTGGTAGTTATCAAGTATCAAGGGACACGTGAAGCAAAAATTCACACTCAACTTAACTCATCATCGGTGTGTCAGAATCACGGTGATTTATTATCATTTTTAAAATGCATGAGTACTCCATTTGAGTGAGAGTACCAAGATCGGGTACACACTGGTACCAATATCGGGATATACACCCGTATACCAATTTATGCTCGTACACATACATTAGTTTTCTAAAATACGCCGATAAGTGTATATCATCAAACATACATTTGAAAGGTGATAGAAACTACTACTATTAACACCAAACAACAACCGCACCCACCCACCAACCAAAACAAAATGAAGAACATCGGATTTGAAAAATTTTAAAGTCTCCTCTCCTAGTCCTAGATCTATCTAACAAAGGACCCACACCGACGCTGACGTGTCAATGTCCTTTCCCTCAATCTCAAACCCCACGTGTTCTTTCTCGCGCGTGCAACTCAAAACACACAAACACCAAAATCACAGCACTCATTAGAACTCGTCACAAACAAGACACAAAAACAAAACATCTAAAAATTTCCATAAAAAAACAAAACAAAAGAGAGAAAACAAAAAAGTGAAAACAACAACTTACAGATCTGATGAGTTCAAGGTTAAGTTCTTCAGGTTTAAGAAGCATGTCAGCACTAGGATTTCTATAAAACATAAACTCACGCTCTCCATCAGCGCGTAGAGTAACAAAAGCCAAAGCAGTTCTTGCACCTTCATCAAAAGTTATCCCTTCATCTTTAACACCGTTTTCTTTCAAGATCCCAGCGAGCATGTGACCGAATTCATCGTCTCCAAGTTTACCGACGAAAGCTGAATTACCACCGAGTCTCGTGATGGCGATTGCAACGTTTGCCGGTGCACCTCCGGGAGCTTTCAGAAAGCCTGGTGCTTCGGCGAGTGATACGCCGGAAGCTGTTGGAACGAAGTCGATTAGCATCTCACCGAAGCTTACGATTAGACCTTTGCCTGTTGTTGGGATGTCATTGCTTGATGCCATTGTTGAATGTGTTGAAGTTTGAAAAGTGAATGGGGATTGGTGAGAAAAACAGAGAGAAAGAGAGTGTGTGTTTTGGGAGAGAGATATAAGAATGGGGTTGGTGGTAATTTATTTACTAGTATTTATATAGAAAAGGGTTGGGAGAGAGAGAGACTATAATTAAGGGATTAATTCAATAATAAAATGGATTATTTTGTTGATAACCATATAAAAATGGATTCTTTTCAAAAATAAATATATAAAATGGATTTGCTTCTTTGTAACCCAAAAAAAAAAAATGGATTTGATTCTGGCAAAATAAGGAAAGAATTCATTTTGGCCTTATCAAAAAAATATTCATATTCATCTTGGATTTTGGATAATAATATTTGGTCTTGTGATGACTTGATAAATAAGTTTTTTGTTTTTATAAACCTTGTGGTTGCCAGGGAAAAGAGGTTCTAGTAGTCCAAAGTTCGGTCGCGAGGTAAGTAAAGTCTGACTAAGAAATTGTTCCACCCAGAAATCGAACCCGAGTTCTCCCGAAATTCGTCATTTTTTGTGAAGCTCATTAACCATTTGAGCTCAATGACTTGGTTACTCAATAAATCAGTTTTTATTTATGTACAAAAAATTTTTTTTTTTTACCAAATTGATAAAGGAGTTATTGTAATTACCATAAGAAATTATAATTTATAATTGTGATATATAAAAACTAGTATACAATAACAAAGGGATTTTATTTTTTACATAAACAAACAAGGTAATCTTAAAAAAAAAAAATTGTTAAATAATTTAGCAGTTATAAATTTCACTTTTAAAATAAATAAATTGAGTATTCAAAATTCTTAACACGGCTCCGGCATATACTAGTATAGCGCAATGTCATATATTTTGATATGTTTTTGTGTGTTAGTCAGATATATTTTGTGTGTTAGCGCACCTTTTTTATGTAAAAAATAAAAAAATAAATAAATAAATAAAAGAGCTATATTTTTTAGAAACATATTTAGTTTTTTTTTTTTGTCAAATTGTCTGCTGAATATAACCACAAAGAAGAAAAAAATTGGACTTTTTATGTGACGGAGTTACCTTTCTTAGAAAACAATTTTGATTTGTGTCTTTGTTTAATGGGTAGACTTAGGGAGGTGTATTGAATTGTGATTTCATGGGATTTTAAAAGACTTTTTTATGACAAAAAAATTTTGAGGTATTCAATCAAGACTTTTAAAAAAGTTAAATAAATCTTGTGGTATTCAATCAAGACAAATAAGATTTTTTTTTTCAGGGCAACAAAATCTGTTGGTATTCAATTGAGATTTGTTCCTACTTTTAAAATGTCCATTGGTATTCAAAAGTCTACCGATTTTGATGGATTATTGTTTGGAATGGATTTTGAGAGACTTTTTAGTTGAAAATACACTTGACAGACTTTTTCAACAATCTCACCAAAAACCTTGAGACTTTTTTGAACTCTCCAAGACTTTTTACTTTCATCTGTATAAAATTTCTTCTTCTTCTTCTTTATTATTTTCACAGTTCATCATCACTGCACCCGGTTTTTTCTTCTTTTCTTTGTTCACTTTTTCAACAATCTCCCCAAAAGCCTTGAGAATTTTTCAAACTCTTCAAGACTTTTTACTTTCATTATATTATACCGGTTTTCTTCTTCTTTACCTATCAAATATGTTTTATTGCAAAAAAATATTTTAACAAATTCTACATCTTTTTTACAAAGTTTTGATTAATTACAACAGCAAACAAATTTTTTCCGTCATCCATTCATCTGCTTCTATTTTCCATCAATGGTGGTGGTGGTGGTAATAACCTTTTTATTGGTGATTGGAAACATATACGTAAAAATGTACAAAAAAAAGAAGAAACATATACGTAAAAAAATGTAAGTTTTTTTTTTAAAATCTTTGGATTCCCAAAAAAATATAATTTCTTTTATTAAAATTTATTGATTCTTTTAAAATTTTCTTAATATACAAAAGTTTCCTAATATATAAAGTGTTATGAAATCTTGATTGTAAAAAAGTCTTTTGAAAAAATCTCTCAAAATTCATTCAAATCATGTGTTAAAAATCTTGATTGTAAAAAAGTCTTTGTAAAAAAGTCTTTAAAATCTCACAAAATCAATATAGTCCAACAAAATCTCATAAAATCATCAAGACTTTTTTTGCCAAAATTGTCTCACAAAATCTCAATCGAATACACCCTCCTTAAAGAGAATGGAAATTTTAGACTTTTTCGGTGACTTGATAAAGAAGCTATTTGCAACCTTTCTAAAAATATTTTTTTAAAAAAAAACTTAATAATGTGAATAGATTCACAAAAAAATGACTTTGTTTTGTATTTTTTTTATTTGGTAAAGGAGATATTTTCATTTTATTTTTTATCATGAGTCATGACTAATGAATTGATCGAATATCTCTCTAAATAATTTTTTAAAGATAGTCTTAAGGTAGAAAATTGTGTGATACAATTTCGCCCTTAACAACACTCTTTCTCTCTTTTAAAAATAAAGGCTTAACTATACATTTGGTCCCTTACGTTTATTTTAGGTTTCAATTTGGTCCCTTACGTTTAAAAAGTATCAATTTGGTCCCTTACGTTTATTTTAGGTTTCAAGTTAGTCCTTTCCGTCAATTTTGTCACATGTGGCAGTCAATTTGCATATGTGGACTGACACGTGGCACTTGGACACGCTGACACGTGTATTGTTCAAACGGTGTTAGTGAAAAAACTAACGGAAAGGACTAACTTGAAACCTAAAATAAACGTAAGGGACCAATACTTTTTAAACGTAAGGGACCAAATTGAAACCTAAAATAAACGTAAGGGACCAAATGTATAGTTAAGCCAAAAATAAAACACAATTTCTCACTTTTTTTTTTGGTACATAATTTCTCACATTTTTAATGGAGGGTTAAGATCACACATGAAAAATATAATGAGCGACCATTCCTTAAAAAAAATTCTCACATTTGAGAAAAAATAATGAGCGGCCTAAGTCAGACCCTTTAAATGTTTGGGCCCCACGGACTGGGCTAGGTCAGACCAGGCCGATCCCTTTGACAGCTCAAACGACCATCGCCTCAGAAAAAGCTAAGTTTTAAGATGATACTCACTTTGTTTTATGATTGGACAAAGGAGTAATTTTTATTTTATTTTTTATTCCTGAATTTGTATTTATAGGATTTTTTTTACGGATATTTATAGGACTTTTAAATACTGATTTTATGTCTTGTAGAAAAAAAATACTGATTTTTTATTATTATTGAAGAGTCAAATTGTCATATAATAAGTTGTTGAAATTTGGAATTTTGGCTAATTGCCGTCGGTTTTGCTAGGGGTATGGACCATGGATTTGAACTGTTTTTATATTTAAATATTTAAACTCACTTTTATATACTTTTTAGGATGAGAGTGATTGGTTCCATTTGGATTTGTACTAAATCAAATATAAATTAGTTGTCCACTAGCATGATTGCTGACTAGGCATGATTTAGAAGGAATGAAAAAATAATATGGGGTTTTCTTCTCTTTATTCTTTTTATTATTGAAATTTAACAAGAAAAATTCAAATTAAATCGGAGATGGAGCCTAATTTTTCTAGATTTCGTTTTGAAATGAATTCCAAAACTCAATTTGGAAAATTGGAATGGACAATTTTTTTTATAAACAAAATGACAATTAACACTAGAAATTACACACACTATAAATTATACAAAGTATGAAAATTATAGATTTGAATTCAAGTACAAATGTTCAATCTAATAATATGGATATTTATCGGTTAGAGTTGGATCTTATATATAAATGAATAGGTTTGTTTTGTTAAAGAATAGTGTTGGGTAGGTTTGTTTATGTTTGGATAAGTTTATTGATTGGATTAAAAATATTTAATAAATTCTTGTTTTTGTAAAAAAAAATTAAAAAATTCTTGATTAAGTTATTCGATGAAACTATGTTTGGTTAATAATCACAAGGAACCACATTTGGTTTCTTTAAAGCATCCACAAAGTCATATCTCAACTGACAAAAATTGTTGAAATTAATAGGTCGAACATTATGATTAGGATTCGAACTCCGGCTCATTCACTTGTGTGTGAGTTTATAATGAATTTGTAGTTTCGTCTATTTACCAAAAAAAAAATGCTGAGATTTAATTCGTGGAACTAATGACAATTGGTTATTGGATTTCTCGGGTAGTTTTGGTATTACTAACAATATGAACACAAAGATGCAAGCTATATTTCACGATCTTGAGAAGGCTTGAAGTCATGATTACCGACATGTCAAGTGTGAATCCAATTGTCAATCGACATTAAAATTGATTAAAGAAGGAGTACATACAACCGACCCTTATGCGCCTATTGTTGATCATATCTTATTAAGAGGTTTATTAATTATCTTTAACTTTTGTCTTTTAATCATTCATTGAAAGATGATAATAGTTGTGCAGATTAGTTAACAAAATACAAAGCAGATTTTAATAGTAACTCGATCTTTTAGAGTTATTGTCTAGCCCATCTTTCAACTTCGATCGCTTAGAGTTAGTGTTCGGCCCCTCTTTCAACTTCTCCTTTCAGACTCCATGAAAACTATCTTTTGTAAAGTGTAGTTTGTCTCTTTTTCTTCTTTCTCTTGTTTAATTTTTTTTATGCATAAAAAAATATCTTATATAAAAGAAAGTTAATATAAAGAAAATATTTATTTTATTCTTATATTTTTTTTATGAGTGTTATTACTAACATACTTTTATGAGTAATGTACTTCAATTTCAGTGTACTGGTTCGATTTTTATGAAAGACAAAAACTTTAACAGTCCGGACCCCTTTTCTACGTATTTAGTAGGCAATCCCGACTGTCACCTCACGATCTTCTCCACCCCCTCTCTAGTGGAGTTTTTGCCTTCCGTGGGAATCGAACCACGTACCCTAGGGTTCAAAAACGTGTTCAATCCATTCCTACTACCAATTGGGCTACGTAGCTCTCCAAATCTATCCAAATCTATCAAGACACGTCTTACGACAAACAGGGCATACCTCATCAGCATGAAATAGAGGAATCATCAGGCGACATTTGAGGACAGTGCGATATTCTACCGGGAATCTTTAGATAATGGCTCATTTAGAAATTCTCTTCTTTTTGTCCCCGTGAGATTAACTCAGTTGATAGGGATATCACATATATTATGTAGGAGCTATGATTCGAACTTCAAACACTCCACTTATTCATTTTAAGGTGGAATTTATAGCTACTAGACTACTAGACAAAAAAAAAGAAATTCTCCTTTTTTTTTTATTTTTTCTACTCTTTTAATGGTGTAATAATTCCAAAGAGGTTAGAAAAGTGGAAAGGAAAAAGCAAAGTGTTTATGTCAAACAAATATTTGAAAACGATCGACTATCTTTCTGAAGGTGAAAGTACATTTCAGGTCTGGAGTATCCAAAACAGAAAGGAAATGTGATGAAATGTTGTCGTGTTTTTGTCATCTGGTAGTGTCCATTAATATGCAGTACGTAGTTTTTAGGCACACAAAGCATATGTCAACGAAAAAGGATGCTCGTGTGTGTGATGCCATATATTTCAATTTTGCACGTCATTGTCCTTTTGGTTTGGTTAGTTAGGCTCTCAATTTGGTGACGGATGATAGTGACCAATAACCATTTCATTTTCTAACTTAAATGTCTCCATGGTTTACTTAAAATGTTAAGAAAAATAAAAAAACTTCAAATCTATTTACTGGATTTAACAGTCCATTCAAAAAAATAAAAAAAATAGATAGTTGGTATGTTATTAACTTATAGTCGGTGCATTTAATCATTTATAACGAATAATTCATAGTTTAGTAATCAATAAATTAGTTAATTGTCCCGTAAATTTAGTTTAGTTAATAGGAGGATCGTATTATATATGTAGGAGTTGAGTTTGAACTATGATAGAGCTTCTCAGTGTTTTTGTCTATGTTAGACATCTTCGGAACATATGTTCCAAAATAAGGCATTTTCGGAAGATATGTTGTAAATTAGGTGTTTTTGAATTATATCTTCCAAACCTATTTTAATTTCGGATTATATCTTCCAAAACATCGTAGGTCCAAAATCAGAGGTATTTTTGGGGGCATGTAAGCAATTCAGACAGCCTAAAGAGCAATTTTCAATAAAAAAAAATGGAGATTTACTTTTACCACACTACCCCATTTTTCGCACGCCCTACAAAATTACCAAAACACCCCCGCCCGGTACTTAAGTAATGGATTCAACGTTTTAAATCTTGAAAATTTTACGGTAGGAGGATTTTTTTTTTTCTCAAAAATCTCATTTTTACATGTTCTCTACTTAAGTAGAAAGTGAAAATATTTTATGTTAGGGGGTGTTTTTTTTCCATCTCAAATTTCACATTTTTATAACGTCCGCTAACTGGTAAAAATCTTGAATTTCGTGTAGGGTGATTTTTTCTCAAATTTTTTCATTTTTATAACTTCCGCTACTTAAGTAGTGGAAGGGTATAACTGGAAACTCGTAGGGCGCGTGAGAAACTGATGGGTGGCAAAAGTAAATTTCGAAAAAATGATGCAGGCCCATATTGATATTCAGTGTTGAAAGCCCATGTTTAGAGTGTTGACATAAGGCACACAGAAAGCTTCATACGGCTCTCCATACCTGAATCCTCTCTCCTCTCTCCTCTCTGTTCTGTTTTCACAAACACAACACAACTGAATCTTCTCTGAACCAACGAAACACAAAAACAAAGAAAAATAAATTTATTTATTTTCAAAATCACCAAATCTTCCAATTTGCGTCACTCTCATTTTTCTCAGTAAGTTTTTTCTTTTTCACACTTTTCTCTCTCTCCCTCTCTTTTTTTTTTTTTTTGTACAATTTCAATTTCGATTTTCAATTTTAGGGTTTTCACTTTCTTTTCAATTACTGTATTTTCAGTCTTGTATCGATGCTATTCAATCTCTTTTCTTTCTATTTGTTTATACAATCTCAAACGGAATTAGCTAAGTAACTCAAAATTGAAGCTTTTTTCTTTCTTTCTTTTAATGTATTCTGATTTTATCACAATTGGAGCCTCATTAAACCCATGAATTAATCTCATTTTGCTTGGATTAGAGATACAGATATAATACATTACGCACTTTTCTGATGTACCTTATTTTTTTGAGGTTATTACTGTTTAATTTTAGGGGTGTAGCTTCTTATGATATCATGAGTGTTGTTAAAAGGGCTAATCAAATCAATATAAAGATTTTTTCTTCCTGTTTTATAATTGGTATGCTTGTTAACACATGGATGGGTTAGTGGTTTCATAACCCTTTGATTCCCGGGGGAAGGAGCCCCCGGTAATCTAGAATTCGGCCACGAGGTAAGTAAAGTATGGCTAAGAATTGTTCCCACCAGGAGTCAGACTCGGGTTCTCCCGAACAATTCGTCCTAAGGGGGGTGCTTATTAACTACCTGAGCCCAATGTCTTGGTTAATTTCTGGCATGTTTTGTTTGACTGTGTAGCGTAATTCGTATTTGATTCACAATAAGTATTTTGGTTAGAAGTAAAATGGTATTTTGTGTCATAATGTTGTAGTTGTTGGTTGCACTATCTTTCTTCTTTGTTTGAGCTGGAAGAAATCATGATTTAGGCATATTTATCATCACTGAAAGAGTATTTCAATGATTTTATGTACTACTATGCTGAGTATCACCTTACAATGAAAATCTTATAGAAAATCTTTTTGTTGCTGCAGTGGAGTTTGAGATTGATGATAACACCAATGGTGAGCCAGTAGGAAATGCTACTATGGGAGAGGTTAGTAGCAGCATAGCTGACAAAGACATAGTCGACTGTAGTTCTTTGGATCCAACTGATGAACAGGATCAAGATGATAATATGACTCAAGATTCTTCTGGAGCCGACCAAATACCATCACCAGCTCCATTATCGGTTGTGAGAATCGAGGAACCCTATTTGGGTCAGGAGTTTGTATCGGAAGCCGAAGCCCATGCATTTTATAATGCATATGCTACGCGTGTTGGATTTGTCATACGTGTAAGTAAGCTCTCGAGGTCAAGGCGTGATGGATCTGTTATTGGACGGGCTCTTGTTTGTAACAAAGAAGGTTTCAGAATGCCTGACAAGCGGGAAAAGATTGTAAGGCAAAGGGCAGAAACAAGGGTTGGTTGCAGGGCAATGATAATGGTGAGGAAATTAAATTCTGGTTTGTGGTCTATAACAAAGTTTGTAAAGGAGCACACACATCCTCTGACACCTGGAAGAGGCAGACGTGACTTCGTTTATGAGCAATATCCGGTTAGTTCATGTTCTTTCAATATTGATAGGTGGTATTTAAGTATATATTGTTATATTTATTATGTTCATTCATACTTTATGCTTAATGGATTAGATTGTTACTCACACCGAGCCATTAACCGTCTTTCTGGCCCTTAAATGGCTGTACTTTTATTTTTTACAAAAAAATAAATCTAAGTAGCTATTACAATTTAAAGGATCTCATTCCTTAATTTTATTAAGATGTTCATCAATTATATCTAAGCAGGACTTTCAACGTTTTATATCTATGCCTATTGATTTCAATTTAAATTGATGGTTGAGTGTCTATATATCAATCAATATACATAGAAAATAGGCAAAAATATTCCAGAAATCCCGACCAGGTCCAGCCAAGCCACTATGGGTTGCGCTGTCCAACAGTCCATATCTACTAATTCTTGAGTTTGGTTTCCTCTTCATTCCCCTCACTTGTATTTTCTGATTCTCCACCTTCCTCCAAAAAATAAAATAATTGAATTTCAATTTTCTTCTCTTACCTTGCCTGTCACCCAATGTACCTCCGGTACAAAGCATACCCCACGAACGATGATAACCCTTCCAAGTACTGTGTTATCACCATTCAAAATCACCACAACAACAAAAATCAGAGAGGAAGAAAATGTAAAATATGCAGAGAAACAAAGCAGACATTTTTGACAACACAACACTCCCATTTATTTGGTTTCAGTTTCCCCCTCTCCTTCTTTACATCTCAACTTTCCCTTCCTCTCAAACCCCCTTCAGATATGATTTCCTTATCCCTCTTCCCCCTTTATTCTCTTCCTCATCTCACCTCAATCCCGGTTCTTCTTTCTCTAGGGTTGACAAAAAGGAGAACTTGGAAGAGGTATATCGAAACACAAGGAGACATAATATGGTCATTTAATCTCATAATCCCCTCACTGATTTGTAATGCCCACATCAGCCCTTTTTTATACAGCGTAAATATTTTGAAACTTAACGAACCAATCCGGTGAAAAAAAGTTAAAGGACTAATTTCAAACTTTAAATTAAGTTCAGGGATTACTTGAGTAATTTTGCCTGAAAAATATTTTGACAACATATCCCTGATTGAGCGTATATCCATGTATTTGTCTCTTTGAGACCATTATGTACGGTAACTTGAGCAATTCATGTATCATGTATTTGGCACCACTTTTCGGTTTTCTCCTTTTCTCATGTCTTTGTTTTTATGCAATTTCCAGAGTGGACATGACAGAGTTCGAGAACTAACTCAGCAGTTGGACCTAGAGAAAAAGCGAACTGAAACCTATAAAAGGAATCTTGAATTGTTATATGAGTACATCGAAGAGCATAATGAAACTGTTTCAAAGCAGATACAGCAAATAGTAGAGAGTGTGAAGGAGGTGGAAGCCAAAGAACAAGAGAATCCTAGATAGTTTCAATTCTCTTTTATCATCTTGACTTGTAATTCTTTCTCACTGGATGAATGGTGGTAGATAAATTGTGCAATAGCCAAATATATAATTGCTGACTTAGATATCTGGTTCAGTCCAGCTTTAGGTGTCAAGGTGAGTTTCTGTAGTACAATTTGTTAAGTTCAATGGAGTTCAATAATTCATTGGATTGCTTTATATGCTTTGATACTTTAGTTGTTAGAAGAGACTAGTTCAGTCAATGTACAGGTCATTTGAGTACATAAATGGCATTCTAATGCCTTGATAGAATTTTCTTATTCCATTGTTAATTTGATTTGTGGCTGCCTTTATTTTCTTTTTTGTTTACAATAAAGCCCATAATCAAAGACAGGACCTCTAACATGCTATCCAAATCCCTCACCATTAGACCAATTTTTCTTTTTCTATCAAGGTTAAAACTTAAAACATCTTCATTGAAATACTAACTAGAAGTAGACAAAAACTATAGAAGTAGGTTTACCAAGTCAAAATTAATATTATGCACAAATTGTTATAGAAAATTTCTTTTGATATCCTGGCAACCAATCAAAGGATAGAGAGGATCCATATCCCTTCTTTCATGATCAATAGACAATTCACAATAGCATAGGAGAGTTGAGAATGCACAATCATCATTCCTTTTATTCAATTATACTCCCTCCAATCCTTTTTATATGATAGACAATTTAATAAAAGTTGATGTATTTAATTTATATTATAAATCAAATGCATCTTTTGTTGACCAATATCTCTTATAAAAAAGATCAAAGATAGTATTATGAATCATTTCTGACTTTTACGAGCACAATTTTGACTATATAATATAGGTCTCAGTTTGTATAATTTGACCTATAGTTCATAGGTCAAACAATTGATAATTGATAAGTAGAGATGATACTCAAATTGGAGTTAGCATCATTGCGAGTTGGTTTTTAGAGGATTTTGGAGGATTGCGTTCATATTTTGAGATATGGTTAATATTTTAAAATAATTGAAAGAATAAATAATATAAGTGATCATATAATATTTCAATCACACTTAGACTATTTTTTAAAAACCAACATTTTATAGTATTCTTAATTAAAAAGAAAAATAAGTCATTCTCTCACCTTCCCTCAAAAAACTCACTCGTAAACATTGACTCAATTGGGAGTTTTTACTAGCACGTGCTGTGTCCCATTTTATTTAAATTTGAGTGTAAAAACCATATTTGAAGACAAAGGTTATAAATTTTAACTCCAGATTAGAATCAATTCTAATGAAGAATCTCCCCACAAAATATAACAAAATTACTTATAGCTCCTTCAAAATGAACCCAATCATTCATTTTTTATTTTTAAACTCAAAGGACATTTTGGTAAAAAATTTTACTAAATTCTAATTCTATGCGGGGTATCAAACTCCATAACATCATGCAGTAGCAAGTAGCAAGTAGCAACAGAACTCCCTTTGAAGGGAGGGATGCACAAATTGAATTCCAATAGGGTAAGAATTAATGAGCAGCATTAGCCATCCAATTTGCTACCATGTTAGCCTCCCTATAAATATGAACTATGCGCACTTACCAAAGACGTAAATTTATTAGACCATTCTATAATATAGATTATGATCGCCACATTGTTCAGACATAAACTGAAACAATAATTATTGAATCACACTTCACCATAATCTAACAAAAGTCATATTCTCAAACAACTACCCCACATTCCCTAGAGTTTTAAACGGTCCTAGATTAGGAACAAAGTAAGGAATGTAATCTCAACTATGTGACTAGGTGATAATAAGAAGACGTAATTGGCTCTTATTCTAGGTTTATTATACATTGAAGTAAAAATATAACAAGTTGCCCTTATAGCTCAGTGGTAGAGCGTCAGTCTTGTAAACTGAAGGTCCGCAGTTCGATCCTGCGTGAGGGCATTTCTTTTTTCAATTTTTTTGCCTTAATAAACGTGGAAGAAAACGCTTTAAAATCAACAAAATTTAATTTCAACTTATTATTTGTCACTTAGTGCATAATAATAAGAAAAAACCAATGTTGTCATAGAAATTGACAAAGATACTACGTTTTACAATCAATAAAATGAGATGATAGTTACATTACATAAAATACATGATTACATCCTAAGCTAGTTGCATCAAAGAATCTAAAACATAGCTCTCAAAAGATACAAAACTAAATAATGTCACAGTTGGATTCATAATCAAACAAAAAATTACATGCAACACTAAATTAACGTAGCCACTAACATCATCATCATTTTTGTAACAAAAACTAAACCATGATGTTTTGTTTTTTACTACATGATACAAATCTTTGCTTGATAAAAAAAAATTAGAAATTGTGTTGCAAGAAGAGTCTCTCTTGTGGAGAAGCAGGACCAATCTCTTCTTCAAGACTTCTCAAAACATCACCACCTCCACCAACAACATTACCATAATTTCTTCCTTCAATAATCTTCACTTCAACATCACATTCTGATCCTGAAGATTTTCTCCTTTGAGATGAAGTAACACTTGGAAAAGTTATCCAAGAAGGTGCTCTAAACTCAAATCTTTGATCTTCACCTTCAACTCCATCGGTTTCCGAAGCCGACCTATTCGAAGACCTTTGAGATGTTTTCTTATGCATTCTATTACTTCCTAAAACAACTTCAGTTGGTAAAATTGGTTGATCAATACAAGGACTTCCCATTAACATTGCTAATGCTCTTTCCAAACTTGTTGTTACTTTGTCCATTGAAGGCCTATCTTTACCTCTCATTCTCACACATTTACAAGCAACATTTGCTATTCTTTTCAATGCTTCAATATCAGAAGGTTGTTTCAAACAAGGGTCTAAAATCGAAGCTATATCGCCCGATTTTATTAATGGAACTGACCATTGAACAATGTTACCTTCTTCATATTGCATGTCAATAGCTTTTCTACCACTTAGAATTTCTAATAGTAGAACACCAAAGCTATAAACATCTGATTTTGTTGTGAGGTAGTGAAGTCTATAGTATTCGGGATCAAGATAACCGAGTGTTCCGGCCGGTAACTCGGCAAGTGGCGAGCTACTATCTGTCGGACCGAGTAATGATAGACCGAAATCGGAAACTCTAGCATTGTGTTCTTCATCAATGAGTATGTTTGAAGATTTGATATCTCTGTGAATCACGGGCGGACATGCGTAGCCGTGCAAGTACTCGATTCCTCGAGCCGCTTGGACTGCAATTGTTACTCTTCTGATCCAATCCAATTGTTCTTTCAACTCTTTACTTTTGCCATGGAGGTGTTGATGCAATGATCCATGAGCCATGTACTCATAAACAAGCAGTCTTTCACCACCTTCTTCACAATAACCTAATAGGTTGAGCAAATGAGCATGGTTCAATCTAGAGAGCAAATCAAGTTCAGTGTGAAATTCTTTAGAATTTTTCTGCATGTTTGGAGACATGATAGCCCTTTTAACAGCAACAACTGTTCCATCTTTGAGAACACCTTTGAACACACATGAAAAACTTCCTTTTCCAACTATGGATTCTTCTTTGAAGCCACTAGTTGCATTTTCAAGTTCCTCATAGGTGAACTTCTGAGCCCTCCTTATCCTTAACTCCTCTGCATCCGGTCGAATCTTACCGGTCTCCTTTTGAACCGAAGAACCAACATTGAGTCTCTTCACCGAGTTCAACGCTGTTGTTGAACACTCACAACCTCTTAGCTTGTAGCGAACGTACATAACTGCGGTTATAGACACAACACTAACTATAAAAATAGCAAATACTATCTCAGCAACAACAACTATCAATTGCATTGACCAAAATCTTTCATTTTTCTTCCCATTAGCAGCATTGGATGAAGAGGTAGAACAATTTGAGAAGCATTCAGGTGAAGAACAAACCGAACAATTATATTCACACAATATATCAGATTTCAAATTGCAACCACTTTTCTGATACATTTCATCAGGACAAACAGTACTGCAAGGAACACAAAGGTGAGAATTTGGATCCTTACAGATTAGATCACCCTTTTGTTGATCCTTTTCAATTTCATAGTAACCAGGAGAACAAGGTGTAGACAAACACTTTCTTGGTGAAACAGCCAAAGGAACAGAAGTTGGAAATCCAACACCCCAACAAATAGGCTCAAGAGATTTTGCAGCAAGAATTCCACAGGTAAAATAGTTACCAGCTGCAATTTCAAACACTTTAATCCCTTTAGGAACCTTTGTACTTGTTTTCAAACTTAACCCCCAACAAATCACACCATGATCATAGCTCTTAATGCCACAGGCATGAAACTTACCTCCAACAACAGAAAGCATAGGATCATTTGGTGCCAACTCAACCCTACCACCTTGTCCTTGATTAGGAATCAATGAAATTTCTTCCTCCATATCCAAGCTTCTTCCCCAACAAACAGTTCTAGAATTCACACCTTCCAAAATTCCACATACATGATACCCTCCACAGGACACCTTCTGAAACCTCATACCCTGTGGAATCAACCTAATAACTTGACTACTAACCTCATCACCCCAACAAAAAACCGTCCTATTCTGCGAAAAAAGTCCACAATTGAACTCCGAACCTGCCGAAATCGATTGAATCTGTCCATCAAAAACATAGTTCTTTGTCATGTTATAGCCCCAACAATCAACATAAGAAATGTTTCTGAATCTTCCTGTCAAAGGCTTCCTCAATCCACAAACATGATAATCGCCGGCACTGATTTCTAAGTACTGAGCATCTTTAACCATAGGTTGTGGCACACCCATTTCTATATGGCTACTACTGCCCCAACAATATGGTTGATTTGAACTCATTAAAAGTCCACAAACAAAACCATCACCAGAAGTTAAACCTATGAATGGAAAATGAGATGGTGTTCCATAAACTATAGCTGAGTTGAATCCATAACATGTAACTGTGTGAGATCCATCTGATTTCAAACCACAGAAAGCAGAACCTTTATCTCCATAAGAGACAGCAATTGATGACATGGAACCAAGACTTGTAACTTGTAACCATAACCATGAAAAAACAACAACCTTAAATAGTATAGTATTCAAAAGGTAGGTTAAGAATTGTTTTTTTGAGAACCCCATGATACCTAGAGACTCAAAAACTATTTTTTTATAGCTAAAGGTTAAATCTTTACCAAAAATGTTGGTTGGATTTGAGACAACATAGACTCTTGTTTGTTTCCAACTTTCATTTCATGAATAAAAAATACAATACCTATTGATTACTCAACAAGAAACATGACTCATAATATTAAATACATCTACAAAGATGTGATTTTTTCTCACAATTTTTCATTGAGATAGCAATGTAGAAGAAAAGGACTTAAAAAAATCAGAATCTTCATTATGGGTTTCTAGGCAAAAAGCAAGGATTTTTATTGGATCTTTTGTACATTTTGGATGATGAAAAGAGAAAGTTCCACACTTTTTGATGATTTGTCTAGAGAGGTGTAAAGTAACTAAACTTACCAAGAAGAAAAAAGCAATTAAGCTCCAAGTTCCAATTCCAATTCAAGTGAAGCTATTGTCTTTTAGTTTGTAATGAGAACGAAACTCACATTTTGTAAAAGTTGGTAAAATAAACTCTTGTTGCACCATTTTTTTTTTTGAAGTAGCTAATAGATTTGATTTGGTAGTGAAGATAGAAAGTATAGTAGAAATGGATTGTTGAAGGGTGGTGGTGTTGAGTTACCGGCAAGGACAAGAGAGAAAGAGAAAGAGTGTGCAATAAATGAGTTAAAACTACTAGTTATGAAAATGGGGTAAGTGTAGGTGGAAGCATTAAATGTGAAAGTTAATGCTTGTTGATGTTTTCATGCTTGGAATACTGCACTCAACAAATTTTTACTTTCATCAAAAAAGAAAATAGAGGTGTATATATCTAGATTCAGCTACTATGAACATATGGGAACAATTACAACCTTTGCACTAAAAAATATTTGAGTCCCTACTTCATTTCAATCCTTTATGTTCCTTAGTTGGTTTGTAGTTAATGATGTTTGTTTTTTCACACTGATTTACATAAACTTTATCACTTTTTTACTTGCATTTTATACTACTACTAGATTTGTTATGTTTGTAATGTCCTTGTAAGCTTAATTTGTTGGTAGTAACATCGTATTTTTATTTTATTTTCGGAATCTGGTCCACTAGACCGTCTAATCTGGTTCGGGTTAGTTCTGAGATTAAGTGGTTTCAGCCCCTCCCGATCGCAGTTGCGGGAGATTGAACCGTGATCCTCCCTACTAAGTCCAGCGTCAATCACAGCTAAACAAAGTAACAATTGGTTTAGACATCACATTTTATATGCAGAAGTCGAGTTCGTTTATTCACTTTAAAGGTTTGACCAAAAAAAATATTGTTACTCCCTCCGTCCCAAAAAGAATGACCCATTTTGAATATATGCACTATTCATATATATTGTTTTGACCATATTTTTCTACTAATAAATAAAAATAAATATTAACATATAAGATGTTGTTAGATTCGTCTCGATGAGTATTTTCAAAATATCAATTTTTTATAATTTTTACTATTATACAATTAAAGATATTAGTCGCCAAAGTTATGCATTGACATGCGTGTTTCGGTCAACTGGGTCATTCTTTTTGGGACGGAGGGAGTATGTTTTAAAAATATTTATGTCAAATTATTGAATTTGATAATTATCATTCTAGACTATTCAGGTTTGATGAAGTTGACAACTTCTCTTCATCTGTCATCATATGTCAATGTTACATTTAATTGTTTTTATTAGATTTTGTACAAACATGTAATTATATTTATCATATAGTTAATGCATGATAATATTATTTCTTAAAGTTTATTTAATCTCTTTTTTTTCTTCAAAGAGATATCGGCAAATGTTCAGATGCAAAAAAAAGTTATATATTTATATTCGTACTACAATATATCAAATGCCCGTGCAATTTTTTATCATCTTCTTTGATGTACTTACTTAACATTTTATTTACTCTTTCTCTTTCCTTTTACTTTTTTTTTTGTAAGTTTCTCTGACTAACCCAAAAAGTCAATAAACTTTATTGTTTTATTTAATGAAATTTTTACTCATATTTCTGTTATGCCTTTGATATTTTATTTTTACACATAACATGTTTCTCAATAATTTTTTTGAACAAGAATGTTTCTCAATAATATCATTGAAAGTGCAAGTAGGTGCGCAAAAAATGCCCGTGTTGCTAACAAAAAATATTTTGGTGGGCTAACATTTTATACAAGTTTGAACTTTGAAAATAACAAATACTAATAAATATTAAAAACATCTAAATATTCGATAATTAGAAAACAATAATAATTAATAAATGATATAATATCCAGGTTTTTATTTCTTACTATTATACTATTCTTTTTCACATTTTTTGATAGTATGATTTTTGGATTCTCATATTAGCAAGAGTTGAAGTTATGTAAACTTAACAACCCCTTCCCCAAATAAATAATATTTATACATATGGAAAGAAAACACTCTTATTAAGCATGAGCTCTTTGACAATGAGTTGGTTGAGGTTGACATGAATAGTGTGCTAACATAACTTACAAAGTTTATTGAATTGAAGTAATTAACCTTACTTAAAAGGGGAAGAGGAAATTAACAAGTAGTAATCAGAACTAATTACAGGTTTTACATGCCAAACATATTGGCAGTTAATTTTGCATATTACGTGTCTGTACTTAGAGAGAGTGATAGAAACACTTTTGCCTAATTAATTAAGATTTCCTAACTCAAGTTGAAATGTTAATTGTAGAAATTCACTATTTATTACAACAATTCAGGACATAGATATAATGCACATTGATAATGACTTTAAGAATTGTGGACCCTTGTTTAAGTAAGAAATTAATCTTGCAAATTGGACTAACCAAACAAAATTTATATGTACTATTAAGATGTCAATTTTATTTCAGATGTAAGGGTGTAGCTGTTCAAATGTAGGGTGTTACTAACAACATACTAAGGGGTCTAGTTGGAGAGGAACCCAAACTAAAGTGAAGTTCATGTATGAGGATTAAATTAAAATCAAATAAAAATGATTTATACTTTTTTAGGACATCAAATTTGTATTTAAAAAATATTTTAAAGACACTGATAATAAAACACATTTCTCTCTTTACAGATTGACAAATAAGAAACATTTATCTCATGTATCTATGATTTATAAAATAAATTATAACTAGTGTATAAATACCTTTCAAAATCATCAAAACACAAAGCAGCACATATATAGTTCAAATGTTCGCAGAAACTAAAGTATTCAACAACTCCTAGGGTTGGATAGCAAAATTTGTCATATAGTAACAAAAATAGACTCAAAAAGTATCACTTCTTAGACTTTAACTGAGGAAATGTAAGAGGGACAGGACTTGCACACTAGGGCGTTTGGTTACATGTCTTGTCCTCAGCTTAATTACTTTCCTTCCTAGTGCATTCCTTAGCCTGGTTGCATGCACAAATATCTCTTCAGGATCCATATTCTGAGTAATGGAACTCCTTTGTACTTGAATGATATCCTGCATGTTTGGATACGCATTGCAGGAATTTCAAAATTGATTTTACATTTATCAAATGTGGATTAACTACAAATTCAGACTAGTGTTGTTGAATAGAGGTTATTGCAGTGCTATTACATAGTGGAATTTGAACAAATCACTATTTACGACATGCTATTTACTAATTCGTACAAAATATTGTGAAATATCGGCTCTATACCACTATTTCATACGATCAAAACAATGCTAGCTAGCATCACTCTACTTGAACTTGCCACAATAAAGCTTGGCCCTCAGAGTAATCTAACACATAATCAACATGGTTTGATGATATCACTGATCAAACAATGCAGAACCTACCTTGTTTTGTTAAAAATAACATAAAAGAATGAAGGGAAAAATGTCTCATGCTTACAGTGGCACAGCCATAATAAAAGGTTGACATTATTTTGGCAAGTATAAAATATTCCTTCAATTCATCACAATGTTTCTTTTCATAAATTAACAAAACCATAGTTCAACCCTTGTTTTATAGGGCTATTTTTTCCTAATTTCATCAACTTTGAGTTAATAAAAGTAGAAATCCACGGTTTTCTCGGTGCATGTTATTTGTCCATATCCTTTCATCCTCATGCAGATTCTTCATGTCTTGATGTTATTGAAACAAGTCGCCATAAAAAACACTTACTGTACAATTGGAGTGCGCATGAACAGGAACTGCAACCAAGATAAAAAGAAAGTCATGTCGACAAACAATATTAAAGCAAAATACACAAATCTTCAGTGAGTACCACGGTGTATACCTCAAATGATTTCCCTGATCTTTCAAATTCTAGCATGCTTAGAGCAACTTGACAACTTTGTGAGACAAGAGGTTCTGGGTCTGCTGTAAACTCCTCAAGAAGGGCTACACTTTGGTTATCTAAGGGCATATAACAAAAGAACTGTGTAAACAAGTAGATTAAACAACTGCACTTAGTAATAAATGAATGATTAATTAATCAGCTGCTATCTGTCATGTGACTCTACAGGACGCAAAATTAAATTGAAGCCAAACTTGGTAAGAGATTAAATAAAGTTATGCAAAATTAAATTGAAGTAAAATTAAGAGATTAAATAAAGTTTCTCAAAATTAAATTGAAGTCAAACTTGGGAAGCATTTGGTAAACAGCTTGTCACAAAACAGAAGTACAAAACATAACATTTGTGTTATATGGTTTAGTAGGGTAAAAAGAGTAACATGTGCCTTATCCAACACCTCTATACAGCTTGTCACAGAACATTTGTGTACATAGAACTTCAAAATATCTTCTGATTAGTAACATGTGCCTTATCCAACACCTCTATACATGTGAACAAAGTCAACACAAATACTAAACGTTGCAACTACGGTAAGTTGGACTGCTCATTACCAAAAAGAAAACTAACTTAGATTGCTACTATACTATCTTTTCATGAATTCCATACACTACGCAATATGCTTGCATTTTCTCTTTTTAGTTTGTATACACACTATACATAGTTGACACCACAAAGCAAGGTTACCGTATATTATTGATTGCAACAGAGGTCGCATGATTCCATAATATTTGGTTTTAGATGCAATACCTGCAATTGAACCAAGAGCTTCAGCAGCCTCGTGTCTGACCATTGGGTGCTCATTCACATCTCTAAGTATATCGGATAGAGCATCTGAAGCAGCTTTGTTTTGCAATTGGCCCAAAACATATGCAACCTAAATTACAACAAATACTGACATTCAGAAATTAAGAGATTCAAACAGGTGTACTCAAAATTTAAGTCGCATTATTAAGGCATTCATCTAATAGTATTACTCCTTCCTTTAGGTTTTTTTTAAACTACTGAAGAACAACCGACTACTTTTGACAGACAATTCCATGTTTATTCTTCTGCAAGGAATATAATGTAATGGTTCAATATTTAAAAGGTACCATATGTAAAGTATTTAATTTAAAAAAATAAAGGCTAGAACTAGCATATCACCATGTAAAGTATTTAATTCATAGAAACCGTACTAAATGCAGATAAAATTTACATATAGAAGATTAGAAGTAAAAGTGTACTTATCAAACCTCGTGTTTCAGTAAAGCACTCTTGGAACCCAAGGAATCAATAATAGCAGCAACAGCTTCATTTCCACCATCATTTCGAAGTGCAAAGAGAGCTGCATAGCGCTCATACATCCCTTTTTCCTCGTCAAGAAGTAACTCTCTAATATTAATTAAAACTAAGTTAGCAACCAGCAAATTACTCTCTCTCATTAACAAGAATTTCTATCTAACAGTATGAACCAAACAAACCTTAGTTGATTAACTGAAGAACAAGATGTGGCCGGTGCTGCAGGATCAACAGACTTAAATGGAGAAATACCAGGTGCAGTCAAATCATGATTAGTATCATCATCATGTTTTAAATTCAGAATACGCTGAAGAGCCAATTCACACGTTTCTCGAACCTCTTGAGCCGGATCAGAATTCAAACTATGCTTCAACAAAGAAACGTTACTATCCAAACCAATAGCACCAAGTGCTTCAGCTGCCTAAGCAAGATAATAACAAACACAATCATCTTAAAACTTAAAAAAACCAAATACATCGAAAACAGTAAGAAATAGAAATAGAAGGCAACTCTACTACCTCATGTCGAACAATGGGATGCAAAGAAAGATCATTAAGAACTGCGGTCAATGCAGGGATGGATTCCTGTTCTTGCATTTGACCTAATGCAAATGCAGCTTCATGTGCCAACAAATTCGATGAATCTCTCGTTGCTGCCAAAGAAAGTAAAAAAAAATAAAAAAATTAAAAAAACTAGTTCGAAATCAATGCAATAAAACCAATGCAAGTAAATTCTCTGGAACAGACTCAGAAGTGATTATACCAATGCAAGTAGACTGATAAGTTGTTTCCGTAAATTCTGTTGAAAACATGGATAATATGGTAATTGAATTGAAGAGAAAAGGAAAAGTGAGTAACCTTGAATTAAGGCGGTGCGAGGAGTGGGACCTTTGAGGTTACGAAGAGAGAAGAGAGCTCTGAAGCGTTCAGAGATAGGTTGGGTTGAGTCCAACAGCAAGTTGCAGAGGAACTTCTCCATCTCAGAGGAGGAGCACCAAGCGACGTCGTTTAGCGAATCCGTAGGCATAGCGATTAACAAAATTGTGCGTGTTGTTGGATGAGAATTGTTTTGAGGAACAAGAAAAGGGGTTAGGGTTTTTTATACAGAGCGGGAAATCAATAATTGCGAGGGAAATTAGATTGGGGCTTTTAAATACACTGAATTTAGATTGGTCGAGTGGTTAAGGCGTGTGCCCGTTAAATACATGGGGTTTCTCCACGAGAGTTCGAATCTCTCAGGCAATCAATCGAAAACTGGAAAACGCAAAAAAAAAAATTATAATAATGAGCTAGACCATGCAAGTTCTCAAAATTAAAACTAGTTCAACGGTTCTTCCGGTTATATCCGGTTCTAAACAATTTTTCCCCCGGTTCATAGGGCTAATAGTTATTCGGTTTGTACAAACCAGAACCCGACTCGGTTCCAATTAACAGACTGGTTTGGTAAGTTTTAAAAACATGACAAGTTTCATAAATGGTCAATCCTAGACCAATGCTTAAAATTATCATAAATCCTAACGAATATATTATCGATAATACTTATTCTTCTCATTTTTTCGGCTAAAAAAAATGAAATTATTAGCGTAAATTCATTACAAGTTACATTTTTTTATATATTGTTTTAATCAAATCGGTATCAATTTTAAATATTTTTTATATACTTATTTACCATGGACCATTTTTTTTTTTAAGCAACCATGAACCAAGCGGTTCATATTAAAATTTTCCTGCATGTATATAATGGCATGAAATACAACGTGGATACAAATATATGATTAATTTAATAAAAAGTGCCATTTCTTTTTGACAACATCATTAGTACTTGTATTATCATGGAGGTTGGGGGGAGTAGATGTTACAATATAGAATAAAATCCTCAATAAAGATGTTACAACATAAAAACAATGGTTAAATTGAGAATGTTAATACAAGTAATAAAATATCTGCCTGGCTTTGGTTACATGCCATTCTAATTCACAAGTCAAATTACTGATTCTATAATGTTTGCCTCAGAATTTCTCATTCAGAATGAGGTGTCTCTATGGTAAGTAGAATGAAAAGGAAATGGAACAATGGTCATGGTTGGACACTAGTGTTAGGAATATAGAGGCTATGATACAAGAAATATTGTGCAGGGTGGATTAGATTCTTGGGAACTCAATTGACAACATAAGGAGAGGCAAAACATGGGTGCAAGACACAACAGTAACAGAGAAGAATCAGCCTTGATTGATAAGCCAAGAAAATAATCAAAACATTAGGAGGTTGAATAATTGATGTCTTGGAGATGAGATACAAGAATCAGAACTGTTGATGCAGCTACTGAGATAAAAAAGACAAAGCAACTGCTAGATATCAGAGGCCATATTATCTTTCATATGTATGTTGGTGGACCCTAATTTCTATGTTTTCGGAGTTATCTTGTCCTTGGCACTAATTAAACTTTTCTCCTCTATAATATAATTTGGACTTTTATTTACACACACAAAATACAATAAGGTAGTATGTATCCAACAGAGATGATTGTACCTTTCAAGGTTGAAAATACAAGATATAATATGTGAAAATGATCTTGCATTTACATTGTAAACTGACATATGTTCTCTTTTGAAACTAAAGTTTTACGTGCAAAGCTATGCTTAATGTTTGCAAATCTGCATCCAAAACGATGCATCAGGCATGTAACATGCTGACCAAGCAGTGTTCACATATAACATGAGATGAAATCATGCTAGACTTAAGAATGAAGGAGTTGTCAGTTACTGATCACTATCCAATTCAGACATGGAGAGGGTCAAGACTCAAGACCTCGCATTATTTAATATCCTGTCAAAGTATATTATTAAATCCAGACGAAAGAAAGATTCACTAGCAAGGCGAACACATGAATCTATACTAAACAGGGTAGAGTAACCTTGGATAGGATTGTGTATCAGTACTCAACAGAGTGCTAAATATAAAATCAAGTGCAGCATGATATATATGGTGATCCTCGTCTATAAACTGACAGCCTTGTTCACCGAGAACTGCTTGTTTTCTGCTTGGCCTTCTCAATGAGGGGATTCAACTGCTTCTTCTCAGCAAGAATCTTTAGAAAGTTAAACAAAAAGGGTATGTGATTGTGTTTCCTACGAATATTCTCTGTCCTCCATTTTTTGAATTTTTCTTCCTCCATTAAGATCTTCTAAGTAGCAGCTTCAATCCCAGCATTCACCTCAGAGAGAGAATTGTTCAGTACATCGAAACTACAATTGTCCACCAGTCTCTCTGACTTTGATGCGGCCAGCTGCTGCAAAATTCGCTCCCGTCTCTTCTGAAGTTCCTTCAGCTCGGAAGTATACACCTCTTTTCTGTTCTTGACAATTGCAAGGAGATTAAACCTTATCTCATTTTGTGAATACCTTTCGATGCGTTCCTGGATCACAGGTTGCACCATCTTAAGCCATTCCATATCACCTTGCCCACCAGCACACTGACCAAGGCTGATAGGACCCTCCTTCAATCCATCAAGCTCGTACAATACTCCATCAACAGGTAGATAGCTTATAAAGTGGTAAACACCGTCATCTTAAAATTGAGCTGAATAAATTGGTGCCTAATCATTTAAAATTATCAAATTCAGTACAGGTAAGATGATTTCTATGAAATAATTTTTGATTAAGAGAGCACATGATCAATGTCAAATAAATTGGCTCCAAAAAAGGAAAATCAATTAGATTAAAGTAACAGTCATTCACTATGTTTCAACAACACTTATTTGTAGGATTTCAAAACAAACATGTTCACCAAATCCTAATTCAGAATTGTTGAATGTCACAAGTAATCCTAGAACTTAACAATGAAGGACCGAAAAATCATCCTTGGATGGTGGTACCTAAAAATACTCACTTTTGCCATCTATATTTTCAAATAAAAGAACATCATTGATTACATGAAGAAAACCCTAGTAGCACTAAAAAAACACATTTTCTGAACTATCTCTTTAATCGGTAACCATAAATGGATCAACATCCCCATGATCAGCAACCAAAGGTTTCATATTATCTGTATCTTCATCTTCTGGCACAAAGTAAGTTGGGAAAGGAAGTATAGATGTGTCAGGTTTTTTATAGACTGCATCTTTTATAAAAACAAAGTTCCCTGTAGCTCCTGGGACCTGTGTTGTGCACATCATACACAGATAAATAAGCAGTCCGAGATGAAGCCGAGCTTCTAAATGTTTCAGCCAGTTAATGAATAATTGAGCTACTAAATTAGATACATATCAGTTACTGATCCACCATGTATATTTTATAATGATATAATTACTAACAAAAACTTGACACAATTTCTTAGCTCATACAAATATACAAGCTTCTATACTATCAATACCGCAAATGTGAATTAAGCGACATTCAAATTTAATAAAAATTTAAAATCATTCAAGGGCCAAGTGTCTGAGGCGATTTTTCTTTGTCTTAACGTTCCTGTTCCCAAAGGAAAGGAACATTGATAATCCAAGGTTTGGCTAGAGGCAAGTAAAATCTGGTGAAAAATTGTTCCAGCCATGGTATGAACTCGGGTACTAATCATTGATTTGTACTTAGCTAAAGCTCATTAACCATTTCAGTTTAAACACTAGGTTTTTGTATGTGGTGATATAAGATAGTAACTTCCCCATAGCTCCAATTTCATAAACTAATGTGAATAATAAATAAATATATATAAACAACTACCTGGCCTTTCACCCACATCAAATTTCTAGCTGGATCGACTTTGTAGACCCATACATTTTTTACTGTTCTTTGGTCCGCACCCATTCTCCCCGGCATCCTTTTACCTTTAAAAACCTGAACAGTGAGGAAAAAAATATTATCATAACAACTATCAGTGAGAAACATATATGTAACGAAAATAAACTTATACAGACAGTCAATCTAACATATTTTCAACACAAATACAGAAAGCTTTATTAATTAAGAATATTAATCTAGATGAGTCTATCCAACCCTTCCAAGACCAAGAATTCCTGTAGAACCCAAGGTTCTATGTGCTTTTGAGTTCCCATGGGATGCTGGACCTCCTCCCATCTTATGCTTCTTCATTACACCCTGGAAACAGAAAGGATAATTAAAATTAACACTCATGTATCTGAAAAGACATAGATATGTAAGAATGGTAATATCATGTAGTTGCTTCATTTACTCAAATGGAAGGATTCAACATGAAACAGAGAAATATCAGCAGTCATACATGAAATATAAATAAAATAAAAAACATAAAATATAAACAATAAACCACCCCCTAGAAAAAACATGCAAATCAACATTTTGCCTTTCAAATTTCCATAGAGGCCAAGTAAAATGGGAAGTGAGAAAAGAATATAGCTGCACTGTTACCTAAACTTGTACATGCAAGATGAAAGTTGAAACTATTAAACACCAATGGTTGTCTAGAAGTAAATGGCATATAATACATGTTTGAATCTCTCTACTAATTATTGTATTATCAAGACTCTGGAGAGTGGCAAATTAGTATTGTTGTTGACCAATTGGGCGTGGATGGAAACCCTTAAGACCCTAATATAACTTATGTAACCAACTGGCCCTTGCAAAAAATTCTTTGACAAAATAATAATTAATCATGTCAACAAACAATCAAAGAACAACTCAACAAAATGAAGTACTTATGCAGAAAAAAAAATACAAGCATAAACATCTACACATATTACATACTCAGTGTAAGAGAGATATTGTTATTTAAAAGAAAAAAGCGATTAGAAGTATGTGGTATGTGGGAAAGAGAAAAACACCTGAAAACCTTTTCCTCTAGTGATTCCTGTGATGTCGACATACTGGCCGGGCACAAAATGGCGAACATTGAGCGATGTACCAACAGGAAGAAGTGCATCCTCTGTCACTGGAAACTCATGAAGCTTCCTTTTGATGGGAACTCCTTGAGCCCTAAAATGACCTACTTCAGGCTTTGTCAAGTGTTTCTCCTTCTTGTGTCCACAACCAATCTAAATAAAACAAAGTATCGAACATGTCTATAATTAGATAGTAGATATACATTGAACTTTATATACATCTATATAGAAGAGACCGATCAAGTTACTCCATGAGTAACTCTGAATTACTACACTTTATAACTCATAACTCATTTTATAAATTGAATTTCACCAATCTAACTCAATATTATCATCTTGTGTTAATGATCAAGTACAAATAGTTTCATAATTCCCAAAATTTGTAGCTATGTAATCTACCAGTTGATGTTTACTTATATTCCTTAAAAAATTATTATACGATCATTTGGAGTTCTTTAATGAATTATCAACTGTTTAAATATCTATCGAAAACTTGTGTAGTTGATTGGAATGTTGGAATTCAGAGTAACTCAAGTTAATCCATGAACAACTTTGAACAGAGTTAATCTGCTTATTAACTCATTATAAACATTGAATTTGGTCCTGAGAATGAAGTCTAACGCACCTGGAGAGCACAAAAGCCTTCCTTCTCGGGTATTTTGACCTGAGAAACAATGTTGTCATCAACCCAAAGGATAGAAATCGGAACTCTAGCACCCCATTTATCCCAAAGTGCAGTCATTCCACATTTTACAGCTATAACACCAGTTCGCCGTGAATTTGGTGTCATTACACTAGGTTTTGCTTCAATCGTCCGTATAATCTTACTCTCCATATCGGTACAAAAAAATCGCGGTGAAGGCGGCACCACAGCTATATGTCGAAGGCGAGAAACCACGCCTCTCGAAAATGCCAGCATGGCGAAGCAAACCTATGTACAGTTCATTAAACAAATCTATCAATCAAAAACAGCTCAAAATATCTCCAAGGCATAATAAGTACATATTGCAAAATTTCATTTTTCATATGAAATTAAACGTTCTCTCTCTCTCCCTCCCTCTCTCTCTCTCTCTCTCTCTCTCTCTCTCTCAGTACACATTCAGAACTATATGGTGCGTTGCCTTTTGGAAGGGCGCAAATAGCGATGGAATCGCATCCTCTGGCGATCCGAGAAATGAAAATTGGAATAAGGAAAAGATGGAATTTCTCACCGTTACTTTCTACGACGACGAACTCCGACTAGTTTTCCGGCAAGGTTTTGATTTTTCCGGCGAGTTGAGATCAGAGCTATCGACAACTAGTTTCAGAAAGCGGCTGTGTTTTGGTGAATAAGGAGAGTAATACTTTTTTAAAAAAATTTAAGTCGGACAGGTGTCAATTTTTTAGATAAGGGTATTTTAGGATTTTAAAGCATGAAATACTGTTATATGTGTATAAGATAAGGGTATTTTAGGTATTTTAGGTATTTTATGTGATTATTCTATTTGTAGATGCAGTTGTATGACATTGGCATAGTACTAATGATCGCATATTTTCATCTAAATCAGCTTACTATCATATTTGATTTTGAGGGTTGGGGTTCAAGCTTGTCCTAAGAAATTTTTTAAGTGCCTTTGGAGGTGGTAGGGTCTTTGAGTGCATTCGCTGTTTTTTTTTTTATGGAAAGTCGCTATTGTGTGTTTGATGATGACCAATTCTCATAGAACGTAAAGAGCAGGGACGGATGCACTAAGGGACATGGTGTGGCTTTAGCCACACCAGATTTTTTGATTTTTTTTTATAAACATATATATAGATATATATTGTGTTAAATATTGTCTTCGGATACTAGTTAAATATATTAATAAGGAAATTTTATCTTGTATTTTGTGTGTTTAATACTTTAAAAATAAACTACTACAAAGTTATCTTTTCAATATTAATTTTATCTTTGATTTCCTCTTTTAATATATGTTTAACAAGTGCTCCCAAGTACTATTTAACATGACTCATAAAAAAAAAGTTAAATTGGACAATTGGTCCCTTAACTATTTATGGGTTTCATATTGGGGCATTAACTAATTAACGTTACAAATCGTCTCTTAACACGCCTACCAATATTAATTATAAATAACTCATTGTCATTTGGAGCTTTAGATGTGAAAAATTATCATTGTATTTCTTAACATCGCCCACCCTCCCCATAGCCACCACTCACCAAATTTGAGTCTCTCATTGTCATTTGAATCTTTAGATGTAAAAAATTATCGAGAATAGTTGAGCTTAATTTATCCAAGTGATTTTGTAGATGAGCCAAAAATAATGGTGCGACATCAACTTCAAAATTATATTAGAGATGTTTAATTTTAGCCACACCAGTTTTTTATGTCTGGATCCGTCCCTGGTAAAGAGGAATCATGTTTGTTCATACTTATTGTTTAATTTGTGTTCGGCTACAGTGGAAACTCGTTTACATATTTTTTGGGATTGTGAGCTTGTAAAGGAGGTGCGTTGAAGATCATTTATGAAATTACCTTGACTACGGATTTTTGGGTTTCAAATTTTCCGGAGTGGTTGATTAGTAAAATGAGATAGCCATTTTGGCGAAGACAATATTTGTCTTGTATTTTTTATTTCGTGTTTGAGGAACAATTTTTTTTTCTTCTCATGTTACTCAGTGCACAATTAGTAATGATCTTGGTAAGGAAGCAACATATTTTGTGAGATAGAGTTTAAAGATATATTTTGTTGATTGTTCGGTTAATCTTTAAAAAAAATTAAAGCTATTTTCTGTTTATTTACAAAAATAAAAAAATATTTATTTTTTTAAAATTTAAGGTTCCTACACTCAAGTTTCTTGTTCTTTAAGAAAATAAATTTTAGAAAATCTGTTAGGATTAATTAGTTCTTCATTTTAAAGTTAAAAATAATTTTTTTAACAAAATAATCTTCTATAAAAATTATAACAAACACAATTAAAAATTTAAAATGATAAAAGTGATTTTTTAATCATAAGAAACACACCCATGATACTTGGCACATGTGCAATTGAATACTAAACCAACATCGTCACATACATAATACATTCCATTTATGGTATGACTGATCAAAATACAAAATCATAGTTTAAAACAATAAAAAGATTTTTAGCAGTAACATATTAACGACTAGTTATAAGAACTTATTAAAAAACAAAGATCAAGTTATAAGCAAACTAATAAAAATATCAAGATAAAAGAAAATAAGTTGCAATTCACATCAAGTTGCATCAACTTTACAAAAGTTTGTGACTAGTTTAATACGCTCTTCTTATACTGGATTGCAACAAAAAATAAAGAAGGACTCTTAAAACTAACTAATGATTCATCTAATTCTCATACTTTTTAAGTTTGCACTCTTCTCACACTAAGAGAAAAACACAAATTATCGGTTTCAGAATGACGAAACATCCACACTGTAATATGATCTTGATTTGCTAAGAAAGAATGTGACAGGAAGAAAGTCTTCCATCCTCCATTGAGGACATAAAATTTTCCGCTCCAAAACTTGAACTTCATGTTGAATGTTTGGCCTTGCATGTCGTATACAACGACATCTATTCCTTCTTCAAGATCTTCGCCTTCTTTCAACAAGGGCAAGAAATATTTTTCCACATGGCCCTTCTCCAAAAACAGTCTATTTAGAGCCACATTCAAATCACTCGTTGATAGTATCTTCTCAAAGGGTTTGCAACATCTAAGAATATTATGGTTCGACACACCAGGAATCGTTGGAGGATTGTATTCATTTCCCATAACAACATTAGGAACATTCATCTGTGGTGCCGAATGAACATTGTTGTTACCACTTCTTTTACAAAGCCTTTTGCCTCCAAAGGTGATTTTCAAATTTCTAACAATCTTCTTCTTTTGAAACAGTGTTTGCAATAAAACAAGACCATCAGCGGCTTCATATTCATCACTACTGAAGTCCATTGAGTGAAGAGCACACACTCTTCTTTTCATCTTGGGAGTATTAGACCTCTTTCGTTTCATAATGTTGTAATTCTTGAAAATTTCCATGTTCTTGATTTCTTTTAGCTTTAATTTTTTGTTTCGGCTAACTTATGAAATTATGATCAATGTAGGTTGCTATTTAATGATGTGTGAGGTATCTTGAGATGCAAGATTTGGTTTGAGTTAAAAGATTTGTGCCTTAAAAATAAAAGATCAAAGATATTGAAAGAAACCTTAATTAACCGTAGGTGATATTTAATATTTATTGATGTAAACAAAATAACAAATAGAGTCCTTGTTTAAAAAAAAAAGATATATATACACGTATCAAAAAAAAGATATACGTATCAAATAGAGTCCGTAATAATTAGCTGTAAAAAAAAGGCAAGACATTTAAGAGTATCTTTAACATATTAAGAATCTTACGCGTATCAAAAAATTTAAAAGAAAAAGATTTAATAAATATTTATGTTAATTCATAAATTTTGCCTAACAAAAAATGTATCTTCATAATCTATCCAAAAAAAAAATTTGTATCTTAAGCCACTAGGTTTGTTCTAGTGGTGAGGGGTTTAAGTAGTACGTTATAGGTCCTAGGTTCGATCCACAGCTCATTGTAAAAAAAAAAAAAATTATATCTTTATAAGCTATTTTCGCATAAACTACCTTGAAAAACTTATAATAATAGATGAAAGTTTATTAATTTGCATAAATTATTTCGTATAACCTCAAAATAAGCAATCTAAACGTACCCACAATCTATGTAATTCATTTTGGGCGGCTTATCTCTTATTTAGTGAGCTCTAATGTGCCACATTATATATATATATATCTATATAACACAATAATTTTACTCTAATGGTGTATATTTAAACAACATTATTTAAACAACTTATAAGGTACTACAACTTAATTAATTTAGGCACCGTTTGGCCGAGCTTATTTCAGACTTTTTATTTAATATAAGGAGAAGTCGGGCCAAACAATATTTTTTAAAAGTACTTAATTAAAAAAGTAGCTTAATTTATATGGGTAAAATTAACAAATAATGAGCTTTCAACAAAGTTGATATATGGAGCTTTTTTTTCCTAAAGCAGCTTCTCGGCATATGCTCTCTCTTCGATTCTCACTCACTCTGTTTAATTTATTTTATTTTATTTCTTCTAACTCTTTGGCACACAATCATCCATGTACCCACCAATTTAAAAAATTCTACCCGAACCAATGAAAGTCTCACACGTCCTACTACTACCTCTCAAATGTTGACCAAATTTCTACCCCAACCAACCAAAAGCTCACACGTCACACTAATACCACAAATGTAGACCAAAACAGTTTGATCAAATTTCTACCCCAACCAACCAAAGGCTCTTTCACAAAGGGTGTCTATCCTATAAGATAATTTGTATTTTGCACCAATTTTTTTTCCACCACCAGTTTAATGTGGTTCGGGCGGTTGACATCAAGTGGTTTCAGCCCCATCCTGATCGCAGTTGCTGGCATCAAACCGAAATCCTCCCTACTAAGTTCAACGTCAATCACCACTGAATCAACTAACGATTGGTAGCACCAATTCTTTTTTACATTCATATTTTGAAAATTCATAATATATATTGATACAGTTTAAATTTTATATTT
The DNA here is from genome assembly GCF_020283565.1 of Trifolium pratense. NCBI lineage: Eukaryota > Viridiplantae > Streptophyta > Magnoliopsida > Fabales > Fabaceae > Trifolium > Trifolium pratense. Next base: position 54,254,196 of record NC_060065.1, on the reverse strand, counting down.
CGAAATATTTCGGATTCTATATTAACACAATAAAATAATTTATTTTTCTTATCTACATTTCTTTTTATGTTTCTTAAATATTAAAGTAAATCCAATTTTACATAAAAAGAATAATGCAAAAAAATATATTATAATTTTTTATTTTGTATACAAAATTAATTTCTTCAGTTGACATACTTCTTAAAAATATTTCACATAATACACCAAAAAAATAATCTCACATGTGTTAAATAATTTAGAAGATATTTTAAATAAAATAATAATATTTTTAGAAATATTTTATCAAATTCAAAAATTGTTTTGAAAGCAGCTTTTATATTAAAAAAATTGAAAATCCAAACAACTTTTACTTTAGCTTTAAAGTTATACTTTTTAACTTTAAGCTAAAAGTAACTTATAGGTTGAAAAAAAGCCCGGCCAAACGCAACCTTATTTGTTAGTTGATTACAAACATAATTAATTATTTATTCATATGGAACGGTACCTTTAATAAGATACTCTACAATTTTTTATGAAACTCGTATTGTCACGTAGATGTGCATGAAATCTGCATAAAAAGATACCGCATGAAATCTGTTTCGGTATTTTCACTGGTCTACTGTAATTGCAGGCTCTTGTCACAATATTACTTTTTTTGTCATTAAAAAAAAAAAAACAATCTACATATTTCCCTTCAGAAAATATCAATCTTCATATTTTAGGAATTAAGTTAATGTTATTTATATTTTAAAGGCTAATTTTTTATTTTATGGAAATTTAAAGACTAAATTGTCTATAAATCCTAACTCAGCCGATGAAAATGTCGAAATTGATAAATCGAACATTATAACTGGAGTTCGAACTATGATCCTCTACTTTGTGTATATGAGTTATTAAATACAAAATTAATCCAACATACCAAGTTTAACCAGTCTTTTCATCATCTACCTTAATTTTCAAGTAAAGTACTAGCTGGTCAACCAGTGAGCTCCTCCATTAAGCCCTGTAGAGAGAAAATAAAATGGTTAGGCAACATTTATAGACTAGTATTTTGGAAAACTAAATTATAAGCTACAAGAAAATTACCCTTGAGATATATTTCTCAGCATCAGTTCGTTTCAGAAAGTGCATGGAATGTCGGGCAAAGTTGGGATTTTTATCATCACTAAGTACAATGCCTTCTCTTATGTCTTCAAGGACCCTTACTTGTATGTATGGATCTTTTGGTGGTACCATATCCTAGCAAAATACAGTAGTTTATTGTTAGTTTACAAATTCATTTTGCAACCAGAAGCTGCAAAAAAATAGTGAAATATAAGCAGCATGAAAAATCACGGTCAATACTATGTTTTGTTCAATAGTTAATTATGACTTTGCATGTCAAGCAACTTATTACTGCACTATAGTAAACGAGCGGGTCTTAAACAATTGGCATGCCTCCTCAATGAAAGAATTGCTTCTAAGAAATTGACACGTGCCCTTAGCAAAATGCAATCAGATAGTATATAGATGATGCAACGAGTAGAGGAACATGGGGAGAATAATGATGATACGGAAGGAAATGTACATTTTGTTGTACCAATGGCGTTTGATTTTATTTTTTATTTTTTAAAAAAAGACTGATGTGAGTTCAATCTGTTTAGAAACAGAAGTTAAGGTGCATCAGCACAAAAGTTCACATGATTGTCCTATCAGTATAACTAGATTCTTAAAGTTTCCACCACAGATGCTTAACATTCCTTAGTGGCAGCAACATCACAAGGTCTGCATCCACATGGTTTCTTTAAAAAATATAAGCAGCCAAAGCTAAATTTACCAAGCAAGGTTTGATTACAGATAAAAGATCATGAAAACATAAATTGATAGATACATTTGTAACATAAGTCAGTACCTTTCTCATATGTGAAGGTATAAATGTGTATGTCTGTGAGAGAAAAGGGAAGGAGATGAAGGAGGGAGGGAGAGTTTACCACAGTCAGATCAACCAGCACTTTTGACATATAAGATTTCAATGCTGCAGAATGCTTCTTGAAATACTCTTCCTCCCAATGATTAAGCTTCTCTTCAATTTCTTTAGGAATCACAGGCCCTATCTTCCATAACAAGTTCCGTATAGTTTCTGCTCGGTTATACCTGTATGGAGAAATGTTCAGAATCAAAGAACAAAAATATGGGAACTACAAGTGATGGTAAATTGCATTTGAAAGTGATACTTACACATAGGCCGTTAGACAACGTTTATTTCGGACAATAGAAAATAGGTGGATCAGGGCTCCGTAGTGGTCAGCATTTCTTGCCGTCTGGACATCCAAACCTTCTTCCTGCATCTTCCTGTTTATGCAACACAAAATTCATGCCCATATGGAAAAACATACAACAAAGAAAGGGAGGAAAAGGGACACATATTCAATAAAACTCGTACCCGTGTTAGATATCATACTCCAACAATAAGAAAAGGGATACACTAGGAAAAAGGAAATCAGGACATATCTTAACCTTTACCTTATCAAGGACTGAAGCTCACCGTGATGTTGGCTGCATTCTGCAACTACTTGGTCAAACAAGTCATTCTACAAGATCATTTGAAAAAGTATCAAGCCAAAGCAAGAACATCATCATAACAATATAAAGATTGGTTAATGAGTTTCTTTATCAAAGTATGGCAAAACAGTCCGCGGTAGATAAATATTAAGAGTAAAAAGACACGAGATAACATATAGCAATATCATAAATAATTAGCGATCCCAGGATACTGATGGTATAGTGTGGTAACATCTTAAAGGAGTTTTACACAAGAGTACCAAGTTTTCCTAAAACTGCAAAAAATAAAATCACCAAAGGTTACGTGCCAAAATAGGGTTTACAATCAAATCAATCATGCATATTATTTTCCACAACACAAGCAGGTTCCAACATAAACCAACAATTTAAAAAACCATTGAATGTCTAACTGAAAAATGAAGAAATGGGCTTACATTAAACGGTGTAAGCTGACCCTTTTCTCCACTTGCAAATTCTTTCACAAGTTGGCAAGCTTTTCTCCCATACATGTTGAGTATTTTCACTAGTCTACACACTGGATTAAAAATTTCCCGTCAGATTACGAAAATGGATTCAGAACTAAACATAGCAATAGCTCAAAAAACTAAAATGTAAAATTGGATGGCTCTTAAATTGGAAAAATGAGAGCAAATGCAAGAAAGGCCTGACAATTAACATAGGAAGGTTTCAAATTTGCGACTCTTGCTTAGAAATTCAAATCAACTCTCAAAATGGAATTTAATAAGCATTTAGGCTTTAATAAACTACAATAGTGAGACACGATGAAACTCCTCGACAAAGTGTTGGATTTATACATTTAGAGTTTTGGGGAAAATGTATTCCAAATAATATATGTTGAGATTTGAAGGGGCGGAAGTAGAAGCCCACAAGGATAATAGATTATCAACAACTTTATCAGTCAGGTAAGAAGTACGGATTAAAAATTAGCAGAGTTTCCATAAGCCTTCACTAAATAGACTGTCGATTTTAAAACTAGCATCTATCTTCTTATTCGGTCAAAATTCTGCTGATGCTTTCTTTTCCACAACAGCTTACACGTGGGCATGAGAAAAGCATAATAGAATGTACAAAAAGGGCAGGCATCCGAGTTTAAGAATGTGAATTTCAACTGTTTCAATAGCCAAAACACACAAATGATAAACATCCACTCGCTCATTCAAGTTCAACACACAAACCTATGTTTATAAACCAAGAAAGGGAACAGAATAATACTTTAAGGGCTTCTTGATAAAACAGAAGCATCCTTATCTCATTATTAGTAGTCATGGAACACAAAGACAAAAGCTAAACACCTGTAAACAAATCCCTTTATCATAAACTCACAAGGTTTTGTGGTTTGGACCTGGCATCATGTTATGAGCAGTTAACAAGTATCACCCCAACCAGTAACCCATTATGGCAGAAAAAAAATACCTCGAGCACAAGAATAACACATCAACCAAATGCTAAGATTGCTTTAGGTATTTGCAACAAATCTTATTCATGGTTAGCTTATACATGTTAATCATGAAACTGCACATAAACTGATTGCAGAGAAAATAATATAGACGAGTCAGATGAACCCCTCTAAAATGATTATGAGACAAATCAACTGTTAATTGCAAGCTTGATAGATTTCCCATGTCACTAGGAAGTAAGAATTCAACCATTAAATCGAGTGACAAACCAATACTACATCCATCAGGAAAAGAGCCGGTGAAATTGTTTCTACTGATGAATAACAAGAGTTTTGAGTATCTGGCATTGATGAAACTTTGGGACAAATCTAGATTTTGAATGTACCTGAGCTTGTGAATCTCATTTGGTACAGACTCAAATAATGGTTAAGTAGTGACTAATAAAAAATCACAAAGGTAAACCAATAATTTTCACTATTAATTAATAGGAAAAAAAATGTAGTATTTTCCATCTATCTTAATCTTAACACTACCTAAATAACTATTTGCCACAAATACAATTATAATTTATAACAAACAAAACCCCAATCCATCAAAACACACAAATACATAGGCAGAATTCAAACAAGCAAATAAGCTTTAATTTAGAATGCAAAATCTATAAACGAAATGAATAAATGATATCACAGGTTAGTCAGATTAAAGACTGATTTGAAAAAATAAGATATTACTTTTCATACACATTCGGTGTAAGTTTTACATGGTCAAAAAATCACAGTCACTCATATGTGGGACTAGATATGGTTAAAGACTTAAAGTCAAATGTTTTCAATTAACTAAAAGTGTTAAAAACATTTACACTAACAATGGATATAAATTATATCCATAGCATAATATAAAACACAACAAATGTTATGCTCCTTTGCCACATTAAGATTCACATGAAACTGCACAGAATTTTGATAATTATGTACATTGTCCTATTTATAGAACTCAATTAAACTAACTATTTGAATAAAAAACCAAAAAATGGGGCTCAAGTGGTTAATGAGCTCCTCCTAGAACGAATCGTTCGGGAGATCCCGAACTCAATTCCTGTGGTTGGAACAACTCTTGGTCAGACTTTACTTATCTCGTGAACTCTGGATTATCAGAGCCCCCTTTCCTTGGGAATCTCCAAGGTTAATACAAAAAAAAAACTAATAGAGTAAAAAAAACTTCACTAATTCCTAACTTACTAACCCTAACTGAACTAATTGAGCAAAAAATTTATTCTACAAACATCATTCACAGTTTATATTGTCAATTTTTCCGATTCGGCGTGAAATCACAAAAACAAGGTATGAAGTGGAGTTCTCTTGTAAAAACGAAAACAGAAAAGAAAAGCATGAACTTAATGAATTTAATCACCGTTTCCGGCGACCGAGGATAATTCCGGATACTTTTCCGGCGAGTTACGACTTCAATTTGAAAATGTGGAACTAAAACCACAAAATTATTAAGATGATGAAATTGAAGACATTAATTAATCGTCTGAATGAAGAAAATTAGAAGTACGGAAATACCTTAATACTATACGAATAGAGAATCGCGAACTGTTGAAAGTGACGAAAAGAATCTGAGCTGTGAACAAACAGAATGGCGCGAAAGAAATGAAAAATGAGTAATAAAGGAGGGAAATCAAGGCTAATGCTATAGTGGACCACCTTCGCACGTGGTCCACGTGGTCCACCGTGGACAAGTGATCCACCGAATATGAATTTTATAAGATTCATTATTGGATTGAAAGTTTATATCGTATAGATTATCCATAAATTTTTTAAATTTTTTTGAAAATCATTTGATGTGTTATTGAGATCCATCAAGATTTATGTTATTTAATAAACCGTTAATCTTAATGTGTCTCAATAACATATCAAATGATTTTCAATTTTTCTAAATTTTTTTATGGATGATCTATATGATCTAAAATTTCAATTCAACGGTGAATTTTGTAAAATTCGTATTCATTATAATGTTATTCGTGGTTGTTCCGATCACTGTCGTTGACATTGACACAGAGTAAAAGAAAAATGTTGAATAGCTTTCTTCTTCATTTCATATAAACATGCTAGGAGTTATGCATATTTTTTTCGGAGTTATGCATCCTTCTTTGACTCTTTGGCTCAAATCGGAAGGTATGCTACCAGCGCGATGATGATGGAAGGACCAAGGTGCTATCGGAAATTGAAGGTTGAAGGAGGGTGCGACGGCGGTGGAAGGTGGAAGGGGGTGTGGAGACGGTGGAAAAGTTCTGACATCGGTCTCTTTAATTTGGGTTTACTTTTAACAAAGTAAATAGAAGGACAGGTGGCATCATTTTGTTCACATGATTAATCGTACGGGCGATATTGATTCAAAGTCAGGGTGACTTTCCCGGGTTAAAGTCACCCAATCGCGATCCCACATATGCATAGTCTTCAAGCACCGCAACAGCACAAGAGTTTCATCAAATTCAAGGCATTTACATCATAAGGTTTGTGAAGTTTACAATCATTGATCCAAACAAGGATAAAATTGGGAAACATCACCTCATCCTGCACCGAACTCAATTCATGCATACTTATGTATAATGTATTGACCTAGACCGTGCAAGTTCTCAAAATCGAAACCAGTTCAACGATTCTTCCAGTTATATCCAGTTCTAACCAATTTTTTCCCCGGTTCATAGGACTAATATTATTGTTTACAATAATACAATATTATCACATTAAAATGCAATAAGCAACTCATCTATATATCCAAAAATACATAATCATGTGGCAGTGATAGCTCATATTTCTCAAGAGGAACACAAACAGGGACAAATTCTTTAGCATACCTATAAAAATTCTACAGATATATCAAAAAAATAGGGGCAACAATAATCTAATTACTCAACCGTTACATCAAACACTCTTACACAATTATCAGCTCCACAAGAAGCAAGTTGCAGACTCTTGTGATCTTCCTCATTTTTCCTCCATGCCAGACGGTTTACCGTAGAGGCATGGCATATGAAAGGATCTACACGAACAAGAAGAGTAGCGGCAAAATCAGGTACGACAATGCTTCCATTGTCTTGTCTATTATAAGACAGACTCCACAATTCTATTTGGCCGTTTTCCATTCCTACAGCTAGAATTCCATCGTTTCTTCGATTAGGGAGACCAACCCATGACAATGCTGTCACACTACTCGTAAGTGGAGGTAAAGTCATAAGCTGCCTTACTGATGAGGATTCCTTATCTACGGCCCAGATTTTTACTGTCTTGTCACGTGAACCTGTTGCAAATTCATGGCCGTGTGGGTTCCATGAACATGACCAGATAATCCGTTTGTGTCCCTCTTGCCTCGCAAGCAGACTATAACTAATTTCACCAGTTCCTACAATCCACAATTGAATGATTAGAATTTCTATTGAGTTGCAGAAATTAATAAGAAAAATACAACATTGCAATTTGTATATAGTGCGTTTTGTGAACAATGATCATCAGTCTACCTGTTCTAGTGATAGTAAAAACTGAGAACTGGCGATCCCTTGAGACAGTCAAAAGAAAGTTGTCATCGTGTGAGAATTCCATCTGTGTCACTGTTAAGCTATGAGATTGCAAGCGGCCGACTGCTTTCCATAAACCAACCTGCCAAAGCCATACCTCTGCTACAGCTGTAGATTGAGCCTGCAATGCATAAACCACGTGCAACAATTAGAAAAATCTCATAGAAATATCAGTGATGGAGGTGTACAAGGGAGTGAAACTGGGAACCAGAACTAAGTCAACTTGATTGAAGTAAATGTATATCCAATGTTGGAAAGAAAGAAAAAAAGCATTAAAAATTGGAATGAAGAATATAAGCAAGCACCTAATCTTCTGTCAACTTATAAGTTAGACAAATAGTCCATACCTTACATGAAGAAGCAACAAGCTCACCCCTATGATCACAGCATAGTGAAAATAGTTCGTTTCCATGGCCATAGAGTTTGTGTGATTCAGGCCAGAGTGTGTGCCACCCCAGTTGATCTTCAATTGGAGGTTCAGTAAACACAGTTGGAACTGCGTCGGGAACAGTTTCAAAAGTGTCGAGACCATCAGCCCCATTTGTATCAGGGGTCTCATGTACAGCTGCAATGTACAATAATAATCCTCAAAATTACAAACTTTTAAGAGACCAATACACCAGAACAGATATATAATTGTTTAAAAAGTTATATTTTAACATAGGAAAATAAATCACAGGATTTATTTTACAACCCTTCCATGACTATGATATTGATATCACTATCAGCCATCATTAGGATAGACCCATATCAATATGAGAGACAGGCGTCCAAGTACAAAGACATGTCCTAACTCCGTAACCGTAACCATAACTCTAGATAGTTTTTATTAACAGCTGTTAGAAACCAAAGAAATTGAATTGAAAAGAACTCTTTTTACTAATAGTGGCTATCAATAGCAGATTGCAGAAACCAACGGAACGGCAAAAATCTGCTAATGTATTATGGTGAATATATGAGTAATACTCACCGGCTCTTCAGTTTTCTATTATGAAAATAGGTTATGCTTGGCACACATGCAGATTCTTCAGTATTAATTAAAAAATCCTAAAATTCTCTTTATTTATGCTATTGCCGCTACATCAACTAGTAGAAACTAAAATAGTAGCTGCTATTGCCCTAATAGCGAATCTAGGATAGGGTTGTGGTTTTCATAGCGAATTCATCAAAATCAATTATTATGGTGTTGTAGTGCCGCTATTTGAGAACACTACCTCCGAGGCTTCCCTTATACAAAGAGCCAATGCTCTATTCACCAAGAACTTACATGTCAGCATGAATCCCCGCTATCCTTGTATCCTATTAATACACAATATTCCTAATTTCCTATAACTAGCCAACTGATGTAACTAATCTTAAATATTAGTTCACCTTTATTCTTTATCCCAACAACAGCTTACTAACTATTTACTAATTTCATCTAGATTTCAACCAATAGCTTTATCTATTCAGGCATTTCTTTCCATAACAATCAACTACAAGTCTACAACCAAATGCCATTGCAGTAACAACACCAGCAGGTAAAAATGAGAAAGAATACCAACATTATATAATCACATCACCAAAAAATAACAATTTCAACAAAATAACTGACCTTGAGCATAAATAGGTTTTTGTGATAGCCCAAGAGCTGACATATTTGCACCCAAAATCTGAACGTTTGTCAAGTCATCATCAGAATAACAAGATTTCTGCAAAGTGGCATTACTTAACGTTTTCAAAAATGATAACGGGGCTTCAAACACTCTAGCAACTTTCTCATCAGCTCCACCAACAAAACGATGATTCCCCTTACTATTAACAACTGTCATACAATTTATATCATGACCATGAACCTGAGGGCGGGCAATCTCATACCAAAATTCTCCATCTTGAAGAGAAGCATCAACTTTCCACGGAGCATAAATTCTAGTTGTCTGCAATTTTCACACAGCAAAATCAATTATAGAGCCAAGACAAATTCATAATAACAAGTGGCTCGAATTTCATTGTTTTTCTCTTCAAAAAGGCAAAATTTATAAAACCAATGTTCTTATAAGTTATACTAATTAAACAACATATAGGAAGACATCATCAAATTATCTAAGGTATTTTCATATAAAAACATTAGAGATAAATTTACAGACACGACCAATAGTAAAGCTTTAAAATACCTGGTCATGACTGGCTGATATAATGTAATCACCAGATCTACCCCATGCTATATCAGTCACCGATGCAAAATGACCAGAGGGAACCTTTTGTGTCAGCCAGTTGTCATCGCCAACATTTTTCCAAAGATGGAAAGATCCACCATATCCATGTGCTAAAATCGAATCTCCATTTGGGCTCCAATGACCACCATAGAACCCTAGAGCACAGTGGCTTAGTTCGCCAACAGTAACCACATTCATCCACACACCAGAAGTCTTTTCAGGCTGCCATATCATCATAGTCTTGTCCATGGATGCAGATAAAATGCTTTGTGGTTGATAATAAGCATCCCCTTTTGTGGATGCAACCAAAGGGGGTTGCCACGCTACTGAATATACCCAATCCTCATGTCCAATTAGAAGAGATTCTAAGGATATTTGAAAAGAGGAAGAACCAGCCACAAGTACAGGACCTTCTATATAGGATGCTAAGCTTGATTCTTCCTTCCTGTAAATGCCATTCCCATTTGGCATAGAACTACGTAATGCCATCTTCCAAATTCGTATGCATTTATCTTGGGACGAACTTACCAGAAAAATATTGTTTACTTCTCCATTGACGGATACAGGTAATGAGAAATCCAAACTCCGGATCCAATCTGTATGCCCTTTTAGCTCACATGAATGTACAAACTGGGTTCATAGGTAAAAAAAAAAAGTATTATATAACTTACACACACTCCTAAAAAGAAAACTATAAGGAACTGAGAGTTCGTGTTAGTTGTCTATAATTATGGCGAGAAAGATACCTTTCCTGTCCTTCCACCACAGTAAAGGTGAATCTTGTTATCCAATCCTCCCATTGCAAGGACAATTTGACCACTGCATCCAGGCAGTTCCGCCATCGATAGGGCTACCATAGATTTAGAACCAACAGTGAAAGAGTCCAGGCATGATAATTTACAGTCACCTAGAATGATAGAGCAAGTCTCGATTAACATAGATAGTAGATATACAAACATAACAGTAAACGTTGATCTTTAGAAATTAGGGCTTACCATTGCTTGTCAGTGGAAATACAAGTTCCCATACACAAACAGTACCATCTGAAGAAGTGGATGCAAACATTGCCTCCGTTTGAGAAACCATAATTCCATTGATGCATGTAACCCCTTTTTTGTGTGATTGTGGTACTTGTGACACTTGCCTCCACTATGAACATAAAAAATAGAAATTTGCAATGAACATTAAATAAAAACTAGTATGAATGAACAAGCATCTCTTATACACTTTATGTGTACAAAATTGATTAAGAAAGTGAAAAGAACAATGAAACATGATGTACCTTCCCATCAACCAGCGACAGTTCCCATAGAATAATAACACCGTCTGCATCTCCAGATAGCAAATAATGCAACTCCAATTCTTTTGCTGTGTATAAAAGGAAAGGGGGTGTATATTAGTCTTTAATAACATTCTTAAGGTTTGTTTGAATTGACTTATTCGAGATTATCTATGGCATAAAAAGCTTATAGAAACAACTTAAACATGTACATAACCTCTCTACAATTAGAATGAAAAAAACATCAAATTAATTATAGAAAAAATAGAGTGCACAGAAAAGATAGAGTGTTCCCCCCCCCCCCCCCCCCCCCCCCCCGAGAAGGTTGTCAAGTCATGGTAAGGATGACTTTACAAGATGGAGGGAAGTGGGTTGTCACCAAATTTGTGAAGGAGCATACACATAAACCAGTGAGCCCTAGTGAAGTTCCATGGCGTAGATCTGGGAAGCACTTGATGTCTCTCCAGATTTATATGTTAGTGTCTCAATGTTTCTTGGCTTTGTTGGCAACTTTTGTTGCTTATACAATATATATGTTGTTGATAACTCTTTTTTAACTTTGTTATACTTTTTTTATACTCTAAAGGAAGAGTTATTAAGGGGAAGGCCGGACTATGAGCACCTGAATGATGCACTTCACATCTTAATTGAAGCTGAATTACCTGCTAATATTGTTGATCTAAATATATATATTATATACTCACTGGATGATTATTTTTTTTCTTCTTTTACTTTCTGCTAAGACAAATGGTCTATTCTATGAGTCAATTTGGATAAAATTTTAAATCAGTAATTACTCGCGAATAATTATAGCGTCATTTTCAAAATCAAAATTGTAACTTCACTTTTATGGCACGTCACGTAATCTGCTGACACGCTCATGCAGAGTGGCTCACATTGATTATGAAGCTCTCACGCAAATATTGCATGATACTGACACGTAAACGCCAGAAAATGAAAGTAATTGTAATTTTTAACCACATATGTATTAGTGTCACATCTCCAATCTAAACTATTGGTACTACCCTAGGTTAAGTATCAATCCCACCCGATCCATATGTATAAAGCACAGCAAATGAATATGCAATGTGATGATGGACTGATAAAAAAAAAACAATTTAAGATTGGCCTATATGGTAACTAATGGCAAAAACTGACCATAGTTCAATGTGTAATAAAGAAGAAAAGTGGAAAGCATTCATAATAACTGAGTATTTTAACTTCAAGCTTCTCACTTAAGTTGAAATCAAATTCTACATTTAAGTTTTTCAGAATTTCTCTCATTTAGCTTCCCTATAAACACATATATAAAGCACTCTATTTTTTACCAAATAGAATCAGTATTAGAATCCTCAGTGATGAAATTGATTAAAAATTGAAAAAGTGTGTACCTTTAAAAAGGAACTTGCTAGTTGGGAGCCAATGAGTGCAATTGACAACAGCTTTGTGACCAGGAAGAGTGGTCAAAATTTGAGCTTTCTGTGAAAACACAAATAGAATAAAACATCAAACGAAAATTAAACACAAAGGGTCATTGAAAATAGTAAAAGAAAGTGGAAAGAGACCTTAGGGCAGAAAATTGCAACTGCGTTTGAAGCTCCAAAAGAGAGAAAACCAGAAGCACCCCAAGAAACGTTGTTAACTATTCTGTTGCATCCTGCTCCAATGAATACTCTTTTCACTTCACTATGCATTGTTATCGGAGAGATGGCGGCGAGAAGTTTTGTGTCGCGGCGATGACGACGGTTACTGGTTTTGCGGCTAAGGTTGAAGAAGACAAAAATGAAACAAGTTGGGCTCTATTACTTTTGGAAAACAATTTCGTTAAAAATTTAATTTTTTTTTAAAAAATTCATTAAAAAAAAAAAATTATTTCTGTCAATTTTTTTTTTAAATTTCTGTCAAAAAATATTAAGATTTTTTTTAAAAAAATAATTATTTTCCAGTTGACATTAAAAAATAAATATAAATTAATTTTTTTTTCATGTGTACATACCACATCACCAAATTTGCATAGTTAGATATCCGGTTGTCCATCCAATTTCAAATGGCAAAATGAGAGAATCTTCATATTGCAGGGGATAAACAGAAAAAAATTATATTGAAAACAAAATTGCACCGAAGGATAAATGAAAATTCGCTAATTTTACAAGAGTAAAAAGTCATTTACCCATAAATTTATACAATCATACACTCAGGGCATTGACAACCGTATGTATGATCAAGATCGAACAATATGATTTTAAGTGCATATAATAAGAGTTTAATTAATATGTACCGACGGTGTAAAATAGTTTTGCACAATCGTCCAATAAACAACCATTATTTTATCATGTCATATCAAGAAAGTGGGAACCGTCGGTGCATATCAATTAAATCCATATAATAATGAGTTAAATTGTGGTGGTTAAAGAGTGCAAACCACTTTGCACAGTCATCAAATAGTATTATGCCACGTCATTTACTCTTAAAAATAAACTTTGATCAAAGAAACCACAAATAATGGAATAGAGTTTTTTTTTTTTTTGAAGGAGGAACAATGGAAGAGAGTTGCTTGCAGAGTCGGTTGTCGTGAAACTCCTAGAATGAAGGGGATGTGATTATGTTGGTCAGTTACATGACTTCTAACAAAATCATAATTAATTTTAGATTTTTCTAAATTAAAACATTATTCCAACAATCTCACTCCAATTCTCGAGACTTTTTATAATTTTTCAAGACTTTTTTCTTACAACTATCAGGTTCTTTTGTACAATTTTTCTTTTACGCAATTCTTTCTTATGACCTGAATCAATTTTTTTTATCGCAACCTGTCTCAAAACATCCATGACCCATCAACAAAAGTACCACATGCAATGCAACAACAACACGATTTCATATAGGATTGAAATCGTAAACCACCCGTAAAAACAAGGCTTAATTAGTAAAATGGTCCCTTAAAGACATTTTTGGTTTCAGATTGGTCCCTTAAAGAAAAAAAAGTTCAAATAGGTCCCTTAAAGAAAAAAAAGTCTGAATAGGTCCCTTAAAGACATCTCCGTTAATCAGTTTGGTCCCTAAAAAGAGGTCTAAATAGGACCAAACTGATTAACGGAGATGTCTTTAAGGGACTTATTCGGACTTTTTTTTCTTTAAGGGACTTATTTGGACCTTTTTTTCTTTAAGGGACCAATCTGAAACCAAAAATGTCTTTAAGGGACCATTTTATTAATTAAGCCTAAAAACAATTATGTATATTTAATTATTTATGTCACATATCATTCTGATATTTGAATTGAGGTAATGGGAATAATTTCTTTTTTGTATATTTTTTTGTTTGTGTTATATCACCAGATGATTATACCTAATAAAATTTCTTCGATATATAAAGGGTGCTCATAGATAATTCGTCGTCCAGGATCAATAATCAAGGCAACGTTCTGTAAATTCTGTGTAAATTTCAATCTTTTGAAAATCTAGAAGTTGATAAAGTACTTTGAAATCCAAAGAAATCCATTAAAATCCCGTGTCAAGAATTCTGATGGTAAAAAGTCTTTGAAAATTTTTCTCAAAAAAAAAAAGTCTTTGAAAACAAATCTTTTAAAATCTCACAAAATTAATATAATTTCATAATTTTTTTTAAAATTTTCATGATTTTTTTACTCAAAATAGTCTTTCAAAATCTCAATTCAATACACCCTAATATTTGCCTACATGTTTCCATAGTTAGACTTGAGGTTATATTTGACGCATGTTTCTTAATTTTGTACGTCCTTTTTTTATTTTATTTTTTGGAAAATTCCCTTTTCCTTTTCTTATTTTTCTTCTATTAAACTATCTTTATTCCTTCCTTATTATCTACCAATTATATTTCATCTTCTATTTTTGGTAATTCATTGCTTTGAAATGTCGATGGAGGTTGGAAAAAAAGAGTTGATTAAATTATGCAGTCATGTACATGTGCCATCGTAAGTTGATCATTTCAAATGCCGAAAACATTTACTGATTAAGAAACTCAAAAACTTCTGTAAAAAAAAAAAAAAAACTCAAAAACTATAAACACAAAGTGAGTTAGGATCCTCTCCATTTTCAATTCTTTCCATTTCCTCCATTATTATATAGTTTTGGGAATATAAATGCAAAAATGTGACATCAAGTGGGTCCAAATGTTATTTATACACCCCAAAATAATTAAAAACTTTGGTAATGGAAGAAATGGAAAACATAAGAAATGGAGAGGATCTCAACTCACACAAAGTGACACTTTATTTATTTATTTGGTACAATCATGACACTTTATTTTATTTTTTTTGGCTTTCACCACCAGTTGAATCTGGTTCGGGGGTCAGTTCTGGCATCAAGTGGTTCCAGCCCCCTTCCGATCACAGTTGCGGGGGATCGAACCGCGGTCCTCCCTACCAAGTTCAGCACCAATCACCACTGAACCAACTAACGATTGGTAACACTTTATTTCATTAAGCAGACATGACACTAATGATAATTATAAAAAGGATATGTTAAGGTCACATGTTAAGATATCCCAATATAGAAACAACATTTAATGATACCAGAAATTAAATGCTTCAAAAGTTAAATTGCACAAATTAGCATTTAATAATGAGCAATGCTATATGTCGCGAAATAAATTTCACGAACATATCACGAAGGAATAACCGCTTCACATTTTTTTGCTCATTCTGCCGTTAATTTCTAAGAATAAACCAAAATAAACACTCCATGATGCTTAAAGCCATCTTCCCACCCCATATCTAGTCTACGAATTTTATCATCAGGAAGACAGAAACATATGACCATGAATGTGTAAGATCACGCGGGTATTCAAAATGAAAATAACAAGATTAAGGAAGGGTTGTATATCTTCAATCTCAACATACACCCATTAGCAAATTTTGACAAAAGCTTTGAGAAATCCAATAAGTATATTAAACTGGAAACAAAATGATTGGGATTGGGGAACAGAATATCACCAAGTCTCAACGAGGGAGAGAAGAGAGAGAGAGAGAGTCTTCATTCTCTTCCAATAATTTTAAGTGAAGAAATCTTGAAATCTTAAAGCCATGGAACTGTGAAAAGTGTGAAGGGGTTGTTGAAAAAGAAACAAAGTGATAAACAATTGAAAAGAAAAAAGTTGGATAGAGAAACATGTATTAAACAGGCGCGTGGCATAAAAAACAAGTAAATTGGGGTGCCACGTGTTTCGTGAAGCTCTCGTGAAAGTACTTTTCGCGACCTTCAGCATTTCCCTTTAATAATTTCTATTTTTCTTCCTTAACCTGTGTCAAGGCACATCTTAACATTCTCCTTATAAAAATATTCAAATTGTAGGCAATGACTACCCACCATTTATAACACATGTTCATGTCATATCTCAATGTGAGATTCTTAACATACCCACACCCTTCATGTCTAGGCTTGAGTATCTTAAGCGTGATCTCATATATGCTCTAATATCATATTAGAAATTGGGTTGGACTGAACTCAAATATTGACCTTCACGTCCGGGAATTGGAGCAGAACATAAGTGGTCAAATAATGAAAACCCGATAGCAGATGATTTTAGAAATTTGGTTGGGTCTAACTCAAAAATTGGGTTGGTGCATGAAGATAAATGCTAGGTGGCCCTAAAAATGGATACACCCTAAATTTGATTGGCTCTAGCTCAACAAAACCAGATTATAAGGTGGAGACTATCCACTATTTATAATTACATGTTCGGGTCATATGTGTAGCACGAACACAGAAACGGACATTAACACGTCAACATCGATAATAATTTAAAGAAATAACATAATTAAGTGTACTCATAAGTGTCGGTGTCGGACACGGCTAATCTGATGAGTGTCTGTGCTTCATTCTCATATCTTGAGTCTCAATCGACAACCATATTGTATAATACCAACTGCTAATGGCTGTATGTGACTTGTGACAGAAGGAATAGTCAATGACTAAATGATATTAATTCACTCATTCAATTATGGTGGATGATGGAACTGGAACATACATAAAATCAAAAAGATTATACTAATATACATAGAACATAATTGGATGATTGAGAAATAAAATAGAGTAGCCTTAGCTTTAACATTCTACATTAGACACACCTTTATACCATTGTATCTGTGGTGTTTAAGCTATCTCTATGCCATTCTTCTATCACCTCAGTAATCATCACACCAAAGTAAACAAAGACAAGTAAACATCATAGAATTTCAAAACATAAGGCATCTGCATACTATAACCAATAATTTTTGGAGTTTTGTCTTGTCTTTCTTTTGTTTTTTGAATTCAGATTCCATAAACAAAACACATACTCTTGTGTTACAGATTTTCAGGATGGAATTTGCAACCATCTATATTTTGTGAAAGATTCTACTTTTTTCTCAAGGAATCAAAAATATTTTCTCAGAAAATTGTAGATATCTCTTGCAAAAGCATTCTCCCTTTAAAATATATCCTTACTTTCCCAATCATTATCTCTTGCTAATTTGCTATTGTTTTTCGCTATAACAAAATTAAATATTATTTAGTTATGCTCTCATATCTAGCTGTGAGATGTTCTTTTGAGATCATAATAAAACCTTATGTCTTGTTTAATCTTTATACTCCAAATTTCAAAAGTTTGGTCCAGATATATATATTTATCAGATATTTTAGTTCTAAAAAGTTCATATAGGTCTAGCTTATTGTATTATTCATATAGTATAAAGAGTTACAGCTGAGCTGCCAATACTTATAATTAGTAAGGGAATAAACAAAGAAAGAAGGAGAATTTGATTGCTTGAACTAAATTAGTTAAGAATCAAATCTGTTATAGGTATATGTCTAGTTTAATTTAAAATGCACTCAAATTCTCTCTCACATAATATTGAGATAAAGTCTAAAATGAATTTAAGAGTAACACCCCTAGACACTGTGGACTTACAGACCGGTTACCGGTTTTGTAAGGTTGATTTAGACATTCAGTCAACACACAAAGCTCAATATATAGTACTAGGCATGAGGGTGTATTGGAAAAACTCAAATTCACATATCTTATAGGACAAGAAAGACATCAGAAAACCATATCACATGACTAATCAAGTTAATGGACAACAAAAAATGTACCTTTTGCAAAAGTTGAATCAAAATTTACTATTCCATGTGACCTTGTTTGAACTTTGAAGTTTTGTGAGAATTATTCATAATTTACTACTAATAAGTAAGCACACTTTTGAGAGGCAATCTTGTAAACTGGACTGTATAATTTAATTTTAAAATAAGTTGTATTTTGTAAACCATAACCTTGATTAATAGAAAGGTACTACAGCCGTTATGTAGTCAGAGACGTAGGTACAATTGGTGGAAAAAGAAAAATGCCGCATAGGAGGGAAGATCAAGCCAAACTTTGCCACGTTCCCACATCAAAGGGAGGAATCAGCACTACCCGTGTAATTAGCCGACCAAGGCTAAATTTTATAGGCCGCGTTGTTTTGGCCAGTAGGACACTATTGTTTACCTATCAAATATAACACTTGTAGATTTTTTAACCCTCACAATAAATCAAACAAGCTATATACTCATTTTATTCTTTTATATTTCTGCTTTACATTATATTTATATACATTTGTTAGTTAAGCAGCTTAAAAAACACCCAACACTCTTTAGAAGAGTTAAATAATCCATACCTGATGTACATAGTTCCTTCATCAGCGTAATAGCTTGAAGCAAAGTGAATCGCAATTGAGAGCTATTAGCCGATAACTCGGCTAAATTTCAAGTTCAACAAAAAAATTGGCATGCCAGGTGAGACACAACTGCCAAAACCACTGAAAAATTCAGTTCATCAGGTCACAATTATGTTTGGCTTATGCACTTTGTGTTCTGATAAAAACCTCAGCAGCATGGATCAACCATCATCATCAACATCCAAGAGGTCTCCCAACGTAGACCTAACTAGATGGGCGCAACGTGTCCTATTTAGGGAAAGTGTGTGATTATCGGAGACGTTCAAACTTTGTTACCAAACATCGTATGTTTTTGTTGTTTCTTTACTCTTTTCAAACAGGGTTGCCAATATATAGGCAGTAGCACATGACCCTCTTTTACTAGCAGTATCCAATAATCACCCGTTATTCGTAGAATTAAAGGTTCTAACTTCTAAGTACGAAACTAGCGGACCACAGAAAAAGTGCCTTGACAAAGTTGCATCAACACTGCCACTCAACATGATTTGAACCATTTATGTTGCTCCTTACCCCTCCTTTATCAGATTCTTTATTTTAAACTGTTTAAGCCAAGACATTTGTTGTATATAAATATGAGATATTACAAGATCATTTGAAAACCAAGACATTAATCACTACACTACTAGTTCTTGCTAAAAAACTTAGCCAACAAAATTCATTAATCATCATGGGAGGTGATAAGAAAAAATCTTCTTCAGGTTGCTTCTCAATTTTCAATATCTTCTCATCTAAGAATAAGTCTAGACGAGGGTACTACGATTATGAATATGGGCGCAAGACATGGCCTAGCGATGAAGACAAAGGTAACTGGGGTGTTGCTGAGCCTAACATTAACAGGAGAGCAGAAGATTTCATCCGCAAATACAAGAATCGCATTTCAGAATCGGAAAGTTATCAACTTGATCCGGCTGCCTAGCTAGAAGGCATAATATCAGTTACTCTACCATATGTATATATTTCATTGTTTATTTCTCTAGATTATCATTTATAATATGCTATTTTTAATGAATGCTTCTACTAATCATTTATTATATGTTGAATTGTTGACTTATATATAGTTGCACTTTGTTGTTCCTTATTAATATATAATATTCTACTAAGCATTTTTTTACATATAAGTTTGCTTACAATTTAAAAGTAAATCGATGGACAAAGTTTAATTTGTGTGAAGTTGGTTTGTTTCTCTACTTGTTCTAATTCCGAGATAATCTTGGATTGGTTACATACTTAATATACTGTTTGTTAAGATATATTGATGATTAGGTTTGTTGTTCTTATCCCTATGATCAAGGAATTCAGTTCCCATATAATTTAAGGTTGAGTTGTGACTTTCACCAGAGAGAATCGAACCTCAGACCTCAAGAGTAGCACATTCTCAGGTCCCAAGCCAATACCAATGCACCAACTCAAGTGAGTTAGGTTGAGTTGTGACTTGAAATATAAGTAAAATATAATTAAGGATTATTCCAATTAAAAGAGTACATTTAATCGAATAAAAGTCAATTGTACCGTACGAATGGGCGGATCTCTAAACTAGTTTATAGTTGAAGTTTGGATTGAAATATGACATTAAAAGATAGTAAAGCAGTAACAAATAACTTAAGCAATTTTAAGAATTAGATTTAAAAAGATAAGATAAACAAGTACCAAATAAAAAGAGATACATAATTTTTTATTTTTTTGGTTTACAGTGAAAAAGATAAGATATACATAATTTTTTTTTTTGGTCTAAAAATATACATAAATTTAGTTTGTTGAAAAGATAATGCATATAAGTTATAATAAAAAGATAAGATATATGGAGTTTGTTGGTTTATCTCTATATGAAGTTTGTTGGTTTATCTCTATAAAGAAGGGATTATTAAGTTACAGTTTAAACAACCTACTTACTTGCTTATAAATATGAAGTAAGTATCTCTGTTAAGTCATTATCAATAAGTAGTACTGTATTCTCTAATCTTTCATCTAAAATCCCAACAAACTCAACAAGAAAAATGGCTAACAACAACGAAACAGTGGTGATGGTTAAGGAGGAAGAAAAGCTGGAGGAGGAGGAGGCTTCAATTGAAAAGGGGTTTGAAGGAAAATCAGTGCCAACATGGCAGAGACAGATTACGGTTAGGGCTATAATCGTCAGTTTCATGTTATCGGTGCTTTTCACCTTCATCGTGATGAAGCTTAATCTTACAACCGGTATTATTCCTTCTCTCAATGTTTCGGCTGGATTGTTAGGTTTCTTCTTTGTCAAGACATTGAGAAATCGTGTTTGCTTAATCAACCGTTTACAAGACAGGAGAATACTGTTATTCAGACTTGTGTTGTTGCTGCAAGTGGCATTGCATTTAGCGGCGGCTTTGGTAGTTACTTGTTTGCAATGAGTCCAACTGTTGCAAAACAAAGCGGTGGCAATGTGATGATGGATGTTAAGATTCCTGGTTTAGGATGGATGATTGCGTTTCTATTTGTTGTTAGCTTTCTTGGTATATTTTCGGTGGTTCCACTCCGAAAGATTATGATCGTTGACTTCAGATTGACATATCCAAGTGGTACTGCAACAGCTACTCTCATCAACAGTTTCCATACAACAGAAGGTGCCAAACTAGCAAAGAAGCAAGTACAAGCACTTGGAAAGTTCTTCTCCTTTAGTTTCTTGTGGGGTTTCTTCCAATGGTTTTTCACTTCTGGTGATTCTTGTGGATTTTCAAGCTTCCCAACATTTGGTCTAGAAGCCTATCAAAGAAAGTTCTACTTTGACTTTTCAGCTACCTATGTCGGGGTTGGGATGATATGTCCATATATAATCAATATATCACTACTCATTGGTGGAATTCTTTCTTGGGGTGTCATGTGGCCTCTCATCGAAGATAAAAAAGGAGATTGGTACCCTTCCGATCTCAAACAAAGCAGTTTACATGGTCTTCAAGGCTACAAAGTTTTCATAGCCATAGCAATGATTCTTGGTGATGGTCTATACAATTTTGTCAAAGTTCTTGGCCGCACTCTTTACAGTTTGTATAACCAATTTAAACACAGCAGTGTAGCACTCTCCCAAGATCTCTCACCTACACTTTCGTTCAATGACAAGCGCAGAACCGAGATGTTTCTCAAAGATCAAATCCCCTCCTGGTTTGCTATCTCCGGCTATGTCATTATTGCAATAATCTCAACCATCATTATTCCCTACATTTTCCACCAGCTAAAGTGGTATCACATACTTTGCATTTACATCTTTGGACCGGCGCTAGCCTTTTGCAATGCCTACGGTTGTGGACTGACAGATTGGTCCCTTGCATCCACCTACGGAAAATTAGCCATCTTCATTATCTGTGCTTGGGCAGGTGCAGCTAACGGCGGTGTCATAGCTGGTTTAGCAGCATGTGGTGTCATGATGAACATTGTTTCTACCGCTTCAGACCTTATGCAGGACTTCAAAACAGGTTACATGACATTGGCTTCCCCGAAATCCATGTTTCTCAGCCAAATTATTGGAACTGCTATGGGATGTATCATATCACCGTGTGTTTTCTGGCTATTCTACCACGCTTTCGGTACTCTTGGTCAACCCGGTTCAGAGTACCCTGCACCTTATGCACTTGTTTATCGTAACATAGCTATACTAGGTGTGGACGGTATCTCCGCTCTACCGAAAAACTGTCTTGTACTTTGCTGCGTGTTTTTTGCTGGAGCAATAATTATTAACCTTGTTCGTGATTTGGTCGGAGAGAAATATGCCAAGTTTATTCCAGTTCCTATGGCTATGGCTATACCTTTCTACATTGGAAGCTATTTTGCTATTGATATGTGTGTTGGAAGCTTGATATTGTTTGTTTGGCAGAAGGTTGATAAGGCTAAGGCTGATGCATTTGCATCGGCTGTTGCTTCTGGTTTGATTTGTGGAGATGGCATTTGGTCGCTTCCTAGCTCGTTTCTTGCTCTTGGTGGTGTGCAGCCACCTATTTGCATGAAATTCATGTCTAGAGCAGTAAATGTAAAGGTTGATACCTTCTTAGGATCTTGAATTATTATGTTGCTCATTTTTATTTGTTTATTCAAATACTTTGTACCGTTATTTTATTTTTTTCATCAGTTATTATTGGATAATCATTACTCTCCATTTGTGAGTTATATATATGCATATGTTAATTTTGATTTTCTTAGCCAAATACCATGTTATTCACCTCAAGTTTCTAGATTAAGATTCATCAACAGCCTATTGCAATTTCAACTAATTTATCAGATATTTTAGTTAGTTAAAGTAAGAAAGACCATATAAGTTCTATCTTATTAGATTATTGATATGGTATTAAAAGTAACAGCTGCTAATACTTAATCAGTAAAGGAATCAACAAAGAAAGAAGAGAATTTGATTGCATCGACTCAATTAGTTAGGAATCAAATCTAGCAGGTATCTGTCTAGTTTAAAATGCACTCAAATTCGTACTTGAACAAACTGAAGTTCACATATCTTATAGAACCAGAAAGACAATCGGCATCACATAACTAATCAAGTCAAGCAAAAAACCATTGGACAACAGAAAATGTACTGTTAGTATGTTACACGTGACCGTGTTTACGCCTATGCCTTCCATGTTATCTGCACAGCTCACTTGCTGATATCTCTTAAAACCATGTTTACGCCTAAAAATAAATAACTTGTTAGCCAAGATTTCCATATAGTTGAATTTAGAGTTAGCCAAATTCTCCTTTTCCAAGTGAAGGTTAATTAGGAGAATATAAAAATATTCGAATGCGAGTTAGTCGATTCTTTCTGAAGTCTGCTACTAAGGTCCGTCAAGGTCGTGAGAATGATAGAACTCATCAAAGCTTAGTAAAACTTGACAATTTGGTATTTTAGTTGTGTTCCATGTTTATAAACCACTAAAAGCAACAACTATTGACATGGAGGCAATGCAAGCGTGGATGAAGAAAACGAAAAAATGCTGCAAAGGAGGGAAGATCAAGCCAAACTTGGGGCGCCATGCACCCATGTCAAAGGGAGGAATCAACACTACCTGTGTAATTAGCTAAGCAAAGCTAAATTTTGTAAGCCACGTTGTTTTGGCCAATAGGACTATTTTTCACCTATAAATATAACACTTGTAAAATTTTCAACCAATAAATCAAACAAGCAATATACTAATTTTTATTTCTGCTTTACATTATATATATGCATTTCTTAAGAAACACCCAACTTTAGAGGAGTTAAATTACAATACAACTGATGGACATAGTTCCTTCCTCAGCGTAATCGCTTGACGAAAAGCAAATCACAATTGGGAGCTATTAACCGATACCTTAGCTAACTTTCAAGTTTGACAAAAAAAATTGGCATGCCAGGTGGGACAACTGCCAAAACCACTGAGAAATTCAGTTCATCAGGTCACAATTACGTTTGGCTTATGCACTTGCGTTTTGGTATACAGAAGTTATGGCCATGATCATGGCAATGGAGATAGCAACCAGTAAAGGTTGGTGCAATGTTTGGTTAGAGAGTGATTCAAAATCCGCTTTGGAGGCATTTACTAATCATCATATGGTGCCGTGGGATTTAAGGAATCGTTGGAACAATTGTTTTCAGCTAGGCCTCAATATTTAATCCTCTCATATTTTCAGGGAAGGTAACTGTTGTGCGGATAAATTGGCCATATTGTATACATACTGTTGTGACTTGTATTGCACAACCATCTATATTTGTTAAAGATTCTACTTTTTCTCAAGGAATCAAAAAATTTTCCTTTAATTTGTTGGTTTTATAACCAATTAGCAGGAAACAATGCAGAATTTCTCAGCAAATTGTAGATAAAATTAATTCACGATTAACTCGCTTTTTTAAACAATACAGAATTTCTCAGCAAAATGTAGATAATGTACTATTTTATTACTAAAATAGTACATTATTTTTTGGACGAAAAATAATAGTACATTATTTGTTTTCTTTAACAAGTGTCTTTGAACATTAGTTGACATTTTTCTTTTTATACTACTATAGCACATGAATATCCACAATGCAAGGTGAGGATATTCTGTAAAGTTCTTTTTTTTGTACAAACTACAAACTATTTTTTTTGTTAGTATAAGCTCTTTTTATATTACAAGCTCTTTAAGTATATATATAATTATGGAATTAAATTTTCACGTTGGTTGACTTGACCCTATATGTATGGAACTATGCACAAATGAAAAAATTTATATGCTCAAGAGGAAGAAATTAAATTGAATAATGAAAAGGAACAATAAAAAAATAGAATAGAAAATTAGTAATATTTAAACACTTTTCTTTTTTTTTCCAAGTAATTTAGTGGCTAGAATTTCAGTTTAATAACACTTATAATCATGTATAAAGATAATATTTGTACACACTTTTGCGACAACATATACACATGAAAGTTTTGTAACAACACAATATTTATAGGATAAATTTTGTAAATGTGTGGGACATTGTACACTTTCAAATGAGATCCTCTCATTCTTCAATTCTTTACATATCTCTCATTCTTCTTTATCTCTCTCTTAAAATCACTTTCTTTCTCTCTCTCTTTCATTTACATATTCTCATGTTCCTCGTTCATATCGTTCTTTTTAGGGGAAACAACCATTTTCGTCATTCAATAAACTTGTTGTCATTATGGTCTCTCACTGAGGAAAAACTACTATATAATCCATTAATCTATTTTTCTTTAGTCATTTAGCCCATGGCGTTAAATTTGTCCGTTGAGTCAACAAAGAGTTGATCTGACACTTTTTTTTTGACACACATCAGTTTACTGAGTTGACACGAGAGACCAAAGAGAAACTATCATTTTAGTCGCTGAATGTGCATCGTTGTTATAGTAGTCACCAACTCACATAAAAATATGAAATAATCCTTGACTCTTCAATCAGTTAGTCATATTAGTCTTTAACTTAATTTATACCATTAACTTTATAAAAAAAGTTGACGTGTATGTTGTTTTTAATATTTTTATTTTAAAAGCTCATAAAAATACTTTTTTTTTTAAAACTGAGCTTTTTAAATAAAAATACATCTTCATCATTTTATTCATCTTCATTTCATTGTATTTATTTCCGTTCCGCTCCATTATATTCCAACAATTCAACCATAGTTTTTTTTTTTTAATAAATTCAAACATAGTTTTAGTGGCCGAAAAGAACATGTCAATATTTTTCATTTCTTTCTTTTGTATCAAAATGTCAATGATTTCAGTGTGTGTTTCTTTTTTATTTTATAATTTTGAAATTATAATTTGGGCAAAAGCTTGAGACATATTTTCACAAACACACATTGCTAATGCCTAATGGGCAATAAAAAAAACTACGAGAAAAAAAATGTTTTTAACTTTTAAGATACATAAGAAGTCCCAAAACAAATTTATGTTGTGTGTGATAATGGAAAATAAATCAAATCAAATACAATAATCTTGTTCTAACAAAATAGAAATGAAACACAATGTGTTTTTGGTAAAAATAAGTCATAAGCTAGCTGATAGCTGAAAAGCTAGCTTATAGCTGGTAACTAAAAAATTAACTAATTGAAATTAAAGTGTTTGGTAAAATTAGCTTTTGAAGTAGTTAATAAATATTAAATGACATATTTGATAGTGGGTAGTTTATTTTTTTAGAGTGTGTAATTATTAAATTAAAGGATAAAAATGGAATAAAGTGTAAAAAGCTATAAGCTCAAACGCTACTTGAAATAGCATCCGACAAAAAGTTATAAGCTATTAAAAAAACTTGTTACCAGACACCTCTAATTTTTTGAAACAAACATATAAGTTCATATAATAAGCTATAATGTAGCTTATTTGTACCAAACACCTCAAAAAAAAATGATTTGAAGAGGCATGCCACGTGTTAGCAGGAGGAGTAGAGACGCGCAAAGAGCCGTTGAGGAAATGGAGTGAGTGTGAGTGAACTGAATAATAATGCCGGCCTATGTCACTTTCTTTTGCGGGTCCCACTCTCCAACGTTTATTAGATCCGTCATCAACGGTCACAAACAACAATGTTCCCCAAAAAAGACGGTTACCTACAAAGCCAGCAATGTTTTCTGTATGGGTCATCTTTTCCTAACTCTTGTGTCTTTTTCGTAAAATTAACTTATACTCTTTCCGGTCTTTTTTATTTTTTAGATATATCGAAAGTTTTCTTATACTAAGGATTTTATATTAAGGACTGAAGGGAGTAGTTGATAGTTGAAAAGTTAATAGAATAAAATTAAAATGTTTAGTTGATTTAACTTTTGCTATCATAAAATGACATAAAAGTATAAAATTATTTTATGTGAGTCGCTAGTTTTTCTATTAAAAAAAATAAAGAAATTAAAATAATAATGTTAAAATTGAGATAAAAGGTAAAAAAATTATAAGTTATAAGCTCAAACACTACTTAAAATAACATATGAAAAAAAGGTATAAGCTAATAAAAAAAAGTTTGTTATCAAACACCTTTAATTTTATGAAACAAGCTTAAAAGCTAGTATAATAAGCTATGAACTAACTTATTTGTGTTACCAAACACACCCTAATATAGTAGTAGTATTACTTACTACTTGATTGGAAAAAAAAATAGTAGTATTACTAATTTACTACACACTATTAAGAAAACAAAAAAAAAATGATATATACATTATATTAAATATATAATTTGTTATATTTTCATTTTGTTTTAAAAGCCAACAAAATATTACTATTAAATAAACTTGTCTAACGAAAAGATATATACACAAAGCTTACAAAATAAAATAAACAATCAAATATCTTTCGCCCAAAACTTAATCTCAAGCAAGACAAATGATTACACCACCACAATTTTAAATTAAATAGGAAACCTATTTTCTTACTCTTTAACCACCACCATTAATTTCATCTTGTCAAACATCACCTCAATTGATGTTTCTTTGAGTGCAAAAATCATATTATTTCTTTCTTCCCATATACTCTAACAACAAGTCAATCAAACGACTTGGAGACTTGTCCTAACTTCTTTACTGAACACATAAATAAACATTACAAAATTGTAAAACATGATCGACGACTAAATTTGATAACGGACCATGAACACCTAACCAATTAATAATTTGCACTAATTTAGTAACCATCGTCAACATATATTTATTTTGCGCTTGTTTAATCCCACCATCAAGAATTAGTCTTACTAAAACCAGAAAATAATTTCAGCATTTAGTAACATCATCAACAAATATCTTGTCAAAGAAAAAAAAAAGAATTAGTCTTACTAGTTTCTTTTTGACAATAACTAGCAGGACACCCGTGCGTCCGCACGGGAGTCGCGGCGTTGCCGCTCCTCACTTGGTAAGATGAAAGGATATAATATTTGGTAAAAAAAAATAGAAAAAGAACAATGGTAAATCCATCACAAAAAAACTTCAGGTCTCCGTATTAATTTAGGAATATAAATATAGATAATGTAGAAATTATGAAGAAAAAAAATAGGCTACCTTATTAATATATTAGTAAAAACATAGGTGTTGAAAAATCACAAAAAAAAAACTTATGTCCATGTATTAATATATGAGTATAAATATAGTCCCGTAAATATTATTAAAAAATAGGCAATCATATTAAAATGTTAGTGAAAATATAGGATATGTCTCGCAACAGTCATCAAAATAATTAGGTCATCGTATTAAATATGAGTATAACCAGAAAAATTGTAAAAAAAAATAGACAACTTAATTTTTATTTTATTTTTGTTTCAAACAACTTAATTAATATATAATTAAAAGTATAAATCCCGTAGAAACCACACAAACAAAAAAGTTTCCATATTAATATATGAGTTTAAATATAGGTCCCGCAGATGTTATAAAAGAATGGGCAAACTTATTAATATGAGTAAAACACATAGGTTCCCATGTACCAAAAAAAAAACACATAGGTCCCCAGAAATCACACAAAAGATTAAGATCTCGTATTAATATATAATTATAAATATAGGTCTAAAAAAATAGTAAAAAATTGAAAACTTCACTTAATAACATAAAATAGTAATTTATTGGGAAGTAGATTAAAAGATTAAAAAAATAGAAAGATATAATATTTGGTAAAAAAAATAGAAAAAGAACAATGGTAAAACTATCACAAAAAAACCTTATGTCTCCGTATTAATATTTGAATATAAATGATAATGTAGAAATTATGGAAAAATAGGTTACCTTATTAATATATTAGTAAAAACATAGGCCTTGTAAAAACCACAAAAAAATTAGGTCCCTGTATTAAATATATGAGTATAAATATATCCTTTTAAAATTATTAAAAAATAGGTAACCTTGTTAATATGTTAGTGAAAATATAGGTCTCACAAAAATCATCAAAATAATTAGGTCACCGTATTAAATATGAGTATAACCCGTAAAATTGTAGAACAAAATAGGCAACTTAATTAATATATAAATAAAAGTATAAGCTCCGTAGAAATCACAAAAAAAAAGTTTCCATATTAATATATGAGTATTTTATAGGTTCCGTATATGTTATAAAAGAACGGACAAACGTATTAATCGTATTAATATGAGTAAAAAACATAGGTCCCGCATAAACCACACAGAAGATCAGGTTATCGTATATTAATATATGAGTATAAATATAAGTTCACAAAAAATAGTTAAAAACTGTAAATTTTATTAATAAGAGTAAAAACATAGGCCATGCGTACGTGTATGATATAAACTGTTGTTGTTTTGTTTGGCACACCTTGTGTCAATCAGGACTCATTATTAATAATAATATTCATTTTAGTTTGTTAAAAAAAAAACACAGGCACCGCAGAAATCACACAAAAGATTATATCCTTCTGTTAATGCATGAGTATAAATATATGTCAAGAATGAGCAACCTTATTAATATATTAATAAAAAAAATATATGGCTCGTAAAAATGAACAAAATAATTAGGTCCTTGTATTAATATTTGATCTTGTATAACCCGTAAAATTATAAAAAAAAATAAACAACTTTATTAATATATGATTAAAATTATAAGTCTCGTACAAATAAAAAAAAAAAAAGGTTATCTTATTAATTGATGAGTATAAATATATATAATCCTACATAAATTATTAAAGAATATGAAATCTTATTAATAAGAGGAAAAACATATATGCCACTTTTTGCTTTTTCATAGCCGCCCCACAACAACAACATAGTAAACCCTACTTTTTGCTTTTTATTCTTGTTCATCTTTCAAAGAGGGGTGATTTTGGATCAATTTTGATCTAAAATCACCCCTTTTTGATTGTTTTATATTTTTTTTTATTTAAAGACTTTAATGCAGTTTTGGTCCCCCTATTTTCAATTTCTTGAAGTTTTGATCCCCCTATTTTAAAAACCAACTTTTTGGTCCCCCTATTTTAATTTTTCTTGAGTTTTGATCCCCACTCCATTTTAGGGTCAATTTTGATGACATGTCAAGGTCATTAATGACATGACATTGCACACTTGGCAAAAACATTATCCATGTCATCAATTTGGTATTTATCTTGTTTTATGGATTAATGTTTGTTCTTCATTTATTTTCTGCAACTCAATATTAAAAATATGATCTACCACTCTTTGGGTTTTAGGGTTTGTTGTTGTGGATGAAACTTATTTTGAAAGAAGGGTTAATAGTAATGGAGTGAATGATGGTGTTGATAGAAACATATGACGAAGGATGACGATGGCATTGAAGATATGATTAAGAGAGGGATAAAAAATATCAATCACTAATTAATATATTTAACTTTTTTTTATAGATTCTTTTAATTTTCTTAATATTTAAAATATATTTATTGAAATGGAAGAAAAAGTTTAATGACATGAATATTGTTTTGGCCAAGTATGTCATGTCATTAATAATCTTGACATGTCATCAAAATTGACCATAAAATGGAGTGGGGGACCAAAACTCAAGAAAAATTAAAATAGGGGGACAAAAAAGTTGGTTTTTAAAATAGGGGGATCAAAACTTCAAAAAATTGAAAATATGGGGACCAAAACTCCATTTAAGCCTTATTTAAATAAGTGATTTTTCACACATTCTTATGTTTCATTTGAGTTTTCTTTTGTTGTTCTTGTCTGATGTTGTTTTAATCCCGTCTTAGTGCAGAGTTTTTTTGTCTTGAGTTCGCGTCTTGGTACGGTGTCCGGTTTAATTCCGTTGTAGTACAATGTTTGTTTTGTTCAGATTTGCTCCGATTCAGATTCAGTGCAGATTCACACGTACTCTACTTACTTGAATAAATGAATATTGTTTGTTGTTAGTCTAAAAAAAAGAAAAACATAGGTCCCGTAGAATTAACACGAAAGATTATGTCCCCATATTAATATATGACTATAACTCGTAAAATTATAAAAAAAAATAAACAACTTTACTAATATATGAGTAAAAATATAAGACCCGTAGATATATTCATAAAAATTAGGTTCCCGTATTAATTTGAATATAACCCGCAAAATTATTTAAAAAAAATAGGCAACATAATATTTTAGTCCTTTTTTTTCTCCAATAATTTTCTTCCGCATAGAAAAATCTCATAAGAACGAAAGTCATATCTTTCTTATTATATCTTTCTTGTGTGATTTGTTTCTCTGACTCTTTGTAAACTTTTGTAGTCTACCTCGGTACGTCTTGTGTTGGGGAGGTTTTCTATGTTACTATATCTCATTTTGGTTTGTTAAAAAAAATATTAGTCCTTATATCAAAAACAAAAAATCTTTAAAAAAAAAAAAAACTTCTAAAAAATGTCATTAATTTTTCAACTATATTCAACTTTGTATTTAATTTTTACTGTTTTTTTTTAAACTAAATGTATCATTCACGCGCAACTGTAGAGAATAATCCTCTTGAATTTGGGTTACATACAAAAAATTGGAGTTTTAGATAAAAAAAAAAAAATAAAATCGTGGGAGAAGTAACAAATAAAGTGGAGTTTTATGGTTATAATTGGGTATTTAACTCATATTGGTTCCAAAAATATAACAAATTAATTCATATGGCTTAGTAGTAAATATAATAAGAAGTGTAACTAAAAGGTTAAGGGCTCAAATCCTGCTGAGAAATGTTAGAAATGTTTTAGCATTTTTCTACTAACTTTTTTTAATAAAGACACAAAATACCCTTGAAAATGATTATGTGTCAAAAAATGAAATAGGGGAAAATTGGTGATTTCATATGTATCTTCTTTTAATATATTGTAGATGGTTCCAAAAATATAACAAATTAATTCATATGGCTTAGTGGTAAATATAATAAGGAGTGTAACTAAAATGTTAAGGGCTCAAATCCTGCTGAGAAATGTTAGAAATTTTTTAGCATTTTTCTACTAACTTTTTTTAATAAAGACACAAAATACTCTTGAAAATGATTATGTGTCAAAAAATGAAATAGGGGCAAATTGGTGATTTCATATGTATCTTCTTTTAATATATTGTAGATTAGGTCATCGTATTAAATATGAGTATAACCAGAAAAATTGTAAAAAAAAATAGACAACTTAATTTTTATTTTATTTTTGTTTCAAACAACTTAATTAATATATAATTAAAAGTATAAGTCCCGTAGAAACCACACAAACAAAAAAGTTTTCATATTAATATAGGTCCCCATATGTTATAAAAGAATGGGCAGACTTATTAATATGAGTAAAACACATAGGTCCCCATGTACCAAAAAAAACACATAGGTCCCCAGAAATCACACAAAAGATTAGGATCTCGTATTAATATATAATTATAAATATAGGTCTAAAAAAAATAGTAAAAAATTGAAAACTTCACTTGATAACATAAAATAGTAATTTATTGGGAAGTAGATTAAAAGATTAAAAAAATAGAAAGATATAATATTTGGTAAAAAAATAGAAAAAGAACAATGGTAAAACTATCACAAAAAAACCTTATGTCTCTGTATTAATATTTGAATATAAATGATAACGTAGAAATTATAGAAAAATAGGTTACCTTATTAATATATTAGTAAAAATATAGGCCTTGTAAAAACCACCAAAAAATTAGGTCCCTGTATTAAATATATGAGTATAAATATATCCTTTTAAAATTATTAAAAAATAGGTAACCTTGTTAATATGTTAGTGAAAATATAGGTCTCACAAAAATCAACAAAATAATTAGGTCACCGTATTAAATATGAGTATAACCCGTAAAATTGTAAAACAAAATAGGCAACTTAATTAATATATAAATAAAAGTATAAGCTCCGTAGAAATCACAAAAAAAAAATTCATATTAATATATGAGTATTTTATAGGTTCCGTATATGTTATAAACGAACGGACAAACGTATTAATCGTATTAATATGAGTAAAAATATAAGACCCGTAGATATATCCATAAAAATTAGGTTCTCGTATTAATTTGAATATAACCCGTAAAATTATTTAAAAAAATAGGCAACATAATATTTTAGTCCTTTTTTTTCTCCAATAATTTTCTTCCGCATAGAAAAATCTCATAAGAACGAAAGTCATATCTTTCTTATTATATCTTTCTTGTGTGATTTTTTTATGGTTTTGTTTCTCTGACTCTTTGTAAACTTGTGTAGTCTACCTCGGTACGTCTTGTGTTGGGGAGGTTTTCTATGTTAATATATCTCATTTTGGTTTGTTAAAAAAAATATTAATCCTTATATCAAAAACAAAAAATCTTTTAAAAAAAACTTCTAAAAAATGTCATTTATTTTTCAACTATTTTCAACTTTGTATTTAATTTTTACTGCTTTTTTTTAAACTAAATGTATCATTCACGCGCAACTGTAGAGAATAATCCTGTTGAGGTAACTGACAATTTTTATTGTTTTTGTCTCACCATTTTTTTACGGGAGTTTTTCAGTTTTTCTCCCACCATATTCTTGTATTAAATTAATTAAATTTATTGAGTTGAACTACAAATTGAAAATTAACTTAATTAAATATTGGATTGAAGTCCATAAATCAAGTTGAGTGAATCTAAAATAACGAAACATAAACAATAAATGATAAAATTACACTAAAGAAAGGGTTGGACTCAAATAAAATATCATAAATAAATGGAAACAACACCATGTACCTCTATATTGTAAAAAAAAAAACCATACATTTGTTGTCTTATTTGATATAATGCACTTATGACGTTGAAATAAAGAATTTCATTGAATCTCTCCTTTTATTTGTACATGAATTTTACTCTCTTATTATAAAAAAGAAAAAATAAATAAACACTTCCCCTTTCTTCTTTTAACTTAACTCATGTTGAGTATATGTTGGTTCCAAAAATATGATAAATTAATTCATATGGCTTACTGGTAAATCTAATAAGAAGTTTAACTAAAAAGTTAAGGGTTCGATTCCTACTAAGAAATTTTTTAGCATTTTTCTACTAACTTTTTTTAATAAAGACACAAAATAACCCTGAATTGATTATGTGTCAAAAAATGAAAAAGGGGCAAATTAGGATTTTCATATGTACGTTCTTTTCTTATATAGTAGATATAATGCACTTATGACGTTGAAATAAAGAATTTCATTGAATCTCTCCTTTTATTTGTACATGAATTTTACTCTCTTATTATAAAAAAGAAAAAATAAATAAACACTTCCTCTTTCTTCTTTTAACTTAACTCATGTTAATTATATGTTGGTTCCAAAAATATAACAAATTAATTCATATGGCTTAGTGGTAAATCTAATAAGAATTGTAACTAAAAGGTTAAGGGTTCGATTCCTACTAAGAAATTTTTTAGCATTTTTCTACTAACTTTTTTTGATAAAGACACAAAATAACCCTGAATTGATTATGTGTCAAAAAATGAAAAAGGGGCAAATTAGGAATTTCATAAGTACGTTCTTTTCTTATATAGTAGATATTCGTGGAAGAAATAATCAAAACAGAAAATACTAAAAATCAACAGTAGACCCCTTCTTCATACAGGGGAGAGTCAGGGGAGAGTCAGGGTAGATACTGGTTGGGAGAAATTCTTTTAATTGTCTTCTACTCTAGTACAACTGTACAACATAATATACTTATTTCTGGACAAGTATACATTACTACTCATTAATTAAACATCAATACTACACCAACTAATATCATGTGCTACTAGGGGTGTGCAAAAAATCCAAGTAACCTTAACCAAATCATTAACCAAACCATATTCAAAATTAATAACCAAATCCATTTTAAAAAAAAACCAAACCAATCCAATACAAAAAAACCAATTCTAAACCCTA
Source organism: Trifolium pratense (assembly GCF_020283565.1). NCBI lineage: Eukaryota > Viridiplantae > Streptophyta > Magnoliopsida > Fabales > Fabaceae > Trifolium > Trifolium pratense. The sequence continues at coordinate 54,219,262 of NC_060065.1, read as the reverse complement.
TCCAATTTTTTATAATTGGTTTAAAATTGGTTTTTAAATTGAGGCCCAATAAGGAAAAAGCCCAATAGTTTTTTTTAAAAAAAAAAAAAATTTCCAAATTCAATTAATTATATAATTTAATAAATAAATAATTAATAAGGTGGTGGAGGAATTGGTCAAAGCGGCGGTCAACGCCGGACCACCGGCGGCCGGCACGGCGGAGCTCCGGCGGCGGACGGTGGCGGACGGCGATTTTCCGGCGGCGGCCGGCGGCCGGCGCGGTGGTTGACGGTGGCGCTCCGGCGGCCGGCGCGGTGGTTGACGGCGGCGCTCCGGCGGCCGGCCACCGTCAACCACCCTTTAATATTTAATTATTTTTTATTTAACAAAATTTATTTATTTTAAAAATAATTATAAAAAACAGATTTTTGATGATTTTTTTTTAAAAAAAAATCTATATTTTAATTATTTTGGGCTTAAAAAAATCTGTTTTTTTGGGCTTAGTTTGAAATATGTTGGGCTTAGAAAAAAAACTCTTATGAATTCATTATAAACCAATAATTCATAAAATTAAAGAAAAATTATGTTTTTTCTATAAACAATAATTATTAAATATGTTCTTTTAATCAATTAAACAAAAAAAAATATTGGCTTAATTATTGTAAAAAAAAAGTTTAAATATATAGGAATTAAAAGTTATAATAATGCATTTTTAAAAAAAAATAAAAAATAAAATAAAATTTAAGATGAATCGGTTATAAATAAGTAACCTATTTTTTATTATAAACCGGTTATAAATTGGTTCCGAACCAATTATAAACCATATCCAAATTAGTTTTGCAAAATAACCAATTTTTCATTAAAATGGTTTTGGATATAAACCAAAACCATAAATATGGTTTGGTGTGGTGTGGTTTTTAAACCATGCACACCCCTATGTGCTACCACCTACAAGTAGTAAATATTTTAGTTATTTTTTCATAAAAAAATAAAATGGTTTTTTATTTATTTATTTAAAGTAAAAAATTTAATCTCTTATCGATGCTACAGGAAAAAAAAAAACTCATATTACCAGAGATTAGTTTTTAAAGAACCAGGGTCTATTCTTATAATCAGAAGTTAAAAGATTAGTTTAATAGCCGTCTTTTTATCACGAGCTTATAGTTTTAATGACCGATATATAATGACTGATAGCTTTTAAGTCACTAAAATACTTCTTCCGTCCCAAAATATAAGGGAAAATTGATGAAAGAAACTTGATGTATTTGGTTAAGAATTTGGACTAAATACATCAACTTTGATTGACCAATTTTCCCTTATATTTTGGGACGGAGGGAGTAAACTATAAGCTTGTGATGAAAAGATTGTTACCAAACAAAACTTTAAATTTTTTGCGTAATTTTAGTTGGGCTTAGTCCCCTTCTAGGAAAAAAACTTATACTTATAAATTATAAGACATACATTAAGCTATAAGTGAGTTTTTAAATCTTGTCAACTATACAATTAATCTCTACATTCATGTGAGATGCTAGCAAGTTGGTTTACCTGAAAAATAACATAAACAATGATGTAGTAGTAACATGTAGGCAAACAAATGCAACCAACCCAATTGAAGAAGTAACACACACGGGCCACATAAAATAAACACTTGTGACTGAATAATTTAATCCAAACGCGCTTTTGTACAACCAAGTCTTAATGATCAATAATTGTTCTCACTTAATTAGTCTTAAAATAAGCTAACAAACCAAACACAAATACGCGTGAAAACTTTAAAGAACCCCACCACCTCAAATCATAGACACAATAAAGACCCTTCACTACCTCAAAGAAAAAGAACCCTATGCTTTCTTGCTTCTTAGTATACGTTAGTACTACTTTAATTTCTCCAAACTTTCTTTGCCTTTATATATACTATTAAACAAAAAACCAACACAACCAACAAAAAACAACATCATCATAAGTAGGTTAGTTTCTTTGTTTGAAATGCCAACTATTTTACTTAGAATTTTCCTTCTATACAACGTTGTCAATTCATTTCTCATAAGTCTTGTTCCTAAGAAACTCAGAACTTTCTTCCCACATTCTTGGTTTACTCATCAAACCTTAACCAATCTCATCCAAACCACTACTATAACAAACACTTCTTCATCATCAAAAACAAGTCTTGTTATTACCAAGACAAAAACAATGGATCCAAATGAACTCAAACGTGTTTTTCAAATGTTTGATCGTAACGACGATGGCCGAATAACAAAAAAGGAGCTGAATGATTCCTTGGAGAATTTAGGAATCTTCATTCCTGACAAAGAGTTAAGTCAAATGATCGAGAAAATCGATGTTAACCAAGACGGATGTGTTGATATTGAGGAATTTAAAGAGTTGTATGAGTCTATTATGGATGAACGTGTTGAAGATGAGGAAGAAGATATGAGGGAAGCATTCAATGTGTTTGATCAAAATGGTGATGGGTTTATTAGTGTTGATGAATTGAGATCTGTTTTAGTGTCTTTGGGATTGAAACAAGGAAGAACTGTTGAAGATTGTAAGAAAATGATTGGAAATGTTGATGTTGATGGAAATGGTTTGGTTGATTATAAAGAGTTTAAGCAAATGATGAAGGGTGGTGGTTTATCTGCTCTCAGTTAGTTTAACTCTTGTTGACTTTTTGTGTGTGTTGGGTTTTGGTTTTTTTAACATTGATTTCTATTGCCATTGTTGTAAATAAGTAAGTGTATTAGGATTCTTAAGATGCATTTCATGATCTATGTATTGGTTTTTGTTTTTGTTTTTTTCCAATCCCAGTTGTTTGGGTGGTTATAGTATGGAAATGCATTTGATGTTGTGGGCTAGCTGTTATTGCAGTCAATGATCTCAACCGTTGATAAAAATTGGACACTTTCAGATTTCAAGTTATGATTTGTCAAAGTCACGATACGATGCAAATGGTCGGATCTCTAACCAACAACTTAGATCGGCTCAACGTTGAATCTGAGTCGAATCTAAGTCGGGTTAGGTTAGCACTTGGCTTGACATAAATCAGTTCTACCTAGGTATTCCTAATGGGTTTTTTTTTTTTGGAGGGGTAGGAAGGCTGTTGGAATGGGTGGATACACTACCATTGTGACAGTAATTGTTTGTGTTTTCTTCTATTTTTCCTTAGTTTTAGGACTATAAGGGTTGATTCTGTTTTCAGTATGTAATGCAAACTTCTGTTAGAAGATATTTTTCTTTTAATTTTTATGTTCCCTTTATATTGGATTTTATTATTTTGTTACAATATCATGTTATTGAATTCCACCTTGAAATATATGAGCAGTATTGTTTTCAGTAAGAAATGAAAAATAGAGTCAATGCACCAAAGTGTCTATCTCTCCCGAAAATAGATTAGAGAAATACATAGAATCTTAACTTCTCAAAATATTTTTTTTTTGGCATAAATCAGGTATCCTCTATGCACAACTGCATAGACTAATCTCTTGAGTCTTGTGGGACCCAAATGGGCAACAAACTCTCCCAAAAAGTTTTAACACTAGCCAAAGATATACACCATAATACCTCAACCCTCACGTTCATTCATTGTCTGTTAAGTTATACTACTATATCATTGTCGGTCTTTTTACGGTTTGCACTTGGTTGCCTCTATTATGTGAGGTGAGTACCCCTCGTACTTCATCCCGATATGTGGACATAGTACTCTTTGTACGCATTTGCCGTTAAAAAAAAACTACAAACTACTGGAATCTCGTATCATGGGTTGGGCGGTTTTTCCCAATGTTTATGGTAAAAAAAATAAAATAAAATTGGCCTTTAGTTGAAATTGAAAAATGACACAATAGTTTATCTAGAAAGCAGTTATTTCTTACACTATCAAGTTATCAACCATAGTTCCATTCCAATCAACTTGAAAAAGATAAATACAGGTATCAAGTTATCAACCATAGTTCCATTCCAATCAACTTGCAAAAAGGTAAATACTTGCGGTAATGTTTGATAATAAATCAGAATGCGCAGTAGGAAAAATCCGATTCCAATTAAAGTAAGAATACAATGGCTATGGTAAGTGCTCACAAGGGAATCACTTTTCAACAAGAACATGTTAAGTTTAATGTGACCACTACTGCACAACTTAAAGCCGAATGTTGATAGAATTATATCCAAAAGCTTCAAATTGCGAATAGAGACTGTCTCACCAGCATATCTGGCATTACTTAAATGTGCTATAATGGCGTCAATTACCTTCCATTTGACTCTGATTTGTCTTCCTCAATCTCTCTTATATTTCGAACTACATCAGCAACTTTTTTAGAGATGTGTTCTGTGTGCCTTTCCACATCATTCAGAATCATATTTATTTGTTCTTCATATGCTGCACAACGTCGTTTGTACTTTTGCCTTTCGTTGTACAACTCAAGTGATAGCGCACGGATTCTCCTATCTTTCTCATCCTGTGACATAAATTAACAACACAGGTTTAAGGTAGGAAAAAACAACAAACAGAACATGGACTTTAGATCCTAACAACGAACGTAATTATACATGAATCAAAATATCATGATCAAACATCTTCTGGTAGTCGATTGATACAAGACTTTTGATGCCCTAAAAGAGTTTATAGTCTCAACTGCCTGGATAGACATACATACCTCACTAATCAAGTGCTTCTCAGATCTTCGCCATGGAACTTCACTAGGACTCATCAGTTTATGTGTATGCTCCTTCACAAATTTGGCGACAACCCACTTCCCTCCATCTGTTAAAGTCATCCTTACCATGGCTTGACAACCTTCTCGGGTGGGTGGTGGAGGAGGGAGCACTCTATCTTTTCTGTGCACATACTTCTTTGCTCGAAAGCCTTCTTTTGAGCAAACAAAATCTTGACCGATAACCTCTTTATTAATTCGTGAACGGCGGTTATGGTGTACTCGTACTGTAAATCCAATCCGTCTACCATAGGCATTGTAGAACTCTCTGGCTTCCTCCCTTGAGTTGAACTCCATACCTATGAATGGTTCTATAGTGTCTGAATCTGCCACAGGTTGTTCAACAAACCTTTCATCTTCACCTGCACATAATTCTAAGTTGTTTGAAATGTGGACGTCTACTTTGTCATGTTTCTCACTGGTTTCTGCTATCACGTTAGGGTCACTGCCATATGAATCAAATCCCTGGCCAGATTGGTGATCCATCATCCTATTATAGAAGAATTACACAACACATATAAGTAGATTATCCTTCACAGTTCAGCAGAAAATGTAAGTCAAATTGGATCATTGATAAAACCTGTAACTATTAACAACGGAGAAAAGTTTCATGTATCAAATTTAAACAGTTTCATGTAAGGAAAATTGGATCATTGATAAAACCTGTAACTACCTGTAACTATTTTCTAATTTGTTTTGTTAATCTGCATGTTTGGAATATAAATATTTCTGATAGGTGATGTCCAAGACAATACAACAAAAACATCAAATGTTTTTTGGTCAGGACGGAGGAGGTTAAGGGTCGAATTGATGGACTAGTGCGGCACAACACCAATTCTTTCTTATTCAACAAGAAATACAATCACTGGCATGCTTTTCCACTTTAAGTCCCTTATATTGGTACCACATGGAGAAGACCATTGTTGGAGAGTGCATGCCTTAAGTGCGGAGCTGTCGAAAACACTGCCATGAATGTGAATCTGTCTTATCTAGAAGCTGCAGTGAAGGAGTTAATTGACGGATAGGTGAGAAATTAGAGGCTTACTTTGAGGTGTAGGATAATCTCACCCAGATATCAAGAAAAAGTGGAGTAAGATATGTATGGAGGGTAGAGAATGTGGGTAGAGAATGAGTCAAATCTCACACTGCTGTAGCTTTTTGGCCTAATTATACCTCTAACTATTGCCAAATTCTCCATCTGATCTACTGATTCTACTCTCCATATTGAAGCTTCTACATATATTCTCCACGCGTGTACAAATCACTCAAGGTGATATTCTACCATATTTCCACATTAAATGCTATGCTAACTTTCTCTCTAGTATGCATGTTCCTAATCCTATCCTATCATGTCTTGTGCTTTCAATCATTCATTGTAATATTCTCAATTTTGCAACAACGAATTTACTTCCGTATTAACTCTTAGCAGTGACATTCACTTCCATATAAAGAAAGGGAAAGAGAGGATATCCCCTATCTTGCACGCGGGTCTATTTATTTGGGGGGAATCTTTGGATGATTTTGAAAGAAATTCCAAATCCTTCTCCTCTTTTTATAATAATCATAAGCCTCCGCTTCCCCTCTCCTCCAAAAAACACTCCCCCAAATAGGGTCGGCCATTCGGATTTCGCCTTCTTCCCCTCCAAACTCCAAACAAAGCCAAGCATAACTTAGGCTATGATATGCTCTCTAATTTCCACGGCATCGACAATTATTACACCTACTACTAGATTTAGTCTCCAAGATGCTAATACAAAAATATCATCCCCAATTGGAAAAAAACATAAATTCAAATCAGTAATTCATATAATGGATATGAATGTCTTCAGCTAACCTAGCCATTCAAAATTCAATGATAAATATCCGATACTAATAGCATTTATTTATAGTACATAAAAATGAGACACTAACAAATATCACAATCTTCATTTCAACAATGAATGTTCCATGCTTCATCTGAATTCATTTCAATAGCAGATATTATTTTGTAATGTAGTGTTTGATTGAAGAAATTGAAAAAATGAGAGGGGAAAGAGAAAGATGATGAAACCTTTAAATTGAATTATACTTACCGATATACGATGAGGTGTAGAAATTCCGGCGAGGAATTAGTAGAAAAAAAGGGGTTTTAGGGTTTTGGGTTGTTGAAATTACAGAGTTGAAGGAAGAATAAGGGTTGGTCGGAATCAGTACACTAACCAATCTATGGAAGAACACAACACAACCAAAGCAACAACACTAGTATACTTGGTTAAGAATTTTGTCTTTTTTGTTTTCAAGATTTACGTGTCATTTTGTTTTGAAAAATGTTAAAAATGCACATTTTGTTTTCAACAGTGAAGATGAAGGCGGCTTGTAAGAAATTAAATAATTTTTAGAGACTATAAAAAAAAGGGTAAGAAATTAAATAATTTTTTTTAAAAAAAAACTGTATATTCAACCCATTATTAAAATAATAAAATCTTAAATTTTGATTTTTTTAATAATTTTCTTAACAAATGTTTCGGTGACGAAGTCTCATATTAAGAAAACTAAAATCTAATAATTTGAATTATGACTTTTTGTGTTTAATTTGAAATAAGTTCTATGTAAAAATGGGAAAAAAAATTATTGGTTATTAATTATTGAAATTACGATGACTCTTTTGAATTGTGATAATAAATAATTATCTTGAAACCATTCCAACATTCAATGAGGCGTATGTTCATTCTTTTTTCAAGGAATGAATGGTTTAAAAAAAAAAACTACTTAACCAGCAATGAGATGATTAAACAGAGAGAAAAATTCTTCTTGAAGATTTCTCTCCATTTAATCATCTCATTGCTGATTGAGTAGTAATTTTTCCATGTTTAACCATTCATTCCTTAAAAAAATAATTAACATACATTTCACTGAATGTCAGAGTTATTTCATGGTAAAAGAAGATTCACCGAATGCAAATATGCATCAAGAAGGACAATAGTACTAAGAACTACATAAAAGGTATAAAACATAAAGAAGGGTGTAATCTTATGTTTTGTGAAAATGTTTTATCTTATGTTTGTGAAAAATGTTTTCTGAAAAAATGACAACTATAACAACTCTTTTATAGACCAAAAACCATAAAATAAATAAAGGATGGTAGTATTCAACAATAAATATATTTATCAACAACTTCAAATATTTTGAATAAAAAGAATGTCATCATGAAAAATGTAGTGATCATTGATCAACAACTTCATTTAGAGCATCTAGTTTTATAAATCTATAAATAGTGGATTCAATCATATTAATAGTTAAAAAAACAAATTAAAAATAATAACATATTAATACAACTTGGTAAATGACCTGCTTAAAAAAAAAAGGTAAATGACCCTGCTAATAAAACAGTACGAAGTGATCGGACCGAGCTAGATCTTGATGAATCCGAATCGTGAGTGGTTTCCAACAAAATAGTACCCAAAGATGAACTACCAAACCAAATTTAATGGAACAAACCATTAAAACAAAGCATATGGCTTTGTCTTTTCAGATAAAACAATTGCAACAAAGCAATTCCTTAGCTCGGTCAAACCAGTTCCTTGGCTCGGTCCAAGGAAACAAACCACCAAGATGTGATTGATCCTAAAGATAGGTTCCTATATTTCCTTGGCTCGATCAATGAAAAAACCCAGCAAACATGAAATTAAATCATGAAATCATGGTTTTGCACTATTTTGCAATTTTGATGAATTCATTATGTTGGTCCAAACCTGAAAGCGTGAATCAAGGCTGCATGTTTTTGAAATCGACCAACAGATTTGTACGTTTCTAAAATCGATCACCGCTTGGAAATCGATCAACAGTCGTGATCAGCGTCTTAATGCTTGCCTAAGAATAAAAGTTAAAAATAAGGAGAGTCAAAACAATATGCACATTTTAAATTCCTAGATTAATTTTACTTTCCTTTATTGAGTAATTTGAAAAACATATAAAAGAAAGAAATAAAAGAAAAGACATAAAAGTAAAAACCAATTAGATATCATATAAAAGATAGTAAAAATAAAAATCTAAACTTTACTACAATATAAACTTATTTTTTTAGAAAAAAACTTTAAAAATATAAAACTATCAAAATTTATTTACATATATCATTACATAAATTAGCGTCATACGAATTCAATAATTTTTAATTTAATTGATGCACATATATAGATAAGGATTAAAGACAAATACTTGCATGAACTACTATTTTTCATAGGTTTTCAAGTAGCAAAGATGCACTTAGAGAAAAAACAAAAGTCTTCCTTACATGAGAATATATATATATATATATATAGGAGTGCTAGCAACACACTCTTTAACAAACACACTCTAACACACTCTTTTCTATTGGTTAAAATTTATATGGGTCTCATATAAGTTATATGGGTCCACATTTTTTTATGGGACTCATGTGAATTTCAACCAATAAAAGAGAGTGTGTTGGAGTGTGTTTGTTAAAGAGTGTGTTGCTAGCATTATTCATATATATATATTGTTATATGGGTCCACATTTTTTTATGGGACTCATGTAAATTTCAACCAATAAAAGAGAGTGTGTTGGAGTGTGTTTGTTAAAGAGTGTGTTGCTAGCATTATTCATATATATATTGTTATATGGGTCCACATTTTTTTATGGGACTCGTGTGAATTTCAACCAATAAAAGAGAGTGTGTTGGAGTGTGTTTGTTAAAGAGTGTGTTGCTAGCATTATTCATATATATATATATATATATTGTTGGAAAAATATCTGACATAGAATTATTATATTAATATAAATCAAAAAAATATTAGAACAAATAATTATTATACATAACAAAATAAAATTATAGAGCAAGATGAACTTATCAATTTGATGACTGAGGCGTGCAATGCACTGGGCTTAAGAGTATTTCGCCACCATAGGTAAGTTACCCGGTGCAGTTGGTCTCATAGCTAATACCCTCCAGGATACAACAGTCACTTCTTGCTAGCACTGCACGTGAATTAACAAGGTTTCATAGAATTACTTTTTGGATGCTCATGGAAATTAGTTTATATATAATTCACTCGTCATTTTTCTCTATTGTTCACCTTTTTCTCTAACTCACGTCGCACTATTTATTTTCTCACATTCTCAAACCCATATATATCTCTTTCTTCTTCTTGGTACATTTCTTATAACCACAAAGTCCTTGGATCCTCTTGAAAATTATTAACCATAAAAGTCTAGTTATTAGGATTATGATTGTAATTAACATAAAACGTTACAAAGTTAAACCCTTTTAAATAGGAATGGACCAACATTATTTGATGAATAATTCAATGATAAATTAATAATATAATAATTAACTTTAAAATCAATTATATATGAAAATATCCAATATATATATATATATATATATATATATATATATATATATATATATATATATATATATATATATATATATATATATACCATGTTTGGTTGTTAATTTTGATTGTCACAAATTGAAAATGAAGACAAAATGTGAAAGATGTTTGGTTTCCTCATTTTATACGGCAGGCTATAGTGGGAGAGATGCATAAATTGGTGAATTTGTTCTCTTTTTAAATAGCATAATTAATCTATATATATAAATCCTAGATAGTTATCCTATTAGTTCTCTAAACCCTAATCCACTTAAACCAATGAAATTTCTTCATTTAGCCATGTCATTCACTTACAATGTCACATCATTTCTCCTTACATTATTGTAATATTGATCAACTTTTCATATACCTATATTTATATGTGTAATGATGCATTAATATATATATAAAAAAACTGCCCAATTATATTTATAAAAAAAAAACTGCCCGATTATGTGTTTATATAAGAAAAAAAACGTATGGACTAATGAAAGCAAATAGTCACTATAATGATTGAATATATCTAATCAAAAAGAAATAAAATAGTCATTAAATCATCGTATTTTGCTAAACAATTGTTTAAACAATTATCACTAAATAATCATATTTTATTTAAATTCTATAATCTATTGTTTCTTTATTATGTATTGAGAATTTTATTGTCATGATGTCATACTGAATGTGAATGATAATGAAAAAAAAGGTTTTTCGTTGAAGGATCTGAGGATGTGACTTCTTGATCAATATTAGGTGATCAACTAGCTATTGGTCTGTTCATTTTTCATTTGGGGCGTCGAAGACGGTAAATCATTTACACACTATCTGTTAAAAACTTGAAACTCTCTCTTGATTATATACTCTTAAAAACTTGAAAATCTGTCTTGATTATATACACACTTTTTGTTAATTCTAATAATTATTTTTACACAATTATTGGTTTGATTATTATTATTATTATTATTATTTTAATAATATTTATTGTTTCAATTTTTCCACGTTATAATATAAAATAACGCATCACACCCGTGCATCGCACGGGTAGGGTTGGGAACAGGCCAGGCCAGGCCAGGCCTTGACAGGCCTGAGCCTGGCCTACGATTTTTTTTCAGGCCTAAGCCTGGCATGTGGCCTATCAAATGATATTTTTTTTGGCCTGGCCTGAGCCTTTTAAAAGCCTGGCCTGGCCTTGTAGCCTGTTTAAAAGCATGTGTTACATTAAAACTTCTCTATATAGTTTTTTTAAATAGGCTAAACAAGCCTTAAAAAGTTCACATTTAAATTTTTATAATTTCTACAACATTAAGAAAAAGCTAATAATATAATTAACACAATAATTAAAAACTAATCAAATAACAAATACGATTACGAAAAGTCGCAATAATTAAAAGCTAATAATATTTATATAAATAATATTTTTTTTATAAGATATAAATAATAATTATTATAAACAGGCCGGCCTATCAGGCTTCGTAGGCCTTTTTAGAAGCCTAAGCCTGGCCTATTTATGTAAACAGGCCGTTTTCAAAGCCTAAGCCTGACATTTTTAATAACCAGGCCAGGCCAGGCCAGGCCAGACTTATATAGGCCAGGGCGAAGGCCCCTGTAGGCCGCCTGGCCTATTCCCAACCCTACGCACGGGTAAGGGTCTAGTTAATAAATTAGTAACAAATAGTTACAAATATGAATCAACTTTTATTGAACGTAGATAGAGTAGTTAACAAGACCTTAAATTTTATTGATTCTTTAAAACACAACTTCTTTTTTTTTTCAAAATTAGAGTAGTGATTGCATGAAACTCACAATAATCCAAACATAGATTATGACTTCTTTAACTACACCAAACATGGATTTATTCACTTAAATTTATTTTTTTCATAAAAAAGTGAAAAGTGAAAGAAATTAGTACTTAAGCCACCATGTTTAGTTTAGTGGTGAATAAAAATAAAAAATCAGGACTTTGCTTCATTTGCAATATACCTTTCCATAGATAAGAAAAATCCACTAAATATTCCAATCAACGCATAATTGACGTTGCAGCGTTGTTTTTTACACCATCCATCCCCCATTGATATCATCCAAAAAAACAACTGGACAAGGACAACCCATACTTTAATTTAATATATTTTTTTGATAATATAATTTAATGAATTTAATTTAAAATCGATGATACTTAAATAACAATCAATTAACAATTAGTCAAAGAAATTAAAAAAATCAATAAGATTCTAAACTCATGAGGCATTTGAAGGTATATATCCCGCAACAGTTTAATCGCCCACGTTCATTTTAATTTTCTAATAATTAATATTAATATATTTTCTTAACAAATTACAGTATTATTTTTAATTAATATTTTCTTTTTGTTTAGTAATTGAGCTATACATGACAAATTATTTTATTTTTTTCAAGTAGTTTAGTGAATAAAAATTTTAACGTGCATAAATGAAATGTTCAATGTTCCAACCAACTAGTGGGTTCCGCGCCTGCCCTGTGTCTAACTTATGTCTAAAAAAATATGTCTTATGTTATGATGAGTTTGTTAATAAAAATATTTTGCTGCTAAAAAAATGTTGTTATGTTATGGTGAGTTTGTTAATAAATTTTTTTTATTGCTATTAAAAAAAATCAGGTGTATTGTTGGTATTATGAAAAGTTGACACAAAAACTAATGTATCATCGTTATATATGTATATATTATTATTTTGGTGAAGACAAGTATATATTGATTGATAATCTATATATATAAAAAAAATACATGCTTTCCTTAAAAAAAAATATATATAAAAAAAAATACATGAATTTTGATGTGAATTTTTCATAATACCAATAATATCTTTATTTTTTTACAAAATGAGAATGGTTTAATATTGTTGTTTTTTTGGTAGAGATTTAATATTGTTGCTTAATTTGGTAATGAAATAAAAACTTACCTTTTTCAACGTATATTCAATTCATCATCATATCATATTAGATGATGGCTGGGGAAGAAGAGTTGTGCCTTCTTAGTTCTTAGACTCTCACCCCTTCGCCATTTTTCCACGGTATTTTTTTTTTCAATTTCATCTTCACTTATTATTACCATTATCAATAACACTTTCTCTTTATTTAACCATAATAATTACTATTATTTTCGTTTTTTTTTCAGTCTAATACTATAGTTTACAATTTAGATCGCGATCGAAGACGCTTCATTTTCTCGAATTATTTCAATTATTCATATTTTGGTATGTTTCACATATTCCTCTGTTTCTATTAATTTAATTGAATTGTTCATAATCACTTAATAATAATATATATATATATATATTCCACTCTTAATTTAACTGAATTTGATTCTGTTTGTTGGTAAATATTGATTATTACTGTGTGTGATGTGAATCGTGAACTGTGGAAACTGAATTTTGTTATTTCAGTTGAGGAGGAGGAGGAGGAGAGTTGTGAATTCATTCATTTATTTATAGCAAAAAATGGGGGTTATGTCCAGGCGGGTTGTGCCCGCCTGCGGTAACCTCTGTGTTTTTTGTCCTTCTTTGCGAGCAAGATCAAGACAACCTGTCAAACGTTACAAGAAGTTGATTGCCGATATTTTACCCCGTAATCAGGTCTATTTTTAACCTCATTGAAATATTATATTTACTACAGAGCTAATAATTATAAGTCGACTTTGAAATTATTCGCAAATGTATGCATTGAAAGTTTAGTACTAGTACTAGTAGTAATGCTATTTTGTGGTTTATTTCTATTGCTATTAGTGGCCGGTGTTTTGTTATGTTATTTTTTTTTGTTGAAGAAGTTAAATTAGCCCACCCAAATTGGCACAAGAGAGAATCGAACCTGAGACCTTAAGAAGGAGTACACTCCCAGGTCCCAAACCAATACTATGTTTTGTTATGTTATTGAATAATAAGACAGTTTTCCAAATAGAAGTACGGGGACTAGAGGGTGTTTTATGATCAAATAATAAGAAACATTACTATTTTTTATTCACCCGAAGATTACGTGTTTTGCAGGCTGCTGAACTCAATGATAGGAAAATCGGAAAGTTATGCGAGTATTCTTCTAAGAATCCATTGAGAATTCCCAAGGTGATATATTGTTTGTTGTTACAAGTCTACTCTTTGTCACTTGTGACTTGTAGTCTAGTTGTTTCACTTAATAAATAAAATTATGACATGCTTGAGGAAATATACATACGATAATCATTCTCGTAAAAAACTACTAGCTGCTTTAATTAATGTCATTGTAGTATACTACCATCGAATCACATGTTTGATTGAACTGAAATATTAAGCACTGAGATTTTCAGTGACAGTCCGAAGCACTAATTTGTAATATTTGGCAACAATTTCATTCAACTGCTGAATATATGTGAAAGGAAACTTGGTCATTTAGTATTTTCAATGAGGCTATGCCTAAAGGGAATAATTGTGATATACTGTAATACTTTAAATAGTGAAAGAGTTGCAACTGAGTGTATTTAGTGAACTCTCATTCGCTGAATGTGTAAAGTTGGCATAGAACGCGGGGAATGCATGAGCAGTTAGTTATATAGTGGGGAACGGAGAGTGAGTGAGGAATCTAAGAATTTCTGTAAAGGTGAGATCATCAAGATATTCTTGGTGAGAGGAGCCTTTGGCTTTTTGGGGTTGATAGAATACTTCTTCTATCAGATTCTTCTTGTCTAATATGTAATTGTTCTCATTATTGAATACAATTCACAGATTTTGTCCATTCTTTTGAGTTACTGTTCTATTTGTTTTCAGTATTTCTTCACCTAATTTCAGTTTTGCCATGTATAAAGTTTAAGTAATCACCATGATCAATTTAACTCTGAATTATTTTTCATTTTTAGTATTGAATTCAATATCTTACATACACTGAGTTTATGTGGTGTTTTACATCGGCAGATTACAGAGAACTTGGAGCAAAGATGTTACAAGGATTTGCGTAATGAAAACTTTGGTTCTGTGAAAGTTATCTTGTGCATATACAGAAAATTGCTGTCGTCATGTAAGGAGCAGATGTAAGTGTTTTTTCCTTTTAAGTTATAATTGCAGACATGTTCCTTGAACTGAATTGTTATTTTATTCCAATTGAGTTGGTTGAAACAAAAAGGTATGGTGAGGGAAAGATTTATTATCTTCCAGATCTTAAGATTCAGGCATCGTAATCCTAAGAGTATTACATTGCGGAAGGTTTTCTGAAATTTATGAGCATTTATGAGTTTATGGGACTATGCATACATACTTATACGATAAACTTACTCTGGACGAGTAATCTTAGTATACAATGCAATGAGAAACCCTTTTTATAACACGATTTTGTATGGATATATAGAACTTCTTATTTTCAATATAATGTTTATATTCAAACATTATCAATTAGTTCTTCTACTTGGTAGTGAATTGAGCTTTAGACAATAAAGTTTTGGTCCATTTGATTTCCAGTTGTTAGATGCTACATTTCATTGTACTGAGTAATATTTGAAATAAATGCTTCTTAATCTGCAGACCACTATTTGCCAGTAGTTTATTAGGGATCATTCGGACTCTTCTTGAGCAAACTCGAGCAGATGAAGTGCGGATCTTAGGTTGCAATACTCTTGTAGATTTTATTTATTTCCAGGTATATGGTCATTCGGTTTTTCTGATTTTTGTGTTAAAAACTTACAGCACTGTTTGTGAGTGGTCAGCACCACTTTGAAAGTAGATATAATGATTTCAGTTTAACATTATAGTCGACATTAAGGTCCTCTGCTACATGATATATTGCAATTTATAGATCTTTGTAGTTTGTTTTTTTTTTGTCACATTTTTTGAATACCCTAAGTTTAGTGATATTGACCCTTTGAACTAAAAATAGACAGATGGTACATACATGTTCAACTTAGAGGGTTTTATCCCGAAACTATGTCAACTGGCTCAAGAAGTGGGAGATGATGAACGAGCTCTGCTTCTACGCTCAGCTGGATTACAAGCTCTATCTTCTATGGTAATACTCCTTTCCTTGTTCATTTTTCACTTCTTTCTTACTGAATTTGCTCTTGCATTTTCATAAGTTTATAAATGCAAGAATATATCTTTCTATATTGATCAAAACAAACATGAATCAACACACCTTGATTATTTTTATGAAAAGGTTCCATCTGCCCAGAATATAAAATAAAGGAACAACAAAGATTGTCATTAGCAGTTTTAGTTTTTTTAATCAATAATTTTTAAGTATTAAACTTTTTCATACTTATAGTGATACAATTACATCATTTTAACTAGTTAGCAGTTTCCTTTTGCGTTATTTGTACCTTCCCTTGATGCCTTTTTTATTTTCTCCTTTGTTGTTTTTTTTTTGACCAGGTAAAGTTCATGGGTGAGCACTCACATCTTTCCATGGATTTTGACAAAGTGAGTATTGTAGTCCTATTTTTATTCCTTTAGTCTATTTATTGTTTCCAGCAGTGACATCAAGCAAAGGGTTGGCATAAAACCTTGAAGCATAGTTTCCATGTATTTATTCCAAATTTTGAACCACAGTTTGGGTCTTGAATTTTGATGTTAGTTTATACTTTAAGCTACACGTTTTGTTTTCAATCTAATTTATTTATTTTCTTATTTGTTGGGTGGGTGGGTTTTGGGAATAGATTATATCAGCAGTTTTGGATAATTATATGGACCTTCAATCCAAATCCAACCTTGTCAACGTAGAGAAACTGAATTCACAATCTCAGAACCAATTGGTTCAAGAATTTCCTAAAGAAGAAGCCCATATATCTTCCGCATTGACTGTTGCGACAGGATTTGATACAGAGTCCAAGTTGTATGTCTTCTCTTATTCTTCTCCCAACTGCCTTTATTATGTATGAATTCAACATCCATGATGCCAACAGCCTTTGTTCACCACTTTCACAGGGATAATGATAAGAATCCTGCTTATTGGTCAAAGGTTTGCTTGTATAATATAGCCAAGTTGGCAAAGGAAGCTACGACGGTGCGGCGTGTCCTGGAACCACTTTTTCATTATTTTGATACTGAGAATCACTGGTCTTCTGAAAAGGGGGTTGCTTATTGTGTTTTGATGTATTTGCAATCCCTTTTAGCTGAATCAGGTAATCTTGTTACATCCCGTGTTATTGTTTTGCTTGGATATAAAATTCTCCCAAATTTTCTCAATAACTGATCATCGCTTTTTGAACACCAGGAAATAACTCCCATCTTCTCTTGTCCATATTGGTCAAGCACTTGGATCATAAAAATGTTGCCAAGAAACCTATCCTTCAGATTGATATTATTAACATCACAACACAGGTTGCACACAATGTGAAGCAGCAAGCCTCAGTTGCACTCATTGGTGCAATATATGATCTCATTAAACATTTAAGGAAATGCCTACAAAATTCAGCTGAGGCTTCCGGCATTGGAAATGATGCATATAACTTAAATACTAAACTTCAATCTGCCATTGAAATGTGCATATTACAACTTTCAAACAAGGTATATATATGCTAACATTATGTTTCAATTTATTGGTTTCTCTTTCAATATTTATGTTTTATTATAAGACACGTGATATTGTTATGGGTATTCTCTGAGAAAAGTGTCTTCATTTCTATATGTCTATTTGAATTTGTTATCCGTTCTCTCTACCAAAGAGGTTTTCTTTGGGGTCTTTGGTTGTCAATCTCTCGAAAAGACTGTTAAAATGTCACCTCTGAATTCCGATTTTTATAGAAGAGTAATTAAGTTTCTACACTGTTCTCCTCTCTTTTGTTGAGTAGAAACTGACTTGATTTTATAAACAACTAAATTGCTATAGTGCTAGAGAATTGGGTATGTTGCAGCAGTCTTGTCACACTGCTTTTACTGTATCAGGTTGGAGATGCAGGACCCATTCTTGATTTGATGGCTGTAGTGCTAGAGAATATTTCGAGTTCTACTATCATAGCAAGAACAACAATCTCTTCTGTCTATCAAACTGCAAAGATAATCACTTCCGTCCCTAATGTGTCGTATCACAAGAAGGCAAGTAATTTTACTTAGACTGAGAAATGGTGTTTCTGCATGATCGGCTCTATTTAATTGTCTAATTTTTGGGGTTGTTTTTTGACTTTTGCAGGCTTTCCCTGATGGGTTGTTTCATCAATTACTCCTGACCATGACTCATCTTGACCGTGAAACACAAATTGGAGCGCACAGTGTCTTCTCTGTGGTGCTTGTGCCATCCATGGTTTCTCCTTGGTTAGACCAAAAAATGATTGCTAAGAGGGTAGAGAGTGAAAGCCTCTCCATTCAGCGTGGAAGTTTTTCTAGAGCTGAGCACTTAAACGGGAAACTGGTAGAAGAAAAGGTAATAGCAGGTGTGAGTGGAAATAAAATTTTCACTCGTGCTCGAAGTGATGGAAAAGATGTGAGAAATATTTTATCATTATTTACTTTATGCTTTTAATTGTGTTCATATTGGTCGTATGGGTTGAAGGTATTTGGTTCCTATTCATCACAGTGTAATCTTGATGATTCTTGTTGTACTCAGTTATGTTGATGGGCGTTCAGTAATCAGTTAGCTTGTATGGTTCATCCTTGCTATAACATTTCCTAACCAAATGTTTTATCTCTGCAAATTTCAGGATCCAAGATCTCTTAGGTTGAGCAGTCACCAAGTGAGTCTCTTGCTTTCTTCAATCTGGGTTCAGGCAACATCTGCTGAAAATGGCCCTGCAAACTATGAGGCAATGGCGCACACTTATAGCATTGCTTTATTATTTACTCGTTCTAAGGTGAGGTTGGTGCATACAAAGTGCCATGATTACTTTCAAAGATTTTTAATCAATAAAAGTACCAAAATCACTTTGCTTATTTTGTTTACTTTGTTGCTCATTTATAATTATACATATCTTAGTAAAATTAAAATAAATAATTATTCATATAATTAGCTATCATTATAGAATTTGCGAGTAGATTTTACTATCATGGGTTATGAACGTGCAATTAATTATAAGAGCAACTTATAAAAGAGTATTTCTACTTCGCTTGATATCATTACCAGCATTTAGTGTCGGTGGCGAATACACAGACAGGAGTTTTCATCTTTTCAAAAACTAATAAACAATAATGTATACCACATTTTTGTCCCAAAATATTAATCTGGATAGCATTTAGAACCTAACGAGTTACATGATTAATTTGTCCAAGCTCATGATGATGTTTATTGCTTTCCACAGACATCCAGTTACATGGGTTTAGTAAGATGCTTCCAACTGGCATTTTCCCTCAGGAGCATATCTTTGGACCAAGAAGGTAAGTGGGATACATGTGATTTTTACTTCGTAAGACGAAATGACATAGAGACTTCCTATCTCTATGCAATCGAGGTTGGGAATGGAATCATCATTCCCTGGCTTTTTACATGCCGAACAAAGGAATGTTCTTCCCCATTGAATGGTGGCAAAAATGAAATTACAATTTTTTAAATGTCCAATGGCTAGACCTTCTTAACTGAGAATTATATTTTCTGACAAGTTTCTTTACATGCCTGTTAAAGGAGGCTTACCACCATCTCGCAGGAGGTCCCTTTTATCCTTGGCTTCGCACATGCTTGTATTCTCTGCCAGGGCAGGCAATTTCCCTGATCTGATTCCCAAAGTCAAAGCATCCCTGACAGTTAGTTTCTACCCTTAACCTCTTGATTTGATCCCCTATTCCACGTCCTTGTTTTCCTTTTCTAATTATGCTTATAACTAATTAAAATCATAAACTCACAGGTAGATCCTTTTCTTGAATTGGTGGATGATACCCTGCTGCGGGCTGTTTGTCTAAAACCAGACAGGATAATTTATGGATCTGAGGCAGATGAAGTTGCTGCTATGAAGTCACTATCAGCTGTACAATTGGATGACAGACAGTTGAAAGAGACTGTAACATCATACTTTATGACTAAATTTTCAAAGTTGCCGGAGGTAATATAAATTTGCTTGGGCGAACAAAGAACACTCTGATATGCTTTGAGAAGTTATAATGATATTCTTTTTGTCTAAATTAATATACAGTAAGGTGATTTTCTAAGGTGTGTAAAAATAAGATGATTTTCTATTGAAATGTTGCTTTGTTATTCTTTCTATTATAAACCCACATAAAACCCCTCCATGTGCAATATTAAAAAGAAGTTAAGAAAATCGCAGGGGGTATGCTCATGTGAGTAGAAGGGTAGTGATAGTAGCAACAAGAAAGAGAAAATAAATAGTTGCGATGTTACGAGTTACGATCTTGATACACCATCTTGATGGACAACCTTGCTGATAAGTGTTAAATAATGATTGAATATAACACGTTAAATGGTTGCTTTTGGTTCAATATTTAATTATGTATTTGTTCTGTGTATATGTTCCAGTGTTGCACACAGACACACACACACACACACACACACACACACACTCATTTGTTATGGAAATTATCTAAAAATTAATATTTTCTTATGTAAATGTGGAAATAACATGATGTAAAAGTGGAGTGGGTTGGAGGGGAATATGTTGGTTATGTATAATGTATATGTATTGTGGAAATAACATGATGTTTTTGATATTTACCAGGATGATTTGTCCAGCATAAAAAATCAACTTCTACAGGGTTTTTCTCCTGATGATGCTTATCCATCGGGACCTCCATTGTTTATGGAGACACCAAGGCTAGGTTCTCCACTTGCTCAGATAGAGTTCCCTGATTTTGATGAGGTAAAATTATCTAAAATTACATCTCCATTTAGTTTATCTTGAAAAGCTTGTGACAAATACTGTGATTGGTTTTCCAGATAATGGCTCCAGGTGATTTGATGGATGAAGAACCTGAACAAAGTGGAAGCCAGTCAGATCGCAGAACATCACTTTCAACCAACTGTCCAGATGTTCTAGGTGTTAATCAACTCTTGGAATCGGTAAAAATGATATGCATTTCTTTTTAATCTAAAACATTTTGATTGTACTTTGAATCAAATTTTATATGCTTCTGCTGGAGAATGAATGTGTTTTTACTCTCTTCTCTTAATGACATATGGGAACTATCATATGGATAGGTTTTGGAAACTGCTCGGCAAGTTGCAAGCGTATCCACTTCCTCAACTCCTTTACCTTATGACCAAATGAAGAACCAGTGTGAGGCCCTTGTAACAGGGAAACAACAGAAGATGTCAACCATTTACAGTTATAAGCACCAAGAGGAGACCAAGGCCATAGTTCTTTCAAGTGAAGATGAAGTAGAAGTTTCCCGTCAACCTGTTAAGGTTAGTATTTTCTTACAATAGTTTAGTTTTTCAGTACAAGAGAAGTGTATGTTATAATAGAGTTTTTCTCCAGGATCTATTTAGAATTCAATTGGTTATAATGGTTTGCATGTTTAGTATTATTGACTGATGGATTGCTATGCTGGGTCAAAATAGTTATTGACCAAAATTAAATTATTAAAAGCAACATCTGCTCAATTGTCATAGTATACTCCTATTTTTGAACCGATGTTCCGAGTATCATATCTTCTGCAATATCAGAATTCCCATCAAATGATAAAATTTGTTTCATAGCCTCTTGATTTCTATTGAATTTTTTCAACCAGTTTGTTATAAATAACTAGCGACTGTGTAATGGTATATTTGGAAAGAATATGAACATGCAATGCTGTATGCTTAAATTTTGTGTATTTATTTAGGACAAATATTACCAGTACACTTTTCAACTCTAGTATTAGATGAAACCCCATTTTGCAACTATTCAAGAGTGTGCCTAGGACCTTAGGTTATGTATTTAGGTCAAAATTAGATTTCCCTCAATAGTAGTGTTGAAAAAATAACGTGAAACAATGTCGTGTTCCTCTTTCCTACATTTGATGGAGAGGAGGATCATTCTGTCAGTCAATCAGGATTTGAACCCATGAATACTGCTTTCTCATCTCTTGTGTCATGCATATATATAGACTGACGACTGCGCCTGTATGTATTGATCTCTTGTGCCACATTTTGTGTTATTAGTGGACTGATGAAATTACTCGCAAGTCCCAAATTACATCATAATTTTTTTTCATGAGATAGGACCTCATGCCATAGGAGGGCATAATACATGTCAATGAGTCACAAAGTTGAGTCTCTGATTAGAATTCAGTGTTTTTGTTTTCTGAAAATGATAACAATTTGTCAATACTGTGCCGTTGTGCAGGCACTAGAGTATTCAAAAGGCGATTTGAAGTTAGTAGCTCAGGAGCAATTTCAAGCACAGGATCACGTCCGCTTCCTTTCACACGACACTAGGCAGCATCATTCTTTGAGACTTCCACCTTCGAGCCCCTATGATAAATTTTTGAAAGCTGCAGGATGCTAATGAAGCTATTTTGCAATATACGCCATTTTTTCATTCTTTGTGGTGGTGATGATAGACTAAATGTGTTTGCACTCATGCCCGCGCAACTTCTTTTGTTGGAGGTGTTTTGTTTGAGTCCAGTAGATGTATGATTTTGTCTATAGGCTTTAGCTATATTTGTTAATATTTATAGTTTTTGTTTTTTTTAGAGGATAAATGGTTTTGTTGATAATTGTTTTGTCAATGTATCATTCCTCTATCCCTCACGAGGATCAAATAGTTAAAGCTCCCAATTTGTCATAAATGACTGAATTCCTATGCTGCTCTGCCTCCCAAATTATAACTAATAAAGCAAATTATGGGTGAATTATCATTTGTATATTTTATTTCAAAAGTTTAGGAAACCATATTATGTTTGTGTTGGTTAAAAAAAGGAATATGTTAGACTCTTGTAAGGAAACAAAACAGGTATAGATAAGTGCCTAAAATAGGAAGTATAGATTGTTATGTCTTTCCCAATTAGCAGATGTTAAGTGGCCTAAAATTTCCGTTTATTTCAATATTAAGAATTTAATTTTGATGCATTATTTGAAGGAAGTTTTACACTTTTACGTTTGTATGTACAGATAGTATTAAGGGTTAAATAAATTCTGTCTCTATAAAATATCTCAAATTTTGTTTAATCCATATAAAAAGTATCTTGAGGAGTAACAATTCTTGTTTAATCCATGTATATTTTTAAAAATATATATAATAATAAATACAATATCATATAGTATTTAGAAAGATTTTATTATTATTAACAATTTTTGACACGTACTTTTTATAATAATATACTTCTTCTGTTTTTTATCTATTCAATGAATGACCACTAATGTATATGGCCTATATTATAGATCAATACATCAATTATTCTAAAAGTGAAATTTTGCCTTATAGTAAGGAATGGAGGGAGTAAGTTAGAAAAATAAGAATTTTTAGTACTTGTACGTTTCCAACAATATCTCTTGTAAAAAAATACAAAAGAATATCTCTTGTCAAAAAAACAACATCTCTTATTTTTATGCATGTGTGCCAAAATAAGAAATTGAAAAAAATACAAAAGAATATATGAAAATATGTAAGAGATGAAACGTATAAGTAATTATATTTTGATAAAATAATACTCTATAGAATTTTCCAAAATTTTATGCAATCTAAATATAATAAGTTATTTAATAAATAATAGATACATAAATATAATAGGGGTTCCGTAAAAATAAAATAAAGGGTCTTAAAATTTACAATACAATCACTTTATATTTATATCATATATAATAGTCATTCTTACATGCATGATTTAAAGAGTCATATTTAATACATGAAAATAAAAAAAGATACTATTCTTTAAAAGATATATTGCGGGTATATAGTTGTTGATGCAAGACAACAATATTTAATATTGAAATGCATGACTATAGTCATAATTAATTCGTTAGAATGAGAGAAAATCAATTGAATGTGAATTATTTAATATTAAAATTGATTTTTTTAATTTAAAATAAATAATATATTAATTTTTTATATTTTATTTAATTAATATTCATCACACTTAAATTTCTAGACTAAAAATAAAATTCTTCATATAAGAGATATATATGACATAAACTCTACGAGTTTATGAGTTGAGTTTACGTTTCGATTTCATCTAAACTAAATGAGTTGATGTTAAAACTCGATTCTGACAACCTTGGTCTATGCTTTTAAATAATGAATTGTTAAAAAAAAAATAAACTTTTCCAAGAGAGATTTTTATAATGTATTAAATATGACCTTGAAAAAATTAAAATTTCAAATTATATATTTAAATTAGGATTTAATTGATATACACCGATGATATAAAATAATTTTACACTGTCAACCAATACCAACCATGTTTTCCGCCACTTTACCCCACTTTCTTGACATGACATGGCAAACTAATGGTTATTTATTGAACGATTGTGTAAAACTATTTTACACCGTCGGTGCATATCAATTAAACTCTTTAAATTAACTGAAAAGCAATATTAAAAAGTATGACGGACAAATATTTGAAGACAAAAAGTTGTTAGAAATTTTTTATGAATTTAATTTATATGATAGTCGGTGTAAAGTTATTTTGCACATGCGTCCAATAATAAATATACCGACACATCATGTATGGTAATTAAAAACACATGATGTGTCACATTCATTAAATGATGTGGCAACGCGTCATTGGATGTATGTGTAAAATTTTTTTATATCAACAGTTCATATCATTTAAACTCATTTTTTATATGAATTAAAAATGAAATTTGAAATATTCATAGGACACTTTTATCAACAAGCAAACATGTCATTAATCTAACTCACTAAAATCAATGTCCAAATATGTTGGTGCGAATCAGTGTCTCCTCCTTCTTCTTCTTCTCCAAAACCAATCCATACCAAGGTACTACTAACTTCTTCTTCACAGTGCTGCATTCTTTTATGTGCTTCCTTTTCCTTCAATTTTCTTCATATTTTCAGTGTCCCAATTTCATGTCTCTACGAGGAACAACGCACCCAAAAACATTTCACAACTTCAACTAAACAAGCACATAGACCAGTTTCAAGACAAAAAAGTGAGACTTTCATTGTTGTTTTGTCTCTTACCTATGCAATTTCAATTATCAAACAAAAATTTTTGAATAAAATTTCACTTGCAATATAATTTATGTTAATAATTTTACTACACAGAAGTTTGGTTTGAGTTTGACTAAGATTGAAGGATCTGCATACACAAGAACAGTTGAATTGGGTCAATTTAGTATGTGCTTGAAAAATTAATAAATACTATTTGTAAACCAATCAAAATCATCCACCTTAACAAATATACCGGTACATATCCACATAATATGTATACCAAAGAATTCACCTTTATAGTTTTGGCCTTTTGGGTTGATTCTATTTTATTGAAACATCTTTAATTAGGGAGCTTATAGTATGTTTGTTGTTCATTTATGTAGATGAATGTCCTGCCAATTGGGAAAATGTGCTTGAAGGGATTCGCAAAATGAGTTATTTCGATGATGACACCACGCGAGAGATGATGATGATGATGATATTTAATCTCCTAAGGTCTAAATCTGTCCTACTTATGTTGATTTCGCGCATGGTGAAATAAATTAAACACTAATCTTTTGGTTTGTTTCCTTAATGTGATTATAAAATGTACTTTGAACAGCATTAGCTATTGGTTTTTGGACCATTATTTCATTTTGATTTCAAAAACGATATGAACCTCGATGTGGATAACTTTATTGTCAGTGTAAACTAAATTCTTATGTACATACATAATTAGGATAGACGATTTGCGGTCCCTCTTTTATCGAGCCAAACTAAGGAGCGTGTTACTCGTGGTAAGTACATATACCTTCTCATGTTTATTGTCATGAAAAACATGTTGAGATTTGTTTTCTTTTGATCGTAGTTTGAGAAGCTTCATTCTAAGATTATGAAAAACGTGACTGTATGAAGTAGTTTTGGTCCATGTAATGTTTGGCAGTTGCTCATACAAGTGTAGTCATATATATTTAATAGTGTTTTCCTTCAAGAATAGGAGCAACTCAACGTCTTCGTTACAACGGTCTTCTTACTGCTCATGCAATCAACAAAGCTGATGAAGAAATCATCAAAAAGTTGATAGTTGATTTACCCTGTATGTATGTATGTATGTATGTATGTATGTATGTATGTATGTATGTATGTATGTATGTATGTATGTATGTATGTATGTATGTTCTTTGGTAGCTTTTGAGTAAGACCACTTTTACGCTCATTGCTTAGCGTGGGATCAAGATTCACTGCTGTTACAAATTTCTGCAGTTTCACAAAGTCATGTGCAATTATGATAAAATCAATTTATTTATTTATTTTTTAAAGTTTTTACCTTCTCTCTCTTACCCAAATAAACACTCCTTTTCTCAAATGCACCAAAATGCACCAAAATTCAACTTTAGGAAATCCATTTCCCTTAGCGTGTCGGAGTCTATCAACTCTTGTGGGGATAATTGTTTCAGGTCACCTTCACCACCACTATTTATATAGATCAGACTTTCAATTGCACCCGTTGCGGCAAATGCCTAACAAGAACCTAAAAAATATAGGATTAAAAAAATAAATTAGAATAAGAGTAAATCATCATTTACTCCCGGCAAAATAAGAAAATTTTCGTTTATCCACTGCACAGTTTTTTTTTTTGTTTACCCCTCTGCACAAAATAGATTCCCTCATTTTGCCCCCTAGGTGTACAGCAGGACAAGTGACTGTGCAAACCTGTTGACATGCCTTGTACATGTGGAAAAAATCATTTATATTTATTTTTTAAATTCCACGTCAGATAATATATTTTTTAAAAAATAAAAAATAATTTTTTTCCTACAAAATAAAAAAATAATAATAATTTTCTTGTTTATTTTCCACAATATTTTTTAAAAAAATTCCTACAAAAAAAAATTAATTTTTTTTTTCATACAAATGAATTTAAAAAAATTTCCAACAAAAAAAACAAATTTCCTCCGAAACTAAAAAAAATGAATTTTCTTATTTTGCTCCCAAAATAACGATTTACTCCTAAATAAAGTTTATTTCCGAAATAAAAAATTTAAATATTTATTTTCAAATCTTTTTGAAATAAAAAAAATAATCTTTATTTTTTAAAAACAAAACTTTATTTTTTGTTATTCTCTTTGAATTAAAAAAAATAGACAAAGATTTTCAAAAACAATATAAAATAGACAAAAGAAGTTATTTATAGAAAAAAAATAGAAAAAGATTTTCAAAAAAAAATCTATAATAAAAAAATTTGTTTTTTTTTTTATATTTTAGGAAAAAAAATACTCAATAATTTTGTACGAAAAAAATAGTTATTTGTAGGATTTTTTTTTTTTTGAAAAAAAAAAAAGAAAATTTGTTTTTTTAATTTTGTAGGAAAAAAAATTTTAATTTATTTTTTGAAAAAAATATTTTCTAACGTGGAATTTAAAAATAAATATAAATTATTTTTTCCACGTGTACAAGCCACATCAGCAAATTTGCAAAGTTACTTGTCCTGCTGTACACCCAGAGGGCAAAATGAGGGAATCTATTTTTTCCAGGGGGTAAACAGAAAAAAAAATCTGTGCAGGGGGATAAACGAAAATTTCCTTATTTTGCAGAGAGTAAATAATCATTTACCCTTAGAATAATACGTCTAAAAATAATCTAAATTATGCGACGGTTGTTTTTCCTCTAAAAAAAATATTTGAATACTTTTTACCATTCAAATTATGGACGTCTTCTTCACTATTTTACTTTTGAATGTAGAGAAGATTCTTCTTGACGATTTCTCTTTGTTTAATCATCCCCAATAGAATTCTAGAGGATGTTCGAGAGGAGCGATCACATAGGTCATAAAATTTTTTGGGCACCAATATTTTTACTTAGTGTGTGTATGTGCGTGCGTGTGTGCGTGCGTCTGTGTGTATTAAAATAAATAAATTTATTAATTATTATAACTAAATTTTAAAATAAATTTAGACTCTTATTATCTTGACAGAGAAATCAATTTGAAGAATGAAAATATCAAAGAGGTATAATCTTTAACTTTTCTTTCACATATATATTTAAAATATGACTTATAAAAAAATGAAGCACCAAAATTATAACTTATATAGAGCACTCAAAATCTCAAAAATGACCCTCATCATCTCATTGCTGGTTGATTAGTTTCGTCCATGTTTAACCCTCAATTCCTTGAAAACATGATGAACATACGTTTCACTGAATGTTGGAATTGTTTCGAAAGCTTCACTGAATTCACATAGTGTATGTGTCACCTTGTTTGAGTAGTTTTTATCGTGGATCAACATCCACTCACCAAAAGTGCCATCCACATATTTTTCTGATGGTGGTGAAATTGCTTCAAGAGAGGAAACACAAATGGGGAAAACAACAAAGGTACAAAGCATAGAGAAGGATGTTATCTTGATGTTGTTGATACGTAGAGATGAGAAGGATGTTATGTTTTGTGAAAAAATGAAAACTATGACACCTTTTTTATAGACCTAAACCATGCCCAAATTAGTTCACTCTTCATATTTTTTGGGGAAAATTACATTAACCTCCCTTAAAGTCTCTTTAAATGACACGCACACCCTTCAGTTTTGTAGTAGACACTTACCTCCCTCCCCTAAGTTCTCTTAAAAAATAGATATAAACATCCGTTACAAGTTAACACCGTTTGTTGGTACGTTAACTTCTTTTTTTAAACTTAGGCAAGAAAAACGATTTTTTTTCCTTCTCTTGATGACCATGATTTCCATTATTTATCGTGTGGAACTTGGCTCTAGAGTTGCAATCAACGTAGGGATGGCAACGGACGCCCATGGGTGCGGATTTGACACTTACCAAACCCACACCCGAAATCATCACCCAAACTCAAACCCAAAGACTGTTCGGGTGGCAAAACAACACCCACGCCCACACCCATTAGGTTCGGGTTTTTTCCACCCAAACCCAAACCCGTAGCACATTTGAAAATAATTTGCAAATTTAAGAAATTAAATTTCAACATACACTTTGAAGTAAATTATAACTAAAATTAAGGTCTTCCAAGGAAATTCAAACATAGACTTTCAAGAAATTACATCATAGACTTTCAAGAAATTAAATTACAACTAAAAATAAGGTCTTCCAAGAAAATTGTGGGAGACTATGGGGGTAATTAGGTAATTATAAAACATTTCGGGTGGGTGTATGGATTTCGGGTGTGGGTTTGACTGATACCAAACCCATACCCATATTATCGGGTGTCACCCGAACCCAAACCCAGTCAAATCGGGTTTCGCCCGTTGACTTGGGTTTGGGTTCGGGTGGGTCTCTCGGGTTTGAGTTTTTTTGCCATCCCTAAATCAACGCAGTAGTATTATTATTAATAATAAAAGCCATAACAATAACTAGTCAATTTGAAAGAATGAATCTTAACTTCTTGAATTCTGAATTCTATCCACTATACGGAACAACAATGTAAACCAAATTGATAGTAACGGCGGAACAAAGGCATACAACTTCACACTAAATTAATGGTAACGGCGGAACTAAATTGAGTGAAAACTAAATGTAGCTTGACTTATTTCAAATCCTTATTATCAAACTAAATTGATAGTAACGGCAGAACAAAAGCGTACAACTTCACAAATCACAATTATAAGAGTACTCCCCAACAATATATCATAGCAAAACAACTATGCTGTTAAATGTAGAAATACAGCCTGAAATCATATAACAAAACAATCACCCTGTTTTCACCCAACAATGTACAATTGTTAAGGATAGGGGATTCATGGCATCCAATTTCAATAGACAGTACAAATTACACAGATGACATAAAATTGTCCTCTAATTAATTTGATATTACGCTACCTGAGGAAGTCTACTCTTGCGCCAGATCCAATAGTTGACTCTAATGGGGTCAACTTTTTCTAAAATAGAACAAATAGTTCTTGCTATATCTGAATCTTGTTCACCAAAATCCGAAGTCCTTAAAGCCTCAACGGCATCTTTGAAATCTTCATTTGGATGATAACCGAGGCAAATAAGATCCAACAGAGTACTTAGAGCAAACAAATAGTTGCTCTTAGTTTTCAAAATCTTTAAACATACTGAAGAAACTCGAGTGTCATTTACATATAATGTGCTTTCATCTTTGAAAAGTCCTCGAAGATATCTCCATGAGCTTTCATTTTCCGGGTAGGAAATAATGGCTTCAACGGTGTAAAGCACTTCAGAATCTCTCATAGCTTTCAGTCCCCCCAAGAAAGGAGACCTTGTTATGACAAAATATCTCTGTACAAAATATTACGTGTTAATTTTATCGAAATTGGAAAGATGAAGAAAATGCTTTAAAAGTAAAATGAATTGTTAAATTATTATTCCATACGATGCAAACACACAACATATAATAAGTAAATAGGATTAGAAAGTAATTATAGATTGCTATGTTATTCCATATACAAAGCAAAATCACCCCATTTAATAAGCAAATAGGATTAGAAAACATTTCTAAGCACTCCCTTTGTTCTCTTTTTTCATAATTGGCTATTTGTGTACGGGTAATTAAATATGTAGAACATGTTGGCAATCCTTACAGCAGAATTCAGGTCATTAAAGTATTCAAGAAATTGAACCTTAGATTGATTAAATCATAACAGCTAAAATTAAAGACTAGAATAAATGAAACTTTGCCAAAGTACTGTGAGATTGAGATAGTTGTTTCTCGATTGTAATTATTGGGAAATGTAACATTTTGGACGGTGAGATAAATATAAAGGATACTACATGCATTTGATCTCTCAATTAGTTAGTCAACAATCATAAAATTCCATGTTGAATATTTAGTTATGTCATGTCGTACCAAAACTAAACATAACATGCACAACAGTTGGATACCTGATTCCAAGCAGAATTGTTAAACATGTCTTCTGCAAGCAGTTCATTACAATAATTGAGTTCATCTTCCCATCCTCCTAGTGTTTGAAGAACCCACTGTCCGTACAAGAAAAGTAAAATGAGTGACAATAATAATATGAACAGGCAAAACTGGGAGAAACTTAGATTCACGGAGACGATGGAAGAAACAAACCTGCCTATGAGACCATGCATGATAATGTTTGGCGTCAATAGACAGTATCTCCTTGGTGAACTCGAGTTCACTATTTCTAGCTTCAAGTCCTAATTTCTCAGCAACCCATCGTCTATGATGCCTATAAACATCTGGCATCAAGATCAATGTGATGATGTGTATGCAAAATAATCTAAAGAAAGCACTTCAAAGCAGGACATCTTGAATGTATATGGTTTACATAAGAAACCACTACCAAATATAAACTATAAAAGATAACAGTTATATACTTCCTCAAAATTCTTTCATGCAACTAAATGCCATGAAAGTATGAACAAAGAAACATGTTCTTTACAATTCAATGAAGGGATGATATGCAAATAAGAATAACTTTGAGTCACAGGCCAGCAACATCTACAGGTGAATAACCATCTCTGTTGGATATCATATTACCACCATGGTTTAATTTGTAAAACCGCAGGTGAATAAACTTGTGTGGTGCTTAGCCCATTGAACTTATTTTTTATGTTATGCATTCAACAAAGTCTAGAGTTTGCGACACCCACTATGGTTGATGAAGGTGGGAGAACATAAATGTCAAGAGAAGGAAGGGGAGTAGTAGTAACTATTGGAGGAAGGTTGAATTTTGAATGTGGTAATGAAAGAAGAATGGTGGATGGGATTGATCCATGGAGGTGGGTCAGTTGCAGGTCGGTTGCCAACTTGATGAATAACAAACAAACAAAAAAATAATCACATAGAAGTATAGAACCGGTCAACAGGTAAGTGGTAACAAAAAATAGGTAATGTGGCATGCAATAAGAGGTTGTGTCCAAACGCGAGTGTCTAAACGTTTGTTACTAGCATTACTCTTCCACTATTAATGATAAATATAAGTACCCAAACACAATACAAGTGACGTTTGGAGTTGCACAAGTGTTCCTTGGATACAGATCTACAACTTTCAGCAAGAAAAAAGAAGACACAAATCTGGTACAATAACTAGTTTTAGTAAAGGAAGCCTAATGCTATAACTCTGATACATGGACACACTTCAAAAATAGTAATATAGATGGAAAGGCCACGTAATTAGCTGTGTCCGATAATTTATCAAGTTTGCTGCATTCCACTATGAGGAGTGCTAGCAACACACTCTTTAACAAACACACTCTAAAACACTCTCTTCTATTGGTTAAAATTTATATGGGTCCCATAAAAGTTATATGGGTCCACATTTTTTTATGGGACCCATGTGAATTTCAACCAATAAAAGAGTGTGTTGGAGTGTGTTTGTTAAAGAGTGTGTTGCTAGCATTATTCTTCCAGTATTAATGATATAATAAGTTCCCAATTACAACTTAGCCTAATGCAGTATCAATGGAGAACTCAAGTACACCTCAGACAGAAATCTATAACTTTCAAAAAGGTAAAAGAAACAGATATACACAGATACTATTAACTAGTTTAGGAAAGAAAATAAAAGCTAGTGCTGTAAAGCTCCTACAGGGAAGTATGGATACTCCATAATAGTAGTTATACCAAGTCAAACACCTTATAGATACCACTCTGCAGTTTCAGTTTCAATAATTTGTGTACTAGTATATTGTAATATAGTATATGGAAAATGGAAATGCCACAATAATTAGCCTAGTCAAATAAATTTATAATCTTGTGATATTCCCACGATATAATTCTATGATTGGAACCTATGAGCACCAACTCTTAATTCTATAATCTTGTTAATATTTGCATCTACTTCAAACTAACAAGGGATAAATTTCCATTAAGTTAACATTTCAGACGATTCGTTGCAAGAACACCACAGTCCACAAACCACCATTCCATTTCTACACAGAAGCCATTCACTAAAAAAAACCTATAACAAATCGCTACGAATCACTATCACTACGAACGAAGAAAGAGATCTCACCAAATCTGATAATTTTTGGAATTTCCACTGGCAACTTTCCCCACAAATTCCCTTTCAACATGTAGGTCAACTTTTAGTGACTCAAGTAATAACCTTCGAAAATGCCACACCTATAACAGAAAACAGAACACGAATTCCATTAAATCATCACAAGATTACAAAAGCTAATTATCATATTGATTAAATCAATGAATAAATCTATTTTAATTTGCATTGAATCTGAATTTGAAAAAGGAAAATTATAGTTAAGGTTGTTTCATACAGTGTAATTTCCGGCATTTAAACCGATAGCTTCTGCGGTAAGAGAAAGAGCGCGAGATGAATGTTCATTGGCGAAGTAAACAGCTCGAAAGTAATCCATAACTTCGGAAAACTCTTCGGAGTAGTTGATCGGAACAATCGGATTAGGACCGTCGTCTTGTGGAATCGGAGTAACGTCGGACCACTCCGGTCGCAAACTTATCGGAACACGATCGTCGTTCTCGTCTTCGATTCTTCCGGCCATCGTTCTCGATTCTTCTTTGATTCAGTTATGTTCACTCTCACTCACTTCTTCTTGTTATTCCTTTGCTAGTTAGTTACAACTTCCTAGAACTGGAAACTGGAAAGAACTAGATAGGTAGTGTTTACTTTTTATTGGGCTTAATATTTTGCATTAGTTCGGCCTGTTTCGGAGCACTTGTTAATCATATTAAAAAAGGAAGTAAAAGATAAAATTAACGTCGGTAAAAGAACTTTTTACATTTTTAAGGTGTTGAATGCACAAATTTCAAAACAAAATTTTCATATTAATAAGCTTAAATAGTGTTCGTAGCACCGTTTACCATTTTTCGACAAATAATTCTCGTTCTATAATGCAAACCATACGACAAAGATGTGAGAACATGTTCTTTATTTTTCTCTCAATATAGTACCAATATATCGATCGAGTTAGACATGACTCGGGTGAGATTTGCTCAAGCTATATGTTCAAGCTTGATTCATTAGAGGACTTTTTATTCGAAACAAGCCCGTCTGAGGACTTTGTTTAATATGCACATAAATCTTTCACCATCCACAAACTTAGTTTGTCCATTTAATCAATAAATTTCACCATTGAATCAATTCACCATCCACAAACTTAGTTTGTCCATTTAATCAATAAATTTCACCATTGAATCAATATGTCACATCACATCTCATTCGATCTAATGGTGAGACGTATTGATCCAACGGTAAAAACAAGTTTGTGCATAATAAAATATTTGTCCCATATATGTACCATTGACTTGGCCTACTCTTTTTTTTTTTTTGACTAAATAAAAGATATTCATTCATTCAAATTGATAAGAGTACATCGATGCAATACAAATCAAAATCGCTAAAAACAAAAAGGATGAATCTGCGAACAAACTCACAGCATCCGTGTTAATAGCATCAAACGGCATATTGCAAAAGCCTACATATTTGACTATATTGAAGTTTCCGGAACATTCATGTCGCCGGATCTGTAGCGTTGATGGTACAAAAGTCATTGATTGGATCTGCACTGGATCAACCTTAATCTTCAAACCTGAAACAAATGAACACCGCACAAAGACGGGACAACAATACTCCGCACTAAGACGGGACAACAATACTCCGCACTAAGACGGACAACAATACTGAAAATCAAAACAAAGGATAAAATCGCAAAGATGAAAACAAAACTATAAGACTTAAACTATGTGAAAATCACTTATTTGTATTAAAAAGCAAGAAGGAAAAAATGTAAAGGGGTGATTTTAGGCCAAAAATTGACCTAAAACCACCCCTCTATGGGTGAGAGAAGAAGAAGAAAATCAAAAAGAGTTTTAGGGCCGGCGGTGGTTCTTAGATGAGTATATGAGAAAGTACTGGCCTACTCTTATTGTGTCTATTTTTCCTCATCTGCAGCTATAATTATTGTATTGCAACAACTGTTCTTAACTTAATCTCATTATTGTGATTCTTATTTTTCTCATCTGCAACAATCATTATTCTCATCTGTCATCTGATATAGATGAGCTCGACTTTGAAATTTCAATGAAAAATGTCGAAATTCTCAACTGTTCTCAAAATAACAGCTTTGCACAGAAAATGATGCAATTAACTAAGAAAATACACGTTTCTTCAAAAAAAAAAAAAACACTAAAATAAAAAAAGAACATGCTAGTATTTATTTCAATATAGCTTTTTATTATTTTTTTTCAACCAATATGTGAGTTTCTTTCCAACAATATAAGTGTACAAAAAAATCGAATGAGACAGTTTTGCACAGAATACTCATGTCAACTAATTCTACAAATTCAGAGCTTCCTTACTACTAAGCTATACGAAAAATGGAGAAAATTTGTACCAAAAAAGATATGGAGAGATTTTAAATGTAAAAAACAAAAGAATGCTAGAGATTCAGAGTATAGAAGTATGAATTTTGTCTAGATGTTTTTTCACTTAATGTTTTCTATGGTAGTCCATCTGATCTTTGAATTCTTGTTCACTTGTGAAAGAACTTCCAGATATCTCTGTCAGCCAAATCCTTAACCAAATGAACTCCAAAAACGCCCTCCTCGTCTACCAGATTTCTCAGCTGTCGTACTCCATTACTAAAGCCAACATAGTGCTTCTTAGTTGGAGCTAGATATACCACACCGTATGGAGGCCTTATACACTGTTATGAAAGGGAAACCAGATAAGAGGGAATAGAATGTTCTTTTAATTTAATTTAAAACTCAATTTAACAATTCAATTAACATCGACTAGGCAAAACTTATGCAATCGGGACAATGGCAAATAAGATCAAAATAATTAGGCGCATATAAGATTCTCATTGCGCAGAGACAATCAAGTACAAAGAAACAAACCTTCTTGATGAGAGCATACAACTTCTTCAAAGAGGTAACTGAGTATGGAATCTCTGTCATTAAAATAATATCATAGCCGCGATCCCCCTGATCTGCTTCATTAGCTCTTTCCCATGCTCGACTCCCAGAGAGTTTTTGAGACCTTCTCGAACTAGATTCGCGCCCAATGATGCTACCATCTTGGCTACTACATCCATCCATAAAATCTTCCTCGGAGAAGCTCAAACTCATTCCAGGCGTCACTTCATATCCATCATTTTTCACAGTAGACAACACACCAGGTAATTCTTCCCAGTCCCCAGCATAAAATTTAACTGTTGGTGCTAAAGTCTGTCTTGAAGGAGTAAGGGGAAGGGGAGACTCTGGTTGTCGACTCTGCCTATCTCGAGCTTGCTTGAGATTAGCAAGGACATTCGGTACAGTTGTGCATCTTACAGTTTCTGCATTTTGATCTTGAAAATGCACCACGGAAGCTCCCTGTGAAATAAAGAATCATTTAGAGGGCAAA
Organism: Trifolium pratense; assembly: GCF_020283565.1. NCBI lineage: Eukaryota > Viridiplantae > Streptophyta > Magnoliopsida > Fabales > Fabaceae > Trifolium > Trifolium pratense. The sequence goes on along the minus strand of NC_060065.1, from coordinate 54,182,939 downwards.
GCATATTATTCCAATGAATGAATGCTTCTTTGAACGCATGGGAAAAAAGTATAACTAATGTTTGTTATTCTCCCAAAATATGATTAAATTTTCTCTTCTTGCCACGAAACTTGTTTATCAGTTTGCAATATTACCGAAAAAGAATCCTAAATCTTAAGGTTGGTGGAACCAGGAAGATATTGGTCTGTTTGTTATATACATTTGGCAACACAAACATGTGTTGGATGGAAGGTAACATGTGTTGGATGGAAGGTATGGAACAAAGGTGCAAGCAAAGTGCACGGCAAAGCCCAATTTTGACATTGTTACATTGAGAATAATTTAAGCCAAACATGCTGATTGTGTAATTTGTATGTTCAAGTATTCGAGCTACATTAAACCAACACCTACACAAACTAGATAAATGTTGAAGTTCTTTACAGCTATGAAATATAAACAAGCTAGTGACAAATGACCCAGAAAAAGAGAAAGTAAGCACTGAAACCACAAGTGCAACTAATATACCTTCAAGCAAGCAAAGATTCCAGGAAGTCCATAGTTGCAATTGAGCTGCAAGAACCGTGAGGCAAAGAGTTATTAAATTATGAATAATAATTACCACTGAAATGACTGAAAAATATGGAGCAAGGGAGAAGAAAAGAGAGAAATCTCATGACAATGATATAGCGAACATTGAAAGCATTTTAAAAAAATTGAGAGAAACAGTGAAGCACAAGAATTAAAGACACCGCCAAATTAAGGCATAATACCAAGCAATAATCTATTTCAACAAGTTACCTCAAGAACTCTTTTTCCTCTGAAGGTCAGTTGCCCATCACGAATCTCATTCTTAAGAACATTGACAAGATCAATGGAACTGGCCCAGGATTTTAGATAGCCTGCAAAGTAACAGATAGATCAATCTGATACTACCCCTCCTTTGTAATTGATGAGGAAATAAATTACATTACATGTATATTATATATCAAAGCATAATTGTTAAATATTTTGAACCTATACAGCATTAAACCTTAGGGACTTTCCTTTTCCTTTCATGCCAAAATTTTTTTGCCCTTAAGTATCATATTCATAGCATAGCATACCACTAGGGGTGTTCATGGTTTGGATATTTTAGTATCCAGACCATATCCATATAATAACCAATAAAATGGATGGGATTTTACAACCATTTCCAAAAACCGGTTTGAGAAAACAGAACCATCTCCACAAGCACAAATCAAGAGGTCTATAATCACCGTCATAATTACAATAAATTTATTTTGAAAATTCTCATTTTGAAATTAAATAAGTTGTTGCATGATCTTATCTTTGATAGCTTCAGTGAGAGTCGGTTAAGCAAACGACATGGAAATTAATTTGTAGTAATAGCTGTAAATAAATTAATAATAGAAGGCATGAAATTGATGAATGAATCAATTGTAAAATTGCTATCAACAACTTGCTTCGTGATCGTGGAATTAGAAAATTGATTCAACGAAGGTTCACGTATATAGAGATTCATGATTGTGGAATTAAAAAAATCGAAACTAATCTAGGTCGTTAAAAGTGTGATCTCTTAAATACTCTTTTGACATGAAATTAACCAACATGAAAAGTACAGCACCAGATGTGAAAACTGAAAGGAAAAAGAAAATGAAATAATGGAAAAATATAAAGAAAGTTGCACCTATAGATCTGAATATGATGTTCTTTGCAAATATACTGGAGAGAGAGTGGGTTTAGCAAATATGACTATATTTTTTGTTATGGGTATCCAACAGCTTGGAATTGGATATGGTTATCCAACAAAACCAAGATATGGACCGGTTACTAACTTAAATAAAATTATCCGGTTTTTTGGCAACCGGATATGTATATGGTTATCGATATCTCACTTATCCGGTTAAAATGAACATCCCTACATTCAGCGATTCTCTATTATAATAATTGGTTGACTGTGTTATTTTTACATAGTAATGCACTAGGAAAAAAATACTGGTTCACAGAAAAATAATCACACATCCAACACCAGCAGACCGAAATAACATGTACATACCGTCTGGTCTTGAGGATGTCTCTGAACCACTGAACCCTATGATATCAGCAACACTCACTATTCCCTGGAGAAGGTTTAAGATAGCATCAGTTTCAGCCCAACTATCTAACTAACTGATACACAAACATAAGCTCTAAAATTACGTCAATATCATTGAAGACAAAATTTATTGTGATAAATTTTTCAAGAAAATGAGGGCATAAAAGAGTTCTCATTAAGCGATATTGCAAATTCGTCATTCAAAAGTGCATGCGATACCACATAAATGTTAACTAAAGGATCTTATTGGGCACGTTTGCCAACTGCACGACACGGCATCCCAACCAAGAAAATTATTTTATCTTATTATAACATATTATTAAAAAAACCAAAAGATAAACAATGGATTATTAAACTTCTGTACACGCAGTTAATTAATAATTTTTGATAATTGTCTTTCCACTAATACCAACCAAATGAAAGAATGGAAACCAGCCTAAAATCGTTCCACTTTCATTGATTCAACAATAACACTAATTTCCCATAAAGAATTTAAATTAGGAAAGGGGCAAAAAAGAGGAGCTCCTATCAACTTGTTCAGGAAAATTTGTAATATGGAAAAAAGAAATAGCTTTCGAGATTATATTCTTCCAAGCCATTTGATCATGCTACCCTTCAGAAAACAATTACTGTGGAATGAACAATGCTTAGATTTACCTTAAAATGGTCAATATTTTCCCCAGTGTCCTTGTCCGAGTGAAATGCCTGCAGAGCATGACATATTTAAATCTGTTATACTTTAATCTACATTCACCTCAAAAGTAGGCAAGAAATTTCATCTAAATGGCTTAATTTCGAGGAAATTTTTTTCCCCTGTTGTCGGTTGGTTCGGGGGTGATTGGTTGGATGAAATAAAAAAATGGGAGCTGTACCTTCGAAGGAATAATCTCCACTGCTGGTGACACAAAATGAATATCTTTCTCAGGAATGGAGGATATACTGAGACTTCCACGATCATGAGTTACTAGGCCAGGCAAGCATTGTGCAAGTATTGCCGGTGCACGCATCGCGATAGGTACAAAAAATCAATCGCCCAAAGAACTGATAATATAAGCTACAAATACAATCATATATTAGAATTAGGAATACAACACAAACACCACCTATCAATCTTTTACACTTACACCACTTAATTACTTTCAATAGAATGTGATATTAACCGGTCAAACCATTAACTCGTGTAATATTATCTTCATGATCACATATTCAAATAATTTGTATATATGTTTCCTAATTTCCTAATAGTGTCATTTACTTATATTTTTAGTAACACTTTATATACATTCAAATAAGGTGTCTAATGAAGTATTATAAATTTTCATAAACTTTCAATTAAACAATTTGACCGAGCAATTTCACATTCTAACAAACATTATTAAGTAGAACTATTAATTGATCATATCACTTAGAATTAAGTTAAATAAAAATATTAGACAATAATCACAAAAATCAAATTGCAGTGTATTTTAACAACAAGAAACAAAATCATACACATAATATTAAAAACATCTTAATCACAAACAGTAATTAATTTTCATAAAAAAAAAATAAACAGAATCTGAGATCATGAATTGCATGATTAAGCGAGAATCAAACAATATATAAAATCGGAAGCAAAATTGATACGAGAGAAAGCGTAATTATACATGATCACAAAAAATAATAATAAAAAATTGAAAATAAATAATTGAGGAATTGGAAAAGCGAAGAGATATACCTGAAGGAAGAAGAAGAAAAGAGAATATGAGAGAGATTTGAGAGATAGATTTTGTGAAGAGATGAAAAAATGAGATTGAAACAAAAATTTCAAAGTCTAAACTGTAAACAAAGAAAAGAAAGTAAAAGGAGGAAGAAACAGAGAAGAAGCTTCTTCGGCGTCAGAGAGGTGTATGCAACAGTAAATGATGTAATTACTAAAATATCCTTTTTGGTGTGTTTGTAGTTTTGTACAGTTGTATTGTGGGGTCTATTTAGATCGAATGCTTTTTGGTCCTTTTGTTCTTTTTGGAACCAACCCCGTTTTGATTAGAGCATTATTAGCTAGTGCTCTGTATGTACGGATATTCTTTTTAGGTATACTAACCCCACACTATAAACGTTCGTTTTTTAAATCTTAAAAAGTTATCTCAATTAATCTATTTCATTGGGGAAAAAATCAGCTATTAGTTAGCTTATTACATGCTTAGGGTGGTTTTTTGTGTTTGTATATTTTGTTTTGAGCATTTTTGCGCGCTTAAATATTAATCATGACATGTGTTAAAGAATATTTTCTCTAACGATTTTGTTGGATATGAGTACGTCAGAAACTCATTTGAACATTAGGTTACATAAGTGATATGTTTGTCGTCTAGGCAAAAAGAAAGCATTTGTCATATGGGTGTTTAAGTCTGAAAGTTCACTATTATTGATATATGTATAAATAAGATATTTTGATACATACATAAAGTAATATTGAGATATGATTGACCACATCGACAATTAATCGGTTTACCTAATCATATCATAGACATAACTAACGATACATGAATAGACACTTTAAATGCTTTCGATTCAGGTTACATGTTTAGATTTGTTATGTGTATTTGTATATTTTGTGCATATTTTGAGTTTCTATATGCACTAAGAGCGCCTTAACCCGCCTATATATTCATCATGACATGTGTCAAAGAATATTTTGTCTGACAATCTTGTTAGATATGAGCATGTTAATTAGAAACTCATTCGAAGATTAGGTCACACAAACGATACACTTATTGTCTAGGCAAAATAAAATCATTTGTCTTATTGAGTGCCTAAGTCTAGAAAGTCACTATTATCATATATGTATGAATAAGATATCTCATCACACAAACACAAAGAGCATCGTCACACACCTAAATATTCATTGTGACACAAACACTATTCTTTTAGGAGTCAGGATATGTATAATTTGCTTATGCTTATTGTTATTGGATAAAAATCCAATTTTAATTTTAGTGATGTTTTGTTTTTACCCTAAATAGATTAGAGTATATAAAACAGTCTATATGAGTATAATTCAATTGATAAGAAAATTATAATATACAAGAGTCAAAGTTTAAACATGGTATTCACTATTTATTCATTTAACAGGATTAATTATCAGCGACTAAATTATTTGAAAAAAGGTCGTCACATGGTATAAAGTTTTTTTTTTTTTTGAACCACACATGGTATAAAGTTTAACACATGTGTTAATTGTTATTTTAGTTTTGTCTCCTTAAGCCACTCATTCCATCCTTATTTTTCATCATTTATTTGACAATATATACTATATAGCATCAAGCAATATCTTTCTATGATAAAACCAAAATATCTCATAGGAAACCGGTAGAAGAATTGATCTTTTTTCCAGTTAGGCCGATTAAATCTGTGCACAGATTTATTTTAGTACATTTTTAGAAAAACACAAGACTTATTATAAAAATAAATTAAAAAGATTAAATAATGTATGTAGAGTCCATAAATTGAATCTTGGTCAAAGAAGATTATGAGGCCCATTTGAACTATGCAAATATATAAGTATTCTATTATATTATATTTATAGCTAAAATGATTATTTTTGTTAAACTTTTGACTCAAAATTTTAGTTATAAAACTTGTTTGAATTGCTTAGTCTTTATGCCGAACCGGCAATCTTCTAACATATATTTTTCTGTTTAGATGAGATGTCAAACTCTGAACCAAATGGTTAAAAGAACCAAACATCTATAATTTTTGTCGTAACTTATTTAATGTTGCTGGATACATAAACCTTGTTTGATGCTATTACAAAAAATTGATTTACTTTAATTTTCTGATGAATATAGAGTTATTGAGTTCTCTCTATTTTGTTCATCCCCTTGAAATTCATTCAACAATTGAATTCAACTCAAATTTTGTTTTCATCTTTGCAGAACATGACAATGAGTTGACATGAGGAGGGGAAGGAACGTTCCATTCAATTTCCGACCACCAGCTAGTTCACCTATGTATCAGGTCAGATATTGTCTATTCTATTTTCTGCTTATAAAATTAAAATTCATTACAGTAAGTACTCATAGTCATTGACCATTTTTTATATAAAAATATAGCAATATTGCAGGACTAGACCTATTAAATTAATTAACTTTGAAAAGTAAACGCATTTTTGTTTTATTCATATGTTGTCTTGTCACAAAATGAACAAGAAAATTCAAAACAGAATATATGATCACAAAATGTGATAGCTGGTTTAGATTAATTCCAAATGACTTAATTGACCAAATGCTTTGAAAAAGTGCACAGTTTGAACAAATTAATTCAATATGGCTAATTAACTGCTACTGGTCATGTATTAGGTAAAAGGGATTATACAGAAAATAAATGGAAGAAACAATGAAAATCTATGAAACACTCCTTAAATTAGGTGTGTCCCGGTGTCGGATACGCGTCGATGTCTGATAGTTATAAATATTGAATTATTTCATTTTCTCAAATTATTATCGGTGTTGACGTATCAGTGTTTGTAGCCATGGGCGGAGCCAAGGCCCGACAAGCCTAGGCAGTTGCCCGAGCTCTGACCAAAATTTTTGGTATTTTTAGGGCTTTTTATTATAAGTTTTTAGTGGTTAGTTTAGGACAAAACTAAGATTTTAAAGGATTAGTTTACGGCAAAATTGAGAATTTTTGTTGGACAATTTATATATTATGTCACATGTAAAAATTATCCAAACTCTCTATAATATTTATGGCTCCGCCATTGTCTATAGTATATCCAGTATATTGTGTGTCTATGCTTCATAGGTGAAAACACATGCACTAGCAAGAACTTTTTCTAGTAAGCTAACTACTTATGCAGGTACAACATGTGAACTATAATAATTTTTTAGACACAATCAATACAATATGCAGGATAATGTTAAAATAATTTCAACATAAAGTTTGATAATTATTTTAATTTTTCTAAAATTATTGCTTATATACATGATGTCATTATTCACCAACATTACGTTAGTACGAGTGAAACTAGACTCAAATCCCATAAAAAACGTGTTAGGTTCGAACCTTGTAGATCGATAATAAAAACTTGGTTAGGAGGAGGAGAGATCCCACTATAGGTGGTCAGACAGATTCTTCAACAGAAATTAGAAATTGACAAAAAGTCGGCGGTATGTTCGCACCGATAACACTATTACAAAAGTCACTGTATTCAAACAAAATTTTGTCTCATGATAAACAAAAACTCTATTAAACCCTATGTATACCACCATGTCCTAACACACATGTTCTTCAATTACATGTGAAGTGAGTTAAAGGCCTAATTAAGTTCTAAGTTATGACATAATTCATAAGTTACAGTCATAGTCATGTTTCCTCTACATTTAGTTTGGAAGATACCTATGCATGTGCTTGTGAATTATTGAAGAGATTCCTCCAGCATAAAATCATCACCAATAAATTCAGAATCAAGTCCCTCATGTCCATCAAATTCATTGAGCCCTACCAATGTCTCAATTGCAAATTCTTGGTCTAAATCAAAATATTCCAAAGGAATGTCTATGTCTGAATCAAAATCCTCGTCGCCTTTTTGTTTGCGGCCCTTTATCCTAGATGTTTTTGATCCGGAGTCAAAAACAAGTAGTTTTCTAGGTGAGCTACAAAATGAACTTTCATCAGAATCCCAATTGAATTCCCCTTCAAATGGCCAAAAAAGTGGTTCGTCGCCATTGAACTCTTCTATGTCAGGAGTTTTCAATAGATTCTCTGCTGAAAAAACATCTTCTGACTCGCTGCAGTGTGGTGTAGTGAATGAAGAAATGGTAGAGACTGAAGGAAGAATCTCATTACCCCAATTTATCTTAAAAGATGAGATTGGAGAACCAACATGGACACACTCGAGTGCATGTTTTGAGTCTGGAGTCCACTCGCTGTCTTGCTCGTCAAGTTTGAGTAAGGAGTCCCAGTAACTTGGCGTACCTATGTCTGAGATCTCGGTTTCAGAATCACCGTTGTAGCTTAGAGGACTAGAAGAGTCCTCAGATATCATTGAATCCGAGAGCCATTTAGAGTCTTCCTCTTCAAGACTTAGTAAAGAACGCCGATAACTTGCTTTGTCCGAAATCCATTCATTGTCTTCCTCTTCAAGTTTCAGCAATGAGTCCCAGTAACTTGGCGTGCCTACGTCTGAGATATCGGTGAAAGAATCACCAATGGAGCTTAGAGGACTAGAAGGGTCCTCAGATATCATTGAATCCGAGAGCCATGCAGAATCTTCCTCTTCAAGACTCAATAAAGAATCCCAATAACTTGCTTTGTCCAAATTCAACTCACCGTCTTCCTTTTCAAGTTTGAGCAAGGAGTCCCAATAACTAGGTGTGCCTGTGTCTAAAATCTCGGTGAAAGAATCAGAATTGTGGCTTAGAGGTGTTGACGAGTTCTGAGATATCATCGAATTTGAGAGCAATTCAGAGTCTTCCTCTTCAAGACTTAGCAAAGAATGCCAGTAACTTGTTCTGTCAAAATACGAAAACTCTGATAAAACATCATAATAGGTGGATGAGGAAATACTGTGGGGAGACCCTAAGCTCTCATAGTAGCAAAGTCCATCATTGACATTGTTTGATCGTTCATTTGGAATGATGCTTCTGTTGGATAAAGGAACCTTCTCTTCATGTTTTACATTGCAACCGCCGAAAAAATTGACCTTTTTGCTCAATAGAAAGTATGAGCTTGTCACTAAATACAACCAGAAAGCCAACCAGTTGTGATTCTCTTCAACAAACAAAGAAGAACTTCTCCGGTTACCGCAGCATTGATGAAAATCGTTATTTTTCTCTGATGATGATACTTGAGGGCAAATAGCAGTTACTTGATTTCTCATATTACAAAGCTGAACAGTTTGTTTTTGTTCTTCTATCATGCAACCAGTGACACTTCCTGTTAAACTCATTCCAGTAGCTACCATCTTCAATAAGGATTTGTGACACACTGTTACATTGGTATAACCATAGAAACATGAAGATAATTGACAATTTGCTAGCACATTACAAAAATGTACTGTTAATCATACAAACAAATTAACTGTGAAGTACTGTATATGATAAGTTGGACTACGTTATGAAGCACGGACACGATTAGACGTGTTCGGTGTCCGACACCAACACGACACTGACACTTATGTCTTTTTAAATAAGACCGACACTTATGATTTCATTGAATTATGTCATTTTCTCAAATTATCAGTGTCGATGTGCCAGTGTATATGTGTCGTGCCCGATGTCCGTGTCTGTGCTTCAGAAGATTCACGACTAGAAAAAAAGGAATCAGTTTAAAGGTGTAAATAAATCTATGAAATGTTAATCATACAAGCAAATTACAAGAATTGCAGAGCAAAATGTGTAGCATTATGTTACAAAGTCACCTATGATTTTATTTTATGATCTATTTATTCACACATACTTCTAATTGATCATATCCTATCCTATTTGTGACAATTTTTGTGCTTAAAACTTTGTACCAAATAGAATTCCTAGTATAATCTTAACAAAACAAAATAATTCACAAATTGATGGTCGATACTCGGTAGATCTAGAATAAGTTCATTTAAAATCACCGTTTATCATCGTAACTTTGTTCTAAATGATCGATACGCAACAATTACAGATTCACCTATGATTTTATTTTATTATCTATTCATTCACACATACTTCTAATTGATCATATTCTATCCTATTTGTGACAATTTTTGTACTTAAAACTTTGCCTAACAAAACAAAATAATTCACAAATTGATGGTCGATACTCATAGATCTACAAAAAGTTCAATTAGAATCACAGTTTATCATCGTAATTTTGTTCTAAATGGTCGATACGCAACAATTTTTAGAATTTCGACAAAACTATAATCATTTCCAACAACAATTAATATAATCTTCAGTTACATGTTCACATTTTTCAATAAATTCGTCAGAATCACGTATCATCGCGATCAACACTCTCGAACTTCCACAGAATCACGTTACCATTGCCATTTGAAAACATATATAATTAAAGCTGCTCTAATAACAACATATTGAAATTGCATTGATCAATAGTAAAGAAAAAATATAGATAAAGGATGGAGAAAAGAATGTTACCTTCCGATCGTACGCACGGGTATTTTGCTAGTAATAAGGTAAGAGTTGAAAAAAGTGAAAAGTGATGAGCTTATAGAGAATGAGAGAGAAACCCTAGAAAAGTAGAAAGAAATTACACACGTTGCAAAAAAGTGAGTGAAGGTGAAATGGAAATGAAATGAGTGTGACTCGTGTGAGGATATCTTATTAAAGCAATAATCTCAAAAATGGTAGTTTCGCGCTAATACCGGTTGGCGCTTTGAGTGCAATACAAAACGTGGCATTCCTTTTTTAACTTTGTAGTAAATTAGATTAGATATTTTTAAGCTCTACTTCAATTTAGATAATAGCTACTTAAAAGTTGTATTGGACTATATATAGATTATCATATTATAATAATAATAATAATAATAATAATAATAATAATAATAATAATAATATATTTAACCAAAAAAATGATAATAATATAATAATGTTTTGTGTTATTAATCCATAAAAAATTATAATAATGTTGTGTGTTATTTATTTTTTGGATAATTATATTAAAAAAATTACGAAGTTTATACCGTATTAATCCCTGTCAAAAAAATTGTGAGTAATATAAAGTAGGTTTTTTCTTCCGTTGAATTTTCTATATAAACATAAATCATGAATTAAACTTGTGATAATTTGTTTAAGAGGTTTAAGTCTCTTACTTGATTTTATATAAAATAGAAACATGTAGAGCGTATAAGATAGACTCTCTCCTCTTCTAATTAAGTTTTGTGAAATTATCCTAATACTCTAGAGTTCGACCTATCTAATATTTGATTTACTTAAGTGATTTAAATTTGTTAGCACTTATATTATTTGTGTAAATTACATGTGTATTGGTAAACCTTAATTAATTGTACTTATTTTTTTGGTTTTCACTGTCTGGGAGTTTTAGAAGAAAAGAGTGGGGGTAAATTCTTTTTCTTTATATAATAGAGATAAAGATGGGGTAACTTTTTGATGATAAAGGAAAAAGCAAGTAAAAGGGAAAGACTTATTACTAACAAAAACATATGCATTTGGAAGAGTTTTAAAGGATTCCAAAAAAATTCAAATTCATTATTTTTTATTTTTTTTGGGTACATAATTCATTATTTTTCTTTATAATGCGTTCAAAATAAATTTGTTATGATTTATTATTTCCATTTCATCCACTTCAAATACTTTATATCAATGTAATATTAGTTATTTAATTCCTTTATAATACTTTTATCCATGTAATACTAATTATTTTATTTCAATTTTATTACATGATTAAAAGCAAAAATAATTTGATTCTGAATATTCTAGATGAACATACTGAGTGTAGCAAAATATGTCTAATAGTAATTCTTTTCTTTTCTTTTCTTTTTTTTTTGTAGCGTATTCATTCCCCTAATTGGCTAAATCTCCTTCCGTTTGATTTCTTTCCTTTTATTTTATGATTCCTTTCCTTTTATTTTATTAATCATAAAAATTATAAATAAAGTCCTTATATAAAAATCACTAATTACTATTCTTCAATTTTTCCTATTTTTTGCGTAAAAAATCCTAAATATATTAGGTAAATATTTGATTTCATTAAAATTGAATAGAAATTGTCAAAATATATATTTATCCTTTTCATTCCTCCTGTGCTTTATCATTTTCACATCACTCTCATTCTCTTCGATCTGATATATAAGTGTTTTTGGAAAGAAAAAAAAAATATGTAAATGGTTTTTTCTTTACCAAACGGTTTTCTAATACCGGCGCCGTTGTTCGATCTTTTTTTGGTTTTATCCAATTTCAGCTGTTTTTTAGTAGTTTTTACCGACTATCAATTTTTAATGCTAGTGTCAAAAAAAAAAAAATTTAATGCTAGTTCGGACCGGATTCAGTGACGATTTTCAGTTCGACTGACCGATTCAATCCGATTTTTAAAACATTGTCCACGACCATTAATTTATCTTTTTCATACAATACACGACCATTGATTTAATTAGATTGTGTCTGTTTGGTAAACAAAATAACTTATGACTTATTTTTACCAAACAGCTCGTTGTGACAACTCCGAAATAGCTAGACCTATAATTATGTCTCAAATCATTGCTCATGATATGTCGCTCGTAGTAGTGGGTGTCACTTTGATTAAGGAATCAAAAGAAATAACTTTGTATAGAAAAATGGTATTTATTACTTCAACAAAGTATTAATTTGACTTGTATTTTTAAGACAATTTTTTATAATTTTTTTATCCAATAACTTTAAAATAAAATTTTAAAATAAATAAAAACACAGGGTTGATTAATTTGCCAACTTTGTGTATTGATACTTGAAAATTGTCTCTAATTCACGTTTTTGTGTATTGATATTTTTAGGGATGGCAATGAGTAGAGTATTATAGTACTCATCCTCATACTCGCGGTTTGAAAAAATACACGTACTCATCCCCATATCCGTGTGGATAACAACTTTTGTACGCATTTCCATACTCTATGGGTACCTAGGTATCCATACCCGTACCCGTTACCCGCAATTTTACTAAAAATAAATCGATTAATTATAAAATATCATATCGTTTTAATATAATTAATTTTTTAATGATTTTAATGTTGACTCATGAAAATTATAAATAAAAATTTTATTAACCTCATGTTAAAGTTCATTTCTTTGTTGACATATTCACATTATATTTGTGTTATATGTTATAAAAGTTATGTGACACCAGGTGTCAAACTTTAATTTGTCACCAAATCTCAACCGTCTATGTTTTTTAATCAAAGGCTAATAATAGTTTCCTATATTAACTCATGTGCATATCTATTTAGGATATTCCTTATTTTTAGGTTGCATAACAATTTGATTTATTGTTCTACCAAAAAAAAATTGATTTTTTTTTAAACATGAGAGCCTAAGCCCGATTTTTTTTTATTATTTGTTGTTATTCTCCCCAACATTACCTTTTCGCTTTCATTCTCATGGTGTCTGAATTGGGTTTAGGAATCACATATAGGTTATAAATCATCGAAAGCAGGTGCATATATGAATCATCAATCATGGTATATATGAGTGTAAAAATTCAATTTCTGGTTTTAGTATAGAAAACCCTTATAATTAAATTGAGTTGGTAGTCGGTTATTTACCTGCATAGTTTGCAATTGACATTGATTTTGGCATTTAACCAAAGGGGAATGAAAACGCAAGGAGCATGGTAACGATGGGGATAACAACAATTTTTTTTTTTTAGAACAACAAATCAATTTTTTTTAGAACAATAAATCAATTTATTTTTTTTACTAAATAAATCAATTTTTTATGCAACCTAAAAATAAGGAATCTCCTAAATAGATACACACTCCAAATAATATAGGAAATTTTTATTAACCTTTGATTAAAAAAAATAGACGGTTAAAATTTGGTGTCAAATTAAAGTTTGACATCTGGTGTCAACAGATCCTAACTCGTATATATATATATAGTAGATTTGAATTTCTAAAGGATCGATCTTATCCAGCAGTTGCTTGGTTATATATATATATAATATAAGATACAAAAAAAAAATATAGAAAGATATAAGATAAATATAATAAAAATATTATATGCTTAAAAATATGAATAAAATATATTATAGATATGTTCAACAAAAAAAGGTTATAAGATACAAAAAAAATAAATATTGAAAGGATATAAGATAAATATAATAAAAAGATTATATACTTCAAAATACGAATAAAATATATTATAGATATGTTCAACAAAAAAAGGTTATAAGATAAAAACAAAAAAAAAAATATGAATATATACATAAAAATAGGAACATCTACTACTAAGCAGGAATGAATTGTCTCTGGTGGAGATTTCACACGACAAAAATGTCACATGAGAGAATCCCCTTCCACTACTAAGCTACTAATTATATCCCTTCAAAAAAAAAACTACTAACTATATATATTAAAACTATATATATTAAAATTTAAAATTAATTATAAGATTTTAATATTAATTTTTTATGAAATATATGATTTTAACATCTACTAGTAATTACTTTCAAAAAACAACATCTACTAGTAATTGCGTCAAAAAAAAATCTAATAGTAATAATCCACCAAATATCATAACATCAAATAAATTTTAAGGAAACAAATATTTAGGAATGGTCAATTAATAACATTAGAGCTGGTCATACTAATGGGGACAAAGATTAGTCCATATGCGTAAATTATCATTGATCGATATGTTTTATATGAATGTTCAATTCATATCAAGGTTTTCAAAGTATTTCGATTCTAGAAGATAATTTTTCGGTTAACATATTTGCATCCGGTTTACATAAAAATGGCGGGGGTGAATCGAATTTAAAGTTTAGTGTGATATTCCTTGGCCCCCCATTTGTCATGTCCAGTCTTTTATTTTTTAGCAGATCAAATGCACCCTTAATAGTTTATGGACTAAATTGGTAAGAGATCGAGTGATATTTAGGGATTAAACTGACTACTTAATCTTTACTGGAGCGACAAATATTTTATAGGTCATGTTAAACTGTCCCTCCGGGACAATAGTTAAGAAAGAAAAATATGAAATTAATAGCAAAAGTTTTAAATATAATTTTTTTAAAAAAAATTTAAAAGACATTAAATACACTACTTTCAAGATTATATTATTGTTTTTATTTCTTTAATTAACTATTTCCCAAATCACTGTTTAACATTTTTCATATTTTATATCCTAATGCAATTGTTATCATATTCAACGATACTGAGATTTGATGGCAACGTATTTTTCAAATTTCAACCCAATGTAATCAAAGCAAGAAATTTTACTAAAATCTATTTTCTACTACCCTTGATAATGTCTATGATAATTACAACAAAGTTACATTACTAAAAACAAATAAAATATTTATAAAGATCAAAACATATTTAACCTTTTCAAAAATATAAAAATTGCATGTTTAAATATGAAAGTGATTAGAGAAAGAAAAGACCAACTAGGAAGTAAATCAAAGAATATCCAAACATATAAATCGTCAGTTGGTTCTGTGGTGATTAACACTAAACTTGGTGATCCAAACATACCAACCATCAATATCATTGATAAATAACAAGAGATAAACTTAAAATAAATATATATATATATATGTGTTGCTTGAATATAGCACGTACATAATAAATATATGAAGCAAAAGATAAATGCAAAAGTAAAATTTGGAAGATTCCTCAAATGTTGTAGTTTACCATCGCGGAGATACCAAACTTTCAAGTTGAATATGGAGATAAAGTAGATTGTTTTTGTAGAAAGGGAAATAAGGTATCTGTTCACAACTTAAAGAGGGATAAACCAACTCACTAGTATTTAAGTTATATAGAACAAATTTGGAAGACCGTATGTTCCTTAGAAGAACAACACCATTTTCCGAAATGAACAAGGGCTCAACACTATTAGAAGGTAGAGAACTCGACATAAACTTTTCATAGGGGATGATCTTCAATTTAGTCCACGACTCAACAACTGATCCAACCTGTTTCATCAACCACACAACCCAATCCGATTTTTCAAAGACAATAGTACAAAGACTATTACCAAAAACACACAGCTTACTAATTATGTGCATTTTGCCACCAAGCCCACCATCTTTTGGAGGCAGCAAAATTTCCCTATGAGTCTCCTTGTTCAAATCAAAGGAAAGAATCGAACTTTGATAAATACCAATATCACCACCACCATTTTTATCAACGATCCAATTCAGAGTGCCACTCACATATTCCCCTAAGGAAGTGCCCAAATTAAAAGGCAAATTCTGAATAGTTTTGCTAGAATCTTCACCAAAGGTATAAATTTTGGTTAAAGATTCCCCTGTGTCGAAATCACTCAAAACAACAAGGAACTTGTACTTGTCATTAATTTGATCATATCCGAAGCCAATATGCCTCACCTTCCAATTAAACAACGGAAAAACTTGTGGAGATTTTTTGGATTTGACCCCGGTAGAAGGGTTCAACAATTTGAGACGACGTTGAGAGCGATCAAGTAGACACAACAACCCATTGCATGAACCTACTTTAACATACTTGTTGTTCATATTTAAGAAGCTGGAGATAACAAGTTCAGCACTTGTTGATGGGTTTTCAAATAATTGTTTCAGATTGTAAGTTAAGATCACGTAGGGTTCCATGTTAGTATAAAAGATCAATTGTTTGTTGGCGGTGCTTGTATCTTCCGCGGCGGTGGAGAATCGAAGATGAATGTTTGCGAATTTGGGATCGTTGATTAGGGTTTTC
This sequence comes from Trifolium pratense, assembly GCF_020283565.1. Taxonomy (NCBI): domain Eukaryota; kingdom Viridiplantae; phylum Streptophyta; class Magnoliopsida; order Fabales; family Fabaceae; genus Trifolium; species Trifolium pratense. Next base: position 54,166,500 of record NC_060065.1, on the reverse strand, counting down.
CATGATTTACACACAGACTTAAATCGAAGGAGAGACCTTACCGGAAGCCTCACGAGGATATCGTCGATGATCTCATCTGGCAATATAGTATTGGTGGTGGTGGGTTGGAGCATCCGCATCCGTTGATTGCAACAATATTGTGCAGCCATAGATGAGCGAGTGTTACTGTTTAGGGGTGAATGAAAGTTGTTTTGTGAATGGATCCATCATATACCCATATATATATATATATATATATATATATATATATATATATATATATATATATATATATATATATATATATATATATATATGGGTCAAACTTTAATTTGATATTAAATCTTAATCTTTTATTTTTTTTTTAATATAAAAGTTTTCTATATTATTTGGAGTGTGTATCTATTTAGGAGATTTCTTATTTTTAGATTGCATAAAAATTTGATTTATTTAGTAAAAAAAAAAAATTTGATTTATTGTTCTAAAAATATTTGATTTGATATTCTAAAAAAAAAATTGTTGTTATCCTCATCGTTACTATGCTCTCATGTTTAAAAAAAAAATATTATTTTTTTGGTAGAACAATAAATCAAATTTTTATGCAACCTAAAAATAAGGAATATTCTAAATAGATACACACTCCAAATAATATAGAAAACTTATGTGTATATCTATTTAGAATCGGCTACAGTGGCTGAGATGTTTTCGCGTGGGTGGGAGGTTGGAGGGGAGGCGTGGCAGTGGCGACGTCAGTTGAGGGCGTGGGAGGAGGAGTTGTTGGGGGAGTGTCAGGCTTTTCTACTTACCATCTCTCTGCAGGATCATGTTTCAGACAGGTGGCTTTGGCGAACTGACCTGGATGATGGTTACACGGTTCGTGATGCTTATCAGCTCTTGACGAGTCAGGATGACGTTACTCTGGATGCTGCGTCAGGTCTTATATGGCACCGTCAGGTTCCTTTGAAGGTTTCCATTTGTGCTTGGCGACTCTTGCGGGATAGGTTACCTACCAAAGCAAACCTGGTCACTCGAGGGATTTTATCTACGGAGGCGCATTTTTGTGTTTTTGGTTGCGGGGAGGTTGAGTCGGCTCAGCACTTGTTCCTCTATTGCAGCTCTCTTGGTCCTCTTTGGTCACTGGTCAGTTCATGGATTGGTTCTTCTTCGGTGACTGCTCAGACTCTTCCAGAACACTTTGTTCAGTTTACGGATTCAGCAGGTGGTTCTAGAGGTCGACGTTCTTTCATGCAGCTCGTATGGCTTGTTTGTGTTTGGGTTGTGTGGACCGAAAGAAATCATCGATTGTTTACAGGCTCAGCAAATTCAGTGCATCATACGGTGGATAAGATCAAGACGTTTTCATTTAGGTGGTTGAAAGCGACGAGTATCACTTTAGCTTTGAACTGCCATAGTTGGTGGTCTAATCCTTTGCTTTGCTTGGGCCTTGTATAGTTTCTTTTGGTTCTTGTATTTGTGACTCTTTTTGTAACTTTGTTTTAGTCTTCTTGGCACGTCTTGTGCTAAAAGACTATTATATCTTTATATATATATATATCTCATTTTGGCTTGTTCAAAAAAAAAAATATAGAAAAACTATTATTAATCTTTGATTAAAAAATATAAACGATTTATTTCTTCAACTTTAATGTGAAATTCCTGACCGCTAGTGTAGTGGACAAAAATAAAATCTATTAATCTAATAAAATAAGGCTTATACTAGTGGGTATTTAGATACATGAATATAAGATTTACAAAGGGATGTGGAATTCGAAGAGTGTGGGTCATAATTCCCACAGCACATGCACTGTTCTAGTATTTCTCAAGTGCCAAGTTGTGCAACATATGCATGCATGCACCTACACACTACACTAATAATGGCTACTTGCATTGCATGCATCACCTCAACATGTTTGAATTTGTTTTTTTGCCTTTTATGCAAGTTGAGGTCAAGTAGCTGCACGTAGTCAACTAGAGTCAACAATACATCATCCACTTTATCTATCATTTTTATCAATTAATATTAAGTGGGGCTCATACTACCTCCATCTTTAAATATATTTAATTTTAAAAAAAATTATTTATTCCTTACCCAAAAATAGTTAGATGAGTTGATGCTGATCTCTTTTAGTTTAACCAAGATACTATGTTTGATCCTTGGTTTGAGCATACAACAGCGTTAAAACTTTTAGAAAAAAAATTTCATCCATTTAAATCACACAAGATTCAAATTATTAATCTTTGCAGTTGTACCTAAAGAATGTCCAATTTACATAAGAAAAATATAAAAGAATCTCTTTAATCATAATTTTTTTATTATTCTTGTAATTTAGTATAGTAAAAAAAGGTTGCTTCTTCACATCTCTCTTTCCTTTATTCCCTACATATAGTTGAAGACTTGTAGTAGTACCTCACAATCACATCATTAATTTCTTTCTAACTCTTTTGCTTGCTTCTAACTTCCAAGACATATCCATGACTCAAACAAATTTCACAGAACAAATATATCTATGTCTTGCAATTTCAGTTCTTGTAATTTTGTATGTTTTTCTTTTAGTCCTAGATTCTCCATGGACCAACCATGGAATTTCTTGGTTGCAACAAGATTGTAGCTTTTCATTTTTTACAGAGACCATGTTAGTCAATAACCCACAAGAAAGAGGGATTCATCAATCCATGAAGGAAAATGAAGAAACTTTAAAGTTGGGTCACTTACATCATGTATCTTATTTATGAGATTATTTATATGAATATATATATTGTATTGTTTTGTTTGATCTAATTGATTTTTTAATTAGTATTTTATGGTTCATGTTTACACAAATCATGGTTTGTTCTCATCACTTTCTCTCCAAAATTAATCATGTAAATCACCCCTATTCAACTGTTATGTTAAGAGAATTTTAACTCAATTTTTCAACTTGGATTTTCAATCTCCATTTTAAGTAATATTTATCACTTAACAAAAAAGACTACAAAAGACTACTTCAATGTTGAGAAGTACTTGTCTGATTCAATTTTTGGGCAGAAGTAAAAATTACCACACATTCTAGTCTCATATTAAAAATTAAAATGTTTAACTTTTTGAATTAACAAATGAAATTCTTTGAATCGGTCTAAAAACTGACACACCGCTATATAATCTATGAGTTGCATCTACTACATTCTTCGAATAGGTCTCAAAAATGACGTTTGTGAAGCCTCGACGTTCCACTTCTTTCATAGCTAGCTTCTAACAAAGCAATGGACTCTCCCTCTATGATGGATCATTTTCCTTGTAGCCATGAAGTTCCAGCAAGCACAAACTGACCCCTATGATCGCGAATACACCAACTTGCGCTTGTTAAACCAATACTCTCATGGAACCCGGCATCAACATTACATTTGTACCACCCTTCTGTCGGTTTCTGCCACTTATCTGTCTGCTGCTAAAGCTGTTAATGCGTTCCTGTCCAGATGCTGACAGCTTTCGCGCCTAAACTCTGCCTCGTTTCCTTCATGTTATTCCAGACACTATTATTTATGTTGTTACACAGCACCCATAACAACACTGCAGCAAACTGTCCTGCAATGTTTCTGTCCTCGTATCGACAAATGTTCGTGAGTATATCCTTCACTGTGCTGAGCTGCTGACAGCGCTGGATTATTATATCTCCAAGGCCAGCTGATTGTTGCGCTAGGATACTGTCATTACAGTTAAAAAATACATGTCAATCATCCTCACTACTCACTACAATGCTCACAAAGTGGACAAATCAAAGGACATGTTACACACCTTTCCTTTAGTCGAATTCGGGTTGCAAGGCACCCTCCGCAAATCCGCCACAACAAATGTTTTGCTTTGGAGGAGCATGCACTTTCCAAATCCATTTCCAATCTTCTTGTGTTGGCCTAGTTGCAACACTGCCTGTCAAATTTTGCATCAATTTTTATATCCACTTTTTACACTATAATGACCATGCACATCATCATTCCATACCATTCTCAGCCCCATCTAGCAAAGGGATGTCAAGAATACATTTAGCAATATCAATAGAGAGCAGTCATTCTAGTTTATCTTTATTCCACATTTTCACATTTGGAAGCAAAAGATCATTAACACGGATATTATGCGCACCTTGCATTTGTGGTGATTTCATCCATAAGCCATCCTCTACTCTCAACCAAGGTTCACTCGTGACTTTTATGATGGTAAGTTCCTATCCTCCACCTACATCCATTCATTAGAACTTGACGCAATTTAATGGTGATTAAATCTCTATTAAAAAAATTTAAGCACACAATGTAAGTTCATAACCACTTGTTTAAGGAAAATCTAGGCCAACATTAACATGATGTAACTAATAAGCAATAACTCTTTGATTGTGTAAATGCTGACCTTGATTTAGATTTATGTGGAATTAAGGACTTGGCTCCCACTTGAGCTAATTTCCCATCCAACTCAATTTTTTTTGTTGATATATTTCTCCCATCAAATTTTGGTTGTTAATGATCATGAACAATGATTTTTCCTTGGCATGCTACTTTTAATCGCATCTAAACAAGGGCAGTAGCCAAGAATTCACATGGGATACTTAAATCCCTTTTGTTCCCATACAAACTCATTCCAAAATTTTGTTGATTAGACACACCCCCTCATCCCCAGCACCCTCCTATTAGTCCACAAACAACCTTCACTGTGGTCAAGTATCATCAAAAACATGTTTGGTTATTTGTCTGTTATAGGGCCAGTTTGCTTGAGATTTAAAAAAAAAAAAATCATTTTCAAGAAAATCATTTTTGTAGAGATTTTGAAAAAAATCTAAAGCTATTTGTCATTTGTTTACAATCATTAAAATCTATTTTTTTAAGATGGTGAGGGATGATGAATGATAAAAAAAATGAATTTTGAAAATAGATTCTCATTTTGATGAAAAATATGATTTTTTTACTATAATAATTTTTGAAAAAAAATTGAAACAAACACAAGATAAAAAAATAGATTTTTTTTTGAAAAATCTGAAACAAACAAGCTCATAATATGCTTATGCACCTTCCAAAAGATCACCACCTAAGGATGACCAAGTTCAATTAAGCTTAAAGTTCATAAGCTTAGTTTTAGAATCACAAATCAGCATCCTAGCCATATTCTCATGCCAAAGCTTTGAAATCACACTCAAATGGTAATGGAATTTCATGTTATATAGTTCATTATTCGTCATAGTTTCTTAAATAGCAGCTAACCCCGAGCTTATACACAATTTATTCGAGGTTAACTTAGAGAAACTGCAGATAAATTTACTAGAAGAAATCAAGACACAAACAAGCATATTTGTGTTCATCTACAGCATTTTCTATATAAGATGTTCGGTTACAGAAGCCTGTAGCAAAAAACCAACATGTAAATTTAAAGATAAAATAAAATAATATATACATCAAATTAGGATTGTACTCGATAGGAGTGCAAGGAGGATAACATTTCTTGCGTGACTTGCCCCCTTCATCCCGTTTATAAGAAATAGCCTTACAAAGAAACCAACACATAATTATGATTACCGACCCCATTTCAGCTTTTGGTGTGTTGCTGGCCCCTTTAAGCAGAAAACATGTTTCTAATTGATTTTCATCGACGCTGTCGATTGCACATATGGCATGTGGTGGCCGATCTGGCATTTGCATAGGTACATTGCTCACAAGCCCAAAGATCATCAGTTATTCTGCTGGACAAAGCTTTAGGTGTCCCCTTTCCTTTTCCGCCTTTTCCCTTACCGCTCCATGCAGCAGTTTTTGAACTTGTTGCTTTGCTGGAAGTAGCTCCATTGCTATCCACGTCACATAAACCATTCTCCAATGCCCTAACCAAATTCTCAAAGTAGTTTCTAGTCACACTGCAAAAACAAATGAATTAGAAAATCAAACCATATAATTCGGGCACGATCATTAGTGATGTCATTGATATACTATTCAGTATAAAACTGCACACTGAAACCAAATTAACACACCAGCAGAACCAATATATCGGAAATACTACAAAACATGCAAAGAAAAGGCAAAAAAAAACAGCACACCAAGCATATCAATTTCATTGAAGTGTATCAGATAAGTTTAATGTATAAAATGCATCTATTTTCGTTTTACATTACCAGATTCCAACTTGAGACAGGATAGCAGATTTACCATATCTAATTCAAAACATGATGTACAAAGTATGTCTCTTTTCAGGAAACTCGAGGAAAATGTATCAAATTTGAAGTCAAACTCCAATCACAACCAAAAACCATAAATAAACAAAGAAAGGCTAATTCAGAACAAAACAGTAATAAGTAATAACACCTACGCAGTCAATCCAGTTAGTTTTGTACGAAAATCATTGAAGTCTTTAGATGGGCCCTCATCACTACTGAGGAATGCTTGGAGTTCCTTTTCGGCACATTGATGAAGTCTCTCCAAACCTGATTCTGCCTCACCTGAAGATATTAAAAAAAAAATAGTAATTTAGTCGCAAGGGAATCACAGTAAATGCAAGACATTTTTAATAAAATTGAAATCGACAAAAACAAACCTTGTAAGTACTCAAAGAACTGCTTTTTAGCATGTTCATTATCGGGTAAATAGTATCCATATGCATATGTCCACTTCAATACCCGCCTGCACTCAACTATCTGCAGACATCAAACAGAGTTTAGGGAGACATAAGAAATCTATTGTACAACAGTCAAATACATTCTCGCATCACATCACCCAGCTTCAGAAAATAGTTCAACAAACAACTTCATTTAAGTCATGAGTCCAGAAGTTAATTTTATTGTTAATCACAAATCATAAAATCTGGAGACCCGGAAAATTGGGAGAAATAGATTAATGTGGGTTTTCTTTCACACACTAAGGCAGAACAATGCATTTTGCCTATCTGTACTATTAAAAATCAATGTTTTTTTACTCCACCCGACAGTGCAAATTGCAAACCACATGTTCCAGTAAAAAAACCATAGGACCTTTAATCGCAGAACACCGCAATTCACGTTTTATATACTGTTTTACATTATTCTGGCAATTTATATTGCGATTCCAGCCACCATGCTATAAACTCTTTAATTTTTACATTTGCATTGCAAAGCATTAGATATCAATCCTGAATAACACAATGTTTTACAGCTATGACCAAAGGTAAAACTAATATAATATAATCATCTACCTGTAACCAGGCATCAGTTATGAACTTAAGCTGCGTCTCAGGTTGGCACTGTATGTCACTAAGCTTCCCAAGCTGCCAAAGAGAAAAAAATGACAACATACGAACAAAGGTTAAGCTCTACCGTATTCTTTGATCTGAAAGAATAATCAAAGGATTATGAAAGAAACAAAAAAGTTAAAATGAAAAAGCAGATTTGCCGCTGTAACCAATGATGGAAAGGCCAAGACTTCATCTGGACATTTTAGTTATATAACCAAAAATGTTTCCAAGATTCAATTTAAATAATTGTACAACAAATCATTTAAAATAAGGAATTTAAATTTGCAATTTCATAATTCCTGAAAGTTGTCAAACATACTCTAAAACAATAAAAGTTGAGTAGCACCGAAAATGTTCTATCAGTTGCCAAAGTCACATAGTGACACATACAAGACATAACATAGAACTTTGGTACGTGGTACCGGGGGGGGGGGGGGGGGGGGGCACAGAAAAAATGCATGTGTAGCTTACATGAACAGTTTGCATCTGTTGTAGATCAGCAAGAGCTTTTTGCCTTGACTGCAAGAGAAAGAAAATAAATTATATAGCCTTACACCATAAGAATTCTAGTAAAATATGAGATCAAATACAGAAGATACTAAACAGGAAAAAATTAAGGGGTGGTACATACAGATTGGTTGCTAGCCCATCGCTCGTAATAATGTGTGTACCTCTCCAATGAATTCTTTGCCATTTCTCTTCTTTTTTCAGTTTCATCATACTACATAGAACAAGAATTCTTTCACAATCTGATACTGTTACCAAAATATGTCTGGGGAATGTAGGCTAATAGTATACTGAGAACTGAATAGAGAAGAGATTAGTATATCTATGTCTCTTACCACCCCCTCTTGTTTAGCTGCTTCATAACGATTGCAAGCATAGAAACCCCCGGTCCTTTCACCATGTTCTGTCCATGCCCCAAGGCATAGCCTGTGTATATAAAAGAAGATTAAATGCAGTTAACGGCCATATAAGCTCAAATTATTTGAAAATAAGCCAATCCATAAGCCATGTTATGGTACCAAAATATAAAAAAAAAAAAAACTTTAGTAATCCCCCAGGAGGAAGAGACCCATAATTTTCATGATACCAACAATATACAACAATTATATTGGTAACGGAGAAAGAGGACGCATGAAAAGAATAAAAATAATCATGTTAAAAAATTACAAGTATAAGAAAGCATACCAGCAAAATTCAAATTTACAAGGTGGAGTACATGTCATATGCATGCACCCTTGGTTTTTTTCGATCGGTCTCTTGCACTTGGGACATGGCTTTGAGTTAGCAAGTATCCTGAAAGTCCATTAATTTAAGAGTTAGCTCAGGGTCTCAACTCAAGTCTTGAGTATCCAAAAAAGAGTCAATGTAGTAGTAACAACACAAGACACAGTATCACTGTCTAGAGCAGCATAATACCCTGAAGGATTTCGCTGAGCATTAAGGAGAGCAGAATTATAATATTCCACGCATTAAAAACCGATCAAGTAAAATTGTAAAAAAAAAATTAAGTTAAAATATAGACTACACTGTTCTGTGTATATTATATTTACTTCTATTTTTTCATTCTTTCAAATGAAATGGGGGAACCACTCAGCTTCGGCTATCATTTGAACTTTTCAAGTATAAACTGTGAAAATCTAATAAACTTTCAATCCTAAAGATTCTTTGTTTGAAGTGTTTAATTTAATCATTAGCTCCTTTCACTTTTGAAAAGAAAGCAAAACACTCACAGAACATTCTCCAAGGAATGATTAGAGTCAAAAATAACAAATTTAACATGGGTTTCTCATGTTGTCAATTATCCAAACTATGTTTAGGGCCATGCAATATGCTGCTTTCTTAAGCAAAATTTAATAACAACAAACCAATGTTTTTCCTATTAGGTAAGATCAGGGTGATGAGCTACATGGATAAATAGTTGCCAAAAGACGCCATCATGAATACTAATTACAACTAATGATAGGCCAGTCAGTTCCAAATCCTTCCCAATGGTTTGGCCTAGAGTCTTTCTCTTGCCTAATGATTTTGCCTAGAGTCTTTCTTGGTCTCTCTACAACTCTATTTGACCATCCTTTGTATGATTCACCCTCCTGTATGGATATACTCCACACATACCCAGAATACTTAAAATGAATTTCTAACATCTTATTCACAATTGGTGCTACTCTAACTTTCTCTTCAATGTTTTCAGTCTTAGTCACATCATGTCTATTATAACTGCTCACTGAAGTCAAACACCCCCTACAACAAAACTGCAATTCTTGATATCCCCCGTACCAAAGGGAGACCTCCAAACCACCAACTCCATCAGCTTCAACGGAGAAGATGGCAAATACATGAATGCATACCAGAAGGCAAAAACAGAGCTAGAGCCACTTAAAACTAGTTATAGAAACACAAGATACACACAAGAATTGACATGTCCCGTACAAGCATAAAAGTAAATATTAAGAGATGCAAAAAGAAAATCAGTACCAGTTCATGTTTTCGGATTCTGCACTGTTTTTTAGAATCCACTTTGACACGGTGTCACAATCCACTGGACGGTGAGCCTCTTCAGTGCACTTTAGATAAAAAAAAATACATCAGTTGAGCTGAACAAAAATATTTTAAATCACAACGCCAAGACAATTTGAACCAATCCAAATGCAACTTACATTCCAACAAAAGCTATATGAACAGAGGCAAGATACATCATAATTTTCAGTTCCAGCATCAAAATTAACAGCATGCTCACAACCAGGAGCAGGACACCACTTGGTCTAAACAAAACAAAGGGAGCAAATCAAAAAAGATAGTAATAGGTGAGCTGTGAGAGACAATGAGATGGAAAAAGAGGTCAAATATACAAATTAACTTATGAAGTTATAAGTTATAGCCATGAAAAGTAACAGTGAGTAAAATAAAAAGGGTTGGACAACATCAGGTGTGGTAATAATGAACCACACATAACACAATTTTGGAATTCACGAGTGTAGCTAGGTGATTATTTGGGGCTAATGTCTACCCACCAACATGTAAAAAAGAATTGTTGCGGATGCATTAATTGGGGGAAAAAAGAGCAAACAAGATGATACACAGATTGCACACTACTACTATCATTAATATCAATATCTAAGTTGAATCTCTACAACATACCTTCTTATTGTCTTCAATGTAAGATCTAAGAAGGTAACGATCATACTTCTCTTTATCTTCATCAGATGCTAAAAGATTAATCATATCTTGATCAACAGCAGCACCACAAGCAGGATCAGGACATCTCAGCATCAAGCATCCCGGACCATCGTTAATTGAAGTCGTAATATATCCTGGCATATAGAAAAAGGATAGACAGAGGAGCATGACTCAACAGACAATAAAAAGAAACCATATCATCAGTAGAAATCATATCATCCGTAAAAGAATATTAAATTATACAATGTATTAGGAGTTTAGGACCATATCATCCGTAAAAATCATACACCTGATGCAAAATAAGTGAAATATATAACACAATTAATACCTCCCCAGCATGAAAAACAGAATGGATGACCGCAAGAAGCCGTTAGAATCTTAGAAAGAGGATAATCTTCAAAACAGATGCCGCAAGTAAGCTGGCCACAAAAAGGGGGAAATTGTTAATCAGTGAAATAAAAATGGCACCCGGGAAGCAGAAGACAAGAAAATCCAATTACATTATTGACCTGTTTTAAAACCCAAACAACTATTTCTTACCTCTTCGGCATCAAGATTCACGTAAACTGGCTTCTCCAACAATCCAACTGTTCTTCGAACTTCACCTTCGTCAGCAAACCATTCATCATTAACCTTACTGACGCTCCTGCATCACAAACCCATATCTCCATTAGTAAATAAACATACAGTAAAGAACTTAAAAAAACCTTACATAACACACAAGGCAGCATCAAAATATATATACACACACAAGATAAAATGGCAAGTAACCCAAAAAATATAATGCATATACCAATGATAATGACGAAGTAGGATGCTTGCAGCAACCTGCGGTAAGGAAAGAACTGCTGCTAATCTACTGATATCATCTTCCTGCCGTTGTCGAATATCTGATTCTTTCAATATGGTAAAACTTTGCTAAAATCCAAACAACAAACAACGGTCCAAAAATAAGTAACAGTCACAAATTCATAATAGATCAAAATTCATTAGGTCTTCTCATTTTCAATTAATAAATTAATTAAAAAAACCCATCTTTGCCATCAATACCAATCACACCCCTCTCAATACAAATCAACAAATTCACACTATGATCGTTAGGTATTATATATTCCAAAGAATAAAAAAATCATCTTTTCCATATCATGATCAGTAAAGTATATTTTTTTTTTCCTACCAACACAACACTCACACACTAATACAGTTTATAAGTTCATTATAAAAAATAAAAACACAAACTTGATAAGCAACATTATGAGCTGAACAATAAATTGAATAGAAAATGAATATAGCAAAAAAAAGGGTAAAAGAAAAACCTCTGTTCGACGAGACTCAGCAGGGTCAGAATCATCACCACCATCATCATAGTAATCATTATCAGAATCATCGCTGTAGTAATCCATAGGAACATCTTCGGTTTCACCACTGTAGAAATCGTCATCGAGAGACTCAATATCGTTGGCATCATGCATATCATCTTCGGAATCCATGGAAGAACCCTAGAGGATGAGAGGATCGAATTGATTGAAAAAGCGGTGGAGAAAATCTAGGGCACGGAATTAGGATTGGGAATCGGAAGAAGAAAGAAAGAAAGAAAAAAGTGTTTTTTTTTTCTTTCTCCTAAACTAATGAGAGGCTTGAAAAAGGGAACCATAAAGAAATTGATCAAATCAAATTAAATACTGTCAAAGAAAAAAAAAATTGAATCAAATTCTCTATTAAAAAAAAATTGAATCAAATAAAATCGATAATAAATATTTCCTACATAATTTTAATTACGAATATCTTTAATTATTTATTAGCAAATATTATAAAAATTTGATATTTTGAACATATTCATCGAAACAAATCAAACAATATCTTATAGGATAATATTTACATTTATAGGATAACAATATCTTATGGGTCTTGCTAACATGTGCCCTAAGGACACATGTTAAGAATCCAAAAGTAGAAACATTCTCTTAAATTTTGTATAATTAATTTGTGATCAAGTTTAAAAAGTAAAGTAAATGCATTAATTATGATAAAATATTTTCTTTTTTAAATCACAAACATGTGCCCTTAGGGCACATTTTAACTTTTCCCTATATATTTTTAGAAAAATACGACCAAAACAAAACATATAAATAGTACATTTAGTTAAAATAAGTCTTATAAAATTGGACGAGAAAGTATATAAAAATAATAAATGATATTAATATACTATTTTCTTGGCAAGCACTCCATATGTTGTAGCAAAAGTACCATGAAGATAAGAAAGAGGGTCAGACCAAGATCGTCATTCCGAATATTGAAGAATGAAACTATACTTAGTCATTGCTGTAAAAATTTCAATAATTTTTATTTTACTTATAAGTAATAGAGTATTATTCATGGAATGTTGATCTATAGTTTCATGATATATGCTTGGCCTATTAGTCTTTTGAAAGATGTGGACAGGTGGATTAGAAATTTCATTTGGAGTGGTAATGTCGATCAGCGTAAATTAGTTACTGTTGCTTGGGATAAAGTTTGCACTCCCACCAGTGAAGGAGGGCTTGGTCTTCGTTCTTTAAGACATATTAACGAAGCTGCAAATCTTAAATTGTGCTGGGAGCTATTTACCTCTTCTAATCATTGGGCGTCCCTTCTTAGAGCTAGGGTGATGCGTAGTTATGGTATTATTGATTATCATATTTCTTCTTCAATTTGGTCAGGTATCAAGCGTCATATATCTAATGTTACTAATAATACTTGTTGGCAACTCGGTAAGGGTGATCAGATTAATTTCTGGACTGATTCTTGGGTGGGTGACCCTTTGGTGGACCTTTTGAATATTCCTCGACATTCCCATGCTCTTTTACAGGCTAAGGCGACTCACTTTATTGTTAATGACCATTGGCTTATTCCTCACTCTATTACTTCGATCTATCCTAATTTGGTGCCGTTATTAAATTCTGTCACTATTCCCATTACTAAAGCTAACGATGAGTTAAGATGGATTCATTCTGATAGTGGGGTCCTTTCTTTTAAAGATGCTTACTTGTTTCACAGGCCTATATGGCAACATATTCCTTGGGCTAAAATTATTTGGTGTGAGGATATTCCTCCTTCTAAATCTTGTTTGATGTGGAGAATTATGCATAATAGATTACCTACGGATGATCTTCTCTGTCATAGAGGTTGTTATATTGTCTCAAAATGCGATCTTTGTGGGAAGGAGGCTGAAACCATACATCATATTTTTTGTGATTGTTCTTTTTCTAAGGCTATTTGGCATTGGTTTGCCTCTGTTATTTCCTTGCGAATTGACACGAGTACTGTTAGTTCTATTTTTGATATTTGTAACAAAAATTGGAACTCTCAATGTAAAATTGTTGTTATTGCTGCAGTTATTAATATTTTTACTATTATATGGTGGTGCAGGAACCAATACAGGTTTGAGGGGAAATCTATCCATTGGAGATCTGCAATCAACACAATTATCTCCAATGTTTCTTTATCTGGCAATTTATCTAAAAAATCTTCTTTCGTTTCTATGCAGGAATTCGTCATTTTGAAAGCTTTTAATGTCAATGTCCATCATCCCAATGCACCTGTCATCAAAGAAGTATGGTGGCATCCTCCGCTTTATAATTGGGTTAAATGCAACACAGATGGTTCAGCGCTGGGTAACCCCGGTATTGCTTCTTGTGGGGGTCTTTTTAGAGACTATACTGCTACTTTTCTTGGAGGTTTTTCTATTAATATTGGAAATTCTTACGCCCTCCATGCTGAGCTTATAGGTGTTATGAATGCTATTGAGGTCGCTCATTCAAAAGGGTGGAATTATCTTTGGCTCGAATCCGATTCACAATTGGTTAATTTAGCTTTTAAGTCCTCCCTCATTGTCCCTTGGAAGCTCCGTAATAGATGGTTCAATTGCTTGGAGTTGACTAAAACCATGCATTTTAGAGTGACACACATTTATCGTGAAGGGAACTGTTGTGCAGATAAAATGGCTGCTTTAGGCATCAATGTTGATGGTTTTTATTGGTGGGATAATGTTCCGCCTATTGTTCAAGGAGATTATATTAGCAATTTAATGGGTCTTCCGTCTTTTAGATTTCATTAAATCCATTGCACTCTTTTTCCCTTATCCTTGGTTTTATCCCTTGGGGTTTTCCAGGAAAGGTTTTTAATGAGGCAGTGGCAGGTTCCTTGTATTTTTGTTTCCTTGGGTTTTGGTCTAGTCCCCCCAAGTTTGTTTCTTTTTTCTTTCTTTTTAATAAATTTTTTAGGGTGCTGCAAATGATAAAATACTTATAAATTAATTTATTTGACTAATTTTCATTGGTAGTTGGGTAAACTGCTTGCAATTTTTTAAGGGTAATTTTTTATAAAAAAAAATAAATAAATTAACATTTAGATTTATGGGTTTAAGACATGTCAATTTTGTTTTCATGATGAAGAACTTGAGTGCCAATAAAGATAACTCTTCGAATTGGGTACTTTGTTCAAAATATAAAGCTAAATTATACCTTTTGCTCCCAAATTTTTATAAATTACGATTTGTTCTCTTAATTTTTATATAGTATTATTGATATCGTAATTTTAGTCCATTTTACAAAAAAATGGCACTCATTAATTATAACCAAATCAACATACATGTCACGTGTCGTCAGCTTATAATGTGAGTCATTATATATATATATATATACATACACACACATTGTCGCTCGATTGAATATAGTTGCAATGCATGCTTCATGTTAACCTACCTTATGAGTAATAATTAAAAAATATGAAACTTAAAGCATCTTCAATGGTGATACCATTTTGGGTATCATACATTACTAACAAGTAGTCCCTACAATGCCATGTAATATTTATGCAACTCATACATATTTTACTCCGATGATAATAATATCACTTTTTGAGTATCATGCATTAATGACAAACAGTAATGTTTTGACATATATATAGAAGCTATTGAATAATATTTATATACCAAAATAAAAATAATAACATTAAATTGATGATACGGTACCTTATTTAAGGTGTCAGTATCATCAATTTTGATACCCTCCGTGTCACGTCATGGAACTCCAATGATAAAAAAAGTTAAGGTATCATTAGTCTATGAAACTCTCTTAGATATCCTTATTGGAGATGCTCTTAAATCGTGGGAAAAACTAAGAGCATCTCCAATAAGAGTATTTTAAAGAGTTTCATAGGTTAATGATTCCTACTTTATTTAAAGTACAATATCATCAATTTTCAGTTAAAAAAAATAAATATAAAAGGGATCACTTGTTAATAATATATGACACATAAAGTAGTATTTCAGTCAAAGATGCTCTAAAAAAACATTATTTTGGTATTTGAGTTAATGTAGTTATTTGCTTACTTATGGTAAGTTTTAAGAGTAACTCTAAATTGGAGGGAACTAACAAATATTATTTTGTCATTTGATTAAGGCTCTGTTTGGTAATTAATCTATAAGCTAGCTTATAGCTGATAGTTGAAAAGTTAGTTGATTGAAATTAAAGTGTTTAGTAAAATTAGTTTTTTAAATGATTGATAAATATAAAAAAACATTTATATGTAGTGGGTAGTTTTTTTTAGTGGGTAGTTTTTTATTTTATAAAAAATAATAAAATTAAATTAAAGGTTAAAAATGAAAAAAATCATAAAAGCTATAAGCTATAAGCTCAAACGCTACTTGAAATAACATATCAAAAAAAGTTATAAGCTCGTGAGAAAAGCTTTTTACCAAACACTTTTATTTTTTTCAAACAAGCTTATGAGTTAGTCCAATAAGCTAGAAACAGACCCTTATAATTATAATTATTTGTACTGCATAATATTTTTTATAAAAAAAAAAAAAAGCAAATAAAAATGAAATATATTAAGGTATCATCTCTGCAATCTCTCTCTCTCTCTCTCTAAGTAAGATCCCATCATCATAACCCAGTCCCCACCTACACACACCAACTTACAAACACACAAAAACAAAACCCAAACACTTAACCGTTCAGCGTACAAGTAGCCGTTCACAGTTTCCACCAACAATAGCATAATGAGCATATTTGGATTGAGTTACTTTCAATAAATAAGATTTTATATTGTGTAAAAAAAATTATATTAATTTATAAGTGTTTACTAACATTTAAAAAATAAATAAAAATTTACTAACGAAAATAGTTTTTTTTGTCAAGTAGTCTAGTGACTAGAAAATCTACCTTAAAATACATAAGTGAAGTGACCGGGGTTCGAACTTCATCTCATACACATATAGGCTCTGTTTGGTAACACAAATAAGTTAGCTTATAGCTTATTATATGAGCTTATAAGCTTGTTTCAAAAAATTAGAGGTGTTTGGTAACAAGCTTTTTGTACTAGCTTATAGCTTTTTTTCAGATGCTATTTCAAGTAGCATTTGAGCTTATAGCTTATAGCTTTTTACACTTTATTCCATTTTTACCCTTTAATTTAATAACTACACACTCTAAAAAATAAACTACCCACTATCAATTATGTAATTTTATATTTAATAACCACTTTAAAAGCTAATTTTACCAAACACTTTAATTTCAATAAGCTAGCTTTTCAGCTATCAGCTATAAGCTAGCTTTTCAGCTATCAGCTAGCTTATCAGCTATCAGCTAGCTTATAGCTTATTTTTACCAAACAGACCCGTACAATGTCCTAGCCAACTGAGTTAAGGTCACGGAAAACAAAAATGGTATTTTATAAACTATATTTTTATAAACTATTTTGATAACCTTATAATAATATGTATAAAATCTTATTTATTTACATGAATTGTATTGTATAAACTCAAAAATAAATTATTTCAAACGGCCCAAATATCAATTTACTTTCAAAATTACCAAACTACCTCTCCAAATTAAATTTTCTTCACACTTTTACACATACATATTTTTAATTTAACCAAAGTTCTGAATTCTATTGCTCACTTGAAGATGCAACAACATTTGTTTGGTTTGAATTCTAGAGGAGCCTCCAGAATTGATTATAGACGTGTAGAATTGATTCTGGCTTGTTTGGTTTCTCAAAAGTAGGATTGATTCTGCTTTCATAATTGATTCTACTTGATGTTAGAAATCGTAGCTTCTGATTCTAGAATTGGTTTTTACACTCAAATTATCGTTCAACTCACTTTTATATGAATATATCCAAACATAAATCAATTCTGTCAAACTCAATTTTATCAAACTCAATTCTGTCGAAATCAATTCTGTCCATCGCAGAACCAAACACATAACTAAACTTTTGAATAAAGTTTGTTAATTTCACAACACTCGAAAGATTAATCTTCACGTACACGGATAAGAGATATGTTTACAAATAAAAAATAAAAATATATTCTCTCCTATCTTTTTTTTATAAGAAACAATTTAAAAAACTTATTCAAGGAAGCATATTTAAAGTAATTATTTTATTTAATACTCTTATAAAAAGACAAGAGGGATTATTACTACATAGAGTCACAGTGTGAAGAGCCAATAGACAAATATCTATTCACGCTTTCTTTCTCTCATTGTATCCCTACTTCGCCTCTGTTTCATTTTCGCCTATTGTTTCTTACAAACAACACACACACTTTCACAAAAAAAAAAAAAAAAAACAACCTTAATCTCTTTATCTCAATCTTAATGTTTCATCATCTAGGTATTGTGTTACCTTTTTATCTTTTCTTCAGATCATAGTATCTTGTTTTTTTTTATTTTATGAAATTTATGTTTGTGAGTTATTTTTTTCCTTTCACTATTTAAATCTTGATAAATAACAAACTCTATTGATGTTGCTTATTATAGAGTTCTTTTGAGTGCTTTAGCAGATTCCATTTTCTGATATATCACAACAAGTTATCTTCTTTTCTGGTTAGTATTTATTTCTCTATTTTTCTTCTTATTATTTTAGTTTATTTTCTAGATTTTTTTATTATAATATATGGGTTTCTTCTATTGTTTGATTTTGTTTTCAATGTTTTGGATTTATAGGGTTTTTAATGTTTAAGGTTTTTGATTATTATCATTTCTTTTTTATTTCGTTATATGGTTTCATCATGGATCTTTCATTGAAGCTTCTTTTGTTCAGATTTCTCATTTTCTTTGCTTTTTTCATAGAATTGCTAATAACTATAACTATGTGCTTTTATTCCCATAAGTTTTGGATATTTGTTTACCCTTTTTAAAGTTTAAGCTAAAGTTTAATTCTTTTTTATATCCGGATGCTTGCTTTATTCAATGAACCTAAAAAAATTGTTTTTTTTGTTTATATTCAGAACCGGAGTATATTCAGATACATGTTTAATTCTTAGTCCGTGTCCCGGTGTCGGACACCGACACGACACTTATGACTACACTAAATTATGTCACTTTCTCACGTTATTATCGGTGTTCGTGTTCCGGGCTTCATAGTTGAGCATGTTATGTTTTGGTTCTCTCAATGAAAAACCAAAACTTGAATGTATTTTTTTTAGAGAGTTTATTGGTTTATTCTAGGTGGATAGTAATTTTTCTCAATTAGGTTTCTTATGTCTATAAACAAGTACAATCATAGTTATGGGGTTACTTCAGATCATGTTTTCATTTTGTAATGTTGAAATATCAGTTTGTTGAAATGCCTTTATAGTAGAATGCTACAGTGGCATTATAACCGCTATTTGCACTTATTAGCGTATCACATAGCGGTAGTGGTTTGTTCAAATTCTGCTACGCTATATCTGCTACTACCTCCGGTCTTTTTTTATAAGAAACAATTGATTTTTAGGTTCTTTGAATAATTGATGTATCTTGTCTAACTTATAGACTAGATACATCATTTATTGAATGAATCTAAAAGGTCGTTGTTTCTTATACAAAGGACCGGAGGGAGTATTTGACAACACTGACAAGTTTATGTTTGTGCTAGATTTTTTAATCAATACGGCTGGATCAAACATTTGTTTGTGGCAGCGTTGTCTAATAGAGAATTTGAACCAATCACTACTGTTCTGAGATACGTTATTTAGTACATAGTGTTGTCAAATAGCCGCAATTGCGCGGCGTTGTAGCCTGTAGCTTAACAGAATCTGATTTCTGCACAAATTGCCATTTTGCACGATTAACAACACTACTTGATAGGATTCTTGGCTTTACTTATATGTATGCTAATTTAGAATATTTGTTTGCATGGTTTATTATGCATCATTTTTCTAATTTTGGATGGTTTATTATGTGACTTTCTTGCAGAGATCCTTGTTTGCATGAACGTGGATTTTCCGACGATTTTAAGATATCATGGGTAGAGGTAAAGGAAAGGGTAAAAAGCTAACTGTTACTAACCAAGACGATGCTGTAAGCGGTGAAGATGAAAAGGTTCCAGTACAGAAGAAAAGAGGGAGGCCACAGAAACAGATAAAGGATCACTTTGACGAAGAAGTCGAGAAAATAGAAGATGACAGTGAGAATGTTAAGAATGGAGTATCTCATAAAGAGATGAAAAGTCCTACAGCAACAGAACTTGCAAGGAAAAGGAAAAAAAACTCGCAGGCAAAAGAGCAATTAGATTCAGTCGAGGAAGAAAACGGCGTTGGAAGCAAATCAAGCACGGAGGAATTGACAAAATCCAATGGATTTAGGCACAATGGAAGCAGACGCAAAAGCACACCTCGTAGAGCTGCTGAAGCTGTTGTGCAGTGCAATTAAGAAGAACAATGAAGGTTGTGCAACAATTTCTTCCTTTTTCGTATTACCGGCTAAAATATGATTATAGGAAGTGAGGCCTAGAAATTTTTTATGTCTCTATTTTATTTACCTGTTTTTGCTTCTTTGTGCTAATTTTTATTTTCCTTTTTTATTTGGTGGGACTGGTTTGAGGGTGGTGATTCCCTAACATTAAATCTCATTTTTTAATGTCAATCATGAATTTTGGAACTTAGTTGTAGTTTTATAATATTCCCTAACATTATGAGTCTGTGATTATGAAGTCATTTTTTAAGGATGGAGGAAATGTACCTCAAATGGAACTTCATGAGAAGGATTTAAAATTTGGATCATTTGCAACAGCTACACAGCCGATGGATCATGATCCAAATGGTTGCAATTGGATTTGGATCTGTATCCAACGGCTCTGTAGCTGCTGCAGGGTACTCAAACTCAAGGATTTAGCCCTCTACTTAAATATTTCTTATGTTTTGATTTTGACCATTGTTCCATATTTTAGAATTAGAATGATAGTATTATGCTAACACTCTTTCAGAAGAAAAGCAACTTAGCATCGATGCATGTGAAATGAGCATGACTACTCTCTAGATGTTCTTATGCATTAGATTGGATGGCCATGCTTCTGAAAACTATGTTCATGTTATCTATTATCATTCATTGGACACAAAGAGAAGCAAAGTCACAAGTTTGCAAGCCACTGAGAAACAAAAACTATTATTGTGTTATGAAAAGATCTCCATGCCAATGTAAGAAAAGGTTACAAAAAGCCAAATGAATTTGGTAAAAAGTTTAGACTTGTTCCTGGCAAGGTTATGTGAGTGGTATATTGCTCCACGGTATACCGATATTAAGGCTTGAGCCCCGTTGATTGAATCCCGTATCTCTTTATTTACAGAGGTTGGAGGAGAAGTTACTGGAAGTAGTGGAGGAATTTTGTCTGTCATCACGAGACAATGTGGGAGAGCGGACTGAGATAGTGAACCGAATTAGTAGACCGAGCAAGTGAGCTGAACTAGTGGGGCATGATAGAAATATTTACTACGGTATTTTGATCGATCTTTTTTGTGTTTCTTAAATTAACTATGATTTTCTCAAATTTATAATTTTCTCAATTTTTTTTACGTGCATTTTCTAAACACGCCAATTTCTACCTTCTCATTTTCGGCATTTAAGAGTCTCTTGACGTACAACTACGGCAACATACTGTGATACCAAACACGCAATAAGTAAATACATTTTTTTTTCTCTCAAATAATAATTATAAGTATAAGTATAATAAAGCTTAGGTAAAGTTTGGAGCACGGCAATGGCATTAGCCATGATGAACAAGACTGGTCTCAAAATATAAGTTATAGTCTCATATTAAATAAAATATTTGAAGTTAAACAACATATAAGTAAAATAATATATGAATTTATTGTCTTAAAATTTTAAATAAAAATATAATATCTAATTTCATTTATCGGATTGTTCTAAATTCAACGTGTCTATCCAACTTAATGAGAGTTTCCCATATACTATAATAAAATAAAATAAATAAGTGTGGTTTAAATATGATCAATGACAAATTCAGATTTCCTATTTTTCAAAATTATATGGCATCTCATTCAACCCATATGCATGATGGACAAATTCATGTGGGTAGTGACTTTGCAGTGTAGCTAGATAAGTATCCATTTTTTAATTATTTAATATTAAATCAAACAAATATATCCTAAGGCATAGTTCAAGTGATTGAATTGAAGTGTGTACTAAAGAAATTTGAGAATGAAATTCAATATTAAGACATTGACTTTATATAAAAAAAAAATATTAAACATTAACTATTAATATGATATACAAACAACTATTGTTTAATCAATAAAAAAAATATATTGTCATTGAAACTTAATTACTTAAAATCTATTATTTCTACAAAAAAAAATCTCATAATTGAGTAAACCTATTCCAAAAATTGTATTTCATTTATAAAGAAAAGAAAACTTGAAGCAAGTGAGTGTCATCAAGTGCTTAATAAACTTCAAATTTTATCAATCTCTTAGTCAAATTCTATATCATTAGACTAACAATTGTTGGGTTAACATCAAAACATAAAATTGTAATGGAAAACTAGTAATAGACCGGTGCTATCGCACGGATCATAACGTTACATTGATATTTTTTAAGTTATACTTTGCTAATTAAAATTAAGAAAGTAAAATATTGCATTAAGACAGTCATTTGAAAAAGCAGGAGACTTTCGTTAATATTTCATGATTTATTTAGTATATATAATAGCAATTTTGATATTTTTATAAGTTATAATTTATCCCGTATGTGAAATCATTTTTTTTTTTTTACCAATGTATATATTTTGTACTTATAAATAATTTTTTTCGAATTTGAATCAGTATCGTATTTTGTCCCGCGCGCGTATGATTTTTTTTTTACCAATGTATATATTTTGTACTTATAAATAAATTTTTTCGTATTTGAATTAGTATCGTATTTTGTCCCGCGTATGATTTAATTAGTATGTATGATAATTATTTTGAATTTTTTATAAGTTATAATTTATCGCTATCTAATAGCATAATTTATCCAGTTTTTGAATTATTTTTTTTTGGTACAACAGTATTTTATTTATTTAGTACATTATAAATGTTTAAGGATAGATTAATGTAAATTTTGATATTAGTTATCCCGTCTATTGTAATTAAAATTTATGTCAGTTATAACTTATAACTTATCCCGTGTAAAAAAGTTTTTTTGAAAAAAAAAATAGTTAAAATTTGTCTCACATGTGTTAATTTTTTTGAAATTTTTATGAGTGATAATTTATCCAGTATATAATGGTTATTTGGAAATTTACGTCAGTTACAAGTTATGTCGTGTAAAATAGTTTTTTGAAATTTTTATTAGTCATAAATTGTCTCACATATATCAATTATTTTGAAATTTTTATCGGTGACTCGGTGATAGTTTATACCGCATATGATAGTTAAAATCTATGTCAATTATAACTTACCCGTGTAAAAATTTTATCAGTGAAATTTTTATCAGTGATAGTTTATACCGTACAATACATAACTTAAAATTTTTGCCGGTGAGAAGTTATAAAGAATATAATTCATGAAATTTGTTATTCAAATTTCAAATTGTTCTTTGGTGGAAAATAAAGAGTTGAATATCAGTATGACAATGACATGTGATTGCATTTAATATTTGGCATAAAAAATGACTTGGTTGGTTTGGTTTGAAATACAACCAGATTTGTTTCCATGTAACCATGGCTTGCCAAAAAACAACTTTTTCTCTCACAAGTATACAAAATGACTTGATTGACTCACGATATGACTTGGTTTGTAGCAATATTAGTTTAGTTACACAAATTTTGGATACCAAATACCCTTACTTTAAACACATGGCAGCATTTAAAACAAGATTATTTATGAGTTTTTCAGAACAATCAACTTTCTTATATATATTAGATCGGAGAATATGTTAATGATTAAAAAAATATTTTATCATAATTTGTACATCTAATTCATTTTTTAAAATTTTCATAAATATTTAAAAAAATATTTCTTTTTTTAGATTATTAACATGTGCCGTAGGGTGATTCAACTGTGCAATATTCCACGCAAAATGTGGAAAAGAAAAATGGCTCCGAATTTGAAGTGGCCAGCTTTTTCAATCTGTTTTTTTCTTTGAGGGAGGAGGAAAAAAATAATAAACAAATAATGAAAATAGCCAAAATTGAAAATGTCATATATTTTATTTGAAAATTTTGGCTCTATATTTGTCTTTTTCTTCACTAGTAACACCAATGCTGATCTGTAGACTCTAACTTGCCTAGAAACATTTTGTATTTTTCCTTTATAACAAGAGCCACATTTTCACATAATCTTATGCATCAAACACAATACTCTTTCATTCATCACATGATATATGGCATTTTTCAATGCTTTTTTGCTTCTTACTCTCTTCAATCTCTTCACCACACTACCATCTGCAGAGGTTGTTTCACCAATTCTTGATGTTTCTTCACTCAATCGAACTAGTTTTCCACCAGGTTTCATTTTTGGGACAGCATCCTCATCCTACCAAGTAAATATTTCTTTCTTTTTATTTTTTTAATAATACGTTATTGGTTCGAAGTATTCATCGTAGTTTTTTCGATAACTGATCTTTACATGAAAATTGGCTGACCACCACATTATTTCAATTCACGAGACTCAAATACTGTGTCTTTTAAATAATCTGAGTTCAATTTTACTTTGATTAAAATGTAGTTTTTAAACTAAGGAAAATGCTAACCGGTGCCCCCGGGGCACTGAAAGTTAATGAAGTGGGAGGAGATCCAGGGTTAAATCCAGAGAAAAAAATATCAGTCAACTAATTACTAATTTTGACCGTGGTTTTTATTTTGAGCATTGGTTTTGAGAAAAATTAATTAATGGTTTAATTAAATTTTGACCAAGTTTCAATTAAACCAAGATGATTGAACAATTTGGTTGATGCCATATATGGATTATATTATGCAGTATGAAGGTGCTGCAAAAGAAGGTGGGAGAGGAGCAAGTATATGGGACACCTACACTCATAAGTATCCAGGTATATTTTATATTAGGTGGTGTTTGTTTTGATGTTTATTTTAGGCACTCCGCATATATATGGCGCCCTGTTATGCAGTTACATTTATACCGATCTATGTTCGTCTTGTGCGGAGACTTGATTAATAATATATTTGTCGTTAAAAAAAAAGGTATATCTGATTTCTCCAAAAAGAAGATTTTGTGTAAAAAAAAAACTTTGGTTTAATTAAAAGAGGTGAAAAGTAATTTTATGATGAGTTGACAATTTTATAATCTATTTAAATTTTACAATTTTTTTTTTCTAAAATAAAAATGTCCAACCATGTCCAATAAGAATATAGAAAACTACATAGATATTTAAATTTCCACTTTTCACTTGTTAATTGTTAGTATAGGACAGTATGTTTGAGTTTCAATACTAAACTCTTTAGAAAAAATAATCTCATGCATAAATCATTTTGTTTTGAAGTTAATATATTTTAATGGTCAACTTTACAAAATAAAAATAATTTAAATCTTTGTACCCAAAAAATAATAATTTAAATCAGGTTAGTCAAACAACACACTTGATGTCTCTAGTCTAGAAAGAGAAAGCAATTTCCCTCCCCTTTTCTTATAAATTAGTATTTTTTTGATGAAATAGTTTTTGTAGCTAAAATAGAATTTCATTATGAATAAATAAAAAAATTCGAGTTCATACTCATACCTTTATATATTGCAATGTTCTTATTAACTTGTTAGTTGAAGGAATATTTTTTTTGTCAAGTAATCTAGTAGGTAGAATAAAACAGAATTTATTTAAAATAATTGATCAACACAAATTTAAAATGTTTCATAAATATTGTAAAAGACTAAAAGCACATTAAAATTCAATACTTGTATATTTGCCCATTTACCTTTCATTCATATGTAATTATCTATATTTATTATTGGTAATTTTAGTATAAAAAATTATAAAAAAAATACTTGAAATAAAGGAACACTATTTTATTGTGCACAAGCACAACACAATGATGCGACATGAGTTTGTCGCTTTCTGGGAGAACATTTTTATTTGACAATGCTGCAAAAGTTGGCAATCAAATTTTTCGAGTAATTGGGTTGGGATTGCTACAATGCAACAGTTTTCCGCATTCAACTACAGTACTGTAAAAAAACATTTACTCCCTTTTAAATCAATTTTACAATATTTATTTTATATATAAGATCGGAAGAAGTAATAATTACCGATAAGGTGGAACGAAATCCGAATTCACATTTCAGTACTACTTTTACAATTCCTAAAATAAAAATATTTGTATATTTTAGAAATTATGTTTTCAAACTATTATAGTTTTTTTTTGTCAAGTAGCTTAATGACTAGACTCTCACACATTTAAATATAGAGAAATGTGAAATTCGGAGTTGAAACCTCGGTCACTCCAATAATGTTTCTGATAGCTACGCCTATCATTTGAGCTACACTTATGAGACAACTATTATAATTTTTCTTTTTGGTAGCTTACACGTTACAAATGTAATACTGTAACCCTTATAACAAATGTGCAACATGCAGATATGATACAAGATAGAAGCAGTGGAGATGTCGCAATCGACCAGTATCATCGCTATAAGGTATCATAAAAACAAAAAGTTAGTATAAATATTGATGACCAATGAGTAGGATTAAGTTATCTTTCCTGTTAATAAAAAAAGTTATATCCAATAGCACTTAGATAAGATGACGTAAACCTCTTTTAACTTAATCAATATTACGAGTTCAATCCGTGAGTTTGTCATCTATTTAAGTCTCACAATGCTCGAGTGATTAGTCTTTGCACAAGGGGGAATCGAACCTGAGACATTGAGAGGAGCATACTCCAATGACCCAAACTAACGCCACTAGACCAACCCCAAATGGATTTGCAATTCATTTTTTATATTTTATTACATATCTTTTTTGTTTTTGGAAATTATTATCTTTTTTGTTATGTACAACAAAATGGTAGTATGATATATATATATATATATATATATATATATATATATATATATATATATATATAAACTTAAATATTGCAGGAAGATGTTGACATCATGAGGAATATGAATTTGGATGGTTATAGATTCTCAATCTCATGGTCAAGAATCCTCCCAAGTGAGTTAAACATAAACGACCGGACTAACTAATTAATACAGTATTTTACTAGTTAATTTTACTTAATTAATTAATTATATGTTTCACTTTATATATTAATTTTTTTTTCTTCAATTTTAATAAACATCAATAGAAGGAAAGCTCAAAGGAGGTATAAACCGAGAAGGAGTCAAATATTACAACAACCTCATCAATGAGTTGTTGGCTAATGGTTAGTCCATATACTTTTTTTACTTTTTTTATTTTATTAAACTTCACATTTTTTTATTAAACTTCACATTTTAACATTTCATAATGATAAACAAATTTAATTGAATACAAATATTTTATAGGCTTACAACCATTTGTAACTCTATTTCATTGGGATCTACCTCAAGCTTTAGAGGATGAGTATGGTGGCTTCTTAAGCCCTCTCATTGTGTAAGTGATGTAAAATTACCAAAATTATATGTATTAATTCATTTTTCATGGTATGCTTTTACATTATTTCTCAATATATAAATAAAAATGACACTATTGAATTGCTTTGTATACAAAGATCCTAAATAGATAAAGTTTTTTATTAGAATAAATTGTGCAATAATCAATCAGCAATACTAAGCATTAATATCACAATCCATGATTAATTTTCAGAAATGATTTTCAAGACTATGCGGAACTTTGTTTCAAAGAGTTTGGAGATAGGGTGAAACATTGGATTACTTTGAACGAGCCATATTCTTATAGCACAGCTGGCTATGCAATCGGGTTCTTTCCACCTGGTCGATGTTCTAAATGGTTGAATTCAAATTGCACCGATGGTGATTCGGGAAAAGAGCCTTACTTGGTTACACATAACCAACTTCTTGCTCATGCCGCAACTGTCCACGCGTATAAGAAGAAGTATCAGGTTTGTTAAGAATTTAATTTTAATATCTGAAGTGCATACTTCTGCATTGATATGTGATTGTCTAAAAAAATTTAGATACCTAAAAACCAAAACAATGATCTATATGCAGGAATCTCAAAAGGGTATCATAGGCATAACCTTGATATCCAATTGGTTCGTTCCATTTTCAGATAACAAACTTGATCAAAACGCTGCTGAACGGGCAGTTGACTTCATGTTTGGATGGTACGATATACGTACATTGTAATACTAATTGTTCTTCATAAAAACATAATAATATAGCTTGAGTTACACTTTCATTCTACAAAGATACTCCCTCCGTCCTAAATTATAAAAGAAAAATAAAAAACACACTTATTAAGAAAAACCAAAACATAATATTTTGAAATATGTTTCTTTGTATTTTTCTTAAAAATAGTTTCATAGAAAGATGTAAAAATAATTTTTATTGATTATGAAAAATATAAAAGAGAGTAAATATTTGTGTTTTTCCCTTATAATTTGAGAAAAAAAGTGAACATTTTTCCCTTATAATTTGAGACGGAGGAAGTAAGTCAAAAGAGTATTTGAAAAGTAATCAATGGATTTTGGAAAATAAATATGAGGCTACGTGTATTTTGTTATCAAAAATTAATTTTGGTTAGAGGTGTGTAACTAGAATGATGGGGTGTAATTAGTAGAAATATTCTCAAATTGGGTCTTTTTTCATATGTAACAATAATTACAGGTTTATGGAACCAATAACAAGAGGGAAATATCCACAAAGCATGCGTTCTTTGGTTGGAAAACGATTGCCAAAGTTCTCTAAAAATCAAGCAACATTACTTAAAGGGTCATTTGATTTTCTTGGACTAAACTATTATACCTCTAATTATGCTATCAATGCACCTCAACTTAGTAATGCTCGAGGCAATTACAATACTGATTCTCATGCCAATCTTACAAGTAAGCATGCTTTTATTTATTGATCATTTTCTCTAAAATAATTAATATTTTCAATTTGAAAATTGAATTATATCTTTTGTTTTTATGATCGAAGCTGAGCGCAACGGGATTCCCATAGGTCCAAGGGTACGTATGTATATGACCATATAATTTTTTTAAAGTGATAAATGTTAATATTGTTATAGCTAATGTTTGTTTTATGTGTATATATAGCTTATGTTTATAATAATGATATTTGTAGGCGGCATCAAGTTGGCTATATGTTTATCCGAAAGGAATTCAAGATTTGTTACTCTACGTTAAAAAGATGTATGACGATCCTTTGATTTACATCACTGAAAATGGTAAATACACCTTATTACATCATATTCATAGGAATAGGAGAATGAATACATAACAATTGTACAGTTGTGTTGTATGTTAAATTGTGGGTGATTTTTATTTTAATATTTTTATCTAGCATATATGTGATCACCTTTAAAAACTTAATTTTTAGGTATTGATGAGTTCAATGATCCAACATTATCACTAGAGGAAGCCCTTGTGGACACTTATAGAATTGACTATTATCATCGTCATCTCTTTTATATTCAATCTGCAATTAGGTAAGTGAGTAATTTAATTTAAAATATATTTACTTTCTCATACCGTGTTTGATGTTTATTTGTTTTTTACTACATCAGGAAAGGCGTGAATATAAAAGGATATTTTGCATGGTCGTTGTTGGACAATTTTGAATGGTCATGGGGTTATACAGTGCGCTTTGGAATTAATTTTGTGGATTATAAGAACGGTTTGAAAAGACACCAAAAGTCATCTGCAAAATGGTTTAAGAATTTTCTCAAAAGATATTAGATTTTCTATAATTGATGTTTCCAATAAACGTTGTAATAAAACATATCAAGCAAGTTAAGTTTAAATAAAAGTTTAATAGTGCATTATAAAATTGATAATTATATTGTTTGAGTTGTTACTTATTTAGACGCATTTTTTTATAAGCAAATGGTATTATATAAAGAAGTACTAAAGGTACTTCAACTAATACTTATTTAGACACATTGGTTTAACACCGTTAATTGGTTAAACAATACAACAATGCGTTAAAATACGATGAGATGAGGTG
Organism: Trifolium pratense; assembly: GCF_020283565.1. Lineage (NCBI taxonomy): Eukaryota > Viridiplantae > Streptophyta > Magnoliopsida > Fabales > Fabaceae > Trifolium > Trifolium pratense. The sequence continues at coordinate 54,136,759 of NC_060065.1, read as the reverse complement.
TCCACTTTCATGAATAGCAACCCCGTAAAGAATAGAGTTAATTAAGAGAGAATAATAATTTCTTTTTTATTAAAAAAGAGAATAATGATTTGAGTTTGTCCGTACTAATATCTTGACCGAGCTGTAGGAAAATATAATCCATTAATAAAAAAACCTAAACAACTAAAATTAAAATATTATAACGGTATATAACCTGCTCGAACTGAGGCTTAAATATGTCTTGAGCTAGCTCTAACTGCGAATGAAACACAAAAAATCAATAAACACTTATGTGTCCATAATTAAAAAATTTAATTTAAAATTAAATATATATAAATACACGATATACAAACATAACTAAAATCGATAATGATAAAAAATTAACATTCAAATTACTCAAATTGAGCAAATAAGTAACAATTACATATCTTAAGTTAAGTACTGCCCAAAAAGGGGAGTGAGATGAGTAATTTAACTGGTTAATTAGTTGAGCTAAAAGTTAAAGAGTTGGAGATTCATGGTTCAAGTCCTGACAAGGAGAAAAACTAACATAACAATATAATATACTAACAATTTGCTTATAAAAAAATACGTACTACCTAAAGACATAGTTGGTAACATCATACTCTAACATTCAATAATTAAGAGAAAACATGAATTGTATCAGTGTCCTTTCCTACATTTTCATCATCAAAGAACATTAATTGTCCGATATTTTTCCGATACACGTATCGGAGAAGTATCCGACATGTATCAGTTATATTTTTTTTTAAAAAATAATATTAATTTCCAATACTTTTCCGATACGTGTATCGGACGAGTATCAGTATCGAGTACGTATCAGACACGTACTTGGCCATTTTTGGAGTATTGGGGCTTCAGAGGTGTCCATGTTTCTAAATATTATCAGAAGCACTTACCATTTCCGGTGCCAATTAATAGTATTGTTATATTTAAATAAATGCATGGTCCCCGTGAGCTTAGCTCAGTTGGTAGGGACATCACATTATATGTGTAGGAGTTCGAATTCGAACCCGGGACACTCCGCTTATTCACCTTTAAGGTGAATTTTCTAGCCACTAGACTACTTGACCAAAAAATTAAAATAAACGTTTATGTGCTATGTAGCACGGACTCTGACACTGACACCGTGATACGACACCGACACGAACACCACTAATGTAAAAAATATAGGACACCGACACCGCTACATATTTATAAAATATATAAATTTAAATCTAAGTTGAGCAAGTTATATCTTAAAAAAAGTTTAAAACAAGATATAATAATATTTTACCTTTATTTATTCATCTACTATCGAAAAAACTAACAATATGTATTCAAAATGTAATGTCTTTTATCCTTATTGATCAATATTGTTGTTTCGACACATCTTTAACTCTTGTAGACATGTCTGATATGTGCCTAAGGAGAGTATAAGCAAAGAAAAAACAGGTGTCGGACACGTGTCTTACGAGTGTCTTACAGGTGTCGGATACGTATCAAAGAAGTGTCAAAGTAAAGAAAAAATCGAGTTTTGTTGAACACCGATCTGAAATATCCGACACGTGGCGTACTAGTGTCATACAAGTGTCGGACACCAACACGCATCAGATACCACGACACGCCTATTCATAGAGGTGTCTATTCTTCATAACTTATGTGCCTATATTTCTAAATAGGGTCATACTATTTAGCGTCCCAGAGCACTTATTAAGCATACCCAAAAAGAAAATAACTTATAAAATTAAGCCTAAAATTAATGTTGGTAAAAGAATATTTTACCTATTCAAAATATTGAACGCAAATGTTTCAAGCATAATTTTCTTATTTATGTGATCAACCGGTGGTCTATTTAGCATTTTCCTTCTAAATATTATCAAAAGCACTTACCAGGAGTGCTAAATTCAGTACTCAAGAAACCAGTTTGATACTTTGATTACAAAGCAGACGCCATTACATAATCTTTAGACCTATATTGTTAAACAGTTAACAGTAGCAACTTAATTACCTATATTTAATCCAAGAAACTTCCATCTCTCTCTCTCTCTCTCTCTCTCTCTCTCTCTCTCTCCATGGATGCAAGTAGTGAAAGTCCAATTGAATCCAAGAAATCCAACTCCAAAACCCCTCGCAAACCAAAAGAAACCGTTCTTAAACAGAGTCTCTCTCTCTCTCTCTCTTGCAATTTCAAGTTTCATTACATGAATCTTTCAAATAGTTTTATTGATTTTTTTTTTTTTGAATTTTGTAGAATCTCCAGCAGAATTCTTCGCAGAGAACAAGAATATCGCAGGATTTGATAATGTAAGAATATTTATATAGTTTGATTTAGCATAACTGCATGTTTTCAATTTTTTGAAATTCCGTGGATTTCAATTCAGCCGGGAAAATCTTTGTATACTACTGTTAGAGAATTAGTGGAGAATGCACTTGACTCGGCCGAATCGATATCGGAGCTTCCAGTAGTTGAAATAACTATGTAAGTTTGCAAATACAAGTTTGTGCTTGATTCATTTTTCTTTCTTTCTTTCAGCGTATTGAGTTGATGATATATTTTATGTGAACTTGGTTTTTGCAGTGAGGAGATAGTTAAAAGCAAATTCAATTCTATGATTGGTCTTATTGACCGTGAACGTGTTGATGCAGCACTTTATGATGATTTTGAAACCGAAAAGGCTCGTGAGGTGTGTTCATTTTTATTTTATACCATTGATTGTTGTAATTAATGAGATATACTAGTATGGATCCAACTGTATGGTTGGGTTGTATAGTTTGTTAATTTGGGTATGGTAACGAATTTGAGCATATGTTTGAAATTGCAATGGATTTCCATTTCTTGTGTCCCAAAGCAATGTCAATTGTGGTTCCATTAGAGCTACAAAGTGTAGTTTAAGTTTGCACCAACACTTTAGATACACATAGTTACATTCAGTCACTTTTATGTTCTTAAGATATCATCGATGTCTATGTGTTAGTGTCAGTGCTTCACATGCATCCATCAAGTTTTCACGGCAAAAACAAACATGCTGTAAAATTATATACTGGTTTATATCATACATACAACTTTGTGAAATTGAGTAGGCTCTCTATATGATTTTGTCTGTCTCACATTATATCTGATTGTGCAGAAACGATTAGCAAAAGAAGCTCGTGCTCAAGAATTACAAGCAAAGAATGCTTCTCTTGGAAAGAAAGTGAAAGATACTCCGGCTTCAAAGGGTATCAAGGGTCGAGGCGAGGCTTCATTTTACAGAGTTACATGCAAGGTGCGCATTGTTTCTGCCTTACGCCTTTGTTTATGCTGCTGTATTGATACACATTGGTGTTTATGTCTTATTAGTTTTTATCCAATCTGTAAAACCATTTCATCTGATTTTGGAACCTAATTTGAAAGTACTTTATCTTTTTCTTTGTTTATATATTCAATTCCTGTATGTTTAATGTAACATGCTTGGTACTAATTGCAGGATAATGGAAAAGGAATGCCACACGATGACATCCCAAATATGTTTGGTCGAGGTCAGTTGGTAACCTGATACCCGAGTTGTCATTTCTGCAGACATTTCTGTAGTTATTTTTTTGTTGTTAGTACTAGTAACCCCACTGACTGTAAGCTTATATATTCTTGCAGTTCTCTCTGGGACAAAGTATGGCTTGAAGCAGACTCGTGGAAAGTTTGGTCTTGGCGCGAAGATGGTATTGGCAACATGCACTAGTTAATTTATTTATTTTCCTCTATGGTTGTTTTGTTTCATTAGCTCTGATGATTAACTTCTAACAGTTGCCAGCTTTTGACTCAAATGTGAGTTACATACTGGTTTTGGTTTTGCCTTATTGATCTGTATTTTTCATGCACACAGGCACTAATATGGTCCAAAATGAGTACCGGACTTCCTATTGAAATCTCTTCATCAATGAAAAAGCAAAATTATAGTACATTCTGCAGGCTGGATATTGACATCCATAAGTATGTTTTTAAATATTATAATTGAATTGATATTCAAACTCCTACTCCAAATAAACAATACTTCAATTATCAGGAATATTCCTCATGTACATTTACATGAAAAACGGGAGAACAAACAACATTGGCATGGGGCTGAAATTCAAGTTGTCATAGAGGGAAACTGGACAACTTACCGTGTATGTAATTTTATTAAATCTGCTGCAAACTCCAGATATATTTAAGCAGTTCCATTTTCCAAAATACAATGTTTTCATGTCTTTAAACTAACACGTTTCGTTAATATAAGCTCCTTTGTTTCCCTTGCAGTCAAAAATATTGCATTACATGCGACAAATGGCTGTTATTACCCCTTATGCACAGTTTCAGTTTAAGTTTGTGTCAGATGCACCCGAGTATGTAAATATATCTATTCAGATTCTCTTTTCAAGAACTACTATACACAATCATCTAATAGTCTAATACCATCTGTTTTCTTTTGCAGCAAGAATGTCACTGTAAGGTTTTCTCGCAGAACAGATGTAATGCCACCCATTCCCTTGGAGACAAAACATCATCCATCCTCTGTTGATTTGCTGCTAATTAAACGGCTTATTGCCGAAACCTCAAAGCAAAACCTTTTGCAGTTTCTTCAGCACGAATTTGTAAATATCAGTAAACCCCATGCTGAAAGATTGATAGGTAAGAAAATACTGATTTTATTAATAATTTGTTGGAGATTCTGTGTTTTACATTGAGAGCGTATTATGCATTTCTTGTAAAGGGAACGTTTCTCATGGTATTTATGTGCTCCAGTTGACTGTTTGGATGCAGCCACGCGTTCAATAAATTTAACGAAACTGGTATTTTGTTTGTTTAGAGGAAAGATAATAGATAAAGTTTCTCCACCTGATAATAGTAGAGTTTCGTTGATGTTAATGTGAGATATTTAAGTGGAGAGAGATGACATGTCTCGCTTTCATTGTTTATATTGGAACATGGGAATGGTTAAAATCCTTCTTTTATTTTATATTAACTTTTGTTTTAATGAGTAATTATCTAGGTTGCCTGCTGTAGTTCTGTTGTATGTAGATGCTTTTGTCCATAAAGTGATACTTTGAATTACTGTTGAGTGCTAAGAATTTAGTAAATCAGTAACAGTTCATTTATTAGAGGAAGTTTATACTCATATTTCAATGTGCATATTCTAGATCCCAATTTGTTTTCTACTACACTCTTCACTTTTTCTTTTTCAGGAGAAATGGGTCCAGATTTTAGCTCAAAAATGGTTGTGAAGTCTCTAACTTCACAGCAATTAGTACGCATTCATCAGTTGTTCCGTCAAGCCAAATTTGATGATCCTAGTGGTCATGTAAGTGATGAAGTCTATTATGTTCCCCTTTTCTATACATTCATCATACATTGTTCCATAATTAACTTTTCATTATGTTATTCATGTCATTGCTTAATGTCCTTACTATTTATTATTAGTGTCTTAGCCCTGCTGGCGAATACAATCTTCGACTAGGAATCATAAAAGAGCTTCACCCAGACATGGTTGCAACATACTCAGGCAGGTTGTGATTTAATATCAAAGTTTTGCTAGATCTTCTTCTCTCAAATTATTGCTTCTTGTAACTTATATATGTCTTTGTTAACCATTCTTTTTAATCCTTCTAGCTGTGGACTATCACGGGCATTTAGCTTTCTTTGTATAATTCTATATGATCTTTCTAACTGTGTATTGAAAGTTCTGAAGGGTTTAGAGATGCCACTATGCTAGTAGCCCATTAGAGATTTCTTAATGTTAGCTATGTGCTTGGCTTGGCATTTCTTGTCATAGATAATTCAGTATGCTTAAAAGTTATTTTCCTGTGACTACTTCACAGTGCTCAAGTTTTTGAAGGCCACCCGTTCATTGTGGAAGCAGGAGTCAGTGTTGGTGGAAAAGATGTCAAGCAAGTTAAGTTTCGCTTCCAGCAATATTTATGTTAGTTAGCAATTTAGTTTTTTCTTAAGCAAAAAGCTTGGAGTGCAAATGCATCATTATGTATTGACGTCCCAACTATGTTGGCACCCCATTAACACAAAAATCTACTGCACTCCAAAATTATTATTAATTTAAAGAAAAGAGAAAATACAAAACATGGGGGACATGAACCAAATCCATGAAAATCATGTAAAATGCAAATTAGGAAAGTTCCTATTTGTATAAAAATCCTCTGAAATAAATGAGGGGGATTAGATTTCCCCAGACAAATCCCTGGATTGAAATACCAAAATTACCCAACTTATATGCACTAGCACAAGTATTCCCCTCCTGAAAATATGACAACAGTTTAGCTTGAATTTCATGCGTGCTAAAAATATAATTTTTTTCCTAAAGAAATGGTTTGAGAGTGTCAATTACATTGAAGTAGCATACTGAAGGGCCTCCAAAATAAACAGGCGTAAGTGAGGTTCTGAAGCACGTCAGTACCATCCTTAGCTTGCAATTACCGACTGTAGGAAAAGAAACGTCCTTGGCTTTTGCCATGATTGTCCCGTTTAACAGATCCCTTATGTATTCTGATTGAGCGAGTAGAAAAGCACCATCACAAAGCTGTTTGACCTCAACTCCCAAAAAGTAATCAAGAGATCCAAGGTGTTCAAGTACAAATTATGCATGAAGCTTGTTGATCAAATCATCAATAAGAGAGGTTTAAGATCCAATAATAATAGTGTCATCTCTACAGATAACAACATAGAGACAAGCACTTTAGAAAAGATGAATAAAGAGGGACCAAACTAGTAGAAATGAACTCAAACGTGTATGATAGCTGGATGTCTCTAGCTAAGTTTTTTACAGTAGTTGCATGTCTCTAGCAAAATTATGATGTTCGTTCCACTTCTGCATAACAGAATGTGCTGACTCAGCACATTTTATCAGTTCAGTTACCATAGTTATTTATGATTATGTATTCTTAGTGAGCTAAGTAGCTTATCTTTGGTTGATCTCTGTATAAACCTGCATTTTACATTTACATACAAGCTGTTACAAAATCATTTTAACTAATTCTCTGATTCTATTCTTCTTAAGTTCTCTTTCGATGCTCACTCATTTCTATAGCTCAAAGCTTGCTAGAACTCTATGAAGAGCTAGTTATATAGTGTTGTGTCATTGTGTTTTTAAACAACGGTAAATTAGTAATGGTTTGTCCTGACAAATATACAATACTTTTTTCAGGGTTTGAATATATTTCGCTTTGCCAATAGAATTCCACTACTTTTTGAGCAAGGTGCCGATGTTGTCACCAGGACTGCGCTTAAAAGAATCAAGTAAGTGTGCACAGAAGCATATGGTTTCCCTTGACTTTGTAATTTTGAGATGAGGTCACAGAATAAGTGTCAATAATTGCTTTACAAAGTTCTTTAGCAATCACGACACAGAAGTTACAGGTGAAACCTTACTAAATACTTTTGCAGCTGGAATAATTACAAGATTAACCAAGTACAAGACAAAATTGGTGTCTTTGTAAGCATTGTGAGCACAAAAATCCCATTTAAAGGAACTGGAAAAGAATACATTGGAGATGACATAACCGAGATTGCTTCTGCTGTCAAGGTTTGAAGAGTTTAATTTACAAAGTTTAAATTTTAGCAATGTTAGTGAGGCTAACAGTAATATTTTGCTACTATTACCAGTCTGCTATTCAACAATGTTGTGTCCAATTAAAATCCAAGATTATGAAAAGGATACAGGCCCGTGAGCAGCAGGAGAGGAAACGAAATCTAACCAGGTAGGCATAAAGTTTATTTGTGCTATAATTTCAGGAATCAATTGAATGATGCTGCACTTCCTTCTGTTTTTTGTTTGGCATGATATATGATATGTTTCCCACCAATTGGCAGGTATATTCCTGATGCTAGTAGTGCATTTTACAATATTTTGAAAGTCATGCCATTACATCCATCAAAGAGGAGTCGATATGGGGATGATGATGTAGAACTACTAGAAAAAGTCTCTGATAATTTGATTACTAAAGAAACATTCATCGAAAAGCTTTCTAAACACGTTGAACAGGTATTTCCCTTAACTGTTTTTTGTGTGTGAAAAAAGGACATGCTAGGGGTTTGATTGAATTTGAACATGTTGCTGATGTTATTTTATTATAATGTATATATGCAGGTGGATTATGAAATGGGATTGGAGTTTGCTACACAGAGCGGAGTAAGCGAGGAACCCAGGGAAACAATATACATAAAGCCATTGGAAGCTGAAAACAAGAAGATTGACTTGCACTCTCCATTGTTTGTATTCAGAGTCCTTCAGTAGATTTAGAAATTGATTTGATATTTCAGTATGCTTATAAATGTCCTTTGTTTACTGTGATATAAATTTAACTTGAAATATTAAATTCACTAGTTTCTTTCTTTTTTTCTTTCTTTCTTTCTTTCATGATTTCACTCAAATAGTATCATGAGGTAACCATCTCTATATACCTCATTTTAAACATTTTTATTCCACATTTTTTTTTTTATAATTATTCCACAATTTCCTTCAGATTGACATACAAGAAAAATAACCATGTCAAATTCACATTTACAACTAACTATGATGAGCTGAATTAGCTAGAGTATGAGCAGTCTCATTAGCTTGTTTTTGCACAAACTCTACACTAGAGTTTCTATAATAACTAGAGAAAACCAATGTACAATGATCAATAATAGCGCCAAATTCAATAAAATCTCTACTTGAAGAGTGGAAACTATCGATCACTCTCTTTGAATCCAACTCATAATCTACTAGTCCTAAGTTAAGCTCGTGCACCTACTTGAGCGAAGACAGCGGCCCAAGTGCTTCACCAACATGAATTTCATTTTTAGGAGTAAACCATTCTATTTTTGCTGAAATAAAAGCTCCATGTTCATCTCTAAGTACATATACCAATATTGACTTTATAAGAATTTATCGGAAAGGAAAAATCTACGTTGCATTTTACCGGTCAAACTATCGGTTTTCGCCAAGTACTCTTAAAAAGATTTATATTTACTATTACCAACTAACAGCTAGCTACCATGTTGAATTCTACATTTTGAAAGTCTCTGATACATGTCTTACAATCTTTACTCACAAATTCCAAATGAAAGACACACACCATGACTCACCTACGTACCTTCTACCTTTCATATTTGAGATCATCCAATCCACACACCTCACCCAACAGGTCACACTTGTCTTCTTTCCTCATATTTCTTACTTAGATGCCAAGTACAACATAATCGTGTGATTGTGTTTTCTTTCATGATCTACATTACTAGAATAACGTCAATATATAGTTCTCAAACTAATAAGCTATAGACATATTGCTAACAGTACTCTAGCTCTTTGTGACGAGATTCTTTCTCGTCCCATCTGTTAGACTTTATCGAAAAGGAACCATCTACGTTATATTTTATCCATTCAGCTATCGTTTTCGCAAGTACTCTTAAAAAACCAACCTACATCTAAAAAAACTGGAGAAAGAAAAAAGAAGTAATTATGGTGAAACCAAACTTCTCACAAACTCTATTTTCATTTAGTCTATATCATTTTTATAAAAAAATAAATAAAATTCATATTGCATTTCTCCTCTCATCTTTATATTACTAATTTTTTTTTGTCAGCTTTTTGAAACTTTTTTTTTTGGTACAAAGCTTTTTGAAACTTTAACACTAACAATAGGAGTATATAATAATTTTACATTATTATTTAATAAAAAACCATCTATTTTTTTAAGACAAAAAAAACCATCTAATTATCATATCATATAATTAATTTTATTTTAAAATATCTTACTAATTTGGCCGAATACAAAATTCTCATTATATTCGGTGTAATTTATTATTTTTTAAGAGTAAGCTGCCACTTTGGTCCCTGAAAGTGGCACTCGCTGTCATACTAGTCACCGAATCATCAAAAAACAATTTAAGATCCCTGAAAGTAACTTCCGTTAGTCAGAATAGTCCCCGACGTTAGTTTGCGTCAAAGAACCGTTTGGTAGTACTGATGTGGCCGTTTTGTTGACTTTGTTGACCAATACGTGTCATTTCTTTTTAAAAATTGATGCCACATAGGCAGGGACCAAATTGATGGTAAAAAAAATCAAAAAAAGGTAGATGGATGATTTTTTTTTTTGACAGTAGATGGTTCTATTTGGTACATTTCATCTCTCTAACTCCTCTCATTTTCACTCTTCCTTCCTCAAAGTGACAAAGCAAACTGTCACTCATCTTCTTCATCAATCACCCTTCCTCCATTGTTACTGGTTATTAAGTTCATCGGTTTGTTCATCATCATCGAGCAAGCCTACGATTTCGGCCAAACAAGGTAAAGTTTTTCGTCAATCTATTCTATTTTTCGTCACTTTTTTGTCCTTAAGAATGGTGTTCTTGTGTTGGGTTTGGTGGTTTCTTAAGTTTTTTTGTTGTTGTTTCCTCAAAAACACATTTTTCAAGATTACAGTGTCTATGTGGTTGTTAACAATGTTGCTATTTTAGGGCTTTTTTCATACTTGTGTTTCTTTTTATTTAATGATGTTGTAGAAGTGTATTCCTGACTGTTTAGTTGTATTTTAAGATTAAGAATTTTTTTAGGGTTTCATAAAAATGTAATGTATTTGAATGTGTTTTTAAATGATTGTTTTGCTATCATTTTTAGGATGGAAACTGAAACTGAGTTAACACTGATCTTCCACCATGGTGGAAATTTCATCAAGTTTCGAGGTCAAATGTGTGTGTGGGAAGGACTTGAAGTTGATTTCCTCAACAAATTAGACTTAGAAGCCATGGACTTGAAGTTGATTTCCTCAACCAGATTTCTAGCTTTCTCTGGCTTTCTCTAGCCCAGCAAGCATATATCAGTTCAAACATTAATTCTTCATTAAAAATTCAACTATAAATGACATCACTATAAATGACACAAATATGTTTTGGTTAAAGTTAAAATACATCACATTCACTAATCAATAACATTACACTCACTAATTTCAATCACTAATCAACAATATTACACTCACTAATTTCAATCACTAATCAACAACACTACTTGTGAACAACCATATACAAAAGTTGAATCACAATACAAGCAAATACAATATTTTATAAGCTTCATGTCAACAACCAACATATCCAACTTTGAGTTTACATCTCTCTTGAACTTATCATTTTCATAATTGTTGCCAACACTAGTTTTCATTTCATCATCTTTTACTCCTTTTTTTTTTTACTCTTCTTAAAGATTCATTTGCAAGATAGTCTTTCCACTCATCAACCCACATGAAGTATTTGCAATTTGCACTATCTTCCTGCAAATTAACATAACTAAGCATCATAACAAATCAAAATCAAATATATTACATAGTAATTACACAAGCACAAAACTGTAAACAAACATAAATTACACACAACCACAAAAATGACATACTTTGTTTAGTGGGCATGTGTAGAATTGTCTCCCTGGATTCTTCAATGTTTTGGCTCTAAGCATCACTGTCTTTCTCTCACAAAAACAGTCAGACCTCCGATCAAAACGTGAGGATGATGATTGACTTTCAATTTGGGTAGTTGAAGCTTCTCTTTACTGCGAAATTGGTGGAACTCCTTTCATCTTTTAACTAATCGAAAATGGTTATGGAGATGAGAAGAGGAAGAAGATGGAGATGAGAAGAGGAAGAAATGGAGATTGATTTAGGGTTTTATATTTGGGGGTTATTTTCTATTTTAGTCAATTTAGTCTCTTAACGGTCATCTACCTTTTGGATTTTTTTTTTTTTTTTACCTTCAATTTGGTCCCTGCCTATGTGGCATCAATTTTTAAAAAGAAATGACACGTATTGATCAATAAAGTCAACAAAACGGCCACATTAGCACTACCAAACGGTTCTTTGACGCAAACTAACGTCGTGGACTAGACTAACGAAAGTCACTTTCAGGAATCTTAAATTATTTTTTTATGATTCGGGGAATATTATGACTAAAGTGACAGTTTACTCTATTTTTTAACAAAAAGATTTCAGTGTAAACATCCGTCACCTTCTCTGCCTCCGTCCGCCGCCGTTCGCCTCGTTCATAGCTCGTAATTTATTTGTTTGTTAAAATTAATCTTGTTATTGTGTTTTATGATATTCATTCATAGAGACATCACCTTTTTACTTCTTACTTCTTACTTCTTCTTCTAACTTTTTATAATCTGATTTTACCCAATTTCTAGGGTTTCTCGGTGCAACCATCCACACTGAAGCAACAATGCCTCGTTACTACTGTGACTACTGCGATACTTATTTGACCCACGATTCCGTAAGTTATTTCCTTCACCGTTGCTAATTGCGTTGCTTTCACTTTGATTTTAACCTAACACATATTTAATAATTTCTAATCTGCATTAGTAATATGCAAGTGCAAACTACTGTTAGATATAGTAATTCGATACTATTAGTTAATTAGAATTAGTTTACTATTGTTTTAAGATAGTTAGAAGTTGGTTATGATTAGTTAGAAGTAGGTTATAATAGTTTTCTTAGGATCACTATATAATGTGATGTGAATCCTACACTATGAAGCACAAGCACATACACCAGACACGTCGACACTGATAGTAATTAGAGAAAATGACATAATTCAATGTAATCATATGTATCGGTGTTCTGTCCCTATCTAACACTGATGTTGTGTCCCTATCTAACACCGATGCGTGCCCGTGTTTCATAGATCCTACACTAAAGGCCCGTTTGGATTGCCTTGTTTTTGAGCTTATGCAAATAAATAAGCATTTATGTATTATTCATAAGCTTGTTAAGGTAGTTTATGAAAAAACAACCCATAAAGATACAATTTTCGTTAGTGAAAACTTATGAATTAGCATAAAAGTTTATTTGCATAAGATATTTTTCATAATCTCAAAAATAAGCCAATCCAAATAGGTCCTAATTGTGTCAGCTTCTTCTTACTATCAATTTCAAAATTAATATTTCTTCTCTCAATTTATTTTTTTCCTTTATTGGGTTCTACCATGCTTCTGAACAACTACATATGAAACAGTGTTTCACTTTGTATAATTTTTACGAGTGTTAGTTAGCCACAACCAATTAATTGCATATGTAGCTAACTTTGTGTAATTTTGCAGCCATCTGTTAGAAAGCAGCATAATTCTGGTTACAAACATAAGGTGCTGTAAAATTTTCTCAATTTGTTTTCAATAAAAAAAAAGTTGCATTTCAATCTAGGTCATATTTACGAGGTTTCATATGTGTTTGTGCTTTCTAGGCTAATGTAAGGTCCTACTATCAGCAATTTGAAGAGCAACAAACTCAAAGTTTAATTGATCAGCGAATCAAAGAACATCTTGGGCAAGCTGCGGCTTTTCAGCAGGTTGGCGTGGCTTATAATCATCTAATGGTTCAGAGGCCAAACCTTCCTGCTGTATTGCCACCCCCAAGATTTCCCATTCCTGGAGGTCAACCACTAATGCCAGGGTTCAGACCTCTCATGCCTAGACCTATGCCTGTTCCTGGGGCACCAGGTGATGTTTTTCTTCCTTGCACAAAACTTCCATCACCTCTTATTGAAGCATTTGAATGTCATGTCTTCTGCATTTTACACGGTGCATTACTTTATCATTTTGTAATGAAATGAGAATGATTATACATATCTCAATTGCTAACCTCGTTATTTTTGGCTTGCTTCCAGTATTGAAGTTGCCTTGTAGTTTGAATTTCCTTTTTGATATATGTTACTTCCTGTCTTTTGGTTTTTTATATTTTGACAACAATTCTTTACTTGTAATCTTTTTCTTAGTTGAGCTTGCATGTTTTGGTTTGGCTTTGTTTATTTCATCATATGTAATGTAAGTGGTTTTCAATTGGAGTTTACAGGGTATGGTTCTGCGCCTACTATGCCACAAATGATGCCTCCACCTGGTGCTCCCCAGATGCCGGGTCAGTTAAATTCCCTACCACGACCCCCTTCATTAGCTCCCCCACCAACAGCTCCTGGAAGCACTGCACCGCCACCTTCCAACGGTGCTCCCCCTATGGCATCATCAGCAATGTATCAAGCCAATGCACCGGCACCATCATCTGGAGGTTATGATAATTACAATTCCAATTCCAATGCTCAAGCACCTGAGGGCAATCACTAAGCTGGTCAAACTTGTATGTTATTTAATATTAAATTTTGCACTAATGTGGCACTTGTTCTGTAAAATCACACTGCCTCATTCTTTGCTATTTTCTATGGTAACTCAGTAAGAAAGCGTAGTCTTTGCAGGGACCCAAAGCCTTTATCAAGTTCTAGTAATCAACATTCTCTTCTATTTTTATTTATTTTTGTGCTATGCAGTTCTCGTTGCATAATTTTATCTCTGTTGGAGTGTTAATATAATGAATGAATATAGGCCTTAGAGATTAAAATAGGCCCAAGATGCATTAGTTAATTGTAGGCGATTCATCATGTTTTGGAAGGATCTAGATGAATTGAATTGATGAGTCATTGGTTAGTTTGTTAGGATTAATCAAGCCTATAAATAAAGGCATCTAGATCAATCTGTGCTCCTCCTACCATTCCGGATGAAAAATTCATAATGAAGTGCTAATTGTGTGTAAATCATTTGATAGTCTTCTTTTCGCAACTGCTTTTTCTTTGAATTTGAAATCTTAGATTTATCGGTGATGGACTTAGTTGACACTAGACATTTCAGAGAATTTATACTGATGATTTCTAGTGCTATATGCTGCAAAAAAAAAATTGATTACTAAAGAAACATTCATCGAAAAGCTTTCTAAACACGTTAAACAGGTATTTCCCTTAACTGTTTTTTGTGTGTGAAAAAAGGATATGCTAGGGGGTTGCTTGAATTTGAACATGTTGCTGATTTTATTATATTATAATGTATATATGCAGGTGGATTATGAAATGGGATTGGAGTTTGCTACACAGAGCGGAGTAAGCGAGGAACCCAGGGAAACAATATACATAAAGCCATTGGAAGCTGAAAACAAGAAGATTGACTTGCACTCTCCATTTTTTGTTTACAGAGTCTTTCAGTAGATTTAGAAATTGGTTTTGATAATAAAAAGAAATGATAGTGAATTTAATATTTCAAAGTTAAATTTATATCACAGTAAACAAAGGACATTTATTGTATCATTTTTTCATTCGCAGGAAATATGTAACATACAGTCAAAAATATATATCATACTTGAGGTTGATAGCAAAATATAACATACAGTATAAAATGGAAATAACCATGTCAATTCACATTTACAACTATGGTAAGTTGAATTAGGAAAATGGATCCACATAGGAGTCAATTTTGATACAGGTGCTCTGGATTGCTTGATAAATATCGGTTTCAAATTTTAATACAGTTTTGATTTTCTAAAATATAAATATTCTAATTTTAAAATTTGAAACATTCTACTTTAATCAAACGACTGTGATCTTTTCGACCGCATGTATTCATAGGTGCAATCCAAATCCTTGATGAAAAAGAAAAAGAACAATATATGTTGTTAAGTTAAAGAATCATAATGATACTCTTAAAAGTTAAACAATCAACTTACATCTAAAAAAATTAGAAAAAAAAAAAGAAGTAATTATGGCGAAAGCCCAACTTCTCACAAACTCTATTTTCAATTATTCTATATCATTTTCGTATAAAAATAAATAAAATTCATATTGCATTTCTCCTCTCATCTTTATTACTAATTTTTTAATAAAAATGCACCAACAATATAAAATAATTTCACACTATTATTTAATAAAAAACCATCTAATTACCATTTTATAAAATTTATATAATTAATTATTTTAAAATATCTTACTACGTTCGTTCTTAAATATAAGAAGTCTGATCATTGCACATACATCAATGTACAATGTAAATTTTGGTCGGTCCGGTGTAATTTATTTAAATATAAGATTCTATTTATTTTTTATTTAATTTAATTAACAGTATCTTAATTTTTTTTTTTTATGGAAATAGTATCTTAAATTTTGATTAATCACAAAGTTGGTATTTCTTCTTCTGTTTCTGTTATTTTTCCTTCTTGTATTCCTCATTCATCACTCTCAACTCTCATCACACAGAAAGAAGATTGAGATTCGATCCAAAATGGCGACGAATGAGCCAACACAGATCGCCATTCTAGGAGCTGGTACATTTGTGAAGAATCAGTACATTCCTAGACTCTCGGAGATTTCAAATCTGTTCAACCTCAAAGCAATTTGGAGCAGAACTCAAGAATCTGCAACTTCTGCTGTTGAAATAGCTAACAAACATTTTGGTGGTGGTGAAGTTCAATGTAAATGGGGAGATAATGGTCTTGATGATATCATTCAAGATCCATCCATAACTGCTGTTCTTGTTGTTTTGGCTGGACAATATCAGGTTCATCATCAATCATTGGATAACTTTTATCATATTACTCTTGTTAGATTAGTCTGTTTGGATAACCAACTTAATTTGCAGCTTATAGTATAAATGCTTATTATCATTATACGAGTATGTTTGACAAATGACAAGACACATTTTTGAGCTTATAGCTTATAAGTTCATATGATTAAAAAATATCTGTTTAGTAATGGTAACTGTTATTTTCTCACGAGCTTATATATGTTTTTTTTACCAGCTTATTTTAATAAGCTAAGGGTCCGTTTGGATTAACTTATTTTTCAGCTATGCAAACAACTTGTGCAATATAAATTAGGTTTTATGCTATTTTATAGGTTCTCACTAGTAAAAATTGTATTTTTTTAAGCTATTTTATGATATTATCATAAACTAACTTATAATAATACATAATTTTTTTTTTTTTGAACAATACATAAAAATTTATTTATTTGCATAAGCTGTTTGAATAAGCTCAAAAATAAGCTAATCCAAACGGAATTCAATTAGCTTATAGCTTAAAGCTTATAATTTTTTCTCTCAATTTTACCTTTGTCATCTTACTTGAAAAAATTAAATATTAAATAAACGTATCTTTTTTGTGTCATTTCATATTTATACGTAAGTTCAATTGATAATTTTACCAAACATTGCAAATTCAGTCAGTTAGTTTATCCGTGGTAAGCTATAAGCTATTTTATAAGCTATCCACTATTTTTTGCCAAACAGAGCCTAAGCGCTTATGAGTTATATATAAGCTGTTTTTATAGCAAAAGATAAAATGAAGTTAAACTGTTTTCGTATAAGCTATAAACTGTTTTCATAAACTATCTTGCAGAGCTTATGAAAATAAACTGAAAACAGCTTATGACCATGTCATATGTTGTTTTCCTAAGTTCTCCCAAACAGTATCACAAGTGTTTATGCCGGTAGATAAACTCAAATGATTAATATGATTGTTTCACAAGGAATTGTAATTTAGTGCAAACCCAACTCCTCACTAATTGGAAATAGAGTTTCTTTATACTGTCTGTGCATTTTCTATTTACTCATTATTATTATTGAAATTTTGTTAATTTTAGGGATTAAGTTTGCACTAAATTACAATTTCTAGGACTAAATTTGTAATTCACTTGGTTAATCTAATATATAATGGGTCACAGTATGTCAAATGCAGAGAGTCATCGGAATGATGTTCTTTTACTGGAGTTGTTTATTTTTCATGCGATTTCTTCTTTTTTACTAACTATCAACTGTTGCAGGTTGAAATTTCACTCAAGTTGTTAAAGGCTGGTAAACATGTCCTTCAAGGTAATGATTGTTGCAAATGTAGTAGTGTGTGTGTGTTGATGGTTGATATGCCAGATAATAGTTTTTTTTAAGAGGGACAGTTTAATTGAGTTAGCGAGGTCTGAGGCACTTGACTGGCTGCTATACATTATCTTAGTAAATTGACATTTGATAATCACCATTTTATTGTTAATTTTTTGTGCCATTGACTAAATTTCCTCTTTGTTTGGATGTGTTGTATGTGTTGGGTGGCTGATTTGGTGGTTATGAAGAGAAACCGGCAGCATCTAGTAAGTAGTAGCTCTAACTTTTATGTGATACTATGTACATACTAGTGTATATAATTCAATTTTCTTTTATGGAGTATTTTCCTATTTTTGCATGATTCTAGGAAAACTATAGACCGCACTTTCTTCATCTGTGTGTGATCACTTGATTATATTGACCTAGTTTATGTTTCTTCTCCTCGTTATCTTCTAAGACTATATCAAGTTATTAACCTAATAAAGAAGATTTTTGAGGAAAGACACATTGAATATAAAATTCTTCAGTACTATGTAATAACTGAAGTCAAACTGAAACTCTGTTGCATTTAGGCACCTTTGAGGACCCGCCTGTCTAATACTAATTTTGCCACTTATCTATTGAAATTTGCTTGATTTAATTCAAAATGTAAGTTTTAGTGGCATCTTTCTTGGAAAAACACTTTACCCTCTACCACATTGATAACTTTCATATTAGCTTATCCACATATATTCTCTCCCTCTTTATTATTAGATGGAAAATTGCAGTTACTATATCCTATACTTGTGACATAATTTTATTTTAATCTGATACTGCAGGTATAAGTGAGTTGGAAACTGCATTATGTAACTACAAATCGATTTCTGCTGATGCTCCTGGCCAAAGAATTTGGTCTGTGGCTGAAAATTATCGTTTTGAGCCTGCCTTATTAGAGGTATTTGTTTGTGTTGGACATTTTAACCTATGAATCTGGCTGTCCATTCATATATATATTTTTTTTGGCAGGGCAAGAAACTAATTGCTGACATCGGGAAAATGATGAGTGTCCAAGTTATTATAGAAGGATCAATGAACAGTTCAAACCCTTACTTTTCAAGCTCTTGGAGGCGCAATTTTACTGTATGTGCTTTGTAGTTAAGTTACACATTCTGTATTGTTTAATTTCATGAGAGCATTTGTCACAGCTTTGAATAACTTAATCAACTGTACTATTCTAGCATAAAAGTGAAGGGGAAGAAATATACTTCATAATTTAATAATTGAAGAATATATATCTTAAAATCACAAAATTTCTGAAAGTAAATAATAAGGTTGAGATTTCTTTCTCGGATACGAATTATTTTTAGTATATATGACATGACCAATGGAGTACTGAGAAATTCTAACCTACATTCATTAACGTTCATTCTGGTTTTCTGTATTTCATTATATCAGGCTATTCTAGCACAGCTATTTAAAATTCTGAAATTTTTCTTAACTTCTCGTGTTATTACCATAACAGTTTAATCCTGTTTTTTCTCAACATTTTTTGGTTCCATCTTTTAATTATCATTTCTTTTCTTTCTGGCAGGGAGGCTTCATTCTTGATATGGGTGTGCATTTCGTTGCAGGGTTGAGAATGGTATATCAAAGATTTTACTGTATAATTCACAAACTACTTTATTCATTACTTCACGTTCTTCTATATTTCTTAATGCAATTTATAGTGCAGATAAACTCTAATTATTATTGGTCTAGTCAATCGTGGCTCTTTGGCATCTGAATCTTAAATTATTAATGAACCACTTTTTAGAAAAACTTTCTTATTAATGTTTAAAAGCTTTTCTGCCAAAATAAACTTGAGTATGGAAACACAATTGTTTGTATGATTAACTCTTTGTGAAAGAATGTATTTTGAAATGTTTATAGTTATACACTTTATTACTGCATAAATTGTGGAAGAGAACTAATGGACAGCTCTGATCCAGAGTTACTTCTCTGGTAGAAACCTAGTAAGGAGTCAATTAGGCTTTACTTCTATATAATGATGATTATATCCTTTTATTCTTGACAGCTAGTTGGGTGTGAGGTGGTTTCAGTTTCAGCTATGACATCTCATGTGGATTTGACCTTACCACCACCAGATAATTTATCATCTGTCTTGTAAGCCTCTATTTTCCATAAATAACTTTAGAAACACTCGACCAGAAGTCTAAACAAATTGTTGGAATGTTTTGCCTCAGTCATTTGGAGAATGGATGCTCAGGAGTATTTGTAATGGCTGTCTCCTCCAGATCACCCAAGGCATGTGGTAAATGATCGTTCATCTTACAAATACACACACGCGCTAGTGCTACACAATATGCTCATTATTCATGTGTTTGTTCTTGCAAGTCTTTACTCATGGTATTAAATTACATATTATAGATCTTGTGGCGAGTAGTTGGCACGAATGGAACCCTTCAAATTGAGCGTGGATTCCAAGGGCAGCATGGTTACCTGGTATGTACTATAGTTTTATAGTTACAGGTTTTCGTAAATAATATCCTAAGTAGGATCTGAGTTTTGCCTTCAATATCTTCTCAAGTTTCCATTATTTTAATCAAATCACTTTCATTTATTTTTCTGACTTTATGATGCTATATAGGTTACATCATATGATGCTAATGGACAAAGCAAAAGCTCATTTTTCCCATTCAGTGGAGTAACTGAAGAATTAAAAGCTTTTTTTAATGATGTTTCTGAAAACACCCTCAAGGTAATTAGATTCTTGCAAAATGCCAACATTGTTCCACCTTCTCATTTTATAGTACCACCGCAAATTCCTCGCATATATCTTTGTTCACCATGTTTCTTATCCTCAATTATATATCCAAGCTTACCAGTTACCACAAACAGTTGATTCAGACAATTCCATATACACATACTACATATACATATAATTAAAAAAAGCCAGACCGTGTTGAGATCTCTAGTTTAATTTATTTCCATTTTGCAGAAGGGTAGTCAGTTTGTGCCTGAGCAGCGCCTCTCTTTTGTGGAGGGTGCAAGAGATGTTGCTCTTTTAGAGGCAATGCTTGAATCTGGATCAAGGCAGGGCGAGCTAGTTCATGTGAAAAAGTTTTGAGGTGATCATAGAACTCTTCGCGTCGGCTTTCTTAATTCAGTATCTA
This sequence comes from Trifolium pratense, assembly GCF_020283565.1. Classification (NCBI taxonomy): domain Eukaryota; kingdom Viridiplantae; phylum Streptophyta; class Magnoliopsida; order Fabales; family Fabaceae; genus Trifolium; species Trifolium pratense. Next base: position 54,115,962 of record NC_060065.1, on the reverse strand, counting down.
CAGATATTTACCGAGTGTAAATGAACAGCCGTGGATCAAGTCAGGGAGATCAATGTAGTTGGATGGAGTTTTAAGATTTGTATACATTTATTGAAATTATTATAATGTAGTTGAATTTATTACAATGTCCCATGCATCTGTTGGTAAAGGGACAAATTAGGTGCTCTTATCTTTTCCTTTGGAGCACGAATTTAGCATGAATATAGATCGGATCTTTTTAATCCGATCAAGAGACAATAAAAATGCACAAGGTAAACTGAATTGATAAACCAATGCTATAGCTGCCAATCACACAAATTGTACTCATTTCATGTCAAAAAAGCCATTCCTACTACTCATTGCTGTTTGTTTCCTTTCATTGGGATTTTGACAGAATCCAGGACAAACATAAAAAGGTTTGAACTTTAGGCTAATCTTGATCATCATAGATTAACTTTTCATCTTGATTCATGGACATTGTTTAGTTCAATCGGTTGTGTGCGTGATTTTGAGACGGAGGAAATATTAGAGTAAATCTCATAATTCGTCTCTGACTCTTTAGGATACTCGCAATTATGTCTTTTAGATTATGAATATTTTGAATTGGGTTCTAACTCTATCAAACAATATTCCCTTCCATCCTTCTGTTAACATATGTTGATTAAAGTAACTTTATACTTCTGCCAGTACAAATTTAGTCCTTATAAAAATTTACTACCTTTATAATCCCTAACATTACTACAAAATTTGTAAACACGAATCATAAAATATCACAACCCAAGATGTTTGATTAATCGAACATTCAAAACATACCAAATGAGTAAATATCAAAATAATAAATTCATGCACTTTCTTTGACAAGAATAAAGTGATAGTTAACAACACAGATATTATATTCTTTTACTTTTTTGTTTTGTTTTGACAAATGTTCTTCATAATCCAAATCTTTTAAAAAGATTCATGGATAAATATTATTATTTTGATCCAATAATACACATAGAAATTAGAAGAAAAAAGAAAGTCAATTATTATACTAAACACATTAAATCAAGGTAAACACTCCATCACTTTCATCTTCATGGATATGTACCGGTATACCGTAGATTAAAAGATATGCCATCACTCCATCAGCGTAACACAACCAATCGCAACTTGCCATCACATTTTTTTTAACCTAACTACCCTTTATTTTAAAATGTCAAATATTGCTTAAATAAAAAATGTCAAATATTGTGCGATAAAAAGAAGAGTTATAATTTTATAAAAAAATAATTATGATTGGATGATGTCGATGTAATATAATTTTACACCGATAGTGCATATTTTTATTCTTTTAAATCAGTTTTCTTTTGCTCCATTCAAGAAATAATTTTCAAATAAATACACAATATTTTGTCTAAAACATATAATAAAATAATATAATGTATATATTTCAACGCATTCATTCCTAGTATTTTATTATAACTATTATAAAAGAAAAGTATATTTTATTATAACTATAAAGTTTAGAAATTAATCCATCACTGATTTTGCAGTTATCCCCTTTGTTATTAAGACTGAATCAAGCATGGAAATTTTATATTTACTTAGAAATGTCTTTTTCATAAAAAAGGTGCCATTCGCCAATGTATCTAATTAATATTTGGGTATATTCTTGTTTGAGTCATATGATAGAGAGAAAACGAAACCATAACACGGCCGGCTAAAGTATGTGGGATAGTGGGAGACTAAAGTTTAGGGCACGCAAGGGGAGTGATGCAACTCTTTGTAAATTCATTTCCAACATTTTTATTTTATTTTATGTGGCACACTTGAATTTTTCTCACACTACATTCTCTCATGTTTAGTATTATTGAGTTTGGTGCATTGATATCAATTGTGAGTGGTCGAAATTAGACTCCGATATCGTGTTAGAGTTGACACCTAAAAGAGAGATCAGCTTTGATTGCGACTTGTGAGATGCATTTTGATATTATTGATCAACTTCGAGTTTACAAACAATGAGCTCACCGTATATATAGGACATATCTAGTGAGAATGTTTATTACTTTATTTTATATGAGAATGGTAGGAATGATTATTATCTTTTAATCAAAATCCAAAGGTTAAGATTCAAAGTCCATACATGTGTTTCAAAGTAGTTAATTATTTTTCCTAAACCTTTTATGAGATATATGTAAGGTTAATAAAAGACAAAATATAGATAGAAATATTAAGTGTAGAAAAGACTAAATACCCTACATAATAGTATAATTATACACTTAATATTTCTATCTATATAAGAAAAAACACCATGTTCAAATGCGTGTAAATCTAGGTGGTATTTACCACTTCGTCTTCCGAAAAAAAAAAACTCAAAATCGATCATTAAATATAAATTAGAATACTCAATTAATTAATCTATGTTCTTGACTCTGTCAAAAAAAATTTAATATGCATATAACATACTCCGTCCCAAAATATAAGCAAAAATTGGTCAATGAAAGTTGATGTATTTGGTTTAAAATTTAGTCCAGATACATTCACTTTTATTGACCTCCTTTTGCTTATATTTTGGGACGGAGTAGTATTTCAAAAATGTACTGTATAATGTGACACAAGTGGTAGATACTTGAGTCCCTTTGATCTTGGGTTCGATTTCCGACCGGTGCATATGAAGAAACATTTGTTGGAAGAGATCGACTCCTTAAATGGATCTCGGTTATCTTGAAGAGATTAATCTCTTCAGTTACGCGCGGAGGATACCTTTGGTTTTAAAAAAAAATGTACGACATATGTAATAATATGTATATGTGAATAAAACCCAAAAGTTTTCATAAAACTCTAGCACACTTTATTTTTGTATTTCTGGTAAGATTTTTCTTTCTTTCCTCTCCTTGAAACCATAGATTCAAATCCAATAATGGAGACATTGTAGGTTTTATCTAATGACAAACACAATCATCAGAATCTGATTGTGTGAGACACCATGGCATGATGCAATACTTTGTACCCTTTTGTTAAGACTAAATCAAGTACAATTTATTTTTCCACCATCTGGTTCCTAGGAGAAGGGGTACCTAGTAGTCCAGAGTTTGTGGTGAGTTCTGGCATCAAGTGGTTTCAGTCATTTCCTAAATGCAGTTGCGGGGGATCGAACCGTAGTCCTCCCTATCAAGTCCAACGTCAATCAGCACTGAACCAACTAACATTTGATCAAGTACAAAATTTTATATTCATCATAGAAATGTCTCTTTCACTAAAAAGGTAGTACAAATAATTTTTAGGTATATTCTTGTTTGAGTCATAACGAAAATGAAATCATAACGGCCTGCAAAAGTCTGTGGGAGACTAAACTATACTACGTACTTACTGTTTTAATCAAATAGTTAACTCATATAAACATGCATAATCATCATTATTATTTGACTTGTTAATATAATGTCAATGTTTTTCTAAAAAACATTTTCATTCCACCCAACAAAAAATTGGTTATAAGAGTTTACTTTAATTTTATACATTTGATATGTCCAGTTACAGTTTAGCAACTAAAATAATCCCATAAAGGAAAAATCAACTCTAAAGCTACAAGTGGGAAAAAAAAAAGTACCTCTGTATGATACGTAGGTACATTACATTGTATCCCCTGTATTTTTAATTTCTCTCTTTATTTTAGGGCTAAATAAAAAAATTGACTAAAACAATATTATTTAACTCTAAAATAAAAGGAGGAAAATTGAAAATATATCATTTTATTTTTAGACGTTCTAAATTTTTCTTCAACCGATAGTTCTTCAAATATTTTCTATGAATATTTTTTGTTCCTATTTTTAAGTCAATTTTTTTTAAGTCAAATTATATGTACCCTGCTCATTTTTTAATGAAATTAATTAGCAGATATGTTTAGAATATATAATAATTTTTCTCAATTTTTTAACAAATATAGTTTAAGAATTTTTAAGCGCTATGAGCTTAAAATTCATATTTTTTTAACTAAACAAACTTAATGCATTTCATTAATTATTAAAAGTTCAATATATAAATGAATAATATCAAATCTATGGAAACTAGTCAAATAATTGATCGCCCTAACTAAAGTGTGAGCAACCAAATTCAACTTAAAATTCATATTTAATTTATTCTTTTTTCAACTATTTTAGACCCTTGCAAGAGAAAATTTATAATGAACGAAACATAATTGTAAAAATAATTCAAATTTTAAAATATACACATGAGATGACTTAAAAGCAAGAGCCAAAATACTGACTGAAAACGTTTGAAGGACCACTGTTTGAAAAAAAAACAATAAGAGACTAATAACAAAATATAATATATTTATAGCCAAAAAACTTATTTAACATTTTATTTTATATATGTAATTATTTTTCCTACATATATGTGTTAAACATAATTTTGAGAGTACACCAAGAAAGATATGTCCATATTTTGTGTCCAATAGTGTTTTGAATATATATGACTGCATTTGGTGGTAGCTATAGAAAACAATAATGAAGAAGAAGAAGAAAAAAAATTAGAGGGTTTAGAGGTTTGATTATAAATTTATAATAAAAACTAAAGTATATATCAATTAACTAAATAAAAATTGTCTGAAAAACTAAATTAAGAGGTAGTTCAACATTTTAAAAATAAATAAATTATAGATGTCTTATTATTGACTCAAGGATTAGTCTCATTATTAATCTAAAGGACCTAAGCCTTGGAGTCTTGGAGATCTTAATTACAGTTGGTTAGATGGGCAAAAAAAAGCAAGTACGAAATTAAAAATATATATGTTTTTATCTAGCAAATTCCAAATTGACTAGAAAATGAGCCAAAAACTTCGAAGTTAGAATAAATTATTTTTTTGGTAGATATACTCATTGGTTGTTTTCTTCGTATAGTGTGTGTATTTTAAATAATATATGATCAACTTAATGTTAGAATATTTTCTAATATTTTGTGGGCTGCAATCAATTGTGGCTTTTGGTTTTAATAAAAATGGGTTGATGTTGTTGTGATCCATTTGATGATGCTTAAGCCCGATAATTGTGATCAGTAATAATGGGCTGAAACACTAATTTTGATTTGTGTAGAAACAAAGTGTAGGCCCAACTCTAGAGTCCATGATGGGTGGTACTAGGGTTGTTATCTTATAAATAGATAGGCTAGGTCCCCTTTGCCGTCACGTTGTCAAGCTTGCATAAGTTGAACGCTCATTTGTTGTCTTCCCCATCAAAGACCTCAAAGACGGGAGCATGTGATTAGGCAGAGGAAGACCTTGTCTAGTATATCGATGTTTTCGATATTGGTGCGCTTCCGGTAACGATGGTTTGTGATTATGATTATCAAGTAAGTGTGTTCTAATTTCATATAATATATCGATCTCTAAATTATTAATTATTACATGTGGTATCAGAGCATGATATTATAGTTGAGAAACTTTTATTCCGGTAGTATTTGTTTTTGGATCAATCATGTTAATTTTAATTTTGGCCAGACCTAAAACTTTTAATTTATGGAATTGTGCATTCATTTGACTGTTATTCAATCGCCATTTGATAAGGAAAAGGTTGTGCCCTTTTTTCAACTATGATCGAATTATCAAAGATTACAAAGTTTTGGAAATTATTTTATTTGTTTCTTCATTAACCCAGTACCACTACGTGACTGATCATTAGCATTATATTATGATATATCTAATCATTCATATTGGTTTTCACAAATTTTGCAAAGCATATTTGTCCATTATGGTTCCAGATTTTGTTTTAAAGGGTAACTTGGAATATGTTTGAGTTCAGTTCAGGTCACTGAAAACATTAAACCGTCATCGTTACTTCTTTGCTATAATTAACCTTTGCTTCGCTTTTATTTTATTCTAAATCAATTTTAGAATTTGTGAGGCAAAATTTGGATTTGAATCTTATGGTTTTGTTGAAACAATAAATTTTAATTTGGGGTTTCCTCCACTATCAATATTTACTTGTTTAATTTTGCGATCACTGTTGGCTTTAAGATGAGAAAAACAAATAAAACATATTTTCTCATCTTAAATTTTTATTTTCCGGCTATTGATTATCAAGTTGGGTTTTGATCTCAATTTTGTGATAGTAAGTTTTCTGACCTTGCAATTAGTAGGGTTTAATGTTTAACTTTGGGAGATATAAGAGAGCCTTATATATATTTAATCATTGAGAAAAATAATTTTTAGCCGTGTTTGGTTTTTTCTGTTTTTCGGCTCTTATATTTTTATGAGGTAATTTTCCTTGGTATTGTGCAGTTTACTTATATGTCTACATATATTGCTTCAGTATTTCTATACAGTTGTTATACACAATACCATAAATCTTATTCGATGTAGCCGGTTCTGGTGGAATCAAATTTGGGATAAATTAACTATGCCATGGACACCGCATATATATTGTAGCTTTGTGTAAAAAATAAGTTGGTTTTTTGAGCAATTATTAAAGGCAATTGAAAATTGAATTATCTTTGCATTGATTTATTATTAGAATCTTTTTATTATGATATAACGGTTTACTGTTGATTTGTGAGTTGTTTGAGATGACATTGTCAAAGATCTTATCGTAAAGTCATCAATGCTCATCGACTCTATTTGCAAGGATGCAAGTCATACTCTTGGAGGTTAGTGGTTAAATTATTTATCCTCTTATCACTTATTATATAATTGCACATAAGGAGAAATTCTTTTAAGATATTATAGACTCCTTTTGAAATAATAAATGTGCAATTATATATGAAATTTTATTGTTATTTTCCAGAATATTCTAAAATTAGAAATCCTCTAATCATTGATTGATTTTTTGTTATATACTCCAATTTTTAAAAACTTTACTCTAATGAGTGGGAGTATTTTAAGTTTAATATTTTGAGAGTTCTATTCTGGATAAAATACAATTTTAAATTTAGTGTGACATTACTTGATATGTCTTTTGTGTGATAGAGAAGATAGTTGAATATTTGGTAATATATTTTAAAAATTTTGAATTATATTTCAACTATAATTCTCTATCAAGTAGGAGAGTTTTACATGTCAATTATTTATAAATATTTGTAGAGACTTACATTGAGGATTTTAACGTCCTATGGTATTTATAAAAGTTCGGGACTATTTGGTTTATATCCTCAATTGATTTAAAATTGAAGTCTCTTATTTTTCCGCTGCGTAAATTTGCATATATTATTATATTGAGTTGATTGTTTCACAGTAATGTTCTCTTATGAGTTGACTGTTTAACAGTAATGATCTCTCTCCCCAACTAAAGACATATAATTATATGTGAAAACTTTTAATTATTGATTCCTATGCAAGAGATTTCGTGTGTTGGTATAGGCCGTTACCGCCAAAGTGGGATCGCTTATATTGATTGATGAGATTTTCTTTGTAGTTTGAGGAATGGTTTTAATTATAACATGTAATTTTCTGCCCAAAGGTGATTATTATATGTTACGATTAAAAATTAATTTGAGATGAAGTTATTGGAGCATGTATTGATCGGAGGAATTTGCCTGCCTAAAGGTGACAACTTTCAAAGCTCAACGTATACTCATTGATTAACTCATCTGAGGTTTTGACTAGGGTTTTTATCCTTAGTGAGTGCATTCTGCCCAAAGGTGATTGTACCATTATATTGGCCTCATTGTGATAATTTCTTAATTTTGAGCTATATCTTGCCCTTACGATAATTTATTGATGAAGTTTTGACTGAGGCATTGACCTTAGTTTGCGTATTCTGCCCAAAGGTGACTACACTATTATATTGGCCTCTTATGATAATACTAATCCAATTTGGTTTTGATTCAAAAATGAATTTCTCCACTTATAATTATGTTTCCATTGAAATGTTGAACATCTTAAAAATTATAAGAAATGGAAGCAAGTATTGGAATTTTCTTTAAAAATTGTGAAGGAACGTTTGAATAAGTGGGAGTTTTAATATACCACTTGATTAGTGGGAGATAACTTATATTCTTTTGATATGCTTGATTAGTGGGAGTTTGAATTTTATATTAACTCCTTTTATAAATTTGAAATTATTTGAAATTTGAAATAAATAAATATTATAGCTTAGTGTTGTTGGGATCACTATGCCGGTGATCAACACTATTTTGGAGCTGAGGCATTATGTGTAAACATAAACAAATAAATTAAGCTCAGTGTTGTCGGGATCACTTAGCCGGTGATCAACACTATAATTGGAGCTGAGGCATTATGATATCTTAAGAACCATGTAATTTCTCTGGCTTTGAGGCATTTGAGAGAAATTATGTCTAAAATATTGAAGCTCGATGTTGATTAGATCATTATACCGCGGTAGTCAACATTGTTTTGGAGCTTGGACTTGTGGTATCTTATGGATCATAAAATTTCTCTGGCTTTAAGGCATTTGAGAGAAATTGAGGACTGACGAAGAAAATGATAGTATGGTTGAGATCACAGACATATCATTTTCTCGCTACACTCTACACAAATGACTAGTCGACGGAGTTTGGTGGTATTTGTAATCATGGAAGGTGTTGTATCGATAATGATATAATTACCGCTATGATTCGATATCATTTAACTTTTGTTGGACGGAGTCTTAATTAGATGTTGCATCTTGGGATCAATGTGGCCACGTTAATAAATATGTTATCAACCCGAGAGTCATTTTCAAAGTGTTTTCTTTAAATTAAATATACACAATTGATTTTGCCCAAGTGGGAGAATGTTAGAATATTTTCTAATATTTTGTGGGCTGCAATCAATTGTGGCTTTTGGTTTTAATAAAAACGGGTTGATGTTGTTGTGATCCATTTGATGATGCTTAAGCCCGATAATTGTGATCAGTAATAATGGGCTGGAACACTAATTTTGATTTGTGTAGAAACAAAGTATAGACCCAACTCTAGAGTCCATGATGGGTGGTACTAGGGTTGTTATCTTATAAATAGATAGGCTAGGTCCCCTTTGCCGTCACGTTGTCAAGCTTGCATAAGTTGAACGCTCATTTGTTGTCTTCCCCATCAAAGACCTCAAAGACTGGAGCATGTGATTAGGCAGAGGAAGACCTTGTCTAGTATATCGATGTTTTCGATATTGGTGCGCTTCCGGTAACGATGATTTGTGATTATGATTATCAAGTAAGTGTGTTCTAATTTCATATAATATATCGATCTCTAAATTATTAATTATTACACTTAAGACCAAAAATATAAATAATATAAGCTGAACCTCTGATACCTATACTATAGGAAAGACAAAAAAATACAAATTAAAATAATGGACATTTCGTCATCACAAAGCTTCGAAAATTCCGTTGTTAAGCTTCAATGAGTAATAATAATCGATAAATAATCACATTGTGATGATTCCGAATCTTTATAAAGCATATAACACCGCGGTAAATCTTGTTTGCATATTGGATCACAACATGATATTAATTTTTTTACTCATAAATTTGACAAGAAAAATCAATAATATTTTGAATTCTTATTGACTAATGTGGTTAATTAAATCTGATTCGTAGAATACAAGATCGAGCTTATCGGCATTGATTGGCAGGCTCAGTTTTAACATACAAATCTTCAAAGTATCTTTTTGATAACATATTCACGACTTACATGCTTAAGAATATGCCCATAGTTTCGTAATTTTTTTTCTTAGGCTTTGCCCTCTATATCCAAAAAAATAATGATGTGTTTACGACTTTGATACCACATTTTTACTCAAAATTATATGCATTGAGGATGAGTCACATATATCATTTATTTAAATCCTTTATAGTCTATATAAGATACTCCCTCTCTATTACTTCCTCCGTGACACTTTATAATCAAAAATCTACTTTCTAGATTCATTGTATATTTAATGAATTTGGTCTAAATATTAGACCAAATTCATTAAATATACAATGAACCTAGACAATATATTTTTTCTTATAAAGTGTCATGGAGGGAGTACATTATAAGTCACTTTGTCATTTTTACGTCTATTAAGAAATGTAATTAATATTATACGAAAAAGAGAAATTGTGAGTTGATTTACAAAATCGCCCTTCATTTATAATAAAGAAAAAATAAATTAAAAAATTGAAAGAAATTGAAAATTGAGTAAAAAATAGTAAGGATATAATATAAAATGTTTAATTAGTAATATAAAACTACTTATAATTTGATATAATTTTTTCTTTTTCAAAGTGACTAATTTAATACGAAGGTAGTAGTAAATCCGTCAATGTTTATGTAAGATCAACCCTCATAAATGAATGAATTCCTACTATCCGTCCATGTAAGATCAAAACCCCATAAATGATCAACCCCTCATAAATTAATTCCAACCATATGATTAGTATCCGTCGATGTAAGATCAACCCCTCATAAATGATCAACCCTCATAAATGAATGAATCCCAACCATATGATTTAGTATCCATTCATGTAAGATCAACCCCTCGTAAACTAATCGTTAGTTGGTTCAGTGGTGATTGACACTGAACTTGGCAGGGAGGACAACAGTTTGATCCCTGTAACTGCGATATCGTGAAAAAATTGGAACCAATCGATGTCAGAACTGACTCCGAACCAGATTAAACTGACGGTGATTTAGTTGAATGTGTTTGTACTTATGTAAAATATTTTGATCTAGCACGTTAATGGTCAACTATAGACAAATTAAGATGAGTTAAAATTAAAAATGTCACCATCAGACGGATTGTTCCAAGGTAATATTCTTAGATAATCCTAAGTTGTTGGCATATGCTGGATTCACAGTAAAACTCTAGGACTTATCGAGGACCAGGTAAACGATTGTCACTACTCTATATATTTTGGACTTTTATAATCGTAATTTAACACTTCATATATATTATATATATTACACAACTGAGCTCAGCAGTTTCATTCAGATTTTGCTTAATTACATGCCATTTGGCATTCACTAAGATTAACCAAATTAATACTATGTTTCATCATCACTAAGGTAACTCTATAATACAACTTAATTACTTCTCTTTAAAGCTATCTTTTTTTTCATGCTCATAATCATTTTTGATAGCTTTGATTCATATTTCAAAACCAACATGTTTCATCTTTGGTTTGAGAATCTGTTTGATATTTTCTCACAACATAAACATTTTTGTGAAACTATATATCATGCATTATTTACATTAAGATTTCAAGAGTTTATGCTGATAATGATATTGCAATCACAGAAAGTGTTGCATGCAATGCTACTAGCTGATTAAGTTATCATCAAGATTGATAATACACTACACACTTCTCATCTCAAAAGGTACATATATCAAGATTGATCATGTCTTTTTGAATTGCTATGTTTAGCTTATTTTCATAAGTTCTTCAGGATAGTTTATGATAACGGTTTATAGCTTATATGAAAACAGTTTGACTTTATACATAAAGCACTTACTATATGATAAGCATTTTATACTTTAAGAGCTTAATTAAGCTGCTTATCAAAACATTTAGTTCAACAGCTTTCACTTGGTGCAGGTTTTGAATTCAGAAATGGATCCTGAAAGATCAATAGAGGAGCAATTCTCCAAGCTACATCCTACCTTGGCAGTAAACACCAGAATTGGAATAGTTGGTGGTGGTCCAAGTGGCATATCAGCTGCTTATGCATTGGCAAGGCTTGGTTATAATAATATCACTGTCTTGGAGAAACACCATGCAGTTGGTGGCATGTGTGAATCAGTAGAAATTGAAGGTACATACACTAACTATATACCAGAATTTCAATCTCTATTTAGCTGATTCATTTGACTATGAACTTAACTAAAGTGATTTTTCAATAATTTACTCCCTCCGTGACACTTTATAAGGAAAATAGTACTGTTTAAATTCATTGTATATTTAAGTTGTTTGGTAAAATTATAAGCTCGTAAGCTACTTAAAATAGCTTCTAGAAAATAAGCTATTAGTCAGTAAAATAAGCTATAAGCTCGTGATGAAAAGACTGTTACCAAACAGGTCTTTTAGCTTAGCTTATAAGCTATAAGTCAGTTTCTTAGCCTCCAAACAGACCCTTAATGTATTTTGTCTATAATATAGACCAGATACATTAAATATACAATGAACCTAAAAAGTGCAATTTTGCTTATAAAGTGTCACGGAGGGAGCATAGATTAACTTTTTAGATATTTTTTTAAGAAAACATAAGTTACTTTTGTGTCTGTTTACCATAATAAAAATCAGTCATAAAGAATAATTTTCAAGGTAAGCTACTCAAAGCAACTTATCATTTGAATTTTAGATTATCATTTTTTTTATTAATTTGTAACAATAGATAAACACTCTTAAAAGGTGATTTTTTTATAAAAAGAATAAACAATCAATTTAGTCTCTAAACTATCATTTTCTCCAATTTAGTCTCTAAAGTATATAAAAATAATAAGTAGTCCCTAAAGCATATAAAATCCGTCAATTCAGCCCCTAAAGTATGGGAAAATCCGTCGATTTAGTCCCTAAAATCTTAGTAGAAACAAAAAAATTGACAGATTTTATATAATTTACAGACTGTCTATTATATTTATATACTTTAGGGACTAAATTGATATTGAAAAAAAAATTACAAAAAAGTTGTAATAAACATGTCTTAAATATGTTTATGCAGGAAAAGTTTATGATCTTGGTGGGCAAGTTCTGGCTGCAAGCAGTGCTCCTGTTATCTTTCACTTGGCAAAAGAGACAGGTTCTGCACTAGAAGAATTGGACTCTCACAAGCTTGCTGTCATTGACACTTCCTCAGGAAAATACCAAGATATTAAAGTTGCCGATGATTATGTATCTGTTATGTCACTTACATTGAAAATTCAAGTTAGTTTTCTGTTTATCTTTCACATAAAGAAAATCATTTAGTTCCTATGAGTTGACAATTGAAAGTTGAACGTATGTTAATTCTTCTTGTGCTATTAACAGGAAAAGGTGAAGAATTCTGGTCGTTTTGGGGTCCACGCTGTCAGTGAATTTGCCGCGGACTTAACTCCAGAATATCTTGAGAGTAATGGACTCAAATCAGTTCCTAAATCTGTTGCTTATGGTTACACAGCTTCAGGATATGGATTCATACAAGACATGCCTTATGCTTACATTCATGAATTTACCAGAACGTCTATGGCTGGAAAAATTCGAAGGTTTAAAGGTGGATATACAAGTCTTTGGCAGAAGATTGCAGAGTCACTTCCTATAAAGCTTCATTGTAACACTGAAGTGTTAACAATAAGGCGGAATTCTGACAGTGTTGCTGTTAATGTCAAGAGCTCAAATGAAATTGAAACTATGGAATTTGATAAGATCATTGTCTCTGGTAACTTTCCATTAAAATATGGAAGAACTTACAGATCAGTGCATTCAACTTCCACAGGTATGTAAACTTCTAACTAACTGCTCCGTATTTACGTGTTACTTTTGTTGATTGCTTCAGCTGTATATAGATACCTGATGAGGTTAGTCTTATGGCAGATAGCGAAGAAGAAGTGATGGATGCTAGTGACATTGAAAAGGAGATATTCAGCAAAGTAGAGACAAATGACTACTACACCACTGTTTTTAAGATCAAAGGGCTGGATCATATGCCAGTTGGATTTTACTATTTTAATGAATATATGGAAGATCCATGTACGATCGGAAATCCAGTTGCCATGCAGAAGTTTTACGCCAACTCTGATATATTCTTGTTCTGGTCTTATGGCAACTCCTTTGATATTAAGGGACCAACTATCACTGAGCTCGCAATCAAGGCAATAGAAGCCATAGGGGGAGAAGTTGAGAGCTTCATTCTTCAGCGTCGCTTTAAGTATTTCCCTCATGTTAGCAGCCAAGGTATTTCATTGATTTTTAAATTTTCACGTTCACACTTTCAAGTAATAAGAATGCTAAATTTTCAAGTTTGAATACAGATATGAAAAACGGGTTCTATGAAAAGTTGGAATCAGAGCTCCAAGGTTCAAGGAATACTTATTATGTTGGTGGACTTATGGCATTTGAGCTCACAGAGAGAAATTCATCTTATGCCATGGCTCTTATGTGCAAGAACTTTGCAAATAGAAGTGATTTGCCAGTGTTTCCATATACTAAGGTGATTTGGCATTTATATATTGTTCTGGTATTGATTTTGAATAATCTGGATTTCTTAGTGATTTTGTGCAGTCCTATTTTCCATATATATAAAGTACTTACTAAAATCATGTCTTCTTATGCAGAGTTTGTTTCCTTTGCAAACTGAGTTTCAGAGAAAGGAACCTAAACAACTAGCTGAATTGCCTGGCGTGCAATTTCCCGATTTGCCGACTTTGAATAGCTATTTAAAGCACTGGGGAACTCATCCAGTCACTCAAGACAGAACCCTTTATAGTTGGATAAATGAAGAAGGGAAGGTGACAGGTAAGAGGACATATAGAGAACAACATTTATATGCCTCTTGCATTGCAAGTAAGCTCTTAAAAAGCCAAAAGCCAGTTATCAAGCCTGGCGACAAGGTTCTTCTAGTCTACGTTCCTGGACTAGATTTCATCGATGCATTCTTTGCATGCTTAAGAGCTAAAGTTATACCAGTCCCAGTTCTTCCCCCAGATCCCATGCAAAGAGGTGGACAAGCACTTTTGAAAATTGAGAACATTGCCAAGTCGTGTGGCATAGTTGCAATTTTATCAACAGTAGCTTATCACTCAGCAGTCCGAGCAGGTTCAGTGAAAAACTTTATCACATTGAAAAATGGGAAATCTGCAGCTCGGTGGCCGAATCTTCCATGGTTGCACACTGATACTTGGATCAGTAATTCAAGAAGTTCTGCGATGGAGGATTTATACGGTGATCAGTGTGAATCTCAGCCTGCTGATATATGTTTCTTGCAGTTTACCTCAGGCTCGACCGGTGATGCTAAAGGAGTCATGATCACCCATGGAGGTCTAATTCACAATGTAAAGCTGATGCAAAGAAGATACAAGAGCACCTCAAGGACTGTACTAGTGAGCTGGCTTCCTCAGTATCATGACATGGGGCTGATCGGAGGACTTTTTACAGCTCTTGTTAGCGGTGGAACTGCCCTTCTGTTTTCACCAATGACATTCATCAAGAAACCACTCTTATGGATAGAAACCATGAGCAAGTATCAAGCAACTCACAGTGCTGGACCTAACTTTGCTTTCGAGTTAGTAGTTCGAAGGTTAGAGTCTGACAAGCATAAACTTCAGAACCTAGACCTTTCCTCCATGATTTTTCTTATGGTTGCTGCTGAACCAGTGAGACAGAAGACTCTGAAAAAATTTCTTGAGCTAACCGGTCCTTATGGCCTGTCTCAAAAGGTGATGGCTCCTGGATACGGCTTAGCAGAGAATTGCGTGTTTGTCAGTTGTGCATTTGGAGAAG
Source organism: Trifolium pratense (assembly GCF_020283565.1). Taxonomy (NCBI): domain Eukaryota; kingdom Viridiplantae; phylum Streptophyta; class Magnoliopsida; order Fabales; family Fabaceae; genus Trifolium; species Trifolium pratense. The sequence goes on along the minus strand of NC_060065.1, from coordinate 54,100,621 downwards.
GCAATCCTATTCTTGTTGACTGGCAAGGACGAGTTTGTTGCGGATATATTCATCCAGGGAGTGCAGATGTTGACATCAGAATAGTTGACCCAGATGGTGGCGAAGAGCTTCAGGAAGATGGAAAAGAAGGAGAAATCTGGATCAGTAGTCCAAGTGCAGGAATAGGATACTGGGGGAAGGAAGAATTGAGTCAAGCAACTTTTCAAAATCAGCTTCCGAACCATCCTAGACGCTTCTACACAAGAACTGGAGACTTGGGAAGGATAATAGATGAAAAGCTATTCATCACTGGAAGAATCAAAGATCTTATAATTGTTGCTGGAAGAAACATCTATTCCTCAGATGTTGAAAAGACGGTTGAGAGTTCGTCTGAATTTCTCCGTCCAGGATGCTGTGCTGTCATTGGTGTCCCTGAAGAGACTTTATCGGCCAAAGGAATTTCCTTGCCAGATGGTTCTGATCAGGTTGGTTTGGTTGTGATTGCAGAACTGAGGGATGGTAAACCAGTTAGCAAGGATGTGGTTGAAGGTATTCAGGCTCGTGTGGCGGAAGAACATGGAGTCAATGTTGCTTCTGTCAAGTTGATCAAGCCTAGAACCATCAGCAAAACAACATCAGGAAAAATTAGAAGGTTTGAATGTCTCAAACAGTTTGCAGATGGAACACTGAATTTGGTACCACAACCAGTTCTGACAAAGAAAACACTGGTAAGGTCATTCACTACAGGAACATGTAAAGAAGGAAGAACACCCCGGGCACGGCTAGCGAATAGTACACCTATAACCAGTCCGAGAATCAGTAACAAGGAAATTATGGAATTCTTGAAAAGGCTTATTTCTGAGCAGGCTGGAATCTCGGTAAGCAACATCTCTGTCACGGACAACATGTCAACCTATGGAATGGATTCAATCGGTGTGGTTAAAGCAACTCAAAAACTCTCAGATTTCCTTGGAGTTCCAGTTGCAGCTATAGATGTTTTCAGTGCATCCTGCATTCAAGAATTGGCCAACTTCTCAGAGAATCTTCTATTGAAGTCACAACCTCACCTTATCAGCAATCCATCCTATGCTCCGGAAGCTGAAACTGAATCTACTGAATTTTTTGTGGATGTGTCCAACTCTCACCGGTGGAGTATATGTTTACTTCAACTCTTGGCACTTGTTTTCATTTCTATCCTTCTAGTTTCTCCTGCATATCTTTCCATCACTACTTTTCAAAGTCTCATCACAAGTTTCAATAAACCAGCATATGGAATTCCTTGGTCAAACTATATATTTTCACTTGCTTTGGCACCACTTTCTTGGATCCTTTGCATTGCTTCTACATGCATTTGCATTTCATTTTTTGGAAATTCTTTCTTGAGGCCAAACTATGCTCTTACTCCTGAAATGTCCATCTATTCAATAGCCTTTGTCAAATGGTGGGCACTTTATAAAAGCCAGGAAATTTCCTCCAAAGTTCTGGCTACACACCTCAAAGGAACAGTGTTTCTGAAGTACTGGTTTGAGATACTAGGTGCAAGAATTGGATCCTCAGTTTTGCTTGACACGGTTGACATCACAGACCCGTCTCTAGTTTCAATTGGCGATGAAGCTGTCATTTCTGAAGGGGTTTTGGTTCAAAGCCATGAGGTAAAGAATGGAATTCTAAGTCTCCATCCTATTAGGATCGGCCGGAATTCTTCCATTGGACCTTATGCTGTTATTCAAAAAGGAAGCTTTATTAAAGAAGGAGCTGAGGTACAACCACTACAAAAAGTTGAAGGAGGCCAACATGTTCTCAATCCTACAAAGCTTAATAATATTAAAGAGGTTAGTTCTGAGTACTAAAACATTTTATATTCTAATACCATGCCAAAAAAAAATCCTATTTATTTTTAAGTAATTAAATGTGAACACTGTCATGATTTATCACTCAAAACGTCATTCCATACAATAATTGTCCATGAATCATGATATATAAAATTTATGACACAGAATTTGAATAATTTTTTGTGGTTTGTTTCAGAATGCAGTGTTGCTTGTTACAACCAGCAAAACTGAGTCTGATGCTATATACCATTTTATGGGGATTTATCTTGTTGGCTTTCTAAGTTCCCTTGCTGCAGCTATTACTTACTTCATGTATACATGGTTCTTCCAAAAACCTGCTTCAATCCAAACCTTTTCATTTGTTTGCATATGTGGAGCCTTCCATTGGATACCATTTACTATCATAGCATATGCTGCCATGTTTTCTGAAGTTCCATCAAATCCATTTGCCTTTGCCATTTCATTCGCATGTGCATACTTGCTTCATGGTCTCATACTCACCACTCTCACCTGTTCTTTGACTTATTTACTGAAAAGTCAAAAGCAAACACACTTCAAAACATGGCTTAGAAACCAATTGACCCTTTCCTGCCACCTTAGATTTGCAAAGCTTCTCTCAGGAACAGAAGCCTTCTGCGTATACTTACGCCTTCTAGGAGCCAAAATTGGCAAGCATTGTTCCATTAGAGCCATCAATCCGGTTTCAAACCCCGAGTTAATGTCGATTGGTGACGGTGTTCATCTTGGTGACTTTAGCCGCATAATCACTGGTTTCAATTATTCCAATGGGTATACCTGTGGGAAAATAGAGGTTCAAGATAACTCAGTTGTAGGTAGTCAAAGCCTAATTCTCCCTGGTTCTCTTGTTGAAAAGAATGTCATTCTAGGTGCACTTTCAGTTGCTCCGATGAATTCTATACTCCATGAAGGTAGTGTTTACATCGGATCTCAAACCCGAGTTACGATGAGGAACTCAGGAAATGCTAGTTTTGATGAAAGAATTGAGGAGATGGACATGGACTACAAGAAAATAGTTGGAAATTTGGCTGCAAATTTAGCTGTAACAACTATGAATGCTAAAGCCAGATATTTTCATCGCATTGGTGTTAGTGGAAAAGGGCACTTGAAAATATACAACAAACTTGAGGGTATTCCAATGCACAAGATTTTTCACCCTGGAAAAAGCTACCCAATCATTGTGAGACATAGTAATAGCTTGAGTGCTGATGATGATGCAAGGATCGATGCACGTGGTGCTTCTTTGAGGATACTTTCAGATGAAACTGCTACAGATTCTACTAATTCTCTTCCTCCTACTCTCATTGACTTAACACTAAAAACAGGAAATGCATTTTATGCTCGAACTCTTGCTGATTTTGCAAGCTGGCTTGTGTGTGGACTTGCTGCAAGGGAAGAACTAGTAAAGGCTGCTCCACATGTCCGCGATGCAGTGTGGAATTCTCTCAAACATGCTGATTCATATGCTGAATTGCATTACTTCTCAAACTATTGCAGGCTCATGCGGTTTGAAGACGGACAACAAATGTATGTGAAATTCAAGTTAAGGCCTTATGACACAAACATCCATGAAGACAAAGGTAAAGTTATTCCAACAGGGATTCTTCCACCAGAGACAGGTGCAATTCCTAGAGACGAAAATGATTCACGTCCTTTGCTTTTCCTTGCCAATGATTTTCAAAACCGTGTCAGTTCCTCCAACGGAGTTTGTTATGTTTTCCAAATTCAAGTAAGACCAATTCCAGACGATGAACAAGGCCGCGAAATTGCATTGGATTGTACTAAACCATGGGATGAAAGTCAATTCCCTTTCATTGATGTCGGAGAGATTAACATCAATGAGAATCTTTCAATGGAAGAGTCACAAAAGCTCGAGTTTAATCCTTACCTCAAAAGCAATGAGTTGGATACAATTTCAGCTACTTCCAGCACACAAAGCGCTTCAATTGATCATGGCCGTTCACTAATCTACGAGATTTGTCAGCACGTCCGCAACAGACAGCCAATCCCAGAAGCTTGGAGAAACCTTGTACAACAATCCAATGTTAAAGTCGACTTGTCCTGTTGTCCAATGGCATCACCAGCAGCACCATTACCCGAAAAAGAACCACTCCTGAAGAAAACAACACCGGCATTAACATTGACAAGAACATGGTACCAAACATTCTCAGCACTCTTCATTCAGCCATTACTACAAACAGTTCTACCTCACATGGTGATTGCTTTATCAATTTATGTTCCTCTGAACTTGGTTCTTTATTTTAAGGATGTCAAAAAACTTCCACTACATTGGTTGCTTCCATTCTTTTGGATTCTCTCAGGTTTTATAGCTGCATTATCATGTGTTATAGCCAAAAGGGTCCTTGTAGGAAAAAGAAAAAAAGGTGAAACAATACCAATATGGAGTAAAAAAATAGTCTTTGATACAACATGGCAAGCAATAAGAACACTAATTGGTGATTATTTCATGGATATAACAAAAGGGTCATTTTTGTTTGTAATTTGGATGAAATTAATGGGTGCAGAAATTGACATGGATGGTACTTATGTAGATAGTAATGGAACAATGTTGAATCCTGAAATGGTGAAAATTGAAAGAGGTGGTTGTGTTGGAAAAGAAGCATTGTTGTTTGGACATATATATGAAGGTGAAGAAGGTGGAATTGTTAAATATGGAGAGATTAAGATTGGTGAAGATGGATTTGTTGGAAGTAGAGCTGTGGTTATGCCTGCTGTGGAAATTCAGACTGATGCTAATCTTTCTGCTTTATCTCTTGCTATGAAAGGAGAGATTATTAGGTCAAGATAGATATTTTAATGTTCATTTTATACATGAAAATGCTCACTAGAAAATTTATGTATTCTACTTTCTAAAAGTATAAATAATATTTGTTTTAATATAAAATTTACTTTTTTTTTCCTTTCTTTTTTAATTAGTGTCTGTCGATTCTATATATAAGAAACATATTATTTTTTGGATTTATTGTGAAATTAATGTATTTAAACAATAATATAGTTTAATTACATAAATTTTATGATGAATCTAAAAAGTTAAATGTTTCTTATATATAGAATCGGTCATCGGATATAGTATTAGTTTGCACCAGCTTGTGGTGTGTGTGTAATGTCACCTAATTTAACTGCTAGTACTAGTTTGATTTTTGTGATAGTAGATGTTATGTCAAGCTTTTTGATGATGCGATGTGATAGTATATGTCATCATATAATAATTGGGTTATTATTATAATTGTATATCAATATAAATAAAGAAAAAGTCTAATATATTTTATATTTTTATGTGGTTACTTTTGTAGAAATATTGTTGTTTTTAAAGTTTGATACAATATAAACCGATATGTTTTATCTAGTGATGAGAAATTTAGATAGTATGCATGATGTCATAGATTCAATCCTCATTGTTGACATTCTAAATCAAGTTTGATACAATATTAATTATTATTTTATTAAAGGTATCTTTAAATATTTTTGTAAAGAGAAAAATAATGGAATTAGATGATAAATGTTTATGAGATAATGATAAATCATTTTATCTAAAGTAACTAAAATTATTACTTGTGTTATTGTCAGATATTTTTATGGTTAGACTCTTCTTTTTTTATTGTCAAATTAGACTTGCATATACTTTAATGTGGCGATTTAAAAAATTGCAAATATAAACTCAGATTCATGCAATGCCATATAAGTAAACTTATATGTAATACCCACAACTAACTTGTAATCAACTTTTATTTCACACGCATATAGTTTGTTCTTATTGGTTAATGAAAAAATACCCCAAAATGATCGAGAGGTAAATTAAAAAAAAAAACCCATCAACTAAACTATAATTACAAAATAAGTTATTAGTTGTTTCTTTATACGTGTAAACGAATGACACTAAAAGAACAACTATTTATTTAAGTAGGCAAATTAACTTCTTTCATTCATAATAACATTCACAATACACGATAGTATATAATCAAACTCATGGTGATTTGCAAAAAACAATGATGCTCTAGCTAACAAGGAATTTTGTAACAACAACTAAAAAGAAGTGGAAAGACTATATCTTTATTGTTCTCTCTTATTATGATAAATAAATGAGACATAGAAAGGGATAGATAAATGAGAAAACGAGACATTCACTAATAGTGTAAAACTATTTTACACCGATATTCAATATCAACTATATATTCCGCCAAATCATCTCTCTACACTCCACTCTGATGATATGATGTGGAGGTATAATTGATTCATATTGGACATTTATGTAAAAATATTTTACACTGACGTAATGTGTCCATTAAATTCTAAATAAATATGAGAAATTGGATATGCGGCGATTGTGTATAATAATTTTACACTATCATATCAACTGTTTATTCCGACAAATTATCTTACTACATCCACTTTAATTATATAACATGACAAAATTCTTAATTTCTATTGGATTACACTGATAAACATATTTATTAAATTAATATTGAGTCAGGATCCGTTGACACCAACTAGTTTGACACCAAATGTTACACCTCTCAATAACGTTTTAACCGATATAAATTTTATAAAATCCACCGTTAGATTGAAAGTTTACATCATATAGATCATTTGTGTAAAATTTCAGACAAATCCAAAATCATTTGATATGCTATTGAGACACATAAAGATTAACGGCATTTAAAAAAATACAAAAACCGTTAATTTTGATGTATCTCAATAACATATCAAATGATTTTGGATTTATTTGAAATTTTACACAAATGATCTATATGATGTAAACTTTCAATCCAACGGTGGATTTTATAAAATTTATATCGGTTAAAACGTTATTGAGAGGTGTAACATTTGGTGTCAAACTAGTTGGTGTCAACGGATCCTGACTCATTAATATTATATCTATATGTGTGAGGAGAGCATTATTCAAAGTTTTACAGCATCGGATCAACGATCACACTTGATTAGTGTAATACTTAATCTATTATAGATTCTAGGTGGATTAATTTAAAATTATAGTGTGGATAACTCAATTATGATGCTACAACATGATAGGCTAAAACTTTGTTGTATTCCACAAGTAATGACTCAAATAAGTGATGGAAAGACTCGAAAATATGCTTTCATTTTTTTTATCTTATCAAAATGAAAAGTAGGCTTTTTTTAGAAACCACAATAAAAAAATAGAAATATAAAAAATAGTATAAATGTTATAAACTAACGTAAATAGAGCAATAGTATAGATGAAGAAGAGAAAAAAAGAGAAAGAATAGTGTATGTTATTTACTACTAGGATTAAGGTTACATTATACTGATACACGATATCTATATATATGTAAACATAATGGGTCAATTACATGGGTCAGGACATCCACTAATAATATTCATAACAATAAACTTTTTATACGTCAATTTTAGATCAGTCATAACTCAATTTTATAAAATTGATTTATAAATTAAGAATTGTCTCCACTTATAAATATATTTTTGGGTTATGTTATAGCCTCACTTTTTTCCAACAAGTCTCATAGCCATTTAGGACACATAGTGAAAATGTGAGTCATATTGTCTCAATCCTCTCCGTGGTTTTACAGGATATGCACACTCTTATGATGTCAAACCTTTTATACGACACATTCAATAATTTTTTATTGGATAATAGTATTACAAAATCAACTGTTGAATTGAAATATATTATAAAATAGATCATATATATATATATATAATATAACATTAATCAGAAATCATTTGATACGTTGATGAGATACATTAAAATTAACGTCTTACGAACATTAAAAAAATGAGTTAGTTTTGATGTATCTCATGAACATATTAAATGATTTCAGATTAATGTCATATTTTATAAACATGATCTATCTTATAATATAGTTTAATCTAATGGTCAATTTTTTGAAGGAATCTAATGGTCAATTTTGTTAAACAATTATCCGGTAAATAATTATTGAATGTCATTGATCATATATATACACTCATGCAATTCACAGAATCAATCCACTACGTGATTCTTTTCACATACTCCTAGTCTACACTATCATGTGTCTTGCTAGTATCAACCTTCAAATCATACTCTAACTCTACATTTCATATAATGTGTAATCTCTTTGTTTTGCCACGTTTTTTTGGGACTGTATATACTGCCAAATATGAGGTCAACTCTCACTACCTTTAATAATCTCTCCCCTAACCTCTAAATATAGAGGTCTGGAATTCAAAGCTCTCTCCCAATATTTTGGCAGACCGTTAAGCAATGTAGTACCCTTTTACAACTTTAACAACAACAATGTCTAAATACATTATTTTTGTATATCTTTGTAAATAAAAAAATTAAAATAAAAAACTATTTTGATTATCTTAATCTCAATATACCATCATTTTTATGACTTTTCTCTTTCGTTGGAATCTCATTTTCCATTTCGCGATTATTATATGGGTCATGCTAAACAATTTCTCTGAGATATTAGTTAAACATATCAATAATAAATAAAATGAAAAGACAAAATCAATTGCAGGATAACATTTCTATATTTGGTATGTTTAACTAATGTCGCGGAGACACTTTTTATTTAGCATTTTCCTTGTTGGATGTCTTTTCATAAATATAATACTAACAAATTTTTTTATCTTATCAAAATGAAAAGTAGGCTTTTTTTAGAAACCACAATAAAAAAATAGAAATATAAAAAATAGTATAAATCTTTCATACATCAATTTTAAATCATAACTCAATTTTATAAAATTGGTTTATAAAATGAGAATTATCTCCACTTTTAATTATTAATGCAGAATTGTAAATAGAGGAATAACTATAAAAAATTCCACTTTCTATAAAATAAATAAACTGTTTATAATTGTTTGTTATTGTTGTTTCCTTTATTATAAAAAAAAGTATTCTAATAAATAAATAAATTGTTTATAAATATAATGAGTTGTTATTGTACCAAAAGTGTTGTTTCCTTTATTATAAAAAAAAGAGAAAAGTATTGTTTCCTTATGTGGACAATGAGTATTTTTAATATTTTGGTAAATGAGTATTTTTTATTTGTACTACCGGTACTACCATTATTATTAATTTTTAATACCATTATATTATATTATTATTAGTTTTTTTACAAAATTATTATTAGTTATTTACTCACATATTATTGTTAGTTTTTATTTTTTGAGGAAACGCATTTTTTTTATTGACTGATGTTCGTTTTAAATTAATTTTTTATTTGTACTACCAGTACTACCATTATTATTAATTTTTAATACCATTATATTATATTATTATTAGTTTTTATTACAAAATTATTATTAGTTATTTCCTCACATATTATTGTTAGTTTTTATTTTTTTGAGGAAACGCATTTTTTTATTGACTGGTGTTCGTTTTAAATTAATTTGCTTACTTTATTTGATAATATTTATGTTTAATTTTGTTTGAATAATTATATTTATATTTTATGAAATTATCCAAATTTAATTTTCGATATCATTTTTATCTATGCATGTGACGGAGGACTTTAGAGGTGCCAACATAGTTGTAATGTTATTTTTTTCTTGATGTCTAAATGCTTTTGGCCGGTAAAAAAAAAGAATAAAATAGGTGGTTGAACTAACTAAATAAAGGAAAACGATAAACAATAGTGTACATTCGGTACACTAGTTAATCATATTAATAAGAAAATTTTATCTTAAAATTTGTGTATTTAATATCCTAAAAATAGAATAAAATGTTAACATGTTAATACTTTCTATTTTTGGAGAATGTTAACATGTGCACTATAGGCACATGTTAAGGAAGCAAAAATAGAAAGTATTAAATGTTAATTTATGTATTTTAATTTGAGTCAGGATCCGTTGACACCAACTAGTTTGACACCAAATGTTACACCTCTCAATAACGTTTTAACCGATATAAATTTTATAAAATCCACCGTTGGATTGAAAGTTTACATCATATAGATCATTTGTGTAAAATTTCAGACAAATCCAAAATCATTTGATATGCTATTGAGACACATAAAGATTAACGGCATTTAAAAAAATACAAAAACCGTTAATTTTGATGTATCTCAATAACATATCAAATGATTTTGGATTTATTTGAAATTTTACACAAATGATCTATATGATGTAAACTTTCAATCCAACGGTGGATTTTATAAAATTTATATCGGTTAAAATGTTATTGAGAGGTGTAACATTTGGTGTCAAACTAGTTGGTGTCAACGGATCCTGACTCTTTTAATTTTTGAAACATTAAATTTCTTGTAGCATTAAATGTTAACAAGACCCAAAAAAAATACACTAACAATGAATATAAATTAAACTCAGAAAAATAAAGAAATAAATTAAAAATAAAATAAAATAAAACACATATTACAACTAAATAAGATAAAAGATCTGACGTATAATGTTGCATAATAAATAATATACTAATTAGACATGAAGACCAAAAAGGAAAAAACTTTGAATCATTTAATTTGTGGAGTGACAAGGTACACAGTACAATGAAATAAGCGTAATGCAGGGAATAGAATCTTCAACATTCAATGTTTCTCTTTCTTTCTCTCTCTTATTTCTCTCTCTATTATCTAATTTTTAAGCATCATCATAGTTGAAATTCACTCATTTTTTTCGGTAGCAAAATCAAAACCCTTTTTGGGTTCTTTTCATTCTTCATCAATATCAATAAAAAAAAAAAAACGTAGCGTACCCATAACGAATCAAATCCCAAAGTTCGATTTTTTTTTGTGGTTGCAATTCCAAGATTTCACCTTTCGTGTTCGTGTAATCTTTCAAACCAATTTTCATAGATGGCTGAAATTGAAGAAATTGGACCTGATGTTTGGTATGTCTCAAAGATTCAACAACTTCTATTTAGGTTTTTTTATTTATGTAAGATGTTTCATGATTCTCTGTTATTGTTTTTTTTTTCCCTGATTTTTTTTTTATGGTTTGTAATGTTTTTTTCCTATGATGTTTTTTTGGGGATGATTGTAGTTTAGCTTGCTTAATTATTTTTTTGGATAATTGTGGTTTAGCTTGCTTAATTTTGTTTTTTGGGGGATAATTGTGGTTTAGTTTGCTTAATTATTACTAGTATTAGTTTTGATCAATTCATGCATGACTTAGTTTGATTGTGTCTATGTGTTGATTAGATTAACCCTAATGAAATTTACAACTATTTGTAATTATGTTTTCAATTTGATAGAATAACTGTAATGAGTAGTCTAATCAAACTAAATCTTGTTTGCGAAATTTTCGGAGACTTTAAGGTTTTAAATTCGAGAAGATGTCTGTCTCTTGTCCGGTTCTTTAGGGTAGAGAATTAAGAATGAAAATTTGACTGTTAGCTTGCATTTTACTGTTTACTGTTCCAATCATTGTTGTTAAAAAACCGGTATAGTGACGCTACACCGCTATTATGTATTGGAATTTGGGGTAGCCGATACGATATGTCAACTCCGCTACACTCCAAATAACGGCTGATTTTTAATATATCGGTTATAGTGGCAATCACTGAATATTGGCTTTTTCCGCAAACCGCCAGTTTCAATAATATTTTAGAATATGTAAGTTTACTTTTACGTCTTTGTTTGCCAATTCAACTTTTATTCTTTAAGTTCAAAGTCTGTCAAAAAAAAATCGAAAGATTTTATTAGCAATCGGGGTTAGAGATTTTGCTATTTAATTGAATGGAACATCTTCTGATTAACAGTTTTGTGCTGAATTGCAGCTCAGATTTAGATGTTGACGATATCAGAGATCAAAACATACCGGAGAAAGATGTTAGTGACGAAGATATTGAACCGGAAGATTTGGAGAGGCGGATGTGGAAGGATCGTATCAAACTCAAAAGGCTCAAGGAAAAACAAAAGCTTGAAGCACGGCAAGCTGCAGAGAAGCAAAAGCCAAGGCAATCATCTGATCAAGCTCGTAGGAAGAAAATGTCGAGGGCACAAGATGGGATTCTTAAGTATATGCTGAAGCTCATGGAAGTCTGCAAAGCTCGTGGATTTGTGTATGGAATCATTCCTGAGAAGGGGAAGCCAGTAAGTGGTTCCTCTGATAACATCAGAGCTTGGTGGAAAGAAAAGGTCAAATTCGATAGGAATGGTCCTGCAGCCATAGCCAAGTATGAAGCAGAGTGTCTTGCTATGATTGAGGCTGACAATAACCGAAACGGGAACCCTCAGAGCATGCTCCAAGACCTGCAAGATGCAACTCTCGGGTCGCTCTTGTCTTCTTTGATGCAACACTGTGATCCTCCTCAGAGGAAATATCCGTTGGAAAAGGGTGTTCCCCCGCCTTGGTGGCCTACCGGGAATGAAGATTGGTGGTTACATTTGAATTTACCTCATGGTCAGGGTCCTCCTTACAAGAAACCTCACGATTTAAAGAAGATGTGGAAAGTGGGAGTGCTAACTGCTGTGATAAAACACATGTCACCTGATATCGCAAAAATAAGGAGGCACGTCCGCCAATCAAAATGCTTGCAAGACAAGATGACGGCAAAGGAAAGTTCAATTTGGTTGGGGGTATTAAGTCGAGAAGAAGCTCTCATTAGGCAGCCTAGTAGTGATAATGGTACGTCTGGAATAACCGAAATGCCAGTCGGCATTCCTATTGAGAATAAGCAACCTGGTACTAGTAGTGCAAGCAACTATGATGTTGAGAACTATGATGTTGATGTTACTGACGATGGCGTTGGTTCTGTTTCTTCCAAAGAAGACAGGAGCAATCAGTTTATGGATGCCGAGCCATCAGATAACTTGCGCAGGAGTTCTGTCAAAGACACAGATAGAGCTCAAAAACCTAGAAAGAAACGACCACGTTCAAGGTCAAAAGCAGCCAACAAATTACCAGCGCAATCTGACAATGAAATTTTAAATGTTGAACCTATAAGCAAAGTGCCCAACATCAATGGAAGAGAAGCACATGTAGTTGGACTCCTCCGGATTCATGGAAATGAACAGGTCAATGGAACTGATTCTGTTTTGAGACTGCCTGAAAGAGGACACGAGGTGCCAGTTCAACTAGCAGCACCCGAGTTTGATCATTACTCTTATATGCATGCAAACAACGTAATGTCTCCAGAAAGCGTGTATATGAGTGGAAGGCCATTGCACTATCCTCACTTGCAAAACCCTCCTGACATGCCTCATGAAGATACTTATATCTTCAATACAGTCGGAGGAGGATATGGTCCTAGTCAGGATGGGCCGCATCAACATCTGCAGCCCGGTCCCGCTGCGAACATTGAACCAGGATATGGTCCTAATCAGGATGGGCCACATCAGCATCTGCAGCCCGGTCCCGCCGCAAACATTGAACCAGGATATGGTCCTAGTCAGGATGGGCCACATCAGCATCTGCAGCCCAGTCCCGCCGCAAACATTGAACCAGGATATGGTCCTAGTCAGGATGGGCCGCATCAGCATCTGCTTCCTAGTCCTGTTGCAAACATTGAACCAATTAGGCAACCAGAGAATGCTGCAATCACTATGCCTCCAGCACATATGCGAGGTGATGAAATTACTGGAGGAGACATGAATTATTTTGCTAAAGACGCATTCCAAAACGAGCTCGATAGGCCTATAGAACCTTTCTTTGGATCACCAATCAGTAACATGCCATTTGATTTTGGAGGCCTTAACAGTCCACCGTTCCATTTAGATGATTTCTTGGGTGATGATGAGATGATTCAGTACTTTGGAGCATAGAAGATTATTGAAACTAGTTAGTGACTTAACAGAAGTTGTAAGTACTATTCATCTCTTAAGTTATGCTTTTAAGTTATCAATGTGAACCACGACTCACTTATTTGTTGTGTTTGTTTCATCTTTTTTCCAGGAACTACAGAAATTCCAGCAGTCGCTGTTCAAATGGGTGAAGGTTCCCCTGATTGATCTTAGCGTTTATGCAGTTTGAGGTGGAAAAATGGCTTGATATTCTTAACATTGACAGGTCTTAAATTCGTGGAACTTGAAGAACCGATGTATGATTTTTGTTCAATTAATTACTCCATTATCATATCAATATGTTTGGGGTTTCATGTAAAAATGCATTGATTGTTGTTGGGTTGACTGAATATTTAGGTAAATTTCTTTGGGATAGGATTGTTGAAATTGCTTCTAAATTTAATAAATTATCAGTCTCGGATAACCTATGCTGTTTTCTTATTTTGCTGGAGCATGCCATTTTTAGGTTGCTTCTAAATTTAATAAATTATCAGTCTCTGTGATAACCTATGCATCTATGAACCATCGGATTGTGCTGGTAATTTGCCGGCTGCGTTTGACCTTGAACATGGTCGTTTCTTTCTAGGTTTTGAGCTCGATCTGTGTCTTTGACAGAACTCCTGCGCAAGTTATCTGATGGTTCGGTATCCATAAACTGATTGCTCCTGTCTTCTTTGGAAGCAACAGAACCAATACCATCGTCAGTAACATCAACATCATAGTTCTAAACTTCACATTTGTTTCCTCTTACAGAACTTGACCAGAATAGATTTCGTAGAGCATGTGTAAAATGTGTTTACGTAATGTACGCAAACTTAATTTCCACATTGAGCTGACTAGTTTTTAACACAGCTTGCATGGTTTTACCGATTTAATAATTGCTTTTTTGCTTTCTCTAGTAAATGGACTTTGAAGAAGAAAATATTGAGCTGTTAGTGATGGAGTGGAATCTAATTAGTAGATTTTACGGTTGTATTTACCACTGAAAGAGTGTTTGCTATAAGTGGCGATTTATTGAAATGGGTAATGTTGGGAAGGAAAATGGTGGTGTTGTGATCTATAGGTCTGAAACAACAAAACTAGGAATACCTAAACCTTAAACCCAAACCTTGAAAGAAGTGAAAAGTATAAGCCATAGAAGAACCCTAAACCTTGAAAGAAAGATGTGAATGTCCATTTAGATTAAGAGAAATACCTTCAATGGATGGTGAAGTATGGACTCTCCATGTGTAATATTGTATGCGCAACCATGATTTGTCGATCCTATTAACTGGTCATTCTTTTCTTGGCCGATTATCTCATGTAGAGAAAAATTTACTCGGTGACATGACTAATATGGTTGAACCTAGAAATAGAGAAAGTTTAAACAATTACTAATGTTGTACCTATAGAGTATAGACGAACCTGTAACAGTGGGGTTTGGATCTCGTGATATGATGTAAGGATGAGAAATTCTACGAAACCACTTCATGTACCTGTCAACAAGGTCTGAAGGGTCATTGACAGGTAGACCCAGATCAATCAAATGAACGACATGTTGCATGAACATAACATCCATATCCTCAGCAGTCGTTGAATGACCTATGACATGTACATGTCCAAACTGTCGCAGACCCTGTTAAGAAAATATTCATACATCTAAGGACCTCACCTGATCAAACCCTTATTCAAATATGTCTCTTAAAACAGACGAACATCTTTTTGTCCAACAAACCTGATCAACAATCATCTCATCAAGAGTGTGTCTGACATAAAAAAACTTGACCCTTATCCCTCTTTTGCTTCCATTTAATGGATCAGGGTAGCTACTCATTATAATTTGGTTGTAGTCTACTACAATCAGTAGGAAAGTGTTCGTAAATCCATGTCTGTAGATATAACAAAAACACATCATGATGAAGATCCTCAACTCCCTTCGATCCTGCAATATATTGAAAATATGTATGATAAAATCATTTTGAAAGCAAGCACAACAACGAAAAAATTTGACAATAGATTACCACTCCATTCCAAAGTCGATCGATCATGTGGTCTCCATATGTCTTAAGAGCAGAGTGTTGATGGAACAATCGGGATATTCGTCTACCTCCACATCATCAGCTCTTTGTTCTGAACATCATCCAAATGGGACTCCTATGCTTCTTGATGTCGCCCCTCCAAAGGCCCCTGATTTGAAGAAGTAGCTTGTGTGCTACCAAATCGACGTGCAGACATAATAGGCCTAACTCGCCCTTTTCCATCAGTAGTAAATGTCTGCACCATTCTTGTGCATCAATTACAAGTTACAATTTGCAAGATATAACAACAAACTATTGCATGATGATTGGCATCAGAAGAACCACTAAAAAAGCAATTCACCATATTATACATAAACTGAGTTTGCGTACCACTGCGTTAAATAAATCCATATACGATACCTAACCCTAGTTAGTGCTTACCTGTGCAACCCAGAAAACCGAAACGAAGAATCGAACAAAATCACAACTTTCAATCTCAAAATTACATCTTTCCTAATCGAAATCCAACTCAAAGTCAACATAATGTCATAACCTAAATTAGGCAACAAAAACTTACCTTTCAAATTGGGAGAAAGAGGTGCTCATAAAATTTGCATAAATGGAGAGAATAGCGACCGAACGACAAAACGACAGCGTTCAGGGTGGAGCGATGAATAGATCGAAGGAGATGAAGGCGAGAACGAAGGAGATGAAGAGAGGACATCTGAGGGAACACACACGCCTAATGAAAAGGTTTTTTTTTTTTTTGAAACACCTAATGAAAAGGTTTTTGATACCTTAAGAATTCATTTCTTTAATTTTAAGGGCGTTTTAATAACTTGAGGTGGAACCAGTTTTTCTGGGGTGTGACTAAAAAATTTCCGAATAAATACAATTGTTTTTACTTTTTAGAAAAAAATAAATAAAAATAAAAGAAAAACACATTTTTTATATTGAGCTGCATCTTTGACAGAGTTGAACTTATATAGACGGGGCTAAAATACCCTCTTAGAGTTTGAGCTTAAAAAGTGATGCTCAAGCGTTACATTTGGTGGACAGAATTGGACCATCTAAAAATTGTGGATGACGAAAAAATATGGAGTTTAATCTCATATGTCCTAGTTAAATATACTTATATGAAATGAATTTGTAAGTATTATAAGTTATTGAAAAGATCGGACTTAGATTTAAAAATAAATCTATAAAATATTAGAGATGGGTTTAATTTAATTTTTTTACCAGATCAAAACTTAGACCTTGTAAACATTATTCAACCTAAAAATTTCGGAACGTATTTTCCAAAAACAAAATGCCTTTGGAAATACACATTTTACACTAGAATCTTGGGGGAAAGAGAAAAATGCATTAACCAATTTTGTTCTACAAATACAACGAGCTTTTGAATTTTTTTTTAACTATACGGTCCACCGGCTATTTACAAAATTTAATTGAGCAATAAAGGAGAAAATTTCTCGAAGTAGCTTGAAATATTTCTTAGCTATTCTTTTTTGCTTACATTCTTAATATAGCCTGTGCTCCACTGTACAACAAATAAAAGAGAAAAAAGGGAGACAAATTGCTTATAACTTGGCTGAGCTGAGTCAAAGCTAAAATAGACGATAACATAACAATATAATACAAAGTTCTTTTTTTCTTTTCAAGAATATACTACAAGTTCTTTTTTCTAACAGTGAATGCAATAAACTTACAAACCAAACTTTTTTGGTCTCAAGAATGTGGAAGAACCCTTTTTTAAACCTGGCATGGAAATTTGCTGCTGATTCTTGGCCCTTTTTTCCTTCTCCTTCCGTTTATTTTCTCTCTCGAGCTCTGCTTGTTCCTTCTTTAAATTATCCATTTCCTCCTCCATGGCTGTTTTCTCTTGTTTCTGCTTCTTTTTATGCTCCAATAGTGATGTATCAGACTCCTTAACTGAGAAAAACATGGGTCCCAGTTCAGCGAGCCACTGAGGCTCCACTGCCGTGGCACACTGCATGTACTCTTTAGTGGTGAGGATTAACTCGTGATAAACCACATAATCAGGAGTGCAACCCATACCATAGAGAGCACTACTAGGGTGAAGATGACATGGCATCCCATTCCGTGTGTTAACATACTCCCCCACGCCCTTTAATCTTGCTGAATTGTGGAAGTAGGCAGAACAAATTGCTTTCCGGACGACGTCCGTGTCAGGGAAACATGTTGTTAACGGAATCTTTAGGGTCTTGAGAATATCAAGCAGTTGGGATCTCACTTCTCTAGCCTTTCTTAGACCTTTGACGTGCAAAAAATGGTCATTGCACCAATCACCTCTGTAATCGTGTTGTTTCCATTGCTGATAAACATTGTAAAGGGTTAAATGATCTGATTCTGGTACAAAAAACCGTTCACGTGCAGCATCACTCTCCTCTGCTCGGTCCTTTGGCCTAAAGAAAACAGATGGTACTGAAAGCATGGAAACAATTGTCAGAACCTCCTCAAGACACCCCAACTGTTCACCCATCAAAAGCATCTTGGCAAGTGGAGGATCTAGTGGAAACTCAACCATTTTCCAGCCAAGTTCGGTCAAACCTCCCACATTGTTAAGGGCGCCCAATACCCACAACTGGTACATAGAATTAAGAATATTATCCTGCGGAGGTGGATCCATGAAATCAAAGTCAAGTAAGTTTTCAACTTTAAGAGATTTCAGCAACAAAACCACATTGCCAAGGTTAGTCCTTTGAATCTCTGGAACAGGACTGGCCAACATTTCATTTAGGTAAGCACTCTCTGTATACAGCCTATAGCATGTACCAGGGCCAGTTCGACCAGCTCGACCAGCACGCTGATCAGCAGCAGCACGGCTAACAGGGAAGACTTGGAGAGCATCCATACCCATCCTAGGGTTGTACACCTTCATTTTACCATAGCCTGTGTCTATGACAAAGAAGATACCGTCCACAGTCAGCGATGTCTCAGCAATATTAGTGGCCACAATGCATTTGCGAGCACCATCTTCAGCTTTCTGAAATATCTTTGCTTGCAAGTCAGCCGGAAGCTGAGAATATATGGGAAGAATTAAAAGTTTTGGGACTTCTTTCTTTGAAGTTGATACCATCTGCTCCATTCTTTCAGCAAGGGCATAGCAAGCTGCCTCGATCTCATCTTGGCCAGTCATGAAGATAAGGATGTCACCCGGAGGGCTGGTTATGTGAATAGTCATAGCCTGCTTCACTGCAGCTTCAACATAATCTTCACATGGAGTTTTACTCCATAATATGTTGACAGGAAATGTTCTCCCAGGAATATGAAAAATCGGTACACTGCAAGGATGTCTCAATTAGATTGAACTAAACTAAAGTTATTGACAAGAACAAGAATAATAGATGAGGATTTAACATTACCTTCCAAAGAAGGTTGAAAATTTCTGTGCATTCAGAGTTGCTGATGTGACAATCAGCTTGAAATCGCGGCGTTGGGCTACAACTTTCTTCAATATTCCAAAAAGGACATCTGTGCTTAATGACCTTTCATGGGCTTCATCCATCACAATAACCCTGAAACAGTTTAAAACCAGATGATTGGTAACATTGTCTCTATTTCAAACAAACAAACAACAAGACGTCCGAGAAGGGGAGATTTGTCAATACTGTACCTATACTTGTCTAAATCAGAGTCTTTAAGTGTTTCACGTAGAAGTACCCCATCTGTCATGTACTGTAAAATTTAACCACTAAAGTTTAGAGCAAAGCACCAAAAATTTAGGATTAACATAATCACATAATTACAATGCATGTCGAGGTGAATATTCTAAAGATAAATAACGATGAAAAGAAATCACTTATTAATACTTTTAACAAAGCATAATAATTTTATTTTATATAAGGTTGAGGGTTCTTTTCCCACCCTGAATATATAATTGACATATACTGACATTAGTCAATCCCAAAAATATAAAAAGAGCTGTTCACCTTTATTATGGTATTTGGCCCAGTCACATCCTCAAAACGTATAGCATAGCCAATTTTATCGCCCAACTCTGTGTCCATCTCCTCGCTAACTCTCTTGGCAACACTCATAGCTGCCACACGCCTTGGTTGGGTGCAACCTACTATACCACCAGTAGTATAGCCATCCTCATGTAGATACTGTTCAGAAACCCAAAATGTCAAGTTCCATTTTGATGAACATAGTTACCTATTTCATGCATATAACATGTGCTTTTAATCTGTTTTTCTCCTTTCTTGACTGGATAACATAATTTAATACTATAAAACACAAAGAAAACAACAACATACCTGTGTCAATTGGGTTGTCTTTCCTGAACCAGTTTCCCCAACTACAACCACCACCTGATTTTCACGAATCACCTGCACCTCATAAATAAATAAATAGATAAATTGTTGCAATAATTCAATGAGCAAATATGTTTTAATCAGAAAATCAAAGTAGAAACAATATTATTGAAGGTATGAGAAAGATAAATGTATAAGTATTGAGAAAAGAAATGAGAAACCCATACAAGCAGATAAAAATATGAAATTCCATTATTCAAATGCATAACTAACAAGATAAAATAAGGAAAAGGGACTTGGTCTTGTATATATCATGATCAAAAAATAACAAATGTGGTCATCAAACAACATAGTACTTGATGACTAGGAAAAGAAAGGAATAATACTGAATGGAATGGACATGTCCAATGTAGTGCTTGATGACTAATATATTTGATGTCCTAATTTTCAACATTTAGATTGATCGATTGTGATATTTTGTAAAAGATTTCTTAATCGAAAAGAAAGAATCAGAGCTATAAACAATCACCATAGATAAAACAGAGAAAAACCAACCTGTAATAACTCTTCTCGCACTGAAAAAATAGGCAGATATTGCCTTTGCTCAGAAAGAGTTTTTGACATAGCAAAGTCGCTCACAGCTTCTCCTTTCTTCATGTGGTTTGAAAACTTAGCTTCCTCCTTAAAATCAATTTCACCATCTTCACCCACTACAGCAGTGTCTGCATCAATCTGGCGTTTGAAAAAAATTAAGACTAAATCTTCAAACCATCAAGAGAGTAAGCAAATGTCAAAATTATTCCAGAAGAATACCTGTTCTGCTGTTTTTTCAACACCTAAGATATCACCAAGTTTTGAGCCTGCAAGTTCCCAAAAGCGTTGGCGAGACTTATTTGAACTCTGCTTCTCATGGATTTCTCTTACAAGAGCAGATCCTTTACGAGAAATTATAGCCATGTCAGATGTTGGATCTTTTATTGGCATAATTGGCTCCGCCTGCTTAGTAAAAACAACTCTGCCATCGAGAAAAGGAGGCTTTGTATCTGTGACCAATAGCGAAAAGATATTCAGCCAAAAAAGTAGATGATACCAATGCAAACTAAGTTAAATTGTCAAAGTTGGTAAGATCAATATTTACCGTGCACAAGAAGAATGACCTTGCGTTCATCCTCATCATCAAATTCAGTCTGAACCTCTGTGCCTCTAACAGCACCTGATCTCAGCAGTTGCCGATCTTCCCATTGAGCATTATCAGCTGTAAGTTGAGACAATTTCTTGCTTTGAGAAAGGGACATCTTAGTCCCATCTCTTCTGACCTGTGATATCGATGAAACTATTATTATATAAACCAAAAACTAATAAACTTATACCAGCTTGCTTAAAATGTGTGCCAATACATTGAACACTTTGTACATAAGCAAAATCATCAAAATATCACCACAGCAACAATAAGAAACTATGTGGATAGTACCATGTTGAAAATACCAGTAGAGTACTGTAGCATGTCTTAGAACTAGTATGGGCCTAACTCAACCCTACAGATGTGGGCTCTGGATCACAGACTAACTCAATGAAAAGAACATGAGAGTTGAGACATTGGAATTGGATACGGAAAAACATCTTCAACAAATTAATTGTCTGCTCTGGTCCATTTATTTAAAACATAAACCAGATTCAAAGGCCAATCATTCAAAAGTCACCCAAGTTGCGTAGGTTACATGCTAAAACATATCTATCTAGCTTACAACCACAACAGCCAAGGATACGGAGAAAATGAGTAACTGCTCCATATTTCAATAAGAAGAAACATAATGGTAACTTTTATAAACTGCAATATTTGTCTAATTGAGATCTAAATGCGTACAAAATAAGCAAATTGTGATGACAAAAATTTCCATGCTATCATGACAAATATATAACCAGTTCACAGTTCGATATTGAAATATATTGGCTCTCCTTAAGTCCAATAACTATCTTTGACTTCCCTAC
Organism: Trifolium pratense; assembly: GCF_020283565.1. Lineage (NCBI taxonomy): Eukaryota > Viridiplantae > Streptophyta > Magnoliopsida > Fabales > Fabaceae > Trifolium > Trifolium pratense. Next base: position 54,078,785 of record NC_060065.1, on the reverse strand, counting down.
TTTACGACTTAAAAATAGCAAGAAGAGGAAGCTACAAACGTGCAACAGTCAAGCACATACAAGAGAAGGAGAAGTTAGTTTAAACATAGTTGAAATTGAAATCCTTACCAGTCTTTTGGCCAACTCAGCCTCTTTTTTCTGAAATGAAGCCTCATCTCCAAGAAAAAGCGATGAGTTATCAGAATCGAACAATGTGCTGCCTTCCTCTCTATCATACCTTCATAACAATAATCTTAATCAGATTAAACTATAATCAATTAGAAACGGAGATGGCATATCAAAAAGTATACCACACTTACAAAATACAATAAAAGTTACTAAAAAAAATATAAAAAGAAAATACTTTTCAAAACTAAATTACATACCATGCTCGGTCTGCATCGTATTCCATCTCTTGACGCATGCTTTCAGTAATCTCATACTTGTGTTCTTCACCCAAGTCAGATTTATCTGCTATTTCCTCCTGAGGAATGAAATTATTAATGATTAGTTGATGCCTTGATGAAATTATTATAGTATTGAAGAAGAAAACCATGCAACATATTCATAACCTTTCTTTTTGTGATATGCTAAACATCATCATATCGTATCCATGAAGAACTATCAAATACACAAAGGAACTATCAGACATTAGGCGCAAAATTACCTCATATGTATTTGGATTTTCTGAAGAAAAAGTGAGTTTATGCGACCTTCGATTATATCCAGAAACAGAAGTTTTGACTGAAGAGCCAGAAGCACGTATCGGAACAGGAGATGGAGAAACATGGTCCCAAGGAGAAGGTGAATTATCTACATTCAATTCAGCAATAAATAAAAATTATTTCTCATAGACTATCATCATCAGAGTCACCTATAGGAATTAAAAAACATCAAAATTTTGCATTAGAAAATCAAATATGATATTTGGAATTTGGAATAACATACAGGATGAATTAGTATGGCCCCCCAACCATGGAGAAACTAATCGTACATCAGGTGAGGCGCCAACAAACATTGGGGATGGTGAAGGTTGATGACGTCTAGAACTAGAGACACCATCCCTTCGTGGAGTGTCTTCCCATTCCCATCGGCCACTGTCCCAGTCAGATCTGCCTGCAGATACAGACAAGGATAATTCTTAGGTCATAAAGAATGGCTTGTTTTCCAATGTACTGAAGCTAACTAGGAAAATTGCACTTTTGAAACGAAACTCTTGTAACTTCAATTCAATATAATAGAAACACATCAATAAGTTTAGAAGTATTTTGAATAGAGATAAATCCATAACATTTCCTTTCTTCAATACTTGGATTAATTCAAAAAAAAAAAAAAAAAGAACAATAAAAATTGCATACCAGGCGTTCTCCTTGATCCTTCATATCTGTTTCTCTTTCTATCATGTTCATGATCATGATACCTACTTGAATCCCTTCCTGAATAAGATTCCCTACTTTCATAATTGTTTCTATGTCGGACCTCTCGGCTGTTACTCCTTGAATCATCCCTAGCATGCCTCCTCTCACTCCTATGATCATCCCTGTCATATCCAGAAGGTGAAGCAGAAACCTTCAAAATTGAAATACCAAAATTAGAAATATGGAGCACACTTTCATTAAAATAAAAAAGATTTTTTTTTAAGTGAAAACTGCCAAGTATATACTGAAACGTCAATAATAAGCAACAAAAAACTGTTATTTACTACACAGATTAGGGAAATGCAATATTTTTATGCATTTTAATAAAACCAAAACTCAATTATATTACTTGCATACTTCATATTCTTCAAAGCATATCAGTAAAACCTAAAAACAGTCACTTAAAAGTAACAGAGTAATCTAGGGACAAACTTCGTTTGATTCCCTATTCTTTATCATCCAATTTAATTTTGCTGATAATGAGTTCAAACTTCTATCCAAGTCCAAAAACTTCGATTCAATTACCATACACAAAACTTGAAACCTACATGTTGGGAGAGTGATCGGATTTTTTATGTGGCTTAGTTATATAGCAAAGTGAACTTGTTAAGCAACCAGATATAGAAATATTGCATCAAAAGTTGTATTTTTTAACACAGAACTTCTATTTATTGATTCATTAACAAGTGCCCTAAGGGCATATGATAGCAAGAGTGCAAGACCCATTTTTATAACATGAGATTCACCACAATTTACTTCATACTGACATTATTATGCTACAAAGTTGCAAACAAGCATACAATAAACAACTACAGATGCTAAGGTAAATTTGACATCCCCCTCCATTGAGAAAGAGATAGTAATCTTTAAAAAAATATAGAATTAAAGGGAAATAGATAGTATCTCTTTCCCCTAAATGTTTGTTCAAGATCAAAAGGCCCGTAAATGTAATTATAGAATTAAAGGGAAAGAGATAGTAATCTTACATCTGAACCCCTATGCTCAACTGAACGATTCCCATATGTATCAGCATGGTGATCTTCGGTCAGAGAACTTTCTGTATGGACAAAGTCATTGAATTTTTAGATGTTATTATTTTCTTTTCTTGAGAAATGGAAGTCATACCAAAATTCAATTCAACACACATACATACATACATAGAAGAAAAAAAAGCAATACACATGCATGTATGACAACTCTAAATCATCATTTCAAACAGATTAAGCACCTAGGGTATGTTTGTTTCAAGGTATGAAATTGCATTCCTAGGGATGATGTTTCTCGGAATATTATTTCCTGGAATAACATTCCTACTCATGTGTTTGGTTAAAATTTAGATTTCCTGGGAATGTTTTTAAAATTTATTTAAAATAAAAAATTGAAAAAAAACATGCAAATAAATGTGAGTGGCAGTGGGAAGTTATGGGAAGTGGAGTTTTATTCCCATGGGAATAACAAGTGTAGAAATCATGTGTAATAAACATTCCTGGTAATAAAAAAATTCTGGGAACAAATTTTTAAAACTTGAAACAAACATAGTAATGTTACATTCCTGATCTCATATTCCCGGGAATAACATTACAAACCTTGAAACAAACACACCCCTAAAATCGGAGAAATTTCATTCCTTTACAATTACCCTTGTACCTATTAGTCTAATCTCATTTGATTAAATCATGTTCATCAGTAGGATTTGAATTTTAAGTTGACAATACACACTTCAAACAATGTTGAAATGTACTTTTCAAAACAGCTTGAAATTTCATTAATGAAAATAGTTATACATAAAACCAAATGCTTGTAACATATATACACAAAAAAAATAAAAAAAAATAAAAAAAAATTAACGATTAAACTAAAAGAATACCTGCACGAGACGTTTCACTGGTCGAATCACGATATCTTCTATGAGCACGTTTGCGTGTACCTCCTTGCCCACTTTCCTCAACAACAACAGAGGACTCGGACTTATCTTCATCCTCTGCAGCAGCTGCAATCGAAGTGGTTATTTCTTTTGGCACCTTGAAGGCCCCATCACTTTGAGACTCTCCCCTTTTCGCAATGGCAAGCGTATCAAGTCCTGTTAAATCAATCATCAAAACAAACAATGAAGATCTGCAGCATTTGTTGCTTAAGAATGTAAAAGTAAAAACATATACTACACAAAATCATGTACAATAAGAACAACCAATATAAGTAAAACATTGAATCATCATTTAATTTAAATGTTAAAATGAATTACAAAAAAAGCAGTACCTAAACGGGATTTTTTCTCCGGTGCCACGTAAACTACACGATCCTTCCCGGGAACATAAAGTCCACCACCGGTGGACTTTTCCGGTTCCAAAGTCATTGTAGTCTTGTTTATGTCAACAATTTCAGCACCATCTCCATTTTTCTATTCACAAACAATAACAAAATAAGATCAACAACAAAACCAATATTCCAAACCGTTTAGCATGATTGAAAACAGAATGCATATGATACTGACCTCCATGGCAGTGATGTAGCTGAAACTTCGATATCAACTTCTACACAAATAGCAATAGAGAAATTTTCAGTGAAAATTGAATGAACTAAGAAATTAAGTATATTCTCATTCTTAAAACCCTAATTCAACAATTAACATTAAAAAAAATAGAAACGGAACGAACGTACCAGTTAAGAAGGAAAGTGGAGATTACGATGACCGTAGATCGAGAGCGGCGTCGGAGGGGCAACGGCGGAGATACGGTGTGAAATTTACCGGTGGAAGCTGTGAGAGATGTTGCGGCTAGCGATGTTCAAATGTTCAATCTAAGAATAAAAAATCAAAATAAAAAATCAATTATTTCTTCGAACTGTTTTTATAAGTTACTGTATGAGATTAGATTAGATGATTAATGGTAAACTTTACTATGTCTCACATGTTATTGATGCTAGAAATGACCCTCGAATCAGATTTAACTGGTGGTGAAAGAAAAAAAAAAATATTAAAATCAGTTTGTAAAATATATTTTTATAAAAGTTTTGATATTTTAATACAAATTTATCATAAATAATAAGTTATAAAATTCATATTTTTTTAATAAAAAAAAAAGATAATCCTATGTAGAGACGTGATTTTGAAAAGAAAATTACTTTAATAATAGTAACAAACTTAAAAAATGATGTAAATAAATATTTGGATAAAAATCAAAAAAATATAATAATAATAATAATAACAAAGACAAAAAAAAAAGACAATAACATATAATTATTCTAATAATAACAAACTTAAAAAAGATATTAACAAATAATAATAACAACTTAAAAAAGATAACCATCATAATTTTCTTTTTTTGACAAAATCATAACTTATTTTTTTTAAAGTCACTTATATTGTGATTTCTTCATTACAAAAAAAAAAAAAAAAAAAAACAATTTGGCGGGATGCACGCTTTTCGAAAATCATCTAGGAACGGTCTTCAAGCAATTTGGCCGGCAACGGTTTGGTTCATGTTGAAAGAGCGTAATAATTGTGTCTTTAACTATAAGAATTTTTCGGTCGATAGAACGGTCTACAATATCCAATCGCATTTACGGTGGTGGTTGAAGGCTAGAAAAAAAGGTTTTTATTTCGAGTTGCATTATTGGTTGTCCAATCCAAAAGTTTGTTTTGGAATTGTGTCAGCTTAACTCCCGGTCTCTATTCACAAGAACATGATTTGTACTTTTAGGCCCTTGTGCCTTTTTTATAGGGTCCGTTTGGATTAACTTATTTTTGAGCTTATGCAAATAATTTATGCAATATAACTTAGGTTTTGGTTAAAAAGAGGGAGAAGGGAGAGGAGGGGGGGATTTTATGTTTGGTCCGCGAGGAGAGGGACATGTTTGCTTAACCCTTAATCTTACGAGCATTTTCTCTAATCTTCACACCACTCTCACTACTCTCACTCATAACCAACTCAATTTTCTCAACAATATCTTCATACTTAACCTCACAATTCTTCCCTCTATAAACCTCAACACAAACACCAATTCTTCGCTCCAAAGAATTCATGTACCATCATGTACAATCCAACGGATGTAATACAATGTTATACTTTCCCACCGTGTGAGATATTATTTACTCGCCCACACTAGCACGCGCCTGTTTACAAAGACTTATTTATAACCATTTGTAAGACAATAGATATGAAATTTCTCCAATGTGGGACTAAATATAGTCGTTCATACACAATAACACTTATTTTTATTTACGAAACACACTTAACTTTATTTTTATTTTTTTTATTAATAATTTATAATAAGATTAAAAAAGACACTTCATTTTATTTTATGAAACACAGTTTTCATTTAGTAGTGGACTCATCAGCTCTACGATCACATGAGATATCAGTTTGCTTGATGATTTGGTTTTTGACAGTAGGGTGTTCCTCTTGGATTCATGTTTTATTTCTAAACAACATATACATCCTAATCCTTTCTAGTTTGTTTTCTAATGTAAAGACCTAATGAGTGATGTTATACTGCAATCATCCTTATTATCACCACTTCCCTTTAACTCGAAAAAAAAAATGTCATTTCCAAAATTTGAGCTACAATTGTTTTATGTATCTGGATCTAAAAATAGTCTCACTGATACCATGCCTCTTAGTGGTAAATATTACATATATATCTACCAAAAGTTGATATCCTAATATGCTTGCCATTACTGGATAACAAATTAGGGTGTAGCAGAAACTATGCTCAAATATGCATGCACTAATCACATGTTTGCTCCTCGACAGAAAATTATCAGCATGATTTTGCTCGGAACACTAACTTTCTGCAACCTGCAATATTTGGAAAGCTAGCTCAAACTAACATGTTTTTGCCTCGGAGGGATCATCATCCGACTTTTTAATCCCAGCCTCCAGAGTAGTTTAAGATTTATGTATCATGTAGGAAGTTAGAAGTATCCTAAAAGTTCGCATTTTGTATCCTCCGTAAACAATCTTTTCTTAAAGGTGAGTCTGCAAATATAGCTTTTATGAAATCTTCCACCTGCAATGAGATAAAAACAAAAGATATGTAAGAAACATAAGTGAGGAGAATGTCTATGAAGAAAAGGCTCGTTAAATATGATTTCAGTATTTTTGGTCATGCATAACATTATTGCAGAATCTTTGGTAATAAGGCTAGACGAAGCATTGATTTAAAATCAAAATCCCTCAGTTATAAAAACATTAGGAAATGAACAAAAGCCACTGATAACCAAATGATACCTCCGTGATAGTAAAGCCACAGCTGAGCAATTCTTTATTCTCCCAAGATGCTGTAATGGATTTTAAAGGCATATCTAATAATTCTGCAGCAGAAAGGATTATGTACAGGTTAATTGTTGATATATGATAATATGAGTAAATAATAATCCAACCAACAGTTTCTACGTAAATAAATAGATTATAAAGCATGCCTGATAGTTTGCGGATTTTGCGTAAAGATGGGATAAGATTTTCAAGAGACTCTGCAGAGAACTCGTGCGAATTTGGATCACCAGTGGCCAAGGACTCAAATAAAGATGATAGGCTTTCCAGCATTAAATGGATTAGTCTTTGTAACTGGAAATAAAAGTGGAATACATTAGACAAACTTCTTAAATAAAATTGTTACAAGAATTAATTAGCCAACTTATTCTATAGGCTTACCTGTAAAGTCTCTTCTGCAGCCATGTCATCTATGAGAAGTATATCTCTTGCGATTCTAGAGAAAACTGACTCTAATACTGTACACATGCTTTTCCTGTAAGTTGAAGGAAGCAAAAGTGGCTCCCATATGATATGCACTTTTTCAAGAATGAAAACAACCTGATCAAGTAAAAGCTTATGTCAGTTGTCAAACTAAAAAGGCATCAATTACTACTCCCAATCTATTAACAAATGCCCCACATTGTAGCTTCCATGCAGAAAAAGAAACAGGAAATAAGAGATAAAGCAAACTGTGGAACAACAAAAGGTAATGTACACATTATGTATTAACAAGAAAATAACCTGGTCAATGCTGAATTTAGCGGACTCAAATTGTTGCATTTGATGAGTATTCTGAAATCCATCAGCACTGTCTATAGCCTATAAAACATGGGTGGATATGGGAATTAAAAGGTCGAGAAGGCAAGTGTCAACCACAACTAAGTCATATCCTACAGATGCTGCATACATTTTAACAAAGGAAGTACCTCCTTCAAGTTATAAATAACAAGGTGAACTTGTCTCTGCAATATATCTTCTGCCAAAAGCAGAAATCTTGGAGCCAAATCAGCAAACACAGCATGCTCTTTCATCGAACTTGGAAAATCTGTTCGATACTGAGGTAATAGCATCCACATGCACGAGGCAGGGAAAAAAAATCAATATGCAAAATAAAATGGGTTTATATCGAATATTTGCCTTGACTTTCCATTTGATAGACTAAAAGCTAAAATTGAAGCTTCATGCTTAATAATTATTAAAATATTGTGAATTCACTTTCATGCCTAATTATTCACTATTCAGGTATGTTTACCTCAAATGCAAATCCAAGTATCTCTTGGGAAAGATAAAGACAGTCATTATGCATCAGAACAGCTACTTGATTGATGCCACCAAGCTGCCTCTCTAGCTTCACAAGTAAAAAACAGAAGTAATTACTCTAAGATGAAAGCATGCACATAGACAAGAATAAACATCAAATACAGTGTTCACTTTGACAGAGACAATAACTTCATAAAAGGATAAACACTCTGAATGTTTTAAGTACTGAATATCGTTAATATCCTATCTCATCTCATCTAAAGAACAGAAAAGGTATAAAAAAAGTGAAAGGATATGGTTCTAGAATGAATAACATTTATGTTTGCAATAAGCTTGCATTACTTCACTATATTCTCCCCCTAAAATCAATCCGATGAAAGAAATACTAAAAAAGGTTTTTCCGGTATCTCACTGCTTTACATGGACTAACCTTGACAGGGACTACTACTTCATAAAGAAGTATAGCATCTCTAGCTGCATGATAAAATTCCACAGCAACTCTTGTAGATGACAGGCAGACATCCTGCACAAATTATGTAACATTTATAAAGATCAGTTTCACAGTTAGCAAAAAATGTATTGTAAGTCTATTAGAGTAACAGTTATTCAGCACATTATGTTAACTGTTACAAAAAATCCACTTTAGCCTCTGAAGTCTTGATCCCTGTCTAAGAAATCATGTATTTTACCAAACCAATAAATGTATCATTTTTCCAAACTCAATATTGAGATCTCATATTTTCTCAGCCCCCCACACTTTTTTTTTTAACTTTCATACAAATCTAACAAGGTCAATTAACTGAATATTTATATGAATGTTAATTAAATTAATAGTATCAGAGTATATTCAAGAATCAAACAATTATTCTTACAGTATTACTATAGTGACATGAAAGAAGGGGAAAATAAACAAACAATGCACTTTGTCAACTACAACTGAGTTTTTTGAGTAAGATCATAAGCTTAGATAATGTAACCTCAATAACATACAAACAGATATGCCTCGTACATTTTTTTTTTTTTCCACTTTCTCCTGCACTTCATAAGCAAGTCCAGCTTCCTTTCTACTACATTATTATCTAATAGGAAATGCTATTCTTTCTTCTACTTTCCCTTTCAATTTTTAAGTTATATAAAAAGTAGAAATATTTACAGTTAGATCAAATTGAGAGTGTCTTCTATAGGAAATATCAGGATTGCAATTAGGTGTGGTTAAAAGTATAAATCAAGTGATGAAACAGAAATACATAAATACAGAAAATTCCGAGTTTGAATTTCAAATATAATACGTTACAAAGTCATTTGCAAATGTTCACTACTCTGGATCGTATACCTGCAGTGTCTGATGAATTAGTTCCATCAATTGTTTGGCTGCTTTGGATACCAAACACCTCTCTGATAAGAAAATCAAATCTACCACATGGCTGGATGACAGGGTGGAAGTTCCCTCATTCTTCCAAATAGAACCATCCCTTGTATACTCCTGCAGAAAATTCTTCATCAGCAATTACAAATACTAATAGCAACAGAAGAATTTTCCCAGCCTGAAAACTCACTTGAGGTATGGAAAAGTCACATTCTAGGAGCAGATTTCTAGCTTTAGCCAAGATCTCTGCCTTTTTCTTAAATGCGAAGTGAACCTCGACATTTTCAGCAAAATTGCTCAGCCTGTTATCCTTGTCATCTGATGAAATGAACATGAGCTCTTTTAAAGCTGTTTCAAAATCAGATGTACATTTGATAATCTTCTGAAAGTCGGGTAGTTTTGATGCATCTGTTGGAACAACCTGAAATCAGACATCTTGGGTGAACTATATGTATATGCAAACTTAAAATACTTAGTTTCTTTCTGGTTTCTAGACAGAGTAACTAACCACCAAGTAATTGTCCTAGATTACGTGAAGAGTCCCACACTGAATGAGATATGGCTTGGACATGTGTTTATAAGTGGTGGTTAGTCCTCAATTTACAGCCCGGTTTTGTAGGGATTGAGTTAGATCAACCCAAATTCTAATATGACTAAATAATCCAATAATAACTTATTTTGTTGGTTGAGAAAGAGTTCACATAAGCTTGCATATTATTAGTTAAGGACGCATTTAATTGAATTTAACTGAAGTCAAAGACTGGTATTTTGGTGGTTACATATTCCTATTCCTAGACTTGTTTCAAAGCACGGTATGCAATGCATGGACCCAGTCTTTGAGTAACCACATTTGTTATATCATAAAGCATAAAACAAACCTTTGAAAGAAAGCTTGATATTATTAGCTCTGATATTCTAGGCCATGTCAAACGTCCAAAAGTTCGGATCCAGGAACCGTTCTGGAAGCAAATACTTCTATAAAAAAATTTGATAAAAAGCACAATCCCTGAATAGAGAAGCTCCCCATCCAAATACTCAAGCTGTAAATTGAAAATCAGATATTTAGGAACACAATAGCAGCAAAATGACAATGATTCTCACGTGACTTAAACAAATCAACAAAAACAGCTGACAATAGTATCAAAGAATAGGATTTGACTCCTTCAAGTGCAGGGTTCACTTTAGAGAGTAAAGTGGAGTTATAAACCTAATCAAACGCTCATATTGTGATAAAAATCAGGCATCTATACAACAAATAATGGAACATTTATAATCTAACCATCAACTTTTCAATCAATATTCATAACTCTGCATTTTTTTCGAGAAGACGAAACCCTATGAATAAGATCAATTACACATACAAGCAATAAAAACCTCCCTTGGGGATGGTCTGTGTCATAAAACAGTAAAACATGACAATATAAATTGATTACAAGACCCTAACACATGCCACACCTTACTCTCTGGTGATGGAACTATCTTCAGTACAGCTGAATCTTGATCCGATTCCTCTAGAAATGAAAGAGGTTGTCCACGATTAATGAAAGGTGTGATGACATACTTGATCATCAAATCAGCAACTTTAGCAAGCCCATACTCTAGAATACCAACCACCTAAAAAAGTCATCTATTAGATGAATTGCAAATAAATACATCTGAACTCACAATTAACTAAATTTACAGCATCACAGTTGTAAAATTGAGATAAATTAACTTACCTCCATTGCTTCCAAAACCATTTGCAGCTGAATCCCACTCAAATTATGAACTTCTAAATGATATTTGACTTCTATTTGATTCAAGTCCCCATCAAACCGCACAGCCTTTTCCATAAACTTCACAAGGAGCTCTTGAATCTACAAACCCAAATCGAATTCCTCTAAAAACAATCACACACTCAATAAAAATCACAAATTATTCATTCATCATTTCTATGCCATACAAAAATCATATGTATTGATTGTATTGTTATGCATGTCAACAAAAATATAATTAAACAATCCTCAATAAAGCAAATATGGGCTAATTGTTTGTAAAAATACATCATCTATCGAATTCCCTACACAGTTGATAATTGATTATCATAATCACTACTATTAACATAATCAGAAAATCTCATTTAACAACAAAAAAAAATCTAAATAACTATGATTACATTGAATTATGTCATTTTCTTAAATTATTATCAGCGACGTGTCAGTGTGTGTCCGGTATCTGTGTCAGAGTCCATGCTTCATAGCCAAATACACATTATATGACAAATACAAATTTCAATTTCAGCTTCAATTCAGTTCCTACATACATTGCTATAAAACAGAGTAGTACCTCTTCAAAACACTGAGACCATTCATTTCTCAACAAACCATACACCAATGGTTCCCTATCATCTTCATCACCAATTCTCAACGCAACCTTTAACTCCTTCAATCCTTCAGCAGCAAACTGAAACTTCCCATTCTTCAACGCTTCTTTCACACTTTCCAACCTCTGATTCAAACTCACAATTGTTCCAACCAACCCTAACAGCTCTCTCTTCACCTTCAATTCCTCACTTTTTGACTTCATTTCGTCCACAACTTCTCGCACCTCGACATCCGCGGGACGCTCGGAGACCAACCGTAACACACCGGTGAGATCATCGGAAACCTTAACAGTCTGTAAAACGGCGTCGTTGCATAGAGAAAAGAGGCTTGCGAAGTCGTCGTGGTGTGAGGCGAGGTAGGATTGTACCTGTGATCGGATCTGAAGAGAGTGAGACTCGACACGGTCGATGAGAAGACGGAGATCGGGTGCTGAGAGAGGAGAGTTTCGGTCGGAGAGATCTTGTGCTGAGAGAAGATCGTGAATGTTGATTGCGTCGAAGAGAGACTCCATCGCTAACGTGCGCTTGGAGTGTCGGCAGGAAAGTGGAGATTCAAAGTGTAGAATTTGCTATCCAAGTTTCAGTTACAACATTTTCATTATCTGCGTCGAAAGAGGAGTGTGTATTTTAACATAAGATGAAAGAGAGTAGAGTAGATATCTCTCAAGGAGGGAGTTGTAATTAAGGAAAATTCTATTAGTATGGTCATGGTGCATTGTTTTCGTACATTTCAAAACTGACTAACGAGGATGTAACGTTGAACAACTTTAAATGATTTGGTACGACCCTCATACATGATACTTACTACTATGTATCTTTGATTATTTTAATATTTCAACTAAATCTCTTACGTATTAAAGCTTACACAATTATCTCAATATTTATATTGTTTTTAATTTTAATTGTGATTGTAAATCAATTAAAACTAAAACTAAATAAAAAAAATAACATGACAAAATAATCGTTGTAAATTTTTGTGAATCAAACTTCATCGTTTTCCTTCTTCTGAGTTTGTGTTCATCACCAACAAAGACACAACATCATCGTTTTCGTTCTTTTGAACTTCTGTTCATCACCAACAAAGTGTAAACAACAACATTAACCTCCAAAACTCTCGCCATTGTTGAACGAACAGACTTTGCTAGTTCATCATTTTCCTTCTTATGAGTCTGTGTTCATCAGACGAACGGAACTCCATTCGACATCGAGTTTGAGAAAGAAGTTTGCGTGTTCAGCTGCCAAGGTAAATACGAAACAGAAATAGTTGTTAAGAATTAATTTGATTTCAATTTGAGAATTAGGAGTTTATGTAGAAAATCAATTTGATTTCAATTGGGAATTAGGGTTCATACTGAAATTGAATTGCAAATTTATTTGTAATTAGTTATTAAGAATTAATTTGATTTCCAATTTGGGAATTAGCTTTAATATGTTTTCTGTATAAAATTATTTGTGTGTGTATAAATTTGATTTTCAATTGTGTTAGTTACCTTTCATTTTAATTATGGAATTAGCAGGTATCATTATTGATGGTGACAATTGTTGTGTTCCAGGTTCACTATGGTAGACTATGATGAATATGTAGATGTTGATCTTGATTCAAATGAAGTTAGTTCAACTGATAGTTTTACAACTGATGATGAAGATTCCAGCTATTAGGTATTCAGTGGCATGATAGGTCAGATGATAACGATGATACCGGTGACCACCATGATGATGATCCATGATTTTGATGATGAAGCATATATGTAGGTGAAAGAGCGGTACATAATAATTCGATGAACCAGTTTGATGATTTATTCATTGGAAACTAGGTAAATAAGGTGTTTTACAACTCCCAACTTTGTAAAGTGTCATATGAATCTCTTTTAGAAAAGTGTATAAATAAAATAGACTTATAGTTACCCATCATATAGATCAAAACACAAGGAATAAATTTTGTTCTATAAATTGACTTAAACTGTCCACATCTGCCTCAAAGATTTGGTTTCCCACAAAAGCATATAACATATCTGTCACTGGGGTACAAGTACAACCTTCCCTTCTTAATCATCTTAAGCTTGGACCTCTTTTGCTGTGTGTATGAATGTATCTAAATCTAAACATAGACAAGAAAATACTAGTAGTAACACACTTGCATTGCATACTATTATTAGAAATAGAAAATCAAATTACTAACCACTGCAATCATATACCATATATCATAATAAATTTCATGAAAATAGGTTAATAATACTCAACTTTCTGAGCTCAAAACACAAATTACAGTATATAAAACACATTAACCAGAATCAAATTATTCACTTAGTGTAGCTGCTTTATTACTCTTTTCAGCAGCTGATAAGAACTCATCAATACCTCTAACAGAAGACCCTTTAAATCCATCTTCATTATCATCTCTCACAGCATTCCTAATCATATCCTTAATCTTACAAGCATTTTCTCTAATCTTCAAACCACTCTCACTCATAACCAACTCAATTTTCTCAACAATATCTTCATACTTAACCTCACAACTCTTCCCTCTAGCAACTTCAACACAAACACCAATCTCTTCCTCCAAAAACTTACAATTAAAAAACTGTTCAGCTGCCATAGGCCAACCAAGAATCGGTACACCATAACTCAACGATTCCAACACCGAGTTCCAACCACAATGACTTAAAAAAGCTGAAACTGACCCATGTGACAAAATCTCAACTTGAGGTGCCCAATCATTTACAATTATACCCTTTCCCTTTTCCACAGTCTTCTCCATAAACCCTAATGGTAACCATTCTTCAGGTTTGAATTCTGAATTTATATCAAATCCAATCGGTGGCCTCACTACCCAGATGAAAAAAATTCCGCTTTTTTCCAACGCGATTCCTAATTGCATCATTTGTTCAGATGAAATTGTGTTCATTGATCCAAAACAAACAAAAAGAACCGAATTCAATGGCTTTGAATCGAGCCATGCTTTGATAATTTTAGGGTTTACTCCACCCCCTTTTCCTCTTGAACCGTTTCCGGTCGAGAGAACAACCGGTCCAATCGACCAAACCGGAATCTGAAGCTTTTTAACGAAGTAATTCAACCCAACCGAGTCAAAATCAGAAACCGAGTTGAATAAAATTCCATCCGAGTTAACCCAGTTAGAAAGATTCTTTCTTTGAAAAATTGACCAATCATCAAATCCATCAGCTTGTGAAATGTTATTTGGTAATTGATTTCTTTGAATCAAACGCGCTTCTGGAAAATCGCTTAATGAAAAATCATCAGAGTTTGTGAATCTATGTGGAAGATTCATCCAAAGAGAATAATAACAAGCTAAACCAAAACCACTACAACCACTAAAAACAACATGAAAAACACCGAGTTCTTTAGCAACAATTGAAGTCCAACCAAAGAAAATATCAGAAATGATACAAAGTTTGTGTTTTTGAGGTTGTTGGGTTAAGATGTTTTTAATGATGTTTTTGAAAGGTGATTGAAGAGAAAGAGAAGCTTGAAGGAGTTTGATGACAAGATTGTAAGGGACAGTATCGGTATTTTCAGTGTTTGGAGGGAGATTATGGTCAGAAGAAATGAAAGGGATAGTGATGAGTTTGATTGAGGAATTTGGTGGGAGTGATGGTTGAAGTTTTTGGATGTTGTGTGGTGTGTTGATTATGATTATGTTGTAGTTTTTGGATTTTTGTTCAAGGTTTAGGGCTAGTGCTAAGAATGGGATTATGTGACCTTGTGCCATGAATGGGAATAGTACTATTGATTGTTTTTCTGCCATTGTTGGTTTGGTTTGGAAATGCAGAGTGTGTTTGTTTTTGTGATAGGTGGTGTTCTTGTTCAATGTTCAATGAGAGAGACTGTGCTGTCTTGGCTTTATTTTGGTCTACTTTGACTTGGTTTTTGTTTTTTTGTTTGTATCTTGTTTTTATTTAGGAAAAGATCATTAGTCATTACTCACCCTTTAATTTTGTATTTATTCTCTTGATTTTAGGATAAAGAGATCATAGAATTTATAATTTGAATGGGAAGTAAGTAAAGTTAGTAAAAAAAATTGTTCCATCTAAAAATTGAACTTTAAGCCACGAGGTTTAGTTGTGGTGATCGATGAGATTTGAGTAGTATGTATGATATTTTGTTTTTTAATTTTTCATGTTATACACCGACACTCTACTCTCTCATTATCTCTCGACAAGAGCCACCCGTACCTATATTCAACTTAACCCGATCTTCTTACGAAGATTTTCAATCAATTAAAATCAACATTTGTATTTTATTTTTTTGACTTTTCAAATGTGCCTTTTATGTGAAATAGAATTTTGCTGTGATTCTCTTAAAAAAAATGTTATGAGTTGATCCACTTAGGTGAAATAAATATTACATTATACATTCATGATCAATTGATTAATTAAAGAATATCATAAAAAGCACACTAAAATTCACCTAAATATTTTCATTTTTTGATAAAAAAAAATAAGTATTCTTTTTATCAACTTTTGAAATAGTAAATATCTTAATTTTTTATTTATTTATTGAATTGTTATAAAATAGAACTTATTTCAAACGAATTTGTACCAACTCCCATGTCTAGTCGAGTGGGATTGGAGGACATCAATTGACTTTTATTTTTTGTGCAATAGGCCTTGTTTCTTGTAGACTTTTCCTTTGAATTTATTTTGGTCTACGATGAATTGGGAATCGAACTCATAACCTATAGCGTATTACTCAAACTCCTTCACCGCTATATCAAACCTAGTAGCTTAATTTATTTTCAGTTTTATGTGACGCAGTTGTTTACTTTCATTGTGTAACAAATAGTGTCTGTTGTGCATTGTGGTGTGGACTGTGGTCTAGTCTTATTTTTTAAAATTTTCTCTTTAGACCACAATATTGTTTTCAGGCCCCTAAATTTTCATTTTTGTTTTTTGAATATAGTTTGGATTTAATTTTCTAAATCAAATAGTAGTTCGGTAAAACGGAAATTTGGAGGGTCTAGAAGTAATATGGAGGCTTAACAGATAAAATTTCTTACTCTTTTATACCTCATTCTTTCTTGGGCTTTTAGCCCTACGTTGATTGCGAGGCATATGACTTGTTTTTGGCCCATTTTCGTTATAATAAAATCTTCATTTCACAGACACGGTAAACACTGACAGATTGAACGTAATCATTATATGTGTTGGTGTCATATCAAGTGTCGGAACACAAACATGCATACATACATTCGATCAGGGAGAATAAATCTGCAGTGTAGAAGTATTTTTTTTTTTAAATATAAGATTCAGTTTATTTCAAAGCTCTCAACTAATGACATTATTGTCATCTGGATATCTGGATGACTAAAAGCTACAATGATTCAATATTATCATTTTCATTTTTGAGTCTGCTGAGCCATTGCCAGTAAAATGTAAATTATTGAAAAAAACAACATACTACATATGTATGTTTTATGATTTATTTCCCTAACTTATAAAAATTAAAAGTTTTTGGTTTGACAAAAAAGAAGTTAAAACTCACCTTTCATGCAAAATATTAAACCCACCTTTGATTAAAAAATAAATTTATTTTATCATTTCTTACTTTCCACTTTCATCAAACAAGTCAAAAATTACTAAGTTTGTATTCTATTTTTTTTCTCTATCCAAATAATCAATTAGTTTTCTTTCCATTTTTCTCTTTCTTCATTCATCTTCTTTCCTAGTCCAAACATCTGCTTGTATAATTGTATTGGCACTTTTGTGAGTTTGTCAATAATTGTTTAACCACTCCCACTCATAATATATTATAAATAAATTTTGGACATTTGATATCAAACTTTTTCCACAACATAAAAGCAGAAGCAAAATTATCCCTTCCTCATTAGCAAACATCCAAAATCTAATAAACAAACTATTATTTATGTAACAACATTTCCAAAATATAAGTTTGGGATGTTTATATTAATTTATCTATCAATGTGGTTGGACATATAGTTATGATTGGTCTAGTGCACAAACCGAGTGAAATTTGTTCTGTAAATATGGTTGATATGAATCTACCATCCATGTCAATGTTTTTAAAATATCCTAAAGGAGATTCATCAGTATACCCTTTTACATCTGATTTACATAAATTGACGGAGCAAATCGAACCTAAAGTTGTATGTCCGCACATACTTTAGAATTTATTTGTGCAACCATCATCACATTCTTCGTCATGTTCAAGTATTTACATCAGTCTCCCAACACAATATCTAACAATTTATTGATGATGAAATTAACATACATTTTGGTAGTTACAAACTTATTCAAACATTGTCTAACAAGTACAAAATAAAATGGACATTAAAATAATTAAAACCTATTTCCAAATTCAATATTTAGATTTATGCCTACAAATAACTTTACACCTTAAAACCTTATCTTGAACATAAAATCCAGGCATCACCATAATCTTAACTTTACTTGGACCTTGTGATCTTTGTCTATCAGTAAGCAAATCTTCCATATAGTAACCATCAAAGCTTCTATTCTCTTCAACCCTTAATATTCCCAATGTTGGTGTAAAAGAAAATGCTAAAAGATGTAACAACCAAACACATTTTGCTGCCACAAAAAATGCTTGAAGTAGTGGCTCAGGCCAAGGCCTTAACCAATTAAGTGTAGTGATTATACAACTCATTTTTTGGTCACAGAATTTGCTGAATTCTTCACTATAATATTTTGTACCTTTTTTCAAAACTTCATTCCAGCTCAAATTCCTTAGTGCAACATACGACGAAAATTGCGCACGACGATCTTGTCTAGGGTCTAAGAATTTCGCTGAGCCGTTTTTTTGGAACACTGAATTCTCAAAGTCTTGGTAGAGAGAATTGTTTATGAATGCTTCAAAATGGTAAAGAACTGCTTTTGAGTATTTGGAATTCAATGAGAGCTTATATGGTTGAAGAAGCAAATTCAAGTTTTCTATCAAAGTTTGATCATTTTCTTCAATTTGGCTTATAAGTATCTTGCAAAAATGTTTCACTGATAATCTTGATTCTGACACTATCTGCAAAAACCCTTCTACCATTACATCTTCATTCACCGCCATCATCGGATTTTCTCCATTTCCATCAAATGGTATTCCATGTTTCTCATCACAAAGTGGTGATTCTTTTGCTTGCATTGCTTGTTTCAAAGCTTTTTTCAACTCTTCACAATAACCTTCCAAATACTCAAGCTTTTGTTTCAGCTCACCAAATGAAGATCTCATCTCAGAAACTTCTAATATAGCAGAATCTCTACTCTCATGTGCTTCCATAAGCTCTCTTTTCAACATCTCAATTGACATAATTCCCATATCTTTATTAAGTACCTGAGAAACCTCTTCGGATTCTGTCCTATTCGGCGAAAAACTCTCATTCTTATTCTTATGCTTCCTCTTAAACTTCGGAAAAAGCCATGAAATCATCCCTTTACTTTTATGTTGAGTTTGAAATGATGCATGTGAATCAGTTAAAGGAACAACAATGTTGGAACTTCTATTGTTGTTTTTTGTGTTATCAAATTCACTAGTTATCAAAGCAGGTTTACACCTATTGCAAGAAGATAAAGGTTTGAAATCATCTAAACTATTTCTTCTTCTAGATTTGAAATATTCATTAGGTGATGTTTGAAGAACTGTGATATGATTTGCACAAGAACCTGTTACTGATTTAGTATCATCAATAGGACACATGTGAGATTCTTGATTTAGATTTGTTGAAAAACCAAAAGGTAGTACCTTTCTTGAACTTGACTTCTCCTTGTAATCTTGTACAATTTCTATGATGTTTCCTCCTTCTATTCCATTTTCATCCCAACTTTCTGATACTGTTCTACTTTTTGTTGGATTTTGATGTGGCTCATCTTCATAACTCTGTCAATTTTCACAAATTTAGAATTTAACTTTCCATCACAAAAACATGTTCCAAATGAAAAAGTCGAGAATTTCGGTCACGACGTCAAAGGTTTTTTGATATTTTTGTAATTGCAATATATTTTTTTTGTATTAACCCTGTTTTCAGAGGAAGGCAATCCGGTAATTCAGGGTTCGGCTAAAACTTGATCAAAAATTGTTCCTACCAGGAATCGAACTCGAGTTCTCCAGCAGGAGCTCATTAACCACTTGAGTTCGATGTCTTACGTTAATTGCAATGAAAATTAAGGCCGCATCAGTGGATTTAATTGCAATTTCCTAAAATATCAAGAATTGTAGTGGCAACCGCAATTCAAAAAAAGTTTCATGTAAGGCTAAAGATAAAGCAAAAATTCTATATAAAAAAAAACCTTTTTATATAAAAATTCAAAACCCATTTTAGTGAGGAAGTATAAAAATAAATTTGAATGTCAAAATTCAAAGGAAAAGTGCATATGTCAAAAGCAAAGTTACTAAAAAGATAACTTTTTTATATAAAAATTCAAAAACCCATTTTAGAGAAGAAATAAAAGAAAATTTTTGAATACAAAAAATGTATATATAATTTAGTTGCTTACTGGTGTGAAAACAGGGTAATCTTGAGCAGAGAAGTGAGAAGCAGAGGAAGGAGATGGAAATCTAGCATTGTGTGGGCCTGGGCTTGGGTTTGGGCTATTTCCTTGTGTTAATGCAGCATGAAGAGCTCTTAGTTCAACTGCTTTAGCTATGGCGGTTTGAATTTCTTGTCTGTTAACCTCAGTGTTGTTACTACCATTGTTGTTGTTGTTATGTTGAAAAGGTTGTTGTTGTGAGGTTGCAGCCATGAAAATGTGACAGAGGATAGATAGAACAAAGTAGTGTGTGTGTGGAATGTTTTATTGAGGATTGAAATAAAGAACAAGATGGAGGAACAAGTGGAATTCAACGGTTGGATTTGGTGTGAAGTTGAAGGGTGTTGGTATCTATGGTAGGATTAGAATATTGGATGGAGAGAATCAGAAAATGGAATGAGAGATGATGGAAGGAAAGGTCACATCTTAATCCTAACGAGCTTTGTCTCTTTTCTAATGGGAAAAAATTTATGGGGTGAGCACATGTGATGATGAGAAAGGGGGTAATTTTAAATCCATAATAATAATTATAATAATTTTATTTTCTATAGTATTGGTACGAAGTTTTCACCGCTGTTAGTGATGATTAATCTTCGTCGAAAAATATGTAGGGCACATAAGATGAGTTATCCTTTCCCAACCGAATTTTCTCCATATGCATGAACTAGAAATCGAATCACTAACCACATGCTTAAGGGGACGAGTACTCTTAGCACTTGGGCCAATTCATTGTTGGTTATGACAATTTTTTAAACTCAGTGTTCAATCTAATCAAAGGACCGACTAATTTGAGGAAGTCAATTTTACCATGATCGTCTACTTACAGGGGCATCCATTTAAAAGCAGAGTTTAGCTCTGAATGGACTGATCCAACACATAAAGTGACACTGAGAAGATTCAAACTTGAGAACTTTAAAAAAATATTCTACAAGGTCCAAAGTCTTCACCACCATGCCAAACTATGTGGGATTATTTTGATTTATGACTAAATAGAAAATGACCAAAATAGTCTTGGATCTATTAGATCTTTGATTTTAAATGATCTTTAACTTTCGAAATATTTTAAATTTTTTTTTGACTCTGTGAAAATTCATGGTGCATACCATTTTAATTTCTTTACTCTTCGATTGATTTTTTAAATAGATCTTTAATTTCTTTACTCTTCAATTGGTTTTTTTAACCACGTGATAATATTGAATAAATGGTTGTGAATTTTTCTACCGGAGAAGATATGTTCTCATAATTAGGGATTCAAATTCCATGACAAGTGTACTAACAAACGGGGTGAATCCATTTTACCAAAATGCCCTTGTATTTTTATTAAGAGAAAACAAAATTAGGTAGTTTGCTTTGTAAGCAAATGATAGGATTAAGGAAGTTTCCCAATGTCCTCTTTGTAAGGTAGAGTACTTAAGCTTTTAATTGAGTATTGATGTTGTCCCCATTTTTGTACCTACTCTTTTTTTCTCTTTACTTTATGATATGATCTTTCACTCTCAAGTCAATTAAGTGTATAATTTAAGTATAAAAAATGTGTGGGATAGAATTTCTTATCAAATACCCTTATTCTAAAAATGTGTTTGATAAATGCAATCACTTTCTCTTGAAAATTTATTCTAGTTTCTTTTAAAAATGATTGAAAGAAACGTTTGCATTAAACTTAAATTTGTAGTACATTACTGTATTTTACATCTTGGTGTAATGAAAGAATATTCTGTCTGTATATTAAATGCCTAATTAACGTACTATAATTATGACCAATCATGACTGTTATTTTTTTTCCCATGCAAACATGGTGACCCTTCATGAAAGTTTAATATTGTAAACTTCTCCATTGAACCAAAGGTCACCGTTAATTAAAATACAGAAATCACTGTTAATTTTATGGACAATGAATTTTGTGAAAGAGAATTTACAGTAGGGATCCCTAGGATTTTGTCGTATATTTTAAAATTACAAGTCCCTATCCCTACGTAGAGTATTTTTGAAGTTGAAGGACAATATTTTGCTATGCCGAGATATTCTTGTGTGGTTATGAGACCAAAAAATTCTATTTGTTCACACACACATAAAACACAACATATAATATAATTATTTAAAAATATATGTTATTTAATTATTACTCCCTTCGTTCCAAAACTTTAGTTTTTTTGAAGTTTTGCACGAAAATTAAGAAATGATAAGTAAAGTCATTTTTACCCTTATTTTATTAAGAAAGAGAAAATATATTTAATTAATACTTTAACTTTTATAAGAGTACAAATCGTAAAGTATCACTAAATGTTCATTGATTTCTTAAAAGAATTAAAATTTTGGAACAAAATTAAAAAGCTAAAAAGATTAAAAATTTAAGACAGAGGGAATATCTTTCTACATTTACTTTTTCTTTTGTGTGTGACCAAATAAATTTTTTTGATCTATCACCACACAAGAATATCTTATGGTATGCTTTAATATAATTGGAAATAGAATTCCACGTAGGACAATAGAATTAGGTATAATGAGTTCACAGGTAGGGACATACGACCCCATTTTATTTTCTCTCATAAATTAAATTCATTATTTTAAAGAAATTCAGATCTCTAAGCCCAGCTAGCAAGGGCAGTTAGGTTTGTCAAACAACCACATGCAATAAAGTGTCTTTTCTTGCTTAATAGTAGTTAATTCTTAGTGTTGACATATATGCCTCAATTAAATTATAGTGTTTCTTGACAAAAAAAAAATTCTAGTGTTTTAATTTCTATCATCAAAGAAAATAGAGTAATTCAAGTCAAAAACATCTTACTAATTAGTTGGTAAGAAGTTGATTTAATTTACGTAAAGTTTGAGTTTAACTTCCACAATCAGTATAAAAACTTTATTGATTGTATCAAAAAATAAAAATAAAAACTTTATTGATACACATTTTAAAGTAGGAGAATGTTGAATGCAACGAAAAATATTTTCATGATACTTTCATGACATGAGATCGCAACTAGTTATTGACTAATTATCACGCATACATCCCATGATTTTCATCAAAGACAAGGGAAAAGCGGTTTAAAAAATTTAACATGTTCAAAATGTACTTCGCGAATGAAACTACTCTTATAAGTATTTCTATCAACGTTCTTTAAACTTGAAAGTCTATCTTGACTCTAGTGAACATCGAGATTCAAACTCGCTTAAGTTGAGACAAATGTATTTGTTGACAAATGAATAAAAGGATACCATATATATGCTTTAGAAACCTCAAGATCCAAATTCATAGTAGGTGTTCAATTAGCTATGCTTTAGAAGACAAATGTATTTGTTGTTTGGTTTTGAGTTTTGACTATAAAACGGATTTAATATATGTAGTAGTTGGAAAAGTTCTAGTCTTCTCTCTTACCTATCGAATACTCTCTCTGTCCCAAAATATAAGCAAATATGAGTCAAACAAACTTGATGTATTTAGTTCAAAATTTGGACAAAATACATTCACTTTTATTGACTAACTTTTGCTTATATTTTGGGACGGAGGGAGTAATGTTTTTGTTCCCAACTAAAAAATGTGATGTGTTTTGGCTAGGTTAATCAATTGGGTTGATGACAGAAGAAAGACACAAAGTAAATAAAACAAAATTCAAATTATGAGGAAATATTTCTTATTTATTTTCTCTTCTTTACTTCTTCACTCATATAACTTTTTCCTTACTCTCTCTTGCATTTAAATTTCCTCACATTATTGTTGTATTTCACCGTTTGAGTTTGCCTTAGCCTTTGTCAATTTATCGAGTTTTATTTTTTTAGTTTACAGTGTTGTCAACATGTGGAGTAAACTTTTGAACCATCCTCCACCAAGGTATTACATTTGCAATGAGTAAAATTAATTTTGAGAACGTTTTTCCTAACCCAAAATAATTGGGATCTTTTAACTCTGGTAAGTGTCTCATTATATTTAGTCATTTTGAATTCAATATGAGATTAATTTTCGAGTTGCCAACAAAATCTCCATTTTTTTCATACATGGTTAGGACTGTTTCTCAAATGAATGACTTCAGGAATTGAATTCAAATTATTTTTTTGGGGAAGATCATGCTACCAACTCTTTCAACTCTATGTTGGTTGTTTATTTTCTCACCTAATAAAATTACTCTCTTTTTCAAATCAAACCATTTTGGTCGCTCAAGTTTCACATCTATTGCGTCAAGAAAAAAGTGAATTTTGGCCCAATATTAAATTTGAAGAGACAAAAATAATTGAGACTAAAATTGCAACAAATGTGATAATTTTTTTTTGACAAAGACAAATGTGATTCTTAAGGACCAGAAACTTTGATTTTAAGAGAGGAGGACTATTTTTCGAATCTGATAAGATAGATAACAAAAACTACAATTATTCAATGTCAAAATATTTCTTATATTTAATTACTTTAGAACAAAATTCCACGGTATAATGACTTTAAAGAAAAAACTAAACCCTACCCTCAACAACTAATTTAAATCATGCAACATAATTTACAGGGATTTTACACAGTTATTGCGTTATGCGTCAATGCACAGTATCTATTTTTGACCATCTGATCAGAAATGAATGGTTTAGATTAAATTTATATTAAAATTAACCAAATTAATTCAATAAATTAAAATCATTTGATCTGCGGTTGAGATTGTCCAAATCAATTTACATGTGTGTCATTCACAAGTACAACTTACAAGCGTGTAAAATGAAATATATGGGACCTCTAGGCAATTTTATTTGTCAAAATGTCACATGCTTACACCCATTACTATACAAAAACATCACATTTCATTAACTACAAATAGTTTCTTATAATTTGGAATCATACTAGAACAATTTCCATGAAAAAATCTCAAGTAAAATTTTGTTTTGGTTCCTTATCCTTCCTTAGAAATAGAACATGGGAATGTACCTTCGATTACAGCTAATGTGTGTTTGAAGAATATTTATCTTTCGTTTTCACTCACAATCACAGCCTAGCTTGAAAGAAACAAGTGCTATATGAATTACATTTATTGCCAAAGTTAAAAATAAATGAAATATAGTAAATTAAATTATAACCATACAATCACTAAGTATATTTTATATATATTGTTTTCAAGCGTGCCTTTTTTTGTCAGTATAAAATGACAAAATCATTTAATATAGCTTAATTATAATTGAAAGTGTTTGGATGAAGTGCTTGTTACATAGTTAAAATTTTAGAAGCTACATTATATTTGGTATGGCATTTTTTGTACTATATAGTGTTTGAATTTTGTCATGTTTTGATTGTTGCATTCAGCAAAAGAGAATATTCCCTATGCTTTATATACCAGTATAATTTTTGGTCTATATATCTAAATTAATTTGTTATCTTATGTTTTTATGATAATTGTTTAACTTAATAATACCTTGCAGGTAGATCATTGTGTTAATTTCTTGTCTTTTATGTTGTCTTAAAATACCTACTATATATCTTTTTCTCATATAATGATTTATTTATTTGTATATGTGTCAACCTTTCAGAGTGAGACTTTGAGAATTAAGAGTTCACCTGCAAGATAAATAAAGTGACGCAATTGAAAATTCAAGGATTAGTAAGCATTATTCTTATAACGAAAACACAAATTTGCAAGTGATAAACCTATCAGATAAACTCTAGAATCTACCAGAAAGAAAAATTAAACTCTTGAATTTTATTATAATAACAGATAGTCCTTACGACTACAACCCAAAAGTGTTGGAATATTAAAAAGAAACCCGAATGTGATAATTATCCAAAAACAGAAAATTGTTGTTTTTCGGGCTTGAAACAAACTCGGATGGCTTAAAAAGCCCATATGTCACAACAAAGCGGTGAGTTGGACTGAGCCGATTCCCTATTGAAAAACGTATAATAATAGTCATTCTAACATCACACGCCAAACTTACGCAAATCCTGCCGAACCTTTCGGACGAGTAACTTTCTTCTTCTATACGAGATACAAAACTCATTAAAGCACTTGACCACTTTATCTCAATCGCTTACTTTATAGTACTAGTGTTATGGGCACATATTATTAATGAATGATTGAATATACGAGATAGAAAAACAAAGTATGTGTGCCTCAAACGATAAAATTCTTGGAAGGATGCATTGCTTTCACATGGCATGGGTTAGTTAAAAGTGATGAATAGGAAGTAGGAATAGGATAATATATAATGGGACAAGTTAGAGATTCAACATTTTCATATAAGATCATATATAGTGTATGGTCTTGATAGGAGAGCAATGATAAATTTTATTGATATTTTTATTTAATGATTTGACAAATCGTTTACAATTTTCTACTTTATTTTTTACTAAGTAAAATAACATAATTTATATAATCTAAAATTTTGTTAATAGAAACGAGAAGACATTCGAATATATTAGACTATTATTATATTTGAATCATTTGATTAGTCATTGTATTTGATAGTATAGTACACATTGAAGTCATACATTTTTTTCCATATGTGGTATATTATACAGACGTATCTTTACCTTAAACTTTTTTTTTAAAATATCATATTTCGTACCGGCATTCATACGAGATACTATTATCATACCCACACCTAGACCAGCCTATTAGATGTCAATGTGTTTAATCAATACATTACCACGAGACTTTTTTCTTTTTTTTTTGGGTTATAATCCAACCTCTACAGAGGTGGATAGCCTTAATCGAGGTGTGTAATAGGAAAGCCCGAAGACTGTTCCCATCCCTTTCAAGGGAGATGCTAACCATCTCTCCTTTTCACGAACACATACATACCATGAGACTACTAGTAATTCTTCTGCAAATGCTCTAATCATCAATCTTGGGTGTGAGCAAAGTATAGAATTAGTGGGTCATGACTATCTTGAAGAAAAATCAAACACTAATGAAAAGAATAAAACTGTATATACACTATATAAATATACATTATCCTGTCTATGTGAGTATAACTCAATTGGCAGAGATATTGCATGAAATATCTGGGGATTATACACTATATAAATATTCATCTTAAAATATACGAAATTTTAGCTACTAGACTATTTAACAAAAAAAAATATATACATTGTCCGAAAAACAAAATTATTGTCCAAATAATATTTCTCAAATTAGAACGTATTCAATTTTCATTTAGATCTCATTATTTTCCTCTACAGGAATGCCGAAAAAAATCTAATATTTCTATTTTTCATATTAAATATAAATAAAAGTTAAAATGTATTTGGTTTAAATTTGAGCTAAAATATATTTTAAATTTTGTTTATATTTAAGACGGAGGAGTAAATTTTATATTTTGATTTTTTTTTCCAGTAGGCCAGTAGTGGCTAGAAATTCCCTCAGAATAAGTGAAGTATCGGGTTTAAACTCCGAATCCTGCGTAATATATGTGATGTTACTACCGACTAAGTCAAGCTCACTTTATATTTTGAATTCTAATTAATGTCTTGAACGTTCATTGTTTTTTTATGATACTTTATTTCCTTTGATGATAGAACGTTCAATGTATGGATTAAACTGAATGGGCTTAATGCGTTCCGCATGCAAAGGAAACGTTGGAATTGTAATTTCAAAATTTTGTAAAAAAATAGATTAAAAAAAGTCTTTATTTCTTGAAAATGAAATACAGAAATTCAAACTTAGTATTATCATATTCATAGGGTTTTACAAATGTATTCAAGAGTAACAGTACTTGCGCATTGATCGTATACACAACAAGACTTGATGCTATGGACACCAAATCAAAAGGTTTGGTCTAAATTGCTATGTTTTCATTTCTTCATTTTTGTA
Source organism: Trifolium pratense (assembly GCF_020283565.1). NCBI lineage: Eukaryota > Viridiplantae > Streptophyta > Magnoliopsida > Fabales > Fabaceae > Trifolium > Trifolium pratense. The sequence goes on along the minus strand of NC_060065.1, from coordinate 54,050,863 downwards.
TTAATCATTTTTATTTCTTCTATCAATGATATTGATCGGTGCTCTTGTGTTTGTTATAAATTCCATTTTCATCGGCTAGCTCCACCTTAGGTTTATGAAATTTTTTGTGAATTTTTTGAAATTGGATCATCTATAGCTGCACTATGGTACTAGGAAATGATCCAGGTGCGAATGAAGCAATGGACACTCCTTGGATTGGGCCTGTTCCAGTGTCGGACATGCGCCAGTGTCCTTCACCGACATGACATTTCTTAGATTAGGCCTGTCCCGGTGTCGGTGTCCATCACCGACACGACACTGACACATATGATTACATTGAATTATGTCAGTGTCATTGTAGAGTGCAATATTTGTGTTTGTGTTTGTGCTTCATTATGGTACTAGGAAATGATCCAGGTGCGAATGAAGCGTCCCTCCTCGGATTAGGTCTGTCCTGGTGTCGGACACGCGTTTGTGTCCAAATGACACTAGTACATATGATTATATTAAATTATGTCATTTTTTTCCAAATTATTATTGGTGTTGACGTGTCGGTGTCTGTGTAGTTTGCAATATCTGTGTGTCTGCATTTGTGCTTCATTGTTCATTTATCTTTCATGTTTATTGCAGGGAAACACAAGGGGAAGCAGAAGGAAGAAAGAAGCAACCGTCGTGTTCTTGGAGATATCGGTAATCTTGAGGGGAATCAGGTTTCAAGACCCATCACAAGGTTCTGAAATTTTCTTGCCATTGTCATGTTTCTTGTAGTTTTCTTGCAGGGAAAGATACAAATAACCGAGCTTATTTGTTGCTTGTAGGAATTTCCATAAAAAATTATTGGAAAAAGCAGAAGCTGCAGCTGTGAGTGTTCTTTGCTGTCTTTATTTGTCATTGATCAGGTTTGAATTTTGAAGTGAATGGCCTTCTTGTATTGCAGAACTCGGCACCAGAATTAGAAGTTCCGGCTAATTGTGACCAAGGAGCTACACTAAGGAATCAAGTAATGTACATTTTATTTGTTTTGCGGTAGACGATTACTTAAAATATTGACTGAAACTGTAACGGTTGAGAGATGATTTGATCGGTGTCAGTTTGAAACTCTAATGAAAATGAATGTTTTGAAGCATGCATATTTGTTTTATATTTGTTTTCGTCAAACTGACACTGATCAAGTCTTCGTCTCAACCGTGAAAATTAGGAGGATCGTCTGCTTTTACTTATGCAACATGCCTATTGCTGTTGAAATTTCAAATGATTTTCAAGTACTGGTGGACGCCGTAGAATTAGCTAATGATGCATACTTATTGAATAATTCTTGTGATTGACTCGTTCTACTTTAACCTACCTAACGTCTGTTTTCAGAATGTTGGTGATGATTGTGCTCAAAAGCCAAATCCTGAGGCTGTACATGTCGACAGTTCTGAAGCAGGAGAAAAACTTGATTTAGTTCCTAAAAAAGAGGGCAGTGGAAGATCTTCTAGGGAGGACCCGATTCTGAATTCGCCACTTACTACATTAAGCAAGGTGCTTCAATTCTGTCCACAACATGCCTAGTGTCGTTGATATTTCAAATGATTTTCCAAGTACTGGTGGACGCTGTAGAATTAACCAATGATGCATACTTATCGAATAATTCTTGTGATTGACTCAATCTAGTTTGACTTGCCTAATGTATATTTTCACAATGTTGGTGATGATTGTGCTCGAAAGCCAAATCCCGAGGCTGTAGATGTCGATAGTTCTGAAGCTGGAGAAAAACTTGATTCAGTTCCTAAAAAAGAGGGCAGCGGAAAATCTGCTAGGGAGGACCAGATTCCGAATTCGCCACCTACTACAAAAAGCAAGGTGCTTCAATTCTGTCCAACACATAAAGAGTGATAGGTTTGAAATGAAAGACTCCGTGCATGTTTGGATTGACTGTGAGTTTGACAAAATCACAGTGGTGCCGTGATTTTATTGAAGCTCAAAAGTGTAGCTTTTGACATAATCACGCTAGCATGCTGTGATTTTACCTAACTAATCGTCAATCTAAACGTACACTTCCTCTATCCTCACTTTAGTCTTTTTCGGCGGTTTTCTAGATCGTGATGTGTTTCCATACAGATTGCTCGCAGAATCTTGATTGAGCCCGAGGATCAGCCTGTTGACATGGATGCAGATGATGATACTAATAATTTAGCAGCAGATGAATATCTTGATGAACTATACAATTTCTACAAGCTAACAGAAGTACCTAATACCTTTCTCCTTTTACTTTTTACATACACGAGTTTAAGCAGGAGGTCTCGAGTTCAACCCTAGAAACTAATGTAACTACTAATTACTAATATAATTTATATTACAGGAAGAAAATCGAGCTTCAGACTACATGGAATCACAGAAGGAAATCAATACTAAGATGAGGACTATTGTCGTGGACTGGTTGGTTGAAGTTCATCGTCATTTTAAATTGAAGACAGAGACACTCTTTCTTAACATTAACATAATTGATAGATACCTCTCATTGATTAATGTACCAAAAAAAGAGCTACAGTTAGTGGCAATATGTTCAATGTCCTTAGCTTGCAAATATGAAGAAGTGTCATATCCTAAGGTTCAAAAATTCTCAACATTACTATCGATATGTTCTTATTATTTCTAAATTTCTATATCATTATTCGAGCTTGATGTTGCAGGTAAATGATTTGTTGGAGATATCAGATAAATTTTATAACAGACGCCAGTTTATTTCGAGGGAGAGAGATATTGTTGAAAAGCTTCAATGGAATTTTACAGTAACTACACCCTATGTGTTTTTAGTTCGACTTATTAGAGCGTCTATTGTTCAAGATAAAGAGGTAAGTGTTATGTTTAGAGTAAATAAACATTGACTATATTCCTTGAAATTATAATAGTGTGCCAATTTAGTCTTCAAATTTACGAAATACCAAGTGCATATTTGGATTCACGGCGAGTTTGACAAAGTTATGGTGAACCACCGTGATTTAAAAATGTTACACTTTGGAGCTTCTACAAAATCACGGTGGCACTGTGATTTCTGCAAATCCACCGTGATGCCAAATGTTTTTTTGACCAAAACTGTGATACCAAACTTATGCTTATCTTGATATTTGTATAGATGGAGAACATGGCATTTTACCTAGCAGAACTTGGACTTGGAAATTATTATGTCATGGTATTATTCTCGCCTTCACAGATTGCTGCAGCAGCTGTTTACTCGGCTCGTTGTATACTCAATAGGATTCAATATTGGAATCAATATCTGCAGAACCTAGCTGGTTACTGCATAGAACAAATCAAGTATTTTCCCTTCTTAAATGCTAGTAATAATCTTCAATTATAAAGTAATCCGAGTTCTAAAATTTAACTAATTATGATTGTTTCTCTCAGAGATTGCGCGAAGCTATTAGTGAGGATATACGCAAGTGCAGCAGATGTTAAAACCAAATCAGTGTACAACAAATTCTCAAGTCCTAGGAAAGGTCACATTGCTCTTTTACCACAGCCGCGTAACATCGAAGAAAGATTGTAGAAGCTTCTTTGTTTTGTTGGTATTTTTGAAAATGATTCTTTGTAGCCGTTTGCTTGAAGCTAGATCATTTAACGTATGTTAAGATGAACAGTGAGTTTGTACAAGCTCCGAAGTATAACTTTTGTAAAATTTGTTTCGTCTTACCGTGAAATAAATGCTTAATCTTAGAACAATACCACAAGTCTTCACTAACTCAATTTTCACTTCCTCCAATATTAAAGAGATTTTAAAGGAATAGAAACTGGGTTTAAAAAAATTTAGATGCTAGGAGGAATATAAAGTAAATTAATGGTTTTTATTCATTCATATTCGATTTTCTTTTCATCTCTTGAACCTAACACATGTTTTTTTTACTTCTTCACCATCTATCCTTTTTACTTTTTAGAAAACCCTTTCCTATTTGCATTCAACCAACACTAAACTTGAACTTTTTGATTTTTGTCAATCAACCTATCTTGAGATAACTCTTTTTGGCCAAACACTATTTGTTTCTCACCTTCTATGTATCCAACTATTATTTCAATAAATTTATTAATTTTTAATATCTTTTGAAGTCTCAATATATTTTATTCATTATTTATTATCTTTTATGTAGCATAAATATTTCAACAAATTAAATATATTATGGCTCTGGTAAAAAATAACGGATAACTGATGAGTTAGCTTCAGTGAATAAGTTTATAAGCTAGCTTTTACCTTATAGCAAATAAGATAGCTGATTGAATTTGTAATGTTTGGTAAAATTAGTTGTTGAACTAACTTATAAGTATGAAATGACATAAAAATTAGTTGTTGAACTAACTTTTTCCTTTTTGTAATATCATATCTTTAAAACTAAATTTTTACAATTGCTTAAATTATTTGTTACTTTTTTTTTTTTACTCTTTTAGCGTCATAATCCAAATAAAATAACTCAAGTATATTGACCTAAGATCTAATGATAAAAGCTGCCGGAAATTCGTTGCGTATGGGTTGTTGCTCGTTGGCGGTGGTCGTACCCGATTATGAAGGGGGTGATACCTGCACACACTTCAACGATCAAACCAGTAGACACAAAAGGTGAGTGGTATATTTAGGGTTAGATATTGTGTACTTAAAGTATCCTTTTGACAAATGTTATACTATAACGAAAGAATTATGATTGTAAAGACCTAGAATATTCTTCCGCCCCATGTGATTGTGATAGGTGTTGTGTGATGGTAGGACAACTATGTCAGACGGTCCACGTGTCTCTGTCAATTGTTAATCGATCGCTTGTAATTAGAGCATGTCCATAGTATGATCCGCTTTGCGAAGAATGGATTCCTTGACTCGATCCAGTACACGGATGAACCCTCTTCCCAGTCCAGAACATAGATCAAACTTAAATACTCTTGATTGAGAATTTAATTTTCAACTTAATCTAAAATGAAAATTTTGCTTTTAATTTAGAAATTTAAATGTTGTAAATTTTAATTAAAGAAATATTTTTCCTCATTTTCATGTGTTAAATATGATTCTTGAAGTAATACATACCAGAACTGATTTGGATCCTCAGCTGCAAAATTCTCTGCTGCCTCCCCTGCTGCACCATTCTTGACCATCGGATTAATCAAGTGGTTGACATACAACTACCAAAATAAAAACACTAAAAAACCTAAAGCACTATATTATTATTATTATTATTTTTTGTTAGCACATGTTCCTTTCACCTTGTTCTTTACGGCTGCTAACTGCTATATCTATCACTGTTTTCTTGATCTGAACATTTAGGTTTATCAATTTTAATGTAACTCTTTTAAACACTCAATCAATTTTATAGTTTCTACACAATGTTTCTCAAGAACTCTCTTTTCATTATTTTTCTTCTCTCTTTCTTCACAAAACTCAACAAGTGTATAAATCATAACAATACACAACATATAATTAACGAATTGGAGCAAAAGTTTACAAAAATCAACAAAGTGTTAATAATTTAAATAAAGCAATGTTTTATTAAAATTCGTGTAATTGATTTAACTTTTAAACTTTTCATAAATTAAATGCACAATAATTATGAATTTATTTGTTCATCCTCTTAGTTCAAGTTTTTACTAATATGAATGTTGTCCTTGGAAGCTGAAGGTTAAATGGAAAATTTGTCTTCATATCGTTAGAAATTTCCGTTTTAGATTTTCTCATATCTATAGAGAAGGAAATACTTGTGCCGACAGATTAGCTAATGCAGGTTTTTTTGTTGATGGTTAGTCTGGTGGGATCAATTACCAAGTTGTTCTAGAGAGGGTTTCTTTAGAAATAGAGTTGGTTTGTCTAATTATCGTTTTCGCTAATCTTTTGGTGGGTTTGGTTTATGCCCCCCACCCTTTCTTTTGTTTTTCATTTTAATAATACTTTTGGTGAGGATGGTAGAGGAGTAGTAGTGCATTGAGGTGCCAACATAATTGGGATGTCGATGACTTACTATGATGCCATGCTTTCCATTTTTGCATAAAAAAGAAAAATAATATAAAATTATATTCTATACAAAACTATAAGTCGTAAAAAACAAAAACTCTATTTAGCAATATCAAATTTTGAACTTATGACTGGTAATTATAAGTTCACTGATGTTGTGAAAGTTCCCTTGAGAAGACTCATTTTACAACATCTTTCTGTAATTTTAATTAATTTCATAACATAACATAGATTAAGCTCCTTAATAATAAAGGTCATTTTTTCAAAGTATTAACCAACTCTATATGCTTCATTATTCTACAAGTCCAATGTAATGTATATAGTTTGTATTTATGTACATTACAAAAAAAACAACAAAATTATAGTGTCAACTATGTATAATATATATTATACCCAATTGCTAGACAGAGAGAAATCATGAAATCTGAATGACGATTCACCAGCAGTGTCTCTCTCAAGCCGCGACTGCGAAACCTCGCCAGTGATATCAGTTGGATCAGAAGCTTCTGGAGGCAAAGGCAGTGTATGAGTTTCATTCGAAAAGCGACCAATTTGAACTTCAGATGGAAATGGTTGCAACACAGAAGGAGATAAAGCTCTGAATCTATTGCTTCCACCACTCGAATTAACCAATGATCGGTCCCAAAGGAAGACATGAAGAAGAATTGGAACTCTAGTGTGTCTGTGTAAGGATAGCTTCTGGCTCAAGGAGACTGTGTCGTAACATCGAATTGCTCCTGTTGAAGATACCATCCATGGAAGTACTTTTTGGTTTGATACTCTTGAAACTACCAATAACCTACAAGTATCTGTTGCTAGTTTATAGAGACTGCTTAGCCCCGAACGTGTAGAGGGTACATTTTCTTGATTAATCACCGACGAAATGAAAATAAATCCCTGTACATTGCAATAAAAGTATCAGCTAAAAATTTGAAAAAGTCTTTTGCTGCAATCTAGGCCAGACATCATGGTTTTTGATGTCTCCATGACTAAAATTGAGGACAAATCATAAAATAATGAATGAGAGATAGAGAGAGAGGGAGACCTCTTCTGTTCGACTAATGGCGAATCCGAGCTTTGAATCTTCCTCTTTTAGTTTGATCTCAATAGAAAGCTCTCCACCAACAGGAGCATACCATAAGCGAATGGCTCGAACAACGCCTATATCTATTCCATGGTAATCTTCAAAGCCATAAAGGCTTGCATTTGCTAGGTTAGATAAGTCAGAAAGAGACCCTGTATTCACAGTGGAAGAAGCTGTCTCCCCAGATATCTGTCACAAAAACAAAAGTACTAAGTCTTTTATTTCAAGCTTAGTTGTTTAAGTTAAACTTGTGATCATTTATTTACCTTAGTGAGTAGGGACTCGGTTTGAATGTTCATGAAGACAATAGGGACACCAGAAGCTTGACCTGCATTGATCCAAGCATTTGCTCTTGCTAGGGTGTCCTCTAGATCATTGTAGCGAGATGATACTCTATCCGAAGCTTTTGGAAGGAGTAATATGGAAAGGAAATTACTCGAATTCGGAACTGGTAGCATCTCTTGCATTGTCCTCTCCCATGGATAAGAAACATATCCATCTTGTAGTTTTGTCTTGGTTAGTGCATTTACCATCCTACTGCTCCTTGAAGCTGAAAATTATGGTTATAATGTGAGAAAGTAAAAAAGCTAAAAAAAGGTATTACAATTCCATTGTAGAACAAATAACTACTAAGACTTGTGCTACAAAAAATCAATCATTAAGGTGAATGCAAAGATTCATTGATATTCCTGTCTTTTAAGTGTGATATATAACCTTTCAATCAGTTGAAATTCATAATACATGATTGTGTTCAAAGCAGAACTATGATATTTGAAGAAACAGATAAGGCTTTTGGCCAAGATTATTTATCTTACCGCATATTCACTCAAAACCTTAAATATTAAATATGAGTCACATGTTTTATCTATTTTATTTTGCTCATTTCCAAAATTTCCCACTTAAATATGAGTCTCACACATAACTATACTTGCATCGCCGCTACAGATCAACGATACAAGGATCCAGACAAGTCATATATAGAAATGGATCGAAAGTTTTCCTAGCAGTGGTGTTAGTCGGCGTATTCATTTGATTGGTAAAATTAATTCTAGACCATGAAAATTGATTTTACATGTCACCTAAACATATAAATTTTACTTCACTTTTGGAGGAAGTAAAATTGATTTTAGAGGAAGTATTTCTTAAGCCAATGGCGCCAATTCTTATGTCGGATACAGAACTGACTTAAAAAGCGTTTTTTGTACTAGTGGATATCCCCTAAACATTAAATATTTGGATCGAAATTCGCTATACCCTGCCTATTCAATCTAAGTTTCTAACTGATGACCATTAGAAATTGTCCCTATCATTCATGTGCAGCAGCAAGGAAGGACCCATGTGACATCATCACAAGTTTCATGCACAACATAACATGGTGCATGAATTGTTAACAAACTTTGTAGCTATCATATGAAAAAGTCATTGCCTCCAATAAAAGTCATTGCCCGTTGTCAACATTCAATTCAACAACGCCAATCAGTTCAAAGTTCAAACAAAGTGAGTGAGAACTCAGAAAGTGATGGATTTCATTTCTATAAAGATTAAGGAGTAGGAAGAAGTTTATGCTAAGGCAGCTAAGTATCTAATCACATGATAGGATAGGGTTTAGTAAAAGAAGGGACCATTTTTATTTATTTTTGGTCAAAGAAGGGAATCATGACAACAATCGTCATTGGATTGAGATCAAGTGATTCAAGTTTTAATATCGAAATTTTTATTTAATTTAAATAAAAATTAAAATTTCTATTGAAATCTAAATCGTCCGATCTCGATCGAATGGCTACAGTTGTCCTAAACACATGAACGCAGCGAAAATGTGACAGCAGGTAATCCAATTTGATAAGAAGGACTTAAAATTTAATGGATTGTGTTTGACTATTGCATTCAAGTAGTAAAATATTGGTAGTCATTTGATCAAGATCATATTGTCCAGACTTAAAATTGGTACTTTAAATTATAAAATTAAAATATTCTTTTTACCCAAACCATTTAATCATAATCGAATGACTACCAATGTTTCAGAGTGAGTGAATGCCGTGAATCCAAACTCAAATTTAATGTTATTTTTGGTCCTTGTGTTCTCTAATTCATGATTTTAGTCTCCTATTTCTTTCCCTTTTTTGTTGTCAAAAGTAGCCTTGTGGCTAAAAATTCATTTCTTAAAATGAATAAATGAGAGATTTCGGGCTCAAACCCTGACCCTTAATCTAATAGTAATTACTAGTCGATCAAATTTATTTCCATTTTAAGTAGCCTTATTTTTGTTGTCGAGCTCGAGTGATAGGGTGGTGTGACAACGATGCATATACATAGATTTTTTTTTCTCTTCATATCATTAAATATTGTTTAAAATATAAAAAAATAGAATATGCACCGAGAATGTAAAATTATCTTACAATATTATTCAATAATAACCATATATTCTCTCAAATTACTCAACATGAGTGTAAGTTATTTGAACAAGATAAGGCAATATGAGTGTTCATGATTCAAACGTGTGAAAGGAAATCACGTGGGAACAAAAATGAAAATGTAACGGGAAGCAACAACAATCTCACACACATGCACTCAATGGGGTCCAGTTAAGGTGCATAAGCCCAAGCTTATGCACCATGCATAATTGCTATGCGCGCCCCCCATATTGCTACGCGCGCCTCCCAACTGCTACGCGCCCCCCATTTTCTAGCCCCCAATTTCTAGCGCGCCCCCCATATTGCTACGCGCGCCCCCCAATTGCTACGCGTCCCCCCCTCATTTTCTAGCCCCCCAATTTCTAGCCCCCCAATTTCTAGCGCACCCCCCCAGGTTTTTTTTTTTTTTTAGATTTCTAGCGCACCCCTCAGATTTTTTTATCACACTTTTAATTTTGATTGATTGAATTTTATTTTATTTTATTGATTAGGGATAAATTTCAGAGTATTATGTATGGTTAATTATTTTAGTAGTTAGTTTTAAACTAAAATCATGCCAAACCATCATCGCTGTAACCGCTGCAAGCTCTTCAATCTTCTTCGCTCTCGCTATCTTCGTTTTCCAATCGGAATCTTACAAATCGATTCTCTTGAATCGAACGAAAACGAGAACGGATTGCAATTTCTGAGATGAATCGGAATCGGAGTTTTGCAATTTCTGAGATGAATTGGAATCGGAGTTCGTGAGAAAAGGTGTGAGTTCGTGAGAGAAGGTGAATAAGATGAACAGTGATCGCGGATGAACAGTGATCACGTTTTCACTGTTTCGCGTAAGAGAAGATGAACAGTGAATTTTCGTTACAATTATTCTGGAAACCATTGTGCTGGTTAAATGGTTTCAGAGAGTTAAAAAGTGAAACCATTTGTATTATAAAATGGTTTTATGTGTTTATTGAAATCAATATTGTGTTTTTATGGTTTTAAAAATCCTGGAAACCATTATGCTGATTAAATGGTTTCAGAGAGTTAAAAAGTGAAACCATTTGTATTATAAAATGGTTTTATGTGTTTATTGAAATCAATATTGTGTTTTTATGGTTTTAAAAATCCTGGAAACCATTATGCTGGTTAAATGGTTTCAGAGAGTTAAAAAGTGAAACCATTTGTATTATAAAATGGTTTTATGTGTTTATTGAAATCAATATTGTGTTTTTAATATTGAATTTATTGTATTATTGAAATAATATTCCTTCATTATTATTACTATTACTGAACCAAATTAACATCTCAAGATTCTCTAACCAATAATCACTCAATAATTATAAAAAAAAAAAAAAAATTAATCACTCTACTTTGTCTCCATTCAGCAAAAACACAAATATTTTATCACTAAAAAAAACCTCATCACAAAAAGAAAAACCAAGCTACCCAATTCGAGTCTAATTCATACGTTCTTCATTACCGTTCAAATTCGATTCTGAGACAAAAAAAAAGCCTAGAAATCTAAAAAAAAAAAAAAAAAAAAACCTGGGGGGGTGCGCTAGAAATTGGGGGGCTAGAAAATGGGGGGGCGCGTAGCAATTGGGGGGCGCGCGTAGCAATTGGGCTTTCAGGCCTAGTAGGCTAAAAATAAAAACAAAACGTGTGCATCAGCAGAAAGGGGGTGGGGATAGCGAGCCTTTGGGGGGGCTGGAGGCGCGCGCGAGAAATTTCTAGGGGGCGCGCGCGAGAAATTTCTGGGGGGCGCGCGAGTAATTCTGGGCTTATGCACCATGCATAAACATCCCCTTATGCATATTAACTTTTGCCCACTCAAACTATTACTATTTTAAATTTTTAATAACAAACAAAAACAAAACACAAACGCAAAAGCTAAAAAAATTAATCAAAAAGTCAAAAAAGCAAAAACAGATAAAGTAAGTTAAGTTAGGTGTAAAGCAATTAATCAATTAATTAATTACCTTGAATCTCAAAGCATTCAACTTCGGTTCGATCCAAAAACCCGACAACATAATTCGGGTCTTCAATGGATCTCAAAACAAACTGTTTCTTCCCGGTTAACTCATTCGGAACAATACAAGCTTGTAACTCCGCTAATTCATCAGAACCTCTTCGAACACGAATCATAATCGATGTTTCTTTTTTCTTATAAGCTTCTTGAAGAATCTTCTGAATTCCACTTTTTCCACCTTTAAACGGTGAATTGAATCGGATCTGTGATTTTGATTTTGTTCCAATTCGAATCTCTTCAACTATATCACCAGTTTGTAACATGTCTACTTTCCATTCATCTGCTTTTGAACTTCCTCGTAGACATTCGGTTGATAAAACTTTTGGTTCTCTTGTTGGTGAATCGGTTTTGTCCATGATCATGTTTCAGTTTAAAGTTGTGTTTGTGTTTGTGTTATTAATTTGTCATGTGATGTTTCAGTTTAAGTTGTGAATTATTTCAGAATGTGGTTTTGGTTTTTTGGGTTTGGTTTTTGTGTGTGTGTCGTGTGAATCTATCATAAGTATTTGATATAACTGTATATAGTTTTTTAATTAAGGTGAAAAAATAATTAAGAATGTAAAGTCAAAGAATCTATATTACATATACTAATGGTGGTGGGAACATGATATATTCTGTGAAGTTTCATATAATATTAAAATATTACTAATAAATAAATTATTCAGGAAAAGTTAGAATTGTTGTAGACTTGACTGAATTTGTTCTATGGAGGTTTTGCCTCAAATCTTGATTTGAATATATATAATGATTTCATTTGAGTGTGACTTGAACAATTAATTACATCTTTATTATGGATTATTCAAATTTTGATGAGAATGTAATTTGGTCATGATTATAACCACAATATTATTTCTAGAAAGTATTACGATGAAGACAAAACTATATCAGTTTAAATTTGAAATGTGTTTAAATTTGTATTTCAGTGGTATTTATTATTTCGTCCACGTAAAAAAGAAAATGATAAAAACTGTATTCATTCTTTAGTTTAATTTAAATTTTCACACAAGTAATTCATCTTCTTTTTTTTCATTGTCAAATTTTTCTTTTATGTTTAAAAATGTCAACCATTTGTAACAAAATTTACTTTTCATCATGCCATGTTATTAAAAGTCAACTTTGTCGTTCATAAAGGTAATGAACTAGTTTATACTAGTGATAGAATACATGATGTGTATTAACGACGCGTTGATACTAAAGATGTCAACAAGACAGGGTTGGGATGGGAGTGATCACCTGCTCCCGTCCTCACCCCTCAAAAAGTCCTCTAACCAGATCTTCATTTTCCAATACGACAAGATTTTATCCCTCATTTCAATTCCTACGGGTCTCATTTCTTATCCCATATAATTGAGTTTTTGAAAAGCATATATGACAAACCAAGATGATCAAGCTTGTATCGGCTTCCATTTAAGTAGGAAAAGGGTTTTGTTGGTTATTTTTCGGGTGAAGATGCAATTTTTAAAGATTCATGATATCATATATATTGTTCATATTTTTATTTTATGAAAAATGGTAATGTAGTTTTTATAAAAATGGAAAATGTAGTCTTCACTCTTCAAGGAAATTTCTTAGAGGAAATGATTTGGAAGTTGACTAAGTAAATGAGTGGGAGGTGTATTCCGCAAATAATGCTGTGTGTGTACACATGTGGACTGACTCTGACTTGGGATGGAAGCTTCACAAAGTGCAGCCCACATATGCTGAAGAATTTTGTACTGCAACCATCATACCAACGTCATACTTCACGAGCTTCAAACGTAGTGTAGGGTCAATTTCAAAGTAAATGATTATTTGTGAAGGAAAAAAAAAAGAATCATAATTTAAAATTATTTTTTCCATTAAACAATAGTACTACTACAATAGCAATCACTTTAAACCGCATTCTTATGTATAGATTCCAATTCAACTTGCATATTGTTTCATTGGAGCATAAAAATTCACTCATGTGAAACATAGAGCCACCAAAGGATGGTGAGGCTTAGAAGTTAGAAGAATTATGAGGTTGATGACGACTAAACAGAAGATAAAAGTAGGGATGTGAAAGCACTTTGAAATTTGACTGCCTTAAACTCATGCTTACCGACAAATAAAATATCTTTCATACATTATATCAAAATTTATAATTATTTTATAAAAGTATATAATTTAAAATATATAATGATAGGAAAATGATAGATGGCACGACAAAATTTGTCGTCGGCATTGCATGATAAATCCGTAATTTTTCATATTGATTTTTTCTCTTATTTTATTTGACTCAAAATCATTTGTTTAGTTTGTGTTGCATTCTTAATGAATTAGTAAACAAACAAACATCTCTCTTCAGGTAGTGGTACTGCAAATTAATCCCTTTAATTATTTATCTTGTTAGTAAGTTGACATTTGGTTTTAAAAGATACTACGTGTAACTCTTGTGAAACGGATAAGCAAATATAGTGTTCATGGAGTATGGTGTTTTATTACTTTGCCCTTACTTTTTATTTTTGTATTGGTTGGTTTATTTTACTTTTAAAACGGATAAGCAAGTATGAAATGAAAAAAAATTCAAAGGTCGTACAAATTGGACGACACAGGGTGTCGTGCTATATAGCACCGCTCATAATGATATCATTAACTTGTGCATCATGCATCATATGCATCACTTGTGCATGTTAGAATTGACCTTATAATACTATTATATCTGAAAATACAGTCAATATTCAGAAATACAGTTAAGTGGTTAATAAGCTCCTCTTAGGACAAATCGTTCGGAAGAACCCGAGTTTAATTCCTGATGGGAACAATTATTGGTACCTTAGGACAAATTGTTCGGCCAAACTCTGGATTATCGGACCTTCCTTGGGAAGCTGAGGGTATACAGTCAATATTCAACAACCAAATGAAACCAACACTCATAAGGGCTTTAAAAAATGATACTAGTAGGTTGCAAATTCACTAAAGCGTAACATGTATTATTTAAGAATTCTAAATCAGCAGAGGTTCATCAAATCATCCCAAGGATAAAAAATGAAATTGAGGTTTAATTAGATTCTGCTTCTGCAATTACTTGACAAAATAAAAAAATCATATTTAATAGTTAAATAAGCCTATGAAGGATACTAATCAAGATAAGAGATCATACCATAGACAGCAATGGCTGGCTGTATTTTAACGAACCATATTTAATGGCTAAAACTTAAATATTCCTTGCTGCTGCTATCTGCAATCTATCAATCTAAACCATAATGAACCACAAGTATTTAAATAGCATCACTATAAACCTAGAGAATATTCACTACCTAATGTTTGCTAATAGAAATAGTTGGTGATTCAAGCTGACTTATTCACTACTAAACCCATCTCTTATTTGTACTCGCACTCTTAGCACTAGGGAGAGATCGTCTTCTACTCTTCTTTAGGTCCCTACGAGGTGACAATTGCTTACGGCTCGAAGAAGAAGAAGCTGCATTAGATTTTTGAGACGAAAGAAATTCCTTAAGAGGACTAATGGATCGAAATTCTGTGCGGCGTTCAATGAGCCTCCCCGACGAATTTAAGGTTTTTGCTGGCGTAGATTTCAGATGAATTGTACAATCAGAACTTTGGGTTGGCACAATGACATCAACAGGAGGATATTGTGCATTCTTGACAGGAGGACTATCAGAATCAGAAGATGAGGGGCTTGTAGAGCTCTCCATATCATAAATGAGGTTATCTCTCATTTGTGGCAGCTGAGTTTCATTTGAAACACTGGCAGAGAAGGATGGTCGACGAAGCCTTGTAAGCTGCATAACCTGCAGTCAAATTTGTTGATAAGAAACACGCCGTGTTGGTTGCTTTGAGAGCTAAGAAAAGTAATTTGATGTTGTAATGTACTTTCAATAGTAATTCATATTCCGTGCGTGCAATTAAAAAACACAAATTGGCCAATCAATTTATGCTTATGCACCAAATCCAAATTTGCCAATTTGCTCACTCGAATTTTTTTATATATCTATCATGTATATATGTACCTTTTGTTCTAGAACAACCAAATCCTTCTTTAGCTTAGAAATTGATGTGTTCTTCCTCCGTATAATGTCTTCTAGTTCTGCAACCCTCTGTTTTAAATGGTAAAAATTGATAACTGGATGAGTAAACGGGAAAAACAATTTCCATTTCCAACTTTAAAGGATAAAATGCAGATATTACCTTGCTATTAGCAACCTCAGAAGAGTTCAGCAGAGCGGTTAGCTCTTTAATTGTTGTCTCCTTCTCCTCACAGTCCCTCTTAAGATTATAAATATCTTGTTCTACAGCCAAGTTGTTTAACTGAGCATAACAGAAATCGTGTAAAAGATAATATTTAGCCGATAATATAAGTTTATATAACACAAAATGAGAACAAACCAAGCTATAAAAATGTTTGATGAATGAGTCATCAGAAGCTAGTTTGATAAATTTATAACAAAAATCTTATATCAAACTAGCAGATAATCTGATATATATGTACTTATAATAGAATAGTCATTACCAAGATCATTCAACCAAAATTCAAAGGCAACAAGAACAAACTAATTCTGTCATAAAGATCACCAAGAAGTTACTGCTTAAAGTGCTAGACTAGAAGCCTAAATTGCAGATATATAAGTGAAATTTGGAAAAGTACATAACCTATGCACGAAGATATGGTCATATGGATGCTACTAAAGGTGCTCAAATTTCTTTAAAAAAAATGGTGCTCAGATGAAATGTTGGTCGATTTTCTCATATAGGACCCTCATGAAAATAATACCTGAATATCAGCAGCAGATGTGACACTTGAAGCAAAATCCCACAAGTCAGACATTCTTCTCTCCTCTTGTTCTTCATTCGAGAAGGGTGACTTATATTGGAGCACCTCATTTCCACTGGAGGCTCTTCTACTAGAGGCATCCTGCTAACAAAGTCAGTGAATGATCAACTTTGGAAAATTACATAACCTATGCACGAAGATATGGTCATGTGGATGCTACTAAAGGTGCTCGAATTTCTTTAAAAATAACGGTGCTCAGATGAAATGTTGGTCCATTTTCTCATATAGGACCCTGATGAAAATAATACCTGAATATCAGCAGCAGATGTGACGCTTGAAGTCAAATCCGACAAGTCAGACATTCTTCTCTCCTCTTGTTCTTCATTAGAGAAGGGTGACTTATATTGGAGCACCTCATTTCCACTGGAGGCTCTTCTACTAGAGGCATCCTGCTAACAAAGTCAATGAATGATCAAATTTAAGCGAAGTTGTTCCAGTGTAAACAATTGCGGGTTGTGTAAAATAACGGTTTGTTCAAACTTCACTTCACAACAATGCTATAGTGCCGCTACAGCCACTATTTAACAGTACTTAGTACTAAACAGTGTATCGCGTAACAATAATAATTTGTTCAAATTCCGCTACCCTATAGCAGATATTTAACAACATGGAGTTGTTTAGTAGACACATTACGAAGATGCAGAGTTATCATTGCCCAGCACCAAATGAAAAGCTATATAATAACCACAGTACAGTTAATAAGTTTCTTACCATCGATTCATTACGGAAGGAAGAGTGTTCATCGCAATGCCAACAACCACAATCAACAAACTTAATTCTCTCGGAGCCAAATGTTTCATCTAATTGCAATTCTCCATCCTTGGTGGATAACTTGTTTATGGCAGCAACTGTGTTCTCTTTCAAATTCGAACTGTTAAGCTGCTCACAAAGATTGTCAAGCTTCTGCTGCATGCTCGATAACACCTGGTCCTGGAAAATAGTGATGAAATAAAACAATATTAATGCAAACATTCAAAGTTGGGACAATCAAACAAGTCCAATGGTTCATTTACCAACTAAGCATACAAGTACAAAGTATATAAGAAAAATAAAATAATCAATTGACCGTCACAACCACTTTTTCTAAGTATCTTATAAGTACAAAGTATCCATCGTTGATTAGCAATGACTAATCATGTCAGGAAACCTCCTAAACCAAAATTTCTCTTTCTCGTACTGAAAGACAACTCTACCTCTTCACCGAAGATGTGGAGTTACCAATATCAACTACTTGCTTAAGGTGCTCTGTGTTTTAAATTACGGAAGCGATCATGGTTGCAGGCACAGGCACTGTGGCTCTTGCGATGCATAATGTGGTGGTCGTGGTGTGATTTATTTTTATCAGCATCAAATATTATAATTCACACGTATGCCTTTTTTTCCTCTAAAATCTCATATCTATCTCATTATCAGCTCTTCATACTTTAAAATACCCTCTAAATAATAATGTGTGTGAGCACTATGCAGTCTGTTGCAGCGTTGTAATGCAGATTTTTTGTGATTTAGAATCACAAAGCAACTGTGGACTGGTGCAATTGCAGACACTGCCGTAACCGCAATATTACAAACACATCACATGTTGTGGTCTATAATTTAAGGGACTATTGCTCACTATGACATCAAATTCTTAATCTCAAGTACGAAATAACTATTAAAACCTAAAAACTAACATAACCATTAATTCAACATTTACCTATAAAAAAATAAAAAATAAATTATATTAACCCTCTGGTTCCTAGGGTTAGGCCGCGAGCTAAGTAAAGTTTGTCCAACAATTGTTCCCACCAGGAATCAAATTCGGATTCCCATGAATGTATTCCAAAATCAACTTTAATCATGGAAAAAAAAAAACACTAAAGCACATTATTAAAGTTGATTTTGCAATAAGTTCATGCAAATTATTAAATTGAAAGTTGCAGCAAAAATTGGCCCCATCAACAATATTATAAGCATCAAATCAACAAATTAAAAGTGGATTAAAGAACGATAATCATACCCTAAATTCAACGGACTTCTTAAGATTCAAAATCTCTTGATTCTTCTGCGACTTCGCGGCGGCAGCAGCAGCACCAATAACAGCAACAATGAGAAACCGATGAATAGGAGGAAAGAGATTCCAAGCGAATGCAAGTTTATCAGTTAAGCCACCGCCGATTGTTCGAGCGGAGCTAGCTTGATCGGCATTAACAAGCCGACCTTGAAGGTTAATCCAAGCCATTGGCTTCTCCGATGAGATCGGACGGCTCGGCTTAACGAAAACGGTTGAGGTTGATAAACGGCGGCGGTTAACGGGAGGAATGGAAACGAGACATGGAAACGGTGAAGTTACGTTTCCGTTAGCGTCGTCGTTCATTGCGTTACCGTTTGTTTGAAATTTGAAAGAGTGTTTGAATTTTAGAGTTTGAGAGGGAAAAGAAATAAGCGATTTTAGTATTCACTATACGCCATTGTTTAGAGTTGGAAGGAAGCGAAACTTACAGTGTCAAATCATTTTCTTTCAAATTCTCGGTTACTCTCATTTTTTGTTTTTTTCTGTATTTTTATTTTCCATATAGATAAATAAAATGAAAATTCTAAAAAGGATATTTTCAAATTTATCATGTCAATTTATTAAAGTAGTTATTTGACTATTATTATTAAAACAACTAAAAGTAGTAATTTTTTATATCAACATAAATATTATAATTTTCCGTATATAGAATGCGTAACTTTATGATGAAATCAACAAAATAAGAGTTTTTATATTTTCTTATGTACCCAAAAAAAAAAGTATTTTTATGAAAAAAAAATGAAATGTAAGAAAATATATTAAAAGATTGAGTGATTTAATATGATTATTAATATGGTCTCGTGAATTTAGCTAAATTGGTAGGAATATGAGAATAACGCATTTTATATGTGGAAGTCAAGGTCCGAACTTCGACACTCCACTTATTCACTTTAAGGATAAAAATTTTTTGACAAAAATAAAATATACACATATATTTACTTGTATGTTTAATTTTTATACACTTTCATTTGGTGTAAAGTGTAAAAGGTTTTAGTTTTACATTGTTAATACAACGTAATCGTAATCATTTATATGTGATTGAGTTTTTTTTATGACATATAATTTAAAGATCTTAAAAAAAAATGAAAAAGATAAAGACATATATAAAACAAAATAGGCACAAAAAATGCCTAAAAATAAAGTACAGACATGAGTCTCATGAAAATAAGAACGAAGATTAATCCACAACAATCTCTATGCAAACTTTTGGATTGGACAACCAATAATTTAAATCCAAACAAAATCCTTTTTTCCTAGCTTCCAACCACCACCAAATGTGAGTTTTGCTATTATAGACCAATATACCAACTGAAAAATCATTGTGGTTAAAAACACTATTATTACACTCTTTCCAAATCAACCATAATGTCCTTACTAGCCAGATTGCTTGAAGATAGCTCCTGGATGATTTGTGAAAGTCGTGCACCCCTTAGAACTGAGATGCCAGAGCTATAACATTATCAGGATGAACGCATGGAATCTCTAACCAAAAGATAATACCATACCAAACAACACCAGAAATAGGAAAATTCAGGAATAAATTGTGAACATCATTCGCGACATTACACCCGATCGGACACAAAATAGAGTCATTACGAAGACAACCACGAACAAATAAGTTATACTTCGTAGGTCATTGTGACTTAAGGGAAATCTCATCCACCCAACAATCCTTCCAAAGTAAAGTTCTTTCATCATCCCCTACCTTCCTTAAAATGTTATCACCAGACTACCTCCCATCTTCTGTTTCAGTCTCAGACTTAATACTATGAATAACTTTCCACCAATTAGATGCTCTATTAGCCCCACTATCCACCTAACCATCTTTTATACCATATTTCGTCGCTATCACCTTAAACCAAAGACCCTCATGTTCCTGCAAAAAGCCTCCAGCACCATTTACAAAGTAAAGACCTTAAAATTTAGTTTAATAATTTGATAATTTAATATTTAAACGGAAGAAAAAGAGAGCTAAATTAATATTTTTCATATTAATGTTTGATATATAGTGCTAACATATACAATGGCTCAATTTTTAAGGGGATATGTAACATTGT
Organism: Trifolium pratense; assembly: GCF_020283565.1. Lineage (NCBI taxonomy): Eukaryota > Viridiplantae > Streptophyta > Magnoliopsida > Fabales > Fabaceae > Trifolium > Trifolium pratense. The sequence continues at coordinate 54,030,493 of NC_060065.1, read as the reverse complement.
TCACATTGATGAGAAATGGTTTTATTTCAAAGAAAAGCTTAAGAATTTTTACTTGCTTTATAATTAAGAAAATCTAATACGCATTTGTGAAAGTAAAAGTTTCATAGCAAAAGTCGTGTCTTTAATAGCTATAATTCGACTAAGGTTTGATGCATAATGAAATGAATTATTTTTTGGAAAATAAAATTGGTGCATTTTTTTTTATCACATAAGCATTGTCTAGAAGGTCTAGTATAAATAGACGTGTAAGTGCACTTGAGACCAATTCAATACAATCAATTGATAAAGATGTTCTAAGGATATGTTTTCTTGAGAATGTCCTGCCAATAATTAAGAAAATGCCAAGAGAAGAAATATGTCATCTAATATTTATTCAACAAGATAATGCAAGAGCAAGAACGTTAACACGTTGATCGTGAAGATGATTTATTTTCTTACCAATCTCACAAGATGGACGTTTGATTCAACCACCAAACTTTATATTTAAATGTTTTAGATCTTGATTTTTTGGTTCAATCGTTACAACATATGGAGCCCATAATTTTTTTGATGATCTTGTAGATGCAGTTGAGAGGTCATTTGAAGCAAGAAGTTCATGAAATCATGAAACCAACAAGTTCCCTCAACTATTGAGAAATGATTAGAAACTCTTTAAATTAATAATGTCAGGACCGGAGAAATTTATTAATTTAGAGAGTTATTAACTTATCGATAAATTAATAATTATTAATTTAAAGAATTTTTAAGTAATTATATTGTACATACCAAACAAAAAGACAAATTAGTCTATACCTCTTAGAATTACGTTGCAGCGAACCTTAAGACTCAACGTAAATTAGTAACTACTGTGTTCATATGCATTGGAAAACAGACAACTATTGAATCATATTTCAATAGAGTGTAATATATTTTTTCAGTTTCTATGAATTATTAATTTATAATTTTCTTGGGACCGAAAATTATAAAGGGATCTCCCGAAAAATTATTATCTTATTATTTTATCGAGTTTTTCAATTTTTTACATTGGTCCAAGTCGGGACCAGACAAATTTATTATTTTAGAGAGTTTATTAAGTTATCGAGTATTAATTTAAAGAATTTCTACTGTAATAAAAAGACAACTCTCTTACTTAAATTTTGACGGATAAGTCTTGTGTAGTTTATTCAACACCTCTTTATATTCTATCCACATGAACTTTCATCATCATCGTTTTCACGAAATTTGATTAAATCTAATCCATATATGTGGGGTTATTTAAATCTATGGAGTTTTCATCATATTGTTGATCCATGGTTGATGATTTTATGTCAGACAAGATGATGAAAACTCCATATATTTAAATATCATTGCAGATAATGGGTTAGTTTCAAACAAATTTTTTTGACTACAATGAAGATGAAATTTAGATGAAAAAGAATAGAATGAGGAGTTGAAGAATTCGCTCAATATTTATTTGCCAAAATTTTACCAAGAGAGTTATATTTTTACCATTTTATAACATTTTCTCTATAATTAAGGGAATTGTTTGCTTTCAGGATTTCAATCATACATGATTGCAATGTTTATAAAATACAACTTCACTTGATAACTTCAAATTATCTCTCAAACACACTCACAAGATCATCAACAAAATTAGGGGACTCCGTATGTTGTAAGGCTTGATTGAACTGAAAAATTCAATATGTAAAACATTTAAATTTAAATACGGAGAGTTTGATGGTTGATGTATCAAACAAGTATCAAATCCATCTTGTGAGACTATTAGACAAAAAAAAATTATCTTCATAATCAATGTGTGTTCGTACATTATCTTGTTAAATAAATATTAGATGACTTATTTTTTCTCTTGGCCATTTTAACTTAATTATTAATCAGACTTTCTCAAACAAATATGTCCTTATGACATCTGTATTACTTAATTGCATTTGTTTGGTCCAAGCGTATCTGTTGGTTTACTTACACTAGACCTTCTAGTTAGATTGTGTCACGAATGAAAATACACAGATTTTTCTGAAAATAATTTTCATTTTCTTGTGTATCAAACCTTGGTCAACCTTTTGACTACTAAAAGCATGAATTTTTGTGTAATTTTTACTTTTACAAGTGAATATTAGATCTTCTTCATCTTAAAATAAGTAAAATTTCTTAAATTTTTCCTTTAAATAAAACCACTTCTCGTCAATGTGAATAATGTTATACATCCCTTTAAAAATTAGACCATGGTGTATGCAAAATTCGTAGGTGTTTTAACTTTATACATCTTGATAATGTACCCCTAAGCATATGAAAATTCGGAAATGATGTTTAGTTACTTACCAATGTGGTTATATATAGGTGTCTTCATTCAAACATGGGTAGGGATCCTCTCCCATGAAATGTTTCTACGGTGAAATTTGGACTACACATTATTTATTTTTTCCAGTTGATGATGTAATGAAAAAACACATTGAATGGTGAGGATTCACACCGGACACCCTCAAGTGAAAATTCTCATGGGAGAGGATTTGTACCCTTCAAACATGTATCATATGGTTGAAAATTTAAATCATATGAAAAATGTTTTGCAGATGATATTACTGAAGAATTTGGTCGAAATGAAGTTGAGAATCAATACTTTCTGTTGTATTGATATTTAAATTCAATAAATGATGCATTCTATTTGTATTTTGAGGTTGAACATCTTCATTATCAATTTTTAGATGAGTGATTTCATCATTTAAATCTATATTAAAAAATGAAGCCTCATAATTTGAAGCCATGTGATTTATTTAGTCCAAAAGTCTAAATTTATACAAGAAAAAATCACAGTTTCACTACAAAAGTAACGGGGAAGAGAGGGTTTTTCTGTAGTAGTTAAAAGCAATTTATGAGGAAGTTATGAGTATGAATTTAAAAGGATGAGTGATTTAAATGTTACTATCTTCGATTTTTTTATAAGAAGCAATTGGTCAACAAAAATTAATGCATTTGGACTATATTAATTTTGAGTAGTGCTATACAGCACGACACAATTTGACGCACGACACCAGTTGCCACGCACCCACGCGTATTTGATTACTATAGTTTTTTTCATGGTAATTGTTACAGTATCTAGTAGTATGTTATAGTATTTTCTATTTCTATTAAAAAATATTTATGCACTTTTGTGTTTTTAAGCTTTAACACCAAGGCAGTGATGACAACAACAATTATAAGAACACATATTGGCATAGTAAAATTAAACTATAAGTGAATTTCTGACCCACTAGAGGGGAGATTTACATTGAGATCAACCGATGTTCTGGTGTACGGTTAGGTAAGAGGAAAACATGCATGTGTGAACTTGATTTGAGTTTCTTCACTTGTGAGATTGACGACTGAAGATTTTACTGTAGGACAAACGACCTTCAAAGCTGCTTCAAGTAAAGTGATCAAACATGAGAGAGCGTGCTCTAACAATCAGCATGTGTTTATACCTTGTGTTTGACACTTTCGGTTTTCTAGCACCAGAGATTGTGCCTAGTTTGAAAAAAATTCAAAGAGTCATGCATAACAATGTAGTGTCTCATAGGTCTCAAGATGTAGTGTTTAAAAGGGTTGATTTTGCCATCCAAAAAGGGGTATCGACGCAGCTTATTGTCTGTTTGTCTTCCATTCAAGTGTAATTATCTTTTTTTTTTTTTATAGTGTAATTATCTTACGTATATAAGAATATATAATAACTATAAGTTAATTTATAGTTGATAAATTAATTTTTGGCTATTAGCTGAAAAGTTATTAGAGTGAAATAAAAGAATTTGATAAATTTAGTTGTTGTTGTAGTACAAAATTATATAAGAAGTATAAGGTTGTTTTATGTGAGTGAGTAATTATTTTTATGAGTGTGTATTTTATTATTAAAAAAAATAGAGAAATAAAAATAATAAGGTTAAAATTGGAATAAAAGGTAATAAGCAATAATTTTAAACGCTATTTGAAATAGCATTTTTTTTTTTACTAAATTTGAAATAGCATTTGAAAAACTATAAACTAGGGAAAAAAAACTTGTTACCAAACACTTTTAATTTTATGAAACAAACTTTTTTTTTTACTTCATAAAACAAACTTATAAGCTAATATAATAATCTATAAACCAATTTATTTGTGTGTTTTTTAAGAAGCTAAATTAGCCCACCCAAATTGGCACCAGAGAGAATCAAACCTCATATCTCTCAAGAGGAGCACACTCTCAAGTCCCAAGCTAATATCAATGCACCGACCCAAGTGAGTTTTACCAATTTATTTGTGTTACAAATAGTTATTTTAAGATTTATTTTGAAGCAATTATTTTATGTTATTTCACAAGCCAACAGGTAAACCAAAGCTTCCTATAAGATATATGTTCTCAAGAAAATAAAAAAATGAAAGCAAAAGCTAAGTTAATAACATTAAAAAGAGAGAAAAATTGTCGTGCAAATATGACGAAGCGCTATGTCGTACACTTTATCATTATCCATTAATTTTTGTTGACTCAGTTTTCTCTTATAAAAATATTGATGAGAGTATTTTATTTGTACAAAGCTTTAAATATTTTGACAAGGTGATTTTAGGCTATTCTATCACCAAATGATTTTAGTCTATTCTATCAACAAAAGAAAAGTAATTTTTGCACTTTGATTAATTTATTTTCACGTAAAATTATAAAATTAGAAATTAATTTTTTTTTTTTTGATAAATAAAAGTTTATTGAATCAGTCTAAACAAAAGATCAGACATAAAGAAGTACAAAGCAAAAAGTAAACTATTAGACCAAAACAACACACTAAAACAAAATATCAAAAAAGATTCTCCTATTCTAGAGAACGAAGTGAACAACTCCTAGACGAAGAAAAAACACATGATTCTGCCGACAAAAAGAAAGAAAAAACATCCATATTCACGCCTAAAAAAATAAATGAACACTTATGAAAAACTAAAATACTAGAATAACAAGGAATGTCTTGGAGTGAATCTTTTGCTTGAGCTTCACCGAAGTTTTGTTATGTTTTAAATTACTTTATTCTCTACTTCACCATAAAGTCCAAACTCCATACTAATGTCCAATGTTTTCCTTGCCTCTTGAAAGTTTCCATCAAAGTTCTCTTGAGAACTTAAGTTAGCATTATCTTGCTCCTTTTTCAGCTCAATTTTTTCGTTTCTTATTCGCTCCATTTTTTTCACAATAGAAGACACTACCTTCACATTACAAAATCTATTTGAGCTTCTACATAAGCTTTCTCAACAATTATCCACAAAAGATGTCTCTCCAAATTTTCATGTGTAGGCTAAGGAGGCGTAATTGGGCTTAAAAAAACCTGGTGGCCCACTTGTAATTTTTTTTTACTTTTACCATCAATTTAATCTAGTTCGGAGACCCACTTGTAATTTAAACTTAAGATGAATTTTTAAGTTTCTCAATATGAAATTTTTATAACATATTAAAGAATTTAAAGTATATTACGGAACCTAAAGAGAATTCATCTGAATTCATTAGTCTACAAGCTCTCGTTCTTGGCCCAAGCTATAAGAGTCTTATAGCTACACTAACCGTAACAATTTGATGATTTAGTGTGCGGCTCTTTTGGACCATATTACGAACCTTATTGACAGAAATTATTTTACTTAAACTTGCTTTGAACTATCAATTCAATTATAATCACTTTTCGCCACCTAAAGAGCCGCGCACTAAATCACCAATCTGTATTTCGTCACCCTTTTTAAGTAAAGTCCATGTCATGATGCCACAACCACACCTGACTAGAACATAACAAGTAGTAACAACCATCACACACACATAGAAATTAACAATCTTCTCCTTAAGTGGATAATGCTCGTCCCTATCAAATATATGCAGCACCTCATAGTGCTCATACATATCACCATGATTTGTTGATTTATAAGATATCTTGTACATAAATATTTATATTGTTTATATGAAAATTGAAAAGTGTTTATGGTATAAGTTTATCCTAATTAAATTATTTACCTACTATAATCCATAAATGTAGCACATGGGAAGCTACTAGGATACGGTTCCGGTACCGATGCGGGATACAATATTTTTAGAAAAATTAATGTACTTATATGAACATAAATTATGATACGGTACGGGTATGTACCCAGTACTGGTACGAGTACGTATGTAGTATGTACTCTTTCTCAAATAGAGTACCTATACATGTTAGATGGGAAGTAACCTCATAAATCTGAAGCATTGAAAAGATTGATTCTCTGTTAATAATAGTAGATGCCAAGAACTTCTCACATGCAGTTCACACTTTTTTTTTTTTTGTACTTTCCACTTTGTTGTATAGTATGTTGTAGGAAAAGGATTTTCTAGTAGTGTAACAGAAGAACATAGTAATAATTTTGAGTCTTCTGGTGCAGAGCTGTCAAAATGGGCTAGCCCGAATGGGCCGGCCCGCCAAGCCCGATTTTTTCCCGGGCTCGGGCCTTGAAAATCCTAGCCCGAATTATTTCCGGGCTTTTTAGCCCGGCCCGACAAAGCCCGATTAAAATATGGGCTAGCCCGAATGGGCCGCGGGCGGCCCGCAAGCCCGAAAAAATTAAAATTAAAAATAAAATAAAATATAAATATAAATATAAATAATTTGTTTCGGATGATTTGAAATTAGTTTATAATATAAATTATAAAATACCGTCCGCTACTTAAGTAGCAGGAGTAAAAATAGGGCACGCGAGAAAGTCGTAGGTAGCGGATGAGTAATAATATGACGCGCGAGAAACTCGTAAGTAGCGGATGCGTAAAAATAGGGCGCGAGAAACTCGTAGGTAGTGGATGAGTAAAAATAGGGCGCGCGAGAAACTCGTACATAGTGGATGAATAAAAATAGGGCGTGCGAGAAACTCGTAGTAGCGGATGAGTAAAAATAGGGCGCGCGAGAAAGTCCTAGGTAGCGGATGAGTAAAAATATGACGTGCGAGAAACTCGTAAGTAGCGGATGTGTAAAAATAGGGCGCGAGAAACTCGTAGGTAGTGGATGAGTAAAAATAGGGCGCGCGAGAAACTCGTAGATAGGGGATGAGTAAAAATACGGCGCGCGCGAATTATATAATATTTATAGCGGATGAGTAAAAAATAGGACGCGCGAGAATTATTAATGCTATTTATATAGTTGAGTTTGAGCACTAAAATAGTTGAGCTTGAGCACTAAAAGTAAAAAAAAAATAAAAAAAAATAAACCGGGCCGCCCGAAAAGCCCAACCACCCGTACCGGGCCGGGCTCGGGCACTAATTTTGATAGCCCGTTTTTTATCCGGGCTTTTTAGCCCGGCCCGACGAAGCCCGAAGCCCGAACGGGACGGTCCGAAATTGGCCGGGCCGCCCGTTTTTACAACTCTATTCTGGTGTAATTTTAACGGTCGAGGTTGTTTTAACTAAAAGATAATGGCTGAAATTGAAAACCATGTGTCACTACATATAATAATTGTAGCAAAAAATCTTAATCCGTATGTTGTAGGGTATGCTTCTAATACTGCACCCTTATTTATTTTTCTGTGGATTATTACTTGAAATAATGTTGTTGCTACACTGCATCTACCTTCCATAAGGATCCCACACTAATAAGTTTAGGTTAACTTTAGTGATCTGACATCATAGGTGACATGGCCTTCACTTAAATGGATTTGGATTTGGACCCCACATTATGGCCCAATAGATATATGCTTATGTTGACAGTTGACACCATTGTCCATTGCTTCTAGTCTAGTTGTGCCATATAGTATATCCTAAATTTCTCACTTTATATTAGTATTTTTTTTTTTTTATATATATCACTTTAGAGCATTTTCCTTTTTTAGCCATCATCCAAAGATACCCAACCAAATTATGTTTAGCTCTATATGTATTGTTATCATGACAATTGACATGATAGTGTGTTTGAAGGAATAGTGTTTATTTGGTGGATGTTTTTACAATTTTTTTAAAAATATATTTTTATTTTAATAAATTAAGTTTAATTTGTATAAAATTGAGTTTGTTTATATTTCAATATATTTACCAATTCCTAAAATAAGTTATTCACCAAAAAAAAAGTTTTGTATTTACCAAAAAGAAAATCCAAATATAAAGTTTGTAATAAAATACAAAATATATTTCATTCCTTTTAATCAAGCTTAGTTACCTTTCCACTTCTATAATCAAACTTACCTTTTAAGAAGAAAAAAAAGATTATTTTAGTTTATAATATAATGAAATATATGTTAAAATTCTTTTATGTATGCTCTATTTGAGATAAATATAAACAAAATTTGTTGGTAAGACGAGAGCTTCAAGCCCGATTTCAAGCTCATATGACACACCCCCACACAAGCACCACCCGACGAAGAGGGACGGGGAAAGCTACGGGCCCAATATTTGTTTTATGTACATAAATTATGCAATAATTCAAAAAGTGAATTTTGATTATATTTTTTTCACTTAAGAGTTGATATTAAACAAAATAAATGATATGAAGTAAAAAAGATTCATTTGACTTTAGATATCTAATACCAAATTGCAAATGAGAAGACATAGAACCACCCCTTGGCTTCACCAAACACACCAACATTGAAGAAACATTTTTGAAAAGAGTAATGTAAAAGGTAATACAACCTCACACATAGACATCATTCATAGTCATATAACCAACAAAAATGTGTCGGTGTCACGGTACCCCCCCATTATTATCTTTTCGTTACGGCAAAATCAATTAGATTTCATCACCAAATATGGGCCCTTAATGCTTAAATTTTCATCTACTAACCACATGGACTTTTTCTACTTCCCTAATTAACACTCAACTTAATTTATAACCGACTTTTCTTCCCTAAGCTAGTTCCATAAACGTTGAAGAAATGGCACCCTACAAATTTATCTTTTTTTTTTTATATATATATATTATCAAGGGTGAGTGCATGAATAAACTTATCTTTGGAAATGCAATAAAATAAAACAAATAAAAGCTAATCTAGCTAGATTTTTTAACTTGGTGATACCAAATTATTACAAATCTGTACAAGGACTAATTAATTAATTAATCACTTTGCCGTTATTGTTGTTGCTTGTGTGGACAGGTACACTTTGCTTGACAATCTTGAAGCTTCTATAAAAGTGTATATACATATACATAATGTTGGAAGAAAATTAATTAGGTAATAATCCATAATTATAAGATATTGACATAGTTGAGGATTAATTTTTTTTTGAAATACCTCAGCTTGCTTTTGAAGGTCTTTGATGTAATCTACAGCCAAGTCCAACATATCTGCTGTGTTTGTTTGCTACAAAAAAAGTCAGAAATAACGTTGTACCTTAGCATATCCATATTATATGGTTTGAGACTTTACAAAATTAAAACCAATGATGCATGTATATTGTTTTAGTACCTTATCCATGTTTGGGACCAGATCTTGTAGCTTCCTCATACGTTCACTAATTTTAGTCCTTCTAACCTGAAACCAATTTAATCAACCTTGACTGTGTTAAGAGTATCAATTTATATTGTTATTAAACTCAAATTAAATGATGAACCTTAATGTATATACAACTATCCCAAAATCATGTTAGTCAACCTATTGAGCTCAATAAACTTCTTTTAAGAATGAATCGTTTGGAAGAGAATCCTGACCGAAACAATCGTTAGTCAACCTCTCGGCCGAAGGTTGCTTGCCCTCAGAGGCTTAAGAGTTAAGACCAAGAAAAAGTTATAACTTTAAAAATAATACATACCCTTTCTGCTATGCTTCTAGGGTGAGTGGCACAACCTCGCTTAGCACGAATTTTCATCGGAACAGAATCAGAGAAATGTAGAAAATTCTCCATAGCTGCCATTTCAGATGAAGTATTTGGCATACTCAATTGATGAGCCAAAGGAGATGAAGAATGTCCTCCTCGTGTTTCATTCTAATCAACCACAACAAAATCATGTCAAATTAAAGAATTTAGATTTAGTGTAGTAACTATATCACACAATTTTCGATCTCAACCATCCGATCTTAAATTAACAGTCAAAATCATTTAAAGTTAATTTTGTTATTGTGTAATCTGAATCATCCAATGTCAGATGGCTGAGATTATTTAATGCGCAAAATTTCTATCGCAAGTGACCGAGGTCCAAAATTAAACCAATGTTAGATAGTAATATACCTGAAGTGCAGCTGCATTTAAACCAGAAAAATGTTGTTTTGAATCATTATCTCTAAATCTTTTTAAACCACCAACATTTTCAGACATCATTTCAGAATCATCCCAAGTATCAACTTGATAATCCATATACTCATTACCATGACTTTCACCATAAGCTTCACTTTCTTGATTATTTTCTCTATTATCTTTGTCACCAATTTCAGCTATTGTTGACATTATCCCTGATGAATAGTTTGTTGAATTCTTCAAACTCCTTGCATTAGAAAATTTTGCTTCTTTTATTGAGTTATTCATAGCTCCTATTGTTCCCATTCCTCTCATACTAACATACCCTGCCAAATATTAAACTTACATAAAATCATTATAACAACCTATGTGACAAAAATGAAGCCTAATAACTAATACTCCACTAGGGTTTTATTTTTCACAACTTGTTGTAACTACTAAATATAAAATATAATGTCCAACAAAATAGTAAATATTAAAAATTTATCCTTATAATATAGCATCATAAACCCCCTGACAAGAAGTTTTGTACCAAAAAGAAAAAGAAGAAAAATATTTTCTTAGGAAAATTATTATTTTTCTCTCTCTCTCTAAGCAGGACAAGGAAAATTGGGTGGAAAATAATTTCTTGAAACCGTACATGTCACTGACGATACCTTATAAGTTATAAGTCGGTGTAATTGCCCATTTGGACCAGAAACTGTGATATCATTTTTCTATATTTAGTTTCATTGATGAAAATCATGAAATATAAACATAGTTTCTGATCTAAATGAGCAATTATGCTGATTTATAGTAACTTACTTACAAGGTACTGTCACGGACATGTACAATTTCAAGAAATCTATTGTTTCTGATTAAAATCAGCAATAACATGTAATCAAATGTAATTCCACATCATTAACGAATATCACCGGTAAGGTCAGAATTCGATTGTGGAGAATCTAACACAACTTGTGAAATAAGTGTCTAAAATCTTCAACAAAAACTAACAAATTAATGTACTAACATTGACCGTTTACAAAAAAAATGCGACAACTAAAATGTCAGATTTAAAAATGAAAATTAAAAATGTTGTTTCAATTAAAATAGAAAAGCAAAATTGAAGAAAAATAGATTAAAAATAGCACATAGGAGATTATGTAACATACCATTTTCAATGTTAATTTGAGAAAATAATCCAGCTGGTGAACTACTATGTCTAATAAGATTAGAATTATTTCCACCATGATTCTTCACTTGTTGCAACTGATTAACTCCCATTGAAAAATTTCCATCCAAACCAGAAGAAACATTTTGATTTGGCAAAGGTGGCATAACTGAACTTTGATAAAAACCATGAGAAGAAGTAACAACAGAGTTATTATAATTATTATTCATATTCATATTCATATTACTCTGTTGATGAACAACTTGTTCATTGTTGATTGAAGCCATAACTTCTTCTTCTTTAACAGTAGATTCAGCTGAAATTTTTGGAGTAAGTAAATCTTCTTCTGAACCTAAACTATTCATAAACCTTGAAAAAACTCGTTCTGTTTCTGGACTTGAAGGTCGATTGAAAACATGCTCATAAAATTCTTTATCAATTATGTTGTTGAAATATGAACTTGGTGCTGATTTGAAACGTGTTAAACCTGATGAATTTACCTGTGGTTGTTGTTGTTGTTGATGAAGATCTGACTCCATAGTTATTATCTTCTGACAAAGGTTTCTTTTTTTCTTTCTTGAGAAAGTTTTTTCTTTAAAAATTATGAATTTCTTTGACCCTTTTTTCAGATCTATAAGTAGATGAAATTCAATTTGTGTTGGAGTTTGAAGTGTGAAGTGTGATGTAGTTTGAGTGCATAGGATTCAGGACAAAACAGAGGAATGGAAAATAAAAAATAATAATAATAATTGAAAAAATATATATATTAAAAAAGGGTGGTGTGAAAAATATGAGTATTTATTTTTTTGTAAATTATGAAGGGAAGACTATTATAGTTGAATAAATTTTTTTATGGTTGAAAAAATTTGTGAGAAGAGAACAAGAAGAAGAACAGCAAGGTCTATGCAAAACAGAACACTTTTTATTCCCCTGTTTATGTGTTCCTCTGTGATGTTATTGTTGTTGTTATGGTTTGAGTGGTGGAGATGCTTTTGGGTGTATTGTATTGTTGGAAAGAGAAAGATTATATTAGAGGGAAAATAAAAAATAAAATATTTTTTTCCTGTGTGGTTCTTTGTGCAGCCAATGGAAAGTGAAAAACATGATCATAAATCTTGCTGCTCAGATTTGATGGTTCATTTTTAATTTAATTTTAGGGTCATGTTAAGGTGTGCTTCTGAGACACTCTTTAAATATTTTATTTAAAAAAATTATTATTTCAAAAAATATAATATTTTAATTTTTAAAGGCATTAAATTCACATATTTTCATAAAATCTTCATAAAAATTCACTATTTAAAATACTTAAAAAGTATCACATGCATACAAAAAGTTAGCATTTTCCTTAATTTTAAGTTATAGTTAATCAGTGTCCTAAAAACATCATTTGATGAATTTATAAGAGAAAATTGTCAAATTATTTAATGACTAAAATTTTATCTTTTAAGATAAATAAATTATATATTACGACCCAAAATTTCATTAGTATTTTTTAATTCATAGTTAATCAGTGTCCTACTAATTAAGTTATGTTTTTTTTACCAAGTGTTAGTTGGTTCAGTAGTGATTGGCGCTGAACTTGGTAGGGAGGACCACGGTTCGATCCTCCGCAACTTCATTTGGGAGGGGACTGGAACCATTTGATGTCCCTTCCCCTAGGAACCAGAGGATAAAAACCAAAAAATATCAGTTATATTTTTTTTTTTGCAAAAAATATCTTTTAAAATATCTTCAACAATATCTGAAAATAGTATTTTCCTTTTAAATTTACTATAATGTCCTCATATATGGGAACAAAGTGAGTGAAGGATGAGGGTGACACGTGAGGACTTGACACGGGAGAAAAAAGGAAAAAGCTGATCCCTACCATGTTTACAGAAAGCAATGTAGGTTTTGATAAAATTGGTAGAGATACCAGGTGAGTGAGTGAAGTGGACTTTTATTTATTTATTGCCTGCACAGCACACACGGGTAGACTAGTGTGTGTATACTGTACACTGATAGTATTAATCCAGATTCACCCCGCTAGAAGATTACAGTATGTGGTTAAAATGATATTGTAACTTATTATGAGAAAAAAACGGCTATTTTTTAGGTTTATTGAAAAATATGCGTATTACTTTACTTGATGTTCAATATGAATGAAATCTTAAAATTAAGAAATTATCGATAAACATAATTGTATTATTAGTTGGAGTTAGTTTATATGAAAAGAGCACGTGAATGAAAGGAATTATTTTATTAAAATGAGAGGAATTTTGAGGTTAACGGAAGATTTATAATAATTAGTTTGTATTAAATATATCAATAAGATGCATATTCTTTAGGGTAGTTTGTACCGTAAGAACTCAACAATTAAACATGTTTATAACTTGAAACACTCTTTGGATTGGTGAGCTTATTAGAAACTCATATATAAAAGTATGTGAATGAGGACAAAACACAATAAAAAGACTAATTTTGGTTTGCAGGGATTGTCGAAAATACTTAAAAGCAACATGTGATGTTACAAATGATATTAGAGCATACCTCTCCTAGTATGATGTGGTTCAGGGACGAACCAAGCGAAAGCAGGTGAAAATGTGACGCTAATTAAGGTTTACGAGGACGGAGAGTGATTGTAGGAGCATAAGTCTTGGACAATGAACTACTAGTGAGTTTTCTTATACACAAGGGCCACATAAATCAATCGAATTTACATCAAAATGATCAAAATGAGAGGATCTTGAGAATGTAGATGGGTGAGATTGTATAGTTGAAAGAATTATTACAATAATTAATTTGTACTACCTACACCACAAAATACATCTTATTTTTGGTAGCTCATATAAAAATTCTATATTTAAGCGTGACTTGGAACAATTTTTGGATGTGTGACATTAAAAAAAGTTTTGAACAATTGTGCAGGTGAGGACAAAAGAAACTAAAAAGACTTGTGTTAGTTTGCGAGGACAATCGATAATACTTAAAACAATTTGTCTCTTTATGATCTTATTCTTTTTTTTTTTTTTTTGTTTTTCTTTTTATAAACACTAACAAGTGCCTTTATTTTTGGTACATACACTAAAGTGCCTTAATAATACCTAAAAAATAACTAAATATAAAAATATTTATCTTAAGAATCTTTGTAATCAAATTTTTAAAGATAAAAATAAAAATTCTACATTTAAGTGTGACTTGGAACAATTTTTGGATGTGTGACATTGTGAAAAGTTTTGAACAACCGTGTAGATGAGGACAAAAGAAACTAAAAAATTCATGTTAATTTGTTAAGACAATCGATAATACTTAAAACAGTTTGTCTCTTTATGATCTTACTCGTTTTTTTTTTCTTTACTTTTTTTTTTTATAAACACTAATAAGTGCCTTTTTTTTATGGTACATACAGCCTTAATAATAAAGAACTAAATATCAAAATATTTATCTTAAAAATCTTTGTAATCAAATTTTTAAAGATAAAAATATTTTATTTTTTAATGCAAAGTTTTTATTTTTGAATTATTTAACATATGTTGTTAATTGTGACATGTTAACAAGATTAATTTTTTTTACTTGTATTATTTTTGACCAAATCCTTGTGTGCAAAGATAATATTCCTTGATCAAAAATAAAATAATATTCCTAAAAAATATGTCACAGATATGGTATTTTACTACTATTTTATAATAAAAAATCAATCAATTGGTAAAGACAAAAATGTACTATCCCGTTATATTGGGGGGCAAGCAGCTGTCATTTTCTTTATTTAATTATGTAATATAAATATTCACTTCCCTATCTGTTTATTTTACTTTTACATGTGACCTCATCAATCGTTTAATTTGACAAATTAAATTTCTGTAAAAAAAAATACCTAATATCATAATCTACCGATTATTAATATTTTACGTCATTTTTTTTTTTGGATATTCTTAAAATCTTCTTTATACATTACGTTAATTTTTATTTTTATTTATTTCCCGAAAGTCACGTTAATTGTTGATGCTTTTTTCTTCTTCTTATGGACCCAAATTTGGTATCACATGTTTTTTTCACACTAAAATTGGTCTTCAAGCATAAAATTATTTTCACGAGATCAAATATTTACTGTTTCCTAAGTAAAAATGAAAACGTCGAGTCCCATAAATTTAGTTTAGTTGATAAAAACATTGTACTATAAGTACAAGAGTTTAGGTTCTAATCCGAAATACTTTATTTATTCATTTTTACGATGAATTTTTTAACCACTAAATCATTTTTAAAAAAAATAATAATGACGCCGAAATTTAAAATCATTAATGTAAAAAATTTGACTCTTGCACCAAGGTGGCAACTGGCAACGAGTACTCTATTATTTTCATAAAAAGTACTCCCTCCGGTCCTTTTTATAAGGAACAATTTGGAAAAAAAATTTGGTCCTTTTTATAAGAAACAATCATTAAATTTATTCTTACAATTCCATTTTTACCCTTATTAAATTGTATCCATTCCAAAGTTATGCATTAATTAGAGTGATATATTCCCTAAGGATAAATTAATACACCAAGGTTAGTTTTGGAATAGATTGTAAAATTTTAGAATTTTTATTAAGTAAGATAAGGTTTCTTGGTATGTGTGTTTTTTCCAAATTGTTTCTTATAATAAGGACCGGAGGGAGTATGAAACTAAGTTACGATAGGAACGTGATAAGTGCGATAATTGCGGCCAACGGAGCAAAGATTATAATACTTACGAGTTTACAACCTATTACAGTTTATGATTGTGATTTACTTAATTAATTATTAGATCTTATGACATCCTTGTTCACACTTCACTATAAAAAGACAAAAAAAATTGAGTGGTTGTGACCTTTTAAGATAACATAATCTATTTTTTTTTTTTTTTTGAGAGAACATAATCTACTATTTAACAATTGTACTGGAGTAGATTTTGTAAACTATTTATTATTTTTTTGAGAGAACTTAATCTATTTAACAATGAGGAGTATTACTTTTTTTAACAAGATATTGACTTGGCTCTTTCAGAATATTGTACGTCTCATGTTTTTTTTTTTTTTTTTTTTTACAATAACAAAATGATATTCATTCATTTAAATTGATAGATTACATCAAATACAACCACATAATCAACATCGCTAAAAACGTAAGGGATGAATCTGCGAACAAAACTCATAGCATCCGAGTTAATAGCATACAACGGCAAAATGCCTACAACAAATAATATGATAAAGTTAAAGTCACCGAAATATCCATGCCACCGGATCTGCAGCGTTGAAGCCCAGATCATTGGTTGAATCTGTAATTGACTGAAGCCGATCTTTTCAATAGAAATCAAATGAACACCGCACAATACAGGACAACAAAAACGTCGCACAAGACGACGAACAACACAACGCCGCACTCAGACGACGAAATCACAAAAAAGAAAATACAAAAGAAAAACTTGATCAATGTGAAGATCACTTATTTAAATATAAAAGAAAAAGAAAAACAATTATGAGGGGTGATTTTGGGTCAAAAATTGACCCTAAAACCACCCCTCCTTGATAGATCAAGAAGAAAAAAAACTAGATTAAGGTGGGGGGCGGCAGCTATGAAGTAAAGGAGGCGTTATTTTCATAAATCTAAAAAAAAAATTCGTTGTTTGGATTTGCTATAGACTAATCTCTAATTTGACAGGGAACATCAGCTTTTTATTCACAAAGTAAAATTTTCCTCATAAATGTTACTCTAAAAATTAGATTTGGATTCTTTTATAATTATTTACTTGATTTCTAAGGTGTTTAAATTAAGTAAAAAATGTAAAAATTTAAAAGGATATATATATCAATGATTAAATATATTTGATTTCTATAGTTTTTTTCATGGTAATTGTTACAGTATCTAGTATCTAGGAAATAGGAGAGTCAAGAAAAAAACTAGTATCTTCTTTTCAAAAATATACTGGTAGAAGTGTTTAAAACAAATTGTTATAGTTGTCAAAGTTACAAACTAGTTCTGTTCTCAAGACTTTTGGAGTGTGATTTTGTGGGGAAAATATCGTAAGACAGCATACATATCAAGATGGCATTATTGCTAGAAGTACCAATTCTCATCTCTGGAAGGCTATTGATTGTAAACGTGTGGTCAATGCTTGAGAAATACATTACTCATAACTCATAACTCATGTTTTGTTAGAAAAGAAAATAAGAAGGAAGTATAGAAGCTTGCCAACAAGATGTCTATAAGCAACAAAATTATAAAGTAATGGGCATTAAAGTGAAAGATGGAAAAACTTTTAGGAGGAGCTTTTGCAACATATTGACAATGATATTTAAGATTGAAATAGTCTAACCGAAAGTCATCAAAAACTTTAAATTTCATTTGATCCAATATTTAAAACTTAAATAAATGCTTTCTCCTAAATGTTGATTTTTCTCAACCCACCCTTTATTATAGTTTATTATAAGCTCAAGTGTGTCAAAGTACAGCGTCATAAGACGACCACTACATGTACGTCAATGCACAATTTTAATCACTAATATCTTTAATTGTTTATTAGTAAAAATTATAAAATTTTTAATATTTTGAAAATACTTATCAAAACAAATTGAACAAGATCTTATATGCTAATATTTATATTTATATATTATTAAAAAAATACGGTCAAAACAAGATAAATGAATAGTACATTTTTGTCAAACAGAATCTTATATATGATTAGGGACAAAGTTAGTATAAAAAACGAGATGCACACGGTTGAACCGGTCGGTCTATACGGTGCGTTTGATCTGCTAAAAAACAGGAGACTGAACTGGTAGTGGGATCCATTGGACATAGATCCAATTGTTAATATTTTTTTTACTGTTCCGGGTAGTATCAAGATGACACTGTCTCGGGATATCGTATCCCCTTTTCCGGGAAAATGGATATTTCAAGAAAAAAAATTTAATTCTATTTTTTTTTCCCTAATCGGAGCAATCCGCCTCCTCAACTTCTTATATTGAAAGTGATTGGTGTTTCTATTCCAACGAGACTATTATTCCATACCATACCATTACGGAAGAAGATTCAGGTGTACATTGTTTGATTTAAAACTGATTATGAGTCTGGACAAATTAGGTAGCAAGAGATAGAACAAAAACAAGATTTGTTTGTCCCTCAGCGAACCACGAGGCAACCTTTTTGTCCATGGTACAACTATAAAAAATACTCTACGAAAATACTCATTTTATCTTTGAATATAAAATATTATCGCCCCATATTTTACGATTACAGTTTTGTCATATCTTATACTCCTATATTATTTTGTTATATTATGTTCAGTCATGCTGTTTTACCAATCAAACCCCCCTAAAACAACAAAACTCAACAGCATCACCAAAAAAAAAAAAAAGCCTTTACCACTTTCCCTTTCGCAAACACTTTGGTATCGAAGCACTGAACTTCTCAACTGTCCGGAAAACTCCGCCGGAGTTCTTCGTCGGCCACAAGAACCGGTAATAAAGTCATCCAGGTTTTAATTTTATTTATTTATTTCCAAATTCGATTCCAACGTAATTTGAATAAATTGAATAATTACATCTAAAAAATCATTTTTTTTAGCTCCTGGTTTAATTTAATTTCTTAACATAGCATTGTTCTTCCATTTAGGTACCATTGAAATTGAATCATTGATTCAAACTGTTTTATCTTTTGTATGATGAACATGTGAAACAATTTGTTTTGGAAGTTTAGTGGATCTCAGAAATTTGAATGTTATTGAAGTAATCAATGGATTCTTCTATTGTTATGGTTAACACAAATTCAGAACCTAATGATGAAATGGAATTTGAATCTCATGAAACTGCATATACATTTTACAAAGAATATGCTAAATCTGTAGGGTTTGGTACTGCTAAATTAAGTAGTCGTCGATCTAGGTCATCGAAGGAATTTATCGATGCTAAGTTTTCGTGTATAAGATATGGTAATAAACAACAATCGGACGATGCGATTAATCCGCGTCCTTCGCCGAAAATTGGTTGTAAAGCTAGTTTGCATGTGAAGAGAAGACAAGATGGTAAATGGTATGTTTATAGTTTTGTGAAGGAGCATAATCATGAGCTTTTACCTGCTCAAGCTCATTTCTTTCGAAGTCATAGGAATTCGGATCCGTTAAGTAATGATGTGCGGATGCGACGGAGGAAGAACTCAACTGCAGGTGGTAAATTGTTTAGTGCGTATCAGAATGTTGATTGTTTAGAGAATTTTATGAATCGTCAGCAGGATAAAGGACGTAGTTTGGTTTTAGAACCGGGGAATGCTCAATTGCTTCTTGAATTATTCATGCATATGCAGGAAGAGAATCCTAAATTCTTCTATGCAGTTGAT
Source organism: Trifolium pratense (assembly GCF_020283565.1). Taxonomy (NCBI): domain Eukaryota; kingdom Viridiplantae; phylum Streptophyta; class Magnoliopsida; order Fabales; family Fabaceae; genus Trifolium; species Trifolium pratense. The sequence continues at coordinate 54,010,863 of NC_060065.1, read as the reverse complement.
TTGAATGAAGAGCATCGACTTAGAAATGTGTTTTGGGTTGATTCTAAAGGGTTAGAAGATTTTTGTTATTTCTCTGATGTTGTTTCTTTTGACACAACATATTTCACAAGCAAGTATAAAATACCTTTGGTGCTTTTCATTGGAGTTAACCATCATATGCAACCCACATTGCTTGGATGTGCATTGATAGCTGATGAGTCAGTATTTACTTTTGCTTGGTTACTGCAAACGTGGTTTATAGCAATGGGGGAACGTGCTCCACAAGTGATTCTGACCGACCAAAACGATGCTCTTAAAGCTGCTGTCGCTGCTGTTTTTCCAGGAACACGTCATTGTTTTTGTTTGTGGCATGTTTTGGAAAAAATACCGAAACAGCTTGAATTTTTAAGTACATGGCATGATAGCTTTATGGAAAAGTTTAACAAATGTATATATCAATCATGGACAGAGGACCAATTTGAAAAGAGATGGTGGAAGCTGGTTGATAGGTTTAAACTTAGAGATATTAAGTGGGTCCAATCCTTGTATGATGATCGAGCAAGTTGGGTGCCAACTTTTATGAGGGATATTTCTTTTGCTGGCCTGTCTACTAGCTCGCGCTCAGAAAGTTTAAATTCTTTTTTTGATAAATATGTCCAAGTTGATACTTCATTGAGCGAATTTATAGAGCAGTACCAGCTGATTCTTGAAGATAGACATGAAGAAGAAGCCAAAGCAAATTTTGATGCTTGGCATGAAACGCCCGAATTAAAGTCTCCTTCCCCTTTTGAAAAACAATTGTTGTTAGTTTATACGCACGAAATCTATCAAAAGTTCCAGTTTGAGGTTTTGGGTGCTTCTGCTTGCCATCTAAAGAAAGAAAATGATGGCGTGATTACTACTTATGATGTGAAAGATTTTGAAAATAATCAGAATTACATGGTAGAATGGAACACATCAAACTCAGATATATGTTGTTCCTGTCACTTGTTTGAATATAAAGGTTACCTCTGTAGACATGCAATTGTTGTTCTACAAATGTCTGGAGTGTTTAGTATCCCGCCAAAGTATATATTGAAAAGATGGACAAATGCTGCTTTAAGTAAGTATCCTATTAGTGAAAAATTGGAAGAGGTTCAATCCAAGGTCCGGAGATTCAATGATTTATGTAGACGAGCCATAATATTGGGTGAAGAAGGTTCTTTATCCCAAGAAAGTTACTATATGGCTTTAGGTGCCTTAAGTGAAGCTCTAAAGCAATGTGTAAATTTTAACAACTCTGTTGAGAATGCAGCGTTAGCTACCCATGTTGATTGCAATGTTGAAGAAGAGTATCAATCTACTACTACTACATCTAATGATAAGTTTTCTGATCCAAAAATGAAGACGGGTAAGAAGGCTGCGAGGACTGGTGTGGCTGCTCGGAGTCTAGGAAGTGTTGAAAATATCGAAGGAAATAAAAGAAAGGTCAGTTATTTTGATGATTACTGATTGATCTCCTTGTCTTCTTTTAAAATTGTCAATGACTTGAGATTCTTTATGTTATAGGTGCCTCAGCTTGGAGCAGTAAGTGGTAGCAACGATGGTTTTCAACAAATGGTATGTTATGCCCTGACTTTTTCTAATTAATCTATACTTTATGCTGATAGGAACCGATGTGGCATCTAAGGTAAATAAGTAGTAAAATGTAGATAGATGAAAGAAGTAACACTTATATTGATTATCTCATAGAATCAAGATGACTCCATGGTAGAATTACAGTGTTCAATCGGAAAGGAAAATACAAGGTAGGAAGTGTAAAATAAGTTAGGTAGTTTGAGACACCTATAGAATCTCCCAAGTAGAGTGACTACTAAAATCAATGCATAATTCTACTCTCAATCAAATGCTGATCATATAGTACTCAAATCTCTCTCTCTCTCTCTCTCTCTCTCTCTCTCTCTCTCTCTCTCTCTCTCTCTCTCTCTCTCTCTCACTCTCTCCCCTCACTTAGTTAGTTACAACACTAGTGATAATGATTCCCTGCTGCACTTCCCTGCCCCTCCGACCCAATATATAATAGTTTATGCTAAACTGTAACTTTGGCGTTTTGCACATCTTTTCTCGTATTTTGGCAGACATTCAACATCTGTAATCTGATTAAGATCAATTTTATGATTTTTTATTGAATATTGGTGAAAGCACCTTTGTAGTATGGGACGGTTCCAGATTTTTAATGTCTACGTATGCTTGTGACAGGAGCCTAATGATCTAAGGTCACATAATGCCATGCAAATGCAGTTTCACAGCATGGTGCCGGCAACTATGTTCCATAATGTTTCGTCCCCCTTTCACACTGCAACCTCAACTCATTTGCATGACAATCATCTTCCTCCTTAGCTGAATATAGGTTCTTCTAAAAAGGATCCAAAGACACCATGTATTGAACTGTACACCAGAGATGCAACTTCTGAAAGGTGGCACTGTATATAATAGACTTGATAGTATCTGAGTTTCACAGAGGCTAGGGGACATTTGAATTTGATGGATGTGCTGTCTTGAGAACCATAATATTGCAAGGACTGGATCACCTTTGAAGTAGTTAATCTTATGTTGGTTTTGTGTATGTTCAGTTGGATATGTGTATATGGTGTTGATTCAATTCTTTTGTTAAAAGTGAAATATTAAAACTCTTACAATAGTTTAGTAAAAGAAAAATGAAATTATTCAAAACTCCGAAGTTTTCTAAAAGTCAAATTAATATGGTTGTTCATGGCTTTGTTATTCAAAACTCTGGAGTATATCACAATATAGTCATCAAATTTTCATTGTTCCAACTTCTAAATAAAGAAGATTAATGTACCCTAAGTATACCAATACATGAATCTGTATTCGGCTATTCGCTATCAGATCTCAATTTTTTGAAAGTTTATATTAACAGACGATTTTTAACAATGATCAATGTGATATCTGATAGCGTAAACAGCCAGTCATTAGATATGTAGCTAGCCAAATAAGTCCTTATCATTATCATTGTAACTAGCCAAATGAGGCATTAGCCTTGTAAATATTGTCCTGAGTTATGACACTCCTAGTTAAACTTATAATCAATTCAGATGATAGGGATGGCAACGGGCGCTCATGGGTGCGGGTTTGACACTTACCAAACCTATATCCGAAATCATCACCCAAACCCAAAGGCTGTTCGGGTGGCAAAACAACACCCACGCCCACACCCATTGGGTTCGGGTTTTTTCCACCCAAACCCGCAACACATTTGAAAATAATTTGCAAATTTAAGAAATTAAATTCCAACATAGACTTTGAATAATATTACAACTAAAATTAAGGTCTTCCAAGAAAATTCAAACATAGACTTTCAAGAAATTACAACATAGACTTTCAAGAAATTAAATTACAACTAAAATTAAGGTCTTTCAAGGAATTTCAAGAAATTACAACATAGACTTTCAAGAAATTAAATTACAACTAAAATTAAGGTCTTTCAAGGAAATTGAGGGAGACTATGGGGGTAATTAGGTAATTATAAAATATTTCGGGTGGGTGTATGAGTTTCGGGTGTGGGTTTGACTAATACCAAACCCACACCCATATTATCGAGTGTCACCCGAACCCAAACCCAAACCCAGTCAAATCGAATTTCGCCCGTTGACTTGGATTTGGGTTCTGGTGAGTCTCTCGGATTTGAGTTTTTTTTGTCATCACTAACAAATGAGGATTGTTTCGAGTCTCCTGTGTTCTCATCCACCTTTGATTCTATTTTTTAATAATTAAAATTGCAAGTGGTAAAAATAATAAAAAAATAATAAAAGGTTGAGACTTCACTAGAAAAAAAAAATGTTATGGGAGAGAATCTCTTCCTGATATATATAGTATATATACATGGAAACAAAAAATAAATCATAAAAGAATGGTGTGGGTGAGTGTTTCGGGCCTTTTTCTTGAAAACTTAAGAACACCTGTTACAATGACCAAATAAACAAATTATGATTACTGTTTGCTGAACTCAGAAAATCTGCAAAACAATTATTTTACTTTGGAATGCTTAACGAGTTTTTCTCCTACATTTCAGCAAATCTTGGCTAAGAACAATTTTAAATGCATACAAGACCCAACTACTACTTTTGCACATATAGTTGTTCCTCCATAGTCAAAATATAAATAAAAAAATAAGAGTTTAATTGTTGTGCACCGTCGGTGTAAAACTTTTTTACACATGCATCCAATAACACTTTGCCACATCATTTAATGAATGTGACACATCATGTGTTTTTAATTACCATACATGATGTGTCGGTATATTATTGGACGCATGTGCAAAATAACTTTATACCGACGGTGCATATAAATTAAATTCAAAAAATAAATGTCATATTATACAGACTAAAATATAAGCAAATTACAATTAATTTCATAATTTTTTGACTGGAATATTTTGAAGAATACAATCTTTTCTTTGACAAAGAGTACAATTTCTTTTGGTTCATAGACGAAATAACAAACCATTAAAAACTTACACATATAAAGTGGAGTGATCAGAATTTGAATCTCAATCTAAAGTCCAACTTAATAATTTTGATATTTTTATCAGTTGAATTACGATTTTAGTGGGCAAAGAGTACAATATTTTTTTTTGGTAGAATAAAGAGTACAATATTTTAATGATTGCGCATACGATTATTTAGTCAAGAGGATTACACCTCATGCTTGTTGGGATCACGCTAAACTAATTGTTTATCGTAAATGAAAAATAAATGATTATGCACAAAACATAGCGTCACTGAAGTTTTGTTATGTTTTGTGCATGCAACTAGATCGTTGGATATATGAAATAAAACGCGTAAAACCCTTGTAGAATGGCATGCCTAATTAAGAGGCATACTCCCAAGTTTGGTGGCTTATATTTGGTTTGGATCTAGGAAGCACGAACACTGGACACGACACTGACACGTTGATACCGATAATAATTTTAGAAAATGATAAAATTCAATGTAATTATAAGTGTCAGTACCGCGACAGTGTCCGACACCAATGTTAGAGAATAGTAATTATATTATTATGTAAGGGTAGTGTGGTCTTTTCAAATCTTTAGTTTATATACTATATTGTAACTCTTATGTTTCTAAGTTTTGTTACATTCTATTGAAACCCTAAATTCAATGGTCTTTCTCTATGTTTCTACATGTTCAATCTTGTTAACATGGTATCAAAGAGCTTGGTTAATTCATTAGCAATTTGTTGAAGATAAATTACATGGTGTATTGTTGGTTTTGGCTTGTTACGATTTTGGATAGTAGTGAATTGTTATTGTTATTGGATTGCAAACTTTGGTCAAAAGCACCGCTTCTATCGAACGGCAATTTTGAAGGAGATCAACAATTTGGTTTAGGATTTAATCATGCTATCTTCAGGTTTTGATTTTTCAAGAGTAATGGTATTTGTGATTTGATTAATTATTGTTTAGAAAGCTGGTTACGGAACTCTTGGAATAATGCTATTTGTGATTTGATTAATTATTGTTTAGAAAGCTGGTTACGGAACTCTTGGTCTTGGCCTTTATTTGATTTTGTTTGCAATATTTAGCAATTTGAAGTCTAATTGGTTGCTGAGGTAATTGTGTTGGTTCACTTGATTGTTTGATAGTATGGCTGTGTCTCCTTTGGCCGCTCCTCTCCCTATTGGTATTGGTATTGATAATGTATATTCACATGAGACTACTTCAAGAGTGTTTGATCTTGCTAAACAGTTCCAAAAATTTCTCGCGACCCAGCCACATGCAACGTCTGTCTCCCCTATTAAAGGTTTGACCCCTTCTAATTGTTCAAGTATTTCTTCTATATGGATCCTTGATTCTGGAGCATCACATCATATGTCATATGATCATAAGTCTTTTTTATCTTTAAATTCTAAATCATCCATGTCAGTTATGACTGCTGATGGTACTCCTATGCCAGTAGCAGGAGTTGGGTCAGTGTCCACGTCTAATTTGTTTCTTTCTGATGTTTATTATATTCCTAATCTCACATTGAGTCTTGTTTCTGTTAGTCAATTGTGTGATTCTGGTTACTCGGTTATGTTTTCTTCCACTCATTGTTATGTGCAGGATACACAATCTGGGAGGTTGATTGGGACTGGTCATAGACATGGGGGACTTTATGTTTTGGATGAGCTAAAAGTTTCAGATACCGCAGCCTCAACTTCTACTTCCACTATTGATTTATCATCTTTTCGTTTGAATTTATCATCTTCTAAATTTTATTTGTGGCATTCTCGTCTTGGTCATGTTTCAGCATCTAGATTAAAATATTTAGCCTCTACTGGAGCTTTAGGAAAATTGCAAATTAATGATATTTCTGATTGTTGTGGTTGCAAACTTGCCAAATTTTCTGCCTTGCCTTTTAACAAAAGTGTTTCTGTGTCCAAAGCACCTTTTGATTTGGTTCATTCTGATGTGTGGGGTCCATCACCGATTCTTACCAAAGGTGGGTCAAGATATTATGTCTCCTTTATTGATGACCATACTCGTTATTGTTGGGTTTATCTTATGAAAAATCGTTCTGAGTTCTTTGATATTTATCATATGTTTCGTGCTATGGTTAAAACCCAACATAATGCTGTCATAAAGTGTTTCCGTTGTGATTTAGGTGGTGAGTATACTTCTAATAAATTTTCTGAGTTACTTGCTCATGATGGTACTATTCATCAAACTTCTTGTACTGATACTCCTCAACAAAATGGTGTTGCTGAAAGGAAACATCGTCATATTGTTGAAACTGCTCGTTCACTTTTGTTGTCTGCTTCAGTTCCATGTGAGTTTTGGGGGAAAGCAATTCGCACAGCTGTTCATGCTATTAATAGAATTCCGTCATCAATCACCTCAGGTTTGTCTCCCTTTGAAAAGTTGTATGGTTCCACTCCTGATTATTCTTCTTTGAAAGTCTTTGGGTCTACTTGTTTCGTTCTTCGTCCACAAGTAGAACGTAATAAATTGTCTCCTCGTTCAACAATATGTGTTTTTCTTGGTTATGGTGAAGGTCAAAAGGGTTATCGTTGTTATGATTCTTCAAGTAAAAAATTGTATGTTTCTCGTCATGTTGTGTTTCTTGAGCACATACCTTTTTTCTCTCTTTCCTCTGATTCGAATACTCCTAGCATGTCTGAACTAACTAATATTGATCCTTTTGGCATTGATGATGATATTTCTAGTAATTGTAATTTTGAGAACTGCAGGGATGGTACTAGTTCTACTCCAGATACATATGTCCCTTCTGCCCCAACGACTACTCAACAACCTCCTGTGACTGTTGTTCCTACTGCACCTCCTCCGTCACCATCACTACCTCCTCCTCCTCCTCCTCGTTATCCTATTCGTGATCGTAAGTCTACTCAGTTGCCTGATTTTGTTTATTCAACTTATTCTGCTTCTTTTGCTTCTTTCCTAACCTCTGTTCACAGTTTATTTGAGCCATCTTCCTATAAAAAAGCTATTCTTGATCCCCTTTGGAAGAAGGCTATGGATGAGGAACTTGCTGCTTTGCACAAGACAGATACTTGGGACATAGTACCTCTTCCACCAGGAAAACGTGCTATTGGGTCTCGTTGGGTATACAAGATTAAAACCAAGTCTGATGGGTCAGTTGAGCGCTGCAAAGCTCGTTTGGTGGCTAAGGGATTCTCTCAACAATATGGTATAGATTATGAAGAAACATTTGCTCCTGTGGCCAAGATGACTACTATCCGTACTCTTATTGCTGTTGCATCTGTTCGTCAGTGGCATATTTGTCAAATGGATGTTAAAAATGCTTTTCTAAATGGTGATCTTCAGGAGGAAGTTTATATGGTACCTCCAGCAGGTGTTTCTCATAATCAGGGGGAAGTGTGTAAGTTGAAGAAAACATTATATGGTCTAAAACAAGCTCCTCGAGCTTGGTTTGAGAAGTTCTCTGCTGTGATTATATCTCTTGGATTCAACTCTAGTGATTATGATTGTGCTTTATTTGTTAGGACAACTTCTCATGGTCGTATTATACTATCCTTATATGTCGATGATATGATTATTACAGGTGATGACGTTGATGGAATTGATGAATTGAAAATACAGTTAGCAAAAATATTTGAGATGAAGGATTTGGGTCCTCTTCGCTATTTCTTGGGAATTGAAGTTGCATACTCTCCTCGGGGTTATCTTCTATCCCAATCCAAGTATATTGCCAACATTCTTGAGCAAGCTCGCCTCTCTGATACTCGAGCAGTAGATAGTCCGCTAGAGTTGAATGTGAAATATGTTCCATTAGATGGCGTTCCTCTATCATATCCCACTTTGTATCGTACTCTGGTTGGAAGTTTGGTGTATCTCACTATTACTAGACCTGATATTGCTTATGCGGTGCATGTTGTGAGTCAGTTTGTTGTTTCTCCCACTACTGTGCATTGGGCAGCAGTGCTTCGCATTCTTCGTTATCTTCAGGGAACTCAGTTTCAAAGCCTTTTGTTTCCATCATCTTCTTCCTTAGAGTTGCGTGCTTACTCTGATGCAGATTGGGCTGGTGATCCTACCGACCGTAAGTCTACCACAGGGTTTTGTATTTTTCTTGGAGATTCTCTCATTTCTTGGAAGAGCAAAAAGCAGGACATTGTCTCCCGCTCTTCTACTGAAGCTGAATATCGTGTTATGGCATCCACGACAACTGAAATTGTTTGGCTGCGTTGGTTACTTTCTGATATGGGTGTTGCTCTTTCTGAACCTACTCCTATGTATTGTGACAACAAAAGTGCCATTCAAATTGCCCACAACTCAATATTTCATGAACGCACTAAGCACATTGAAATTGATTGTCATTTCACTCGTCATCATCTTCAGCATGGCACCATAACTTTGCCTTTTATTTCTTCATCCTTGCAGATTGCTGATTTGTTCACGAAGACGCATTCTATTAAACGTTTTCGTTTCTTGATTGACAAACTCTCGTTGCTTCCTATCACTGCATCTTGAGTTTGAGGGGGGATGTTAGAGAATAGTAATTATATTATTATGTAAGGGTAGTGTGGTCTTTTCAAATCTTTAGTTTATATACTATATTGTAACTCTTATGTTTCTAAGTTTTGTTACATTCTATTGAAACCCTAAATTCAATGGTCTTTCTCTATGTTTCTACATGTTCAATCTTGTTAACAACCAAAACACGTCTAATCCGAAGAGTGTTCGTGCTTCATTCATAGGTTTGGACATCATATTTTATCAAATTTTCAAATATATGCTCAACAAAAAAAAGGCATAAGTGCATAATAATTTATCACACTCAACTTTTACACTTTTTTTTAGCAAAGCTCCAACTCAAAATTCTAAAATAATATTAGAGTTCTTTAAGATTGGATCACATGCTATTAAGTTTTTGCTATCGTGATCCGTCATTCATATTCATACACAAAGTTTAATAATATTAGATGTAAGAGTATGTGTTAAGAGTTTCACATTAGTTGAAAGCTAATTTGAAAATATGTTTATATAAGTCGAGGGTAATATTCATCTTTCAATTAGTTTTTGTAAGGTTGATTTAAGTTCAACCCATAAATTCAAAGACTTTTTTATGAAAGAAAAATAGTTTCTCTTTTTCTATAACATTTATTTCTTTTTTGTTGTAATTTTACTTTTATTAGAATTTTTTTTTGTAAACAAATAAATGAGTAAGCCAACATTTTGGTCTTTCAAAGTATATCTCGCTGTCGTATTCATTATTGAATGTAGCATATCAAATGGTTTTTAATTTCTCTAAATTTTTTTATGGATGATCTATATCATATAATCTTTCAATCTAACGGTGGATTTTATAAAATTTGTATTCGTTATAGCGTTATTGGAAACTTGTGTACCATACACAACATTAGTCACTAGTTCATGTTAGAATTGACCCATTAAATATGATCATTTTGATTGCCGTAAAAAAAAATATATATGATCATTTTGATGGGATGTTAGGATGGATCCAGTTTCAGTGTAATCAGAGAGAGTTAACTGGATTGCAGTCAATCATATTTAGGCCGTTTAATTAATATCGACGATTCAAAATTTTAAGTAGAATTTTATATTTTAAAAAAAAATTAAATTCTTATCTTTAAATTTGGTTCGTCCGACGGTTGAAATGTCCAGATTATATACAATATAAGACTGCACACAATCCAATTTCATGTTAGGATGTCTCATTTTAGTGATACCAAAAAAGTTTGTTGTCTTTTAACAATTCAAGTGATGAAAAAAATCTAGACCCTTTAAGTAGCAAGTGAACATAAGTTTAATATTTACTAACTTTTATCAATTTATGTTCGTTCGAAGAGAAGATTCCATTTTATCTATTTCACAAATTCTTCAACCGAGATTATAATTCATACTTTATAAAAATACTAATAAGAGAAACAGTTTGCTGTCTAGATCATATTAGATTAGGACCAAAATACTTTTTTGCAAAATTATTAAACTAGTTTTACCAATATTCCTCCCCAAAAAAATAATTTAGAAAACAAAGGAGAATCCAGGAACGATGACCAACCATCTTGGGGAGACAATTTCGCACATGAGTACACATGCTTGTTGAAAATCATCTCAAACTAAAACAATGGTGAGATCATGGGTTTTTATTTTTGTCGATTTATTAGCTAGTCAAAATAAAAATAAAATGAAAATATATAGTATGTAGTTTGTTTCAATTTTAAAAATTCAATTTGATCCCAGTGTTAAGAATCATGATATCCATAGAAAAGTAGAGAGAAAAGCTGGAAAACTTTGTATTGATTATCATGAATAAAATTACAATTAATAAGAAAATTAGGTACAAATAATTTATTTATAGGCTAACTAATTAGATTAACTATCTCTCTGATAATAAGTGATTTTTATAAAGGATATTTTTTTTGGGTACATAATTGCTGGGGACCAAGAGTAAGTGATTTTTATAAAGGATATGAAAACTCATCCAATAATATTTAATTTTATATAATTTTCAATGACTTTTAATTTAAATTGGTTTGAATTTGAACTCATGTGCTAAAAATCTTCGTTTAATTTTAGCTGTGAAGTCCCGATACTTTAAAAATGGCGAAGTATCGTGTCCGATACGTACTCGATACCTATACTCATTCGATACTTTCTGATAATGTATCGGAGAAGTATCGTATCGGAGAAGTATCGAATAATTAATGCTATCTGATGATGGAAACATAGATGAGACAGATACATTGTTGTCCTTTTTGGGTAGTACTTTATATATATAAGCAAATTGTTAGTATATTATATTGCTATGTTAGTTTTTCTCCTTGTCGGGACTTGAACTATGTGAGCTACCCATCCCACCTGTTTTTTGGGTAGTACATGTAATTGTCACTTGTTTGCTCATTTTGAGTAATTTGAATAATTTTTTATTATTATCGATTTTAGTTATGGTTATATATTGTGCATTTATATATTTAATTTTAAATTTAATTTTTAAATAACGTATCCCAGCCGTATCGTATCGGGAGTTTTGAAAAAAAAATCGTCCGCCGTATCGGTGTCGTATCGTATCGGTATCGTGTCACGTATCTGGGCTTCATAGAATTCTAGTAATAAAAAGAGATTGCTTGACCAACAATGAATTTGATCCAAATGATAAGAATCTTGGTCCCCTTAAACTATGTAGTCTTCGATTTCATTCATACGTACCGAGAAAATTCGGTTGAAAGGTGAAAACTCACCTTACGTGTCCTATCAATTTCACGACGGAAATTAATCATCGTTAATACCGGTGGAAACTCCTACTAATATCATATGTGGTAACAAAAAAAAGAGTTTGCTTGACACCTTACCTGAGTGTCAGGTCCTGTGCGAAATCTCAGTAGAAACAAACAGAAAAGTCATTTAGAATATGTTTTTTAATAAATTCAATTAAATGGTTTCTTGATAGTTCCCTTCCCATGACGAAGCACGGAATCTTGCAGATAAGGTTATTTCTGGAACATTACTGGCTCTTACTGGATGGTTGGATTCTTGCTCTTCAATGCAGAACAACAAATGAAAATAATTGAAGATTCCCGATCACTGTTTTTTTGCTTGATAATTGAACCTTAGGGTCTATTATATTCATATTCTTTAGAATAAGATAAAGAAATAGTTTTGTCTTTGAAAAAAAATCAAAAAATTCAAAAGTTTTTTTATTTTTTTATTTTTTTTACGGAATACATTTCTACAAATACTTTTCTATATAGTACTCCCTCTAGTTCCTTATATAATTTTTTTTTGCGATTTAGATTCATGAAATAATCGATGTATTTGATCCATTTTTTAGACCAAACACATCGATTATCCTATGAATCTAAAAAGTAAAATTTTTGTTATATATAGGACCAAATGAAGTATCTATGAACCACTTGTTAGTATTTGCCTATAGTAAATAAATTATGTCCGCTGCAAACAGAACTAGATGATATCGATTGCGAGATTTGAGGTAGTTACGGTGGTGATAGAATTCAGGTGTGATGGACCACGGTGAAGAAAGTATCTGCAAAACACGCTAGCACTTAAACGTTCAAGTTAATATGTGATCTAAGGTGAAGTGAAAAGTGGTTCAAAATCATGTACCTTGCGCCAAAATTTACTTTATACGGTGATAGACGGTTATAATTATCTGTGACAGTTGACATATAGACATTTATTAGAATCAATATAATTATTTTCTTTTTAAGATTCAAATATTCAATTAATTTTTATAAATAAATATATTCAAATATAAATAAAAAATCTTACATTTTACCTCAATCAATTTTTGTCAAAGCAGATTTTCATAATTAGTAAGGGTAGTAAATTCAGGTAAATGCATGTTTACGATTATAGACTTATAGTAGATCTTATTGCCATGCTCAATTGCTCATGCATGCCTATTTATAGATGGAGATAAAAGTACTACATTCATTAGTCACAACCCATATGCAAGATTCACACTAATATCAAACAATGTTATAGGGTCGTACTTCTAGCTAGGAGTGTGACCACACAAAACAATAACTATTTCAGTACGAATATCATGCACTTTAGTTCATATATTTCATATTCTGACACTTCCATATTGATTGCACAATCTCATGGGCCACCATGACTTAATTTGGTTTACAAATGCATTAGTTATGGAATTAAACTTCATAATAAGGTATGGAGACAAAGATTTAGGTGTATGTGGGGTTACCTAGCATTGCATTATCAAGTACTAATACTCATTTCATAGATGGAGCATGACATGATCCTAACTCTTATTCAATTGCACAAGTACCCTCCCAAATTCATGAATCAATGGAATTGGATCTGGTGCAGTCACTTTTCCATGCAGTCGTTTTATAGCTGTTCGATCGTAATCAGACGGCTTAAACAAATGCAGTCAATAAATAAGTTTTTAAATCATAACTGTCTGATCTTAATCAGATGGTTGTAGATGGCCTGAATGCATGACTGCACCAAAAAGGTGACTGTACGGAATCCGTGTCCTGAACCAATATAGTACCTTATTACCTTTGGTCTTGAAAACTACTTTCATGATACACAAGTGAGATAATTATAAGTTGCTTCATTGTACTTTTGTCTCCTAAATACATGTTGACATTCTCCTCATAAATTTTACATCATATACAAGTTAATTTTTATTATTGGGTCAATAAATTTTACAATTTAATCAAATAAGATATGATACAAACATTTAACTTGTTTATTTTGCGCATGATTTTTATTTAAAATTATTTGATTACTTATAATATATATCTTATCATTTTTTTATATTTTGTACACCGTACACTAAACACATGATATGTTAAATGTTATATATATATATATATATATATATATATATATATATATATATATATATATATATATATATCCTATCTTTAACCTGCTGATTTATTTTTATCTTGTCACTATTATATCTTGCGCGCTAATATGACTCTTAAAAATTTATAAAAGGGCAAATGGAAAGAGCTCGAGTGAACATTGAAGTCAAATGGCAAGCTCCAATGAGAGGATGGGTGCGTCCAAATTTGAATGAGGCGGTGTAGAATCAAGTGGCTGCAGGTTGCGGTAGGTGTTATGCGTGATGAATATGGGCTCGGAGGATTCACTAAGTATATAGGATCAACTAGTATTTTCATTGTTGAATTTTGAGGTGCATATTTATTCAAAAAAAGAAAAGAAAAAAAAAAAACTTTGAGGTGCATATGAGGGTTGTGCCCAGCTCGAAAGGGAGGATAAGGTGTTGTGGAGTCACATATTGACCTCTATGCTTATAAAAAAAAATAAAAAAATAAAATTGACCTCTATGGTAGTGCAAACTGCAAAGGATTAAACGAGCAGATGTTGGGTGTGTGCAAGGTAGGAGGTTGATTATGAGAATTCGTTATTTAATTCGGAAGATTTGCGGGTTAAAGTTCGTAATGTATATCGGGAAGCAAATCATGTAGTGGACGCGTTGGCTTCATTTGAATGTTGATCAACGGCCGTACTACCCTAGTTAAGCCTTCTACTATTGGAGTTGAACATTTTGTGTATTTATTTATGATGTTTTGGGAGTTTCTACTTACTTTCATGTTATTTCAATATAATTTTCTTTAGGTATAAGCTCCTCTCTATTGATTTTTTTTTTAAAGTTTTAAATCACATAACTAATTTTTTTTTTTAAACTACTAACAACTTCAAAATATTAAAACATCAATTTAAAAGTAATAAAACGAGTTTCTTTGAGCTTAACTCGGTTGGTAAGGATATTGCACTATATGTGCAAGAGTCGAAATTTAAACTCCAAACACTTCCTTGTTCACCACTTCTTCACCGAGTGAAATTTCTAACCACTATAAAAAAATAAAGTGAGTAAATTAATGACAAATAATACTACTTCCTCCGTCCCATTTTATAATACTTACTTTAATTAAACGCGCTATTTATATGTCTTGTTTTGATCTTATTTTTCTAAAATTATATAAATGTAAATATTATCATATATGATCTTATTTGATTTGTTTCGATGAATATTTTCAAAATATCAAATTTTTATATTTTTTACTAAGTTTGATTTGCTAAAAAATAAGAGACTGAACATGACAACTTTTGTTGTACTGTGTTTGATTTTAAAACTGTTTCTGGTACTAGACAAACTGGGGGTCAATGGAAAGGACAAAAACTAAAATTCTTGTCCCCACAAAATCACGGGACAACTTTTTGTGCTCAGCACAAGTTGTCTAAAGTACCAAAATAACATTTTGTCCACTAAACACCGTACAACACGTTTGTTTAATACCTTAAATGTTTGTCGTGTGCTGCTCTATCTTGTACTGTTCTGTCAAGTATGTATATTTTGCAGATCAAAAGAATAGATAATAAAATATATTCATAATCAATATTATATATCGACATACATACAATACAATGATATTGAGTTCTTATATTTTGAAACCAATGGAGTATATTAGTACTGAATTAGTGAATATTTGTTGGGTGAATATAGAGAGAAAAAATAAATAAAAAAAACCCTGTCATGTCAGCCTCATAATTGAGTTCTGAGAACACCATGTGCATCTTTAAACTCAAAAATCTCTTTGTCTTGCGCCATATTTTTTCTATCCCCACACAATTGCCCCAAGCTTATCCTCTTTCACAACTTCACCCCATTTTCCTACAAATTTCTTCAAACACTTCAACCAATAAAATAAAAACAACAAATTGTTTGACCAAACAGTTCAAGATTTCACCAGATACGATCTATGTAAAGGGCATTTTCGTCACAAAACTATAATCATTTAACACTATATATTCACTACGTTGTCAGAACCATAAACTCAACTCCATGCAAAACCTCTTCATCACAAACACACCATAAATTAACTTCATACCATAGTATCTTCATACAAAAAATATTATATCATTTCAAATAGCATATAGTTTAAATAAATAAACTATAGTTATTAAATTTTCATTTTCTAACTCTAACCGTCACAATGAGTGGAGTTAAGTTTTTGCAAGCTATAACCGTCGCAATATTCATATTATCACTCACAACCACCACCGTCCGGTCATGTCCACCGTCAGACAGGGCGGCGCTACTAGCATTCAAAGCAGCTCTCCATGAACCATATATCGGCGTCTTCACCTCATGGACAGGAGCCGACTGCTGCCACAATTGGTACGGAGTTAGCTGCGACAAAGAATCTCGCCGCGTCGCCGATATAAACCTCCGCGGCGAATCAGAAGATCCAATCTATCAAAAGAAACACCGTACCGGTTACATGACCGGTTACATCTCACCGTCAATCTGTAAACTAACTCGTCTCTCAAGCTTTACCGTCGCCGATTGGAAAGGTATCTCCGGCGAAATTCCTCGCTGTATTTCCACCCTCCCTTTTCTTCGCATCATCGACTTAATCGGAAACAGAATCTCCGGTAATATCCCCACCGACATCGGTAGGCTTCAACGTCTAACCGTTTTCAACATCGCCGACAATGTTATCTCCGGTAACATTCCACCGTCGCTAACAAATCTGAGAAGTTTAATGCATCTTGATATCCGTAATAATCGGATCTCAGGTCCTTTACCTAATGACTTCGGTAGACTTCCAATGCTGAGTCGGGCTTTACTGAGCGGTAATAAAATTACGGGTCATATTCCCGACTCAGTATCACGTATTTACCGTCTCGCAGATCTGGATCTATCAAGAAATCAAGTTTCTGGACCCATACCCGAATCATTGGGTAAAATGGCGGTTTTATCCACACTTAATTTGGATATGAATAATATTTCAGGAACTATACCAATAAGTCTTTTTAATTCAGGAATAAGTGATTTAAATTTAAGCCGAAATGCTTTGGAAGGTAATATACCCGATGTGTTTGGTGTGAGATCATATTTTACGGTTTTGGATTTGTCTTATAATCATCTTAAGGGTCCAATTCCAAAATCAATGGCTTCTGCTTCTTATATTGGACATTTGGATTTAAGTTATAATCACTTATGTGGTAAGATACCTGTTGGAGATCCTTTTGATCATTTGGAGGCTTCATCTTTTGTCTACAATGATTGTCTTTGTGGGAAACCACTTAAAGCTTGTGCTTACTAAACAAACTTACTTACTTTCATATCTTATGAAATTATATTTGTATGTTTGTAATTGTAATAATAGGATGAAGAGTGTTGTGTTTATGTTTATTAAATTAGTAGTTAGTTAATTTTCTTGTATTTGTGTTTGTAATTTTCATCATCATCTATTACATTACATAGTACAATATAAATGTGCTTTTAAGATACAAGCCCTACTCGATTTTTCACATGTTTGATTCTACGTTTGAAGCATCAATAATTTGATTTTAACATGTTTTATTGGTTTTTATTTCTAGCGGCTAGAAATTCTACTCTTAAGATGGATAAGTTAGATGACAGAGGTTCGAACTCCGGCTCCATGCATATATATTGTAATGTCATAATAACTGAGATAAACTTACGTGACAAATAAAATCAACTTTACAAAATTAATTTACTTAAAAATAATTTTAAATAAATTAATTTTTGTTGCTCCTAAACCAACATTTCACTATTGTTTATTTGTTCCATATGTGTGCGTCGCTTTTGCCTGATTTTGTACCTCCCGCCAACTTCTCAAGTTTTAGAGAGTGATTCTTGATCAATTATCAAGAAGGATTAATGTTGTTCCAAGATTCAATGTCCTTTTCTTTTTCCACTCTTTTTCCTCTTATTTTAATATGTTTTCCTAATCATTTCTAAATTATTTTTCTTTGACTAAAAACCAAATCTATTCAATTAAGAAAAAGTTAAATGAAAGACCTAAACAGAGTTTTTAAGAAAGAATGATCTTTACCAAAAAAAAAAAAGAAAACAAAGATCAATCTTAAATCCAAATTTTATTGGGCTCAACAACTACTGCATGCTTTATCAACAAATGGGCAGCCATGGCCATAGAGGTCAAGGGCCATGGAGCACAAAGGAAATTTTTAATTTTAAATTATCCGATCTTGATTAGACAAGTTATATATTACTGATTTGAACAGTTATACGTACTAGTTCAATCCAAAATTCAATGTGCCGATAATGGTGTGGGTATTTCTTTTTTTGTTTTTTTTTCTTCCTTCGTGATTTTTCTTCTTTGGTCTCTACTTCTACAATCTTTGCAATAAATGTCTTATGAGAATCCTTCCTATTGTAAAATAGTTGTCCTAGAAATCAAACAATGAAATTGGCCAAAAATATGTAACATTTTGTTATGGGGTTGGGCAAAAGTTCATCCGAACTGAACTTTAATATCAATCACTGCTTGGACTTGTTACATGTTTCTCAGTGTTAAGAAGGAAACGACCCTCTAGCTTTAAGGATGTAGATGTCATGCAGTAGTTCTTCATAAGGGTTTGATATTCACCAAGGTGGAGATCGTTGAGTATGACTCATAAGCATCAAGAAGAGGCTGAGGACGGTCGAGAAGCTGAGCTAGCAGAGCGAAGCGAATTATTATTGTTGTTATCTAGATCGAATTATTATTGTTGTTGTTGGATACAACTCAACTGTTATCAAACTTCTTTTTGGTTTTTTTTTTTAAAAGCCAAATATATATATATATATATATATATATATATATATATATATATATATATATATATATATATATATATATATATATATAAACCAATAAGCACGAGAAGTACTTAGAGATTCAAAAGTTTACAAGGAAAAGGCTAGGTAGAAACCAAAAGATGGATCCAAATAGCAGGACCATCTAAAGCACACCCACCTCTCAAAAATCAACAGTAAAAGGAGCAGGTGCTAAGATAGAACAACAAAAAGTGCGGCAGCAGCAGAAAAACCTGTTATCAAACTTGTGTTCATTATGGTTTGTGTTTAGGCGTTATTACTATTTCGTTACCAGTTGTTCCAACTATAAATAACACATATCCTGTTATTATCATTTAGTAAGTAATGTATGAATAAACAAGTAATAACCGATGAATACACTATAGACTATAGTCTTGACAACGAATATGGGATCATATAAATCCAAACATCCCCACACTCATATGCACATGAAGAAAAAAAAAAGTAAATAAATTAGTATGCCTGATTGAGAGACAAAATGTGTGGATAATATTAGAGAGATGAAGGACACCGCAAGTGGTAAGAAAACGACATAATCCTTAGCTGTGCATTGCATTGTAGGAGCCTCACACATGTTTTATTTTTATTTTTAAGAAAGCCTCTCACATGATTTGTTCTAACTAGTAATCAATTGGACATATTGGTCGGATTATGTACTATAGTTTCTTATGCCCTCTCTAGTACCGTTAGTTGAATATGTGAGTGTATCAGAGTTCGAATTTTGATCTATACATATTATATGTAATGTTTTCATCAACTGAGTTATTCCCGAGACGGTAACAATTTATTGCTAATTTTATGAGGATATAATGTAAATTGATATTTTTCAAATCATTGGTTGAATTCTAATACTGCATGTTAATTTTTATAAGGCATTTTTTTACATCAAATACTACATGTAATTGTGACATTTTTTCTATTGCAGGTGCCAGGTGGTCCAGGTCCATTACTAGTTGCATGGTACTGCGATTGAAAACAACGTTATTTTCTTTTCACTAAACACATGGGAATGTAAAATAGAGTGAATGAGACTTCTTAATTTTCTTTTCTATTTTTATTTCTAGTGAAATATATAACCAGTTGATTTTTTCCCCACAGGAAATCGATTAAAGAAAGTTCAAAATCTGATAGCAAATAGAGACAAAATCAAATCTTAGATCTCAAAGGGTTGAAACTCAAATAGTATTTGTATCATTTTTTTGTTTTTATAGTACATGTAC
Source organism: Trifolium pratense (assembly GCF_020283565.1). Classification (NCBI taxonomy): domain Eukaryota; kingdom Viridiplantae; phylum Streptophyta; class Magnoliopsida; order Fabales; family Fabaceae; genus Trifolium; species Trifolium pratense. The sequence goes on along the minus strand of NC_060065.1, from coordinate 53,991,008 downwards.
AAAATTTGTAAGTTAATTATTTTGTAGAACATGGAAAGTGCTTTTGCAGCCACCTAGTTGTAAGTTGTAACATCAACCATATTCCTTTATTTTTTGTGTATTTTCGTCCCATTCTCGTGCACCCGAAAATTTGAAAATAATCCACCATTGTGTATTAGTCACAATTGAACCGTGGTTAAATGTGTTTTATATTTTTTTTTTTCATGATTTTTATGTTTGGATTTTAAAATTTGAATGTAGGAAATAACTTTTTAAAGGTTTTTACACATCTCAATGTGTAAAAATTCATTTTACATGTTCAGATTTTAAAATTCAAATGTATAAAATTTATGTAATAATCCATTTTAATTGTTGTATTGCTCTTGGGACTTTTAAATGCATGGATACATGAGTTAAGTGTTGTTTATGCTCTTGTGACTTTTTTTTATAAGCAAAACTTAAATTATAAGGAACACAAGCGGTGCTCAACTCTTACAATTCAAAAATCCATTAGATGCTATGTAGGCAAGCTAAAAGATTAATACATCAATCAACAAAAGCATAAGGAGTATGACTCCCACTTCTACCTAAGAATCAAAACCAAGAAATAAGCGTAATTTGATCCTTCCGTCAAAAAAGAGAGTAATTTGATCCACAATAGAAGACAAATTCGGCATAACTCCTCGAAACACGATATTGTTACGTAGAAGCCAAAGACACCACGTAGTAGCTAGCCAAATTATATGGCGAACATTTGACCCTTTGTTACTTGTCACTAGAGAACCAAACGATGTGAAATGACTCCATCTTTGTTCAAAGATAATAACATCCACCTGTATCCAACAAAAAATTTTCTTCCACACTTGTTGCGAGAACCGGCAATTGAAGATTACATGGTTTAAGTCTTCAACCTCTCTAAAGCAAAAAGCACAACATAATTCATGCGGGTTTGAAATGACTCCTCGATTAGCCAGCGCAACACGAGTTGGAAGTTTTGCTAATAACAACAACCGACCAAAAACACTCCTATAAACCATGAAGATATATGGTTTGGATTAGGTTTTCTTTTCCTAAAAGGTTTATCAATATTTTTTTTTTCAGAAACAGAGAATTAAGAGTACTTGTTGAGTTGTTTCAAGTAATAGCTAACAACATCTCTAATAATTAATAATACTACTCTGAGTTCATTTTTTTTATCAATACTTTGAGTTTCGTTACTAACAAACAAATGATTCCTATAATATCATGTAATACTAGTATAACTTATGTATTTTTGGCTTCAATGATACAAAATTATGCGATTCTTAAGCAACTCATACTAAATAAACCAATATTATGTATAAAAAAAAGTCAATATTAAATTTAATAAGAATTGGCAAAGAAAAGATGATCTTTGCATTACTTCAGGGTGTCAATATATACACCAAAGTCATAACCGTACAAAGGAAATCATGCCTTATTCTAAGGTATTGATTTAGGCTAATTACATATTTGAAATAAATACAGATATGCAAGATCAGTTGAATAGAAATTACAGCTAGCTAATTACAATGAATGATTGATACTGAATTAACTATATCTATTATTTCCTCATTACCCCCCCTCAAGTTGGAGCATGGGGATTATGAATGCCCAACTTGCCCAACAGAGAGATAAATTGAGAGCGCCCAAGTGCCTTGGTTAAAATGTCAGCCAATTGAGTATTGCTAGGCACATATGTGGGACGAATCTGATCTTTAACTATCTCATCTCGAATAAAATGACAATCGACTTCAATATGTTTTGTTCGTTCGTGAAAAACAGGATTCTTAGCCATATGTAATGCAGCCTGGCTATCACAAGAAATTTGCATTGGTTGATTATGAGAAATGCCAAGACTGCACAAAAGGCCTTTGAGCCATTTTAACTCGCAGGTGATAGTAGCCATAGACCTATACTCAGCTTCAGCGGAAGATCGTGAAACAGTATGCTGCTTCTTGGTTTTCCAAGAGATTGGTGAGTGACCGAGAAGAATAAACCACCCTGTGAGTGACCGTCGTGTTAAAGGGCAACTAGCCCAATCAGAATCACACCATCCATTCAATTGTAGGGGACTGTCATGCCGCAGCAGAATGCCTTGTCCAGGGTTGCCTTTTAGATAGCGCACTACCCGCAACGCAGCTTCCCAATGTTCTTGTTTTGGTTGCTGCATAAACTGAGACAAGATATGAACACAGTAAGAAAGTTCTGGCCTTGTGAAACATAAATAAATTAGACGACCAACTAAGCGTCGATACTTGTCGGGTTGAGCAAGGATTCTTCCATTAGCAAGAGCCAAGTGATGGTTTTGCTCAAGAGGAGTGAGTGCAGGTTTACACCCAAGAAGTCCTGCTTCAGAAACTATATCCAGTGCATACTTTCTTTGGGAAAGAAGAATTCCTGTGGGTGATCTTGCGACTTCCACACCGAGGAAATATTTCAGAGTTCCCAAATCCTTCATATGAAAACAAGTGTGGAGATATGTTTTGAATGTTGAAATGACAGCATGATCATTCCCCGAGATAATAAGGTCATCAACATAAACTAATACTACAATAATAGAACCTTGTTGCTGCAACATGAATAATGAGTAATCAGATAATGATTGTTTGAACCCATACGCTTTGAGTGCAGTCGACAACTTGGCGAACCAACACCGTGGAGCTTGCTTGAGCCCATATAGGGACTTATGAAGCCTACATACCATGTCAGGTCGTGTGGTGTGAAAACCGGGAGGTGGTTTCATAAACACTTCCTCTTGAAGGTCACCGTGAAGGAAGGCATTGTGCACATCCATTTGATGCAACTCCCAATTTTTCACCGCAGCTACTGCCAAGACAGTCCGTACAGTCACCATTTTAACAACGGGTGCAAACGTCTCATCGTAATCTACACCTTCAACTTGATGATTTCCATGTATCACCAAACGAGCTTTATACCTCTCCACTGTCCCGTCAGATTTATGTTTAACTTTGTAAACCCATTTACACCCAAGTGTTTTCTTTCCTATAGGTAAATGAGTGATGGTCCAGGTTCCATTATTTTCAAGTGCTTGAATCTCACTTTTCATGGCTTCCCTCCATTTGAGGTCCTTCACCGCTTGGGTGTAGGTGGTAGGTTCATTATCATGATCAAGACCTGCAAGATAGGCTCGATGTACAAGAGAAAAATTTTCAAGGTTAGCATAGTGTGCAATTGGATACGCCGTACCTGAGGATGACGACGGAGCAGGTGAGTGACTAGATGGGCTCATTTTCTGAACTGTGTGGGTGACGCAATCTCGCAGCCTAGTAGAGGGAATTTTCTGTCTGTATCCCCTACACAGAAGTTCAGTAGTTTCAGCATGTTGACCTGTCAATTCCACCCCATTTTCTAACAGTGGTTCCGAAGTAAACTGACTCTCTACTTCAACTTCTTCATCCCCCCTATCTTCTGAGGGGGCTTCATCTTGATCAGAATTTAAAATCTCTTCGTTGAGGTCAGCTTGCTCGTCCAACTTTTCTTCATCCAATACAACATCATCATTCTGCAAACGAGGGGCGACAGTGGTGTTGGGTGCAGTATCAAAATTACCAGTAAATGGATACTCACTTTCAACAAATTCTACATCTCGAGAGACAAATTGCTCTTTACTCTCAAGATCAAACAATTTCCATCCTTTCTTTCCATAAGGGTATCCAATGAAAATACATTTTCTACTCTTACTGGAAAATTTATCTCCTTTTCTATTCTGATTGTATGCATAACATAGACATCCAAATACTCGTAAATGTTCACGGGAAGGCTCTTGTCCATACAACATCTCATAGGGAGTTTTACCATTCAAAACAACAGATGGAGTCCTATTCATTAAGTACCCTGCAGTTAGGACACACTCACCCCAAAAAGTAATAGGTAGATTGCCTTGGAATCTCAAAGCCCGCGCTATATTAAGAATGTGTCTATGTTTTCTCTCAACTCTCCCGTTTTGTTGAGGTGTACCAACACATGAGGTTTGAAAAATAATCCCGTGTTCGTGAAAGTAACGTTTCATGCAAATGAATTCCGTTCCATTGTCACTCCTAAAAATCTTTACGTTTTTATCAAATTGTGTCTTTATCAAAGCAAAGAAATTCATGAGCGTTTGCGAAACCTCTCTTTTATCACCAATCAAATAAATCCACACAGCACGTGAATAATCATCTACAATTGTCATAAAATAAAAAGCACCGCAAGATGAAGCAGTTCTATAAGGGCCCCATAAATCACAATGAATCAATTCAAATACATCATTTGCTACATGCTCACTAAGGGAAAACTTTTCTCTAGTTTGCTTTGCTCGCAAACATACATCACAATTCTTATTCAAATCAACATGATCTTTATTCTTACTAGACCTTGAAACTAGTTGAGTAATTTTCAGAGATGGATGTCCTAATCGCCGATGCCACAACTCAAGTTGATTTACTCCCACAACTCTACATGCTTGCACTCTTTGAATTGTCCGAAAATAATAGAGCCCATCTCGCCTTTCACCCGCTCCAATCAGCGTCCTCGAAATGCGGTCCTGCACAATACACAATTTGTCAGCAAAATGAACAATGCAATCCAAGTCATCCATCAATTGAGAGAGAGATATTAGATTGCATTGAAGATTTGGGACATAGAGAACATTATACAGCTTGAACCCTCCATCAAACAAGACAACTCCTTCCTTAGTTGCGTTTGCATTCTGCCCATTTGGCATTCCAACAGGGGTGGTTTGTATATTATGCAGACTAGATATGAAATTTATGTTACCAGTCATATGATTTGAAGCCCCGCTGTCTAATATCCATGTGTTGCTTTGAGATTTACCTGTCATTTTATCTTCCGTGTCAGATGGACTTATGTTCAGCACCTCCATCAATTTTTGCCATTGTTCAGAGGTTATTCCTGGAAAACCATTCTTCTCGACATTTCCAGCAGATGAACTTGCAAAAGCTTGTGCAGCATTGGCACGCACAGTAACAGATCCTCTTCCACGACCTGTTCCACGATGTTGGCTTTTCCCTCGCGCACCACTTTTACTTTCAGACTTGGGTCTATCGCCCCACCAATCAGGATATCCAATCAATTCGAAACAGTTAGCAGAATCATGTCCACTTTTATTACAGTTAGTGCATTTGTCTTTAAAATCTCCACGTCCTCTATTCTTTTCAATCTGCACTGCAAGCCCCATGACTTCACCTCGCTCTTCTTTTGCCCTGGTGATAGTTCTGACACGTTCTTCCTGTATCATGGTAGAATAAATTCTGTTAAGAGATGGCAGCGGATCAACAGCGAGAAGATTGGAACGCACTGTTCCATAAACAACATCGTCGAGTCCCATCAAAAATTGATGCACTCGTTGCTCCTCTCTGCGCTTTTCAAGTTTTAGAGTTATTCTGCAGCTGCAGCCATTACAACTACACACTGGTATTTGTTCATAGTTTGCGAGTTCATCCCACAACACCTTCAGCTTCCCATAATAGGCTGCTACAGTCATTCCTGCCTGCTTACATGCAGCAAGATCTGTTTTCAGTTGGTGTATTCTTGGTCCGTTTGCGACCGAGAGCCTTTCCTTAATGTCTTCCCACAAATCTCGTGCATTCTCATAATAGGATATGGTAGAACGCAGATTCGGCTCCACTGTGTTTAATATCCATGACACAATCATGGACTGAACAGTCCACCAATCTTCTAATTCAGGGGTCCCATCGCTTGGTTTGTCGATCGTCCCTTCGATGAATCCCCACTTTCTTCTTGCACGAAGAGAAACCTTCATGGCCTTTGACCATTCGTCATAGTTCTCGCCTCGCAATTGTACCTGAGTAATTAGATTCCCAGGATTGTCATTTGAGGTGAGATCAAAAGGAGAAGTCTTTCGCTTCCCTGGAGAATTCTGTCGTTTTTCTGATTTTTCAGAATTCACTGGTTTTTCACCATTTGGATCTTTTAGCTCTGATGCCATAATAAGAATTGGCAAAGAAAAGATGATCTTTGCATTACTTCAGGGTGTCAATATATACACCAAAGTCATAACCGTACAAAGGAAATCATGCCTTATTCTAAGGTATTGATTTAGGCTAATTACATATTTGAAATAAATACAGATATGCAAGATCAGTTGAATAGAAATTACAGCTAGCTAATTACAATGAATGATTGATACTGAATTAACTATATCTATTATTTCCTCATTAAAATTGATGATAATTTAAGGTACTTTAATATTTTTTTTATACTCATTCTCCCACATCATGATTGCTCTGGTGATAAGAAAAATTAAGCAACGAATCATTAGTCTATAAAACTTAATTATATATGTTAGAAATTATTAGAAATATAAGTATGAGTCTAACTCATCTCCACAAAACCGACTTGTAAGGTCAGGATTACCACTTGTTTATAAACACTTATCAAGGTCATCTCATATCCGATGTTAGACTTTTTAACAATATATTCTTATTGGAATGCTCTAAAGTTTTTTTAATAAATATTTTCTTATTCTTAATATGCCATATAAATGCTTTCTCAATTTTTTGAATATAGGTTGTTCAGAGAACAATACATGAGAAGCATGTCTATTCTGGTATTTTAATTTCTCAAGTTGGTCACGAGTAAGGATTGAACTCACTTTATTGGAGCAGCCATTCCATTTCCATGATGCCAAAGAATAAAAATAGAAAGACAGAGAGTGCACAATAAGAGTGGGGGTACGAAAAGAAATTATTTTTTCCTCTTGGGTTGATTGCCTCTTAAGCGGGCTTAGCAGCTACTCCAAATTTAAATATATTGGGCTTCCTCTCTGACCATTGGATTTGAAGTGTAATTTTTCTCTCCCCACCCCTATGTTTTTTTTCTATCCCTAGGTTTTCATTTTTGTCCTTGAATAAATATTTCAGAACACATTTCCAAATTTTTTTTTGCCTTGAGAAAAAACTTCGAAATGTGTAAGTAAGAAATTTTCTACCCCCTTTATTTTATTATCTTGGATTACCATGATATAAGTAAAATTTTTTGATCAAACATGAAGTTTCTTTCATTATTAGCGATGACTAATTTTTGTTAGAGAACTTATGAAACACACAAAGTGAATTTTTCCATCTCAATCAAATCCCTTTCATATGCAGGAGTTGGACATCGAACTCCTGACCACCTTCTTGAAAGGTCCAATATATTTATCAATTGAATAAATTCATTAGTAGTCAAGGTGATATTTCCTTTATCTATACACAACAAACCATTTTTTTTTTTTGACAGTGCACAACAAACCATTTAAATTGCACGAAAACAAGGTTCTAATAAACTTGTAATGCCAAGTGTGATGGTCAAAAAGAATGAGAGCACTTTTATTTGTTAGAATGATTGATTGATTTAATTTGTTTTATGTTTTAACGGCAAAAAAACATGATTTGGGGAATTATAGATTACATACAATTAATTAATCAATGCAAAATTGAACTTCCTCACTTTTCCTTTCAAGCACATATATTGGCTTTCATTTCAACATCCATTATTAAAAGGTAATAATCTTTTCTCTAAAGAACTTGGACTAAATTCTTCTAAAGTTATAATTATACCAATAGCTTTCGGCAACTTATCCCTTCAATTAGGTAATCTTATCTTATAACTATATTGTACATTATATTTATACTATTGTAATAATATAAGGACTTAAGGACCACTCAAAAAAAAAATAAAGACTTAAAGAGAGCCAAATGATAAGTCAGAAATCAGAAGAGGTGAGACAACAAGAGGGAAGATTTCAAATCTAGCCAGAAGATAGAATAGTTGAAAGCATCCATCGAGCATTGTATATTTTTGTTGTTTGTTGAGGGAAAAACACAATACAAAACAATAAATAGTGTATGGTCCACTCTACACAAGTATCTATCATGCATGAGTCATTATTATTATTTTTTTAAGATAATGTTAATGTATGTACGAAGTTTCTATCGATATTAAGTAGTAATTAATCTCTATCGAAAAATTTGAGGAGTATATAAAGTGAATCATCTTATCTTAAACGATTTTTTTCATACACATGAATTAAGATTTCATAATCAAACCCTTAACCATATATACTTAAGAAAAACACATCCCTTAACACTTGAACTGATTATTTTTGGTAGTGGTTGTTGGAATGTGTAGTTGTGTTGTCGGAGTTTGTTTGAAATCTCATATTGCTTAGATTTTCGGGCTGTTGTGTGTATAAATATGTGATGGCAACCTTACCCTTTGAGCTAGCTTTTGGGGTTGAGAACCAAACATATTTAGCATGGTATGGTTAAAGACTGCAATGTGAGCATTTGACCCAAGACCACGCTAGGCGTGAGGGTGGGTGTTGGAATGTGTAGTTGTGTTGTCTAAGTTTGTTTGAAGTCTCATATTGCTTAGGTTCCCAGGCTGTTGAGTGTATAAATATGTGAGGGCAACTTCACCTTTTGAACAAACTTTTAGGGTTGAGATACAAACATATTTAAACATATTTAACGGTGGTGACTTAGTACTAGCAAATTGAAAATATAAACATATTGCACTTAATTAGAAAAATGAGTTGAAAACATTAGCTTAGAAAATGAGCTATAAGCTTGTAAATTTAATTTAAAACAGAAGATTCTTTGAACTTAGAAATGGTTTTCTCTAATCGAATAATTTCATATCTTATGAAGACAAAATTTAGCCGACATAAGGAATACTTTGTTTATTTACGTTACTACTGCTAGTTGTAGGGGAACTTGTTCCTACTTTAATCACTTATTTACAAATGAGCACCAGATTCTCTGCATATGGGACAATACATTGAAGTGACACATCTAGGATGTGCTCACCATCAGTTTGTACTTTAGACAAACGTACATGTACACATCTAATAAAATTCTCAATTATAAAAACTAGATGAATGTGTGTAATTTTCATTTGAGCTTTTTAACAAAGCATCATTTACTAAACCAATCATTCTATGCGTTTATGGTAATGGTATGGGTCTAAGCAGACCGGTCCAAATAGCGATAGGATCAATTGATACAGAGATCTACATTGCGTAAACAAAACATATATAAATATCTGATTCACTAAAGAAAGAACCGAAAAGAATATATATCAAAAGGAATAATGCAGTGTGAAAATGACTCTCGATGTCATCTTGAGATAAGCGCATCCGATAGAAAGGATTTTGGAAGACTAGACACGTCTCCACCGGCTTGTAAAGTGAGGATTACATCTACTTCATATAAACAATTTATCTCAACCGATGTGTGACTGCTCAACAACAATCTGGTCACAATAGTCATTAATTCGAGTGAAGATAGGAACAATCAAGAGTGTACTAGAGCTCATGATCACTATAAATATATGGTTCTACCCCAAATATGATCTTCACACTAATTTAAAAATTTGGCATCGGGTGTTTGTAAGCACACCCCCCATTTTGTAGAAGAACTTTGGCATCTGGTTGTACACTTGTACCCGAAATGTATCATGTAATCATCATAAAAACAATTTTAATCGTGTTTGAATTTGCATTCTTGCGGTTGCAATTTAGAAAAATACAAAAAGAGAAGTTTTTAATTAACTCACAAGCTTTTGATCTGTCAAAAAGAAAAAGCTCAAGCTTTTGATTACGAAGAGAAGAACAAACAACAAGCTAAAACACATGTTAAGGAATTATAACTTCAGTAGCTCATTATTATGTAATCTATGTATACAAATTTTGTAATGCTAATTAATCTTTATTCGAATACTAAGAATTAGAATCATTGGTACGCCTAATATATGCTTAATCTTGTCAAAAGAGAAATGCCTTTAGTTTAGCCCTTTAGTGCTTGCCCAATTGTAGCAATGAATTCATCATTACTGTATTAGCCATACATTATCGAGGAATCAAAGACACTTCAACAACAGTCAACACACTATTGTACCAAGTTTAAAATTAGTTAAGTCTCATGGTGAGTCACCGTGATTTTAGAAGCCATTTTTAGAAGCTACACTTTGTACCTTTGCAAAATCGATGTGGCTCGCTGTGATTTTCGCATAGCCACCTTAATATCAAACAACTTCTAAGATTTCTTTCATTATACTCCTTGCGTTTCTAATTATAAACATTCTTTCAAACATAAAATTTGTCCCTAAATATAAGTTCTTTTTCAATTCCCTAGACACATTTATTATTATTTTTCCAAACATAACCCTACTTTGTATTGGAATCCGTAAAGTCAACTATAAATACATCTTTTCACCAAGGACAATTTAATAATTGTAACATCTAAAAAGTACACATTAATTACACTATAAACTTTTTTTTTTTTTTGGTTACACACTATAAACTTTTTTTTAATATGCTTTAAAAACATCAAGAGGTGCTTATAATAATGGACGGAGGGAGTACATGATAGTGTACGACTAGCTAGTTTCCATATACTCCCTCCGGTCCTTTTTATAAGGAACACTTAGGGCAAAAAATTTGGTCTTTTTAATAAGAAACTTTGACCAATTTTCAAATGTTTTAAATGTTCAATTTCACTTATGCCCTTATTTATTATGAGAGAGAATTTAAAAATAAGTAAGTTAGTTGAATAAAGAGTAATTAAATAAGAGTATACATGAAATAAATTTAAATTTATAAGAGTATTAAATGAAAAGAACTATGTTAAATGTGCTTCATTGGTCTGTGTAATTTTTTCTAAGTGTTCCTTATAAAAAGGACCAGAGAGAGTATTATAAACAAGGCTTAATTAATAAAATGGTCCCTTAAAGACATTTTTGGTTTTAGATTGGTCCCTTAAAGAAAAAAAGGTCCAAATAGGTTCCTTAAAGAAAAAAAAGTCCGAATAGGTCCCTTAAAGACATTTCCGTTAATCAGTTTGGTCTTATTTAGACCTCTTTTTAGGGACCAAACTGATTAACGGAGATGTCTTTAAGGGACCTATTCAGACTTTTTTTTCTTTAAGGGACTTATTTGGACCTTTTTTTCTTTAAGGGACCAATCTAAAACCAAAAATATCTTTAAGGGTTTACCTATAAACAAACAATGATAAGTATCTGAATACGATTGATTCATTAATAATGGTCAAGTTTTAACTATTTTGGGTACATCTCTCAACAAAATAAAATCTACGGATCAACCACCAAATCCAACAAAGGTAAGCAATTACGTATACAATCATGTCAAATTAAAATATTTTAGTTTAGTTTAAACACAAGTATTAACGAATATATACGGTGACACAAATAGTAGATACTTGAGTCACTTATCATTTTATATTGAATTTGATCTTTAAAGTTATTTTAAATGAATATCAGTTAACTCGAGAGAAAAAATGTTACTAATACTCACTCCGTCCCAAAATATAAGAGCTACTTTCACTAAATGATACTATTCACTTATCTTGCTTTGACCATATATTTTTAATAATATATAGATATAAATATTAACATATAAGATCTTGTTTGATTTGTTTCGATGAGTATTTTTAAAATATCAAGTTTTTATAATTTTTACTAATGTATAATAAAAAATATTAATTATCAAAATTGTGCGTTGACATACATACAATAGTCAAACTAATTCTTATATTTTGGGATGAAGGGAGTAGGTATAAAGAATAGTATTGTACAATTTTTTTTAGGTATACACAGTAGTATTGTACAATTCTATATACGTATTTTGTACTAGTATACATAACTTGTGACCACAAAATTCCAAGTAATGAGTATTACACTAACGCCGCTTCTTCACGTTCTACCATTATTCTCTATGCAAATTGTTCAACTACAAAAAAAGAATACAACTAACTCCGTCTCATCACACGTGCAAAACCCCACACGTGCGTCAGAACTCATCAAAAGAAACACTATCCCGAAACTCAGAAGACGGTGACCGTAACGGCGAAGACGGCAACACCACCGCCGGAGATTTCAACTTCTCAAAATAATCACTTATATTCACTATTCCCTCACCAAATTTCTCCGCCGTTAAATAACCGTCATCTTTTGACGGAATAAACGGCGGCCGTACAACCTCCGTCAACATTTCCCATTTTACCCCTCTAAAAAACTCATGCTCTTTTATCTCATTAGCTCCACCACCATAACCAAATCGCTTCAACGGATCTTTCTCTAACAACCGTTCGATCAAATCCGTTAACGCCGTTTTTCTTCCAACAAACTCCGGCGACTTGAAAAGCACGTTTCGAAACGTTTCCTTCTTATTCTTCCCCTTAAACGGCGTTTTCCCATACAACATCTCGTAAGTTAAAACTCCAAACGCCCACCAATCAACCGCGAATTCATGTCCGTCGCCGCGTATAACCTCCGGCGCGACGTACTCCGCCGTACCGACAAACGAGTTAGACCTTTCACCGTCGGAGAAACTCACACCGCGTCGACTCACCGGAATAACTCGTGCTATCTTTCCGTTAGGTTCCGTCAGTGGGACTCGCCACCGCCGAGTTTTGCGGCGAGTTTCATGGATACTGTTATCGACGGTTTCAATTTTAACGGTTTTGTGAGTGAGTTTACGTGAGAGATCGAAATCAGTTAAGGTGACGTGGCCAGATTGTTGAATAAGAATGTTTTCTGGTTTAAGGTCACGATAAGCGATGCCCATTGTATGAAGATGGTCGAGAGCGCAGAGAATTTCTGCTATGTAGAAACGGATAACGGTTGTTGAGAAGACATGATCCGTTTGGTGGTAACGGAGCACATTGAGATCGCCTCCCGGGCAATACGGAACAGCCCAGCCTAATAAGTGAGCTGTTTCGAATGAGCCCAGGAGCGAGGGGAGAAATGGGTGGGCCAGAGTTGATAAGACTTGGATTTCCCAACGGGCGCGACGTTCGGCGTCGTGAGTGGAGGATTTATCAACTACTTTGAGTGCCATGTTGGAGTTGTTGTTTTGTTGAATGAGGAAAACGGTTCCCATTGCACCTTTACCTAAGATTTTGAGTGGTTTTAGGTTGTTGAGGTTAAGGTTTTGTTCATTATTGGGTGGTGTTGGTGGATCCATATTCTGTCTTGAGTGGGATAGAGAGGGGAAGGTGTGTTTGAGAGACAGATTGTGAATTATAGAGATGAGTACATGGTTGTGATTGTTGCCAATTTGGCTTTTATAGCAACATATTTTATCTTTTTGTGGAGTTTGGCTTTTTATTTCCTTTGTTTTGTTTTTTGTTTCTAAGTGTGTCGTTATTTGCTTGTTTTGTTTGTTGATTGACATAGGAGTATACTATTTCATGGGCTCAATTTGGGATGGATTGAGTAAATTCCAACTGTTGTAGATGCAGTCGTGCAGTCATTAGTTATAGACCTACGATCTTGATTGGATGATTCAGATGTCAACTCAAAATTTTATATTAAAACAAAATAGAAAACAGTTTTAAAATTTAAATCGTCTGATCTTGATCAGACGGTTCACAGTCCCTCAATTTATAGTACTTTTAATCTCAAGTTCACAACACTAATATTTCTTGAAGTAATTTAAACATGTTTTCCACCTACTCATCCAAACAGCAGAACATACGTTAAACAAAGTGTTAATATCGCTTCTTGTAGGTCAATTAAAAAGTTCAATAATGCCTCTTTCTTCGGATAAATTCTCGCACGTCTAATAATATTGAAAAAAATATCTCTGACCAAATCATATCTGAAATTATATATAGCAAATATGAGATTTATAAAGGGAAAGCATTTATTTATGTTTAGATAAATTAGGGGAAGCATTTACTGATATCAAGAAGAGAAATCACATGAATGTATGTAATCACACGTGTGAGACCCATAAAAAGACTTATCTAACAATGAATAAAGCCAACTTGGCAAACAAAATGACAAAATGAATTGGTCGTACGGTTATCACATGGGGCTTCCCTATATTTCTAAGTTTTATTTGGGGACAAAGGCAAAATGCATTAAAAAGCAATAATCCAAGTAGAACTTGAACGTGCAATTCCTATGTTACAGCACTCAATGTTGGAACCTTTTGTGAACTTGTCATTTACTAATCCATTCTTTTATAAACACAGGACATTTCACTCACCCTTCATCATAGATATGCCACTTTAATTAAATTCTCAATATGCTTACTATTAATAAGCCATGCGTGCTCTATTTACTTTTTTTTTTTTGAATAAGCTAAATTAGCCCACCCAAATTGGTGCTAGAGAGAATCGAACCTCAGACCTCAAGAGGAGCACACTCCAGATCCCAAGCCAATACCAATGCACCAACCCAAGTGGGTTGCTCTATTTACATTTACATTACATTATTGTCAAATTGACTTTTTATTATCGAAAATTCAAATTTAATTTAGATGCATACTCATTGCACCAATCAGTTTTGAAGTTAATTATTTGACTATATGTGTTTTGCATAGGCTTCACTTATATAGGTTTCACTTATAATTAATTACTGCTTGTTAGTTCTACATTAAAAAACTTTGAATATGAGTTTTCATTTAATTTGTGATTGATGAACTTTGCTCTAAACCAAATATTTGAAAGAATCGAGTTTGATTTCTAAGTGATATAGTTTTTAAAGTGATTTTACTTATATTACCAAGAAAAACGTAAAATCCAACCAAAAATTGTTCGCTAAGAACTGAACTCAAATTTTCTCGAACAATTCATTTTAAGAAATATTATTAATCACTTGAGTTCAATGTCATAATTAAAATTTCTATATTCAAATTCGGCATTTTATATAAAATTTTCTAGGGAGTAAAAACTATGAAAACTTAAAATAAAAGTTTGGAAATTTTAAACCATAAGCACACGGGTAAACCACGGAGATTGAAGAGAAATACTGTTGTCAACAAAAGACAAAGCAATAAATGTCGTGTGACAAATAACATGTTCATTGTTCTTTAGGAAAAATTTTTTTCCTACCCCAACAATCTTCACTTTACCCCAACATTTTTTTAAAAATACCCAATATACCCTTATTAAAAATTAATATATTTTAAAAAAACAATTTTTGTCGTATTATACTGTTCCGGTAGAATTTTTATCCTCACGAAAAACTGTTCCGGTAAGCAATTATCCATACCGGTAAGTTAACTTTACCGGTACACTTTTTTAACAGTGTTCCGGTATGTTAATTATACCGGTACACTTTTTATAACGTTTCCGGTATGTTTATTTTACCGGTACACTTTTTAAAAAGTGTACCGGTACGTTAATGTTACCGGCACACTTTTTAAAAAGTGTACCGGTATGTTAATTATATTTTGTTTATCATTATACATACCGGTACACTTTTTTAGAGTGTTCCGGTAGTCAAAGTGTTCCGGTATGTAATAAGTGTACCGGTATGTTATTCTTAATTTTTTTAATTTTAATTTATTTTTTTATTTTTAAACAGATATGGCTTATCTCGGCGATACAAGTCAAATGTTGGTAGATACTACGGATGTTTTTACAACTCATCAAAAATTTGCTACCCCAGATGATGTTGTCAAATGGGCTCGAGATGTTGGAGATGCCAATAAAGTCGGTATTATCATTACTCGGTCGGATAAAAAGAACGGAATAAGAGGAAGAAATGACAAGTTGATTTTGGGTTGTGACAAAGGTGGAAAGTATGACTCTTCAGAAAGTTCCACGACATCTGCATCGAAAAAGTGTAACTGTCCATTTAAAATTAGAGCTGCACCTTCAACAGATGGTTCAGGATGGAAAGTTCAGGTTATTCATGGAGTTCACAACCACGGGCTACCTGACCAATATCATGGTCATCCTCGCAAGGCACGTTTAACCGCTGATGAAAACAAACGTGTTCAAGATTTGACAAAGCGTAAAGTAGCACCAAGACACATTGTTTTAGATTTGAAAGATCAAAATCCAGAGTCTGTTGTTGATGCCACACTTGTATATAGGAAAAGACACATGATGCAAATACAGGAAAGAGGTTCCAGAACAGAGCTGCAACACTTGCTACAGTTGTTAGATGATGCAAAATATGTCAGCTGGAATAGAAGAAAAGATGATGGCTCCGATGTTTTGAGTGATATTTTTTGGGCGCATCCAGATTCAATCAAGTTGTTGAACTTGTTTCCCATTGTTTTGGTTATGGACTGCACGTACAAAACTAATAAATATAGACAGCCACTGCTTGAAATTGCTGGCATAACGTCAACTAACATGACATTTGCTGTTGGATTTGCTTACATGGAATCTGAGAAGACGGACAATTATCATTGGGCGTTAGGTAAGCTGAAGCAATTGATTACAAAGCAAGATATATTTCCTAGAGTAATTTTGACTGATAGGGAGTTTGCTTTGATGAATGCAATTAAAGATATATTTCCACATACTACTAATATGCTTTGTACGTGGCACATAATCAAAAATGTGAATGCGAGATGCACCGTGCAAATACCTAAGGATATGAAACAGAAGGTGAAAAATTTGTGGAGAGATGTTGTTCAAAGTCCGGATGAGGTGGAGTATCAGCAACGGTTGAATGCGTTTCAGCAAGCTTGTGTTAATTCAAGCAATTTTGTCGAATATGTCAATAACACCTGGTTGGCCCCTCACAAAGAACAATTTGTTGAAGCATGGACCAATCGAGTGATGCATTTAGGAAACACAACGACTAATAGGTATAATTTTTTTATTTTAAATTGAAATCATATTTTTCTTTTTTTGGCGTTTAATTGACTATTGTTTGCAATTTGATATTTAGAGTCGAGTCTGCACATTGGAGACTGAAGAAAATGTTGGAACACAGCAAAGGAGACTTATGCAAGTGTTTGGAAGGCATGAATGACAACATAAGACTAGAAGTTGACAAAATAAAGAAGTCTTTTCAAAAAAGTTTTTACTATACAGAAAAGACACATAGCAGTCCATTTTTTCAATATTTGAGAAACTTTGTCTCCAGGGCTGCTATGACACTAATTTCTGATGAGATGGAGAGAATTGACATTGTTGGAACAAATAAAAACTTGTGTGGTTGCAAACTTAGGTCAACATGTGAGTTGCCTTGTGCTTGTGAATTGAGTGGATATACAACCAGCGGTGTACCGATACCGTTAGATTCAGTTCACGGTCACTGGAAGAAATTAACTATGGAAGAACCATTGGAGGATGACACAGAGGATGGATATGAGTTGGACATGAGTAATGCAATGGAGGCCATATGGACTCGATTTCGGTCACTTGATATTGTTGGTAAAAGAGCGTTGAAGAGTAAAGTGTTTGAACTTGCTTATCCAGCCTCAAGTTCATTGTGTCCACCACCTGAAAAAATAAAAACCAGAGGAGGAGTGAAGAACAAAAATAAAGGCAAAGCACCAAAAGGTTATGATGTGTATCGTGATCCATCATACTTTGAACACGTTGAAAGAGAATATGGTGATTCACAAGGTGACTAATTTATTTTTTTGATAATATAGTTATTGCTTATATTTTTATGTCAATATTATATTATTATATATTCAACTTTTTTTGTTTTTACATAAATCTAGGTACATCGAAGAGGTTGTGTACACAACAATCACAAACATCTCAGAAGGAACTATCTCAACCCTCTCAGAAGCAACAATCTCAACCATCTCAGAAACAACTATCTCAGATGTCTAAAAAACTGACATCTCAGAAATATTTGGGGCAATTTCCTGATCATATGCATCCACATATTGTTGACATTGCTGATGTGCTTGAAGATGGAAATTGTGGTTTTAGAGCTGTTGCATCTTTACTTGGTTACACAGAGGAAGGTTGGTCCATCGTCCGCCGGGAGTTAGATGAAGAGCTTAGAAATAATAACAATTTGTATGAGAAATTATTCAGACAAGATTTGCAGGTTGTGAGAGATTCGTTGGTAGCAACTAGATGGTTCACCATACCTGCTATGGGTTACTTGGTAGCAAATAGGTATAATGTCGTTCTCGTCACGTTGGGTAAACCTAGTAAGACTTTCTTTCCTATGATGACTTCATATTCCTCTTCAGCAAGGTTTTTTTGTATTGGTTTTGTCAATGGAAATCATTGGGTTCCGGTAAACATGTCAAAGGGGTTTCCGTTGCCCGAAGTTACAGCTGATTGGAAGAAATTTTGTTCACATGAAGCAAAGTCTTGGATGTCAAACTTAAACGGACGCCTACAATATTGGAACCTTCTAAATCCTCCGGTGAAACCTCTTAGTGGTGTTATGTCTGTTGAATAATTTTTAATTGTTTATTTTATGTCGAATATTTATATTACTTATGTTTTATCAAATATCTAAATTCGTTATTAACGTTTATTGTGTTAAAAAATATTTTATGTCAATAAAATGCAATGCCTACTTTAGCAACGTTATTTGTGTCAAAAAATAATTATTGAAGTATAAAAAACATTTGATCGATAAAGTTCATAATCTAAATAAAGTACACGATATAGTAAAAATAGTTCAACAAAATACACAATCCAAAAATAAAAGTACATAAACCGGTGTTCAAAAAAACATAACAATAAAAAACTAGTCATGGGTATGCACCACGACATACATCTAGTGCAAAAAAAAGCTCCTCAAAATCCTCATCATCCCTATCAGCGTCTATCCTCGTAAGAAATGTCTCAAGCGCGCCTCGAGCCATACCTCTCCATCTCCGCTCACGCTGTAGTGCAGTTTCTTGTGGTGCATCATCTGCTGGTGCATCGTCTACTGGGGCATCTGGTGCAGGTGCAGGTGCAGGTGCATAGTGCGGAACTGGTGGTGCTCCATGTGGTCCATCAACAGGGCGACACAGTCTAGGATGTGATACCCTATAGTACCAGGACATGTAATCAGGTACAGTCTCACTAGCATATGTCACTGGACGTGTCGGCTGAAGGATCCGATCAACGGACGCGTGATAACCAATCCAGTCGCTATCAATATCAGAGTAGGCAGGAGCTAGAGGTGGTGGTGGTGGTATATACTGTACAAATCCAAATTGCCTAATACACCTCTCGGGCAAGTAAGGAACTACCGTGGATCCACGCAGATGACCACTATACAGAGTAATCAGATCAAAAGGAATGCTACCTCTGTGAGTCTCAAACGGACGCCATATCACGTCATCAGGGGTCAGTGCATCCAATATAGGCCGATACTCGGGGAGCTTGGTCTTCCCTTGCTTATACATCCACCGCATAGCTCGAGGAAATCCAGGATTATCACAATTAAGATCCGACTGAGCCCGCCTACCAAGGGTAGGAAAATACTCGTGGATCCAACACTGTTACAAAAAAGAAAAAAAAGAAAATTGTTAACAACGCAACAAAGAGAAAAGAAAATTAAATTACGCAATAAAGATAAAAACAAAATTTAATTGCACAGCAAAGAGAAAAAAAATTTAATTACGCAATATTTAAATTATGTCTTTGTAGTGAGTGTCGCATACCTGAAGAAGTGTCGCATACCCTGCAAGGGCCCTCGTAGAAAACATGGATGCATCGTTCAAGTTATCGTATAAACAAACTAATGCAATATTGGCCCACGAATATGTATGGACTGCAGACAAATCACTAAACAGAAGTAGCCATTTGGCATCCACACGTGTATAACTCTTATCGGCCAGAATGGTAGATCCCACCAACATCAACATCCATGCCCTAGCTGCGCAGTCATATTTCCCGTAGAAATTGGCATTCCTATTATAACTCTCATATAGCCACTGCTGTGAAAAATAACCACCCCTCTGCGCTACAGTCTCTCGCAATGCAAATTCATACTCCTCTCCTAACAACTCAACTGCAAGTTCCGCAGCTTGTTCTTGAGAAACTGATACAGGAGTATAAAACTGACCCCTAACAGGTAGATGCAGAAGACATGCCACATCGTCCAAAGTAATAGTCATCTCGCCGAACGGCATGTGAAATGACGATGTCTCAGGGTGCCACCTCTCAACAAATGCGGATATAAGCTGCCGATCGGTAAATTTCAAGCTAGTCCGCTCAAGCCAGCACAACCCCGAAATATTCAACCACCCTTGAATAACTTGAGGATGGTGATCAGGAATCCTGTCAGCTAACTTTCTTCCTAAAGATACTATTCGTAGCTCAATTTTGTCACCTTCGACACGTTCCTACATATATTTAATAAAAAAACATTCTGAATAATAAATTAGACCGGATAATTGGATGCATATCATAAGACATTGAAAATGAACTATAATAATATTTTAACACTAAATTTGTATGTAAAATAAGGATTTAACAGTTGTAACGAGAGTATAAACAATACAAATTAAAAAAAAATGATCAATATAACTTAACAAATAATAACAAAAAAAACAAAGTAGTACCTGACCAAACCATACATGACGAGCAACATGATGCTCGTATCGAGTCAAAAGACTCGTATCGATCGGCCCTCCAGGCCAAGCCTGCTGCACAGCCTGCTGCTCAGCCTCCTCCTCAACCTGCTCCTCAACCTGCTCCTGATGCACTGGCGGCATCTCATCGTCTTCCGGCTCCTCCTGATGTGGCCGAGACTCTCCGCGTCCTCTGTTATGCCTAATTCTACCGTCTCCTCCTCTTGTACGCACCACTGAAAAAAAAAAAAATTTAAAAAAAAAATTCACTGTGAACCGGTACACTTTTTTAAAAGTGTACCGGTATGTAATATGATACGCAGAAATCGTCTTTACCGGTACACTTTTTGTCAAGTGTTCCGGTATGAATATTCATACCGGTACACTTGAAAAAAAGTGTTCCGGTATGAATATGCATACCGGTACACTTTTTTTCAAGTGTACCGGTATGCATATTCATACCGGAACACTTGTTTTCAAGTGTACCGGTAAGGAAATCGAACCGGCACACTTCGAAAAAGTGTACCGGTATGTAAAATTGTACTTACTCGCTCAAATTCGCCGAACTCACACCGGAACACTTTTTTGACTAGGGTAAATAATGATTTTTTTTTTCCAGTTTTACATTATATATGAGGGTATATTTGTCATTTCAAATAGGATTGTTGGGGTAAAGTGAAGATTGTTGGGGTAGGAAAAAAATTTTTCGTTCTTTAGTCGCAAGTCACTATAGGTATATATTAATTTTGCTAATTACTTATATCATACTAATTCATACATATCCAAAACTATAAGAAGAAATGTCCATTCTAGCTGTCTTTTAAATTCTATAAGAATAAATATACTGTGTTACGAGTTTTATAAATATCGTAACACAGTATATAAGAAGATTGGATTAATTCATATAAATATCGTAAGTCACTTCTTCCATGTGACTAAGAAGATTGGATTGTCTGAATCGCAAGAATTTATATACTGTATTTAAAACTATAAGAACACTTCCAATCTTCCATGTGATAGTATATAAGACTCGTGATTTAGGCAATCAAATCTTCTATGTGGAGTATATAATCTCGTATTAATTAATTCATTATTTGTTATTTTTTGGTAGAATTATTTGTTAAATTTTTAATAATGTTTATTAGTTTAATATTTACTTGAGGAGTTGTTTTTTTGTCCAATGTGGATGGTTTTTGGGTCCGCCCTCATGATTCAACAAATTAGAGCCGATAGTTCAAGTGACTCTTTGTGTCGAAAATCTTTCTAATAATGATGGTCATATCACGTGTCATGTTGAATGCAACGAAAACTACAATATAAGTATATGGTGATTAAAAAAACTTCTGTTTGAAGTGGAGCATATAATAAATTGATGGCCACACACTAGAGAGAAAAATTATCGTGACAAGTGTGAGCAAAAGTCCTAAATTGGATGAAAAATTTAAGTGTTGAGCAATACTCCGTGTATATATATATATATATATATATATATATATATATATATATATATATATATATATATATATATATATATATATATATATATATATATATATATATATATATGTGTGTGTGTGTGTGAGAGATTATTTTAAAGTATTGAATAAATGTTTGTTCAACTCACACTTATTTGATTGCTCTTAGGCTAATAGTACATATTATGTAGATGATCTCATATACCAATGACTAAACAACATCATCTTGTTATTTTAATCTTTGAATTAAATATTAGATGACTTTTCAACTGAAAATTAAATTAATCTCTAAACCTCAAAAACCCCTTTGCTAAACACTAAAACAATGACCAATTAATTAAACAATCTAGATAAAGCCATTGCCATGTTAATGATTTACTATAGGTGGATGCTTAATTAGTAATGGCTTCATTGTCAAAAGTGCGGGCTTTATGCAAAACACAAAAGATGTTGAGGTAATATAAATTAGAATTAATAAAGTCTATAGTTATTTAAATTAGATCTTAGAGTAGACAAGTGGTGGACACGATGATTATGCTTCCTTTAACACTAACAACAAATTAGCTTTTGATTTGTAAATATTCTAATACTTGAAATTGTGAATTTGAGGAGAGAAAGATATAAAACAAGCTAGGTGATTTTAATTCATTTAAATACTTTTTACAATTCACAAAAAACATTATAAAATATATAATGTGGAATCGTGATCTGTGTACAAGTTAGGTGATCTTCCATGATCAAAATCCTTGATAACATTTACCTACCGACTAGTAGAGAAAGGAATTAATACTTCAATCTTTAGTTGGTTTGGTGGCTCAATTCTTATTACTTAATTTTGACTATGTTAATTAAGATATAGTACTTATAATCTTTAATATTCTCTTGTATATGAGATATAGTTAGATATGATTCCAAAGTAGATTATCGCAACCTCTCATATATGCATGCATGGCTAGATGCTTTCTGGATTTTTGAGGACATTAATTAAAGTCTACGAATTAAGATATATACGCCTTCACATTGTACACGAATGCTTTTATATAATATTGTATCTATCTCATTGATAGTTAGTTAGTTTGGTGATGATTGACGCTAAATTTGGTATAAATAGTCACGGTTTGAACATCAAGTGCGATTTGAGAGGACTTGAACCACTTGATGCTAAAATTGACATTCAAACCAAATTAAATAGTCAACTAGACCAGAGACGGATAATAAAAAAAATGTTGGACAACACATCGCCTATATCTAAGATTTTTTGGGATTGAAAATGCGTAGTTGCCGAATCTTAGACACCATATAATTGATTTTTTAAAAAAATATTAATTAATGTTTTTGAGACACTAGTTAAAAAATAAAAAATGTATAATCTATTTAAAAAAAAAAACTCTTTTCACTACAAAATTTATTACTACCTGCATCCCTAATTATAAGACTCTGTTTGACCACTGCACGTACGTCAATGCATAATTTTGATCACTAATATTTTTAATTGTCTATTAGTAAAAATTATAAAAATTTAATATTTTGAACATACATAAAAACAAATTGAACAATATCTTATATGTTAATACTTACATTTATATATTATAAAAAAAATACGGTCAAAAGTCAAAACAAGTAAATGAATAGTACATAATGCATAATTACACAACCCGTTGCACCCGCTTTAATTTGTGCTTCCATTTGCAAATGCATTCACCACTACAAAATGGTGGAACTGTAAGGTTTACTTTCCCTACTCTATCATTCATCATATACGGCTTTATTTTACTATTTCTTGCTATTAATATTTGACTTGTGAACATTGATGTGGTAAACGAATTTCAATTATGCTATCATCACTATTATTTTTTTTGACTAAATCATCACTATATATTGTGTTGAAAAGAATGTTGCCATATGGGTAAGGTGCGTAATAAAAAATTATTGGACAATAATATTATTTTTCTTGAAATAAGAGTAAGTTTTCCTCCAAAGCTAGTCATGGCCCATGGACGTGGAGTGGAAGTAAAGGAGAAACGGGTAATCCACTTTTCTTAGGGTAGGGAACTTGTTGCTTTCTACATGAATGTTTCGCTGCACAATAGGTTAAGAAAATTGTTCTTTAGGCTCCCTCGATTTCTCTTAGGCCCCTCAAAGTGTCGAAATTGTCCCTCAGATAATTTCAGATTTTACAATACGAAAACAAAGCATTACGGAAGTTATCTTTCGAAATGACTCAACCAAGGGAAATGTTTTATTTTTTTGATTTTTTTTTTTTGGATTTCGAAAGTTACAATCCGAATACGGATGATTTTGGAAGATAACTTCTGAAATAGACTAGTGTATCAATTTCTTGCATTTTTGTTGTTGTTGTTGTTGTTCATGTATATATGTTATGCATTTTTATGTATTTGTATGGATAAACAATTGTTGTGTTGAAGTTGGATTGATAGAGTTGATGGATCAATTTAGATTAGGTGTTGGGAGTGAGGCTAAAGTGATTTGTATTCAATGTGAAATATTTGACGAGGATGAAAATAAGGAATTAATTGCATTACATTTTGATGGTGGGGAATAAACTTAACAACCCCAACTTTGAGTTTGAACTTCAAAAAACGTAATTGAACACTACTATTCTGGTTTGCACTATATCTATCTATATGCATGCATTTTGGAATGTAGTATCCGAAACTTAGCGAGTTCGGAATTTATATTCCAAAATATACAGTAATTTTGGATTGTACAATTAATCCGAAGCAAACTGGGACCAAATTTAGCGATATTTTTGGAGGGTTTAGGAGCAATATGGGGTCATAAAGAGCAATTTTCATAGTCAGGGTATAGGATTGTGTAAATGGGCAGGCCCAAGATTGTTTAAAAATATATTTCTTAAAAACTACTATATTTTATTGAATTATTACTCTTCGCCCCTCCTAAGTTGGTAATAATTCTTCCTTGTCACCCCATCTATTGAGAGATGTTACTCGGTAGTATTATCTTACCGAAAGATATCTTTCGGTAATGTAAATTTTACCGTAAAATATTTTCAGATCCTGTAGTGTTTTTTTAATGTGAGCAATGCAGATGAGCACATACCAACCATCATATTAGTGTTAGATGGATTCTTGTCCCTCCCTTGATATTATTATGTGATTTGTAAAACTTTCCCCTTGAATCTTTTTCTAGGCATAGCATACGTATGGCCTTCACCTCTTGCTATATCATAACCTATTCATGCATCAAGTAATTTTTATTTTTTTTTAAAGATTCATGCATCAAGTAATTGATTTTTAAGTAAACGGTCAAAACAAATGAATACAGTAACATATATTTTTTCATTGGTTTTTTTCCTCATAATTTGTTTATTTTATGCCCACTAATCACAACTTTTTGGACAAAATCTATGTACAATTTTGGTACGAAATTTTCTCTTCTCACGCAAAAACGTGCAAAAAATTTCGATAAACGTTTACCGAAGTTTTTTTTAATGTAAATTTTTACACTAAATTTTTTTTTTGGTAAATGTTTACCAAAGTTTTATGCATATATTTGCGTGAGAAAATAAACTCGAGGGAAATAGAATTAATTTTTCTTTTGGTACCCACTAAGATGGGTCAGCACATTTCAAGCGGCCCACAAGCTTCCCAGGATCTGGGCTTTGCCAAAGCGTGGTGGCCTTCACATTCACAGGTTATATGACTTTTCACACCACCTGTGTTTATTAGGCACTTTACACCTTTTATTTCTTTACACTGTATTTTTTACATTTTATTTTAACTTTGATACATTGTACCCTAAAAATGTATATTTCTCAAAAAACGTGTATTGCTCATGGCCACTATTTTATGTGTTAACACGCGATTTTAACAACAATGATTGTCATGTTACTCTATGTGTTATAAGTTCATTATTCAACATACCACATCAACAAAAATATGAGCCTAATTAGTGGTAGAATTTTTTTTTAGAGATTCTTAATCCCAGGTCATGTTTCAGTCGTGAGTATGAAGAGGATTGTTTCTAAAAAGTGTAGTTCATCATTTAGTGTTTTGAACAATTTTCAATATATCATAATCATATGTCTGATTTGTCTTATTTCCACCACCACCGCACGATTACAAGACATTTTGACGCTTAAAGTAGAAGCTAAATTTGTAGCTTAAAAAAATGCGCATCTAGAGGCCTAGCATACGCAAAAACAAACTGGTGAGCTAGTATTAGTTTTTTTTTTTTAGGTAAGCTAGTATTAGGTTTGTGGATTTAAATTTGTGCGCATAGATCATTATAAAATACAAAACCCTAGTTGCAAAAAAATCAGACTCTAACTTCCATGTTTTCCAAATTTCATCACGAAGGAACACATGCTTTCCAAATAAGAAAGTACGAATCGGCCGCAAATAAGAGGCACATGCTTTCCAAATAAGAAATTACAAATTTGACGACACTATTAGAGACACGTGTTAGCATTCTTCTTATCCGTTTTCCTCCACTTTTTGTTTCATTCATTTTAATTTCTATATTTTCCTTTCCTCCATTCTTAGGTATGAACAAATGAGTTTAATATCTATAGTAGTAATAATAATAAACTAAAAATAGTTCTATTATCAATATTTGTCTAGTAGTAATTTTGAAGAGGTAGATAAGTTAAAAGTTGGAATCAAATTAAGCGAGAGAAGTGGGGGTTTGCTCCCTTATTGTGGTGCAATTTGGTCAAATTAGATTTTTGTTTATGTCAAAGAATTTGGCGGGAAACGTGCATTATCAACAATGTCAGGTTATTTCTAATTGTTTAGTGTTTATACTGACAATGCCACTCACTTATTTCTATTATTGATATTGTATGAGGTACTACTTAAATTATAAATAAAAATGTGTCAACAATTAATGTATTTTATATAAAATTTAGATTAAATACATTAATTTTTATTGATTTGTTTTTGCTTATATTTTAGAATAGAAAGAGTAAAATATAAATTTAGTTCTCATTTCATGATTGGTTTCGTAAAACATAACATTTAAGATAATATTAAAGTATGTTCAAAATAAAATAGACCATTTGAACTACTTGGATCACGCTCTAGATGTTCAATCGTTATAGGCACAAGCGGAGGTGTCTTGGATATAAACATGAATTAATAAGTGTTCCATCTAAATATATACCTTTATTTTATGAATCGGTGTTAATTTGTTGTTTTTGTTTGATTGGTTTTGTTTTTTTTATGTACGGTTTTTGAGCAAATAATTTAGCGAAACACCGGAACCCTTCATAGAAGGTGAGTAGTTATTCCTGCAATGATGCTGGGCTTGGACCGCTTCCATTGTATATGGGTTGGAGTACCCTTTGTACTTCTATTAATAAAATCTTTTTGCTTATATAAATAAAAATAAAAATGACTTACTATTTTGGCTGGGTTAGGTCCAAAGCGTGCGATGATTTAATAATGAATAGTATCTAGCAGATTTAACTTTTGTTGTATAGCTAGTTTCTATAAATATTGATTCACTGGCTTCTCTGCAGACAAACTGGTAGTGAGTTAAAAAAAAATTAATGAAGGTGATTTTCTATTAGAAAAAACAGCTATTTTAAACAATTAAAAACATATATAATTGTACCAAAAAAAACCCATATATTATGTGCATATATAAGACACATTTTTCATTTAGTGGATTTGTGCTGCAATTGCGGTATGTTACGGGATCCAAGCCTAGGTTGAAGCCTTGTCCCACTACATCTACTACTATACTTGAACATTCCTTAAATTATTGAGCAATAGCTTAATAAACCAAGCTTAGACATTCCATAAAATACGAGTTTCGTGCCATGTTCTGTAATCATTTCATTGGACATATATAGATGAAGATGCACTTGGTCAGAAATCTTAATTAGAGCTTGCAAATTAAGTACTAGATATGCATATGATGGTTAACATGTTCTTTAAATTTTGACATCCTAGATTCGGGCCTCATGGTTGGATTTTAAGTCTAAGTGGTTAAATCTTAGATAAATTATGAATTTGAAGAATGTTGAAAATTCACTACAAGAAAAACTGGATTTATTGGCAGAAATTATCCCTCACTAAGTGCCATTTTCCGCCACTACAAATTATATTAACTTAATAAATTATATTATGGTAGGTGGATATGATAAAGAAGAGAAAGCTGCAAGGGCTTATGATTTAGCTGCACTAAAGTATTGGGGGACATCCACCACTACAAATTTTCCAGTAAGTTCATCCAGTTAATTACTTAATTATTAGGCCATTAATATTGCCTGATTCAGGTTCAATTAATTAATTAATTGTCTTTCAGATAAGTAACTATGAGAAGGAAGTTGAAGATATGAAGCACATGACTAGACAAGAATTTGTTGCCGCCATAAGAAGGTAACCATTTTTATTTATTATATTATTATTTTGATAAAAATAAAAAAATAAAGTTGTTTAATCTAATCAATATCTCTTGATAAATTGCAGAAAGAGCAGTGGATTTTCAAGGGGTGCATCAATGTATCGTGGAGTCACAAGGTACCAAATCAAATACAACTACTAATTAATCAAATTAAGCTTTAGTTTATTATAAACTAAATTCTTAATTTTCTTTATTAATTTCTTAGTATATATTTATCATGATTTTAGGCATCACCAACATGGAAGATGGCAAGCAAGAATTGGCAGAGTAGCAGGAAATAAGGATCTTTACTTAGGAACTTTTGGTAAGCAAATTAATAATATGCTTATTTAACCTCCATGCATGCACAAACAAATAAAATTTGAAATAATAATTATAATTATAATTTATAGGTACTGAAGAAGAGGCTGCAGAAGCTTATGACATAGCTGCAATAAAGTTTAGAGGATTAAACGCAGTAACAAACTTCGACATGAATCGTTACGACGTGAAAGCGATTCTTGAAAGTAATACTCTTCCAATAGGAGGAGGTGCTGCAAAACGGTTAAAAGAAGCTCAAGCTCTAGAATGTTCTAGAAAAAGAGAACAAGAGATGATAGCATTAGGCTCTAGTACTACTTTTCAATATGGAGGAATTGGAGGAGAAGGATCTTCAAGTTCAAGTAGGATGCAATTACAAGGTTACCCTTTAATGCAATTTGAACCTTTATATGAGAGTAGTATTCAAGATCCGTCGTCGTTTAATCAGCAGAGTTATATTCAAACTCAGCTTCAGTTGCATCAACAACAGCAAAGTGGAGGATTTTATAATTATAATGGGAATTACAATATTCAGAATCAGCAGGGTTTGATGAATATGGGTGTCATGGAGAATAATGGTGGTGGAGGAGGGTATGTTGGGAATAATAATATTATTAACGTAGGTGGAAGTGGAGGGGAGGAGGTTGGGTTTGTTAAGGTTGATTATGACATGGCTTCCGGAGGTTATGGAGGTTGGTCAGCGGCCGATGCTTCAAATGTTGGTGCAGCTAGTGTTTTTACAATGTGGAATGATTTGACTAATTAAAGTGTTTTGGGTTTGAAGTTTGACTCTGACTTATATTGTAATGTCTCTGTTAACTATTAACTGAATATGCTCTCTAAGATGAGTTTAGAGTGTTCTCTATTATGAGGGGAAAGGGAAATGAGGGAACTATAAGCTAGCTAACCAATATGTGGTGCAACTAATTGCCATACAATTTAATTTCTTGTTCTTTTCATTTAATTTTTTGTTATGCTACATTTACATTATCACAAATGAATTACAAGAAAAAGGAATTAGGAGTTGACTGTTGATTAGTTTTATTATCTAATGTCTACTGAATGAGCTTCTTAATTTGATGGCTTTGCTGGATAATTGGGTCAATTATTGAAGTGCTAACCGACTACTATGTGCTAGTATTCCCATATGAGCTTGTGTACTCAAATTGTGATTTTTTTTCCCACCTCTCCCCCCCCTCCCCCCACCTAAAATTCCAACCTACCCTTGCATTCGAATTCTAGAATCTAAAATCTGTTTTTCTGATTTTAGATTTTAGAAGTCAAAGTAGAGGATATCAGGATGCAAAATATAAACATTAACATTCTATTGTATCATTGTAGTTGGGACAATTATCAGGGCCGGCCCAAGCCCAAAGCCAACAAAAGTAGGGCTTTAGGCCCCAAAATTATTGGGCAATTTGGGTCTAGAAATTAGGCCCCATATTTTGTATATATATGTTACTCCGTCTCTAAATAATTGTCGCAATTTGACTTTGTGCACTATTCATGCAAGCTACTTTGACCATATTTTTTTACTAATGTATAAAGATAAATATTAGCATATGAGATCTTGTTAGATTTGTCTCGATGAGTACTATCAAAATATCAATTTTTCATAATTTTTAGTAATACACAACTAAAGATATTAATGATCAAAATTGTGCATCGGCAAGTGTGCAGTTGTAAAATATGACAATTATTTTGGGACGGAGGGAGTACGTTATAAAGCATTGTAAACAATTGTAGTGCAGCCGAGCGGCAATATTTTCCCAATTGCATCAACATATCATGCGTTCAGTTCATACTCATGGCAATTTTTTACTACTTTATTATTATGAACTATTTTTGAAGGATTTGCTACTTTATCATTACCATTATAATATGCACCCAAATGTAATAAAATGTATCTCTCCTTAGCTTTTCTTCACCAGATTTATCAAAACAGTTCATAAAAGGTAAATAGGTTGATTTGAAATACCGTAGTTTTTTCCTGATGTTTCAACTTTATCTTCAAAAAATGGCATGAGACACTAGAATTATTGGAGGGCATGCATTTTTTATTTGATTAATTTAATCTCCTCTTTAAAATAACAAAAGAGAGTGCAGAAGCTTGCAGTTCGTCAAAAATGGTGAAAATGTTTTTCGAACTATTTACCAGCTCTCTTTTATAAAATATAATCATTAATTTATTTTTTTATAAAATATTATTATTAATTTAAAAAAAGGCCTCATATAATAATTTGCTTTAGGCATCAGAATATGTTGGGCCGGCCCTGACAATTATTCAATTTTTCCAATTAGTCTTTCAAACCACACAATGTAACATTGGTATTGATGCAAAACAAATTTGGTTTCCCTTCTTGTAGTAAATAAACTACCGCTAGGTTAGAGTTTATATTGTTTTGTATCGTGAACAAAAATAATCGAAACACATCAATTCAAATTTTGTGTAATAAAAAATAATACTACAGTAATAATTAATTTTGTTTCGTTATCATAATAATTAATTTTTGAGATTAATTGTTATGCATAGATAGTATAAAATATTTTTATACAAACATCTGATTAATTCAAGTAATACCATATTTATAAATTTATTTCTAAAATATCTCTTCAAATATTAACATGTCATGGTTACATTGAATACATGTGTAAAATTGTTTTCATTTCTTGACCAAAAAGTAATTTATTTTTGTTGTATACAAATTAAATCCTTAATTTTTTTTTATTCTGTTCAAGATTATTCACCCAAAAAAGAAGTCAAAAGAGATAGTAGATGATTATTATGCATTTGTCATTTATTTTTTTTATTTTTTTTGTACATAGTGTAAAATAATTTTACACTGTCAATCAATATCAATCGTATTTTCCGTCATATCATCCTATTTCACCCCACTTTCTTGACATGACATGGCAAAATGTGATGATGGTGTAAAAGGGCGCATATCAATTAAACTCTTTTACTTGCACGTTTTTGTTACTTTTCTTTGTCAGAACCAAACAAACCATTAGCAAATCTGAGTGGCGGCGAGAGATACAGTTAGAAGGGCCAGCCGGCCAGCAGCTCCACCGTCTTCGCTCTCACATTCGGTACGCTCTTATTCCTTAATCTCCATTTATTCTGTTTGATCCGATCTAATCATCAATTTAATCCATCACTAATCTTTGATTTAAACTGTTAATTAACCATTCCTTGGATATTTTTACTTTCTGAATTGAATCATCAATCATATCTCATTAGGTTAATCAAATCAATTTTTCATTGTTGTTAGAAATCGATTTAGAAGCATAATGGTGAAAGCATATAAACAAGAACACGTGTATAATCATCCATGGGAACGAGTAACCTCTGCATCATGGCGAAAATTCACCGATGCAGAGAACAAGCGAGTTTTATCGCATATTCTAGATGTAAACACATTGAACACAAGCCTTGATTCTTCCTCCGGGAAGCTTTACACAACACGCGCGATAACTGTTCGATGTCCGTGGCTTGTAAGAAGAATTATTGGTGAGGATATTTGTCATTGTGTTGAATCAACTGTTGTCGATGCAAAATCGCGTTCGATGAAGATTAGTTATAGGAATATTAGTATGGAGAAGTTTATTGAAGTGGAAGAGAATACTAGGTATGATCCGCATCCTGATAATCCGAATGGATGGACTGTTTGTCAACAGGAGACTCGGATTCGGATTAAGCCGCTGTCTGCTTTGGCTTCTATGGCGGAGAAAGTTGAGCAGCGATGTGCTGACAGGTTTCTTCAGAATAGTGCCAAGAGTAGAGATGTTATGGAAAGAATTTGCAAATATCTTGAGGCTGAGTCTAGCTCATTTTCTTTGTGATTCTCTGCTATGTAACTTCGGATTTGGATTCTCTGCAGACACAAAGCTCAATAAGAAGATCAGATGACTCGTATTTTGCGATGTATTTTAAATTGATTTGGTGAAGATAGTTAGTTAGACTACGAGCCGTTTGATTTTTATATCTAATGGTTAAGATCTTTGTGTGACTGTGTGGTTTCTATGATCTAGGTCACATGACTCTCTTGTTCATGTTTGGCACTTATCTTTTGAAGCATTGATTATGATTACAGGCTATATTATAAGTGATTATTTGTGATGGCTTATCAAGTATTCCTAAGGAATAGAATTGTGTTTATCTGTTTTTAATAATTTTGGCAATAGATGTTGGTTTGTTTTCCATGTCAATACTCAATGTTGACAGTGTGAAGAGTGGAAATGATGTTATAATTGATTACTAAGTGTGTTATTTGGTTCTACAGTAGCGTAAGCTGATTTTGATTACTTAGAGCTTTTGCATTTCTCTTTACTTACTCAACAAATGTAAAGAATCTTCTGGATTTTCTGAATGGCTGGGAGTTTTCTGTGTGTGTGAGCTTTTGCATATGGATGCTTAAAGAGTCTTTATCTTCCATTTTTGCCTTGATAGAGATTAACTTCCATTGTATTGTGGTAGCTTTTCAACTATCGGGATGAGTTTCGTAATTTCAAATCAGATGCAGAATCAAGGCATTTGAATAGTGAGATTTTGATTGAATCATTTGCCAATTTTTATGAGATTTTAATAGTGAAATAACCTCTAAAATAAAAAAGGTGAGATAACCTTGTGTTGTGTGACAATTCTAGAGTGTAATAGTAGTGGAGGTTGTGTATATTCACCACTTTTATTTACCATTAGATTGAGCAACTCCGTTAGATCTTGATGTACTCTCTCTCTCTCTCTCTCTCTCTCTCTCTCTCCCCCTCTCCCTCCCTCTCTCTCCCTCTCCCTCTCTCCACACACATACACTATTGTCTCAGTTCTTTTCTCATTGCTCAACTCCTCTTTGTATTTTCCGAATTTCAATTGTATGCAAGTAGGGGTGGGCATTGGTTTGGTTTTGGAAGAAAATCGAACCGAACTGAATCAAACTGTTTTCAAAATTCATAGTAACCAAACCGAACTGTTTGTCTTTGGAATGAACCGAACTGAACTGTTAAAGTGGTTCGGTTTTATGGTTTTGAACCAAACCATAACTAATTTTTCACTAAAAATAACTGAACCATTAAACCAAACTGAACTGAACCAAACTGATAACAATGAACCGAACTGAACCCTTAGTTATGGTTCAATTTTTTTTGGTTTGGTTCGATTTAGTTTGGCGGTTCGGTTTGGTTTTTGGGTTTTTTTGCCCACCGCTATATGCAAGTCAACCAAAAAACAAGTTTGAAACGTACTCTCTAATTATGATATGGGTATTCCATTGTTTTTCTAAAATAAGTGAAATGGGAACCTTTCATTAGGGGAGTCAAATTCAAAATTGGAAAGAATAAGAAACGGTGATTATAGACAGAACTTGGTTGACTCTATCTCTAACATTGTATCGGCGAATGTAAATATTGGTTAGTTATAAAAGGAATCGAACTAATCTTTTCATTGCATTGCGTATTGGCAACAATGTCAACGTTTGAGCCTTTGAAAACAAATGAGTAAGGGAAAAGGAGATGGTTGAGGAAATGAAAAAGGGGTAGAAGTGGGAGTATATTTGCCATAGAGGATGTACCATTTCATTGCATTTGGTATCCAAAACAATTTGATTCTTGATATAATTTATGTGCGCGTGTTTCTTTCCTCCGCAATTTTGCTTTAGAAATCAACAACGATAACTTCATTACTCAATACAAGTACAATCAGTCACCATAATATATTTAAGTGTATGTCACGATGAACAGTGAGATTGAAAAATCATACATGGAGTAATTGTCAATTTTAACCGCTTATCCAAACAAGCATTAAAATATATTACCAATTATCATTTTGATTTCTTGAAGATAAACCCAGTTTAATATGTGAAAATTAGTTAGCTCAGGCAATTCCAATATGTTGTTATCTAGAGAAATTCAATAATAGCCATAAAAACCATAATAATATACAATCTACTCATGTCTATGGATCCTTCTGTAATCAACTGTCAATTGCACATACCATTTTGACATGTACTATTACAGAGATAGATAAGGAACAGAAAATATAATGCTAACACCACCAACTTCCACCAAACTAGCAGAGATTTAAAGACTTAAAAACACGGGCATATATTTTCGCCAATCAAATGAAATGCAATCTCTCAAACTGCAGAGATAATACTCCAAGTCCCCCATCACATATAAAATTATAATAAGAACACCATTAAAATATGCAGGAAACTCGGATCATCTCATGATGATATTGAGCATAACAGGAGACATGAAACTTTACGACACCAAATCTAGATCTTGTCAAGCTTCTCAGCCTTGACAACCGGGTTTGCTTTTGCTATTGCATCCTTTCCAGCAGTGCGATAATCAAATGGACAATCATGTTTGTCTGAGTATCGATGTACAGCACAGAAAAGGTTACCACACCGACAATTAAATCCTGTCAAACCAACCCGCTTATTACAGTTGGTACACCGTTTAGGACCATCCTTGGGCTTCTTCTCCGCACTCTCCTCTGAACCGGAAGCAACTAACGGTTGGGCAGAGATGGTTTTGGGCTCCACTGAATCAACTGATATCTCCACATTGGCAGCAATAGCAGGTTCAATTCCACTGCTGCTTGATGACCCGTTCATAATGTTCTCGATGGAAGAAGCTGCAAGAGTGGCCTGCTCCTGTTTCAGCATCATGTCTTTGTGGCACTTAGAGCACATGTTCTTGGTAGCTGCACTTCCAAAAAATCCACAGTTGTTGATGCACAACATAGGACCTTCTGGGGCTGCTTCACATCCAGTCTGTTCATGGTCCATCTTTTTTCAACTTTCCTGCACAAAAGAAATTTAAATACTAAACAATCTAAACATAAATCGGTTGCCAAGTTAATAATAAATGTCCTGAGCATACACAACATCAAAGTATGCATATTAACCAATTAATATATGTACTAGCATAAACGTCAAATAGGAGCATCCTTTCCAGATAAGTATTGTAAATAAACCAAATGAAGCTTGGGTCAATACATGAGCTCTTAAACAAGGAAGAACAAAGAAATCGTGTCTTGATTATCTCTTTAAGCATGCATATGCAAAAACTAATATACAAAGATAACAACCAGTTCCTGGTTCTATTGAAAGCACACGAAAATAAAGAGGAATGATAAAAAAAAAAGTGTGCACAATTAAACATTTCAACCTTACAAGCTTAGCGGGTGCTAGCTAAATGAATCAAATTCATCAAACAACGCTTTCAAAAGAATGAAAACACAATACATTAAAAGTAGAACAGTCTTAAAACTCCCACACACAGCTTAAAACATATCGATGAACATAGAAAACAAGCTCAAGAAATGTTATAGATAATGTAAATCGGCGAAATATTCTCATATTTGTCGTACTCATACACCTATTTGATTCATTCATTAAATCACAAACATTCTCAGATCATATAAAATAAATCATTATTGTTAGAACTGTCAGAACCTTATTATACCAACCAAAACAAAACAACATTAAAAACAAGATCATTTGAAAAAAGTAAAATAACAAAACATGTCATCTACCAGTTGACTAACATGAAAGAAAAAAGTTTGATCAAAACTTCTAAACATAAACAAAGAAAAATAATAACAAATCCTTATAACGTTCAATTATTAATTATCACCATAATTCAAAACTTAAATTTATAAATTATAACAAAATCAATAAGCTAACTAACCCCAACATAAATCTGCATGTATTATTATCTCTAATTTTCCCCTCAACCTCAAAACTAATATTTATTCAAAAAAAAAAAAAAACCTCAAAAATTTAAAATAAAAAAAAAAACTGTACAAAAATATATCTAACCTTGTAGCCAGAAAAAAAAAAGTAAAAATTAATTGAAGAAACCAAAAGCTTCAGGTCGATCTACAAGATCACAATCGAATCGAAAAATGATCAAATTGAAAGAAAAAAAAAAGGATTAAATTAAATAATCAAACAATTAAGAAAATTAACAATTAAAACAACAAAAATAAAGCTAATAAAAATTACAAGAAAAAGAAAACCGAAGAAATAGAGAAATTCTTGAAATGGAACCCTAACCTTTTGGTAGATTTGGGATCGAAGAAGAGAGAGAAAGAAATTGAAATGAGTGTTGTAAGTGTTGATTTTTTTTTCTCTCTCTCTCTCTTCTATTTTTTTTTTGTGTTTGAAAACTTTCTTTCTTTCTTTCTTCTCTTTGTTTTGCCAACGAAAGCTCTTTGGTGGTGATTGGTGGCGACGTGGGTAATGGTTATTGGGGTGTGAGGTTTATTGTTGAATTTACTATATTGTCCTTTTTGGTGATGCTGTTGGCGGTTTTGCTAGGTAGAAATGTTTGGAAGGTATGGGTATGATGGTCCACCTAAATATTTTATGGAGTGTTTGTTACGTTAAATTAAATTAAGTGGAAGATTTGGTGAGGGGGTAAGGTTTTTATTTTTTTTCTATGGGATGAAATGAAACTTTGGTTAGGGGTAAGGTTAATCATGCGAAAACACATGTAACTTTTTTTAATAAAAAAATAAACAAAATTAAATTTGTAGTAATTTGGTGGCGACAATTATTTACGTAAGTAATGATTATTTATCAAAATTTATTTATCTTACATTATAAAACTTCCTCTATTGAACTAAAGGATTAAAAGAAAAAATCGGTTGATTTCTTAAATTTGGCTGTTGAATATAGACTACAATTCTTAGTTGTCAATATGAGGCGGTCCAAATTTTAAAATATACAAATTTTTTCTATTTTAAAAAGTTAAAATTTAAATTGTAACAAAAAAAAAAGTTAAAATTTAAATTATTCGATATCGACTTAACGACCACAAAGAAAGAGTATTGATATGTGAATACATGAAAATATTGACGGTAAGAGTCCAATCTCATTGAATAGGTTTTAAGTTTTTTTTTCTTTCTCTCCTTGTTTTGTAATTTATGTTATATTATGTAGTCGTTTTAACAACTTTATTTAAAAAAATTGTACATATGACATTTTGTTTACATCTACTGTTAATTTAATTTGTTAGTTGAAAATAGTCAACCATTAAATTAAGTTTAGTCAATGTTCATATAGTCGAATTCGAGCAAGCTGAAAACTTTTTCAAGTCTAAAGCGTCTCACAAAGACCATGATTGTGTTAGAGTTAATAAAAAAAACATGTGGACGTATGGAAGTTGCCAATTCAATTATAACACTTGTGTGGGTAGGATAGGTAGCTCAA
This sequence comes from Trifolium pratense, assembly GCF_020283565.1. Classification (NCBI taxonomy): domain Eukaryota; kingdom Viridiplantae; phylum Streptophyta; class Magnoliopsida; order Fabales; family Fabaceae; genus Trifolium; species Trifolium pratense. Next base: position 53,953,344 of record NC_060065.1, on the reverse strand, counting down.
CTGCTTAAGCTAGTTGAGCTAAGAGTTAAGAAGCAGGAGATCCAGGGTTCAAGTATTTGCAAAGGAGAAAAAAATTAACATAACATTGTAATACTAACAACATTGCTTATAAAAAAAAACTATAACACTTGTGTGTGAAGGTAACCGAGAGTATGCTAAATTTTTTAGAACTAAAGTCTGAGAAGGTAATAGAGAGATACCTAAATTATGTACAAGAGTTTGAGAGAGAAATTATGGAAGAGAGGAATAAGACAAGCCAAAACTTTGAGAGAAAGAAGTTTGGAAGAAGAAACAATTACAAGTTTTAAAGATAAGAGATGTTGTTGGACTAAATGATGAAATAAGTATCAGAGAAACCGAGATAATAAGTCTTGTCGTGATATATTTGTGAATTAATTTTTTGTGATATTAAGCATTTCTCTTGACTAAAAAGCAAATAAAATATGATCAATAATGGTTTATTTAAAATTAAAACTCAAATTCACTAAAATAATTTTTCTTTCTTGCACTAACCCTTTGATTCTCAGAAAAATGATGTTCTAATATTTCAAAATTCGATAATGCTATAAGTAAAATTTAGCAAAAAATTATTCTCACCAAATGATTCATGTTTTAGTGGAGCTCATCGACCACTATAACTCAATGACTTGATTAACAAATTTCTATTTTGAAAATGAGATATTTCTAATGGTTTCATCTCTTGATCTTCTTAAAATATCCACATAGCCGTTCAAAGACTGCTTATTTGGGACCCAATGCACAACAAAAAAAACAAAGAGAAAAGAACTTAGGAAACAAACAAACAAAGCAATGCCCTGTCTCAATGTACATATGTCCCACTTCCAACCAAAGAAAGCATAAAGACGTTGCAATTCCAACGTATACATCCATTATCACAATTTAAAAAATTCACCTAGCATGATTAAAGTGCAAACAAATAATGTAGTACTATTAATTAATTTCAATTCAATACGGTTGAGCCTATAAATTGGCTAGCATTCTTACTCTTTCCACATCACAAACTAATTAGTCTTCATTCTTCAATAAGATCTCTATAATTCTAAGCTATCTAATTTTGTTGCTAATATTTGAAAAATGGCACACATTAGTAGATGCAACATGAGCAAGGCGATATTGTTGATGGTGTTCCTTGTGGTACTATTGTTGGCTACCGAGGTGAGGGCACAAGATGGCGAAGCCGCGGTATCACCAGCACCATCACCGGATGTTGGAGCTGGATTTTTGGTGACTTATTCTGGATCATTTGTTTGTTCTTCATTGCTCTTCTCCCTTGTTGCTCTTTTCTCCCATTAGATTGGTTGTACATTTACATGTTATTTTTTCTTTTTAAGATTCAATTCTCCTATATTTTTTTTCATTTTGATAGGATGTGGTAATCACATTCTTTATTTACCCCCCATAATTATTGGTTAGGGTGTTATTTATTTACTTGTGGCTTTGAGTCTCTCTTGAGTCTCTCTTTTTTGTCTTCCTTTCTTACAGAGACAGTGCAATTTGAGAAAGCATTTCACACTGAAATTATACAACTCATTATTGTAAATTCAATGACCATGTCAAGAATTTAGATAATAGGACTCATTATTGTAAATTCATTTGGACCAAACAGGGGATTTAACTTATTTAGATAATTTAACTTATTTAGATAACTCTTGCACCGTGGAAGGCCATATGCTACTCTTCCACCCTACACCGAGCCTATAAAGTTGGTATCAAATGAACACTTGTATGAATAGTTATAGATATATTTCCTTAAGTTAAAATGGACAGACCATAAGTGTTGATTTGGTCCAAGACCAATCACTTATTTCATAAAAATTAAATTCAATGCAGAAATTTAACACATACTTTTTGATACTCAACCAGTTAAATAACATCTCTGATAACTACGACCTGAACTACACTTAGGAGTAGAGCTATCAAGTGGATCGGCCTGCCCAACCCACCTCAGCCCGATGGTCCAACACATATAAAGGGGCTTTAGTGGTTCAGTCTGTTTGCTTCATGGGCTGCTAAATTGGGCTCGACCCAATTAGTAATGGGTCAGGTGGCTCGATGAGCTGACCCGACTAATTTCCATATTAATTTTTTATTTAAAACAAAAAGATGTAGTGAACAATAAAACTACATATCGTGCAAATTATTATCCATCAAGGTCTCCCTCAATAACATTTTTCTTATTAGAGATTATATCGTCATCCTCCGACTCATTGTTAATAACTTTTAAAGTTGGATCAAAATCATCTGATGTTGAAGCTTGAGATACAAAGTTTGTTGAAGCTTTGATGAAAGTTAGGGTTCTTTCAACAATGAATAGAATAATATGAAAAAAGAGGTTATGCCATACGAAAATTCAATTGTACCCTTAAAAATCAGGGAAAATTTTGAATTTGTCAATGAGAATGAGAACCATTAGAATGCAATCTACTTTTCTAAATTTTTTCTTAAAAAAATGTTTTCTTAATGGGCCAGCTCAGACCGATCCATAATACATATAGGTCCGATAGGTCGGCCCAAAAAAATACAGTCATTTTTTTCTGTATTTTTTTTTTAAGTTTGACACATCTTAAAATATAGGGGACATTGGTCTCCCCAGAGAGACCCATTTTTTTTATTACTAAAAATAAACGATATTCATTTATTCAAATTGATGGAGTACATCGACACAATATAAATTTAAATTCGTCAAAAACAAAAAGGGTGAATCTGCGAACAAACTCACAACATTCATGTTAATAGCATAAGACGACAAATTACATAAAACTACAAATATGACTATATTGAAGTGTTTGGAATATCCATACCTCTAAATCGGTAGCGTTAATGACACAAAAGTGAACATTAAATTTAAATGAATTTGCACTTATTAATGGCTTTTTCTTGTGTACTACTAGTATGTTAGAATTCCCACTTCATTGTATCAAGAAATAATCTGAATGCAAAGTTTATACTTATTTTAATAAAAAATCCATGGCTTTGACTCCACGCAGTTATTTCTTAAATAAATTTATAATTTATAATAATAATGAAGGTAAAAAATGCACCATCCTTGTCTTCCAACACAAAAGAAAAGCATTATTCATGCATTTTCACAATGATATAAGATATTACTTAATACTAATTGAGGGCCACTTGTATAATGAATAGATCATAGAAGTTTATATCACATAGATCATTTATAGAAATTTTTAGAAAAATTAAAAATTATTTGATATGTTATTGAGTGTCAGTATTTAATAAAAACTGATAAACCGTTAATTTTGATGGGTCTCGATAACATATCAAATAATTCTCAATTTTTCTAAACATTTTTATGGATGATCTATGTGATATAAACTTTATGAATTTTATAAAATTATAATATTACCAAACAATCATGTGTGTGTAATTGGTATTATTATTTTACTTTTCAAAACCTCTTTTCACAGTCAAATTATTGAAAATTAGCGATTATTTGTTGGTATAATAATTTTTTTCACGAGCAACGACATTTCTCATAATTAAAATATTATTTTTTGTGTATATTCGTCCTGATATTTTCCTAATTAAAAAAGGGTCATGCTAACCGGTGCCCCCGAGTCACTGGTTAAGGAAACCAAAAAAAGAAAGTTTTGAAAAGAAAATAACACTTTTTAAACTTTTGAGGAGTTGACTGCACAAACTCCAATGCCAAATTACTATTTTTGCATCTTTAACCAGTGCCCCGGGAGCACTGTTTAGCATTTTCCATTAAAAAATAGTGAGAAAAGAAAATGAAATTGAATGATAACATTAAGATTAATAAAAAAAAAAAAGAGTATAGTAGTACTAGTAGCTGCGTGAATTTAATTTAATTCATTTGCGTCTTCTTGTTCTAGGTATTAAATTATCCCAATTGTTGAGAATTTTGACCTAACACAGCATCGATGGATTCTCAAGTGATGGTTGCACTTGCTCTTTCACTTGTTGGTGGTCTCAGCACTTCCATCGGTATCTATATTATAACTTCATTGTCTGCATTTTCATTTTCAATTTCAATTTCAATTTTGTGTACTCTGTTATCTTCATTTTTAGTGTTCAATACAACTCTCAATGAGAATGCACATCACATGTTTTAAGCTTATTTTCATAAGCTCTATAGGATAGCAACATATAGCTAATGAAAATAAAATTATAAGTTCTGTTTGGATAAACAGCTTATTTGCAGCTTATAGCACAAACACTTATGTATAAGCTTCCATAAACTATTTTTATAGCAAAAGATAAAATAAAGGTAAATTATTTTTATATATATTATGAGCTGTTTTCATAAGCTATATTGGACAACTTATGAAAATAAGCCGAGAAAAACTTATGCAAATTGTCTCTCTCAAATAGTCTCACAAAACTTATGCCAGTAGATAAGCTCAAATAAGCCAATCCATACAGGCTCATAGCTTATATGAATAAGTTTGACTGTATTTTGTTTTTTGTTATAGAAATAGCTTATACATAAGCACTTACATATATGATAAACACTCATGCTTTAATAGAGTTGTGTACTATTTACATCATCAATAGTCAATACCTCTAGTGTTCCTGAACAAATAACAAATGGTGTCGAGTCAAGATCATCCCGTATGTAAGAATCCACAGGGTTTATTTTATAAGGAGAATTAAACGGGACAAAGTAAAAAAAAGGATTATTTTATTTCCACTAATGGAGTGGAACCATTGAGAATTTAATAGAACAATGTACCACCTTAACTTATTGTTGTTTTCGCTCTTGTGGAAACTGGAAAGACAGTGTCTTAAAGACACTAATATCGTTGCTTGATGGCCAAAATCTTGAGATTTAGCAGCTGATCAGTAGTTTTTTTTTTTAATTGTTTTCATTGGGCTTTTATTATGTTTTTGTAATTTGAATCTAAGTTATCGTCGTGAAACAGGTGCGCTTTTTGTTATTATCAATCCAGCTCCCAATTTGAAGATGCTTGGGCTATTACAGGTGCGTTGGTTCATTTATAATCTGTGTCCCTCACTTTTGTCCATGTGATCAATTTTGTCAATCATGGACAATAGCGGTTTGTTTAAATCCTGGCATAGCATTAGTGTTACAGCGCCACTATTTGACAATATTTTTAACTAAATAGCATATTGCGAAACAATTCCAATTTGTTCAAATTCCACCACACTGTTGCGCTAGCGCTATTTAACAAAACTTAATGTGATTTGGTTACTCTGGTCTGTTTCTAAAAATATTTATTTCCGTGAAGGGTTTTGCTGCTGGTTTGATGCTGAGCATATCATTCTTTGATCTGGCTCATAATGCTATAAACTCACTGGGATTTTTGAAAGGCAACCTTTGGGTAAGCAGTTGCATTTGAGTTATCATAAAGTAATCTAGCAGTAACAATTTGTTTTGCACGTCGTCTTCTCTCATGTTAGTTCTGACCAAAATCTTCTATCTTCTCATTTGTGTAGTTTTTTGCTGGTGTTATATTCTTTGCCTTTGTAGCCAATTTTATCCCGGAGCCAACACTTACTCCCACATCAGAAGTAAAGACTAGAAAGGTTTGAATCAATCAGTTTCTTAGAAATAATAGCTGTTATCACTGTTGCTGCAGCTACTCTATATACTACATAAATATAAATTTTTGATAGATATGATGGCATTCTTGAATTAGAAAAAAGGGGATGAAGGAGGCAAGGATAATTTGAAAAAGCACCGGCAGCAAGTTTTATTCAGTGGGATTATTACAGCTGTAGGTAGGACTCTCTGAGTACTTTTAAACCTAACGTTTTCCTTACAAAGTAGTTCTTGTTGGAACAAAATATTATAAGGGTAATATGAAAATTAATTTTCTTTTGAATGTTCAAATAATATTGAAGGGCTAAAAATTCCATGCTAAATAAAGATTTGAGTATAATAAAGAACATCAATACTCATTTTCCATATTGCCTATTGTTCATTGTTTCTTTAAGTTTTACTAATATAGTTTTCTTTTTGTTCATTTCATAGGCATAAGTTTACACAATTTTCCCGAAGGAATGGCTGTATTCCTTGGATCCATGAAGGTATCCAAAAACTTATTGATGTCATATGGGTCTTCAAATTTTATCATTAATTGTTGAAGGATTGCTTTAGCTTATATCCATACCAACATGTCTGTTAATGCCGCTTCAATTTGATTTTCTAACATGCTTTCGTCCATAGGGCCTCCGTGTTGGCATCAACTTAGCATTGGCCATTGCTCTGCATAATATCCCAGAGGTATAATTTTTCTCATGATAAAACCTGTTTTACTCTTGATACATTAGTTTTGTTTGAGTAGTGCAATTAATAACAGAGGAAAATCACCGTTCCTTGTGGTTTATTGTTCCATATTCTGAGTTTCACATAAAAAAATTATTTTTCCCTACCCACATTATTAATGAAGAGACACATATTTTTAAGATGTTATATAGGTCTTATTGTAATTTCAAAAATCTTCTGCTTTCTAGGGTGTTGCTGTTGCACTTCCTGTTTATTTTGCGACACAAAGGTAATAACTTTTAAAGTCTCTTGTTGGCTCAAGCTTTTAAAACATTTACAGGTTACAATTGAAAATTGAGCTTATGAAATACATAAATAGTGAGCTTAACAAAGATGTATGTGAAGTAAACAGGCTGACTGTGAAATATATTTTCAGTGGCTCTGAGAAGATGAAACTGGAGCTTTCATCTAAATATAGATTGTACTCTGAAGGTTGCCAATGTATATAATTGCCATTTTCAAAAAACTTCACGTGTGGCAAAACCTTTTCATTTATGGCCATAATGCTACTGTTTCACTGTGAAGAAGGCTATTTCGTTTTATTTTACTTCAGCATAAAAAAATTAGCATTAAACAGAAAATAAATTATAGTTTGTATTTGGATTTAAGTGCTGTTACATGTACAAGTAAAATAGGTTCTGACGAAATTGGGTTGCAGAGGATGCAATGATATGGGTGCATTTGCAAATTTCAACATACTTGATGTCATTGTTTTGTAAAATAATAACACATGGAATTAATAATTAATCTTGAAGCTTGGTTTTTGTTACTATGTAGTTATGTCAATTAATATGTACTTGAATTTTAACTGTTACTTTTGTTTATTTCTTTGTTCTGGACATGTCTTAGTAAATGGCAGGCATTCAAATTGGCAACACTTTCAGGCTTTGCTGAACCCTTGGGTGTTATAATCGTAGGTATGTCATCTGCTTTATGTTGCTTTGCACAACATCCATATTTCCTTAAGTTCAAGTGAATCACTTTTTCCTATTTCACAATTCTGCCCATTGAATCTTCCTCTCTCTACTCCAGAGTAGGTTTTTATGCTTCAAGTATGTAGGTTCATCATTTTTTGACACTCAGTGTTTATTAGATATGTGTGAGTTACTCAGTTGAACTTAATGATTTCCTTTTCTTTCTCTGTAGCCTATTTATTCCCTAGCAGCTTAAATCCTGAGATTCTGGAAGGCCTACTTGGATCAGGTTTGCAGTCATATAGCTTTTCGATGTCACGATGGGATTTTCAGCATTTATATTATTATGCTAACTGGTTCTATGTTAATTACAGTTGGCGGAGTTATGGCTTTTCTGACCCTTCATGAAATGCTGCCATTGGCTTTTGATTATGCCGGTCAGAAGCAATCTGTCAAGGCTGTATTTTTTGGGATGGCTTTCATGTCTGCGAGGTAATAATCTCATTTCGAATGAAAGTTTATTTCAATATATAATAATATTGTTTGACTTTTTTTGGGGGGGTAAAGTATATGATCCATCTGAGTGAATTGAAGTGACTAGTGAGTAAATTATTGTGCATGTTAACTAGCAACTATCAATGATGAGTATTGCATGCTGCAAAGTGAGGAAACGGAAATTTTATTGTGGAGACAAAAAGTGTTGTTGAGAGAGTCCCACATCGGATGGGATATGACCTGAAAATTATTTGATAAGTGGGAGACATCACTCACCTTACAAACCGATTTTGTAGGGGTTAAATTAGACTCAACCCAAATTCTAAAATGGTATCAGAGCCTATCCATGACTCACTGGGCCACCCGCTATCGGGCCAGTTGGGTCACACACCAGATGTTCAATCCTAGTCCTAGTCGTAAGGAGGGTGTGTTGAGAGTTCTACGTCGGATAAGTTATGACATTCAAATTTGTTTATAACTGAGAGACATCCTTCACCATAAAAACCGGTTTTGTAGGGGTTGAGTTAGACCCAAACCAAATTCTAAGAAATGCAAACACTTGGCTTTGTAGTATTTAGTAGTTCTGAAATTTACTACATTCTATGTTTTCATTTGTTTCTTGAGCCTGAAAAAAACTCAGCAGAACTCAGCAAGAATTTACCAAATTCAAATCAAAAGTGGTTGTAGGATAAGTCGACGTGGTAAGGGGTCTACTAATTTATCCAAGAGTTGATAATAATGTTGACTTATTCTTGCAAAAGAATTGTGAGTCTTTAGTAGGTCCCAATTCAAAAATGCCTGTATTCCCAGATTTGGTACAAATATAGTCAAAACATGATTTATGAGAATTAAGAATAGGCAACCTTATGACTAGGAGTCTTGGACTTGATTGCTACCTCCTTGTTCATCAGATGGATGTCCTTAAATATTGAAATGAAATTTCGTATAAAAACTTCCAAAATCTCTGGCTATTATTTCTGTCTGCTTTCCTCCCCGTCACTTGTGAAGTGTGATATCCCTCTTCACTTCAGAAGCGGAAAAATTGGATGATATCTCTTTCTGTTGCTTTTTTTTTTGCTAGCAAGTTCTTCTCTAATTAATGTTACTGGATGTGCAGCCTGTATTTTCTAAATATCAGCTTACCAGAGGAGATAAGCTTGTAGATGAGAACAAACTCTTCTCTTTTCGTAATTCATGAGCTCCACAGTATCATCCTGGTGCGTGTCTTCAGATTCTATCGCCGATTGCAGCAAAATTACTTCAGTAGGAGTCTCACAATTTGTCCGATGACAATAACATACAGCCATCTGATGAGGTTAGCATTAGATATATCAAAATTGAGGGATACAATCCACTTATGATTGTGGTTTCCCCTAAGAATGTAAAGAAAATTAGAGAATAAGATTGCTGTGTAAAATTTTTTAGGCGACCATCAATCATGTATCATGAAATCAAGGTCAGACTTTAAATTGCAAAGTTGACTGATAATGTGTTATGTTCATTTATTTCTGCCTAGATGTATAAGAAACAATTATAAACAGCTACTGGTGAAAAGGTTCCTCTTAAGCCAGCGTGCCTCAAGCATTCTTCCTATGCTACCGGTATTAAATTGGGAGTCGCTGAATTTGTCCGATTTGATTGTATTTTCCATGCCCCTGTGCTATGGCTGCTTTGGCAATACGTTATGTTCTTACTTCTCATGTATAAAACGCCTTATGTGAGCCGAAAACTGCATTTGGTTTGAAATCCGCCCTTTTGATTCTCTAAACTCGTTACCAAATACTAGTATTAATTTAAGAATTTGGGGGGAAGAATATATATAATAGTTGCAACTATGCAGCATCTATTGAGGAGCTGACCTGAGAATTACATTGGCTAGCTTCAAAGTATTGGTGCAGGTGCAACTTTCTTATTTTTCAAAAGAACCGTCTTTTGTAGCGCAAAGTCTAGAGGAAGAAGTTAATATAATTTTCTCCGCTCGAACGAGTAAACACCGGTGTTTTTAGTCTTAACTAATGATCCGAAGTTTGAATTTTGACTTGAAAGTGCAGTAATGTTAAAACTCTTAAAAAGAAGAATTTCATTCTTTGTGTTGCTATCTGATGTGAGTGCTCAATTTATTTATTTATATATATATATATAAAAAGAAGCATGTGTTTGCTCTTTTTGTTTATAGTATTTGAAAGCATTATAAAGTAACAATAAAACAAAAATGTTAGATATGAAGATCAGCTTCAAATGGCAAGTCTATAATATAGTAATGCAGAATAAGATTCACATGCAAACAGTAACAAAATCTGTGTCTACGTTATGTCTTTCTAAATATTACTCAAAAACAACAATATACTTTTATATTGGCAAAAAAAAATAAAAGACTTTTTAGAATATTGTCCAAACCCATATAAACTGCCAAATAAATATCCATTATTGTGCCTCTTGATATTTTTGGACAAAAATTTGTGCCTATGCAGTACTTGTAGCTTTTATGTTTTGAAGTAGAGAGCAACATTTTTTTTTCCTTTTTTTTGGTATAAAGTCTCTAGCAACTTTAATCACATCATTTGTAAAACATTTGCACTAGATTTTGGAAATACATAAATGGATGGGTTTCATGCTTTGGAAGTGCTTTTGGGTTTGAGAAATGCATCAACACAAGATTTTTCAACAAATTATTACATAGTGTTAATTAAAAGCTTAATCTTTTTACGACCTAGTTTCATGGCACAATAATCTTATATTTTCTTCAATGGAAAAGAGTTAAAAAATTTAATATTTTTTTATCAATTTTTTTATGATAGGCAAATTATAAGTTATTTTATTAAACTGGTGTAGTGCAAGTGGTAAAAAATTTGAGTCCTTTAAACATTTTACTGGCTTGTATACAACCGATATTAAAGGAACTAAAAATAAATTTGTCGGTTGTTTTAATGTGACCAATTTTTTTAATTTTTTGTTTACCACCGGTATCCGGTATACTGGACTACCTAATCTGGTTTGGGGGGTCAGTTTTGGTATCAATATCAAGTGGTTTCAGTCCCCTCCCGATCGCAGTTGCGAGAAATCAAACTGTAGTTATTCCTATCAAATTTAGCGTCAATCACCATTGAACAAACTAAGTTAATGTGACCAAATTAAATGTGTGAAAATGGATGTTAGAAATATTTGTAACTTAATAACGAAGTATACATGCGTTTGTTACTTTATTAAGCCATGCTTATTCTGGTGTGGTTTAAGGCCTGAAAATGAGTCATGCTCATGTTATTGCTTAAAAAATAAGTAAGTTTTTATACTATTCATATTGATTGATGTTTTTGTCTTTGTTAGTGTTTAAAATCATCTTATAATAAGGATCCTGTACCCCTATAGTCAGGTAATTAATAAATTTATCCATATAAAATTAAACTAATTATAAAGGCAAATTGTATTTTTTTTATTTAAAAAATATTAGTTGCTTGTATACACAAACACACACATATTGGATACTTGATATTTGCAGCACTCTAGGACAAAACTTTACCCTTAAATATAGGAAAATGCTAAACAGTGCTTCGGGACACTGGACACTGTTTAAGGATACAAATATAGTAATATGACATCAAAATTTGTCAGGTCAACTCTTCAAAAGTCTAAATAGTATTATTTTCAATTCAAATCTTTCTTGTGGTTAGTATTATTTGCATTCAATATACATACATGTGCTTTCATGATCATAGTTCATAAGGGAACAAAATTGTCCCACACGTACAGAAAAGGGAGCATAATGCATATTTCTCTGAGTTTTAATTTCATGTTTCTCTCTATCTGCCACTTTGTAATAATTCTACCAATTAACTTTAATAGTATCATGATCTATTCTCACACTCAGACCTTGAGGACCCTGAATGAATGAAAATGAAGTAATAAAATAGTGTTTATTGTGTAAAAAAAAATAGTGTTTATTTTTTTATTTTTTTAAACTATTTGAATATTATACTTTTGTTGCAAAATATCATTATAGTGCTTCATTCATAATAATAAAAAATTATACATTACATATTTATTTGTAATTATTTATTTTTCTATATAATTATAATAATATAAATTTGTATATGCTAATAAAAAAAATATTTTTGATATATTTTTTTAAACATAGTTTTTAGTTTATAGTGATGGTAATTGAACTCATTATTTTTTTAGGTTGCAAGGTTATTTCTGAAATTTTGTGTTCGATGATGCACGTAAATTATAAATTAATTTGATGTCTAATTTTGTTTTAAAGTCACTTATTAAATTTGGCATGCCCCAGAATTTAAGGTCATGTGCGGTCTCTCCTCCCTTATATTCTCCAAACCACCACTAATGTTGGGAGTTTTTTCTTTTGGTATATTAATCTAGAGTTCGGCCACAAAATAAATAAAATCTGACCGATAATTATTTCCATTAGAAATTTAATTCAGATTCTTTCAAACAATTCGTTTTAAGAATTCATTAATCACTTGAGCTTAATATACGCAGATTGTCCAAATCCAATTAATTACACTAGTTAGTCCAAATCCAATTAATTACACTAGTTAGTTGTATGTTCTTCTTGTTGTAGTATATAAGTTAGTATTTAACTAACTAACTTTTACCTCTAATATCTTCTTGTAAACCAGTGGACAATAACAGTATAAATTTGCAATATAAAAAGTGATATCCAAAATGTACAAAATTATAAAACTTTTAGATGATGATAAATGATGATTATTCCATAGTTTTGCGCCCACATTTCCATCTTTAAATTTAATAGATGCGAATAAATAAGTAGAAAAAAATAAAAATGGTTAATTTAATTACTTGTAGATGGATGTATGTAGCTACAACTACAAGGTTCAATCACATCTTGTGTTATAAGTCAAGCTGACAGGTTTGTGGTGTTCTCTTGATGGAGGATATTATTATGACAGATTGACGTTACACTGTAATCCATAGCAATAGCATAACAAGAAAAGAATCACAAAAAACCAAACGACTCAGGTGGTTAACGAGTTTCTTTTAGGATGAATTATTTAAAAAAATTCGAATTTGATTCTTGATGAAAATAATTTTTGACCAGACTTTACTTATCCCGCAGCCGAACTCTGAATTATCAGAATCCCTTCGACTTCCTCCGGAACTAGTAGGTTATTTCCAAAAAAAAAAATCACATAACAATAATGATTTTTTTAATGGCAAATTGTTAGTTTTTTTTTTAACGGCAAATATTATTATTAATTAATAATCAGGTCTCTACACAAAATGAACAGAGACCCATAAAAGAGGAGTACAAAATAAATACGTCGTATATAAATGAAACACCAATGAAAATATCAAAACAAACACCACCTAATAGAGGTCCACTTCTAATTTAATTCTTAGAAAGACACTCTTCGGCTTTTAGACTACCAGAGAAGACTTCTACCCGACTCATAAAGATGTTAATTGCTATGTCGGTTTTTACTTGAACACTGGATCTTCAACTTTTTTAGCTCACCTAGTTCAACCAATTGAGCAACTCATCTCACCATTGTACTCACTCACCATTGTAACAATAATGATTACTTATTAGTTATCGTTTTCAACACCTCATCTTTACTGTTACTACTATGTTAAATCTGAAAAATATAAAGTTCAATAAATAGAGTACATAGATAGAAACCCTGGTAACAGTGATACAGCCTGCAGGGAGAAAAAGAAAGATGGAAAGAGAATTTATTTATGAAGAGTGAAAGAGAGACAGAGAACGTGGAGTCCCGTTTTTGTTGGTTGGGTTGATCAGGAAAAATAGACACAAGAGTGAGTGAGTGAGTGAATATGAATTAAACAAACCAAGCTATCTAGCTACAATTCATATGTCTTGTACTTTGAAATGACATTTCGAACTTGTTAGTTCTGACTTTATTAGTATTTCAATTTATTACTCTCATATCCTTTAGATGTGCCATCATCATTGTATAAATAAAATGCAGTCAATGATGTTAGTTCTGCTAGTAAAGAATTGACCGTAAATGAGAATTGGATTAAGTGCAATCGTAATTGTATGCGGTAAGTTATTATGAACTATCTGATTTTGATTCGACGGTTTAGATTTTATGATAATTTTTTTATTTTGGTTTAATATAAAATTTATGAGGTGATATCTAATCGTGTGATCATGATCATGCTCATATGACATAAAACTAATGACTGTATTTACCTTTGAATTCACTGAATTCAGGTCCCTGTAAATGTATAAGTTCATCTTTTGTTGCTGATTTAAAAATCTGTTTTGATGGATGATTTGTAAGTACCTCTATCATCGTTATATCAGCATTGAAGTTTAACATGACTCAGCTTCGAAAATGCAACTCATTTAATTTTTTCATTTCTTCATAATTTTTTTTCCCACTACATAACTTCTAAATTCAAGCCCTAAATTGGCAATATATAAAAATATTAATTGTTAAATATATTGTTGGTTTATACAAAATTACCATTCTTTGAATTTTGTCCTTATATATTATTTATTAAATTTTAGTCTTTATACTTTTATGGAGACTAAATGCAAAAACCAAAAATACCATTTTATTTTAAAATTAATAAAATTAGAGACAAAATATTATTCTCATGATTCCATAAGTGAAGTGTGTGGTTAAGGTTGGGACTTGGGACAGCGACTGATCCAGAAGCTTATCACATCGGGGGCCAAAAAATAGTAAAATAATAAAATTAATGAATTTATGTATACAGATTAATTTTGTGTACAATGTCGACGTGAATTTTTTTTGTTACCATATTATAAATATGTATGAATTTTTCATGGTCGTTTAACATTGATTAATCTCCGTTAAAAAATATGTAAAGTACATCAAGTTAATTCTTCCCTCTCAGTCGAATATTTTGATTTATAACATACTAATATAATTGTATTTGTAGAATTAAAGTAAAGATTGAGTTAAATACATGTAATATATATATATATATATATATATATATATATATATATATATATATATATATATATATATATATATATATATATATATATATATTTAAGAGGGGGGAGGGCCTGCTTGCTACCCCACATCCGTCCCTGCTTGGGACATTGAAAAATTGTTATGAAGAAAGTTTTTGGTTCGGTCGTAACTCCTAACAAAATTTTCATGTAAATTTCTAAATGCTTGTTATGATTGAATTACCTAATTTCTAACTCCTAACATTAGTATTTCTATTGATAAAAAAAAAAAAAAAACATTAGTATTTCTAAACAAAATTTTGGTTCTGTCCAATTTGGAATCTTTACCTAATTAAGAAAGCTACATATTTGAAACAATTTTAAATGCATGTTATGATTGAACTACACGCTCTTCCTTTTATCTTCTCTACATTTTAAATATTAATTCTTTTTTATTGTTTAACGCAAAAATTTTAGTTGAATATTTTTTTTAATACGGTAAAAGATAAGTATTTAAACTAATTGTTAATTAGTTGGTTCAGTAATGATCGATTGACGATGAATTTAGTAGGGAGGACCACAATTCAATCCCCCACAACTACGATCAGGAATGAGCTGAAACCACTTGATTTAAGAACTGATGACCCTCGAACCAGATTAGGCGGTCGGCCGAATACCGATGATAAAAAAAATAAAAAAAATTAATAAATGAACATTTAATTTAAGTATATTGTCTTCAAAATGAAATGATTTTGATGGAAATGATTATGGTGAGACTAAACATAGTATTTGATCTGTCCATCGTGGTGGACATAACAAAAGGGAAAGAAATCAACAGAACAGAACAGCATCATAATCATAAAGCTGATCAATCATGACTGCCTCAAAAGCTTCCATCTGGAAACTACATTGTACACATCCTAGCTATCTACTACATTTTTTTTACATTCATAATTAATTTTCTCTTTAAAAAATTACTGCATGAGTACTTTCACTTGTGTTATTAATTGTAACATTGTACATGAACATTGTTGGATCAGTTAACTTTTGAAACTTCTTAGCAAATCACAAGAGATTTTATTTTAAAGTTTAAAAATGCACGTGAGTTTCTGTTTCCCTGCAATTGGAATTAAGTATAAGTACAATCTCACTACCACTAATTAATAGAGAAACATTACATGATATGTTTTTTCCTATAAGTTGTTTTGTTACATTACATCATATCCTTGCACCTACCTATCTAGTATGGTTACAACTTAGAAGGGAGGGGCATTTTTCTCTTTCTATTTTTAACCATGCAAGTGAGTGTAGTAAAAAAAAATGTACCATTAAAAAAGAATCTATGAGGGTTAAGGCTAGTACCATTGTATGAAGTATGAACCCTTCTTAAATGAATTAATTTGTGTTGAACCATTTGATATTACAAGCAACTAATTAATATATACTATCTCTTGATATAAATTATTTTTATAATTAAAGGTTAAATAAACTTAATTTTTTTATGTAATTAAGTATAATATAATCAACTTACTGAAATTAACTAATTATGGATAAAAAAATTAACTATATATATATATAGACATGCCATAAACTAATTTATAAAAAATATTTCATTCTTAAAATAAAAGTATGCATTTGTATTTCAAATAGAACCCATTTATTATAATTAACAACAAAAAAAACCGTTTATTATAAAATTTCGTGAAAATAATTGATTTGTCTATAAATAAAACTAATAATCACTTTTAGAACCTTTTATCCGTTTAATTTGTTACTTTTATTTTGAATTTATAATATATATCCAAAATAATTACACATTAATAAAAGATAAACGGGCGC
Source organism: Trifolium pratense (assembly GCF_020283565.1). Classification (NCBI taxonomy): domain Eukaryota; kingdom Viridiplantae; phylum Streptophyta; class Magnoliopsida; order Fabales; family Fabaceae; genus Trifolium; species Trifolium pratense. Next base: position 53,936,873 of record NC_060065.1, on the reverse strand, counting down.
TTTTTGAATATTTGTTACGGATTATTAAAAAAAAGGCAAACCTCCTTCAAATGAAAAATTATTTTCAGTATTTTTTATTTAAAAAATATTTTCATAAACACAATTAATTTTTTTTTAAACCTAAAATTGTTGTATTAATTAAGGAATCTGAAAATAATTTTTTATAATCCATAACAAATCGCCTTATAGGAGAGAGAGACCAAATCCAAATTGACAAGAAAAAATACCACAATATAATTTGAGTATATATGCAAAATTGCATATACAACATAACAAAATAATAAAGAAGACAAAATAAATTTAGTCATGAATGCAGTCTTATAGTCAACATTATAATTAGTGCAAAACATGTCCACAGCTTTCTTGTCTTTATAGTTAAAACACATTCATTCTTCAAATAAATCAAACTATGACTGAAAAGATTCATTTTCTTGCTCAATTTCAGAGCCACCATGTTCATCATCTTGATCAAGACATTCATCAATTCCATAAGCTTTATGTCCATTTCCAAAAGCTTTGATATGATCTTTTAATGATCTTTTGTGCTTAAAATCGGACCCACAAGAACAATACCAAAGTTTACCACAATTTTTCTCATGAGTTCTCCAATCACCTCTCACTGCAAATGCTTTGCAACATTTTCTACACATAAATGGTTTTATTCCATGCTTTCTTTTGTAATGTGTTTGAAGTGTTCTAAAATCTTTTAGTGGTTTTGCTCTTGGATGATCAATGTTGTTCTTGCATTCAGGTGCACAACAATAACATGGGAGTCTTAGCATTGCTGTTGGTTGTGTTCCTCTTAGTGATTCTGGTCCTTTTCTATATTGTGATCCATGCCCCCACATATGCATCTATAGATATAATTTTTGAACCAATTAATATTAGTATATCATATAAGAGCAAATTATTAATTAGTTGATATGAATATGATCACTAGAAAAATTTGAATTTAAACAAAGATTAAAGATGGAAAATAATAGTTTTGGTCTCAAAATCCGACATCAGTAGTGCATGTTTGGACTAATAGTGAGATTGATAGAATCATGGCGAGTCACTAGAAAAAAAAATGAATTTAAACAAAAATTAAAGATGGAAAATAATAGTTTTGGTCACAAAATCTGACATCAGTATATATTGCAAATTTGGATTAACGATGAGATTGATAGAATCATGGCAAGTCAATAGAAAAAAATGAATTTAAACAAAAATTAAAGATGGAAAAATAGTTTTGGTCTCAAACCTTGTCGTTAGTAAGTGCACATATATTTGAATTGACGGTAAGATCGACGTAATCACAGTAAATCACCACAATTCGGCAAAATTACATTTTATGAAACTTTAACCAAATCATAGTGTCTTTGTAATCTTAACAAACTCATCATTTAAAAATTGTTATAGATCGAACCTGGACTTACCACATAAATATCCATTATATTTCCAATTAAAAAAAAAACATAGATCTCCTGTCTCAACCCATATTATTAACTTAATGACATAATTAGAGATAGGTTTAATCATTTCAAATTTTTGTAAAATTCAATTTATTTATTTTAGTACGTAGTGTCAAATGAAAGGTAGGGATGAAAGAATGAAAGCAACACTCACTAACATACAAAAATAATTTTTTGGTACTATCTAAAGGGTCCAAAAGATGCATTGTATGAAATGACATTTACCTAGTCTTTATCATATATTGCATGTATAATTTTGTTAGGATTATTATGATTTTTCTTACCATGCCTAATAGGATGTGTATGATGATATATTTTGGAGCTTTTGTCCTTTTCAACGTGTTTCAATTATTTCTTAGGTGTATAGGATTAAAGGAAAAGGTGACAATATATGTAGGACATACTAATAAAGAAGTAGTTCGTAACCCCAACAAGGGAATATTGTACAGCTATTTATGCTTATTTTTATGGAGGGTAAAAAATTAAATTCATTCCATGCGTGTTTGTTGTACTAGAGTTTCAAAATTAATTCATCATGTCTCATTTTATTTTTGTGTCTTCTCGTGATGATGTTAACATATTAACATTATTAATGTTGCATAGTGTAGAGTATATATATAAGCAATTATTAATAAACCCTAGATATCAATTGTCAATTTTAGACACCCTGCTTCAATTTTCTATCTAATATACCACAAAAATAATTTAGGTAATTTAGAAAATAATTAAATTTTGGATTGAGGGTTTAATTTTATCTATGAATAATAAAATGTATATAAAAGGATATTCAATATTAAGGAAAAGATTGCTCAACGAAAAGCCATAACTCTAAACCATTCGGATCCCATGTACGTTTGACGTTTTCTTGAAGAAAAAAAAATTGCAAATAGATTTCTGCCCATAACCTGACATTAAAATCGATCAACTCGCTAAATCCCCGTATTTCAATAGTAAGCACACACGAGAAAACCCTAAATTATAAACATACACAAAACACTTTCAATTTCATGAATTAATGTAGACAATATGATTATAAGGGAAAAATTAATTAAAGTATATTGACACTATACAAAAGAAGAGTGTAATGTAAAAACATGAGTCTTTTCTTTTTCAGAAAATTTCCTCAAAAGTCATTAGTTAAGATCTGGCAAAATAAAAAGCGTAAGAGAAAAAAAGGAAAAGGAAAAACATCCTTTTTCTTTTTTTAAATTTGTTCTATATATAAATATCATTCATAGTGCTATATTCAACTTATATCATAATGGTTTTCATAAAAAAATTAAATTAAAAAAAACAAATATATGTTATAATGTTTCCAATATTATTTTTACTTTCATTTTTCAACAAGAGTATGAATTGAAATTGAAAATAGTGAAAAATTAAATTAAATAAAATAAATACCTGCATGTTGTTGTATCTATTGAAGGTTTTGAAACAAAGAGGGCATGAAAATTGTGTTGGACCAATCAGAATCTGAGCAGGGGTAGGGATCCAATACTGACCTCTATTAATTTTATTCAGTGGACACTCAGAAGAAGAAGAAGAAGCAACAGTTACTACTTTTTCATCATCTTTCTCTGAATCAACATACATGTTTGAAGAAGCTAAATCAGTTGAGCTTATACTTGGAAGCCCTAAATGTAAAGCCACAGTAACAGCATCATCATCATCTAAAGAATTTGATGATATACTTAGTTGTTGTTCTTTCTCTTTCATATTCATTATTTCCATGGAAGAACAACTAAAGGAAGATTCTTGAAGAAGAAGATCTTCATGATGTTTTGTAGGGCTTAGGTTAAGTAAAGGAAGAGCTTGTCTTTGAGGTGGAGATGAAGGAGAAGATGTAAAAGATATGTTGTTTTGATGGTAATTAGAAGGAAAATTATAGAATGGAGGGTTATTTAGGTCAAAATAAGTATTATAACCATTGAAGTTATTGGAGAAGTAGGGATGAGTACTCATGATGATGATGAGAGAAAGGAAAGATAATATGATATGATATGATATGATGGTGGTGGAAAAGGGTTAGGTTATTATAGACTTGAGCATACAAGGAAAAGGAAATAAAATAAAAGGGTAGTGGAGAGAGAAAGGTGAGGAAAAAGAGAAATTTAAGATTGTTTTTTTTAAAACAAAATAATGATTATAATAGCTTATGGAATAGTCATGGAAGAGGGAATTAGATTTGCATGTTGTATTTCTAGGACGCAGTTATAGTTCTGAAACGTTTGATTTAAATAATTAGTTAAGATTGTTTTATTTATATGAGTGATTTAAACCGTCTAATTTCAAATGAACAGCCCAAATTTATTATCGCGTTAAGCTGTGTGAATATTTTACTACGGACGATCTTGATCCATGGATGAGGAGTTAAAAAAGTTGTAGAAATTCAATGTTGGTAAAGCTAACTCAATAAAGTTATAAAAAAAAAGGAGAGAGAGAGATGAAATCACTTGTGAAGTGTGACTTAACAATGGAGGAAAAAAAAATAAAAAAGGAAGGAATGGTAAAAGACTAAAGAGAGAGTGGGGAAAAGTCATTGATCTGATTTGGTCGTATAGAGAAGGAGATCATCTTGGGACTTGGAAGAAGGTTTGTATGAACAGTGTGGAAAAAAGGGACAAAGATTAATAGTAGATATTAAAAAAAAATGTATTTTCTTAGTTAAAAAATAAATATGGTCACAATTCTATACCTACCCATTATGGTTGGAAATAAGACCAAAACACAAAAATCATGTCATTGAAGTTGAAATTTTGAAGACTATCTGTTCCCCCAAAACTATACTATCACATTCCCTTTCACACGAGGGACTGAATTTCACAAACTAGCTAGCTATTACTACTTTCTAGCTCCATCAGTGTGTGTGGAAATATGAGAGACATAGTGTAACATTTGCATCTTAAAAAAAATACTATTTTATTTGATAAAGTTAGTACTTTATGAATTATTGAATTAGGTTTTGTCTAAATCAATATTTATGGTAATATATAGCAATCACTCAATTCGAATTACAGTCTAATGAAGGCTCACATTTGAGGGACACAATTAATATATATTGTTTTTTGGAAAATTAAATAGTTTGCTTATTAAAAATTTGGGTCAATTTGGGATTGATCCGGTATAATAGACGTTTTAAGCTGAGTTGAACTACCAAATATTTAACCTAATTCAACCTGACTTGAATATTTGACTTATCTTTTAGTTAGTCATGTTGGACCATTATACTCGACAGTCTGATTTGACAACTCTAATAATGCTTTTGCTAGACTATTTGTGCATCAATACTCTATTTTTCGATTGTATAAGTTGGACATGCCCTAATTATAGTAACACATAAAGAGTAGAGAAGAGAAAATATCTTGCACGAGTATAGTATATAGTAGAGTTAATTATAATGATTATATTGCATGAAGGTGAGTTCTTCGGTACACATCATATTTTTACATATATTAGTGTATACGTTGAAGTGGACAATTCTAATTAGTTTACAAATAGTATATGTTGATTTATTTTTTTTGGTCAAGTAGCCTAGTGGCCCTTAACATGTATAAGTGAGATGACCAGATTCGAACCTCCAACCCCTGCATATATAAATTAATATTCTGCCAACTGAGTTAAGCTCACGGGACCATGAATGAAATTTATAAATAAGCAAAAATAAGTAAATGTACAAGTTGTTGTTGGATCACATAAACAGATAGATTAGTTTAATTAATGAATGATTCCGAGGGAGTATGTTGTTTGTTTGACACCCTCCCATGGTGATATTTTCTCAACCTTGGGAAACAAATAGTTAGCATTTAAACCAGCAAGTGCTTTGGTCTGCACACTCTGGTCGGGTTGGATCAGATACTCAGTCCGTGTCTCCTCTTCTAATGCTTTCTCACTATACAATCAAATCTTCACTGTTTCATCCACCTTTGTCTTTATCTTCTTCACTTAGTTGAAAACAAAGACATTTTGGAGTTAAGGGAATTACAATCAGTAACATTTGTGTGTCACACCACAAAACACTTTGACATAAATACTATTCTGCTAGTAAATTCAACAACATTGCCACCCACATGATCAACACTCTTTTGGTATTTGTTTTTTATTTTGAGATCACCAAGGCTACTATTATTACATCCTTTATATCATCAATTTTAATATTTTGTGTCCGTGTATATATATGTGTGACAGATAGAAGGTGCTTGTCTTTTGTTAAAAAAGAGAAATTGTGTACATGTGTTTATATTATTAATTTAAAAGTTTTTTTTTATAAGCAAAATCCGCATTAATAGATAGAACATGAGGGTACTCAACCATTACAAATAAAATATTCTCGAATAGTTTTAACTTTTAATACAACATTAAAGGATTGTATTTGAATATCAATAAATAAAAAATAGTCGGATTTACAACATGATGTACCACTAAATAAAAATCAAGAAATGAATTTAATTTAATCTACTAAACTAGAAAAATTCGCCATTACAACCTGATGTACCACTAAACAAGAATCAAGAAATGAATTTAATTTAATCTACTAAACTAGAAAAATTCGCCATGTTCCTCCAAAATACAATATTGTTCCTCAACCGCCATATACTCCAAATTGTTGGCGAGCCAAGTTAATTTAAGAGCTTAATTATTCACTAAGTGTAACAAAAAATTGCAGATACATTCAATTATATATCTCTATTTTACATAATTGTAAGAATATTTAAAAATAATATAAAAGCAATATAAAGATTAGAGATGATTGGATTCACTCATAAAACTTATTTAGATCGTACTTTGTATATAACGAAATATAAGCAAGGAGTAAAAAAAATTGATATATTTAATTCAATGGTTCAAATTTGAATCAAGGTATCAATTTTTGTTGATTTATTTTTGCTTATATTTTAAATTCTTTATTGGAAATTTGGGTTATACATTCTTAATTTTCTTTGAGTCTAATCATAAACATAATTTGATGGATGAATAATTTATATTTCTTTGCATAAAGTACCTCATTTTTTCCACGGGAAGAAAAGCTACCACATTTGTTTAATAGGATAATTACAAAGTAGTGTACCGACTAAAATTGTTACTCTCTGAGTTATACAGGAATATATCACAGTGGATCTTGGTATGTGACTTTACCACCAAAAAGTTAACCAAAAGAAAGGTGAAGCTATGACAGAAAAGAACAGAACTAGTTTTAAAAAGCTAAATATTACCGGGAATTAACATGGATGGTGTGATTTGGAGGATCCCTTGCATATTTCTTTGTTGTTTAACTTTAAACTGGTTTCTTAGAGTGTACCCATAACTTTGTTAGTATATATGTTTGGATTAGCAGTAAGTTTAGCAGCACAGTAACTTTGTCAAATATTTTTTGTTAAACTAAATATGCCATTTAGCTGCTCATGTATTGATCCTCCCAAGCCTCCCCATAAAAATATTTGATGAACTTTGTAGTGTGTAATTTTCTTTAGGTATAGAAATGTAAAATTATTAATTTAAGTGGGAAGGAAGGATATGTTTGAAGAGCTAGGCAACACTCAAAAGTTGTTAATTATCATTTTTTTTTGTATTTTCTCTCATCTCTCTACAATCAAAAGTTGTTAATGATAATTTTTATTGTATTTTTTTTCATCTCATTCTTGCAATGTTTTCAATTTTTAATCAAATTTCTCATCATTTTTCACTTTTTCCATCTATTTCTTTTGTTTATCGTCTCTCTTCTCTTTAAAATTTTCACCCCTTCCACGGGATGTAAATAAATCGTTGTTCTAAATTGACACACATAGAAAGCCACTAGGTTTGATCTAGTGGTGAGAAGTTTGGGTAGTACTATGTTATAGGTCTTGGGTTCGATCCCCAGCTCATTGTAAACCAAAAATAAATTGACACATAGAATATCTTCTTTTGTTCACAAAAAAATAAATTCTTTTAACATGCTGTAACTAGTCATCATATTTTTTTAAAAAAATTAAATGCAAAAAAAATTAAGATCATACAAAAATGTAAGTTTCAAAGTTATATAATAACAATATAATAATAATTATAATTGATATATTAAAAATTAAAATATTGTGATTAACTAAATTTAGTCAATAATTTAAAGTGAAACAAGTAATATTATAAAATAAATTATGTGTACTGAAATAAATACACAAATAAATAAAGTAGAAGGAAAAAATAATAACAAAAATCAGTTGCTTGCAGTGGACACTGGGGGAGAATACCATTTTCCGTTGAACTGATTTCGAATTTTCGTTGAACCAATTTCGCCAACACCTCCGTTGAAACATGACACTATTATAGTGAGGCCCTCTCAATTTTTGAGAAGCCTTACTCAGAAGTCAGAAACCCTTCTTTGATGCTCGATCTTCCTCTTCACATAATCCTAGTAAAAAACTTCCTACATGATATGGATTCCTTTTTCTTTTTTGTGGCTAACCTACATGATATAGATTCATTCTCCACTAACAATGCATTTCCTGTAAATTATCTCAAATCCCGAAAAACGAAAACCAGAATGAGCCATTTCAATTCATCTATAGGAAACACTTAAATAAGCATTGGCATATCTTGTGCCTGGGATTCAGTTTGTTTCAATAAATGTTTTTTGCAGTAAAAAAAAAAAACTTACATAAGCATTAGCAGAATTGAACACATTGGAGAGAAAAAATATTTACGAGTTTTCCAAAATAAGGAACAGCCCATGCAAACCCAAAAAAAGAAAGAATTATACAAGACACAAAGTGATACCTTGAGAGAATGTGTTTAGTTTCTATAGCCAACTCCAAAGTGAAACCTTCCCTCTTTCTTGTCATTGAAGGCATATTCAAGACGCAAAGGACCCAAAGGCGAATCCACACGGATGCCCAACCCGTACCCATATCCGCTTCCAGGCTTATTCCTTGCTCCAGCAGGGTCACCTAATAAAAAACCAAAAGCCCCGTATATAATATATGCCTCATTAAGGACCAGGATATTGGCAAATATAAAGAGAAGCGCTACCAGTTGAGAAATCAATTTAATATGTATATTGAGGATATAGTCATTAAAGGAGCCAAAGTAAAATAATTGGATCTGGTTAGTTAATGACTCTAGTATATGCTTGTAGATTTGAAGTGTGTGCTTGAAGTTGTCCTTCTCGACAGTAAACATCATAAAACAGGACAAATTCACTTATTTAAAATCGATGGTAGTACTCGTGCATTTAGATGATCTCCATAATTTAATCCTCAAAAGAAGGGATCAAACAATTAAAATGAATTGTAGCCCAAAAATAATAATTAAATAAATCAAATAAAGACCTACCAGGGACAGTCGGGCCTGATCCAAGATCAGTTCCATAGTCAGAAAATATGACACCTTCCACTGGCTTCCACTGCAAATAGAAACAGTAAAAGATCAGGAAGTCTTGTTCTCTACAAGTAATTTTAATCAAATGAATGTGCATGTGGGTACAGGAACATGAACATTTTTATCATCAACTTGTATACATATGAAGAGGAGCCTTGGTGCAACGGCTAAAATCATTATCATGTAATGTAAGTAGAAGATTACGAGTTTGAAGGAATCAGTTTATTGCAAATGAGAGGTAACATTGCCTTCTATTGATCCGCAATGGATCCCCTTGTCCCCATATGGTAGGAGCTTTATAGTAGCAAGTTGCCCTTTTATCCGTTTATTTATTATATACACATTCTGATTCATAAGCATGTAGTATTATTTTATTCTTTGATAATAAACCAACCACCACTACTGTTATAAGTGTATGTTTTTGGTTTCGGCATTGCAAATAAGGATTTTATTCTTGGGTGCATGTCTTGAATATTACACAATTCAACAACAAAGTTCAGATACAGACAGGTTCAGGTGCATGTCTTAAAAATTAGTATCAGCATAAGTGTCATACCCCATTTTTATCATATTTTATTTCCATTATTTCAAAAATTCAAAAATATTATTTTTATATGAATTTTTGTTGCTTCACCTTCAAGAAACCACATTTCACTACCAAAATTCCACTTTTACTCCAAATAAGGTCCACTCACCAAAATACCAATTTGGCCAAAGTCAACACTACCAAAAAATAGGAATAAGTGGCCAAAAAATGTACCAAAAACACAAAAAATGGAATATACCAAAACAATTCCATTACACACCTCTATTCTCACCTAGAATGCTCTAGAAGGAAGCCACCTCATCAAATTTCGTGATCCCCTCCAATCATTGGATATGGATCATGATTGGAACAAATAAAACTACCACTATAACTCCAAAAATTCCCAAAAAATGCCACTCATGAGAAAATTCCTTTTTCACCCTTTTTAACCTAATTCCTTCAACCTAGAATGTTCCTATTGTCTCTATATAAGCAGCAGAGAAGAGAGGAATAGAGGTTGGATTTTCTGAAGAGCTAGAATCACCAAAAATATCATCTTTTTCACCATCTTTTCCATTTTTCGAAATTCATCCAAACATCATTCGAACTTCAACTTTCTTACACAAAACTCTTCCAATACATCTCAGTTGAGAAACCCACGAGAAAAAAACGTCAAGAGAAGTTCACCCAAAGTTCAAAAATAGCAAAGAAAAGAGTAGGTGTTAACCCACCTAAACAAGCCTCAAAACAAGTAGGTTTCTAAATGTTTTTTACTCATGAACACCTACTGAAGCTTTTCCAACCCTTAATTTTGTTTAACTCGTACAAATGTTTGCTATTTTTGAACTTTGGGTGAGCATCTCTTGACGTTTTTTCTTCGTTTTTTTCTCGTGGGTTTCTTAACTGAGATGTATTGGAAGAGTTTTGTGTAAGAAAATTGAAGTTCGAATGATGTTTGGATGAATTTCGAAAAATGGAAAAGATGATGAAAAAGATTAGATTTTTGGTGATTCTAGCTCTTCAGAAAATCCAACCTCTATCCCTCTCTTCTCTGCTGCTTATATAGAGACAATAGGAACATTCTAGGCTGAAGGAATTAGGTTAAAAAGGGTGAAAATGGAATTTTCTCATGAGTGGCATTTTTTGGGAATTTTTGGAGTTATAGTGGTAGTTTTATTTGTTCCAATCATGATCCTTATCCAATGATTGGAGGGGATCACGAAATTTGATGAGGTGGCTTCCTTCTAGAGCATTCTAGGTGAGAATAGAGGTGTGTAATGGAATTGTTTTGGTATATTCCATTTTTTGTGTTTTTGGTACATTTTTTGGCCACTTATTCCTATTTTTTGGTAGTGTTGACTTTGGCCAAATTGGTATTTTGGTGAGTGGACCTTATTTGGAGTAAAAGTGGAATTTTGGTAGTGAAATGTGGTTTCTTGAAGGTGAAGCAACAAAAATTCATATAAAAATAATATTTTTGAATTTTTGAAATAATGGAAATAAAATATGATAAAAATGGGGTATGACACTTATGCTAATACACACACAAAAAGCATAAGTGTCATACGATCGACCTAGAATGACAATAAGCATGAGTGTCATATAATAATGGACAAAATTAGTGCATGACAATAAGCACACACAAAAAGTTAAATTAATTGAGCAGGAAAAGACTTGACAAAATTCAAGTACCACAGGGAAAGAAATTTCTCCGGATCCAACAACATACGATCGACCAGAGCCCACACCACCTTCTTCATAGCCTCTCACACTATTTGTTCCACCAATGGCAAAAGCTTCATAGGGAGAGAAATTTCCCACCACATGACCACCGGAGACACTGGAAGTGAACCAAATGAAGTTGGAAAAACATAAGATTGTGTTTTGCATTAACATAAAGGGTGAACAACAATGCACTGGTTACTCCTTCCTTACAAGAGAAGGGGGCTGAATATATGTATTTCATACCTTAAATTAAGACGAGTGGGACCAATCTGAACACCCTTCCTAGCCCGTGCATTCACCCTCGTGAAGGATAACCAATCAGGCAAAAGAGGAAGTCCCTGTTCCATGTTCAGGACAAACTGCAAAACCAAGCATGTAACGGTAAGAAACATTTTCATATTTAAATTGAAGGAGTGCATTCAGTTCATAACGAACCATAGAAGACCCGTGTTCACCAGAACCAGTGTAAACAGTCTCAATTTTAGAAAGCAACGTATCGTCATGGGTATTGCCACTACAAGGAAAAATTGATAAAAGTTAGGAACAAAATAAAGTCATCATAAGAGTACTGTCCAAAACAAGAAACATGTAGCATTTACTTAGAGTACAACCTTGCAGTGAGAGGACTGTTGTAGCGATCCCTAATGATAAGAACCCCATTGTTGTCAGAAACCCCGGCACGCTGAAGTGATAAATAGAGATAATTGACAAGAGTTAAAAAAGTATCAGTAGCATTAATAAACATAGAAACAAACAAGGGGGCCCTGGATACTATAATGTATCACATTTAATTTAAAGCAGGAATAATCTTACTAGCAATTACATGATTTAACTACACTACGAAAATCAATAATTCAAAAGAAGTATCGATAGAGGTAGCGTGGAAAGACTACAATTATAAATAAAAATATGTTACAGCTTCACACATAACAACATCCACCAAAACAGTTAATAAAGCACCTGGAAAATCAGTCCTGCTGTTCCACTCCACTTTGGCCTGATGGGTCGACTCAACTCTATGCCACCTGTGATGCGGCCAATGGTCAGGTTACTATTACCATCCGGGTTACCATGAACAATTGTTCCAGGCGTTCTTGAATTCTAAATTGAAGTTAAATTATATATCAGCAAACACAATACTTATCTTTCTATCATCAAAAGCATGCTTAACAAATAAAACCTTTAGAGATTACCTGAATCATTACTGTTCTAGATGTCCGCTTATCATCTCCTTGGATCCAAGGGTCAGTGTAGTTTGCACGAACGATTAAGTCAACCTGGCCCCTCTCTAAGGAAATATTGAGTTTCTGGTTTCTCCCAAAAACATTCCTATTAGTATAGGCAAAGCTGCAATGGGAACAAAATATTGTTGAGTCGATCAGTGATGTATATAAACCAGTGGCAGTTGGACCATAGGCAACATAGAATATGAACATTTAATCAAGTCACAACACAACTTTTAATTGTATATGTTGTTTGGTTATCGATACACAGCACAAGAAATTTGCGTGCATATTATTTTAGAAGCATACATGCTTAACAAAATAATCTGAAGTTTTCTAAAATCCCCAAAATACTTATCTAACAACTTTTTATTTTTTGGTTTACAATGAGTTGGGGATCGAACCCAGGACCTATAACGTACTACCCAAACCCCTCACCACTAGATGAAACCTAGTGGCTTTATCTAACAACTGTTTTGCACTATAGAAACCTAGTGTCAGTGTCGTGTTCAGTGTTTGTGTGTTTCATAGTCTACAAGCAACTGTGTGGATAACGCGTCGCCACCTGTAACCTAAACAACAATAGGAGCAAATGTTTAACAGAAAGAGGAGTTGCAGACACTGCTTTCGGTCACCAGATTTCTATTGGACAGCAGGGGTACTTGCCTATGAAACCTAAGTGCAGCCAAGAGATTTGGCGAGAGATAAGGAATTCATCAGGAGGAGGTGGAAAGTGAGGATGGAGAGAAAGGAAGGTATAACTACGACTTTTGAGTTTTCTTATACTTGAAAAACTGCCCCTTACTCAGTGAGTGTGTTTATCAATTTTTTATTTTGAACGGCAAATATATTATTATTATTAATAACCGGTCTCTGCACAAGATCAGAGGCCGGGAAAAGCAAAACTACAAAACAAAGGCGCCGTATATAAGCGGAACACCAATGAAGGAAACCAAAACAGACACCACCTAATAGAGGCCCACTTCTAATCCCATTCTTAGAAGAACACTCCTCAGTCTCCAGACCACCAGAGAAGACATCAATTACCCTATGCCTCATCTCTTAGTTTGTTTTGTCCCGTGACTATTTTTCCAATCAAATTATCAAACACAGAATTTTGTTTGGTCTTTTATTTTCAAGTGAATTAAACAAACCAATAGGTTAAGTGAAGTAAAAAAAACCAATAGGTAAAGAATAACTGATAAACTATTATGATAAGTTAATATCCAATAAAATCTTAATATGGCTCAGCCTCATCTTGGGCAAAATTATGTACAAGGGGCAGTGTGCTTACAGCTACAAGGGAGATATTTACATACTACCTCCGTTCCTTTTTATAAGAGACAATTCACTTTTTAGATTCATTGAATAAATCATGTACCTCCGTTCCTTTTTATAAGAGACAATTCACATTTTAGATTCATTGAATAAATCATGTATCTTATAAAAAGGACCAGAGGTAGTATTTAACAATGTCATAAATAAACACTCTATGGCACTAGAAGTATACGGAACCAGCAGCAGAGGGAAATAATCTTTAAAACAGTTTTAATTAAAGGAAAGTAACATTGGCTATTAAATGAAAGAGAACATAGGATGCCGAAAAAACAAGGCATTAACTTCACCCATGACATGACTAGAAAATAAGCTTACCTTCCAATGAGTCCTTTGAGTGGACCACTTGTAATCCTGCAAATGGAAATGGCTAGTCAGATTATACAGTAACCAAAAGAGAAAATTGTGTTGATCTCCCCTCTAGTTTAATGATAAGTATCAAATATCCCCTTCTACTTATATTTTCCACCAATATGGAGCATACAAAGTTGGTATATGTCTAAACCTAAAAATATGAAGGAGCGGTTGTCTTGTGGAAATTAAAAGTAAGGAAGTTTACAATAACTTCCGAAATTAATGGAGGAGCTAGAATTGTTAATAAATGTCAAGGAAGTCGAGGTAATTCATGTATTTAGTAAATTTAAGCATTATTTAAGCATGCTTTAGAGTTGCATCACACTTACCCACTTGATATCCCACCACCAGCAGAAAATCCTCCACTGGGACGTTCCACCGCATTCATCACTAAATCAACCTTCCCCGTATCTATAACACAGCAAAATTTATACTTTAGAGTGTGTTGTGCATCTAATAGTAGAAAATTATTGTGTCCATTACAGGATGACAATACACAAGCAGAATAAGTAAGAAAAGATTTGGGCCACTTCGGCAACCTATTAAAGTCCTGCTTAGCACTAGTAAACTCTACAAAAGCAAGCTACTTAAATTTTCAAATAGTGAATAATGTCCATGTTTCTTTTTGGCCTTATATTTTCATTAACTTCAGTTTCTTAGTTTCTCACGAAATTATCATGAACAATTCTCCTTTTTTCTTAATGAATCTTCTACAAAAACATATATGAAAAAAGTATATTAAAATAATTTTGCTATAACACTGAATTTTTAAACAGTAGCTTCTTGTAAAGGTTGAAATAAGATTAAACATTTTCATTTTCCAAAAGTTATCTCGCTTAACTTTATCTATAAACCATAAGCTTATAAAAAGTTGAGTAAGTGAAGTATTATGTAGTTATATTAATTGAAATTATCGTGTAAGCTAGAAGCTAATACAAACTGGACTGAAGTCTCTTTTGGCAGGAGTTAGGGAAGTAAAATGCTGATTATAGAAGGACCCAATAAGAAATTGCATTACAACTTGGCAAGTGTAGTTAGCAGATAACAGTTAGAACTGACAGTGTTTCTTTGTAACAATTATTCACCTTAAATTAAAGCCCATTTTCTGCATGTATAAATTACCTGCTGGTTGGGGAATAATGCTAACATCTTCCATGATCCCCATCGTCAATACAGTTTCTACATCTCTTTTTCCCTGATGCATGCTATAGACCTGAAAATACAATCACAGATGATGCCAAAAATCCTTCTCAGTTACTATGCAAAACCAAGAAGGCGTGTTTCATAAAAGAGAGAATATAGAAATATTGGATACTTTCCCTTTGGTGAATTATAAGAGAGAATAAAGAAATATCAGATACTTTCCCTTTGGTGAACTATATCAATTTCCATTGAACAGAATATATAATGTTGTCAACAATCAAATTTGATAAAAATAAAAAATAATACCACAATAAGCTTTAAAACTTAGATTAGATAAATATGAAATTATCATGTTTTAGATTGATTTGCAGTTTTTTGCACAAAAATATAACAAACTATGAACAAACATTGTTGGAATATCAGGTGCTAGGTCATGAAACTACCTGCCCCTTCTTGGATGTAATTTGCCGAAGTATTGTTTCAGGTTTTGTCTTCCCGACCGTAGTCTCGCCCCTACATATAAAATCATGTTGGTAAAGAAAATTGCTCCACATTCCACAAAAATAACATAACGTTACAAATATATTTGTGTTTGTGTGAATGTATTTTTGTGTGTAAAACAAAATTGAAAGAAAGTCCTTACGTCTTCCTGTCAAGAAACCGAATGGAAATATTATTGACCTCGGCCTCTGAAACTTGTAACCTCAAAATACCCCCAGATAGAATCTCAACAGCTGATACCTAAGGTGGAGATCAAGGATGGGGGAAATGAAGAAAGGTTAATTGCCAACGAGAACTAATTAGAGCATAATATGATGATACTAGTGCTGCTAAGACTACTGAAAACATGAAAAATCAACCTGAATTCTGAATTCCCACCGATCACAAAGTGGGACTATATTATGAAGTTTGAACAGAAGTTAAGGGAAATTTACCATGGCAAAAAGACCACGCTCCATATACCAATTATTAATGGAAGATATAGCTTCATCCAATCGCTTCAAATTGATAACCTTCCCTGCACAGCACATGTAAATTTGAGAACAGCGAATGTTACACACGAGAACAAGCGGACGACTACAATTGCACAGAAAAGAAAAGGGGGAACAAATTATTACCATATCCACCTCGAAAAGAGTTCTCTAAAAACTTAGCCGGAATAACATTAGCTCCTTCACATACCAACCCTTGAAACTCTTGGTTTGGTTCTACCTTATATCACAAGAAACCATTACTCACATAACATATTCAATTATCTATCACCACTAACAACTTTAATTCAATGCACATTTCAACATGCAACAACACTATAATACTAAATTTCAATGCAAATCAAATATTATGAACTTCAATTATACCTGAAATACCAATCGAATACCGTCACGCGTATCAACTGCAACCGGAACGCAAGAACAAAAGTATCCACTATTGATAATGCGATGAACATCCTCTTGTACCTCGCGAACCGTTAGCGCCGAATTAGGTCTACAAGCTTTGAGAGCTTGAGCTGCTTCTGCTTCAAGGTCCTTCCTCTCGAGTTCTTCACCGTCTTTATTTCGAACCAATACTTCACTGATTAAAACTCTCTCTTCATTCTGTCGAGTTTTCAACTGAGATTCCTCCGCCGAAGAAAGAGGCGACGGTGCTTTCTTATCGTCGGTTAGGGATAACGTGGCGGAGCATAGAGAGTGCGATTTTCGAAACACAGTACGAGTTAACTCGGTGGAGTGAGTTCGAAACGAGTTAACGAATTGAGAAAATGAGTTAGTTGCGTTGGTGAAGTGAGAAATTGCGGTGTTGAAAGGAGTGTTTAGGGGTTTTGGTTTTGAAGGAAGAGGGATTTTGATTGAAGAAGAAATGAAACGGATATCGTCGTTTCGAGGCATTGTAGTGGAATTTGTGTGTCGTTTCGTAGAAACGGAGTTTGAATTGGGAAGTGGGTGAAGTGCGATGCGGTGGTTGCTACCGCTGATGCCTCTGGTTCTCCGACGAGGTTTTTCAGTGTTTGAGAAAGGTGGGCCTGTTGTTATTTCTTGTGTTAAATGTAATATGGGCTGGGCTTTTGATTGCGAATATCCAGATTGGTTGCTCTTCGCACCCCTTTATTGTTTAGAGCCCCTCCTAATGCCCCATTCATTGTTTATTTAATTTCTTAAACTTTACCTTGTCAAAAAAAAAATCTTATAACTTTATGATGTACTCCCTCCGTCCCAAAATATAAGGAAAAATTGCCAAATAAATTTGATGTATTTAGTCTAAATTTTTAACCAAATACATTAACTTTCTTCGACAAAATACATGTGTTATTATGTTCAATAATAGCTACGTTTTACAAATCAAACAGGCTCGTAAATTATCTATTTTGTACTTCGAAATTATACATTCCATGTAAATTGGGAATAAAGAAAACATAAACATGGGACGAAAATAATAAAAAGGATGACAACATCACCGGACTCAACAACTTCAACAAAAAGAAGTACATCAAAAAAGTATGGAAATTTTTTATAAGATAAGTGAAAATGTGTTCATTTTGCCATGTCATGTCAGGAAAGTGAGGTGAAGTGAGGTGATGTGGCGGAAAACATGGTTGATATTGGTTGACAGTGTAAAATTATTTTACACCGTCGGTGCATATCAATTAAATCCTTCTTAAATATCATTTGATACTCATTATTCTGTTTAATGTATGTATTTAAATAGAATAAAATCATTTCTTTTGACTTATCTTAACAAAATTCTAAAATCATTTCTTTTTAGTACAGTTTTTTCAACCGGGTGAAATGATGAATTAAGTCATCTAAATTCTAAAATTAGACGGAGCTGGTAGTTATTTGAGGTGGATTGTGGCAACCAACAAAGAAAGAACAAAATAGAAAGTTAAAGAAAATAAACATGTGTGTGTGTGTGTTGTAAGAAAGCGACAGGTACGAGGGAGTTTGAAGAAAGACTTTTGATTGAAAGCCGACGATGACAAAATAATTGAGGAAGGAAAGGAAACTTCCATCTCTCTCTCTCTCGTTTGTGTGCTGCTTGCTACTACTGATTTACCTCATCACTCATCAACAGGTAAAAATCTCAAACGAGATCTATACTTTTTCTCTTAAATCAATTTCTGCTTATATATGTTCCAGATTTTCACTTACATTCAACCGTAGATTAATCACTACTCATTAATGCCTTCAGTTAGTTACTACCTATTTCCGAATTATGCGCTGTTTTATTTTATTTTATTTATTTTAAAAATGATGTGTGAATTTTTATTATTTTTTGTTTCCTTTCAGTTTTTCTGGTGATGTCAAATTTCAGTTTGTATCGTCAGCACCAGAAATTAGGGAATTAGGGTTTGAGAATTGTGACTGGTTTGGAAATTAGGGTTTGAGAATTGTGTTTCAATTATGAATGGTGGCTTTTTGAGTAGTATTTTGGACATTGAATCTTCATTTCAAAGGCACCAACAGACTCAGTTAGGTAATTCATCTGGTCAACAAGATATGAATATCATGCCTGGTTTGGAAAATAAGAATCAATTTGATACAATTGAAGTCAAAAATTTGAATATGGGGTTGACTTTTGGTAAAGGTAAGGGAATTGCTAGTTCTAATCCTGATAATAGTAATGACATGAGTGAAGACGATGAGCAGGGTTATGCTGAAGATGGGAATTGCGAGAATTTTTACGACGGTGGTAAAGGTAAAAAGGGGGGATCGGCTCCTTGGCAGCGAATGAAGTGGACGGATAATGTGGTTGGACTTCTTATAGCGGTAGTGAGTTGTGTTGGTGATGATGGAACAATTGGTGGTGTGGATGGGGGTGTTAAAAGGAAATCTGTGGTTTTACAGAAGAAGGGTAAGTGGAAAACTGTTTCCAAGATAATGATAAGTAAAGGTTGTCATGTGTCGCCGCAACAGTGTGAGGATAAATTTAATGACTTGAATAAGAGGTATAAGAGATTGAATGAGATACTTGGTAGGGGAACTTGTTGTCAAGTGGTTGAGAATCCTGCATTAATGGATTCAATGCCTAACTTGTCTGCTAAGGCTAAGGATGATGTTAGAAAGATATTGAGCTCGAAACATTTGTTTTATAAGGAAATGTGTGCATACCATAATGGACAAAGGATACCAAATAGCCATGATCTTGACTTGCATAGTTATTCGTTGGAACATGGGAAGGACTCGAGAGATAACGATGGCTCTGAGGATGAAGATGAGGATAACAATGAAAGCGAGGAAGATGACTTGGATAATGGAATTAATATTAATAATGCACATGGGGGTGGAGGGAGAATGGAGGAGTTTTGCGATGGAAATAAGTTAAGTGAGGATGATGGCCACTTTTGGCCGCAATCTGTTGGGATGGCAAAACTTAAGGTTGAAATGGCAAGGGTTTTTCAAGACCCTGCAAAGTCGCCGTGGGAGCGAAGAGAGTGGATTAAGGTACAGCTGTTGAAGCTTGAAGAGCAAAATGTGGAGTACCAAGCCAGGGCTTTTGAACTTCAGAAACAGCGGTTTAAGTGGTTAAGATACTGCAGCAAGAAGGATAGGGAGCTGGAGAAGATGAGGATGGAGAACAAGAGAATGAAATTGGAAAATGAGCGCAGAATCTTGAAACTGAAGCAGAGAGAGCAGGAGGCAGACTTCAGTAGGTCTGAGATGTCCTTAGACCCTACTTCCATTGGTATCAATCGGCCACGAGGGAAGGAACATATCAACTTAGCTAGGCAGCAGTAGCTCCCAGAAAGGATCGATCATCATTGCTTAAATAATGTATGAAATCAAACCCTTTTGATTATGATGTTTCATAATTTGTTAAAACAGTTAGACTAACTTAGCAGGTTATATATGTCTTATCTGTATAGAAGTTATTGGCCTTGAAAATGAATGCTATATTTATTTGTTCTTGGGTTTTAACTAAATATGGTTGAGAAGTGAGTTTACTATAGACATTAAAAACTTATGCAGTGCCGAAACATTAAAAACTGAGTACAGAAGTGTAACCTACTAGTTGCACGCTTCAAATAATTTAATTGTAATAGTGTTAAATTATGTAACCAGATCCCACATGGAAATAGATTCTATTTCCTCATTCCATTTCTTCATTTCATTACTAATTAAAAAAGGTTTGGAGTATATAGAGAATATTTGGACTTCACTTAGTATCACATTATGGTGTTTATATTCCCAAAAACTATAATAAGATTTGTAGGGAGTAGGGACTGCTTTATCAAAAAAAATTTTTTGTAGGGACTGTATTCCAATGGCTACTAACCTTTTCGTCGTGATTTTCAATGCTCACTCAACTGTGCTCCTTGCAGTAATGTCGAGGAAAACACGACCTACCTGTTCTTTCTTTTTGCTGTGAGTGTGGAGGTTTGGAGGCTAACTCAGTTATGGCCTGTTATATAACTTCACAGACCTCAGATTTGTGCCCAGAATTTGTCTTCAATTGCTTAAAGTGCATGAATGCAACACAATGCAATGTGATTGCTATGAATTTTCGGAGCATATGGAAAGGTCGTAATACAAAAGCCTGCAGCAAAATACAATTGCAACAGTGGCATATTAAGTTCCCACATCCTATCCTATATATCTAAAGAAGATTTTAGTCAAGAAATGTGATATCTCTGTTAACCGAGTTTTGAACTTTGGTTCGCTATATTTTCCACTAGGCTTAACCCAGGCTAAGTTATTATTTACGAGTCTCATGATAAGATTGCATAATTGCCGAGGGAAATTTTAGAAAGAACATCGTATTAAGCGTAAGAAAGGAATCTAGTGGTAAAATATCTATTCTATATCGAATCCAACTTATCACATTAATGGTATACGAATGGACCATATACTTGATCGATCAAGTTTACATGTTTGGATATCTCGAATTTTTGCAGTCAACACATCATTGATCATTAAATTGAAATCTAACGGTTCATATTTGAAGTTTGAGATTTTGTTTTTTCTAAAAATATCAAAATCTTTTTTTTTTTTTTTTTTGTGAACTGTGAACTGAATCCAACAAACACCAAAGCATTGACTTTGAATGTATGAATGAATATCCCTACCAAATAGTAATAGTGTACTAGTATAAAAAATAAAACTCCAAAGCAATTGTACCATGATGTCATTGAAAAGAAAAATATGTAATTATATATTGAGCTGTCAATTTCTTTTCCTATAGATGAATTCAACAGTTGGAAAATTAAGCGCAGCCAAACTTGTCCTAAGTCAAAATAAGCTTAATTGCAACAAATTTCCATGGAACTTTCCTTTCCATTTTCTTAGGAGTGTGAACTAATTTTGTAGCAGCATTTAATAGTCTATTATAAGAAGTAAATTCCAATTTTTGCACCATAAGCTTGCTTGCTTTATAATAACAGGTTTCATATCTCAAAGAGTTCATAACTCTTAAATATTTCCATTCATACACTTATCTCAAGATCATATATATCCTTTGTTCATATTTCATCAGCCAAGAACAAGGATACAATCTATTTTTCAGTCAGGTTTGACTTCTATTTTTCTGTTTCTTTTCTATAACCATGTTTGTGTTGAGTTATTACATGTCAGTTTGTATGTACAGTATTGCTTTTATCTTTAAACTCTTGGATTATTACTATTTAAGGGTTATGCTAACTAGTGTCTCTGAGGTACTAGTTAAAGATACTGAAAAAAGGTAAACTTTTTATCAAAAATTGCATGTTTTTATATCTTAAAAAGCTAAACTACAAAGTTTTAAGACTATTTTTCTTAACTGGTGCCCAAAGTCACTAGTTAACATTTCGCATGATGTAATATTGTAGTGTGTTTATTTGGGTCCATTTTGTTTGAGTAAAACCATGTATGTGTTTACTTGAACTTGTGATTCTATTGCTAATTGATTTTCATCAATATTTCCTAGTGAAGTATTAATATATAAAAGTTTTGTTTATTTTATGAAAAAAATAAATAATTATTTCTTAAAATTTGTGTTAATTTTAATTCTTTTTTTTTATTTTATTTTTTACTTGATAATAACGAGATAGTAAAATTTTGAAGTGAATAATAGTGTGCATTTTTTAAAACAATGAAAATGCCAAAAATTGGTTTTATTATTTTCAAAATGCATCATCCTAACTATCTCCTCTTTATCACAATGTTTATTTCAAGAGTCTCACAGTCTTTTTATTAACAAATTAATATATAATAATGAAAATTTTGGAATAGTACTAGTTGCATAAAACCAACCTTCTCACCAATAATAAATAAGTATATTTATGTACATTGGAAGGTGAGTCATGGTCATACATTTACAAGGAAATAGGAAGTTTCTATTTAACATTTGTAAGTTTGGGTGGCTGACTTATTTTAAAGGAGCAAATGTCACATTTGAGTATGGTTGCTTCAAAGTATAGAACTTAAACTCAATACACTATGATTGGTATAAAAATAATGGTGCACAAAATATTCACTCACATCTTTGAATTTTAAGGACTGTGTTGCTATTTGAGAACTTTTGTATTTGTCCATATTTACATATATGATCTATAGTGAACCAATATTTAAAAATCGTTTAAATTTTGATAATAACCGATGTCGCCACCTTTAAGTAGAAGCGTAGGGTCCCTCAACTTGACGGGTTTTATTTCAACAAAAACAATACAAACACTAATTGGTTATTATTTTCGGCTGAACTGACATCAATTAGGTCACCATCTCAGTTGTAATGACGAGTAATACCATAAACTTCTACTTACAGATAGCAACACTGATCTTTGTTAGAAGTTCAAACGATTTTCAAGCATCGATTAACCGTAGACTATATGAGTCACATCCTTCCCATAGAATCAACCTAGAAAATAACAAAAGCTGTCAATTAGCTGCTTAAATGTTATTTTGTAATTCAGAGAATACTCTTGATTTCTCAAACAGCCTAAGTCTTTCATTATTTCATTAATCCATAAAATGGCCTAACATAATTTGTTTTGGTGCAAATTTCAGTGGATTAACAATATTAACCACTCAAGCATTGATGATGGCTGATAGAAGACACCAGCATCCAACGGTAGCACAAAAATTTGGTTCACAATTTCATCTAAGATCAAACATTTCTCCACATGTTGTAACTTCCTATAGAAGTTTGGAAAAACCTGTTCTGTTTCAGCAACATGTTGGTTCAGTTGCTTCATCACATATGTTTGTTCCGTCACCGTCGGAGAAAAACTTTGCAAGCTTTGCAACTGATTTTCTGATGGGTGGAGTTTCTGCAGCAGTGTCCAAATCTGCAGCCGCTCCTATAGAGCGCGTTAAGCTTCTGATTCAAAACCAAGATGAGATGATTAAGGCTGGTAGGCTTTCTGAACCTTACAAAGGTATTGGTGATTGTTTTGGAAGAACAATCAAAGATGAAGGATTTGCTTCACTTTGGAGAGGAAATACTGTCAATGTTATCCGTTACTTCCCTACACAGGTTTCTCGACTCATTCCTCTTGTATTTCTACTTAAGTTAACCGTCGGATCATAAAATTGGTTTGACTTTTATCGTAACTACTTTGAAAGTCATACATATGAAAATCAATTAATTTTCGAATTTCACTTTTAGTTTCAAAAGTACTACTCCATGTGGTCCTTTTTATAAGAGACAATGAATCTAAAAAATCAATTGTCTGTTATAAAAAGGACCGGAGTATTTGATTTTTTTTCTTGTACAAGTCTAAATCTTGGTAAACAAGAAACATATTGAAAATCAGGTGATTGATTAGGCCAATGTCTAAACTTTGCAATTAGGCCAATGTCTGACATAATCAATCATTTACAGGCATTCAACTTTGCATTCAAAGACTACTTTAAGAAGCTATTTAACTATAAGCAAGAGAGGGATGGATATTTGAAAGTGTTTGCAGGAAATATTGCATCTGGTGCAGCAGCAGGAGCTTCATCTTCCGTCTTTGTTTACTCATTGGATTACGCACGAACTCGCCTTGCAAATGACGCCAAGGCCACGAAGAAAGGAGGAGAGAGGCAATTCAATGGCTTGATTGATGTCTACAGAAAGACATTCCGATCAGATGGTATTGCTGGTCTTTACCGTGGCTTCAATGTTTCGATTGTTGGAATCATTGTCTACCGTGGTTTGTATTTTGGATTGTATGATTCTCTTAAGCCAGTGCTCTTGGTAGGAACATTGCAGGTAAGAATGAGACATTTCATTATTTACACTTCAATTTTATGTCCTTCATTATTACATAATAACATGTTCCTTAAAAGATTGTGTTAATATGGATTTGGATCCTCCCGAGTTGAAATCAATTGGTACAATTGGCTCAACTACGTATAACAAATAAATCAATAAAAAGGAAAGGAAAAAAAAATTAAAAGTAAAAAATGCAAAAAATAAAAATCGGTTGAACCAATCGCAATTCAATTGGTACAATCCGGTTCAACACTAGTTCAATCAATCTGCGGTACAATTTAGTTAAAAAACAACCGACAATTGACCGATTTCCAATTCGGTCCAATTTTTAAAATATTGTTAAGGGTAAATTGAATCGTAGTATTTAAACATTGTATTGTACTACGTAACCTTGAGAATTGCATAGTCTAAATACTGCCAAAACCACTCTATTTTAGAAGACATTGACGCAATTGGCTCGTGATCAATTGTTTTTATGTTTGTTAAGAAGTCTCACATCGGATGCGAGTTGGTCTGAATATATGTTTATAAATGACGGCAATCTTCACCATATAAGCCGGTTTTATAGAGTTGAGTTATGCCCAACTCTCAATTCTAAGATTGTATCAGAGGCTCTCGGTTGCGACTGCCAAATACTCAATTCTAAAATGGGCCACCTGCTCTAACATACTGTTTTGCAACATTTCAGGATAGTTTCCTTGCTAGCTTTGTTCTAGGATGGGCTGTTACAGTTGGTGCTAGTGTTGCATCTTACCCTTTAGACACCGTCCGTAGAAGAATGATGATGACATCAGGTGAAGCTGTAAAGTACAAGAGTTCTTTGGATGCTTTCTCACAAATTGTGAAAACTGAAGGTCCAAAATCTCTCTTCAAAGGTGCTGGTGCAAACATTCTTCGAGCTGTTGCCGGCGCTGGTGTGCTTGCAAGTTATGATAAACTTCAGGTGCTTATGTTGGGAAAGAAATATGGTTCTGGTGGAGCTTAATTATCAAAAAGAGAGACTATAAAATATAAGATGGTGATGATGATGATGATGATGAAAAAATACCAACAAATAAATCAGTTTAAACTGTTAAATTGATTATTTATTTCTTTAGAAACATAACTATTTTTTCAATGTACTCTATATAGTTTGCTGATTTTTATTTTTGGATTTTTTTTTGTGTGAGTGTGTACTACCAAATAAAGAATGAAACTATCATGATTAAGTGTGGAATACATAAATTTTGATCAATAATTAATAGAGTTTTTTTTTAATAGATAAATTGTTTAAAATAGTGTGTTGAGAATACGCTAGCATTATTTTCTATCTATCACCAATTGTTGCAAAGTTGAAATAAAATGATTTTATTCTGCTAGTTACACCCTATTAATTTTTAGTTACACCTCTCTCACACAAATTAAATACTGTAACTCTAATTGCCAAAATGCCCCGTCTCATTTATTTTTTTAAAACCATTTTTCATTTTTTTTTTCCAATCTTCTTGTTTACCACTATTTCTCTCACTTCATGTCCAAATGTGAAAAAAATGATCAAAAGTTGAAAGAAGTTGCTCAAGAACTTCTATTAATATTAGTTGTTGAATAATTTTTTTGTGTTTTCAATTATTCTTTTGTGTATGACTAATACACATACTCAATTTAATGTGTATATGTAAATTAAATTTAAACAAACTCAATTTGAATACATTTACGCAATGGTATATTTGTGAATGAGAATCATAGAGAGACTCAATTTAATCATGTATATGTATTCAACAATGATTCTCTCTTTTCTTTGAGAGATTACACCAAGAAATTAAAGGATGTCTTTCGGTTGTAGGTTTCTTAACACTTCCAAAGATGACTAGGTCTAAATTGTTGGAATTTTGAGAACTACTAAACTATTGAAAACATAAGTAAATAAAAGGTTGAAACTTGAAAGACAAACAAAAAATTACAAGTAAAAATAACATTTTGATTTATTATGTATGTTAAAATAATTTTTACAATAGATATTTATAGACACAAGTGACAAAGCACATATATCCTATTAGCCAAGCATTGTGGCCTACAAAATCTAACTCTTGGCCGTCATTAATAAGCTAAACTCGAGACTATTGTGTGTTTGTGAATGTTGTTGGATACTCAAGTATTGAATACTCTCTCCCAAGTTCATTTACTTTTTATTGATTTAATATTTTTTCTCATAAAAAATTAATCCAATCCAAACAATTCAATTCAAGTGATTTCTTTCTTTCATGACTGTAAAATAATATTTGTGCACCTAAGTTTAAATTGAAAATAGATAATGGTAATCTAATCAAGCAAGTCTTAACAGAGGAGGCTCGCATGCATGTGCGAGGTGTGTGACGGCATAGGGCCTCAAAATTTTGAGGGCCTCAACTCAAAATTTTGAGGTCCAATAGTATTACTTATATATTATTTATACCTATAAAATATCAGATGTATATTAATAGATTAATTTTTAGGCCATAAAATAATATTTATATATTGTTAATGTTCATAAATATCATGAGTATCAATATATTAGTTATCTATACTCTAAATATAGTTCTAGTCCATTTTAATCTTTGCATAAAATTTAATCTTAGATTATGATGTTCCTTTTTGACGTTATATTCAAAGATAATTATTTTGTATTTCTTGTTCCATTTAATTTAATGTAAGATTTAATATTGATAATTTATATGTTTACAAGAATGTTTTTTTTATATTATATGCAATTTAAATCGATAATTTTTTTAATTTTTTTTATTAAGGGGCCACTTTTATATTTTGCACAGAGCCTCCTAAAACTCGGAGACGCCACTGAGTCTTAATTAAGGTTCATATTCACACATTATAAATCCATTATGCAACAGTTTAGTATAAAAATGCATTTCTAATGGTAAGACCAATGGTTAAGGAAATTAAGTATATAGAAAGCAAGCAAATATTATTACCAGATGAAAGTGTACATTCCAATGCTTTGGTGCAGGTGCTGCAGTTGCCACATCATATCAAGGTGTGAGAATTTGGACACTAGAATTTAGTCCATTATTCGTGCTCTCACACCCCTATATAACTTATTTTCTATCAATATGGTACATGTGATGCTCTCGTAGATTCGACACGTTGATTGCCAAGAAACTTAACAAATGAATAAATATTGTATCAAACACTAAGTTTGGGGCGGAAATCTGAGTTAACAAGCGATGATGTAATTTCGTCTAAACAAGTCATCCTAATTCTCTCTGGGGTAGCTGGGCTATCAAGAGGAAACCAGTCGGTGCACCCCATTTCAACTCGTGCAGCTCTGATGGCATCCTTGATGGCAAAGAATGCAGCTGATGCTAGGAAAAACGGAGGCTCGCCAACTGCTTTAGATGAATGGATTGCCTTTACATTTGGATGACCCTGCAAGTTAGATCACACACAAAAGCAAGTTAATATGTAGCTATCTTCAAGTTTGGCGTGTATCATGGATAGCCAAATAACCAAAATGTGACTCCAATAGTACTATAGGCCTTGGATTACACCTATGACTCCACTGTGTCATCGAGCGACACAGCTCAATAAAAGAATTGAAATGTGTTCAGGGTTCAGGATCATACCTTCAAAAGTGAGACATTAAATTTCAAGGGAACATCATTTATAGAAGGAATTTTATAAGCTCCAGGTCCACAAGTGTTAAGCCACCCAGAGGGGATCCATTTATGTGCTCCATCTCCCCATTTAAGTTCTTCTAAAGCAACCCAGCCCAAACCTTGAACAAAAGCTCCTTCGATCTGTGAACATAAATATCGATAAATTAAACATGAATATATCATACAAAAATATATTGAAAAAGGATTTCCAAAAAATAGGGAGGAAAAATAAAAGTACGAAGTTGTAATTCAAATGAAATTTCGAGAGTTTTGAATATTCTACAACCAAGAAAACATCTTTCATCTTTTACCAAAAAAGTTCATATAACCAAGAATCCAGCTTTTGAATTTATTTATTTTTCACAAAGTGAAGCTAATTTTATACAAACAAACATTATGTTATCCTGATCAAATATAGTCTTGCAATCAACTATAAAGTCAACACAAGAAATTTGTTTAAAAAGGATGAAGACAAATATAAAAATTATTGACGAAAGCTAAAGTTTATTCACTATTATAAAATATAATTAAACTGACTTGTGTTATTTTCTTTCAATATTCCTCATTTTGATTCATGTTCTCTCGTTTCTCCATAAAATTCCTTTCTTATTCACACAACAATAAAAAGAAAAATGTGCAATTAGTATAAAAGAAAAGCACCTGGCCAACATCTATCGCTGGATTCAGAGAATAACCAAGATCCAAAAATATGTTTGCCGCTCTAGTGTGAAAATCTCCAGTCAAGGTATCAATTTCAACCTCAGCAAATGCAGCCCCGTAAGTGAAATACCTAAAAGGTTTTCCTTTACCCGTGGTCCAATCAAAACCAATATCAGGTGTAATATAAAATCCATGGGCCGAAAGGTCTATTCGCTCCATATAGCATGCAATAACTAGCTGAAAACAACAAAAGCATAACATAACATGTTAGTTTTCAACCACAAGGCACTTTGCAACAGCAGAGACAATCATAAAAGCTATCTGTAATTAGAAGAATTGTTTGCAAACAAACATATATCTTCAGTAGGGATACCCCACTTTAGAGGCAAAGTGCCGAATTAGACATTAACTGAAAAATCAATGGCTAAAATTTTAAAAACATCATAGTTTGTTATATATGTACATGGCTGTAATGCCTCACTTTCATCCTTAAATTGAATTTAGAGAGTCCAAATCCTATCAATAGGATTCTGATTATAGTACATGTAATTTAGTACCCAATTCGTGAACTACTGACACCGTAATTGCTTCTATTTTGCTATTCTTCTTGAAATAAAAGATATTCATACGAAAATTTATAATATCTATTACAATATTTTTCTCCCCTGAGAAATTCGAATAGTCTCGATGTTTTCTTAATCTCCTCTCAACTTCCCAACTCTTTAGCATGTGTATAAAATTTATATATAAAAAAGAGTAACTTCTATAAGTACTACAACGAACTAATATACTTTTATAGTCATTTATGCTAAGTGGATCACTTCATACAGACTGAGAGGCAAACTGCAAATACAAGAATACCTCAGTAAATGAGTTGAAGTTATGTCGAGAAGCAATAGGTTCCATGCGTGCCATTATTTGCTCACATGCATCTAAAACCGCTGCTCCATACATATCAGAACTTGCAGAAGCTGCTGTTGGAGAAGAATTAGGAACCTATTTTGCAGCAACCATGATAGCAATTTAGCATCAGAACAATAGCCCCGAAGGAGAGAAGGAAGTAATATATTATTGTCATTTACCTGATATGATCTAAAATACAAGTATATAGAAATGAAATGATTAAACGAAGATTAATGATACATCATATATGTATGTCACTTTATTTATTTTCTAACCACTGTACGTCAATATCACATGGTATAAATAAAAATTTGATTTAATAAAATTATTTCACAGCATTAGGATAGAACGAAGATCCTTAATTGAAATTTGTCTTATACAGTTTGTGAAAACCAATATGAGCCAACAAAGTATAGAAACTACGAGATGTAATTGTAGAAAGAAACGTGTGCATTGACCCTTACAGGAAATTGGAGGGGGGGTTGGCGTGGATTTGTTGGAAATTTTTGGAATATAGGAAGTAGCGCCTTTGGGGTATGGGGGATTTTTTAAATTGTGAAATGAAAATTCTAGTGAAAAAGGGAAGAAAGGATTCAAATGCAGGTCAGCTAAGTGTGCTGTACATATGTGATTTATAAGCTCCGCACAGAACATTGGGTAAGCTATTGGTGAGAGATTACAAAAATATGGTACAAGTAGCTTATGGGATAGTCATAAGCACTTTTCACATGCTTACCCAAACACCCTTACAAGTGCACTTATGTCGGTAGATAAGTCCAAATACCCTGATAATTAGCCAACCCAAACTGGTACTAAATAAATTAAGTCCTATCAAAGTTTCCGAATGATTATGAAGAGAGCCATAGGCACATAATTTTCACACGACAAATTCATGATATCTTTCAAAAGAGTAACTTAGTACCTTATCAGTACTTGTATCTGATATAAAGACAGAACTAAGGGGGATATTGAAAGCTGATGCAGCAATCTGAGCAACTTTTGTATGTAATCCTTGTCCCATCTCCACACCTCCATGGGTAACTAAGACAGTTCCATCCGTATAGACATTAACCAGAGCACCTGCCTACAGTTGTTGAGAAAATATGCAAGCATTATCTCTATTCTAATAATGCAATTATTTTATAACTAAAAAAATAGGAATATGAAATAGAAAGAAAATATTGAATGAAAAGCACCACAAAAATATCAAGCACAATTACTAAGTAATGTAGAACAATGGCCAATCATTGAAATGATTTTTTTTTATTACTGAAATGAATTTTTTATACAACATTAAATAGATAACAGTATGTGGCATTTAACCAATCAAGCTCTTTCCATTTTTTTTCGTTTACAGGTTATTTTTTGCTTTCCATTCTATGATGTTTAAATGTAGATCTTATTGCCTTTATTCACATTACTAGCATCATGGGATTGCTATTTAGAGAGCTTAGTAATATGCAATTAATTTAGCTTACATAACCCTTACCCTTAAGATGATGTACTCAACCTCCGTATGTTATATTCTAAAATTTGAAGTGATATATAATCCACACACAACCCTTATTTATGTTATTTTATGCTTCCAATTACAATTTTCCCTACTCATCATAATTCTTAAGTTTCTCCTTATCCACTTTCTTAGCATCAAGAGAGGCATAATAAAGTATATTGGTGATTAAAGGAATAATAAACTTGAGCCCTTCACTAAATGGTAATGTTTTAACCTAATTAAAAGGTACAGTGCTCAAGAGTTTACATGAAACACTTTTTCTGAGAAAGCTTGATCACCAACTGTATACAATTGAACACACAAAAGTTTAAAAATTAAAACCAAATTAAGAGACATCTATATAGCAGATAAATAACCTCTGAACCAACCCCTTGCAACAGCTATCCAATATTATGCCAGAAATTTGTTACCACAACATACAAAACAAACTTGACAAGCTTCATTCTAATCATCCCTGAATTCCCTATTATTTCAGTTGAAATCACATTTTTTAATTAAATAACGCGATAGAATTCAGAATTTACCTGGTTCATAAACTTCGTTGTAAAGGATATACCAAACTTAGTAGGAACCATAGCAATGCCACGCTTTTTCCAGCGGTTGTCAGCATTGAACTGGTCAACTTCTTCACGTGTCTTTACAAAGTCACAAGATAACTTCAGTTCGTTCCATAGCTGGGATAGAGGGCAGTGCTCAAGTATTTGGCCATAATGCAAAAGGGACCCTTCACCTTGAAAATTAATTTCCTAAAAAGAAACTCCATTTAGGAAGCTTGATAGGAGAATCTAACATCAAGTAGGATGACAGTAAACATTCATATGCATAACTTTTGTGTGACAATAAACCAAAATTGTATATTACCCTTATCACTTCTGGACTCATATTGAGTTCTACAGCAATCCTCTGAATCCAGTTTTCGGTAATAAGCATGCCTTGAGGGCCACCAAATCCACGAAAAGCAG
The DNA here is from genome assembly GCF_020283565.1 of Trifolium pratense. Classification (NCBI taxonomy): domain Eukaryota; kingdom Viridiplantae; phylum Streptophyta; class Magnoliopsida; order Fabales; family Fabaceae; genus Trifolium; species Trifolium pratense. Next base: position 53,904,931 of record NC_060065.1, on the reverse strand, counting down.
TGTTGCTGGGGAAATTAGTGAAGCAAACATTTCCCATTATCCTCACATTTGGTATTTCATACACATTATCTGAATGAAACATAGCACGTTCAAGGATAGCAAGTGACAAATCCAGTGAATTTCCAGCATTGTTATAAATTTCAAGATCCAGTGCAAGCACCTTCCCTTCATTTGTAAATCCAACCTGTATCAAATAATACCTCTAATTAACAACTCAACCACATAAAAAATGAAGAAAACAATGCTGATACTGAACTCAAAGTCTCAAACGATGGGCAGGAATATTAGGAAGTAAGAAATTAGGGATGGAAAACATGAATTAAATCTATCTATGTAAAATTAAGCAATACCTTATACTTTCCTAAAAAACTATGGCGTTGCCCAGTTATCATCATGTCTACATCTCGATCCAGTGTGATTTTCACTGGTCGATTTAATAGATACGATGGAACTGAAACTGCAGCAGCAATAAAAGCTGATCTTGTCTCCTTTCCCCCAAATCCACCACCAATTCGCTTTGTTTTGCAAACTACCTTTGACATGGGGAGACCAAGAACATGAGAAACATATTTCTGGTGCTTCTGAGGGGCCTGCAGTAACACAATGATATTTCCACAATGCAGTTATTTTTGTCAAGCCAGAAGTTATTTCCATAATGCAATCAAATACAATGAAACTAGCAAAATATTTCAGAAAACTTCAGTTTCCAAAAGATACATAAATTATAAATTTTAGGCGTTCACTACAAAATTGTGTAACTTACTTGAGTAGATGATATCATATGAACTTCATTTCCACCATCCAATGTCCATATCACACTGCTATTTGGCTCCAGATAAAAGTGTTCCTGACCTCCTATCTGAACTTCCCCTTCAATTATTCTGTCACACTTGCCTGACTGAAAACAGTGATCAACATCACCTTTACTCATATGCTTTTCTGTGTTGGGATGAAAACTTCTAGCATTGATAGCGTCCTGTATTGACAAGATAGCTGGGAGCTCTTCATATTCAACGTGAACTTTTCGTGCTGCTATCTTTGCATTTTCATGAGTATCAGCCACAACAACTCCTATTACCTGGAAAACACATATAAAACCGAAAACCATCAATTAATAATGGCAAAAGGCTAATGCAGGACTAGATATTCCATGAGAATTCATAACCAACACTTTATTGCAGGTAAGGCTTGCAGGGAACAAAGACAGAACAGTAAAGAGTGTGTGTGTGTGGTGATTGAAGTCAATGCATGAAGAGACATGAGTCTTGATTAAGTAGAAGTAGATACATACTAGTGTTCTTGACATAATGCTGAATTAAAACTCTAAGATCATAAAGTGTTGTCTACAAAAATAATACAAGTCTCCTCAGGAGCTGTAGTATGCATGACAAGTCTAATTCATGCATGAATATATATTGAAATCTAATGCATGCATATCATATTTTTTGTTTTTCTTTTGCAAGTGCCTTTGCAAATCTTCATTTCATACCATGACACCATCAGTTTAGAACTTGGGCACAAACTGCAAGTGCCACACAAAGGAAGCAGTAGAATTCCGTTCCCTTTAAGCTCAAAATTATAACAAACATATCACAAGTGAGAGAATATTCAGTAAGCTAGATACCTGACCAACGCAAGTGATATATTCTACGGCAAAAAGCTCCTCGTCAGCAACAACTGCTCCAATCATATTATCACCCGGTACATCTTTGGCTAGAAACAAACCCGCAAATCCAGGTGAAGACCTGGCCACTGAATCATCAATTGAAAGTATTCGGGCATGGGGTTTTCTACTCAAAACTAAGGCAGCATGCAAGCCATTTGGAGGCATTGGTGTGTCATCAGCATATAATGCTTCTCCTGTAACCTGGATGTAAGTTGTAAGAATCATGTAGCCAGCATTCTACTAAATCGAAACAGACATAATTTTCTAAAGAGACCATGTAACCAAAAATAACAGAAAGATAAAGAATAACAATTGAAAACATCGCAGAGAGAGAGAGAGAGAGAGTAGGTAACAAAGGATGCAAGCAATTAATATACTCCGTCCCTTATTATAAGACCCTCCAACCAACTTCACGGGTATTATTAAGAAAAGTAGTTGGAGTAATAAATTAGACAAAAAATCATGTTACTTTTACATAGTTACCCCTGCAATCAATGATATCATTTTCCAATGATAAATTAAATAGGGGCATTTTTGTAAAGAAATCGTTAGTACATATGAAATTTTAAAAAGGGACTTATATAAAGGGATGAAGAAAAAGTGAAAAGGGGTCTTATAATTAGGGATGAGGGAGTATACAACAATATGAAAGACTCATTAGATATGGAGAATTTTGATAGTGGGTTGGTAATAGGTATTAATATCATGTGTTCCTTCTGAATTAAGGGCTTTTGCACAGGGCGATTTATCAGCATCTTGCCACCCAGGAATGTTGAACATCCATTCACCAGCTTGAGAGGGTATGTTGTAAACATGTAAGTAACACTATTTTAGGATAGTGTTTCACTCTTTGCTTATTCTATACACATCTTAGGATAGCCTATAATTATTAGGATATTTTGTTTCCCTTTCTTGATTATCATGTGTCTATATAACACGGCCTTTAAGCTTGTACTAAAATAATATTCATATTTCTAATTAGAACATATATAGAAAAGGAATTTTGTATCGAAGCATTCTTGTAAAAAAAATGTATGTCTCTTATTGAATGACCCTCAAAGGCATCAAAGTCAGTAATATCTTGATGCAGGAATATTATTGGGAAAAAGTAGAGATAGCCAACATTGAGGTCACACTTTACATGTAATTTGTGGGAACAATAGACTATACAGGTTTCTTTAGGATGCATCTCATGTTTAACATCTGACTTTTTTACAGTTAGAAATTCCACAATAAAGAAAAGTATAACGATTTAATCCTTCATTATGTCACATTTTTGAAAGTTAAACAAAAGAAGCAGTATAAAAAGATGCAAGCATGCTTGAGTGAGTATAACACTAACAAATTTATGAATGAATGCATAATTCTTAAATTTGCGATGTGATTTTACATTATCAGCTCAACAAACCTGAAGTCTTGAAGATTGATGAACCTCAGGAGAACCGACAGATGTTCCGTGCTTCATAATTTCATAGTCCTGAGATCCTGTAACTGGTGGCCGGTGGACTGAGTGCACTGCAGATAGATGGGATAATGGTATACTCTCTTTGATGCCATCCATTTGATGAGACACCCATAGAAAAAATTTAAAAAAGAAACTCAGAGTCAAAGATTTCCGGAACTCTACCATTCCACCAGGAGCATCTTCCTTAAGTATTATATCCTTTTGCAGAATTTTCAATGCATTTTGCAACAGATCTTGGTTCCAAATCTTTCCAATGAGAAATTCCTTAGTTTTTATTGCAGGAAGTGAATATGGAGCCACCCCACCATAAAAAATTGATGCATCAGCAACAACCCAATTTTCACTATTTTCCTGAAGATGAACGCGAATACCTGCATTTACAATTGCAATATCATCATCCCTCCTATGGGACTGTTTAAATTCTCTCACGAACTCAAAGGTTCTATTCCATGGCAAGAATACGGACAGCAGAATTTCATCGTATGCCAAATCCACCTTGCGATAACCCAGGAAGAAATTTTCTGCCAGTACAGTCTTGATGTTTCCTTTTGAGTCAATAATTCGAAACTTTGCTCTAGCTGCCATCCAGAGAGGATTCAAGTCTGATATTGGGCTGGCAGTACATATATTTCCCCCAATTGATGAAACATTTCTTATCTGTGATCCAGCGAACCATTTCAGTTGCTCAATAAAGGCTTTACAAGATGAAGTTTCGTGAGCAGCTCGTTCCGTCACGACCTTCCTAAAAAAATTCAAGAGAATGGATAATCTCACTGCAGCACCTATCTCTATGCCATCATCCGTAGCATCCAAAACATTTAGTTCTGGCACATGCATCACAGAAACCAAAACTGGATATTGTATTCTCTTTAGTCTCATCTCAATTCCTACCTCAGTATTACCAACTAGCAACTTTGCATCAGGATATTTGGCTTTTAAATCCAATACGTGCTGAAGTGTTAAAGGTCGATACCACATTAGCCCACCAAATCCAGTCAAATTTAAGAAGGTTGGTTTCCTTAACAACAGTTCAGGAGGAAAAATAAGTTCCTTTTCTGTATAGTTGGTCCCATCTACTTCATTATATGAAGTAGGTTTATATCTATCAACACTGACTGCACATTTATCATTTACACTGTTTAAATTACAAGAACAAGGTTTCCCGGTTGATGGGCAAACAGACTGGCCTTCTTGAAGGCTAGATGAAGAAACGCCAGTATATAAGATATCATTAGTTTTGGCAAAGACTCGAAATGCATCAACTATTGCTCTGTAACCGGTGCATCGGCATAAATTTCCAGCAAGGCATTCTTCAATTTGTTCTTCACTAGGTGGTGATTGACTTGACCGCAATAACGCATACATGGACATGACAAAACCAGGTGTACAAAATCCACATTGTGAACCATGAGTACGAGCCAGAGATTCCTGGAGAGAATATTACACTAATAAGTTCAAAGTATTGATGGATAAATTTAAATTTAAAATAACAATAATGACCAAAGCCAATAAATGATGATAAAGTACATATTCGTAACATGAGAACCAAACAAGTAAAAGATATTCTAAACAATCACCTGGATAGGGTGCAATCCGAGCCTGCAGCTTCCAAGTCCCTCCACTGTAATCACATGCATCCCTTCAACAGAATACAGAGGTGCTAAGCAAGCATTGACAGCATAGTGTCTGAAAGAATGGTTTCAAACTAAAATCGTAAGCCTGATGTTACCATACAAGAAGGAACCGTTTCAAACATGAGAAAGAAAAACTTACAAGGTTTTCCTCAAATTTGTATCATAATGAGAAACCATAACAGTGCAAGCTCCACAACCACCTTCACCGCAGCCTAGTTTAGTCCCTGTCAGGCCTATATCTTTTATACCAAAGAGAATAGAAAACTATAATCAGTTAAGCTTCCCCAAGGACAAAATTTCAATCAACAAACCAAAATTAATTAAGTACATATGAAGGTAGCTAATCAACCAAATCAGCTCAAAATTAGTTATACGATTAATTCAACAATTAACTCATTGAAATTGGTTCATGAACCAAACAACTTTAACTTAAGCTAAAAATTGATCTTAATAAGCGATAATAGCATAAGCGCTTGCTTATGTATAACCCATTTCTATAATGTCTTCTTACCACCTATAGGGCCTATTTGGATTGGCTTATTAGAACTTATCTACTGACATAAGTTTTGTGAGTCTGTTTGGGAAAGCTTATGAAAACAACTTATGACAATTTTCATAAGTTTTTCTCAACTTATTTTCATAAGTTCTCCAATATAGTTTATGAAACAGCTCCTAGCATATATAAAAACAATTTATCTTTATCTTATCTTTTGCAAAAAAAATAGCTTATGTAGGCTTGTACATAAGCACTTATCATGATAAGCGCTTATAACAATTTTCATAAGATTTTTTCAGCTTATTTTCATAAGTTCTCCAATATAGTTTATAAAATCAACTCCTAACATATATAAAAAACAATTTATCTTTATGTTATCTTTTGCTAAAAAAATAGCTTATGTAAGCTTGTACATGAGCACTTATCATGATAAGCGCATATGCTATAAACTGCAAAATAAGTTGTTTATCCAAACAAGCAAAATAAGGCAAAAACAGCTTATGGACAACAGTTATAATTTTTTTTCCATAAACTCTCCCAAACAGTCTAACACATGTTTATATTAGTAAATAGGCTCAAATAAGTCAATTGAAACATCACTTATATAAATGAGTTGAAAATTGATATCATGAAATAAAGTAAATAATCTGAAATAAAGTAGTTATCTATAGTTTGTATTTTATACCTCTGAGATATTCAAGTAGAGTGAAATGAGCTAATCCATCAGGTAAAACTCTACGAACACCATTAACGTATAATATAGGAACGTCTTTTGAAGAAACCTGCAAATCTTGTTCCACCGAATCCATCTTCTTCAATGATCCCATTTCACCACCGTCTTTCTTCTTCTGTTACTGTTTTGATAACTGACAAAGCAATCAACTGTTGTGATTCGTGTGAATAATAATGTATATATACTTTCTATTATAAAGTATAAAGTAATAATTACTATTGATTATTATTTATGAGAATTATTATTATTTTTTTATGATCAAGATGAACCATAACTGAGAATGAATCTCGAAAACACTAACTAGTCGTAATCCAAGTCTGAAGTCTCTAGTCAAAGCTAACTCAAGCTCATCTACTCGATCCAAAAAGATATGATAAACAAATAAGAATTTTTATTTTTGAGATGTTTGGTTAAAGTTATTTTATAATGACCACATGCGTCACGCCGTATAATTTGTCCAAAAAAAGTTATTTTAGTAGCATAATTAAGGCTTAATTAATAAAATGGCCCCTTAAATATATTTTTGGTTTTAAATTGGTCCCTTAAAGAAAAAAAGGTCCAAATAGGTCCCTTAAAGAAAAAAAAGTCCGAATAGGTCCCTTAAAGACATCTCCGTTAATCAGTTTAGTCTTGTTTAGACATCTTTTTAGGGACCAAACTGATTAACGGATATGTCTTTAAGGGACCTATTCGGACTTTTTTTTTTTAAGGGACTTATTTGGACCTTTTTTTCTTTAAGGGACCAATCTGAAACCAAAAATGTCTTTAAGGGACCATTTTACTAATTAAGCCCGTAATTAATGAATGATTGCAAGAAGAGCTGTCAAAACCGCCGGCTCCGCCAATTTTGGGCAGGTCCGGTCGGGCTTCGTTGGGCCGGACTAAAAAATCCAGATAAAAAATAGGCTACCAAAATTAGTACCCGAACCCGGCCTGGTACGGGTTGTCGGGCCGGACCGATTTATTTATTTATTTATTTATTTTACTTTGAGTGGTCAAACTTAACCATATAAATAGGATTAATAATTTTTGCGCTTCGTATTTTTACTCATTTGTTATCTACAAGTTTCTCGCGCGCCCTATTTTTACTCATCCACTACCTACGAGTTTCTCGCGCCCTATTTTTACGCATCCTCTACTTACGAGTTTCTCGCGCGTCATATTTTTACTCATCCGCTACCTATGACTTTCTCGCGCACCATATTTTTACTCATCCGCTACGAACGAGTTTCTCGCGCGCCCTATTTTTATTTATCCGCTACGTAAGAGTTTCTCGTGCGTCCTATTTTTACTCATCCGCGACCTACGAGTTCTTGGTGCCCTATTTTACTCATCTGCTACTTAAGTAGCGGACAGTGTTTTATAATTTATATTACAAACTAAGTTCAAATCATTCAAAACAAATTATTTATATTTATTTTTAATTTTAATTTTTTTGGGCTAGAATTTTCAAGGCCCGAGCCCCGGAAAAAATCGGGCTTGGCGGGCCGGCCCATTCGGGCTAGCCCATTTTGACAGCTTTGGCAAGAGGGATCTTCTATAGAGAATTCTCCAAGTACCTTTTTTTATCCGACCAACTAAACTGTATAATTTAGTTCGGAAGTCAGTTCTGATAATATGTAGTTTCAGTCTCTTCCGATCGCAGTTGTGAGGAATCAAATTATGATCATCCCTATCAAATCAAGCGTTAATCATCACTGAACCAACTAATGATTTATTTCCAAGTACTTATCTTAATTGTGGTTAGTATATACTCCCTCTGGAGACAAATATAAGCAAAAATGCATTTTTTAATTCATTGAATATTGGATTATTCAATGAATCTAAAAAATGCATTTTTGTTTATATTTGTGTCTGGAGGGAGTGATTTATAATTGTCGTCTTGCATTTTCTCAGATATTGAAAGAAGCTTATAAGGTGGTTGATGCGCCTGATTTTATAGGTACTTGGATTCAATTGTTACTTCTTACTTGGATACGAAAAGGTCGAAAGTTTTAATTTTTTTGTTGTGACAAAACATAAATGAAGATGAAGAAAAAAATTGTGTTTTAAATTGTCTCATTCGAATCGGCTCATCCAGAAACCTCCCGGTTGGATTAGTAATGTATATAGCGTGAAAACATCCGGTTAGAAATCCATTCAAAGTTTTTATCCTTCTCTACAAAATTAATTATCATGTGGTAGAGATGTACCTGGTTCATTACACTGTTAAAAATTACAAGTAAACTCAAAACAGAGGCCAGAACCCAGAACCAAACAAGGTACTAGTCTCATTTTAATAAAGTGGATTATTCACCCGTTAGCATGCTTGGGAATGGTGGATGAAGAATAAGTTATAGCCTTGATCATAATATAGTTTGCATCTCTAGGCCAATGTGAGTTCTGTGTGTTTTGTTTGTGCATCAGGTTGCAGGTAAAGGTTCCAGTTTGAGCTTGCCTGTGTGAGCTTATTTTCCAGCTGTCTGTGTGAGCTAATTATTTCTGTATTGTAGGTACTAAATGGTTATGCAGGAGATATAGAAGTTTTGTGGAAGAGTAGTTTCCTCTTGTTGCTGAAATGAGTATTATTCCTCTTAGCTTTATTTAAGCTGTATCTCTAAATATCCTTGTCCTGTCGGCTGCGGAGCTGCAGAATTTTTCCTAATTTTGCGGATTCTGGCAGCATAGTGGCTTGGGCAGAGATCCTAACTTATCTTAGTACAAGTTGCTAGCTATTTTCTAGCTTTAATTGTTATTGTCTGCAGTAGACCATTGGTAAAAGAGGTTGTTATCAAGGTTTCTTTGAGTTTGGTCTGTTCCAAAGGAGTGACATAGTCAAATGTGTCCTTCGAGCGATGCCTTAAATTTCGTGGTTCCAGATATCTTATGTTTGAAGGAGGTTTTGTGTTGCATCTTTGTTGATTTTTCAAATAACTAATATTTTAGCATGTAGCTGATTGTAGATTTCTGGTATGAATTGATTGTATGCTGTAACTGGGAGTGGCAATTATTCAATGCACTGATAACTGATTCAAGGGTAGAGGTTTGTTTGCTGATCTAAGTGGTTAGCACTTTTAGAATGATGCTGTCAAGTGGTTGTATATTTGAATTATTGGACTTATCTTTTGTTTCTTATTTCTTATCCTTTAGTACCTCTTGTACTTGAGATTTGTTTTTTAATTGATAAAACAAGTCCAATATATGATTTTCATACTACATAAATGTTAACACTATAATTAGAATGACAAAACAATAGAGAAAAAATAATTAGAATGACAATTTTTAAAGGTTTTTTAGAACAAAAAAATTAAGTAATTGTAAATTTACAGGTTAAATGCATTAATTTTGTAAAGTACAGGAAATCATTACATTTTTTTTTACAAAATCATTACATATTTTGGGTAAAAACTAAAAAGGATGAATTTGCGAAAAACTTGTTCGCATTCGTTTTCTTTGATTGCCTTCATCATATGTGCCTTGCTGCATACGTTTTCTTTGATTGCCTTCTCCATCCATCACAAAATCTTGAGATGGGGATGTAGTAGATTCAGATCTGCATTTAGCATGAATAATGGGGCCTAACTGTGACCTGTCCATGCCGGCTGTTATTATTCCATTGGGCGCATTAAGGTAAACAGCTCCTCTGTACATCCAATCCTCTGTATCATCACTGTAAAACTGATCGAAATGCTCTCCACATAGAGAGCATGTTTTCTGGTCCTCATCAGCAGGAACTGCGAATTCTTTGTCTTCTTTCTTTTCCTCAGTTGGCAAAAAACCTGGAGCTGGAGCTGATTCAGTTCCCAATGCCTCTGCACCGCTGAGCCACATCGTCTCACTGACAAACCACTTGCGAGAGGGTTTCAGCTTAAGGTTTTTAGACATACTAATACGGTTACGGTTCTTAGTCACATGCCAATCCATGTGTCTGCTGTGCTCATCTTGTGATTTGAATCGTAGGCCACAAGTTTTGCACTGTCTAGGCAACTTACCATATAAGGCACTGATTACAGATTCGTGACGAACCTTTAGAATATTGGGATCAAACTCAATGCCAATGCCAACAAAATCCTACAAACATATAACATTAATTAATTAATTACAAATTAACAATCAAATACTACTAAAACATGGAAGGAACGTGGAAATATATATAAGAATTGAACTTAGGATAGATCTAGTTACCTGTGTAGGAGCTTGATTAGCCAATGAGATTACACCTTGGGCCATGAGTGAATTAATCAAATTAGAATATCCAACAGATGGCTGTTCGCTTGATACGAAAGGATTGGGATGAGGTAGCATCTGGGGCGGAGGAGCATGTGGGCCGCTGGCTGGAGGAAAATGTAAAGGGTTGTTTGTGATGATTCTTTGGCCTGGCATAATAGGGTGCGTATGTCTTTGAAAAGGGGTCCGATAACTATTAGCATTTGTTGATTCAGATGGATTCATAACAAGATTGTTCAATGGAAATCTAATAGGATTTAAGCAAGGAGGACGAGGAGCCTGCAGATTTTCAATAGGATTTAGGCAGGGAGGACGAGGAGCATGCACATTTTCAAAAGTTGCCGCCAAGATTGGTGGACGGTACTCAATATTAGGCTTGAGACCAGGAAACATCCTTGACATTGAACTTGCTGCAACAGTAACAGGCTTTTCTGTGGAGAAACCAATAGTTGGTTGCAGGAAACTATTATTTCTAGTGTTGTCTAATAGAGTTGGACGCAGATCTTCCCAATCAAACTCCTCTTCTTCAGTGTTTTGCCATGACTTTGAAATAACATGATGAGAAGATTCTGTTCTAACCCTACTTGGGACAAATTGAGTAATCTTACTAGCCACAATCATCTTTCACCTGCAACCTCTGAGGATGAAACCAACAATGAATTATAAGCAATATGATGGAATGGAAAAATTACAATAAATAACTCACAATGAAAATAACAAACTATAAGCCCCTAGCGGAATATCTAGATAGTTTATTCCCTCTTTCTTTTCTTTCCCTATTTTATAGTCACAATCTTTAATTGTTTTCACTCTTCCTTTCCTTATTTTTTATAACAAACTTAGATAAGTATATAGTAACAAGCTTGGATAAGTATAGAATTTATGATTTAAGATTTGTTTAGAATTTTTTAGATATCTTTTTAGATATGATTTTTTTTTGACAAAAAGATATGATTTAGAAGTTTGGATAAGTATTCTCTCTCTTCCTTCCCTATTTTAATGTCTAAATATCTTTTTTCATGATTTTAGATTTTGCGTAAAAAAAATTATAATTAAAAGCCTAATTTGTCATCATATCATCAGCATTTTTAATAATATTTCAAGTGTCAGTTTGAATTAGCTTATTTTTTAGCTTATGTAATATAAATTAGGTTTTATACTATTTTATAAGTTCAAATTTTTATAAGCTATTTTATCATAAACTACCTTGACAAACTTATAATAGTACATAAAAATTGCATAAACTTAAAAATAAGTTAATTCAAACGCGCCCCAAACCTTCTACCTGAATTATAATTTTAATTCTTAAAGGTAAATAAAAATACAAAACATGAAAATAGGGAAGAAAGAATATTAGTTAAAAGAAATCTACGCATAAAATAGGAACAAAAACAACGATAAAAGATGCGCAACAAAAATAATAACTCAATCTAACATATAACAACTTATAAAAACTACACGATACTAAAAAAATTATAAATTTAAATTCTTAACAAATGTTTCTCGGACATTATTTAGCGACATTATTTAGCATTAGTCTTTAAAAAATAAGAAAAGAAGAAAAGAAAGAAATAAAATAAAGTACGTACCTGGTAGAAAAAAAGCACGGGAGAAAGGAATAGTATGGTCTGGGAGACGAAGAGTATACCGTATACGTATGGGAGACGAAGAAAACAAGTAGAAATACAGTGTTCTTTTGCACAGCCTTCGCTCAAACTAATGATTAATCTAGACAACACTATGGACTATATATAACTTCCAATCAAGAAATCTTTTTATGGCTCATATAAAAAGATTAGGCCCAAGTGTCTTGCCAAACAAGAAAAGAAAAAAATTTGTATTAATTTTTTTTTTCTTCTTGAAAAAAAAAGTAGTTTAATAATTTTAAGTCATATACAACATGGAACAAATTAGGCCCAAGAGAAAGATCGAGAATCCTTTTTGGATGAATAATAATTTTATTTCCAATTAAAAAGTAGTTTAATTTCATATTTATACTTCTTATAAATATCTCAAATTTCTATTTAATCAAAGCGTCAAAGAGTAGATTATACCTTAAAAAATGTGTTATTTATTCTCAGCTTCTATGCATAGTGTTTGCTATGGTTTATGTGTGCATTATCGTGAGCGGGTCTGGTGAACTATCCTTTCACCGATTCTAGCTACTATTGGATTTGAACCAATTAAGTATTCCAACTCTGCCTTTTAGGGTAAGATACCCTGGCTTTCAGTTGTTGTACTGGTCATTGGCGACCTTGGGACGCATCTCAAGTGTATTGGGCACCCCCTCTTTGCTTATAGACTCGGCACAGAAAAAGCACACAAAAAACAAGCAACTCCTTGAGCGATAGGGGAGGGCTGTTTTAGTGGCAATCAGTCCAGCAGAGTTTGAACTGCTGCAAATTACTTCCCATGGTTTGACGGGCATAACAAAATAATCATCATGCAAAGCTTTCTTTCTCAACTCCCATAAAGCATGAACTGTCGTTGCCCAATAATGTGACCATTTAGGCTGTTCAATGTTGATTGTGATCCAATTATGCAGCTCTGCAGTAAAGAAGCCTTCCCTTAAATGTTGCAGAACCAAATTCATCCAAACCACCACCATATACTATCGAAAGATATCTTTCAGTGACATTGAATGAGTTTCTGAGCAAAACATGAGGATAATAGCAATTATCACATAAATTCGGCTTAAAAATGCATTATGCCAGTGAACCTTAAAAACAATGTATCTTTCTTGGCCACAAGTTGTGCACTGTCTCTAGGAAACTTGCCATATAAGGCACCGACTACAGATTCTTGGGATTGGAATTTTAACTACATGTTTTTACAGTTCCAATGTTAATTGGTTTCAACTATTATAACTATTGATATATCTAAACTGATGCAATTATTATCTTTATTATCATCTATAGACCCAATAATGTCACACATGCAAATATGGTTAAAAATTTCAAGTGGCGGAATCATTTTAGTTTTTATGCTGCCTTATGAAGGTTGGCTGGAAGTAGAGATGCAGCTGCCAGAAATATAGTTTGTTTACAATCATATGGAGTATGATGTTTCAAATTGTCTAATCTAATTGCTCATTTGTTTTAGAGCTCAAAATTGTTTTGGAAATTTTTGGTTTAGGTGTATATTGGTGTTTTATTTATACGTACTTGAGCTGAGAATTTTACTCAAATCATTGTATCTACGTGCGTGATGCATTATTTTGTATGATAGTTCAAATGGTAATGTATATATTCAGTATTAGAATTAGAATTGGTTCTAGCAATTTTTCGGCTTTGTTGTCTTGATTGCTTGAGTATAGGCGTTAAGCCAAAGTATTCAAACTGCTATGACAGGGTATCCCTGCAGCTGTTCTTATTTTTTCCTAATCTCAGTCACCTATTGTGTTATGATAAGTGCTTTTAATATAATTTTCTATTTGTAGAAAAAAATAAAATAAATTGTTTTGACTGATATAGGGATTAATATAATAAGTAAACATTAAAATCGGATTGGTGATATAAGACATGGCACATGTGGAATTTCTTTCTTTTGGCATTTCATTCTTTTTCATGAAAATTAAGATTAGATATATATCAAGCTTAAAAATCATCTTATTTTTAGGTGTTTTTTTTTCTTTCAAATTTATAATATACTTCCAAAATCTAACATCAAATTTGATCATGTGAAATACAAAGTATGTTAATTTTAATTTAACTTACTAGTATATTGGTTCCAATATTCCTGAGGAAATAGAAATTCTTCCACCACCATCTTCAAAGACTAAAGGCAGTGGTAAAAGAATTAATGTTGGTAAAGAGCTGGCTGTTGAACAACAACAAAAAAGAACAAAAAGATATTGTAAAACATGTAACCAATATGTATATCACAACAGCCGCAATTATCCCCAAAAATCATCTCCATGATTTTGGTAAGTTCGCTTTCAATTTGCATTTGCCGTCAAATTTTGTTTTGCTGTCGGTCGTTGATTTTGTTTGTGTTAATATTGGTATTGATTTTAATTAATTTGGTTTTTTTGGTTATCATCAATGAAAGGTGTTGAAAGGAAGATATAGAGATTTTGACAAAGACATTTGCAAGATGAATGACATAGAAGAATATGTAACAGATTTTATTTATGCTTATGTGAATACATGGGTAGTATAGTTTCAGTTAAGACAACAATTACAATATTCCTAGTACTAATATTACATTCAAATTGGGCTTAAAACTAAAAAAAGGATCGCATTCGTTTTCTTTGATTGCCTTCATCATATGTGCCTTGCTGCATACGTTTTCTTTGATTGCCTTCTCCATCCATCACACAATCTTGAGATGGGGATGTAGTAGATTCAGATCTGCATTTAGCATGAATAATGGGGCCTAACTGTGACCTGTCCATGCCGGCTGTTATTATTCCATTGGGCGCATTAAGGTAAACAGCTCCTCTGTACATCCAATCCTCTGTCTCATCACTGTAAAACTGATCGAAATACTCGCCACATAGAGAGCATGTTTTCTGGTCCTCTTCAGCAGGAACTGCCAATTCTTTGTCTTCTTTCTTTTCCTCAGTTGGCAAAAAAACCTGGAGCTGGAGCTGATTCAGTTCCCAATGCCTCTGCACCGCTGAGCCACATCGTCTCACTGACAAACCACTTGCGAGAGGGTTTCAGCTTATGGTTTTTAGACATACTAATACGGTTACGGTTCTTAGTCACATGCCAATCCATGTGTCTTCTGTGCTCATCTTGTGATTTGAATCGTAGGCCACAAGTTTTGCACTGTCTAGGCAACTTACCATATAAGGCACTGACTACAGATTCGTGACGAACCTTTAGAATATTGGGATCAAACTCAATGCCAACAAAATCCTACAAACATATGACATTAATTAATTAATTAATTAATTAATTACAAAATTGGTTGGTTGGCTCACAATCTCAAAAATGGAAGGAACATGGAAATATATGCAAGAAATTAAGAATTGAACTTGGGATAGATTTAGTTACCTGTGTAGGAGTTTGATTAGCCAATGATATTACACCTTGGGCCATGAGTGAATTAATCAAACTAGAATATCCAACAGATGGATGTTGGCTTGACACAAAAGGAGGATTCGGACGAGGTAGCATCTGGGGCGGAGCATGTGGGCCGCCAGCCGGAGGAAAATGTAAACTTTGGCCGGGCAAAGGGAGTCGCATAACAGGGCGTGCGGCCAGAGGAAAATGTAAACTTTGGTTGGGCGAAGGGAGTCGCATAACAGGGCGTGCGGCCGGAGGAAAATGTAAACTTTGGTCGGGCGAAGGGAGTCGCATAACAGGGCGTGCATGTATAGAAGCACCATGTGGTAACTGACAAGGTAACTTAACGGGATGTCTCCTTTTAAAAGTATCCCAATCGAACTCATCCTCTTCGGTATTCTGCCATGATCGTCCGTTGTATGAAGTTGCTGCTGCAGCCATCAAGGGTCAACAAAGTTGAACCTCGAAGAGAGAGTGAATAGATAGTCTCTAGTTGGTTTGTGATGGAAGAAGAATAAGGAGAAAAAGAAGCTAAACAAGAAGAAGCGGACTAGAAAGGAAAAATAAATAAAGATATGAATATATAGATCCGATTTCTTTTCCAAACAAGTAGACACTAGTAACATATCTTTTAGGATATCTTTTTTCTTATAATATCGTTTTCTTGCGTCAAAAAAAAAATCTTTTTCTAAGATTTTATATTTAAATATTTAGATTTATATTTAAAATAAGATAATTAGAATTTATTATTTAAGATTTGTTTAGAATTTTTAGGATATCTTTTTAGAATTTTTAGGATTAGTTTGTTTTTAAAAAGATATAGATATGATTTAGAAGTTTATTTTATCTCTAACATTTTATCATCTTTTTTCTTAGAAGTAAGAAATTAGGCCAAACAATAATTTTTAAAAGCTCCGATAAGAAAAAAATAGTTTTTTATATTTTAAAAAAAAAATTATAATATATTACAAACATATTTTTTAACTCTATTGTAATAATAAAATAACAATTACTTATAGCTTTATGTTTAAAATAGTTTTTATACCTAAAAAAAATTGAGTCAAACGGTATCATAGAATTATGATCGTGTAGACTAGAAGAGTTGCGAGTCCGCCGGCGTTTACGGTGGTTGAGAGCGTTGAGACCCCTGTTGAAGCGGAGGGGGGTTGTGTACCTGCAGGCACTCCGACGCTGAAGTCAGTTTGTGTTTGTGAAGGTTTTCTTGGCTAAAAAATGCGTACCTTCTGAATGAAGTGGAGTCACATATATATAGCCCCCAGCGCCGGGCCAAGGCCCTTGATGGCATTAATGGCCATCAAGTGGTTGCCGGAAAACGGCTAAGGAGCCATGATGAGCAGTTAATGCTCATCATTCTGGTGTCTAGACGTTACAGAAGCCAAGGAGAAGTAGCCGTTGGTATCCCGAGCATTTATGGTGTGCCCGGTGATTAAGGGTCAGCCCGACTACACAAGCTCGTTGGCTTGTGTACCGAGCTTCTAAGCTCGGCCCAGAACAAATTATATGGCCACGATGTAAAATCAAGAACGTGAGAGTATTCTTCACATAACTAGAGTTTTCTCCATAAAAATATATTCAACGCAACTACTATTAAAAAAATATAATTTGTATATCATCATCAATTTTAATAATATTTCAAATCTTGCGTCAAAAAAAAATAATATTTCAAATCTTCTACCTTAAATGTAGTTTTACCTATAAAGATTAAAAAAAAAAGGTAAAATATGTTTTTCGTCCTTACTTTTATTGAGTTTTGGTTTTCATCATTTTCGGTTTTGGTTTTAGTCTCAAATGTTAGGTCGACTATCGGTTGACTAACAAAAGTATACATGGCGGTGACACGTTGGATTCCGTTGACACGTGGTATCCTATGTGGATTGCCACATCATAATTTTTATAAAAAAAAATTCTTTTTTTAACATT
Source organism: Trifolium pratense (assembly GCF_020283565.1). Classification (NCBI taxonomy): domain Eukaryota; kingdom Viridiplantae; phylum Streptophyta; class Magnoliopsida; order Fabales; family Fabaceae; genus Trifolium; species Trifolium pratense. The sequence continues at coordinate 53,887,775 of NC_060065.1, read as the reverse complement.
TTTTTATAATTTTTTTTACAACAATAAAAAATAAAAACCGTTTCTTTTATTTAAAATAAAAAATAGAATGATTTAATATTTTTAGTGTTATTTTTTTGAGTTTAATTGATATGCACCGACAATGTAAAATAGTTTTACACGATCGTCCAATAAACAACCATCATTTTGTCATGTCATATCAAGAAAGTATGGTGAGTGGGGTGAGGTGGCGGAAAATATAGTTGACATTGATTGATAGTGTAAAACTATTTTACACCGTCAATGCATATCAATTAATTTTTATTTTTTTTTTCTATGGTAAAAAGAATGAGATGAATGCAATTGAAAAGAGTTTGACACAGTGACGATGTTGTTGCTGCTGATTGACAAACAAACAAAGAAAGCAACCCCAAACTCCATTATTGAACACCCATTTCTCATTCTTCATCCGAAAAAATTCATTCTTTCTTCACTCCTTTGTTGAATTGTTTACTCCCTCTGTGATTGACACAACAAAATATTCAAGGTTTTTTTGTTTTTGACATAGAGATTAATTAAATCCCCTTGTTGTTGCTGCTGCATAATGTTCGGATTGTGTTGCTGGACATGCTTAACCGATAGCCATTCACTCCATAGTTGCCGAACTTTGATTCCCAAGCTTCGTCCGGCTTCTTTCGAGTCGTTCCATACCTTTTCATTTCTGTTATTCCATACTACCCATAGCAACATTGCAAACAGACCTGCGGTATCATGATCCTCGCCATATCATGATCCTCTGCAACTTGTTTCCTCAACATTGTCTCGGTTCAATTTTGAGATTTTCAAATATCAATTTAAGAACTCTTATGTAACTTCTAATTTCAGGCTGATTATAAAGAATCTGCTACATTGGAAAGTGATGGCATTAATCCATGGGACACCTCTACTCTGAATGACCTTTTGAAGAAGATAAATCCTTTAATTGCGAAATTTGACGTGAGACATTTTGATACTTCGTTATCTACATGCTTAAATTTAATGCATCTGACAAAGATCATGTTCCCTTACACGTCTTTAAATACATTTCAGGGGTATCGTCTGAACTCTGAACATAATCTCGAGTATTGATCATATTTATCTTCTAGGTGTAGTTGTCCGACTGCTTTTCTGCTCTTCGTATATGTATGATCAACTCTCAAAAAGTCTGCCATTCTAAGCCGCCAGTTTGGCCATTAAATGCCATGGTGTCGCCATTCTTCACAAGTTGGCCATTGCGGCTGGAGAAAAATCCGCAAGGGCAGAAGAATAACTTGCTTTTTAATTCATTACCTTATGTCTCATAACCTGTGTTATAGTTCCGTAGTTATCTTATCGGCCCATGTAACTGCAGGCTCTTGTTGTCATCATGAGTATGAAATGATAAAAAGTTAACTTACTATGAAATGGGAATTGTTTCTTGAATTTGAATTTATTACACATCCCAAGTGTTTTTTAGTTCGTTTTCTTAAGTTAATCATGTTTCATCACAGTTTCTCGATGAGCTAGGTTTATTATTTATTTCCATAAGCTGCTTCCTTGGACAAAAGTTTCAGTTTATCTTACAAACAATTGCTCGTGGTTTTCCTTGTCATGACATCCAAAGGTGGAATGAAGTACCATATCAAGGGTTGTGATGTACAGGGTGGTTTTGTTAAAGTATACAAGGCAAATGTCAACAATGACCCTGATGATGTTGTGGCACTAAAGGTGATGACGGTTTTACAAATTATTTCGCCCTAGATGTAGAACTATAACATATTATCTCATCGGATTGTGTTTTGAATTTTGATAGATACAAAAGCCAGCTTTCCCTTGGGAATTTTACATGTATCGTCAGCTTGATCAGGGCATCTCTGGCAGAGAAGTATGCCGATATCGATTATACCATGAAACTTCGTTTGCTATGAACATCTACTTATTCTGACTTCTCTGACATCTTACTATATCAGAGGTCAGGCTATGGTTTCGGTCATAAAATTCATCTCTATTCTGACTGTAGCATACTCATTTGTGACTATTTATTTAGCTAATGTGACACTACTGGTCAGTAATTTCCTTTGATGTCCCTCATTATCTAGTTAAACATCATGTGTTATTAAAGTTTAACTGAAAATTATATGCAGGATGTCATCAACTCATATTTGGTCATAGGAAAATCCATGGAAGAAGTATTGTGCATTTATTACACAACAGAAATGTTGCACATGATTGAAACTTTGCATGATGTTGGCTTGATTCATGGTGATTTCAAGCCTAATAATCTGCTTGTACGTTATTCTAGGTAAATTTTGACTTCTGTTGTAGAGTATGTTCATGCTTGTGTCTTGTCTCTTACTTTAACAAACCACATTTTTTTACTATCACAATTCTAACACTTCAATTTTCCCTTATCTTTTACTTTGATAAGCCATGGAAATTTCAGGTGAGTAACTACTTAAATTACAATACCAATGCAATATAACTCATGATTGACTGCCTTTAAAGTGTTTCTCTTTTGTATCACTTGCCAACAGGTAGATGTGTATGGCCTTTGCGGTGTTGTCAACACGATGCTTGCTGCATAATTGCTATATGGAAATCGTTAAGAAAGAATCATCCGATGGGGGCACTATGTACCTTCCCAAACTACCCTTTAAACGGTATGTTCCTCATTTTATAGTTGCATGCAAATGCTACCTCTGTATGACTCAATGATTTGTTGTAAAGGGACCACTTAGTATAAATTTGGTCTACGAACCCTTCTTCTGTGAGGTTACCCCTGAAAATGGCAATCATCTAAGCTACTTTACTGAATGCTTCATTATTTGCTAAAATCAATTAGGAAGCTATAGTTCCACAACAGACCATTCCTTCTTCTTTTTTTCAACTTCAATTTTTATTCTGATATTTTGACTGTTGAATCAATCGGTTACTGGAACGCCGATCTCTGGAAGACTTTCCTCACTAAGATGCTAAATAACTACCCCTGCCATGGTGATAGGAAGTTTCTGCAGGAATTGAAGAAGTCCTTCCAGGACTATATGGTCTCCGATCCTCAACGCACTCAAGGAGTTACTAGTGAAGCAAAGGGTTTCTCTGTGTTCTGCTTAGTGTTTTAAAAATATTATACATCCACTTCCGCTTTTACTGTGTTTGCAGCTGCTGATTGCATAACATAATCTTTTAAAGAGGAAAAACCAAAAAATTGTACAATAACACAATGCAAGCAATCAAAGACAGACTAATAGTGTATGTTAATATTTATCTCTAATTGCATAACATAAGTTTCAGTAATTTATTCATCATCTTCATACCTTCATTAAACCAAAATCATTTTTTTGTCAAATACACCTCCAAGTATCAATCTCTATATTGTGTTCTCCTCAATCTCTTTCTAAAATCAAAAATTAAAATCCCCAAATTCACATTGGGGTTTGGAGAGATTGAAACTCATAATCAAGGGTAGAAATCAAAAGAGCAATTTTTTTTTGGCAAGATTCAGTTTCATATTGCTACAAATCTTCATTTGCTTCAATCATATTGTTCTTATAAATTGGAATGGAGGGAGTATTTTAATTGGATTTAAGGTTAAATATATTTTTGGTCGTGACATTTTAAGTTCAATCCTCAATTATTTGTTTTAAAATTTTTTGTCCATAAAACAATATTCTGGATGCAGTTTTATGTTTTTGTAGGCATGTTTAAAGCCTCGTAAAAAATTCCTCCGCAAAAAAATCAGCTCGAAATTTGATTTATAGATCATGATTTTCATTACTTTAATTTTGAATTTATTACGTTTAAAAAATCATATTTAATTCTGCTCATGTTAAAAATTTCTAAATTTTACTAATTGAACTATATATATATAATATTTCAAACATGAATGAAAAAAGTCATTAAAAAATATAAGAGTTTAAGAATAATTAAACAAATTTGATTTTAATATGGACAAAAACTACTTGCAAGAAAATTCTAGAGAGTAAAAATACGATAAAAATTAATTAGAAGGACTAATCAAAGTAAACCACGAAGATTATTTTTTTTTTTTTAAGACTTTGATAGGACCAATCAAAGTAAACCACGATAAAAATTGATAAGCCATGGAAAGTTTTAAGCAAACCACGAAGATTATTTTTTTTTTTTTAAGACTTTGTAACTTCTAATTTTTTAAAATCAAATTTATAGTGTTATTGTGTTGGTTAAAAAAAATAACATTAGTTTGCTTAAAATCAACAAAACAAAACACATAGCTATACTAAATAATACTCCCTCCGTCCCAAAATATAAGGGAAAATTGGTCAACTAAAGTTGATGTATCTAGTCCAAATTTTTAACCAAATACATCAACTTTCTTTGACCAATTTTCCCTTATATTTTGGGACAGAGTAGTACATGTTTATTCATGTTTTTTTTACACTACATGTTCATTCGTGATTATTTCATGAGAAAAATGGAATTGTTTAGGTTTGCAATTAATATAAGCTCAAATGCATATTTTGTTCTCATAAGATTAAAGTTAAATTACACATTGTATCCAAAATATTCACATTGTATAAGTAACAACACTTTTTACACATATTTAAATTGGCTAAAATCTAAAAAGGATGAATTTGCGAAAAATTGGTTCGCATTCGTTTTCTTTGATTGCCTTCATCATATGTGCCTTGCTGTATACGTTTTCCTTGATTGCCTTCTCCATCCATCACAAAATCTTGAGATGGGGATGTAGTAGATTCAGATCTGCATTTAGCATGAATAATGGGGCCTAACTGTGACCTGTCCGTGCCGGTTGTTATTATTCCATTGGGCGCATTAAGGTAAACAGCTCCTCTGTACATCCAATCCTCTGTCTCATCACTGTAAAACTGATCGAAATGTTCTCCACATAGAGAGCATGTTTTCTGGTCCTCTTCAGCAGGAACTGCCAACTCTTTGTTTTCTTTCTTTTCCTCAGTTGGCAAAAAACCTGGAGCTGGAGCTGATTCAGTTCCCAATGCCTCTGCACCGCTGAGCCACATCGTCTCACTGACAAACCACTTGCGAGAGGGTTTCAGCTTATGGTTTTTAGACATACTAATACGGTTACGGTTCTTAGTCACATGCCAATCCATGTGACTGCTATGCTCATCTTGTGATTTGAATCTTAGGCCACAAGTTTTGCACTGTCTAGGAAGCTTACCATATAAGGCACTGACTACAGATTCATGACGAACCTTCAGAATATCCGGATCAAACTCAATGCCAATGCCAACAAAATCCTACAAACATATAACATTAATTAATTAATTAATTACAAATTCACAAACAAATACTACTTAAAAAATGGGAGAAACATGGAAATATATATAAGAATTGAACTTAGGATCAATTTAGTTACCTGTGTAGGAGCTTGATTCGCTAATGATATTACACCTTGGGCCATGAGTGAATTGATCAAATCAGAATATCCAACAGCAGGTGGATGTTGGCTTGACACAAAAGAAGGATTCGGACGAGGTAGTATTGGAGCATGGCTTGACACAAAAGGAGGATTCGGACGAGGTAGCATCGGAGCATGTGAGCCACAGGCTGGAGGAAAATTTAAACTTTGGCCTGGCAAAAGGAGTCGCATAACAGGGTGCAGGGGGTTACTTATAGAAGCACCGTAACGAACTGCTGCTGCCGCCGTATCCTGAGATGGAAAAAATTGTGGTGTGACAGGGCGTGCATGTCCTTGTGATGCTACTGCTGCGGCTGGATGCTGAGACGGAAAAACCTGAAATTTAGGTAACTGATGCAAGTTTTTGTTGTTAACACCGTGCAACATATCTGACCAATCAAATTCCACCTCGTCAGTGTTCTGCCATGAATATGATGCTCTACTTGGGACTACAATCATCTTTCGCTTCTTATCTCTTTTCTTAGGGTTTGAGATAGAGGAAGAAGAAGGCCTTAGGTTTGAGATGGAGCAAGAAGAAGGATAAACAAAGAAGAGAGAAAGATAGAATTAAACGAAAAAGTGAGAATGAGAGAAAACAAAGAGGCACGGACGATATAAATAGGTTTGCCCAACAAAAAAGCCCAAATATGTTCTAAGAAAAGATATTTTCAAGAAAAGATAATTAAAACATATCTTAATTCTAGAAAAGATATCTCTAAGCCATGTGACCCAAAAAAGATATTTTCAAGAAAAGATATCTCTAAGCCATGTGACCCAAAAAAGATATCTATTTTTCTTAATTCTACAATTTACTTAATTAATTAATTAATTAATTATAATTCTACCTCTCAGTCTCTCACTAAACTCAAAGCTTCTACTCTACAATTATTAAATAAACACACTAAAACTACCCAAATATGCGCAAAACACCTAAAAACAATTAAATTTTAATAAACTAACTATTTTCTAAATTTGGGGCGTTTGCATAATTTTTTTAAAAAAATACAAAACATATAATTGGAAGGACCAAATGATTAAGAGACTCAAGTATCTACCAGTTGTGCCACAATATGTTGGTAAAATATTTAATTTTTAGTTAAAAAAAATTTACGCATAAAATAGGAATAAAAACAACGATAAAAAATACGCATAAAAATTAGTAACTCAATTTAACATATAACAACTAATTATATCAACAAAAAAAATAATAACAAAAACACCTAATAAAAAAAGACACGTGGGAAAAAAATAATTCATTAATAGTTATTTACTTTGGTTATGTTGTAGTGTTTGCTGCTAATTTGATTAAGCTTAAACCTTCTTTTTATCTTTAAAAGAGAACAAACTCCTATAAAATCATCACTCAAAGAAAGATCTAGAATAGAAAAAACGAATAAAATAATATTAATCGATTTATAACAAAAGAAGCTAGATACCCTTCAGCAACACACTTATTTGCCTCAAAACTTGAGAGAGTTTCAGTAAATCAATTGAACTTCATTCTCTCTAAATTTATCTTTTTTAATTTTGCGACACCAACAACCTAAATTGGTACTCTATTGTCCTCTGGGTTGTGCAATAAAAAACAATATATTAATAAAAAGTTAACTTTCGAAAGTGAAATTGAATGAGTTTCTTAGCAACACATGAGGATAAAAGCAATTATCGTAAGGATAATAGCAATTATCACATAATATATATATATAATCATCAATTATGTAATGAACATAAAATAATTAGACTTAAAAAAGCCTACATCTTATAAATAAAAAAACCTACATGATGTTATAAGCCGTTGGATTGTGTCAATCAACACAAATATTATAGGCCACACGATAAAGGAATATAAGTCGCCGGATTGTCTGATTTGAAATTAAAAACCTTACTAGCGTTGTTAGAATTGAGTTTTAGGTCAACTTATTTTATTTAGGTGGAATCGAAACGTAAACTTGACTCGTAAACTCGTAGAGATTAAGAATTTTACTTTTAATATGGAAATTTAAGTTTTATGAATATTAATTATAGAAAAATATATAAAAAAAATTATTATTAATTTCAAATTAAAAAATTAATTTTGAATATTAGATAATTCACACTCAAATGATTTTCTTTCATTCTCATAAATTAAATATGATTATATAGTCATGTATTTCATTAACAAATATTATCGGTGTTGGTTGAAAATATACATATTGAAAATTCCTTATATTCTCAACAAATAGCATCAACAACTATATATTCATCAATATATCTTATAAAGAATGAAAACTTTTTTTTTCTCTCTTTCTTCATGTATTAAATATGATTCTTTAAATCATGCATGTCATGTGAGAATGAATATTATATATGATTGAAATATAAAGTGATCGTAAATTATTTATTTTTGACGAAAAAGTGATCGTAAATTTTAACCCTTGTTATGTTATTTTTACGAACCCCCTATTATATTTATGTGTCTATTATTAAATAACTTATTATATTTGAATAGTTGCATAAAATTTTGTAATATTCTATTATTTTATCAAAATATAATTACTTATATCTTCCATGACTCGTAGAGCTGTCAAATGCGTCGGCCTCGCCTGAGAAACCATGCCAACTAGGCTGTCAAAGAGGTCGGCCTGGTCCGGCCCAACCGGGGGTAGGTCATACTAAGGGCTCAGTCCGTTAAACTTCATGGTCCGACCCACTTAGCCTGCCTCGATAAGCAAAGGCCTAAATGGCTTGATGGGCCGGACGGACTAATTTTCATATTATATTAAAAAAAAAAAACAGATTCAACTAAATTTATGTTATATTTCTCAACTAAATCTCCAAGAAGGTAGTTCGTATCCTTATATTTTCTCACATAATCTCTCAAACAACAATATCTTCCTCTTTATCCTCGTCAAACAAACAAACAAATCTCTAACAAATAATCTCATCCTAATCCAATAAGTTTTTTGTCGAATTATTATTATTATTATTATTATTATTATTATTATTTATTGTTATTATTAGTATTATTTCCAACCACGTATGTCATTATTTTATATGTATTTCTAATATAATAAAATTAATTACTACCAAAATTATTAATTTATCCTTAGTAGGTTTAACCATATTACAAGTTTTATATTCTTCATTATAATTTAACTAAAAAAAATATAAAAAGAATATAAAATAAATACAATAAAAAGCTGATATGCTTAAAATAACCATATTTCAAGTTTTATATCCTTCATTGTAATTTCACTAACAAAAATAAAAATATAGAAAGAATATAAGATAAATACAATAAAAAGATGATATGCTTAAAATTTGGAATAAAATAGATTATAGATAGAAACAAAATAGAAATAATAAAAATAAAATGACAAAAATAATAAAAAAGATTATATATGAATCTATGCATAAAAATAGGAACAAAATATAACAATAAAAAGATTATAGAATTTTTTTTCAATATTTTTTAATTCTTTAAGGGTCTGACCCAAAAGCCCGTGGAGTCGGCCCATGACGACTCATGTAAAGCTCGACCCAATTAACTCAGCCCGATAAAGTCTGACCCGTGTAAAAATATAGGGCTAATAGACCGGTTCGACCCATTTTTACAGCTCTAATGCCAACAAAATCCTACAAACATATAACAATAATTAATTAATTAATTACAAATTCACAATCGAATACTCATAAAAAAATTGAAGAAACATGGAAAATATATATATATATATATATATAAGATTTTTTTTTTTTTATATAAAAATCAACAAACCCGACTGGGTACTAAAGTTAAATGACTTTTATCACATGAGTATCAAGAATTTTAGCCGAGAAATTCCCGATCCATACCAACAAATTCCTTTTATTATGAAAGTAACAAGCAACAATGTATTGTGATGCTGACCATAGGGTGCCAAACATGAGTGAGCAAGAAGAATAGAGAGACACAAAGTTTAACGACATTTATAGAATACTCACAATTTACATGTATCTAGGTACTTTCTTATTGATGGAGAGAGAAAGGGAGCAACAATGTAGAGTTTTCAATTATGATTTGCCGCCGACACAAGGCTAGGGTTTTAGAGAGAAACTTGTCTCTTGGTATAACTCTAGGGTTGAGCAAAAAAATACTTTCTTATTGACACTTTATGCTTAAACAGTCAATACCAAATCATAACTCTGTTTCTCAGATATTGTAACCACATTCCCTCCCTATATACTGTAAATCTTTAGTGAATCATGATATTTCCAACACTCAGCGACTAAATCTTTGTTATTCAGTCTCAGGTTTAGGTAAAGTTGCCTTCCGTAAAGCTTTTCGTTTATTTTGAATTTGCCGGACAAATTCAGGAACTAATTCATGTAACTTTGGACTAGGCTTACTATTAACCGGGACATTATAACCTGCCCTTTTTAGTGCACGAAGTAAGCACTTTTCACCTAATTGGTAATGAGTAGGGCATGCACAAGGAACCGTTGATCTCAGTACTGGCTTATTACAATAAGATGGCCCTGTTGGCAATTTTTTTGCTACGGCGGTGCAACCCCGATAAAGCTTCTGCTTAGAATCCGACAAAATATGAGTATGACAGAACCGAGTAAGAGCCATAGCCTTCGACTTACAACCACTAAAAGCACAACGAATGAAATTTTCATTATTCTCAGTAGCATTTCCAGTTTCCCCCAAAACGACACCGTTTGGATTCTCTTCATCTTCTTTGAAAGGACTCTTTCCATAAGTCCAACAATACTCTCTGTACTTCGTCTTAACTTCACCCATTAAAGCCCAATAATGACGTCTGTAACAGCGACTGAGTTGTTTGACTCGGCAGAGACGGCGAGTCAAAACCTCGCGACGAGTTAACACGGACGAGTTGGACAGTATTTGGTCTTCTTCGGCGCCGTCGATTTTCATCGGAGAAACTTGCGTTGGTTGTTGTTGTGAGTGTGAATCTTCCATAGAGATGATTTTGGGTTCGGTGAATGAAGATTTGAGATGGAATGAAATTGATTTGATTTGGTTTCATATACAGAAGAGTTGAACTTAAGATAGATATAGTTACCTGTGTAGGATCTCTTGATTAGCCAATGAGATTACACCTTGGGCCATGAGTGAATTAATCAAATTAGAATATCCAACAAATGGATGTTGGCTTGACACAAAAGGACCAGGATTCGAACGAGGTTAGCATCTGGGGCGGAGCATGTGGGCTGGACGTTCTTGGACGGCAGTAGTATTAGAATATTAGTTGCACTTGCTGCCGCAACAGGAAACACTAGTATTTCTACCGTATGAAGCCGCTGCAGTCATGAAGTAATTAAAGAGAGCGTGAAGAGATAATTGGTTTCATGGTTTGTTATGGAAGAAGAACCAACAAGAGGCGGACGAGAAACAATAAAACAATGAATGAATATAAATAGGTTTCATCCCATTATATATACAGCTCCAAAAGATTGTTTTTTAAACAATAATATCTAAATATTTTTTTTGACAATAATATCTTTTTGACAAAAGATTTAGAGAATAATATCTAAATATCTTTTTAAATGTTTTATATTTAAATATGTGGGTATTAATGTAATTTTCACTAATTTTTTTACCAAAAAAACCCAAATCTATTTTTTAACAATTACTTAAATATGTGGGTATTAATGTAATTTTCATCTATTCCAACATTTAATGATTATTTTTTTGTCTCATTAAATTTTCTAATCTACCAATCAATGTGTCTTCTTCCTCACATTAGTAAATTTTTTTAGGAAAATGCTAAACAGTGCCCCCGGGGCATTGTTTAAGGAACCAAATATAGTAATATCATATTGAAGTTTGTGCAATCAACGCCTCGAAAATCTAAAAAATGTTATTTTCAATTTTAAAATTTTCTTTTTTGGTTTCCTTAACCAGTGCACCGGGGGCACCGGTTAGCATGACCCTTTTTTTTATTAGAAAACGGAAAAATCCATACCTTGATGTGCTACGCAGCATAAAATTTATACGATGGTCATTTTTTCAGATGTTCTGATTCCAATTAATCTAATTTCATCATTTACTTGTAATTTAATACATATGTTTAACAATAATATATTATGCAAGATCTGCATGAAGGTATATATTAAATAGTGTTAAATATGTTTTTAATTCTGTTCTGGTGAACATTCAAAGGAGATTGCGTTATTCAAGATTGATAATGGATACAAGTATGATCAGAGAAAAAATTGATTAACTTTACAAAAATGAAAGAATTATCTCTTTACAAGAATGAAAGTATGGTGGTTTATCAGAATGAGAGAATCCCCTGTTCTTTTGAAGAAGATCTTATTTATAGACAAAACATCTCCCTCTTATTGCTTGATAACCGCCTTGCTTGTGGGGGAATTCATGGGTAGTGGGCGGTTTCTTCTCCAAGCTTCTTTTCCTTCTTCTCCAAGCCATGGTGGATCATGGAGGTGGTGGTGATCTTCACGTGTCATAATCATGATGAGAAACATGAGATATTTTGATTTGAACCTTATATAGACTATAATTGGTTGTGCTTTTTCGTATTGGGCCTTAACAAATCACACCCTGGTCCATGGTCCGGTACAAATTCATACATTTTTTCTTTATGGTTTAGAATAGTCCCTACTTTTTTATGATGAAAATAAACCCTACATTTTTTTCCGTTATCAAAATTAGTCTCTGCCGTTAATTTTTTTTAACAGAATCCTGATGTGGCACATCTAGCCAATTACATGACGACATGTGTCTTCTCCCCACCAAATTTATTGTGCACCTCTTCACACCAAATCCTTTCTATTTTTTTTTTTGACGGCTCACCAAATCATTTCTTCTATGCGTATGTTTGGTTATGCTGTAGAGAGAATTGAGTTTAAATGAATTGATTTTGGTTAAAAGTGAGTTTAATGTAAAGTGATTTATATTTGGATACGTACAAGTAAAAGTGATTTTTAGTTATATACTGTTGTTTGGATAATTTGGATTAAAATTGCTTTTGAATCGTGTAATTAGCAAAATGAATTTTATAACATATGTGTATATTTATCAATTTGACAAGGATAATAATAAATAATAAAGTAAAGTAAATGACATCTTTTATATTATAAGCTTGTATACACAAACAAATTCTAAACCCTAATTTGTTTTCCCTCCATTTTATCATGCAATTTTTATTAAAAAATAATACAATATTTTGTCTTGACTAGGATTCGAACCCACAACTCTTCAATGCAAGACAATATTTCCAACCACTATGACAAGTATACCAATTGTGATTAAAATTATGTGCAATAATTGATAAGCACCATCAATTTTAAAAGTATATCATATCAAAATTATTGTTGACTATATTATTTATCATGAATTATTTTTATGTCTTTCCTGATCAATGTTTTTTTTTCTACCAGATCATAAATTTAGAGAATAATTATAATGTGAGATTTGGAAATTTATATATATATTCTCATACTATAACACTTCCAACAATATTGAAATATATTAAAAAAAGCATCTTTCACATTTCAATGTCTCCCCAATGTCTCATGTAACTTTGCTTATATCACTTTTAAATTATTTATTATGCAGTTTATTAAATTGTAGTTTTTTAAAATTGGAAAAAGAATTTTGTCAAAAAAAAATAATGGAAAAAGAATTGATATTTTTTATAAATACCCTTTATTTCTACGTTAATGTATCCAAACATAAATCAATTCTGTTTAACTCACTTTTAACCAAAATCAAATCTATCAAACTCAATTCTGCTAAATCAATTTTTTTTTGCAATACAACCAAACACAACCATAATCATGTCACTAATCACATTCATTATTTTGATTTTAACATTGCAGATTTAATATTAACCGATGATCAATTGATACAATATATACTAGCAGATATTGAGATGGTGTTACGTAGTTGTGGGAAGAGTTTAAAAGATTATCCTCCAATGCCTAATGCAGACACATCATTAGTTCCTGATATACAAAATAGTTTAATACTCGACGAATTGAATTATAACAAAGCAACGTAAAGTATATGACACAATCATGACAAGAGTTAACAAAAACAAACTTGGTGTGTTTTTTCTTTATGGTTATGGCGGTACAGGGAAGACATTTATCTGGAAGGCCATGTCAGTCGCATTACGCTCAAAAGGTGAGATAGTTTTAACAGTTGCCTCAAGTGGGATCGCTGCATTGCTTATACCTGGCGGTAGAACAACACATTCAAGGTTTTGTATTCTCTAAATGTTGACGAGTTTTCAACACGTACCATAGTTCCTAAAAGCTCTTTGGCGCTATTAATACAAAAAGCAAAGCTCATTATATGGGATGAAGCATCAATGATGCACAAACATTGTTTTGAAGCTGTTGATCGAACTTTAAAAGATATTCTCAAGTCTGTTGATGAAAAAACTAAACACATTCCCTTCGGTGGAAAAGTTGTTGTTTTTGGCAGAGATTTTAGACAAATTCTACCAGTAATACCCAAAGGTACAGGGCCAGAAGTTGTTCATGCTACTATTAATTCTTCGTTTCTTTGGAATTTTTGTGAAGTTTTAACAATGAGTAAAAACATGAGGCTTCTCGGTGGTGCTTCGAGTGCAGACGTTGAACAAAGAATATTGTTTTCTGAATGGGTTTTGGGTGTTGGCAATGGAGAAATTGGAGATGACAACGACGATGATTTAGAACTTGACATTCCATCAAATTTATTGATTCCAAATTCAGGTGATCCTCTTGTTTCTATCGTTGAAAGCACATATCCCAAACTTTTACAAAACATGAACGATATAACGTATTTCCAAAATAGAGCTATACGAGCTCCTAAAAATTCAATAGTCGACACAATAAATGATTATATGTTGAATTTAATTCCTGACGAAGAAAAAATATATTTGACTTATGATACTTCACTCACACAAAATGTAGACGATCAAACAGTGGATGATGTTCATACTCCCGAATTTTTGAACACGATTTCTACGTCGGAATTTCCAAATCACAAGTTGAGACTTAAAGTTGGAGTTCCAGTTATGCTATTAAGGAATTTGAATCAAAAATTAGGATTATGCAATTGAACAAGACTTATTATTACGAGATTGAGAAAACGTGCTCTTGAAGGAAAAATTATTTCAGGAAGTAATATTGGTGATCAGGTTTTCATACCTAAATTTTCTCTGACACCATATGACGTGAGAATTCCTTTTAAATTTCTACGGAGACAATTTCCTATAATGATTTCTTTTGCAATGACTATTAATAAGAGTCGGGGACAATCTTTAAAGCATGTTGGGATATATCTTCCGTCGCCAGTGTTTTCACATGGTCAGTTGTATGTTGCAATTTCAAGAGTTACTTATATAAAAGGATTAAAAATATTGATCATCGATGATGACAGTGAAGATACAACTAAGACTTCGAATGTGGTCTATAAGGAAGTCTTTCGTAATATAACATATTTTTCTTTGTATGAATATTTATCCAAAATTATGACCAAAAATGGCGTCGTACCCACCTCAGATTTCTCCTTTATTACTTCTTCGTCTCTGCTTGAGATTTATCCGTTTAATCTCGTACCAAAATACCCCTGATTTAAAGATCAAATCTTTTTCTCCTTTTTGTACCAATTTTTCTCGTAATCAATATGGGAAATGAAATTTGAGAATCACAGATCAGATGGGCGAAAAAAAATTGGGAAGGGTAATCTGAGTTGACCCAAAACTTAAATACGGAGTTTTGACCCAAAATTTTTGGTGGATGGGGGGACGGAACTAGCTATATAGCAAAATGGGCGGTCGTTTTTTTTTCAAAAATTATAAGTGAAAAATCATTTTCAATAGAGTTTAATTGTTGTGCACCGTCGGTGTAAAATTTTTTTACACATACATCCAATGACGCGTTGCCACATCATTTAATGAATGTGACACATCATGTGTTTTTAACTACCATACATGATGTGTCGGTATCTTATTGGACGCATGTGCAAAATAACTTTACACCGATGATGCATATAAATTAAATTCTTTTCAATAATGTTTTTTTCCTTAAATTTTATAAAATTAAATGCAAATTACATTTAATTTTTTTCTTTCGCTTCTCTTTTCTTAATAAATAACAATCAATAAAAATTGTTTTTACATCTTTCTATGCAATTTATTCAAGAAAAACTCACAAAAACATATTTCTAATTATCATGTTTTACTTTTGGTTAATATAAGTGTAATTTTTATTTTTTCACTTATAATTTGGGACGGATGGAGTAATGTTTTATACTCCACACTATGTATACAATGTTCGCCCCTATAGATTTTTTTTTTTTTTTGGTACATGCCCTTATAGATTTTATATGAAACACATCTCTCAAACTAATGCTGTAATATTTATTTCACAATGGCTCCACTGTTTAAGTAAAGCATATTTGAGTTAAAAAATATCAACCGTAAAAAAAAAAGTTAAAAAATATCAAGACAAGCTAAAATCATCTGACAATTGTGCCAAAAAAAAAAACCATCTGACAATAATATATTGAAATACAAATACGGACCGTTAATTTTATTTTGTTTAATTGCTAGCCTCACCTATTATAAACGTAAAAAAAATAGACAATTTGGTATTTGAATTTTGGACCCTTTAATAATATTTTTATTAGTAGTTATTAATTGAGCTACTTTTACGATATCAAATAATATTTTAAGGTGGATTTTTGCATTGTATGGGTGAGAGTCGGGGTTCGAACTCCGGACATTTTATTTATTAATCTTTAAGGTGAATTTTCTAGTCATTAAACAACTTGACAAAAAAACTTTTTTTAATTTAGTAAAAATCAATTTTTGTAATACAAAAATTGAGTGTTGACCGGTTTTATTCTCTCATTAAACTAAATTTTACACAATTTTAATAGTAGAAGTTTTTTTTTTGACACAAATTTTAATAGTAAAAGTTTGTTACCGTTGATCGATATTATTTGTCACGTGTTATATTTTCGCCACCCACAGTTAGTTTTTCTATTTCCGTCACGGGGGGAGGGTGCGGGGTGCGTGTTTAGAACATACGGAGTGAGGGAAAAGTAGCTGTCAAATATCGGACCCATACAAAAAAGACGGCCCAACAAAGACTCCTTGCCCGTCACTCCAAAAAAAAAAAAAAAGTTAAATTTAAAACAAAAATACAGTAAAACAAAAAGAAAGGAAACGAACGCGAGTAAGAAACAAACGTAAAGTGGAAATCGGAACTTGAGAGAAACGAAACCCTAAATTTTCTCCGACACGGTGAGTCTTTCTCCTTCGTTCTCCGTTTTCCAATCACAGATTGTTCGTTCTAGCTGATTTGTATTGTTTCACGAACGAATTGCGATCCTTCTGTTTCGATTTTTGTATATTTTTTGAGTTCCGATCCCTCTAACATTGTGTATTTTTTATGCGTTGATTCTGATTTTGTGCTGTCTCGATTCTATGTTCAGTGGTGAATTGATGAATTTGGGGGTTTTAATGGGGATGAACAGTAGGACTGGTTTTTGGGGAAGGAGCTAGGTTTTCTCAGGTGAGTGAGTGACTATGGAGGTCATAGATCGTGAATTGGAGAGAGTGTGATTTTTATTTTGGGGTTTTATTCGTCGCGGCTTGGGTGTTAGAGATGATTGCAGTTTTTTTGTGTAGTTCTCCTTGGATACTAGTCTCTTCTTATTGTTGATTGATTGATTAGGCTAGTTTGATTCTATTGTTTGGTTTAGTTGGTTAGTTAGTTTAGTTAGTTAGTTAGTTAGTTTATTTGGTCCGAGTTATTAAGTTCATTCGTATGGCTAAGTTTATTTGGGGGGTAAGTGCTAAGTTAATTCGTATTGCTAAGTTTGTATTTTTTTCCTTTCAATTATATTATGGTTTGTGATAGATGCAGCAGAGATATAGTTCTAGGTTTGTTGTTGTTGTTGCAATTTGTCAACATTTTTTAAGGTGAACCGATCACCCAAACCAACCTGTATTTCGTGGGGTTAGTTTGGTACAGGTCTATTTACAAAATTTGTGTAAAACCAGACCTGAATCAGCCCGTAGATATTCGATTGGTTTGGATTTTTTTCCCATTAAAAACATCTCGTTACACCCCTATGTACCCTCTTCATGACACTCTTTTTCATCTTGTTAACATTTTTGGTGTTGTGTTTTCCAGTCCCAATTACCATGACAAAACAACATGCTAACTGGTCTCCATATGACAACAATGGAGGGTAATCTCTCTCTCTCTCTCTCTCTCTCTCAGTTTAATCAACTACTTTTTAACTATTTTTTTGATATGATTATTGTTATTATTTGTAGATCTTGTGTTGCAATTGCCGGATCGGATTACTGTGTGATTGCAGCAGATACGAGGATGTCCACTGGTTACAACATCCTTACTCGTGATTATTCTAAAATCTCCCACTTGTATGCTATTTCTAGCCCTACAATTTTAGTTTATTTTAAATTTTTCTGAAACCTAATTTTTTTTTTTTTTTAATTATTATTGAAAAAGTTGAGTGGTGTTAATTTCTTAATCATAGCATTAGACAAAGGACACTCTTTATAGTTGTGTTAATGTTGTTGAAGGATGTTAGGTCTAATCTAGGTTTTTGGGTGTTGTATTTCATGACAGAGCCGAGAAATGTGTGATGGCTTCTTCTGGTTTTCAAGCTGATGTGAAGGCTTTGCAGAAGGTTTTGTCAGCTAGGCATTTGGTGAGTAACAGCAAAATAGATAATACTATTTAGATTGTAAACTTTTCAGGATGACATAGGAAGTGAGAAACTTTGGTCTTTCTTTTATTTCTTTGTGTTTTTGTTGTGTATTTATGCTTCATATGTTGATTACTGCTTGGAAATTTTTCTTGTTAAGTTAGGAAGTTTGAAATAGAACTTTGCCCGGTTCCATATTCTTTTTAACCTTCCTATTTTTAACACAATTGATTTAGAACTACAGAAGAACAAACCTAGAGACTAGAGCACTCCTCCAGGGTTAACTGTTCCTTTGATTTGGCTTTAAATATATTATAATAAACTAAAAACTCAATATTCTTACTTTTTAGTCACAAAACTGGCGGGTGTTGAATATATTGCATTGATGGTTTATTATAGACGCCCATGGTAACCAGAAACCTTAATATTATAGCCCTATAGTTTAACTATAACCAAGTCTTTTCTCAGTATTTAAAGTTAGTTACATTGATTAATTGACACCAATCATGACACAATGCATTAAATATTAAGGATTGAGATTGACCATTCACCTGTATATTTATTTTATTGTAACGGTCTATCATTTTCTTTGGTCTCCTTTTAGCAATAATTATTGGCCTATTATGGTCAACCCTGATTTGAAGTGTTTTTATGAGTTTCTGTTCTGCACACATGCCCAAACTCCTTGCCATCTTATCTATATAGAAGTTACCCCAACTTTATAGAAATTTATATTCCTAATTTTATTTTGCATAATCATCATCTGTTGTAGGATTTGTATTATTATCATTTTTTTGACAGAGTTTTGTTCTTATTTCAACATTTAATCGAATATCCAAAATTGTAAAGAAAAAATTATGAGGAATGTGATAAGCAGGATTGGGGGGAAAGTAAAACTGGCTAAGGCTTTGTTTGCGAGTTTGGAGGAGAGGTTGAGAAGTAGAGGGGAATATAGAGAAATCTTTAACATTTTTTGAATGAAAGAGTGTTTTTATAGAGAATGATAAATAAAAGTTTTATATTGTGCTTGATTGATTCGATGATATTAATTGCATTGCATCAATTATTAAAGCTTCTAGTCTTTTTATCTATGTATTTTACCTGATTAATTGTGTTAGATGTTGGTTAGAAATTTGGTTAAATTGTGGTGCCTGATTGATTAAACAAATTTTATTGTACCTTTTGTGGCTCTCTTGTTTTTAATATTACCTTAGCAACACATGGAAACTTCTGGTTGAAATGACACTATATTGATTCTGAATGCAGACATATCAGCACCAACACAACAAGCAAATGAGCTGCCCTGCAATGGCTCAGTTGCTTTCAAACACGCTTTATTACAAACGCTTCTTTCCCTATTATTCTTTCAATGTGTTGGGGGGCCTTGACAGTGAAGGTACCCTCTTTCTAGCTTTCTGTTCTTGTTCATGTCCCATTTTTGTAATTGCTCACTCAGACTTCTACTTCAACCTTGAATAGGAAAGGGATGTGTCTTCACATATGATGCTGTTGGTTCCTACGAGAGAGTGGGATATAGCTCTCAGGGTTCAGGATCCACTCTCATTATGCCTTTTCTTGATAACCAACTGAAGTCCCCCAGCCCACTTCTCTTACCTGCCCAGGTGAAATTCTTGTGTTTTTATTGAAATATTTTATGCTTCAAATTGTGTTTAAGTTTTAACACCTCTGCATAAAATATGATTGATTGCAGGACGCTGTTACTCCACTGTCCGAAGCAGAAGCAGTTGATCTGGTCAAAACTGTTTTTGCATCTGCTACCGAGAGAGATATATACACTGTAAGTTTGTTACATATGGAAATGGATTGTCTGCCATCACACATTCACACAAGGATTATTTCGAATGCAGAAAATTGAGTCCTTTTACATTGTCATTTTATATTACGTCAAGCTTTGAACTTACTTTGGGTGTATGTTTTTACAGGGGGATAAGGTTGAAATTGTCATCCTAAACTCCACTGGTATTCATCGCGAGTTCATGGAACTAAGGAAGGATTGATGCTGTTGCACATGAATTTATGTTCATGATAGACTTGTACTGAGAATGTTTGGAATGCTCCTAAATTATGAATGTGGTCTAGGGTTTTTCCCGCAAAATTGAGAAATGCTTTCCAATTTGAACTATTGCTAGTCTGCTCACATTGTAACTAGACTGTGCTTTTACTTTATATATTTGCATTGGATTATATCTGATCTCATTTCTTAGCTTTATTCCATTCTATTGTGTTAAGAAATGAATAGCCTAAAAAAATTGGTTTTATGTTAATTGTATCCCAAAAGAAATCAACTTCAGCTCTGCAATAGTGTGTGTAATTAGACATGGTAAAGGATAACTATACCATACCATCCTTAATATGCAATGGGGAGTGATACCAACACTTTGACATTTGGTAAAAAAAAAAGCACTTTGACATTTTTAACAACACTGCTATGCGAATCTCAAATTCATAAGTGACCATATTACAAATGGTTGTATAACAAAATGTGGCCAACTGTGCAATGTGGGATTTGCTAAACATCCATTATCAACACAATTTCTACCATTTAATTTGATGATGGGTAGTCAAATCACTATAGGCAGAGGAAATCTTAGAAAAACTATATAAAAAAACTATTAAAAAAGTAAATAAATATTGATGAGTTGGACAGAGATAGGTTAGAATATTATGAAATGTAGCTGACCTATGTTGTGAGAAAAGTATTGGTTGTTTTATATACCATTTAGTTTGGAATTTGCTAAATATCTATATCTATTATTATGAACAAATTTTGATTAACTGCTGAAGTGATTACTGCTCATTGAGTATTACAAAATATACGTGGTTCATCACATTGTATTTCTGTACTAAACACAAAGGATATAAATGAAAAAGTGACCAATGATAAACTTTCATCTATATTAATTTGTGCCAGCTTATTCTTTTCCTGCAAAATATAATTTTCCTCGGTTTATTTGAGAGAAAAGAAAACAAAAATGGCCAAGTACATTTTACTTTTAGATGTTATTGTATATGGTAAAATAACAAGTTATTTATTCCTATCACCAAAAGAATTGTTAATTCTAATTTTTAAATTCCAATTGTTAATCCAAAAGTAATAGACGTAGGCTAGAAGAAAATAACTGGTTGGAGCCTGAAGTATAAATGACAACATTTTACTTTACACATCCAGAAAGGAAAAAAAAAATTATATACATGTACAATGATGAGACAGAGGAATGTGATTAACACTAAGCTATTGGGACATGTTTGGTAATGTCTGAATGAAGAAGCCTCTGCTTGATGGGGTCTTGTATTGGTAAATTGGTGGATAAATTATTGGATTTAGAATGTTCTGCTTGTGATGCATGTATGAGGATTTCCATAACAATTGTAACAATGACCATGAAAATCACTGTAAAAAAGATGCCATGCCATGTGGATAGTAGTGAAGACCATTGGAAGAATTTAACAAGAAGAAAGCCTAGGAAACTTGACCAACAAGCAACAACCTGCAATGGTTCAATTGAAATGAAAATTATTAAAGAGATTATGTATGAATTGGATTTTCACTTTTTGGTAAACATAATTTATCTAAACAAGAAGTAAAAATAGAACCAAACTTACAAATAGTGATCTTTTAGGCCGGCGCATTTCATGAAGTTCTAGCTCGCTGAATATCTCTGTAGTATTATATTGCTCAAGTAAAGCATCCTGATTAATAGTTGAGAAAACATTATTTTGTTTACAAATTTAACTATTACCACATGACACAATTATATGAAAAGCTAAATGGATTTGCATGCATCAATCAGATTAATTTGTACAAAGTGTCTCTAATGTAGAATGTGAGGAGCTAAATGGAGTCATAGCAACAATTATACGAGAAAGTAAAAAAAGAAAACCAATTAACTAACAAATTTTCTACTACCAGAACATGTTTTATATTACTTGTTTGTAGGTAGTAATACCTTGGCAACAAAAGCATCTTTGCACCATTGTGCAATGCCATCTTCTTTTTCGGGAAGTTCCTCTACTCTGTGTCGCTTAAATTGAACCTTCACCTGGAAAAAAAAAGTAGAGGAGCATAAACAACATTGTTTTCACTAATTTAGCTACTGTCAAACAAGGTTTTGAGTTGCCTTACCGAACAAGGAATGCCTTTAAAAATTCTCAACAATGTAGGTGAAGGCTCATTCTTTGGAACTATAAATGTGCAATCATAAATGGCCGGAATATATTTCCTCGTTTCTTTTACAGTTGTCACAAAACCCTGGTGAGAGATAGTCAGCAATATAATATATCAGCTAATAAAACAAAATCAAAGTGTAACTGGAAACTTATGGAGCTAGCCGCGAACATCAATTGTTTAGTTAGTAATTAATCATAATGCTGCTTTCTCCTATATATAATTCTGAGGTTGCAAAAACAACTTTCATGGGCAATTACTTTATTTTAAGTCCTTTAATAGATTATTTTGTAGATCCTAATTATTGATGTTGTTGTCACCTTAGTACGAGGAATCAAAACATTTTTAGGTACTGGCATCCCTCTTGAAATAGCAAACTCTTGAGCTGCTAAAAGTTTCGCGTGTGTAAAGCGAGTTCCTTCAACAAAAAGAGCCACCCAAAACGGCACTGGTTTGTGTTCAAGCTGCTTAAAACCTGACTGCCAACAAAAGTCAAGAGATTTATAAATAAAAAGATGCTGATAATTAAGGAACATCATACTAATAATCACATATATCTAAATTCGTAAAATGATTTGTTTGGATTTATTTACCTTCAATGCTGCTTCATCTTTTTCCCAATTTCTTTCTAGAAATAAAAATTCAGCAAACCACATTGACCAACCTATAACCTGCATAGATTCAATGTTGTTACCGGAACAGATTACAGACCCTTTAATTTAAATTAAAACTTAAAAGACTTATTACAATTAATTCCAAACTTATAAAGAACAAAGAAAGAGGGAATTAGAGAAACTCACAGGCAGGTATTTAACTTCTTTCTTCATCATGGCTACCGTGCTACCAAGGCAACCTGTGCGCTGTCGCAAATGAAATCATATTTGTTCAAATTCAAATATATATAAAAACTAAATTGACTCTGAAATTATTTAACTCTTGCAAATTTGAAGTAAAAGAAATGTCAAAGAATTTTGCATATATAGGCACCTGAGCCAAGACCCATCCAATAAGCCAATCAATGTCACTTCTATGGTTGCAGATCAGAAGTGCATTTTCTTTACCTGAAATTTTCACATACAAAATTTCAAATTTGTGACAGATCTCTTATACTAATCATTTTCAGCAAATATTTGTTTATTTTATAAGAACTTAACAACCAATTAGTTGCTGTCAACTTACCTAATAATTGAAATGTTTCGGAATCTGCATACAGCTCGACCTGCAACACGAATATTCAACTTATTATCCTACATAAATACTACTATATGTTTAATTTGTTGACGAAATTAATACGCAGGAAAAAGAATTAACGTAAAATCGATGAAAGTGTAGACCTTGACGCCTGCCCACCAATCGACCAGAAATATGAGTTCCAACCATAGTGATTCTGTTAGCAATTTGTTTATTCTTCTGTAACAATATTTTGATATTGGACGAACAAACACAAAGAGAATAGCCTGCAAATGAGAGAATCTGTAAAATTAATGGCCATTCTAATTATTTTTGTCCTTTGATAATTCCAATTCAACGATAAACAAGTCAGCGTTGATAAAAAATCGATCAATTTCTACATAGAAACAGAAATATACCACAAATTTGATCATTTGAAGGCAATTGTATATATTATACATGCATATTAATGTTGTTAAATAGCGGCTATAACGGTGCCCTAGGGCTATTTCATGTTTGAACAAATCGCTATAGTTCAACGATACGTTATTCAATACAAAATGTGCAATGAGAATAACAATAAAATGTACATTATGGATTGAATTGAATTAAATGTACCTGAATGAGATTAACAATGAGGCCTGAAAGAATGAAAAGAGTGCCTACAGGAAGAATGACCATTGTAGCTGGGAACGCCATGGTTAATTCCTTAACCTGATATTAATTAAGCTAATTGAGATTTAATAGAAGATGAGAGGATTATCAAATAAAAAAACAAAAAGAGAGAGAGAGAGAGAGAGAGAGAGAGAGAGAGAATGCAAAAGTGTAATTATGAATAATGAGATGTTTGTGATGAAGGAATTATGAATAGCTAGCTGTGCCACGCTGGTTTAAGGAACGGCTAAATAAATTAAGAAGTCATCATAGTAATAGTAATCAAATCAAATAAATAACAAGTCAATAATGTGTCCATGGCTATGCTAAGCAGCGCTTCTTCTCATTCACATGAGCATGTCGGCATGTGCAGTTCAAATTTTTTATTTCTCTAAATTGCACTTTTGACCTTTAAGTTTGAGAAACATGCGATTTTGACCCTCTAATTTTCAAAATAGCACTTCTGACCCCTATCTTTATACGGCTTAGGTGGATGATTGTGATTGATCCACAAATAATAATATTTAATATAAAAAAATCAATAATCACTATTTATAAACCAATCAAAATCTTTCACCTAAACAAATGTACCGGTACATATTCACATAATATGTTTACCGAAGAATTCACCTAACTGGTTATTACTTATTACTCTCTTCTTTCAATTTTTTAACTTTTTTTTATCATTAATGAAGGGTAATTTTGAAAATTAACTCATAATTTTTTTTTCTTTTTTATATAATATTAATTATATTTCTTAATTTGTGTAATAGGTCAACGATACAAACACACTAGCATATTAAAAAAAACATTATTTTTTTTTATTTTTTATTTATCTTGAGAGATAGTCATTATAAAGAATCAATTTTTTTTTGTCAAAAAAAAAAAAAAAACACGTGAAGTGTAACTTAATTTTACACTAACAACCAATAAAAACGGTTTAATATTCCATGTCATATAAAAAAAGTGGAGCTAAATGGCATGATGTGAAGGAAAACATGGTTGTGATTGTTGACAATGTAAAATTATTTTACACTGTCAGTGCATATTCTTTGACAATGTAAAATTTGTCTTGGCCGAAATAAATATGAGAAAAACTGTATATGCATCGACAATGTAAACTAATTTTACACTGTCAATAAATATTAATCGTGTATTCCGTCAAATCATCCTTTACACCCCATTACAATTATATGACATGAAAAAATAGTTGATTTTTATCGGATGTCGGTGTAAAATAAATTTACCACCCGAAGGAGCATATCCATTAAACTCAAAATTTATAAATAATTTTGTATTAGTTCAATTGAAGGTGCACATCAGTGTACAGTTTGTTCACCGCCAACTGCAGCAACCCAAATCCGCCACTGTCGAGAAGAAGAAGAAAAAAGAGACTCTACACTTTGTAACAACAACAATGGCAACAACCTATCACCAACCAGCTTCAATAGAAGAAGTCCGAACCCTATGGATTGGCGATTTACAATACTGGGTAGACGAAAACTACCTCACACACTGTTTCTCCCACACAGGCGAAGTTATCTCAATCAAAATCATCCGTAACAAAATCACCGGTCAACCAGAAGGTTACGGTTTCGTCGAATTCGTATCACACGCCGCCGCAGAAAGAGTTCTTCAAAGTTACAACGGAACTCAAATGCCAGGTACCGAACAAACTTTCCGATTAAATTGGGCTTCATTCGGTATCGGTGAACGCCGTCCCGATGCCGGTCCCGATCATTCGATTTTTGTCGGGGATCTTGCTCCTGATGTAACGGATTATTTACTGCAAGAGACATTTAGGACTCATTATAGTTCTGTTCGTGGCGCGAAAGTTGTTACGGATCCTAATACTGGTAGGAGTAAGGGTTATGGTTTTGTGAAATTTGCTGATGAGAGTGAACGGAATCGAGCTATGTCGGAGATGAATGGTGTTTATTGTTCTACTAGACCGATGAGGATTAGTGCTGCTACGCCTAAGAAGACTACTGCTTATCAGCAGAATCCTTATGCTGCTGTTGCTGCTGCTGTTGTTGCTCCTGCACCTGCTCCTAAAGGTATAGCAAAACCCTACATTTTTTATAATTAGGCTTTGTTTAGATAATTAGATAATATAGTAGGTTTAATTAAGGGTTTTATAGCATAAACCCTAATATGTAAGGTGTTTGACCTTAATGTGTAAGGTGTGTGTATATGTTATTTATTTAATTAAGGCATCACATAAACTCACACACACACACACAACTACGAGGTCGTGGGTTTGAACTGGGTGAAGGTGTTCAGCCTAGCAATATCGGCATTGTCTAGGCTTTACGGAAGTGTGTATGTCATTTCTATAACAAAAGATAAAATAAACTAAAATGTTTTCATGTAAGTTATAAGTTGTTTTTATAAGATATCCTTGAGAGTTTATGAACATGTCATACACTTTTATAAGGGTTTATAACGTAAACCCTTATTATGTAGGGGCATATAAGTTATAGGTCAAACTGTACTTATATAAGGTATAATCTGTTATATATCCTGTAGAGGTTATGTAAATAAGCGGAAAACCACTTATGGACATGTCATAAGCTCTTCCAAACAATCTCATTAGTGTTTATGCTTGTAGATATGTTCAAATAAACCTACACTTTTATAATTAGATTAGGCTCTGTTTGGATATTAAGTTTGATTAAGGGTTTTATAGTAGACCTTTATCATGTAAGAGCTTGTGTGTATATGGTATTTCTATAGCAAAAGATAAAATGAAGTTAAACCGTTTTCATACGCTAACCTGAAGAGCTCATGGACAAGTCGTAAACTGTTTCAATGAGATCACACAAACCGTTTCCAAAACTTAGGTAACCAAATTCCAAAAGGCCCTAATTATCAAAGCAACATGCTTTTCAGCTTTTCTTTGTGACTATAACATTCAACAACAGTCTATTTCGTATGTAGTTTTAGTTCTCTTTCTTTACTGATTTAGAGTGTAAGAAATTGTACATGATTGGTGTCACTAGTTAGTTTGTACTTGTGAATGGGTTTCTGGCTGAAGACTTACATTGTTATGTATAAGCCTGTTTGATTGAAATTTTGGCTGTGCTGTTATTGATGGAATGGTGGTACTAATTGTCGTTGTTGAGATTGTTTAAAATATGATGGAATGGAAAGTGGAGGAATTTATAATTATATTCAATCTCATTCCATCAGGTAACTCTTTATTTCTTCTCCCAATTTTGGGTATAAGATGGAATGAACTTGTTTACTAATCTCCGTACATTTACATTACATTCACTTCTTAAACTATGGAAAGAAAGTTTTTCTCCTTTTCCATTGTAAACATGGGTATGGTAATTATTCCATTCCATCTTTTCTTATTTCACTTATCACTTGATAGTTGATATCCAACCTTAGCCACAGGATTCTAAAATTTTATGCTTTGTCTTTACCAAACCTAGGGCATGCAATCATTAAAAGTTGAAACTAGGACAAAAGCTGCATTGGAAGTTGAAACTTTGATATTTTTTAGTTTTCTGATATTTTGATTTAATACAACTTAGAAGATATACTCATCTGTGTTCTCCTTGGCAGCGATATACCCAGTGCCAGCGTACACCGCCCCAGTGAATACAGTTCCACCAGAATATGACGTAAACAATACTACCGTAAGTCCTGTAGTCCCAAGTCCTAACATTTTTTAAATTTTCATTTCCATTCTCTATGGTTCTCTTACATACTTTATCAATGCAGATTTTTGTCGGTAATTTGGATGTTAATGTCTCAGAGGAGGAGCTGAAGCAAAACTTTCTGCAATTTGGAGAGATTGTTTCTGTCAAAGTACATGCCGGCAAAGCATGTGGTTTTGTTCAATTTGGGGCTAGGTCTTCTTTTCAGTCCCAATCTCTTTTTTAATCATTGAAATCGTTTTGTGAAATCTTTTTAAAATCGAAACTAAAAAGTAATTGACAAGATTTTGATATGTTGCCTTTCAAAGGAAATAAGTTTCACGTGACCCCGTTTCACCATGCATCTTGAGCTCTTTCACGGTCTTTATATTTTCTCCTTAATCCTATTATGTGATTAATCATTTAACCTTTTCCATATCTGATGTCCGTAGAGCATCTGCTGAAGAAGCCATTCAGAAGATGCAGGGAAAGATAATAGGTCAACAAGTGATTCGAGTTTCTTGGGGTAGGCCTCTAACAGCTAGACAGGTATTTTTCCTTTAGAAATGGGCTCATTTCTTGACAAAATGCTTATGCAATAGCCTTGTGCATTTCTGTATATCATTATTCCATTTCATATTCCGAAACTCCTTCTATGTAGATTACAAGTCTTCCAGAATCTAGATTGTTAACATAGCATCCTTACATGGGGGTGTTTTAGTATAATGTTTATTGCACTATTTGTAAATTGCCATGTTTTGATGTAGAAGTTTGTCTATTAGAGATATGTGTGGAACATAAATCTAGATTCTATTAAACAATCCTGAGATTGTGAAGGTTATATATGGTAACATGTGAATGACCAATGTTGGACATTGAGGGAACTTTAAACGGGTTAATTGTAAAAGAATAAAACAGAAAATGATATCTTAGGAGTCATATGTATAGACATCGTTGTTGTGAAGGATTAATAAAAAAGTACTACTGTAACGATGGATCTTACTAGGGAAAGTATTTATTTGGAGGATGTCAAATAGTGTTCCATCAAGTGTTATTGATAATTGGCAATTTAGGCTTGGTCTTGACTCTTGATGTATAATTTGTGTTACCACTACAAACTTCCATCACAATAAAATTTATCTAAATGTTAACAATACTCAAGGTTATATATCAATGATTTTTGATATCTCTGATTAGTTCTATAAGTATCTCATGTTTGGAGTGTTATATTTGCACTAACAAAATTTTGGCCCTAAATGGTTTTAGGACGTACCTGGTGCATGGGGACAACAGGTGGATCAAAGTCAATGGAGTGCATACTATGGGTATGGACAGCCGGGTTATGAAGCTTATGCATATGGGGCTGCTCAGGATCCTTCGATGTATGCTTATGCTGGATACACTGGCTATGCACAATATCCCCAGCAGGTAAGTCATTTAATATTAAATTTACTTATTGCATTGGTTCCTATTGAAGGGAATAACTTAATTGGACTACTCATGCTCATAGGTTGAAGGTGCGCAAGACGCATCAGCCATGTCTGTGCCTACCATGGAACAAAGGGAGGAGCTGTATGATCCTCTGGCAATGCCTGATGTTGATAAGTAATTTTTCCCACTGTCTTTTTTTTAACATGGGAGATAAACAACTGAATACTGCATATTGACTTGTGTATTTCTGACATATCCTCGATTGCTTTGCTAGGTTAAATGCTGCATATCTCTCAGTACATGGAAATGCCATTTTAGGGCGGTCCCTCTGGCACAAAAGTCATTCCTCATCCTTACAACAACAAGCTTAGGATCTCTATTTGTATTTGTACTGCTTGGTTTTTTGTTTCAATATATTCTGCAAATACAACAATATATTAAGTCGGCGTAGGTTTAAATTCCTGTTATTTGAGCCATTCCCAATGCTTTTCTCACGTGGCGGTTGGCTGGTGTAAAGATATGAATGACAAACTAGCATATCAGTAGACAGTAGTCTTTAATCAGATTGATCCATTGATTGTTTTTGTGATTTCGACCGTTAGATAAAGGAATCTCATACTAAGGGATGAAGATTATCGTTTGATAGAGAAATTTCAACCTCCATTATGAATTGATATTAGTGTTTTATAGTATTGGTTGTGGTGTGTTTTCATGTGGTGTACATTTTTGTGTGGCTAGTTTCTTTCTGAGATCTCATTATTGTACATTATCAAAGAAAAAATACACTTGAATTTATTTATTTATTAATAGCATAAATATCATCATAACTCATAAGTCTAGAAATACATAATAACTTGATCCAGCTATCCTTATTGGATGATCCTTGTTAAAATAAATAGGGAAGTGATTATGAAACTTTTGGCAATCAATTACAAGCCATATATAATGAGCGTTTTGATCTCTTTAAGCCAAGTAAGACAAGAAGCATTCCAATGTAGTTTAAATTGTAAGCTTCTTCAAGTAGTTGGAACTTGTTAAGATTCCATGGAGGAAACCTGAACCAAAAATCAGTGTAGTAACTTCTTCTAGCCACAGCCTTATGGTGACTGAATGTGTCAAAGGAGAACTTCCCATGATACTTGCCAAATCCACTGTCACCAATTCCTCCAAATGGGAGGGTATCTGCTACATACTACACAAGAAAAAAAGAAAAAAAAAACTAGTTGTCTTTCATAATAAGGAATTAGGCGCTCTTTGTATGTATAAGCTAGCTGAGATCAGATAAACTAGTTCATAACTGATAGTGGATAAGCTAACATATTAAATTTGAAGTGTTTGGTAAAATTGAGAATACCTGTAGAATTGCATCATTAAAAACAATACTCCCAGATGATGTTTCTGATAGCATTCTTCTCTGAAGAGTTTGGTTTTTCGTGAAGGCGTAAATTGCTAGAGGTTTACCCTTTGAGTTTATGAACTGAATACCGTCTTCAATCTTTTCCAGCTGCAAAAAACCATGAAAATAAACAATTGAAACTAAACTTGGTTAACAATACGCAAATGAGTCACTTGCCACTTTCCAAAACTATTAATTAAAAGTACTAAAAATAAGAAGAACACTCTGGTACACATCTTAATTGAATGTATATCGGTAGATAATTCTAATAAGTTCATAAATAGTGTTTTTCTCCAAATTTTATGCCCTCTAAATTCATTGCTTAAATAGCTAGGAAGGTATTTTTGAAATTTCTAGAGACGAACAAGAACATCCAAAAAACGCGAAAAGAAGAAGTATTTTATCTTACTGTGATTATGGGAAGTAGGGGCCCAAAGATTTCTTCTGTCATGATTGCTGATTCAAGTGGTGGATCCAGTAATATTGTTGGTTCCATAAATCTACATAATATTTTAGGGCAACACACTTTTGATCAGAAAGATAATTATGTAATAAGGCAAACTTTTGTTCATTTTGAATTATTATTATTATTATTATTATTATTATTATTATTATTTTCGATTTTTACAACTTTTTGTCATTTTTAAAATTTCTCAAAATGATTAATTTGTTTTCAAAATTTGTAAAAGAAAATGGTGGGGAAAGAGAAGAGAGTATCAATTACAAGTCATCTTCGTCCATAGAACCACCAAAAACCACTGATTCTTTGACCTTAGGTTCATTGAGAAGACTCTTGATTCTGTTGCAATGTTTTCTATTAACAATCCTTCCAATGGTGTTGGATGCTTTTGGGTTATCTCCAAACATTTTCTGAATGTTTTCCTTCAATAATTCCACCTAAAAAAGAAAAAAAAAATTCATGCTTCAAAATCAAAGTAACATACAACAAGACAATACTATCTTCGGTCATTTTTATAAGAAATAACTAGGTCAACAGAAGTTAATGTATTTGGTTCATAATAAATTCAAATATATTAACTTATTTTGATTAAGTTGTCGCTTATAAAAAGAACTGGAGAGAGAGTAAAAAACTTGAGAAAAAAAGTTCTTGCTCTGTACCAATGTGGAACTGAAACTCTTTTCTACAAGGACATAATCGATTGCTATGCATGCTTGTCCTGCACAAGACCCGTACTTTGCAAGCAATATTCGTTTCACAGCCATCTTATTGTTCAATAAAAAAGAATAATCTAATAAGCAATTTGTTATTATGACTAGTTTATACTAATCTAAAAGAGAAATAAAAAAGAAAATAATTTCGTCTCTTGAAATTAAATGACCAGAAGAATCTTGCCACTGAACCGACAATTCACTTACATATATATATAAATTTCTTTGACACACACTTACATATATATATACTAGATTTCCGACCCGTGCAACGCACGGGCAAGCATTTGTTATATATTTTAATTGTTAGTACTGTGGTAAATAATTAGGCATAATATTAATATATCAGACATTGACCTAAAAATAATTGAATAATACGAAATAGTACAATAATAATGACATAGGTCAATCAATAATAACTATTTTTGTCCTTTATTATAATTTGATATTTTTGTTTTGTCCCCATAACAGTATATCTTCCAAAGTTTCAACAATGTGTGTTTGATTTCACAAAAAATAAGGGATTGTACATGACAACTTCAATTGTACTGTGTTTGATTTCAAAACTGTTCTTAGGACTGCACAAATTGAGGACTAAGGGACGGGACAAAAACATAAATTCTTGTTCTCACTGAACCATGCATGGTATAATTTTTTGTCCTCTTTACCAGTTGTCTAAAATACCAAAATAATCTTTTATCTACCAAACATCGTACAAAGACAAATTTTGTTTAATATCTTAAACTTTGTTGCGTACTGTTTATGTCTTATATTGACCTGTACTATTTTGTCCGGTACTCATACTTTACGGATTAAATTGCAGATTATGTTAAATCATTAATCTTCTTTCAACCTTATTCTTTATGAATAGTCTTAGCAATTATCTTCAATCCATCTTGTTTTAGGTTAGTCTTGTTCCATCATATATAAATGTTGAACTGTTTCATAATTTAATTTTATCATTTTACATCTTATTAATTGATAATAGTAGAATATTCAATTTTTTTCTACCAAAAAAAAAAGAATATTCAATTTTTTTATTCTCTTTGTCTCCTTGTCAATGTTGCGGTTTCATATCATTTCACATATTATATATAAGGTGCTAGTTCACCAGTAATAGTTTAATCTTATAATCTTAATAAATAAAGTTATAAAATTTTAGTGTCATTTTAATTAATAATACTTTCGGTCATTTCTCAGATTCATGAATCATGTATGCTAAGTAAATTTGAGTGTACGTTTGGATATGTCAGCATCACGGTGATCCATCGTAATTTTCTAAAAACTACACTCTGTAATTTCTATAAAATCACGGCGAGTCATTGTGATTCTGACATATGAATGAACATTTACCTCTCTGTCCCAAGAAGTTGAAAGTGAATTACCTCTCTATCCCAAGAAGTTGAAAGTGAATCAAGCAGTGCTGGACATTTTCCACCTAACTCCAAAGTTACAGGAGTCAGATGCTCCACTGCTGCAGACATAACAATCCTCCCCACTCGTGCACTTCCTAAAATTTTGGATCACAAATTCAAAAAATATTACATCATTGGTTATTACTACAATCAAGACTTTTAGCAACAGTCTACAACTGTAGTTGTAGCGTAACATCAACATTTTTTATGCTTCCGTTGCTACATTGTAATTGCAACAGCATTGGCCTTATTTAACTGCAATTTTTCATAATATCAAAGATACCACCATAACATTAAGATATTTAATTTAAGTGGTTAATCAACTTCCCATAGGACGAATTGTTTGGGAAAACCTGAGTTTGATTTTTCGAGAGAACAAATTTTGACCAGGCTCCCTAGAAACCAGATGGTTAATACCCAAATAAAAAAGCTGGTTGCAATTTAAAACCTTGAGACAAGGATTCGGGCGCATTAAATGTGTGACACATTAATTAATTTTAGTCGTCTGATCTCATATCAATAGCGTCGATTATTTCAAGGCGATTTGATAAAAGCAGTATATAAGTTGGCCGAAATCAAATTAATTGTCGAGATTGATTAATGCGGTATATATTTTTTAATGCAGGGAATGCGGATCCGAGCCAATGACCTATGGTGATATGAGATAAAAAAATTAAACCAAGAAAATGAAAACCATAAATACATCAACTTTTTTTAACCAATTTTTCCTTATATCTCGGGACGGATGAAGTATTTATGATGATGGTATTAAAAGTGCAAAAATTAAATAAAGGTTGACCTGTGAAGAAAATCTTGTCCCATTTTTTATGTAGGAGTTGCTCTCCCACCTCTGGTCCACCTTCAATGACCTTAATGCCATTAATGTCCAAATAATTTGGTAGAACAGTGCCTAGAAGTGAAGATGAAAAAGGGGCCATCTCTGAAGGCTTTAGAACTACAATGTTTCCAGCAGCTACAGCTCCAATTAATGGCTCCAAGGACACTCCTGTAATAGAAGTATAGACCAATCAAAAGTCATAACTATGATATGGTTACCAAAAGGCTCAACATTGAAATTTTGTTTTATTTTGTAGATTATCTTATATATAAAATAAAAATTGGAGAATGAAAAAATTATTAGTATTAAACTATTAATTAAAAGACACTAATAGTCTTTTCACAGCCGTGAAAATTTGAACTTAGTATCTTAAAATAAAATTAAAAAGTCAAACTTTTACTACTGAGTGAAGACACGTTCAATCACATCTTTGTCAAATAGTATATGTTTGGATTTCAATCACATAAGCTAGCTTAAAGAGTGAGGGTTTCCAAACACGTTTATACACTCAACAGTTCAGGAACATGAGCAATATGTGGGACTTCAGACAACTTCAACATACTTAACTAGACTCTCATACCATGTTAAATATATTTGGATCCTCAAAAGCTAGCTCAAAGGGTAAGGGTGTCAAATACATTTATACACTTAAAAGCCCAATAACCTAAGCAATGTTAGACTTCAAACAACTTCAACAATCTCAAGAACCAATGTAATTTGATTAATTTCATGTCTAAATTTGTTACACTAACGGTCATAGACATTAATTTATTATATTTTTACTCACCAAACGGAAAATTCCATGATGAGATTATGAGAACTAGACCAAGAGGCTCAGCAACAATTTCTGCACTTGAAAGCAATGCTATTTGTGGCAGTTTAGCCTGTTATGTTAAAAATAATATTAAAGCATAGTTATGGAATTCTTTAATTTCATGTAAGAAATATATATGTAATTGATCTTCTTTAAAATAAAGTAAACACATTATACCAAAAAAAAAAAAAAAAAAAAAAAAAAAAAAAATAAAGTAAACACATAATAGAAATTAAGTTATAACATTCTTGTAAAAATAAATTATAATATATATATATATATATATATATATATATATATATATATATATATATATATATATATATATATATATATATATGCAATTTTGAAACTAAAAAAGACATTTTTTCTTTGTTTAGCATGTGTTGCACATATCATCATATATACAAGCTAAAATCCGGATTCGTGGTGAAAATAATTTTTGGCCAAATTTTATTTATCTCGCAGTTGAACTCTGAATTATCAAGACTCTTTCTCCTAAAAATTAACCAGAGGGTTAATGATAAAAAAAAACATAAGTACAAGCTCACCTCTTTGCCAGACATCCATTTTCTGAAGGATTTTATTGCCAAATCTATGGATCTCTTTAAAATTCCAACCTGCATGCAAGTCCACATGAATTAACTAAGAAAACCAAATTAAACAAATTAATTAATATCCATATACGCAATATTAATATTAATATTTGTTATATATATAACTTTAATATATAGGAAGTATAGTAGTATATGAAACACACCTCATCTCTAAAAGCCTCAACATGATGCTTCCCTAAATCCTTCTTAAGGGACTTCAAGATATTCTCCTCATTTTCTATGACAAAGTTACGCAACCCTTTTAGTTGTGATTCTCTCCATGACGCTTCTTTTGTTTTTCCACTCTCATAATACTTCCTCATGTTATTTAGATCGTTCTCCAAATTAGTTTCCAGTGAAAAGAACTCCATGTCACCAATATAGAGCCTGATATATGCACCAAAACTCCGCAACTACTAATACTATATATATACTCCGTCTCATATTAACAAAACTAAAATATAATAATTTGAAGTATGATATTTTGTATTTTTATGAGAAAATGTAAAAAGAAATTTTACTGGTTATTGATTATGAGGAAAAGAAGACAGAAAGTAAATTAAATGTAATTTTCATTTAATTTCATGAGAATAAATAAAAATAAATCTTAAAAGTTGTCTCAAGACCCCATCTCATTTCGCTAAAGATTGTGCTTTTTACTTATAATTTGGGATAATAAAAGTGATTTTTTTTTTCTTATAAATTGAGATGAGACTCTTAAAGCCCTTATATATTAAAACTTTCAAAGAATTTACACCTCATTTTGTTCATATAAGGTTTGAAAAATTAGTCTCCACACTTACACACATAATATATTTGATTTGTGCAAAAAATTTAACTCAATTTTATGGTGTACAAATGAGATAAGTCTTGCATCATAACAAGTTAGTTTCTACCCTTTGAAAATATGTTTTCTTATATCTAGTGCATTTAAGATTTCAACAACTATCGTTGTTGTTATTATTATGACTCGAAGTACAAGTACAACATGTGACACATACACTACCCCTTCATAATTCGGAGGTATTTAATTTACCCATCAACTAATGATAACAAGACACATAAGTAAATTTACATGTGGTAATCACAACTAACTTATAAACAATTTTTATTTCACATGTATAAGACTTGATCTCATTGGTTGATGTGTAAATATCCTAAATTATAAATGGATAGTTTAAAAAAAAGTACAACAACATAGATTCCGACCCGCTGATGTTTGCTATTACTGAGATTTTGAAATCTATTTATTCCCTTTATGTATGGTCGGTTCATTTTTTATTTATCGGCTGAATTCTTCGGTACATATTTTGTTTAAATATGTATTGGTACATTCGCCAAGGTGGATAATTATGATAATTTTATAAACAGTGTTATTAATTTTTCTATATTAAATATTATTTGCGTACCTATCAAAAGTATCCACCTTAGCGGTGTACCGGAGTGTTCACCTATGTTTTTAAAATTGTTTTTTATGGTTAAATATGTTTTTGGTCCGTATAGTTTTTCAGAATTTTGCTTTTAGTCTCTAAAGATTTTTTTCGCACTTTTTAGTCATTGAAGTATTTCTTGTCATGAATTCAACTCGGGCATATCATTCGAATTTTTTAAAAAAAAATTTTGGTCATGTTTAATACATTATATGAATCTCTCTTGCAAAAGTTTAAATTTTTTTTAATAAGAGATGAATTAAATACAAATATTTTATCGGAGATGTTCTTAATTATAATATTAATTATAAACATGAATACAAAAAATCATTCAAAAGTGTGAATGTATACAAGAGTTTGGTTAAAAGTATAGACCAAAAGTTATGATAGGAAATTTTTCAAGGACCAAAAAATGCGAAAAAAATCTTTAGAGGCTGAAAGCAAAATTCTAGAAAACTATAGGATGTTATTTTTCAAATATATTACGGAGTAATGAAAAACGATTGTAATATATACATAAATTTCTACTACAATGTTATTCAACCATAATTTATATTTTTAAAGTCTTTAAAGAATAAGTTTTAAATTATTCTAAAAAATAATTATATTTCAATTATTTATATTAAAAAAAAGTATTAGCTGTCCCCATAAGAATAGCTTAGTTTGGCACGGAGACCCGATTCACTTTAATTTAGGTGGATTTTCTCATGAATAGAAGAAATATACTCCATTCGGTCCTATCTATAAGGAATACATTGAGAAAAAACACACATACTAAGGAGACTTATTTTTTTTAAAAAAAAAATCTAAAATATTAGTTGTTATTTCAAAATTAATCTTGAAAACGTGTCTGTGTAATTAATGCATAACATTGAAATAAGTTGCATTTTATACAATTTAATGAGAGCATATAAGAGATTATCTATTTAATAAATAATAAATTTAAATAATGTTTCTTATAAAAAGAATTTTTTTTTCCAAAATATTCCTTATATATATAAGATAATATTAGATTTTCTCCGAAATTAAATGAGCATGCTTCATGTGTTATCCAGAAAACAGAAAATATCGCAATCAAACCACCATGCTCCGTAAGCGCATTCACGTCAAGCATTTACCACGAATGAACTAATCAGTCACTGGGAGGGCCCAAAATTGTAGCTGATGCAACCATTGTAATAATTATTAATAGGTCTCTTAAATATATTTTTGGTTTCTGGTTCCCTTAAAAAAAATGTTCAAATAGGGTTCCTTAAAAAAAAAATTTGAATAGGTCCCTTAAAGACATATCCGTTAATCGGTTTGGTCTCTAAAAAAGGTTCGAATAGGACCAAACTGATTAACAAATATGTCTTTAAGGGACCTATTCGGACCTAAATATCTTTAAAAGACCATTTTACTAATTAAGCCTTACTAATGAGTCCAAAATGTATCAATGAATGAATGAGAGTGGGATACGTAGTGATTATAACTATCACATAGGCTTTGTTTGGCAAAAATAGCTTATGATCGATAAGCTAGCCGATAGCTTATGGCTGATAGTTGATGACTGATGATTGATAGTTTCTAATTGATAAACTGATTGAAGTATTTGGTAAAATTAGCGGTTCAACTAACCGATAAATGTATAATGACATAAAAGAACATCTTTAATTCAATAATTTTTTTTGTCAAATTAATACTATTTAAGATACTTAGAATTTAATATTTTAAGTTTATTTTATTTTTTTGGTACAATATTTTAATTTTATTGATGACAGTCAATTATATGATATTTTTAGTAGTAATTTAGGATAATTCTAATATCAATTGAAGCCCAAAAGCAAGCAAATACTTGGAAAATAGATAATAATAATAAGGCAACTTTAAAACATATTATATACATGTGGTTTTAAAATAAATTATAAGGGTAAATGTGGATTTTAGTTAAAATAATAAGGATTAAAGAGGAAAAAAAATGAAAAGCTAGAAGCTATAAGCTCAGAAACTACTTGAAAAAGAAGTTATCAGTCAATAAAATAAGCTATAAACTCTTTCTGAAAAAACTGTCATCAAACATATCTTTTAGCTTATAGGTCATAAGACAAAAGGTAAAAGCTAATTTTTTTGGCTTGCCAAAAAAGCCCATACTAGTATAATAAATTGCATTTCAAAAATTTGTCAAAAAAAAAAAATTGCATTTCAAAATATAATTGTTTGATTATTAGTATTTCTAAAGTGTTTTGAAGATTGTGACATATATACCTGTCCCTACGACCATTACAGTAGCAGAAACAAGCAGCCTAGACAGAATGGCCAAGTACAGGTTGCATCAAAGTTAATTGTGACGCAACTATATATTACCGGTGATGGGGGGAAGGGTAAAAAGAAATGATCAAGGGCAAGAAGGCGGAGAAGATGTTAATCCGGCATTCCGGCGGAAGCTTTGTTCCTTCTCCTACTTGTTCTTCAACTGACCAGTGATATAGAGTTGGACACGATTGAATTTAGGGATGACAATTTGACCCATACACAGAGGGTACCCGGATGACAATTTGACCCATACACAGAGGGTACCCACAAAAATTACCCACAACGGGTAGGATAAAAACCCGTATTTTGAGTACGGGCACGGGTATGGGTAATTACCCGCAAAAATGAACGGGTATGGGTGCGGGTACCTTAGTACCCACCCCGCCCCACACCCGCATAATATATATTTATTTATTTTATTTATATTAGTATATTATAATATATGTAAATCAATTTAAAACAATACAACTCTACTAAACTATTACATATTTTTAATAAAAATGTTTATTTATAACATAATATAAAAATAATGTGAATATTTAACATAAATATGGACTTTAACATAAGGTTCGTAATAATTTTGTTTATAATTTTCATTAGTCAATATTAAAATCTTTATTTTTTTTAATTCTATTAAAATTATATGATATTTTATAATTGTTCAATTTATTTTTAGTAAAAATGCGGGTAACGGGTATAGGTACCTAGGTACCCATAGGGTATGGGGACGGGGGCAAAAATTGTTAGTTACCCATGCGGGTATGGGGATGAGTACGGGTATTTTTTCAATCCGTGGGTATGGGGATGGGTACTATAATACCCTACTCATACCCTACCCATTGTCATCCCTAATTGAATTTGAAATGGATTGCAAAACTATCATGGATGAGGTGGGAATAGGCTAGGCCGAGCTAGGCTTTGCCAAGCCTGAGCCTGGCCTGTCAAAAAATCGAAGGTCTGAGCCTGGCCTGTGGCCTATCATAGGCTTAAATTCTAGGCCTGAGCCTGACCTTTTGAAAGTCTGATGTGGCCTGTTAGCCTGTTTAAAAGCCTATTTCATATGAACATATTTAAATAAATAATTATATTTATTTTGAAATATACTTATGAACTAATAAAATAATGTTCCATTTGATATTTTAGAGAATTTGACTATATATGTCATCATATTTCAATTCTAGTTTATAATAATACATTTATATATGTTAAAAACTAATGTAGATTAATAAACTTAAATTACTTAAAAAGTTAATAGATTTATAATTTAATCAAAGTATAAATTTTAATATATAAATAATAATTTTGTCAAAAAAAAATATATAAATAATAATCGTAATAAAAATATTATTCATGTTAACTTAAATAGGCCGGCCTAGTAGGCCTCAAAGGCTTTTTTAATGGCCTGCGGCCTGGCCTTTTTAGCTAAATAGGCTTATAAAAAAGTATTGGCCTGCTCTATTTAAAGAAATAGGCTGGCCTGACCTGAGCCTATGTAGGCTAGGCCTTAAGGCCATGTAGGCCGGCCTGGCCTGTTCCCACCTCTATGGATGAGTTGAAAAGGCGCGGAAAGTTGAGAACGTATTGGGGTAGAATTCTTAGGGTTCTCCTTATCTAGGTTGTTTTACCAATGTAAGGTTGATCACGTCGATACAAAGAGAATTTCTTTTCACACCCTACAAAATTCTTAAAATACTTCGCTTGCTACTTAAGTTGGGAACTCATCGCACCTTAATTAATGAACCTTATAATAATCTTATCGTTTTGTCCCTCTACCTCTCACCATCCATGAAGAGTGAGAGGAAGACAAAACAATTAAATGTTTATAAGTTAAAGTGTGCACTGATTAAATTCGTAACTTAAATAGTAAACGGTATATTATTTTAATTTTTTTTTTTATAAATTTCGCTACTTAAATCACAATGAACTAATACTAATGAATGTGAATGTCTCCTAAAAACGAATTGATACATGTGGAGGTTTTGAAAGAGAAATATAGGCTAATTAATGAATAATGAATGTCAATGTCTCATAGAAAAGAACTCTGATACATGTGGAGGGTTTGAAAGATAAGCCATATGTATGAGCCACCCGGTACTAAGCTTCTAATGAAGATTTGGAAACAACTTGTTTCTCACTTTTGTAGGAGATCAAAGAAAGAAACAGTAAAGAAGCAGGAATTAGGGGTGTTTGTGGCTTGATTTGGTTTGATTTTAAGGCAAAAAAATCATCTGATTTAAAGATAAGTACTCGCGTTTTGGTTTGGTTTTGGATGACTAATTAAAAAAAAAAAATCAATCTGATGCGATCCAATATAGTGAAATTTTTGCAAAATGACATCAAAAACACATTCAAAAGTATTCGGTTTTTTGTAGTTTTCAATTTTTTGGATCAGTTTGCATTCAAAATTTGAGTTTGATTATAAATATATAATATGATAATTTTGATAAAAATATATTTAGTTGACTGAGTAAGTGTAAAATCTTATATCTTCTTTAACTTTGGTTCAACCCTATTAATCTCGACAAAACTTTGTTTTCTTATTTATTTTTACGTAAAGTACTATGTATTTTTTTTTAAAAAAAGACCTCACAATAAAAGTTGTTTTAGGTTTCTAAACATGTTGACTGATCCTATGAGATATACGAAAATCCTTAGAGTTGAATGAAGGTGAGCATCAATTGGTTTTACAATGAAAAGGTTCAACCTACGTACAAAAAAAATATCAGAAACCAATTGTGGATCTTCTGCTGAATATATGATGTAATCATTAATTCATTAAACATGTGAAGGAAACGGCCCCAATCCTCAAAATTTAAAATGCCGGTGACGGTTTCTAGCAACTATCGTTGATCATCAATCACAATTCAAAGTTTTTTTGTAGTGATATGTAAGCTGTAGTAAGAAATTTGGGTAATATACCAAAGATCATGAGTTCGATGTTCAAATCCATTAAAAAAAAAAAATATATAGGGATATGTAGCTCGCATTCTAGAATGGAATAATCACTTTGATAATCCAATTTTTTGTTTTGTTGATAAAACTGTCGGCTTATAGCCCACTTTGATATATGATTTATGGTGGATTAACGCTTAAAAATTATCCCAAATCCCAAATACTTTAAAGTGAAGAAGACCAGTCCATAACTTATGGAGGCGTAAGGAAACCCATATATTCTTTTTTAACTCAACATAATTCAACCACATATTTTTTAATTTTCAAAGGGCAAGATCATATATAATAGGTGGTTGAATTAAAAGCAAGAGTAACCGATTGAGAGTCTGTTTCTAATCAAAGAGATAGCCATCCTTTTATTTTAATACACACGGACGCACGCATGCGCACACACACGAGCACACCCATAGACACACTAAGTAAAAATTCCAGAGCTATAAAAGAAGTGTTATAGTTGTCATTTTTTCACAAAACAGAGCTATAAATTAACTAGCTTACAACTTATTTTTACCAAACAGAGCATGTATCATATGTTTTGAGTGTTTGATGGTAAGTACGTCATATGTTTTGAGTGTGTGTTGTGTGTTAAGCACTTAATTTTACGTGGGTATAATAAAATGAACTATTTTTAAATTTGTTTTTCCAAAAGTTTAAGTAAATAAAAAAATTGAAATCTACTTCCTTCAAATGATTTTTATTTTTATAATCACAATTCTTATTAAAAATCACGCCCTATCGAAAAAGTATATTTATTTGATTTTTATAAAGATTTAGTTTATATGTAGGTGATATTTATAACTCACAATTCTTATTAAAAATCGCGACATTATGCCTTATCAATTACATCTAGTAATCTATTAAGAGTCTTACATTAAATGAAATAAAATCTCAATATTTGTTTTTAAATGGTGGATATATAGTCATTAATTTATAAGTCAATTTTGTGATAATAATTTAGACTCAATACAAAAACCTAATATAGTATTGGAGCCTATCATTTGTGTCATCCACCGTTTAATTCACAAACCAATCTCAAAGTGAGTGTATTGAGAAAAACTCAAGTCACACATTAAATAAAAATAAGACTTGACATGAATTTATAAATCTCATCTATAAATCGAAGCCTAACTTAAATGCTTAGATAATTTGGAGCGAGAAAACTGAATTTC
The DNA here is from genome assembly GCF_020283565.1 of Trifolium pratense. Taxonomy (NCBI): domain Eukaryota; kingdom Viridiplantae; phylum Streptophyta; class Magnoliopsida; order Fabales; family Fabaceae; genus Trifolium; species Trifolium pratense. The sequence goes on along the minus strand of NC_060065.1, from coordinate 53,844,535 downwards.
ATCAATATATTTTTGTCCTAGGAATTAAAAAGGTGGAAAAGAAGTCAATGATTTGTTGTGCCATTTCTTTCTTTCTTTTTATCACATGATTCACCTTTAATTAATTGGTCCTAAAAAAAATGTGCACAAGAAAAACAGGGAAAGCCTATTGTTTTTGACAAAAATAAAACAGAGAAAGTTAAAGTGTATCGCTTTGCTTACTTCAACCATAATTTATGTAAGATATTTTGATCACTTATTTATAATAAAAGTCATATTAGTCTATATAAGCTAAATTGCACGTGATGTGCATGTGTGAGTCAATCCATTCACATTTACATTTGATTAAGGAACATTACATTCCCATTTGAGAGAGTAGTAACATTCTTTATAGTAAAACTGATTCCCTTTTCCTTAATTAGTTAGACAATCCACAAACTTACTTTGGAGTAAGTAAATAATCATTACATATATAAGTAATTAACCAAATGCTAAATTAATACAATATACATGACTTAGTTTATAAAAACCAATTTCTAGCTGGTAAAAGTAGTAGTTCTATAATATGCACTTGAATTTGGCTTAACAATTAATCAACCAATTAAACAATCATTATTCTCATATATATCATCTAATAGCTGGGATTATTTGCAGATATATATTGTTAGAATACCAATTTGGTTCAAAAGAATAACGAAACAATCAATGTAGACAGTGAACACACGATCGGGAGGGGTTGAAACCACTTGATGTCAAAATTGACCCCAAAACAAATGGTTGGACTTGACCCGAGTATAAATATAATCTCTCACTATGCTCGATCATCTCTATCCACTTATCAGTAACTATAAGTCATACTCAACACATTATTTAAATAAATAAAAATTGTGGCACTATATATGGATTGGAAAAAGCTTCAAATATATTCTTTTGTCACTTAAATTTTAGGGAATGCGTGCACAGTATAATACAGTACATTGATTAAGATCAACAAATATATTTGAGTCTGTTTTACTTAATCCAAATTTTTGTAATGAAAAGTTAAGCATGTGGATCTTATGTTAAAAATATTAAATTAAGAAACAATCTATATATGTTCATTAAAGTGTGTGCCGTCCTAGCTTTTATTCATTAATTCTTGATATTTGTTGTACTACTTCTATATATCTTCAACTACACGTGTTGAGAGATTATGTGAAGTGGAAGCAAAAAACTTAACTTGGTTATAAAACAAACTATTATATACGTTTGATATATATATTTTATGTCACACTATATATGGTATACATGGTATATTGTTAAGAAGTTACACGTTAAGTTGATCCGCATAAAAGTTTATAAGTAAAAAACAATTTTCATTTTATAAGTTGATTTTGAAGGAATAAGTTAATCTAATTCTTAATTCTAGGATGTATTGATCAGAGTCTTTTTAAAATTCGTTGGACTATCCATTATCGGACCACTCACCATTTATATCCATACATCAAGTCCAATAATATTATGTGTGAAGGGATGTCTTAAGAAGTCTCACACCAAGTGTGAGTTAGCCAGAATAAATTTATAAATAAGAGGCAATCCCCACCCTACAAATCAATTTTACAAAGTTGAGTTTGACCCAATTTTCGATTCTAAAACTATGTTACATTCATGTATGTAATAATTACCTTGTGAGTGAAGAAAAATTCGAAAGAAAAAAAAAGACAACAAATTGGCCATGGAGTCAAAGACAAGACGACAACCAATATTTCTGAATTACTTATATTGTGTCTCTCTCCAAACCGTTTCTTAGTTACTACCAACCCTTTTATCTCACTCTTTCCTATATTGTAAGCAAACACTGTAACCATCACAATCATAATCATAGTCATCATTAATTTATTTCCTTCATATGAAGCTTCTATCTAATCTTTTTCCTTATATCTCTATAAATATAACCATATGTTTCATATTGACATATCAAATTATTAGCCAATTTGGGAAGGAAATTAAGTTGTGCATATACAATGAGAAAGCCAGAGGTTTCTAGTACTAAAAATAACAACATTAATAAGAAGAAGCTTAGAAAAGGATTATGGTCACCAGAAGAAGATGAGAAACTTATGAACTATATGGTAAGGAATGGACAAGGTTGTTGGAGTGATGTGGCAAGAAATGCTGGATTAGAAAGATGTGGCAAAAGTTGTAGGCTAAGATGGATCAATTATTTAAGGCCTGATCTTAAAAGAGGTGCTTTCTCACAACAAGAAGAAGAACTCATCATTCATTTTCATACCCTTCTTGGAAACAGGTCATTAATATTCTTTTTCACTCCAAAATACTTCATCTGATCTCATATATAAGCAAATAATATTTTTTTAAGATTCATTGAATATCTTTGTAAAAAAAAAAGATTCATTGAATAACTGATGTATCTTGTCCATATATTTTGGACTTTGTACATCAGTTATTCGATTACTCTAAAAAAAATCTTTGATTATATATGAAATCGGAATGAATACTTCTTAATATAACCAAATTCAGAATATTCCTGGGTGGAACAATTTCTTGGCCAGACTTTACTTACCTTGCGGCCGAACTAGGACCCATTTTTCCTTGGAACCAGAGGGTTATAAACAAAAAAAATACATATCATATCATTGAGTAACTTTAGGAGGAACTAGTATTATTATACGCACATAATTTTAAATTGTAGTTGCTTTTTGAGGTGAAATGTGAAAAAATTCGACCAATTTGATCAAAATTGTGGTTGCAATGCCATAGTAGAGACTCAAAATTTATAGAATAATATTGGTTGCGAGCTGTAATTTAAAATCAAGATACAACACTTGTTCTTGCAAGTAGTAATATATAATTATATATCATAATACTTTTCGTAATGCCATAGAACACGCACCAAAAAAAATTGTGAGAGTGAGAACATATATAAATGCACATTATATTTAATTTTCAATTATGTAAAATCTAGGTTATGTCTTTAATTAGACATTACATTTTCATGGAAGAGGGGTAGATGTTTAGTGTTGTTATTCATGGCTAGAAAAGAAGAATGAATTCTAAAATGAGTGTTATTTCTGAAGTTTATATGTTTGCATGCATGTTATACCATATCAAAGAATACAAATTTTCTAAGATACCTAAGTTCAATTTATTTTATTTTAATAAGAAAAACCATATCATCCATGAGAGTGATGAGACACCCACCCACTATAATCCACCAAAGGCATACTAGTATATAGAATAAAATAAAAACATTTTTCATTACATTTTTTTTTCTTTTCTCCCTCAAACAAATGAAAAATTAACAAAGAATAAATGATGTTATATGTTCTCTATCTTGTATATAATATAAACACTTTCAGAATCAAACATGACAGACACACAAATTTTGAGGTTCAAACGAGTAACAACATTCAATGAACATATATCAATTAATAATATAAGCTAATAAGAACTTTGAGTTGAAGACACTCCAAATTTTTCTTTTGTTTACGATTTTTAATTAGCTTCCATGCAAAGCATTAATTCCTTCAATAAGATCACATCACACACACACACACTAATTATTTAAAATTAAATTCTACTAGAAGTACAATATACATTGAGCTGACATTTGAATACGTTTGACTTTTTAATCAGATGGTCTCAAATAGCAACACGTTTGCCAGGAAGAACAGACAACGAAATAAAAAACTTTTGGAATTCAACCATAAAGAAAAAACTTAAGAACTTGTCTTCAACCTCACCAAATGCAAGTGATGAGTCCTCACCTGAGCCTAACAAAGATCTCAATATACAAGGGTCCTATATTTCTACACACCAACATGCAAATTATAACAATTACATGAATATGCCTATGTTCACCTCATCATCATCAATGTTGGAAAACACAATTTTTAATACCATGAACATTGATACATTGCCTATGCTAGATCATGGTGGATCATACTTCAACAATGGAGTTGAAATTATTAAAGATTCTTATTTAGAAAATGGTGTGTTTGGAAGTGTAAATATTGGAGTACAAGAGGAAGTGTGCAAGAAAGAAACTAACAATAGTGATTATTATTTTGGTGACATAAACATCAACACTATACTTAACAACTGCAATATTATTGAGAGTAATAATAATAAAATTGAAAATAGGAGTGAGGTAGTGGAGAATTTATATCAAGAACAATTCAATTTGGGAGAGTTGGAGTTTGAGGAGTTGATGAAAGATGTTTCATCTTTTCTCTTTTCTTGATTTTTCAGTTTGATCCAATAATTGTGATCCTTAATTTCCAATTATATTTTTTTCTTCTCAATTTCTCCTAATTGGGATCCCATTTCTTAGTCAAAATTACCTCCAGAAAATTATGGACCTTTATACTTGGTAATTAATTTCATTAGAACCAGCTTGTAATATTTTTTTAGTTGATTACTATATAAATAATCTTCTTAGCTTGTAAAAGGTGACCATGAACAGATTAAATTTTCCATATTTATATCTTTAGCTAGTGTTCGGGATACTGTTTAATAACTAGAACATCGACTCGTGCGGTGCACGGGTCTGATTAGCCGTAAGTTATATAATGATTAAATAAGATATGATAATTCCAATAATGTAAGGTATATGAAAAAAGTTGAGTAACATTAAACGTTAGTTCAACAATTATTTTGGAAAAATATTCATACAAAGAAAATTATGTTATATTGCGGAAGACTTCCTTATAGACCACATTCGAAGTCTTAGTCGTATTTTTACCGTCGTCATCGATGATCAATATTTTTAATCCTTTTCTAGAAGTAACTCCTGAAATTGCAACATACAACTGTGAAAACACTGACGACGGAAGATATATCCCAACATGCTTTAAAGATTGTCCTTGACTCTTATTAATAGTCATTGCAAAAGAAATCATTATAGGAAATTGTCTTCGTTAAAATTTAAAAGGAATTCTCACGTCAGATGGTGTCAGAGAAAATCTAGGTATGAAAACCTGATCACCAATATTACTTCCTGAAATAATTTTTCCTTCAAGAGCACGTTTTCTCAATCTCGTAATAATAAGTCTTGTTCCGTTGCATAATCCTATTTTTTGATTCAAATTCCTTAATAGCATAACTGGAGCTACAACTTTAAGTCTCAACTTGTGATTTCGAAGTCCTGGCATAGAAATCTTGTTAAAAAATTCGGGAGTATGAACATCATGCACTGTTTGACCGTCTACATTTTGTGTGAGTGGAGTATCATAACTCAAATATGTTTTTTCTTCACCATGAATTAAATCCAACATATAATCATTGATTGTGTCGACTATTGAATTTTTAGGAGCTAGTATAGCTCTATTTTGGAAATACGTTATATCGTTCATGTCTTGTAAAAGTTAGGGATATGTGCTTTCAACGATAGAAGCAAGATGATCACCTGAATTTGGAATCAATAAATCTGATGGTATGTCAAGTTCTAAATCATCGTCGTTGTCATCTCCAATTTCTCCATCGCCAACACCCAAAACCCATTCAAAAAACAATCTTCTTTGTTCAACGTCTGCACTCGAAGCACCACCGAGAAGCCTCATGTTTTTACTCAATGTTAAAACTTCACAAAAATTCCGAAGAATTAATAGTAGCATAAACAACTTCTGGCCTTGTACCTTTGGGTATTACTGGTAGAATTCGTCTAAAATCTCCGTCAAAAACAACAACTTTTCCACCGAAGGGAACATGTTTATTTTTTTCATCAACAGATTTTAAAGTTTGATCAACAGCTTCGAAACAGTGTTTGTGCATCATTGGTGCTTCATCCCATATAATGAGCTTTGCTTTTTGTATTAATAGCGTCAATGGGCTTTTAGGAACTATGGTACATGTTGAAAACTCGTCAACATTTAGAGGAATACAAAACCTTGAATGTGTTGTTCTACCGCCAGGTATAAGCAATGCAGTGATCCCACTTGAGGCAACTGTTAAAACTATCTCACCTTTTGAGCGTAATGCGGCTGACATGACCCTCTAGATAAATGTCCTCTCTGTACCGCCATAACCATAAAGAAAAAACACACCATGTTTGTTTTCGTTAACTCTTGTCATGATTGTGTCATATACTTTACGTTGCTCTGAAGTCATAGTTAACATCAATCTAATATGTTCCTCAGCTAATGATTTTCTGTTATAATTCAATTCGTCGTGTATTAAACTATTTTGTATACCAGGAACTAATAATGTGTCTGCTCTAGGCATTATAGGATATTCTTTTAAACTCTTCCCACAACTACGTAACATCATCTCAATATCTGCTAGTGCATATTGTATTAATTGATCATCGGTTAATATTAAATATGCAATGTTAAAATCAAAATAATGAATGTGATTAGTGACATGACTATGGTTGTGTTTGATTGTATTGCAAAAAAAAAATGATTTAGCAGAATTGAGTTTGATAATAACTTTTCAAATCACACTTGATAATAACTTTCCAAATCTCACATGATAATTATTCTCTAAATTTATGATCCGGTAGAAAAAAAACATTGATCAGGAAAGACATAAAAATATTTCGTGATGAATAATATAGTCAACAATAATTTTGATATGATATAGTTTTAAAATTGATGGTGCTTATCAATTATTGCACATAATTTTAATCACAATTGGTATACTTGCCATAGTGGTTGGAAATATTGCCTTGCATTGAAGGGTTGCGGGTTCGAATCCTAATTAAGACAAAATTGTATTATTTTTTAATAAAAATTGCAAGATAAAATGGAGGGAAACAGGGAAAACAAATTAGGGTTTAGGATTTGCTTGTGTATACGAGCTTATAATATAAAAGATAATTAATATACAGAGGTTAGAGAGCCATTTGATCGAAATTTGAATATACCTAGTTAGTTGGATCATGAATTGTAATAGATGCTGCAGTCTAGAGGTCATTAGTTAAGGTCATATTGTATAATAATAATCATTACTAACGTCTCATCACCAATACTGAATTAATTGGTCCAACTGATAATTAAGGGTTTTAATTGTTGGCGCAGCAAGAAGCATCAAACACATATACTGCATAATTTGCATAGGATCAAGGTAAGCATATGAGCATGAACTCTATTTCGAGCAAATGTGCTTCGAATGGACTGAATGAATTTCGAATGAGGAATGAATGAATACTCTAGATTGCTAATGAAGAGAAAATATAATTTTTATTCTTCTACATAGGGCCATTATTCAAATGATACAATTGATCCTTATTTATACAATCTAAAAACACAGTTGCTTAGAAAGCAAATAACAAACTTCCTAACTAACTAACTAACTTGGTTTCTAACTAACTCACTTAGTTAGTTATAACCAACTTATTCAAAACTAACAAACTAATATTCTTGTTATGATATTACAATCTAACACTTCCCCTTAATTTCATAACTAGAACACACATTCAAACTTTTATCAGACCAAGCTTCTTCCTTAAGTATTCAAACTTGTCCAATTTCAATGCTTTCGTAAAGTCATCTGCTAGTTGCTCTTCTGTCGGACAATACTGAAATTCAACCATTCCATTTGCCACTTGCTCTCTAATGAAATGGAACCTGCTGGTCTCTACATGCTTACTTCTCCCATGTGAGATTGGATTCTTTGCTAAGCTGATTGCTAAGCTTATTATTATTTGGTTATACCTTGTGTTTAATGTCTTTCATATTCTGATGATTTATGAATTGAACTCGATCAAGAAACAATTCACTATTATAACACTATGTTTTGTTACTTTAGACATATTGAATTGTTGATTGTGATTTTAGAAATTAATGTTCCTTAAAACCTTCTTTGATTACTATTCCACCTAAGACATATAGCTACTTCTTGGTTCTGGTTTAAGGGTCGCAAAGGCCGAAACTCCTCTTTTTCTTTTTATGACCGGTGTAGTAATCTTTTTGTATGTCTCCAAAACACTTAATCATATGATTTGTATCGTAAGGAATTGAGTACCCCTAGTACTTCCTTATAATAAAATTTTGCGTATAAAAAAAAAATATTGAATTGTTTATATTAATTTTCTTTTTTACTAAAGTTTTTATATTAATCTTAATCTCTGAACTTAGTTTATAATTATTGACTATATTTAATACACTTGCTATAATTCTATTAAAAAAGTTCCCGCTTCTTTTCTTATTTCTTTCAAGAAATAGAGTACATTTCAATTATGAGGGTGTCGGGTGGAGATGGGACCAAACTATGGTTGTACTTGGCATAAGAAGATAATGTTTATGTGGGAAACTTCTTTACTAGATGATCTTTTGATGGTTTTGGAGAACACTGGTAGGAACGGGGGACCGGAGAATGGTGGCATCTTTAGAGTAACATACATCATTCACGAGTAAGATGTATGTTACCGTGAAGATCCAGTGTCGCGAGGTAAGAATGATCTGACGGTCCTGATCAAGAGAGACATGATCCAGTGTGGCGAGGTTCACGGGATATCCCTAGTCTGTTGAGTTGAGCAACGTGTTGAAAGAGTTGAACTCTAATAACTCAGTCCGGAAAAGATCTAAATCAAGATAAATTCCTAGTGTAGTAATTAATAAAACTAAATCTCTTTAACCAAAAAAATAAATTTAACAAAACCAATTCTTTATAAATAAGGAAAAGAAAAAAAAATTACATGTGCATTTTATATTTTGATTCATATTCATACGCTCAACATATTGTTTTTTTTTTTTTTCCATACTAAGCTTTCTTTTTATTTTATTTTTACTAATTGAAACCTTGCATTTATATTAATAAGCTAATTCAATTAGTTTATAATTTATATTTTATATTTCACCTAAATAATAGTTTATATTTTATTATTTTTCTCTCATTTTATTCCTATTTTCTTAATTACTTTAAAATAATTAAATATTTTTTATGGCACTTTATATTAATAAGATAATTCAACCGTTAATTTTACTAAATAATACAGATTGAATTATCTAGTTTATCGGCTATAATTTATACAATATAAGTTTGTTTATCAACTATTCACTATTTCTTTATCAAACAAATTCATAATAGTTAAGACAATCCCTAAGTTTCCAAAAAATATATACAAAAATAATAATGAATAAAAATAAGATAAATTCTTTGGTACCCAACTAATATTGTTGGGCACCACTATTTCATACCCAAAATTATTTGAAATATGAATTATGTAAATATAAGTTAATATCAAAATATGATATTATACTTAACGGATATTCAACAATATATTAAGCATCAAAGTGTTCACATAAAAATAATTGAAACAAAGAAATTAAAAACAAAAAACAAAAAGAAAGAGCTTAGTTGAAACAAAAAATATATATGAGAAATTAGAAGGAAAAAAATTAATAAAGTGAATAGCACATGTTTCTTGACATCTTTTTTTTCCCTTTGTTTCTTTCCTTATTTATTGAGATTTAGTTTTAATTACTATTCTATTAATTATTTATAATTATATAATACATAATAATAAATTGTAATTATTTAATTGATTATGTCTAATCATTAATGCTTAGGTGAGTACTCGTTTAAGAATTTCTCATCGAGTGTAGACAATTGTGGAGAGAATCTAAAGCAATAAATTCTGATTCAAAAGTTAATAAAACTATGGTCCACCAATCGGTCAATTAACGTATGAGTCCAAACAAACGTTACACTTTGAAACCATTTTACTACTTTCCATTTTCTCCTTATTATGTGGATGTAGTACCTTTCCAGTTTCCACACGAAAGAATGCATGAGACACGTGCCAAACACTAGTATACATGCAATGACACTTCCAAAACTTTTGACCTCAAAAATTATTCTCGTACTAGTATACCTCCACCACATACATACATCTTGTATTTATGAGCCATTCATGCCACACAATCATAATAATAATAATAATAATGTAATAATAACAATAGTTAATAAGTGTCGCTGTTGGTTATGAAGTGGGTTGGATTTGAACTCCGATCATCCTATTTATTCACGGATAAAATGAAATTTTTGGCCACTAAATTATTTGACAAAAAATTAATTAATAAGTTTCACATTGGTTGTGAGATGATCTGAATATATATTTATAAAGTAGAGACAATTTTTATTTTACAAATCGATTTTGTAGAATTGAGTTAGACATAATGATATCAGAACCATCCATCATTTATATCTGCGTCTCAAGTCCACGACGCGAGAGGGTGTGTTATAAATTATAATATTAATAAGACTGTGATTGAGTGAAGGACAAATAGGTTCATATGATTTAAAATTTATAATAATATCGGTACTACTGGAGAAGATTATAGTGGAAAATAGGCCCTACATTAACATATTCGTGTGGACAAGTCCAAACTTATTTCTTTTTTGTCCTAACAAGTCCAAACTTTGTTTATTTTGTTGCTAACTTAAATATGTTTCTGTTTCTCTTCTAGACTTTACAGTGTTCTTCTTGTTCCTTTTGCCAATGCATCACACACTTTTCTCATGATTTTTTTTTTCTTCTACAAGATTTTGGAGTACTTTACATGCTTTTCACCTGTTAATTTGAGTTGAGGTGTGTGTAAAAGCCTTCCATAATTTCATTGATTTCAAAGCCTTAAGTTAGTTTGAAATTTTAATTTTTAGTTTTCTTTTCATACTGATGGTTTTTTATAGTTTGTTTTTTATGTGATTGAGAGAGTCTATATATGAATTTTGATTCTTTTGCAAGTGTTAGAGAATAATATGTTAAAGCATCTTATTAATTTTCCGTCACTGTTGTTAAGTTGATTCTTATTCTTTGATACATATTTGATTATTTTGTTATGGTAAGTATTTAACCACATAATATGGAGAATATATTCTTGACTCTAAATTATGATATGTGAATGTTAATATTCTAGATAAAAGAAGAACACTAGTTCCTAGATATTAAGCTCCTTTTGTATCAACAACTTCTTGTTGTAACTATAGTTCTGTTTTTCACCAAAACAGTGAATTTGGCTCTCCAAAGATGGCTGAGAAAGAGAGTTTGTTTTCAGCAGGTGATTGGATGAGAATACCAATTAACACTTTCTTCAAGGATGTTAGGTATAACATTTTTGTACCATCTTTGAACATTTTTGTGACTTTTAATGGTTTAGAAATTTCAGCTCTAATTCCCCTAATTAGCATCATATTAAGTGGTGCAGAGTGATTGTTATGTTGAAATTTACCTCACTTTTTTAGTTCATTTCTTTTTCAGAAGTTGTTTATGAATGTTCTTCATATATGTGCTTTGATTTTCTTCTTACTACAGATTAGTATTTAAATTAGACAGTCTTGGTCGCGAAATATTGTCAATTGCATTACCTGCTGCAATGGCTTTGACAGCTGACCCTATTGCTTCATTGGTTGACACTGCATTCATTGGCCAATTAGGTATGTCGCCATGTTATTATAGTTTTTTAGCTTTGAGCTTATGACAAATCTTTCTTCGATTAAGTTTATTGTCGAAAAAAAAGTCGGTAGGCATGGCGTTCAAATTAGTAGAACAAGAAATCTTCTGTCTTATGTGTATCTGTGGGATAGTTCTGATAGGCTATATTGATAAAATCACCTATATGATAAGCACTTATGTTATAAATGCTTAATTGAGTTGTTTATCCAAACAGGGCCAATGTATTTGAATTTCTTATATATAATGAATCTAGAGTTGAATATTATTGGTCCTTACAGGTCCGGTGGAGCTTGCTGCTGTAGGAGTTTCCATAGCTCTCTTCAATCAAGCATCAAGGATAGCAATATTCCCACTCGTCAGTGTCACAACTTCTTTTGTGGCAGAGGAAGATACCCTCAGCGGAGCAAGCTCGCAGGTAGAAGAGAATGGATGCTTGGAAGCTGCAACACCTCCGGATGCTGAAACCAAAGAGTTTTTACCGCAGAAAAGTACACTGTTCTTCTATTTTTATGATTAGTTTGCCGAGCATTGCTTCTCAATAGGAAAGTCGAAAAAACTTTACTCCTGCTTTCCTGATTAGTAACATGAATGTGTTCACAACTCAGATTTGGTTGCTGAAAGCTTTGATATAGTTAAGGATGTTGAACAAAAGAGAAGGTATCTTCCTTCAGCTTCGTCGGCGTTATTTTTCGGAGGTATCCTTGGCCTCATCCAGGCAATATTACTTATTTCTGCAGCAAAACCTTTATTGAACTTCATGGGAGTAACTTCTGTAAGTACTTTTGTATAAATCGCTTATATCTTTAGTCATTCAGCCTCGTATCAGCACACGATGATTGCCAAATAATATTGGCCGTTTTATTTATACAGGATTCTCCTATGTTACATCCTGCACAGCAATACCTGAAATTGAGGTCTCTTGGTGCTCCTGCAGTTCTTCTTTCGTTAGCGATGCAGGGAGTTTTTCGAGGATTTAAAGACACCACAACTCCTTTATATGCTACTGGTATGTATTCCTTGACAAAATAAATTTTAATTTGCCATCATCTGATTCTAATTACTATTTTTTATCGTAATCTAGTGGCAGGAGATGCGACCAACATAGCACTTGATCCTCTATTCATCTTTGTTTTCCGCATGGGTGTCAACGGTGCAGCCATTGCCCATGTTATATCTCAGTACGTTTTAAATGGTTGCGATACAAATGTGTTGATTATAATTTATTTAATACGGATCGAATGGATACTTTATGCAGAACTATCTTGTCCGCTGTCTCTCAATTTCCTTTTGCTTCTTTTGATTTGTTCATCTCTTACTTTCATATTTACCGCAAATGTAGGTATTTAATTTCAGCTATACTCTTGTGGAGTTTGATGAAACAAGTTGATCTTATACCTCCAAGCATCAAGCATCTTCAATTTGACCGATTTCTCAAAAATGGTAAGGGCTTATATTGTGCTTGTCCACGAAAAGTTCGTCATATTTCATGAGGACATTGTAGAGATAAATTGTTCATTATTGTTATGCAGGTTTTCTATTATTAATGAGAGTCATTGCTGTAACTTTCTGTGTGACACTGGCTGCATCATTAGCTGCGCGTCACGGATCAACATCCATGGCTGCATTTCAAGTCTGTCTGCAGGTTTGGTTGGCAGTGTCTCTTCTTGCTGATGGTCTGGCTGTTGCCGGTCAGGTGAGTTATAATTCATTACTCTCTCCACTAAAGTATCTTGTCGTGTTATCAAAGCATTTTTCGTGTGAAAAATTGGAAACTGATGAAACATTTATGCTTATCTGTCCTATCTACCAATGTATCCGCTCCTAATTCTTGGCACGATATGCAATTCTTTGGTCTCAGGCGATTCTTGCAGGTGCATTTGCTAACAAGGACTACGAAAAGGCCACAGCGACTGCATCCCGAGTATTGCAGGTGTTCTTTTTGAAGACATGTTTTTTTAGTATGAGCATAAATGTCGCTCGCAAGTAGCTTTTTGAATACATTGAATTGTAAATTTATCTAATATATAATTATACTGCAGATGGGTGTGGTTCTAGGAATGGCACTTGCATTCATTCTTGGAACAGGATTGCACTTCGGAGCTAAACTATTTACAAAAGATGTCGATGTTATCCACCTCATTAGAGTTGGCATCCCGGTAATTTTTCGTTTTCAAATTTGAAAGGATATATTGGTAATCTATATTTTCATCCCTCCATAAAGTGGAACTTACATTCATATTAACTCTTTTTCCAGTTTGTTGCACTCACTCAACCCCTAAACTGTTTGGCATTTGTATTTGATGGTGTCAACTTTGGGGCATCAGATTTTGCATATTCAGCTTTTTCCATGGTATGTATATTCTAACATGTTTTAATATGCACTAATCTTATCAACTCGTTAAAAATGATACAACTTCAATCTATGTAGCACCGATACTTCACATATTGAAGACGTGTGTGGTGTCTGGTACATGTCGGTGTTCAACACTAACACATATGATTATATTTATTCAATTTTCTCAAATTTTTACTGGTGTTGAAGTTTCGGTGTCGTATCTGGTGTTGAAGTTTCAGTTTTCGTGTCTATTTCAGTGTTTCATAGGTTTCAATATCCAAACTCTTGCTACAATGTTTTGTTTCCTTGAGTAATAAGCATTGTTCATTCGCAGGTTATAGTGGCAATTATTAGCATAATTTGTCTACTTATTTTATCATCTGCTGGTGGATTCATTGGAATTTGGATTGCTTTGACCATTTATATGAGTCTAAGAGCATTTGCTGGCTTCTTGAGGTAATTAATCTCAAAAATACTTTTATCCTAATGTTTTCTTTCATACTCTTCCAACATTTGGATGATTTAATTCAATCAATGAACTATATTGATGCAGGATTGGAACTGGATCAGGACCATGGGAATTTCTTAGGAGTTAACTTCACTAAGAATGCAACATAATCATGGCTTATTATATTTGGCCACAATCACAATTTCATTGTGGTTCACATTATTATTAAAGGGATAAAAAATTTCCCTAGTTTTTTTTAGTCTTTTGGATTGTAAATCCTTTGAAAAGAATAGGCATTGTGCTTGCTTGTTGAAGCATTGGTTCAAAATCTACCTTTGCTTTAGAAGATGTATAGAATAAACCTCCTAGTATATATATATCTCATACTCTTAAGAAAATGACATGAAATTTAGGATCAACTTCTGTTTGTAACCATGCAACAAATTGGAGTTTTTTCTACTATAAGAATGAATGAAATGAAAAAGAGAAAGATTAAAAAACTTGAGTTCAATGGAGATACACGATATGTATGTGTGTAATGACAAAAACTTATGATATTGTCGTGCAAGTCATATTTGTAACCACACTATGGGCGGACGATGGGAGTGATTAAAAATGTCAATTTCATTACGGTGTTTAGTTATTCTTTAATGTCATGATAATCTTGATTCGGTAAAAAAAAAAAAAAAATGTGTAACCACAATTTATAAATAACTAAAAATTGATGGATTCACAATGCAACATTTTCTTCAAAAGATTTAAAAGATACACATTTCAATATAAATCATGTTACACTCACAATCAATAAAAAAAAAAAACTCATTATTTTACCTCTTCATACAATTAAATTTAATTTTCATCTATAAAAATTAGGTTCAGTTTTAAATTTGATTAGTATGAATTTTCAAAATAGTGAGGAAAAAAAAAGAAAAAAAAAGTAATATCTCATTTACTAATTAACTTATTCACAATATATCATATTAGGTAATTGCATAAATTGGTTCAGTCGATAAGAAGTTGACTCATATTTTACGATAATATAATTTTAACTTTTCCTACCAACATTTGCTTGATGTTTGATAACGTCATACTTTGGTGAATCTTCGCGAACCAACTTACCTAATTTTATTTTTATACAAATAATTTTTCTATAATGTTTTTTATTAATATCATTTATTTTATTTTATTTTTTTACCATTTTCAATTTCATATACACCATCTCGTATTCTCGTCGTTGTTAACTCCATATCAGGCAGTGGCCGCCGCTGAGAAAGGAAGAAATTTGGAAAACAATGGCGAATGCATTAGCTACCAAAATCAACACTCTTCGAAACTCTTCACTTTTCAGTTTCATCAGAACCCTATCCACTTCTTCTCCTTCTTCCGACGCCGCTTCCGCTACTACAAAGAAATCAAAGCGAAGAAAGAAGAAGAATTTTTTCGAGGTGGCTCAGTTTTTACCTAACTGGGGAATCGGATATCACATGGCCAAAACTCACTGGCAAGAAGTTTCTTACGAAATCACCAAACTCAATCTCTATAAGGTTCTCTTAATCTCTTCACATTTCATTTTTTTTCTCTTCAATTTCATAATCTTGTTATTTTTTATTTATTAAAAAAATTGTTTTTTTTTTGTAGGATGGTAAACATGGAAAAGCATGGGGGATTGCTCATAAAAATGGTTAGTTTTTAGTTTCTTGAATTGATTTAGTTTTCTTGTTATTCTAGTTGTGCACATAAACTGTTTGATAAATGTTCTGATTGAGAATTTTTTATATTTTTTATATGGTTGATTAGTTATAATATATGCTATATCAAATTCAGTTGATTAGAGCCTTAGTTTAATATTTCGGTAGCTAAGTGGCCAATTTGGTGATTTTATGGGCTAGCTAGAGTTAAACTTGTTTTTCATACGACCTGTTTCTGGTCAGATTATGAAGTTAATATCTTTATGGTTTCGCATGCCAAAATTTAATACTTGTTGTAACTAGAATCGCTCTGTTGGAGAAATGACATTGCTTGTAAAATAAGAAATGCATTCTCTTTTAAGTCTAAGTAGAACATGGCTGATTGTTGCTCTTTTCGTCATAATCTTATTCTGTTTGTTTAATATTGGTTTTTCATATAGAAGTCTTAATTTCATTGTTTTTTCCTTATCGTTGAGCTTGAGCATAGTGAATACATTTTTTAAAGAACCATTTATCAACTTGTTTTTTCCTTATTGTTATATTCTTGTTTGGGGAAAATTTATTTAGAGTTCTAAAGAACCTAAATCCAGATATTCCTTGGGTGCACATTGTTGATTGTTCTAGTCCTCAAATTATCTTGCCATTTTATGAGTTGTATTTTTAAAGTTTTAAATCATGAATGAGTTTATGAAAGAATGAAGCTGGATGTATTTTTGTGTGCTGGAACCGTGGAACTTGCTTGTTGAAAATTTACCAAAAAGTTATGTTGATGCTCAATAAGCCATCTTATTTTTAGGTTTAAGATGGTACCCCAAAATATGCTTTAGTTAATATAAGTATCACAAGGCCATGATCATTATAATTAGGAGATTTACTCAGCTTAACTTGAACATTGGGTCACTTACCCAGGCTGTGCAGAATGGCTTTTGGATTGTTTCTGAGGATATCAATCAACATAGAACCATCTGTTGTACATTCCATTTTATTGCCTTATTTTGAAGGGGCAGGTTAATTTATGACAAGATGTAGGGCAGTGACTTTTTGCTATTTGCTACTGTAATAGATGATGGGGCATCTAAGATGTTTAAAAGAATGTTTATTGATAACCAAATCTTCAATTTAGTATTTTTATTGGTAATAGCCATGTTAAAATGTTCTACCAAGTTACTAACACTGTTAGATACTTGTGATTTGGTTCTGGATAGTAAGAAAATCAATTATCCTTTGGAAATTGCAATTTTTGTTGAGGCATAAAAAGGATATATTTAATTGAAACAAAGAAGAGAGAGTATGTCCCATGGAAGGATCAGAAATCTATCTAAATAGAAAAGCAAAGGCAGCTAAAATAAAACAAAGCAGTTAAATTTATTTGCCATATTAGTGAAGAGGTTCCCCTGAAACAACCATATGAATGGAGCTCCAAAGAGAAGTCTTAATGCTAGTCATATCACGAAACTAATCTAAGTGTTTGAGTTTAATGGTATATGGAGAAAATTTATGAAATACAGTGATAGAATCAGCTTTTTAGTATCTAGGAAAAAATTATATCAGACAGCTAGAAATAGAGAAGTAAACACTGCTGTATTGAGTAACTCTGAGAATCAAGATGATTCTATGGTGAATGTTTACAGTTTAAGTGTAGGGAAATCGAAGTGCAGAAAATCTAAAGGATAATAGGCACTCCGAGAGGCCTAAGCTCTCCCAAGAATAACAACCCAATTTCCATTCTAAGCACTACTCACACACACTTCTATTACATATACTATCAGATATATATTCTCTCCCTTCCTAACAATACCACCTGGCCACGTCACAACATTCCCACTTAGAGGCCGTTTGTTATAGCTTATTTTAGGAAAAAATCATTTTTTTTATAAAAATAATCACTTTTAAATGTTTGGCATCTGTTTGTTACGGATTTTTAAAAAAATCAGAATCTAAAAATAATCAGAAAAGAAGCTGTTAAGAGTAGCTTCTCAAATAATAGATTTTTTTTAGAGGAGAGAGAAAACAAAAGTTAAAAGGTGAAACTTATTTTGTAATAAAAAAATCATTTTACATGTTGTATCCAAACAGACTAAAGATTATTTTAGTGATTCTTACTATAATAAACAAACCCAAAAAAATTCCACTTTTCTATAAAATCTCTAAAAACTAATCTCTAAATTATTTTTTATTAAAATCACTATTTTTTTAATCCGTAAACCCTAAAACCGTTATAGCACTAGCAAATCATCCATTACTCTTATTCTTATGCTTCCTCACATACACCTTCCCATAACTATAATACAGATAGGCTTCAGCAACCATGAATCAACATGCCAAGTGACTGCATAAATTGCAATCATGATAAAAACCTTAGCCTATGCATTCCTGCTGCCGACACTTCTGAATCACATTACCAGAAATAAACTACTCCTTAGTGAAAGAACTTTCTTATGTGTTCCACAAACCGTTCATTCTATAAGACAACTTTTCATTTTCTGAATTCCTTCATTTTTAAACAAACTTGTATACTTATTAAAGATTCTTGGTTAACTCAAATGGAAAAATAATTATTTTCAATATGCTTGTTGTGAAATCCTTGTCATTTCAGTGATGAATAACCAACCAAAGAATACTAACATTTGCTTGATGAAATGTAAGGCGGTAAAACAACCCAGAGTATATGCCAGTTGTATCTAGAGCATCTTATTTTCTGCTGATGAGATAAATTCCAAAAGTTTGATGCGCATTAGCTTTTTGGACTTTATGACATGCAGTTTTTGATAGAGACCCGATTAGAGGTCATAAGTAACAGTGGGATATTATGTAATAAAGAGAGTTGTAAGAATATTATGGTAAATAATGAGTGGGGTAAGAGATTTAGTTGGCAAGTTGTTATGCTTGAGTAGTATAAATAGTAAGGTGAGTGAATTGTGGAAGGTATCAAAGAATATTGGAATGAACCACTATGGTTAGGCAGAGAGAATTTTCTCCTCTGAGGAGCTTGGCTCTGGGGTTTATTGGGGATTATTTCCTTTCTACAGTTTCTTTGTTCATCTTCTATTCAATACACTATAGTTTCACTGTTTGATCTATTTCTCTTTTATAGATTCTGTTCTTAATTTCCGGGTTCTTAACAGTTTTATGAATTTTATTATGAAAATGGTATATTAGTCACACATCAAAGTAAATGGTATGTTAGTGATGGGTTCGTGTATGAATAATATGAATGAAAACAGTAAGATGAGTAGAATAGAAATGAAAACACTGTAATTGTATTAGAATGGATGAACAATTACAAGAGAAAGAGTAATGGAAAAGATAACAAACTCATAGCAGTAGCTAGCAGCCACAAAAGCACTAGGCTTCCCTCAATCACCAAGATGGTGACCCATTCTTTCTAACAGAATTCTTGGATGCCTTATTTTCTCTCTATGAAACAACTTATATAGCCGTGCTCTCCATATCTTAGGTTTGGGCCTAAAGTCAAGGCCCACTTCATGATCCATGTTTCTATCAGTTAGTAGCACAGCTGAGATTGTCATATTTCAGCTTGACTTAGGTTGGGTTCCTTCTGAGTACCACTCCTTGCAAATGGTCTTAGATTTCAAAGTACAGGGTCTACTACACAGCAGTTATGATTGAAAACATCTTTGACTGGGTTTTCATTCGAGATTAAGGGTTTCTCCATTTGATTAGACTCTAACCTAGAAAATGAAGATGTAGTATGTTTCATGTGTGTAAAAATCAGGGTATTGCATATCAGCAGGGTTTTCATTCAAGTGTTATTACGTTAATGCTCACATTTTTATGACTTTTGATAGAGAACTCAAGTAGGAGCTTGAACATGTTCTTAATTTTGAATGCTTTGAGGTCAACTTTTTCTTTTTCACTTGTGTTCCATGTAAAATATATGTTCTGTTATAAATCTCATAAATTTGGCTTATCATGACAATTATGTGTTGCTTATGTGGAGCTTAGAAGCTTCACTATTCAATAAATTCTTAGATGAAATCTGTTGTAGCAATGACATGGTATGAAACATTGTGAGTGTGCATTGAATGAGTTATTTTTCAGCATTTGTCCTCTGGCATGCTTTGATATCATATTATTGCAGGTTTGCCTTTAGTAGATGCTCCGAAAAAAATTAGCGGAGTTCACAAGCGTTGTTGGAGGTACCTCCCAAATGTAGTTAAAGCATCAGAAAGCTCACCAACCTTGACAAGTTCCACAGACAGTGGATTAAAAGTTGAAACCCAAGCAAGTTAATGCTTTGTAGTGACTTTGGATTTCGATTTATGTTAACGACATTATGCCTTGTGTCTTAGATTAGATTTTCAACTGGCATAGTTGTTTTTCACTATGTTAACATTTTGGTGTCAATCATGAAATATACCTTGCGCATTTGTGTTGAGGTTCTTGTGCTTCTTTCATTTAAACTTCTGATTAAATGACCTCTTGACCATGAAACTTGCTTTGGGAGAGTAAGCTGAATGGATTTAATTCTTCTATCTTTATATGTACTTTTTCTTGACATGTACACTTGTCTTTTTCCTTATATTTTATAAGGTTAAATATGTTTTTGGTCCCTATAGTTTTTTAGAATTTTGCTTTTAGTTTTTTCGCACTTTTTGGTCCCTGAAAAATTCATATTTAGTTCATCTTTTTATTAAAATAATTTAAACTTTTGCAAAAGAGATTCATATAATATACTACCTTCGTCCCTAATTATAAGACCTTGTTTGACAAAAATGTAATATTCATTTACCTTGTTTTGACTGTATTTTTTTAATAATATATAAATGTAAATATTAGCATATAATATCTTGTTCAATTTGTTTTGATAATTACTTTCAAAATATTAAATTTTTATAATTTTTATTAATAGAAAATTAAAGATATTAGTGATCAAAATTGTGAATTGGCGTATGTGCGATGGTCAAACACGATCTTATAATTAGGGACGGACGTAGTATTAAACATGATTGAAGAAAAAAATTTAAAATTTTAAATGATATACGCGAGTTGAATGAAAAGTAAAAACAAAAAATCATGATAAGAAATACTACTTCAATGACTTAAAGTAAGCATTCAACCTATAATTTTTAGCTTTTAAGATGCAATGATCTTCTATGAATTTCTTGGAAATGGAAATTTAAAGTTATTCCCATTGACAAAAAATGTTAATTAAAAGTATTACTACTCATCTTCGTTCCTTTTTATTTGTCGTTTTAGAAAAAAATTGTTTTAAATTATTTATCGTTTTGATAATTTATTATATTTTGTCTATTATAGTCTCCTTTCAATAAAACTAATTAATGCTATATATTTGGAAAATTAAAAAAAATTAAAAATTAATTTTTTTTGGTACATAAAATATTAAATTTGTTTTTTTTACATAATATATTAAAAAAAAATTGAATCAAGAATATATTAAATTTATTGGGAATAGAAAGTTTGTGAAAAAAAAGAGTTTATTGGTGGGTTAAAATTATGGTATAATAGGAAGATAGGTGCAAAAATACATTTTTTTTAATTTGTTATTTTTTTTTTAAAACGATAAATAAAAAAGAACGGCGACAGTATAAACTAGGAGAATGTTAACGTGTGCTTGAAACTTAATATATAAAATTATTGGGACTCTTTTTAAAAAATAAATAAATCCTTTTTTTTTGTCAAAAAAAAATCCTTTTTTAAGGAAAAAGATAAATTAAAACACGTGGCTTTAGAACATAAAACAGTGCCGTCAAGTTGAGACATAAGTAGTACTTTAGTTTGGTCCAAAAACCCTAAATCAGAGATTGGAGCGAATTGCAAGTTTTAGGGTTTAGTTTTGCAGCTTACAATCAACACTATCACTCGTGAGTTACATCTTTGATCATCCTTTTACTTTTCAATATTCAATAATTTTCTCGGCTCCATTGTAATTGTAATTCAATTGTTCTCATCATCCCAATTCTTTTAGGTTACAATGGCCGGAGTTCCCCCTGCTGGTTTGGATAACGAACAGGCAGGTATTCTCTGCTCTTTCTTGAATTTGATTTTTCTGTGTCTTCATTATGCTTTGCATGAAAAATTGATTCCCAATTTAATTTCAAGTTTGATTTTTTATTTCTGGGTATTATTATTGTTATTAGATTTATTGTTTTCTGTTTCTTGTGTTTGAATAATTTATTTGGTAATTGAGCAGATGCTTGGAATTGCTGAGAAAGAGATGGAGTATAGGGTTGAATTGTTCAACAAGTAGGTTCTTCACACCTTAATTAGCCCTTTTTAATTCTATTGGTATTAAGTGCATGTTTGGATTGGAGCTTATGCAAAACAACTTATACAATAAATAAGCTTTTATGTATTATTTATAAGTTTGTTAAGGTATTTTATGAAATAATAGCTTATGAAGATACAATTTTTACTAGCAAGAACTTACAAATTAACATAACAGCTTATTTATTTGCATAAGCTATTTTTCATAAGCTCAAAAATAAGCTAATCTAAACAGTCCCAAAATCATGATGGCACTCTAATTTTGTTCAAGCTCCAAAATGTAGCTTTTGCAAAATCACAGTGGCTCAAACATACTCGGCTAGAATGTTTATCTTGTTATGTGTTTGCCGTGTGATTTTTCAACAAGCTAGTATAATGAAGATTTGTTGGTGGCATAATAATTCATTTGGCTTACACTTTTTTGTTTTTACCATTCAGGATGACCCAGTCCTGCTTCAACAAGTGTGTCGACAATAAGTATGTAAAAGCTCTTTTTTAGTTACATTAACTGTTTGAGAAAGTGTTGTTTCTTATTCATTCAAAAGAGTTATCTGATGTTAATGATATGTCTGTCACTGTATTTGCTCAGGTACAAGGAGTCCGAGTTAAATATGGGTGAAAATAGTTGCATTGACCGCTGTGTTTCCAAATACTGGCATGTAAGATGTTCCTTATGTTTCCTTTTGGATTGAATGTGTCACTAGAAAGTTTTTTTTTTTGTCTATATTAGTTATTGCTTTTTGCAAATTCAACATTTAGTTGCTTTTTTCTCGTGCTAAGATAGTTTCTTAGATGTTTAAGACTTAGTTGGGTTTACCATCTGTTAAATGTGTTCTTTTTGAGATTTCTACTGTTTATTGCCTTGATAGTGTGATGCAATTCAAAGCAAAGCAATTTGTGAAGTTACGATCTGAATATTTTTTTTTTTAATAAATCTGAATATGGTTTTTAAACTGCACATTTTGACCATAATCATTATTGTTGTCTAAAGTGGCTTTTTTGTTGTTTTCAGGTGACTAATCTAATTGGTCAGCTCCTTGGTTCTGGGAGGCCTCCAGTGTAATCCAAGTATATTATATCGGTGTTCTATTTTGCGGCATGAGCTCTGACTACAATTGTAGTAGTTGCAGCCTGAGGAAGATTCAATTTAATATTTTGCAAGGTCTTTATTTTTTTCCCGATGACTGTGTTGAGGTCTAAGATAGTTTATTAAGAGTTTGAATATCTGTTATGAGTTCGATGTACTCATAGAAAACTCTAGAATAATTTACTCGGTGATTTTAGTTCATTCTTCCTTTTTGATACCACTCTTGATTTTTATGCTCTGTTTATTTTGTTACTCTGTTAAAAAAATTGGACTATATTATCTTGCTACCTAATTGCACTTTCTCTCCATGCGATGATATTTGTTATGCACGGTAGAGTAACTTCAGGTAATTTGGAGTTTTGTTGGAAGCTAAATAAATCAACTATCAACTATTAATAATGAGGGTATACTAGGTAAGAGCAATTTGAGATTCACAACTAATAAACATAAATAAATAAGACAATTACAATTATTAGTTTGAGCATGTTTGGAATTGCGAAGGATTTGTCAAAATTACAGTGACTCGCTGTAATTTTGTATATACATTTCAATTCAATTCCTATGCTATGGTTTCCAATGTTGTAGCTTCTTTAAGGCTTTCAAGTGCATCAATGTCCATCCCAATGGTGAAGTAGGCAACTGCTTGAAGATAGAATGCGGTCGGCCACGTGGGTGATATTAATTGAGCTTGCATGGCGTCTCCTAGTGCTTCTTGTGCCATGTTGTTCATCAAGTAACACAAGCACCTCCTTGCATACACAGTTGGTGATACCATAGTCCCACCATTGATGAACTGCACAGACATGCAACAGAAAAAGTAATAGAAATCATCAAGTTATAGAATTGATTTTACTCCTATCAATGTGTTAAGTTAAAAAATATACACAAATGTTTTACTTGAATAGAAAATGGAAAATTATTTTGAGCATTTCTAGCTGGCTTACTTGTGTATAAAAGTCGATGGCCTTAGAGAATTCTCCAGCATGAAAAGCAGAATCTCCATGTTTCTTCGAATTCAGTGTTCCTTGTAATTGATCTGTCCACATTTGGAAAGAAAGCTGTGTTGCAAAGAAAGATCACAAGGCCAAAAATATGGAACAAGGTTAATGAAGTACAAGCTTGACAAGAACGAACGGTAGTATACAAATTCTTTGCAAATCGTTGAATTAATGAATTAAATTTTTTTCTAAAGAAATGTGATATTTTTAGCAATCAAACTCGAGGATAATATGAATTTTTCGAAAGAAAGCTTAAGAGAAATGTGATATTTTTTTCTAAAAATATACTGCTAGTACATTTGTCATCAAAAAGCTTTTGAAAAATTTGTATATTCTCTTAATAAAATCATCAAATGAGAAACAAATGTGAGGAAACTTTGAAGTACCTCATTTGCAACATCTTCATCATCCTTGTACCCCACTCTCTCCAAAATTTTGTGTATTGTAATGAGATCTTTTCTGGAGCAAGCTTCACCAAATGGTGTCAATGGAACTATTTCCTTTGGTGGTTCACTCTCATCAAGTATGCCCAATAAAACAAGTGATGAAACCTGCCAATAAAAACTAGTTATAAACCAAATAAATTTATATGCTATCCGAATCTACTGCAGTAGAAAAGCATGCAGTTACATGCATTAGCCGATCTCGACTCGACACGTCGAACACTAGATGTAAACCAATTAAATTTCTGTTCTCTATTGGACTTCAATAATGTGGCAGAATACAAGTGGATTTGGGTTGGACTAGTAATTGCGCACGCAGTCACTGGTTTTAGTCGTGTGATTTCAAATCAATGGTTGAGATAGACTAATGCGTGTAACTGCATGCTCTACTACTGCAGTGGATCCTGATGGGATAAACCTCAAGCAAGTTCCATAAGATACTTGGTTGACTTGTTATTATAGAGAAAAATAGAAACAAAAAGCAGCAAGGGAAAAAGAAGTTCATACTGAAGTTTCTTTCTCAAGAGGAGTTAGAGCATTCACAAGTGACTTGGCATTTGGTCTCTCGCAAGGTTCGTACTGCAAACAACGTGATGCTAATCTCAATAACTCAGTTCCATCATCATTTGAAAAATGACCTTCCAAACACGAGTCCGTTAACAGCTGAATTTTTTTGGCACGAATAAGGTCAAGTGCCTACATGTAAAAGGATTATAGCGTGTGAAATATTGACGTTGACACAAACAACAAACACAACACATACACATACACATACACATAAGTATCAGTAATAATTTGAGAAAATGAAAGTGGTTGAAATTTGAACGTAACATATGTCAATATCATATTAGTGTTGAATAGCAACACGTGTCAGACACATTTTCAACTTGAAGTGCTACATAGATTTGGTATCCATTAGTCCAATAAATTTCAAGCACAAGTTGTCAAAATTTCTATGAATCAAAGATTGATCACTAAACAAAACACTCAGTGCAATAAAATAAAGAGAAGAAAGTGTGAAGCAGGGAATGAGGGAGTATACATGGCTGGGTAGGATATGCTTTCCACTCAGAAGATCAAGCAAAAGTGTTCCAAAACTGTAAATTACACTTTCAGGAGTAACTTTTCCTGCAAATTTCAATTAACAGTGCTGGCTTAGTAAAGAAATTGAATAGTGAGAATGCATGAAAAATGTTGGCGATCAAAGGCTAAGATAAATGAATCTAAAATTGCAGGACATAATCTTAAAAAACAAAATCATAGACTAAAACCAAATTGAAACTATATTATTTGGACCAAAAGCACTATTATCGCCTTCAATTTTTACCTGTCCTCGAATATTCTGGAGGGGCAAAAGCTATATTTGTACCGTAACTTCTACCATCTCTGCTGTTTTTCATTAGTCCAAAACAAGACAGTCTAGGGTTGCCATCCTATCCACCATAAAACATGATGATTAAAAAGAGGCAAAAACCTAATCATAAAAGCTTACTTGTTCTTTGTCCAAAAAAAAAAGCTTACTTGATCAAACAAAATTCTGTAAGCATTAAGATCGTGGTACAATGCCTTTCCTCTATTGCTGCAGTATTCCAAAGCTTGTGCTAAATACAAGGCCACTCTCAACCTCATTGCCCATTTCATAGGCTGAGTCTCCGCTAGCAGCATATAGTTTACATCATGGTCAGCATATTCTTAAATTGAGCCCTTTATTTAGCTTCTTAAGCAAAATATCAAATATTTGTGTATCATGATCAGCATATAATTAAGGCCTATCTCAAAGAACCTCTCTTACTTCTGTTACTCTCCTCTTATGAGACGCAATTAGAATCGTGGTTCTGATTCGCCATGTTGTGTGAGACCAAGTACCAATTGTTATTGGTTCCTTTATTTTTCTTAATCAATGACTAGTAATACTTGATTAGTTATTTTTCTGTTGTTGATTGCTGAAGAATGCATGGAAGAAACGGGAAAAAAATGAAATGAAATGAAAACTCACAGTGAAATAGATGTTTAGAGAGAGTTTCATTAGGCATAAACTCAGCAACTAGCAATCTCTCTTCTCCTTCACAACAATAACCAACCAAGTTAGCTAACCTTTCATTTCTTAGATTCCCCACTTCTCGTGCTTCCTCCTAAAATATCCAACCAAATAAAACACATCAAACATCAACTTCCATCATATGCACCACCGACATTTCAAATTGTATGCGTGTCTGAGTGTCCGACACTGACATGACACTCACACTTGTGATTATACACAATTACTTTTATCATCTCAAATTATTACTCCCTCCGGTCCTTAATATAAGAGAAAATTTACTAATCTATTAAGGACCGGAGTTAGTATTTGTGTGTCCGTGACTGTGCTTCATAGCTTCCATGTACTCGCACGCATGCAAAATGCAAAATTGAAATTGATAGAGAAGTACGAACGAACTAGGAATTGGTGTGAATCAGGCCAGGCAGACTTGTTGAAACGTTTCACAGCAACCAACATGTGATCTCCAATTGTTCCTTTGTAGACAATATTAGGAGCTTTCTCACCATGTTCTGATACAATGTTGTCTGGTGAAAATCCTGACGTGGCAATACTTAGTTGGTCCAAGCTGAAATTAGTTAAACCACCCCAAGAATCCTTCTCATCACCCTTGTTCCCATCATCTATAACCTCAAATGAATCAGCTTTAAAAAATCAAAACTTGAATTTGAAAAAGACAATGATAAAAAATATTCTTTTTTTTTCATTGGCCAAGGTAGTGTGGATAGCAAGAACAGTTTACCATGATCAGGCAATTGATGAAGATTGGATTTTGTATTGGAGGGCAAGCAGCATAAGCAGAATCTTGAGCAACTAGCACCCATTGCTGAAAATGCAGCAGAATACTGCAACACTTTTATTATGTTCTTATTTTGTTCCACTATCCATTCATGGATGAAAAAGATAAGGGGACAGAGAATGAAGAGAAGAGAGAAAGTTCAAAGGAAATGTGTTTGGTAGTATCAGTCAATCACCACCTTTCTGCATCATTTGCTCTCTGCAATGCATTATTAGCTATGTCTCTGCTTTGTCACTATCTATTATTATGGTCTCTTTTAAACTATTGTATTTTATCCATTATTAAAAGAGGTTTGGTCACCTAATATGGCTGCGGTTCACTTTTCAATAAAAACAACATGTGGTGGGACTGAGGATTTTGGTGTGATCCAAAGATCCACACAAAAAGACACTCTTGCATTAGGTTTGATTCCACATTTTTATTATTTTTATTTCTGTCTCTTTTGACGTTTAAAAGTTTAATCACGGTTCAAGAGTTAACTTTTGACGTTTCAAAAGTTTAATCACCCAGTGATATTATTTTTATTTCTGTCTCTTTTGACGTTTAAATTAATAAAAATATTAAATAACAGCAGAGCAGAGGCATGAGTTAACTTAACAATTGATACTAGAATTATTGATGGAAAATAATATAAGGACTAAACCGCGAAGAAATATTTTATAAAGACTGTCATAAACCAAAATTTAAAATTAAGAACTAGAAATATTTAACTATTTATTATTTGATATTATATATGCAAAACATAACGATTTCCCAAAATAATTCTAGTATCAATTGTTACTTCGTAGTTACATGCATGCTTCCCTTCTGGTCAACTACATGCATGCTTTCCAAATGGTGGAATTGGCACCAGAGATCTAGTAGAGTTGTTGGCTCAAAGTCGTGAAAATGTGGGTCGCAGTGACTTTACACCATTAGGATTGTTAAGTGGATATGAGCCACAAGTTTTGTATCACTCAACTCTTTAACTTCTCCGTTTAACCACCAAGTCAACTTTATAACCGACGTTTACATAAAATCAAGAGAAGTTAGACAGAAATCTCGCATATTTGCAGATGCTGTCCTTCTCCAATGATAAAATCCACCAAATCAGAGCTCAGGGCAGAAGTTATTATTCAAATAAGTGTACAACCTTTTCCGAGTTTTACTCACCCCTTCTACTTTTCTAATAATTCTAATCTATTGTCTGTGTAGATAATGTAATAGTAACAGTAATAGTAATATTTAACAACAGAGGCATTTCATACGTTGAGGACTAGTAGCATATATGGTTTTTGCTTTTTCAATCTCTGCTGTTTATATGTTCCATATGCACTTTCAATATCACTGCCATTGGTATCTGAATCTCTAGAGTTCATTGACTAATCATATACAACAGGTACAAATGGGACTCAACTCTAGAGATTACAGAAATTTACATATGGACTCAACTACCTTTTAAAAATCAAGTTTTAGTAGTAGTACACTTGTACATCACATTACCTCAAGAAGGCATATTGAAAGTGGTCACTTACCCATTCGATGATACGACTCTAAATACAAGATTTATTGTTTTGGTCAACCAGGTCAAGGTGAATGAGACAAATATGAAATACTAGAAGATAAAAAAATACAATTTATTCATGATATTCACACTTTAACTGGTTGTTAGCTAACAATGGAGTTACGAACTTGCAAGGCTTTCTCACCTATGCATCAGTTATCAATAACATACTACTCTAGTAAAAAAACGTTTATTTGCTGGTTACCCATGTTCTGCACTTAATGGCAAGGAGGCATAAGAAATGGCTTTACTCCATAAATTTTAGGCCCTTCCAACTGGAGAGACTGGAGGATAAGCAACGTAACTTGCAGGAATGTCCGCCGATTCTCTCCGATCTTTTCCCTCAATGAAGTTTCTTGATCCAGAAAGTTCATGAGGGAGCTTACCATCCACCATTGCTATGCATATGGAGAACGCTTGCAAGGGTGAAAGCGATGAACCAAAAGCTATTGAATATACTCCAGGTTCAAAATGGGAAAAATTGAAAACAGGACAGTTATCTTGACATTGGTCATTCCCCTGTATTAAGCATTTAAGGTAAAAAAAGAAACTTTAGTAATCAATTATCTACAAGCTAACCAACCAACTAAGGTTCACGTGGAATATGCATAGAAGGATACCCAACTTAAATTAATCAATGAGAAAATACCTGGAAGAAAAGCTCATGTTGATCTGCAAAATAAGCTTCTGATGTTCTTGATGTTCTGCACGTTTGATTCTTGTTTGCAAGAATTTTTAGTTTACAAGCCAAATCCCAACCTCCACAATCACAGGATCCGCCAGTTTTCCAGCGCTCAATCAACGACGAAGGTCCACCATCACTTGGAAGACTATGAACCCCACTTGGAAGCACCGCTGTTACCTCTTGATGTTCATTCTGCCAACTGCTCTGATGCTCATAATTGACGGCTTTAGGTGATTTGACAACTATAGCAGCAAGCTCGTCATTTGGCTGATAGTCAGTCACCTGAGCATCTCCTTGCTTGAGCTTTACAGAAAACAAAACAAACTCTTTTGTGATAGAATCCACACGGTTCTGACCATTTGAATAATCATAGTGCAAATCAGAAAGCTTCAGTTGGGCAATGACGTGGTGAACGTAATCAGGACCTTTGCTTTTGCTTGAGTGATTCGTCCGACTTCCATTCTTCTTTTTAACCTCTTTAAAGGTGAAAAAAGTATAGATACATTTGCATTCCTCTTGTCTTGAGACAGTTAAGTTCTTCACCGTGGCAGCAAGAATGTTGCTATTGTTGCCAACAGCAAAAGTAAAAAGGGGCTGACCATTCTTCATGGAAATCCTCAGTAGAGCTTGAGACGTTGATGGCATATTCTTCTCTTCACTTGACGATTCTGCAGTGTTAACTGTGGAGCAACCAAATCTCTGGTCCTTCCCCAATTCTTTCTCTGGCGGTATAGTGGAACATTTCCCATTACCTGACCTACAATTCTTATTTGTTGACACTGACTCTTTTTGAAATAAATTTATGGAGTGATGGCAGTTTGCTGCCTTTGGTTTCAGCAGTGGATCAAGTAATCTCCTTAAAGGGCTGGACCTGCTTTTCCCAGCAACACCGGATTTGTTGCCTGGAATGTTCGAGCCAACATAACCTCTCACATTTTCTGAATCTTTTTGAGATAACTCCGCAGAGTGATGGCAGTTTGCAGCCTTTGGTTTCACCAGTGGATCAAGGAATCTCCTCAAAGGACTGGACCTACGTTTGTCATCATTTCCAGGTTTATCACTGCCAGGAATGTTTGAGCTAGAATAACCTCTCGCATTTTCTGAACTAGGTTTAAGTGTAGCCATGGAGCTCTGGTGTGGCACATGTGCAACCTCTTTACAACCAGAAACTTTATTTGTGAATCCCATGCTGAAGCTAAATCGACGGAAAGGTGAAGAGCTTCTTGGTTTCTCAGTAGTTACTTTCTGGTCTACTTCCGTGGGAGGCCCATTTGCAGATGAAGATACAGCAATGCTGTGTTTCCTTTCCTCGGCCTTTCTAGATCTGCATGGACTCATTCTCATTCGGATCGGTACAGATTCTGAAGTAGAAACAGGAATTTTGAAACTATCTGAATCTATGGAACTGGAACGTGACTCTTTAGGTTGGGAATGGTTTTCTCTATGTTCATCTGGCAGAGAATGGGAGTGTGCAATATTGCAATTCAGATATGTGCAGGAAGGTTCCTTGGGATTTACTGAAATTCTTGTTTGACTATGGCTTCCTAACTTCTGATCCAAGGTTGTTCGCATATCAGGAGCTCCACAATGATTGTTTTTATGAGGGACGTCTCTAGGTAAAATAAGAACAATTGGTTTGCTTTTTCCAAGCATATCATGCGCATCAATATTTTGTTCTCTTAAATTCTCCACTTTTTTTCCCATTTGATCATCTTGAGTGCCCATTTCCAACTTGGCAGATGAGGTTGCCTCGCAAATTCGGTCATTTGGCAAGATGCCACTTTCCTTAATAATATGTGGACGTAGATATTTCCTGTCACATCCTTTCAGTATGCTAGTAGGATGGTTTCGGGAAAGATGATCAACAGTCCGAACATATTTTCTTTGTAAGTCAATATGACTGTTGCTACCTCCAAGATTCAAACGATTTCCAACATTTTCTCCCGAGGATTTGACTGCTATAGAATGGTCTTGCTTTGTAGAGGCCATAGAGTGAGATTGCACTGATGGAGGGATTTTCTTTTGACGCAAAGGAGACCAATTTAGACTCCTTCTAGAATTACCAGATAACTCATCAGTACGAATAGAAGACGAAGTATTACTACAAGATGTCGAGCTCTGGCTACTTCTGTGTGGTGCAAGTTTATTGCTGTACTGCCAACGTTCTAGACTGGTCCAATCAAGAACCCCAACATTCAAAGCCTTCTCAGGGATTTTTTCTCCCTTCTCCAAATAACCTGGTAAACTTGACATGTGCATAACAAGCTCATCTTCCTCATTTTCCCTTCTACAATTTGCTTGCTGTTGTTGATTCGAAAAACCTTTTAAAGATTTATCCGCCTCATTTTTTGTAATCTCGTTATGAAGATCGGCATAAGACAGAGGAGGCTTCTCTGGTTTGATCCCATCAACAACTTTTCTACTCATTCTGATATGGATAGCTTTCAGGCTTCACTTCTAAAACATTCCAAGCACCAGCTTTGAAAATGCCTTTTTATCTTCCAAAAAATTTCCGCCGGGTTAATGTCACTGTGTATTTTCCACCTGCAAAACCGAATTACAATTACAAATCAAACTTCCAAAAACAAAGATCTTGTAACCTAACAAATATATCGACATCTTGGGGTATCTGCTATAACTACTCACATATTATTTTTGCACCCCCGTTTTAATAACCACATGAAACAAATGCAAAAGAAAAACTAATACCAACTAACTAACCATCAACAATATCATAATAGCAAGCAGTTAGAATTATGGTACCAACTACAAAACCATATTAAAGAGAAAATAAACCTGCTACCACTTTAATTTGATCGGCAACCGCAACAAATGAGAAAATCGAACAGGTTAATCTCACTCAAACTAGTTAGTATTAGTATAGTGGAAAATCTTTCTGTAAAGAAAGCACAATAATTAGCCTTTAGGGTAAAAGTTGTATCTCACTTCACTGTATGGAGCTTTTCCTAATTAATTAACCTATTGACCTAATAATAATAACAAGGATTAGCACAAATTAAAAAAGTGTACGTTGGTTTATGAATTAATAATTCACAAAAAAAAACATAAAAATTGAAATTAAAAATGACAAAAACGAAAATCACATAAGCTAAAATTGCGGAAGCGCTTAAAAAACAAACGGTAGTGGTCCACGCAAGCACATTTTTCAAAAAAATCATTAACAACGATAAGATGCATCATCATTCATCATGCAATTGCAACAACAACGAAAAAAATTACCAAAAATAACGGAACGGTTCAATATATTCTAATTTTGGTAGCTATTCAACCGCATTTGCACTTTAATCTCAAATAACGGAAAAATAGGGACTCGTTTGGTAAAAATAAAATAAAAAATCACTTTCTATTAATTTTTTTTGCTGATTCTGATTTATTAATGTAAAATTGAAAATTGAAAATGCGAAGAATGATTACCGGAGAAGCGGGAAATGGAAGGAAAGAGTGTCGGTGGCGTCGGAGTTAGGTAGGAAAACGACGTCGTAACAGAGAGATTGAAGTGGAAGTAGAGCAACAACAAAACGACGTCGCGGAGTGTTATTCCACTAACTAACTTAACTTGAATCAAATGCGTGAGAGTTTGTTTTTCTGGTTTTTGTTTGATTTGTGTGCAGTGTGATTAACGTCACTGTGGCTGCTATGAAGTGTGAAGAGTGATGTTATGATTAGTCAATGAAGATTTCTTTGGTGGGGGCCGGTTGTTTTCATCCAACGGTTGAGATGTGAGGTTTGTGATCTATGGTGATGATGAGTGCTTAAAGTAGATGCACATCGTGTTATAGGATGTTTGTATATCATTATTTATGCCTCATGTAGTTGGTTTGGCTTTATGACTAGGTGCCTTATGTAATGTTGTAATGGAGTAAGATTAGAAGGTCCGGAGGCGCGTGTGAGACTCAAGGGGTGCGAGAGGAAAATCTCTAAGTTTAAATGGTATGGTGTTAATTTTTGTATTAGAAGAATGTTAACTTTTGTATTAGAAAAATTTATGTAGAGCTTTGTTCTATAATTGGGTTCGGACGATAGAATTGGTCTAGCAAATTAGTTAGGTCTTTGGTTGGATACTGATTTTTTATAAACAAAAGTAGTAATCTTCGTGCAAGAACGCTCAATCAATGAACTACATTACGTACTCTTTTAAGGGTGGCTGTTTCTAGACAAACTTCATGGTTGTCTATGCATTCCTACTTCCTTTATCACTAGATGATCATTTAGGGGCTTTAGTTTGTGATATAGGTTGTTTCCTCTCGACAATGAAATTTATCCCATGTCGTCTCACTAGCCGACCCTGACCCTTTTGGGGTCATATTTATTTTTCAGGGATTTGCGCCGAAAACATGGGTTTTACTCTCAGATGTCCAACCAACTATTACGCCTCAATGCATTTCGGGGAGAACCAACTAACTATGTGTTTGAGTAGCATTTCACCGCTAACTACAGCTCAGTTAAATGTGCGGCGCTAAAATGTAAATGTCTCCTCTACTTGTCATTTCAATCTTTAAATTGATTATTATAAAGACGCTAAAATTATATTTACGATTCAATATATTTAATGATTAGTATCAACGTCTCGCACGTTTTTTTTTTGTTTACAATGAGCTGAGGATCGAACCAGGACCTATAACATACTACTCAAACCACTCACCACTAGACCAAACCTAGTGGCTTAACGTCTCACACATGTTTAGGAACAAAAATAGTTGTTTGTTTTTTATGATTTGCTGAAAGATGGTGGGTAGATGGGCTTAACATGGCCCCATTAAGTGAGAATTTCTCAACGCACCCACCATTTTCTCCCGCACTCCCCAAAAAATTCGGAAAACGTTTCCCGAATTTTTTATAGTGTAAATTTTACACTAAAAAACAGTTCAGAACGTATTTTCCAAATTTTTTTAGGTGCGCTAGGGAGTGCGGGAGAAAGTGGGTGGGTGCGAGTGATTCTATAGAATCTTGGGCCATTATTAGGCCTAATAAGGAGGTTAATAAATTGAAATTGGTGTTGTCGTTTTGTGCCTTCTTTTTACTAGTTGTCTATTGTGCTATGAAACGAGACACAAACAACTAGTATATGGTTGTTCAGTCTTATCTCTTTCTTTGTCATCATCTCACTATTATGATATCTCATATTGAGCTTTCTACTTTGTCATGGTTGTCTTCAACATTTTTTATCAACAAAAAGGTTCCTTCATTCATCTTTGTTTTTGAAATAAAGCATACTGGTATACGTGTACAAAATACTGATATTTCAATGTCACCTTTTTAATTAAAAAAAAAAAAAGGGGGCCTGCTATTACATTATATACTAATTTATACACATATTTTTTATGTACCCAAATTGTATTATTCACTAATGAAATCGATTAGATTGCAATTAAGTGATTATCTAAGTAACTATAATGAAAAACAAGGTTGTAAAGATCATTTTTGTTTTTGTTGAATTATTCAAGTAGCTTTTCTCTCTTTTTTTTGGGTCATGATTCAATTAGCTTTTCTAACACTATAACCATTCTTTATTTCAGTTTTTATGTTTACATATATGACATGATTGAGTTAATAATACAACTAAAATTGGGAGAAAGGATTGTATTCCGTGACAATTTCACCAAAGTATGTGAAATTCTTAATTTCTTATTTGTGTTCTTAAAAAAAATATTGATTGATCCACGTGCAGGTAAAAAAAAAAACTGAATCACCCAAATTTAACTACACTTTTGTCATATAGCTGACTAGTAATTTCATTAAAAAAAAAAATGTGCATATGTTCACATGGGGCCGTTGGCCATATGATCACCGCCAAAAATGAAGACCTCAGAGCCTCTTCTTGACAGAGCCACTACCATGCAGGACTTGAAATATCCCCTTGCTATGGAATGGTTGAGTGACATACTTTGTCCGTCCTAAAGATATTTTTTGCAAGGTCTGATGGATACATGTCGTGGAGAGGATGCTCACAAAGAAATAAGACGATATCAAATGGTTAGCCTCATGTATGAAAGTCATGTATAGACTAGACTAGGGTTTTCCCTCATTAATGAGAGGATTGAAGCTCAACTGAAATCTGCACCAAGCTACAGAAAAAAAAAATAACAACAAAAATGGAAGTAACATAATTGTAACTGACCTTCTTAGAATCAACTGCGAATGAATGGCTACAAAGAACATAAATGGAAATAAGCAATAAATTTCAAATCATATAATGAAAAGATAGAAACGAGATTATTGTTAGGGATAAAGTGATAAAGTTCTGATTAACTATACGGCACATACGAGGATTTGTGCTGTTTTTGCAAAATATTGCACAACCTCACTAGAAAAGTATATGTACAGCAAAAAATAAAGGTTTGCAAAGAATCAGAGGCTGTGAGTTTGTGTTTTCGTTTTATTTCCAAATAATGTGTCGCATATCACCCGTGGTAAATGCAGCTCGAGCTTATCAAGTCCTTAACAAGCCTCCATTTGGAAGGTCGGCTACTCCAACCAACCCATTTGGCAAGCCTCCATTTGGAAGCCCAGCATG
This sequence comes from Trifolium pratense, assembly GCF_020283565.1. Classification (NCBI taxonomy): domain Eukaryota; kingdom Viridiplantae; phylum Streptophyta; class Magnoliopsida; order Fabales; family Fabaceae; genus Trifolium; species Trifolium pratense. Next base: position 53,808,310 of record NC_060065.1, on the reverse strand, counting down.
CCCAGCTGCTCCAACAATGTGTATATGGATGCTGGAAGCACTTGTCGTTAATGCCAAGGAGGGAGCAAGATGCTGAGGAGGTAAATTTCTAGTCATTAGACTATTTGATAGAAAAAATAAAAAATATAAGCCTTTATTTTAACATTGTTAACTTATGAAAATGGTTGACTATATAAAATATTTACCTTAATTGGTCTCCAATAGTCTTTTTTTTTTTATTTCAAATGAAAATAAAAGGAAACGAGGGTGTGACTAGATTTGTCAAAAAAGAAAAAGAGAGGGTGTGACTAGAAATAAAACTAAGATTTCAAATGAAAATGAAATGAAAGATTGCTAGTATTTTGTTGAGTTAAGAGTTTGTTGGAGGGCCCAATGAAGAAAAATTAGAAATTTCTCATCCTATCCACTCACTTTCTCCCCTACCCCCCTAGCAATTCGGAAAACGTTTTCCGAATTTTTTATAGTGTAAATTTTACACTAAAAAAACAGTTCGAAACGTATTTTACGATTTTTTTGCGCGCTAGAGGAGTAGGCGAGAAAGTGAGTGGTGGGATGAGAAAATTTCGAAAAATTAAGCTTCTTTATCCATGTTTGATGGTGCGTCTATGTATTAATATGTGTGTTTGTTTTACATATATTGTATATTAACATGATTAGATCGATCATCTTTTGTGTTTGGGAGGAGATTCTCGAGTCACTTTTTTCTTGAGTGAAATCATTGTCATCCATTTAAATGATGAATAGTAATTCACATAATAAAGTAAATTAAATGAAGAGTAGATCACAGCATTGCTCCCTCTCGTTGTTTTTCCACGAGAGGTAATTTGTTATCGTGTTTGGCACCTTCAATGGTGTAGGTTGTGCCATAAACCACAAGTTTTCATAGAGTCTTGAAATTATTTTGTAGTCATCTCGAAGATTTTAATCTTATTTATATAAGTTGACATTTTTATATGGAGTCTTTTGAAGAAAAAAAAATCACGCTATTTGGAATGAAAATAATGTGTTTTATAAAACCATTTTCGTTTTATATGTGAGGAAACATTGTGAGGATAAAATATCTTAATTGAACCAATGTGTTTCTTCGTTATGTTTGGAGTTGTGTAATTTTTGTGGTCATAACGAAGCCCCGAAGTCATTCCATGTCTTACAATAATAGCACATACCTTTCAAGACACACCTCTTGATTTGATTTCTTGTTTGAAATACTTTATTTTTTCTCATGTAATTAAACCATTTTTCTCACTTTGCTGAGTTGTGTCTATCTTCTATTTTGTTTAGTTTTATAATTTAATTTGTTGAAACTTAACTTGTATTACTCTCCTATGACATCACTTACTTTTCCACAAGAAAGTCTTGAGTGATTTGAGTACCAAACGATTTAATTGATGTATATTTTCATGAGTTCATTTCTAAGGAGCATATTAAAGAGTGAAATATGAAAGATTTAGCTAGTGATAGCATGGCAATAGTAACTTTGTTAACAAAAATTGTGTTCTTTGATTACATTTATTTATTCTTTTGAAACCAATTGTTGTTCATTGTCTAATAATACAAAAAATTATTGTTGCTTGGCATTCCTAGTTTATGCATTTGGATTACTTCTCATTCTCAAACACCGCTTCTTTTGATTACTTCTAAGTTTTGTTGTTTCCCTTCTCAATTTTATATCTACTAAACTTTTATTACTATATAGTTTTGTAATAATAATAATAATAATAATAAACAATCATAACACACAACAATTATTTCATTGCTCAAGCTAAATCATTACAAAGGATTTTAAAATACATCCTCTAAAGTCATTCAATACTTTAGTACTAGTATACTTAATTTGCTTAGCAATTAATACAAGAAACTACTAGATTTCATACCTTATTTTATTTCTGTGCATCCTTGTCACAACTCAATACATGAGTACGTGCTACGCAAACTTTTTTATATATAAAATATATTCATAAAAAAAACACAACTTAATGAAGAAGCAAATTACAAAACAAGATACATATTTGTCACACTGATTGTGACTTAAAAAAGATTCCCTATGCATATTCATGGATCTAATCTGTTAGCTAGGGAGTTCCTTTTTATGGTTTATTAGTCATTTTTTTCCTTATTTGTTTATTTCATCAGTTTGGTAAAAAGTTTAACCAAAACAAAGTTATTATTATCATCATCATCATCATTATCATTACTGTTATAATAATGAAATGATGATTATGATTATTAATCATGTCACATACTCACATGTGTGTGTGTGTGTGTGTAAGTGTGTTAAAGGACAAGTTGCAAATGCATGTGGATCTGCAGTAATTGAATTCAATATGTCCATTCATTTGGCAGAATCATATCATTCTGAACATCATTTGGCGATTTTGTTGACTGTTGATTCTCATCAACTGAATACATGCTTTCCCTATTGCTCAAAACAAGATCTGCAAGTTGTTGTAATACCAATATTTTAGTGCAAATTGATGAATATTCACAAATAGTAGTATATAGTAGTAATAATAAAATAAAATATTGCTAGTTGATATAGAGTATTTGGACTGTTGGAAAAAATGACACTAGTTTATCTCCATGAACTTAATTAAGTTGATATAGACATTGTATTATAGATGCTTTTTCTTGAAATTTTCAGCCATTAAACTATTTGACAAAAAAAAAAAACATTTTCTAAGACCAAAATTAGTATAGAGAGATTAATTAGTACTAACTAGAATTAATATTAGGTCTAGCTTCCATGTTGATGGTGATTTTCCTATTCACACTATTAAAATATTGTTGGTCGTTCGACCAAGATTTGACCGTTTAAATTTAAACTTGGTATTATGAAATATGTCGTTTGATCAAATATCGAACGAATCGAGGTCCCACAGAGGAATCCAAATTCTTAATATTTGTATTAATATGCATGATGTATGCCAAAAAAATTTATGAAAATAAAGAACGAGATTATGTGTGTATGTGGCATAATACAATCAACATATATAATAAAAGAATAAGTCTAACATCTGATTAAGACTCTCCTTTTTTAAAACTCACATCTGATTAAGACTTAAGTATAAGCAATTAAATGAATAATTTGATCATAGGAAATAAACTATTTTTAGGATGAGAAATTTAATTCATTATATTCAAAGAACTTTTTAAATTACTAAACAATCTAAAGCAGCTACTTACTCCTATTAATCATATGGATATATGGAGTAGTAAGTAAATGGCATGGCATGGCTATGGCATGAGGAGTAGTAGCAATAAATCAAAGTTGTTGGTTGATAGTAATAGAAAATTAAGAATAGTACCTCTAAGTGGAGGGAAGTCAACAACTTTGGGTCCTCTAGACATTGCAGCTGTTTTGTCAAAGTGTAGTTGCAAAGCCTGCACAACTCTGGCTGGTATAAGGACAGTGGAGCAACCTTTTCCTAACCATATAACGTGCATAAAACAAATCAATTTTGGTGTAAGATGTGTAACAAATTTCATACAATTGTTTGGAGAAAGTAAAGTATATTATTTAAGCGTTCCCATGAGTTAAATTCAGTTGAAAGAAACATTGTATTTTATATGTAGAAGTCGAGTTCGAATTTCAGACACTTCACTTATTCATTTGAAAAGTAAAATTCTAGCCACTAGACTATCTAAATAAAAATATAATTAAGGATTTGCTCAACATTAAAGAATCTTCAATTTTGCTCACCAAACTCTCTAACTACTTAATTTAAAATAATAATAATAATAATAATAATAATAATATCTGTTAATTGGTGTGGAAAATAAAACAGGTAAGGATCAAATCATGAACTCAAACATGTGCAGCATGTAGTAGATTAGAGGGGGCAAAATCAAGTTCAACTCCATAAAGAATATTTGGTCACCACTAGCTATTAGATCACATGCAAACCAGTTTCAAATTTCAAAGGCTAGCTAGCTAGGCTAAACATGGATGATTTAGTAGATATATGAAGCATAATGTAAGCTTATTTATAGTAAATTAGTAATACTTAAATCTATTCAACTGAAAAATAAAAAATAAATTATGTATTTTTATTTTATTCCATTTCCATACTACTTATTTTTAGACAAATGTTATCTTGTAGTTTTATTTAGTTCTTATTATATTTTTTTTAGTCTAAACAAAATTTATTTATATTAAAATTGATCATCGTAATATATAGAATATTTAAATTTAATCCCTTAAAATAAAGACAAAATTAAGTAGTTAGAGAGTTAGAGATATTGAGTTCAAGTAGTTAATAAATTCTTCTTGATCGAACTGTTCAGGAGAACTTGAATTTAATAGTAATTTTTTATCGGAACTTTAGTTACTTCGCAGCTTGATAAATTTTTTTAGTGTTGAGTTGAGACAAATTAAAGAAATCTATCCTAGACAGGAAAAAGCAAGTTGAGCTAGAAACAGAGTAAGGAGTGGGAAAGTAGACATTCCATTTGATTCATATCAACCAACCATTACCAACCAACTACTCAAAAACAAAACATGAAGAGATAATTCATTACCTTGCTTCTTTTTTGTTAATTCTGATGGAGCAACTACGGTTCCACCACGAGGTAAGAAAACACCTGTCCCATTTCTTGAACCAGAACCACCAATAAAAACCGCCCTCATACATCCACCACCACCACCACCACCGATCTGCAATGGAGTTGGCCTTGGTAGACGAGGAAGAACCCTGTTCCTTCCATTACCTTTCTTCTTATCAATCTCTTGTTTCTCTTCATTTTGCTTTGGAGACAGAGCATGTTGTTGATGTTGTTTCTTGATGTCATTAATGTAATGTTGTTTTACTTCAATGGCTTTAATTTGTTCTTGAATCAATGCTTTGTGTGAATAAAGTACTCCATGATCAATATTGTGTTTGGAAATTGCTCTTTCTTCATAGGTTGTTGTTTTCCAACATGGTGTAGCTGGTGGTGATGGTTCTTGAGATGACCCTTCTGAGCTACCTTGGTTACAACTCACCGGTGACCAGAGAGTTGAATCAGGTGAACTCGTTAACTCCCATGGCTGCATAAAAACAAAAAATAGAGCATAGCTCATTAATTACTACTCTGATCTCAATGTCAGAACCGACTCTCGAATCAGACAGCAAAAAAATTAAATTATATAGTACCTCCGGATTAGTTGAGAAATGGAATGAGTTGTGATCATCGTCTTCTTGAAGCATGAAACGAGACATTTGATGTGTTAACTCGGAGATAAAATCATCGTCGGAATGGAGTGATGATGAATTTTTATAATTATCATCAGCCATGATAAAAGGAAAAGAAATTATTCCTACCAAAACAATAAAAAGGAGAGAAATTATAGCGTTTTAAGTATGGTAGAACAAAAGAACCTACTATTATAATAAACAATGAATGAATTTGATTAGAGAAACATGGTGAGTATGGGGCATACAATATGTAAGTATGTAAAAGTTTGTACTAAAAGTTGGGTTTGTTAAAAGCAATTCCTTTATGAAGAAAGAAAGAAAAAACACACGCTAACAAGAGGTAGAAGCTAAAGCTTTAAATGGAAATAAGAATAATTAATTTCTTAGGGAAATTAAGGAAGAAAAAAAAAATGAGAGAGTGATGTATTTATGAAGATAGAAGTGGGTCCTAATGAAGAGAGTATTTTTATGCTGAGAGTTCGGTTTAGTAGTTGGACTAGACGAAATACATAGATACATATAACAAGTACAACTCACCTGCCATTTGTTGGACTTGGTACAGCTTGCACCCCCCTAAACATGCAAACAACTTAACAGTAGGTCATGACTCTTTCACATTATTTTATTGTGTTAGTGTTGTTTTCGATGTTGAAAAATAATTTTCTAAAAAATAGAACTGAAGATTTTATTGGTTGAGTCGTGTACTAGGTTGTTTTCTAAGACGTTTCACGGTACTGTTCAAATTGTGCAAAGCAGACAATCAAATCGTATCGTGTCCAGGATAAAACAGCCTTGGTCAACACAGAACCGATCAATTACTGCATTGTAATGATCGGAGAAGGAACATCTTCTTGAATGATTCTGCAAAACCACTTGAAAATTGATTCAACAATATCAATTTTACTGATGCAACAATATCAGTACTCCTACAACAATACCAATTCACAAAACCAATGAAACACAAACAATCGTCTTTTGACAAAGAATGAAAGACGAGAGCAATATTTGGAGTATATATGAATTGTTTTTGTGCTATATGAATTGCATTTGCTTTTGAAATGATGAATTATATATTCCTTTTCACAAGAGAAAGAATGAAGTAAGTATTTAGAAAATTGAATTGAAAGGCTCCAAAAATAACGTAAGGGACATATTCATTGTGAGGATTAACATAGGACAACCAAATAATAACGTATATGGGACAATGAAATTATGTGTGGATTAATGGATTAATGGATTAATTGAAGGATAAGAATCCGTTTTTCTTTCAAACGGGAAGAAATCAAAATGTGAGTCAGCAATAAGTGGCTTTTTTTTTGCTTATAAAAAAAAATGGTTTTTTTTTGTTACAATAGAGAAAACAAAAGAAAGAAAAACAAAACATCAGTAAAACTATTCTCGGATAAAACCCACGCCCCACGCGTCAGCTAGGAGCGGCAGAGAAAGCTCATTAGGGGTAGAGATTGCCACTAGGGGTGAGGTAGATAGGGCACCCATCTTGACCAATACATCCACACACACATTACTTTCTCAGAACGTGTGATCAATCACAACCTCTCAATCTCTAGCAATAAGTGGCTCCTTTGATCGACCATCTTAATTAACTAAAAAATAGTTATAATTTTGTGATTAAAAAAATATTAGTCACTTTGGGATATATATATATATATATATATATATATATATATATATATATATATATATATATATACTACTAAAGAGAGTGTTCTTAGCAATGTGGAGTTTTTTCCCACTTTTTTCAATCTACCCTCCTTAGTTTCAAGTCCTACAAGACCAATGTATTCTTCTCGTTATTTTTTCAATCACAATGGTGCACCCTCCACACATTAAATGAACTCAACTAAGTTCATTTTCCAACGGTTAGTTTATGCAATTCATTTCGTGGGTGCATGTGGTGTGATTTTTTAATTTTTTTTATGGACTGCGGTGTGAATTATATTGGGAAATGGATCCACAGTATAGCTTATTGTCTATGTCTATGTTCAATTTTTAATTTATACGTAGTTTATAAATTTGTACTATGATAAAAGAATACCTAAAAGGCTTTATGTGGCTTAAGTTTAACATAATTTAACTCAATAGACTTTTCAAAATATTTTATCCTTGTCTAATTAAAACAATGCCTATTGTCAAAGGCGGATTCTAGGGTGGGAGAACTTAATAGGTTTCTCACCAATGCACCCAGTGGCGACTCCAGGAATAATATTAAGTCTGGGCACAATTTTAACCACAAATGTACGAATGTTTATTGGTTTAAAGTTTTCCGATCGGAATTCAACCGGATCTGACCGTTTCTAACTAATAAAATATATATTATTTATATACTGAAATTATAATAAAAATAATTAATTTTAAGGAATTAATCTAAATATTTGATAGTCATAAACAAATAAAGAAAATAAAAACAAAAAAGGAAAGAAAATAAATGAGTGAGGTGGGAGTTGAACACAAGTCCCCCATGTGAGAATCAAATCACAGTGCCACTGGGCCAGGTTACGCGTTCTGTTTAAAATCATGCTTCCTTAATATATATAGGCTTTTATTAAAATAACCTTAAAAACTACTGTTCATCATCTTCAACCTCTAGACCAAAATAAAAAAACGATATTTTTCATTCTTGCACCAAACTGGACAAGTAAATATACCATTTTGCTCAGAATTTCATGAGGATTATGAATATGCACTTAAATTTTATTAATTTTTACTCAAACATTCGAATTTTCAGATTAAAGTAAGAACCCTAAAAAAAAAATTATATAATTGGGAGCCCAGGCACGTGCTGGGCATGCCTGGCGGCATAATCGCCCCTGAATGCACCATATCTTTTATCCATTGGATGAAATGGATTGAATGAGATGTATGATATTATGGTGTAGTATCAGTATTATATAATTTTTTTTTTCACTCTATTTTGTATCAGTAATATTGGTGGATTATCGCAACCAAATTTTATGTCCAAATTTTTCGGGTTCAAATTTAATTAAGATGTTTGTTATCTTTAAAACATCAAATTAAGATTTTGCCTCAACAGGGAGATGCTGAGTAGACTTTTTTGTTGACGTGAATATTTTAATTAACATTTTCATTTAACTTTTCACATTAAAATTAATTTTTTATTTCTCGTAAAAACAAAATTAATAAAAGAAATAGAAGTTAAATGAATGGAGGAATGGAAAACCCATACAATGTTATCCATTTTCGCTATATTTCTTCTTCATTTATCCTCTCCCTCGGTGCCTCCATAATTGTCCTCCTCGTGGTACCTGAATATCATTTTCTACCTATGGAACTGAAGAAGTTTGATTTAGTATTTTCAGAGTTTTATTTTTTTTATGTGTTTTGGATCGAAGTAATTTTGTAGGAGGAAAATGTTTTTTGGAATTTGAATTGTGAAATTTGTTGCGGTGTTATGTAGCAGGAACTTGAAGAAGATGAAGAAAACAAACCCTTTTAATTTTTCCCTTTCAATTTTATTAACAATTTAAATTCTAATATTTAACTAATTTTGTTTTTATGAAAAATAAAAAATTAATTTCAATGTGAAAAATTAAATGGAAATGTTAATTAAAATATCCACGTCACCATAAAAAGTCTAGTCAGCATCTGCCAAATCATCATAAATTTGACATGTCAACAAAAAATTTAATTTAGGGACCTTTTTAAAAGTTTTGAGAATTTGCAGAATTAAAATCAAACTTTTATTTTTTGCAGGGCTAAAATCAAAACAAGGCATAATTGCAGTGACCATTTTCATATTTAAGCCTATGTTTAATTAATACCCCACATTTAATTTTTTTCAAGTAAGATGATAGGAATAAAAAATGATAAGCTATAACCTATAAACTCATGAAGGCTCTGTTTGATAGCTTATAGCTTCTGGTCAATAATAGCCGCCACCTCCACCTTAACCTAGTTTTTTTTTCTTGATCTACCAAGGAGGGGTGATTTTAGGGTCAATTTTTGACCCAAAATCATCCCTCATAATTGTTTTTCCTTTTCTTTTTATTTAAATAAGTGATCTTCACATTGATCAAGTTTTTCTTTTGTGTTTTCTTTTTTGTGATTTCACCGTCTGAGTGCGGCGTTGTGTTGTTCGTCGTCTTGTGCGACGTTTTTGTTGTCCCGTATTGTTGCGGTGTTCATTTGATTTCTATTGAAAAGATCGGCTTCAGTCAATTACAGATTCAACCAATGATTTGGGTTTCAACGCTGCAGATCCGGAGGCATGGATACTTCGGTGACTTTAACTTTATCATATTATTTGTTGTAGGCATTTTGCCGTTGTATGCTATTAACTCGGATGCTGTGAGTTTTGTTCGCAGATTCATCCTTTATGTTTTTAGCGATGTTGATTTCGTGGTTGTATTTGATGTAATCTATCAATTTGAATGAATGAATATCATTTTGTTATTGTCAAAAAAAAAAAAAACCTATAAACTCATAAGCTATTTGAAAAATAATAAACTAATAAAATAAACTATAATTGTTCAAAAAAAAAAAAACTATAAGCTATATCTTAAAAATTGTTATCAACTAGAGAAACACAAAGAGAAACGAGTTGAGATCCTCTCCATTTCTTATGTTTTCCATTTCTTTTATTACCAAAGTTTTTAAATATTTTGGGGTGTATAAATAATATTTGGACCCACTTGATGTCACATTTTTGCATTTATATTCCCAAAACTATATAATAATAGAGAAAATGGAAAGAATTGGAAATAAAGAGATCCTAACTCCAAATAAACCATCTTAAAAATTTATGTCTAGTGTAATGAGTCCATAAAGTTGATTAAAAAATAAAATAAAATTTATCAAACTAAAATCAAACTAAAAATATGAGGTAAATTAAGGTGCCTTTAGAAAGGTGAAAAACCCAAAGGGGCGGGCGGTCGAAGCAAATTTGCAGACGAACATCACCGTCCCGTCGGTAAAAATGGAAGCTCGTCATGCATCTCTAGGTCGACGAACGGTACAATTCTCCTTCTTCATCACGCGCCACGTTCATGCATTACCATTGCCACAAACCAAATTTTATTGCACAAACCAATTCATATCAATCACTTCATCTTCAATTTTTTTTTCCTCAATTTATCTACATTTTATTCATCTCTTTCCCTAACCATTTGATTTCAATTCAATTGCATGATCAAATTCATTCATAGCTTGAAGAAATTCGTCAAAAGAGAGCTGCGGAAAGATTGGTTAAAGCCTCTTCTGGACCAGATCTCAGCCAGGTTCCGACCATCCCCGGTCAGTATTATCTTATCGCCGAATAGAAAAACCCTAATTCAATTTTTCTGTTTCTTCAATAAAAATCTTTTTTTTTTCAGAGATGGCTGGGATGAACAAATCTGATAGCGGAAATAGACTCTCTGAGGTAACAACTATTCTCATTTTTTTTATTGTTGATTGAAGTCTGTGTTGAATGGTTTTGATTCGAGAGACGCGGTTTTTTGGAAATTTGAACTCGATTATGTGTATATTGTTAATACAGACAGATGTTAGTTCTCTATTATCTCAAATAAAAGAACTTCAAAAGAAGAACAATGAGTTGGATGAAGAAAATAAGAAAACAAGTTTAAAGGTGAAGATTCAGATTGTTATTTATTCAGTTGTATTTATAGGTTTACAAAAACAAATGCTTAGGCTGATTTTTAGTTTGTCTATTGTCGCAGCTTCAAACGATGGAAATCGATAATGGTGCAATGCACAAGAAATTGAGTGAACTGGTAAACAAAAAGTGTTGAAAGTGAATTTTGTTTTTCTAGTTTTAAGTTACAAATTTGATACAATGTAGTTAGTAATTATGGAGATTGTAATGGTTTAAAGTTTAAACACTTAGTTATAAAGGACAATTTGATTTGCGTAGGAGCAAAATACGGTGCCATCTCTCAGAAAAGCTCTCAGGGATGTTGCAATGGAGAAAGATGCTGCAGTTGTTGCACGAGTAATTATACGCTAAATTTTATCCCTGTCTCAATTTTTTAAACTTTGGCAATACATACTTTAACTTACGTATTGGTGCAGGAGGACCTTTTAGCGCAGCTTCGTACCCTGAAGAAACGTCTTAAGGAAGCAGAAGAGGAGCAGTATCGCGTATGGGAACTTTTAGTTTATTATTTTACTAAAAAACTATAAGATTAAAGACCATGTTTTATTCTTAAAATCTTGTTGGTTATCTTGCTCTAGGCGGAGGAGGATGCAGCAGCATTGAGAGCAGAATTGAACTCAATTCAGCAACAGTCAATGACTAACACAGTTAGTACAATTCCATCTCTTGGTGGTCCACCAGACCACCATCTTCAAATATTAGAAAAGGAGTTAGCTGGTTTAAAGTTGGAACTACAGGTGAGTTATGACTGTGTTACTGACACTTTGCCCATTTTATTTATTCTTTTCTGTTTTTTGTCTAATGGTGATTTAAATCTACAGCGCGAGTCACTGATGAGGCACCAGGGGCAACAACAATTAGCAAACGAGCAAAGCCGCATTGCATCACTGATGTCTGAAAAGCAAGAGTTGGAAGAAAAACTAAACTCCATGTCAAGAGAGGCTGCAGGTTCTGCTCATAAAACTTACGGATACTCTATATTAAATTTCTAATGGCTTATTGAAACAAGGCATGCTAGCATTCAGTTAAGTAAGTAGTGGTTTTTCTTGGATGCTTTATGTCATCCTTCGATCTTAAATGATATGGCCATAAAATCAAGTTCTTTATTGGTGGAAGCATTCTTCTTTTTAAACTAGTAAATGTTTATTACTACCACCATGTGCTCCTCAAGAAATACTAGGAGTGGTCTCTGGTAACTGCTCTCTGACTTCAAGTAATGTAGTTTCGCATCTACCTATAGATTTGTGCCATGGAATCTTTACGATAGTAGGGTCCCTATTCTTTAGCAAGGATGTCTATGAAATTAGTATTTGGTTCTATTTCACATTGCATTTGACTCAATTTTCCTTCTTGTTGTATTGGTGCACTATAAAATGGAATTGACCCTGGATTTTGCTCATGCAGAAGTCTCAGATAAAGCAACTCACAAGGCATTCACTTTGGTGAGGAAACCTTCTTTGATTTAGTGAATTTTCAATATTTGGCATCTGTTAGCTGATCAATTATGCCAAGAAATTTACATTACTGTTTCGTTTAAATCACTGGTGAGGTATTAGCAAATCAACCCCTCTGAGTGAAGATTTTACATTACTCTTGAATGTGAAGATTTTTCTTAATCTACTTTCCTTTTCAATGTGCCATGTGGCTTATTGTACATCAAACATCTCACCTTTTATTATTTTTATATTTTGCTATCCTCTTAAGTACTAATTACTTAAATGATCAATCACGTAACTTTTTGGTGGTCAATATCAATTTTCAATAACCATACATTTGTAGTTCGTAATTAAATTTTGACAGACCATATTAATTCAATAAACATAAATTATAGTATGTCTTGATTCAATTTATTTATTTTCATAGTTTCTTAGCAATTTAAAAAGTTTCATTTTTACAGTTTATACAAATATCCTTTATAATTTTAGATTTACCTCTTAAATATTTTTTATGTTTATTTTGAAAATTTTAAAAATACCGTGCAATAATCAAGATGCTTTTTAGTTATGGTATTTGGGTTTACTGTGATCTAGTTATAGGTTATAACTTGTTTAAGATTTTAAGTAGGTGGAAAATAACACTTAGGAGAGTCAAATTGAAGTTAGCTTAGAAGAATGAATTCTACTGGTTGTATGGTTGAGGGGGAGATCTCTTTCAATCTTCTTTAAGGATGTAGTGGTAGTCACCAAACTTTTTTGGACTAGATTACACACGAGTTGCACATTCTTTTACAGCCGTTCCATGTTTTTTTATATATCAAGCAAGTGTGAATTATTTTTGTTCATATTTCACTCTCTTTAAGTACTACCACTTCAAGCATAACCATAGTCTTGTTATCTATCACGGGTGTTTTGGCAGCTGATGATGAATGACCTATTGTTACCCCCAACTCCATTTCCAGTCTAATACGTTTTTGTTTAATGGTCAACCTTTTGCCGAATTTCAGGAAGACAAACAGAAACTTGATAAGCAGTTGCATGATATGGCGTTAGCCGTAGAGAGGTTGGAAAACAGTAGGCAGAAACTTCTAATGGAGGTAAATTCTTCATATCTGAATTTAACTTTGTACTTTTCTGTGTATATTCCATCTGATAGAGTGGTTGGTTTGTCATCTTGTTGAAAGATTGATTCGCAATCTACAGAAATAGAGAGGCTTTTTGAGGAAAATTCTAATCTCTCAAATTCATATCAAGAGGCAACTGGAGCAGCAACGAGATGGGAAAACCAGGTAACAATTAATATCAGGAGTCTGACTCAATGTGATATCAGGTCTCATCTATGCAACCATGGTTTAATATTTTATTTGACTTGTTTTCTTAATAGGGAAATTCTTGCCTATTTATTTAATAGAAAAATACTGGTTCCGATCATTTTTCTTTCGGGGTCAAGGCTGAAGAGTCTCTACATCTTTTGACTAATGAACATCAGTGAACAAATTCCAACTAAGAATTTAGTGATGTTGTTGATTTATTTGAGAATTTTTGTTCAAAGGCTCTTAAATAAATGAAATCTAGGTTCATTAATGTTGTTCTAAATAATGTGTTTTGCCACAGACGAATATCCTTGTGTGTTTTGCAAAATCTTGCCTCACTTGACAAATTAGTAATACACTGGTGGATATGACACCCACTTTTTGGTTTTATTAGTGCCGGTCATATATTATGTTATTATGGCTTGCTGGTGAAGCAATTTTATGTAGAGTCTTATACTGAGAGGTGATTTTCTCTTGCATGTATATTTTTTCCTGCATTCTATTTTGGCTAAGACTGATATGATCGTTAGATATATTTTAGTGTTGACAATTTTTATCTATTTATGCTGTCTTGAAATATTTCTTTAGGGTGTATGCATTATGCCAAATGTGATTGTTCCAGACTGAAGAATTTTGTTTCTTACTATTGCTGTGTTGACTGGTGATTCTGCAGGTGATGGAGTGTCTTAAGCAAAACGAAGAGCTGCGTGGGCTCCTAGAAAAATTGCGAGTGGAACAGGCTAATGGCTTACCAGACTCCTCTAAGAATGGGGTACATGAGGTTGGTTCCTCGACATCTACAGGAGAGGTGGCATCTCTGAAGGTTATTATACTTACCCTACTCATAACTTGTTGTCCCCTTCTTGTCTTCTTGGGTCAAAAGTTTATTCTAAATATAACTGTCAAACTGTAATTTTTTTATTTGTCTTATGAGAAACTTCAGGGAATTTTGTTTCATTGAGGTCCCTCTGTTCTCAAAACTTTGATATCTTATCATCTGTTTCGTTCCTTATTTCTACACCTGTTTGATTGCTTGACAGGGCCAACTTGTGAAGGAACTGGGCAGAGCAGAGGCACTATCAGCAGAAGTCATGCAGCTCTCTGCACAACTTGAACAAGTCAAACAAGCATATGATGGTCTTGCTCGCTTGTAAGTCCACTCTCTATTTTTTCACTGTATTAAGCACATCATTGATTCATTCTGGCGTTAAGTTTCTTGTATCGGATGCTCCTTTGTTAATGCAAATCCATGATATTGCAGTTATAGGCCAGTGTTGCGCAACATCGAAAGCGGTCTCATAAAGATGAAGCAAGACAGCTCATTGGCTGTACAATGACGGCAATGAGCAGTTTCATGAATGATACTCTGGTTGTGATTGTGAAGTCCTTCATTGATGACATGAATTGCAACTGTAAATGGTTTTTTTGTACTATCCTTCATATCAGTTTGATACAAACGAAGCAGGATGGTTTAGTAAACTGGTGGTGGTGGAAATCACAGTTCTGTTGGACTCGCAGCATTAGAAACCCTGTTATACAGTGACATGAATTTGTATAATGTATCATTCTTTATACCATATTTAATATGTAAAAGACAAGCTATCAGATCAGGGTATATTTCAGTGATAGTTTTGTATAAACCACACTTAGATTGAAAGAGTTGTATCCTAGGGTGCATAACAAAGTTGTTTTCTGAATTTCTGTTGTTTGATTTTTGAGGAATTACCTTCTAGTTTAATATCAGAAAATGCTTTAATGAAAAGAAGAAAACAAAATGACATCGATGTTACTTCTTTCCTTGTTATCATCATCTTGGAGTATAATAGAGAAATTATGTAAAGTGAAGCTTTTGTTGTGTGTCATCATGGGTTGTCTAGTCACTTTACACTATTAACTTGAATTATATGAAACAACTTTTAGAGAATAAAAGGTTTATGGTAAGATAAATCAAATTCACTGACATAACATATTAAAATACTCCATAAAACAAATAATAAATTCAAATTAAAAATATAAAAAATTAAAACCAATACATAATAATAAAACTCTAAATAAACAAGAAATTAACCCTACTTAAATCTTCACTTAAGTCCTACCAAATACCAATACGTAATAAAACTCTAAATTAAAAAAAGAAAATACTACTTAAAACTTAGAGAACCTAATTAACATTCAAATTCCAACACTTAAATTTTCACTCCAAACACCACCAAAACAATATCTTCACTCCAAGGCTTTGAGCATGAAAATTCATATAAAAGTTGCCAAAACAGCCACCAAGAGCATTCCAGCAACACATGGACGTTTGGTGAAGAAATTTCTGAACTTAACCATCATATTTGGTATTGATATAGGGAATAAAACGATGATAATCGCTAAAAGCCACGCAAATAAAGCAACAAAGGAATAATCGGTAGAAAACTTGAACATGATGATAAGTGAAGCACCAGCATACAATGCCATAAAAACAAAGATTTGAAACTTAGTTTTGAACAATAAAGAAGAATAACCAAGAAGCCCGAAAACCATGAACTGAATATAAAAACAATGCACAAGTAAGTTCAAAAAAGAGTCTATATAGAACCAAAAACTACAAGATGGAAGAAGTTAGCCATAGCAATTTGGGTTAGGAATTTCAAGGCTTCTCTTTTTTCAACCGTTTTTGGTTCACGAGGTTGAGCTCGAATTCTTGGTTGTGGTGGTTGATGAGGAATTGACATGCACATGGTGTTGGTGATGGAAGTTTCTTGGTTGAAGGGGGGAATGAGATTGAGATTTTGTAGGGTTTGAGAAGAAAATGGATATATGAGTAATGTGAGTCTCGGCTTGTAAGTTATCTTTTATAGCAAAAAAAAGTGCAATTTATTCTCCAAGTAGTTTTCAAAAAAATTTATTCTTGTAAATCTTGGTTTTGTATTTTAGTTTCTTGCGCACTCTTGGAGTAATAATAATTTTATCCTTTACTTTGTGACTTTATCATTAACTTCAAATTTAAGAGTTTTCATGGTGGGTAATCTAACAGTAAGAGATATTATTTTTAACGTTTTAGCTGACGTTATAAAAATGATAATTTTTTGAAAAATACGCCCGCTACTTAAGTAGCTGAGGTTATAAAAAAACAAATCTGATAGGATGTTTCTGGGATGTATCCGCTATTTAAGTATCAGACATGATTAGTTTTGTAAATTTTTAGGGTGCGCAAGAAAATAGATAAAGTGACGGAAGAAAATCTCAAACAGTAATAACTAGTAACAAATGAATAAAGGACTAATCAATCAATACCGGTATGTTTGGTGATTATTCCTTTATGAAAAGCAAAACCATAAAACAATTATAGGACCAATCAATCATGCTTATGGTTTTGTTATAAAAGAGGGAAGAAGAAGATGTAAGCTGGCAATATATCCTATTTTCTTTTCCTCTAAACCTTCAATTACTTCTCTCCAACCATGAAAATCAAAACCATATTTTTCTGCTTCAAAGGGAAAGAAAGCACGGGTAAGGCAAACGAGGTGGAAGATTTAGAGAAACTCTCTGATGACAAGCATAGTCACAAGGGAAAACATAAAAGGCATGTTTCAACAACTCATGCTGATGATGGTGGCGGCAATGTTCATGGAGCCAACACGATCGCTAGCACCAATGCAGGAGTAGTTGCTGCAGCTGTGGTGACTGCAGCTCAGGTGTCTTTGATGAGTCAGGATGGAAGTGGTCATGGTGGAGATGGTGCGGGATAGTACTGATCGATTAATACATCATACATGTATAAGCAAGTTTTTTTTATTTTATTTTCCTAGCTGCTACTACTATAACTTGGTTATCTTTCTTGTAATTCTCTTCTCATCTACCTGCTTGCTTTGCAAATTGCAAGCTTATAAGAAAGCTTTATTGCTTTATATGGTCCTATCCTATGAGTTGTTTATGCATTATTACATGCCAGTTTTTCATATTTTACGGTTTAATCAATGCTACTTGCATCACTTTTGAGTTGGCTCTGTTGGATGAAATTAAGCTAAAAGCATACGGCTGAAAAAGTTATAGAATTAAATTAAAGTGTTTGGTAAATTTAGTGTCTATTTAGTAAGTTCAATAAATTAGCTTTATAGTTTATTGATCTAGTTTATAAGCTTGTTTGATATATTAAAATAGGAGTTACGATCCTCTCCATTTTAAAATAGACGTATTTGGTAACAAATTTCTCTAATTAACTTATAGTGTTTTTTGAGAGACTATTTTAAGTGGCATTCGAGCTTATAACTTTTTACATCTTATTTCACTTTTACCCTTATTATTTTCATTTTATCATTTCTTATTTTTTTTTAAAATATAATAACTACCCATTAACCATATTTTTTAGTAGATGGTTTTTTATTTAAAAAATTAAAAATTAAAAAAATTAAAATAATAAGGCTAGAATTGGAATGAAAGGTAAAAAACTATAAGCTAGTGAAAAAAACTTGTTATCAAACTCCTCTAATTTTATGAAACAAGTTTATAAGCTAGTATAATAAACTATAAGCTAGCTTATTTATGTTACCAAAGAAACACTTAATATTTTTCACTATGTATTTATAATAATAGTGAATACACTAATACTTAATAAATTTAATTTAGTAAAAGTAAAATTATATTTATGTTATTTATTAATTTTTTTGTCAAGCAAAAATAGCTAAACTCACACATTTTATAAGCATGGAAGAAATAGGAAATCTGAAGTTTGAGTAACTTTTTTTTTTTTAACCAAACAAACTTACTGCATTTTATTAAATATCAAAAGTTCAATACATGAAGGAATAATCTCAAATCTATGGAAACTAGTCCAGGAATTGGCAGCCCTAGCTAAGGTGTGAGCAACCGAATTCACTTGTCTCCTAATAAACTTAACTTCAAAGTTCACACATGAAAACATAACAAGAATAATTTCATTAACGATTGAAAGAAACTCTGAATTGCCTCGCCGTTTGGTACGAATGGCATCAACCAACACTTGAGAGTCACTTTCAAACTGGACGCTTTCAAAACCTCTACTCTTAGCTTCATTCATGGCTTGCAATAGTGCCCATGCTTCACCCTCCTCTGTTGATAAAGTCAGTTGCTAACAACTGAGCTACACTTACCGAACAATTATTTACTTTATTTTACCATAATTATTCACTTTTTTTAATCCTAATAAAATGGTTAAACGAGTCTCTAGTTATAGAAAAAAGGGTAAAATGTTGGCTTTTGCGGTCCACAAGTCCTAGTTTAGTTTTTGTCAAAAAAATAAAATAAAAAGTCCTAGTTTAGTTAATAAATGTCAATATTATTATGACAAAAACCTTCACTTGAGTTTGAATCCATAACTTTTTTTTTGAACCAAACAAACTTACTGCATTTCATTAATTATCAAAAGTTCAATACATGAAGGAATAATCTCAAATCTATGGAAACTAGTCCAGGAATTGGCCGCCCTAGCTAAGGTGTGAGCAACCGAATTCACTTGTCTCCTAATAAACTTAACTTCAAAGTTCACACATGATAACATAACAAGAATAATTTCATTAACGATTGAAAGAAACTCTGAGTTGCCTCGCCGTTTGGTACGGATAGCATCAACCAACACTTGAGAGTCACTTTCAAACTGGACGCTTTCAAAACCTCTACTCTTAGCTTCATTCATAGCTTGCAATAGTGCCCATGCTTCACCCTCCTCTGTTGATAAAGACAGTTGCTGCCACTGCGTAATTCCAGCCATAAACTTACCAGAATTATTACGAAAACAAGCACCCATCGCGGTCCTACCTGCACCGACAAAAAATGCTGCATCTACATTGCACTTTAACCATCCTATACGAGGCTTTTCCCACCGAATGGTACTGACAAGCGGAACATCATGATCTTCGTTACTTCGCAACTTATGGACGGCAATCCACTCGTTCCACTGATCAAATGCAGCCCGGCCAATTTGGGTTGGGCTTCTAACATTATCGTTCCAAATTTTATCATTTCGGTTATGCCATATACTCCATAATAGCATAGCCACTCTACCTATAGTAGCGTAATCCTCATTCCGACACAAGGCAAACACTCTATCTGCCGCACTACCTTGCTGACAAGCTGCAGAACCCAAGACTGATGACAGTCCAGCTGCTTGCCAACTGGATTGAGCAGAAGCGCAGGTGAAAAAAGCGTGTACATCATCTTCTACCTCATCTTCACATAATGGACAATGAACATCACAATCAACATGACGTTCTAGTAACCGACACCTCGTTGGAATACATCCCCTACATAATCGCCAAAGAAGGTGACGCGCTTTATGAGGAGCATGCGCTTTCCATATTTCTTTCCAATTACCTTTCACATGGTATTTATCATTACGGAAAATACACTTCATAGCAAGCTTGTATCCGGATTTGACAGAGTAACACCCATTTCGTTCCTCCTCCCAAACCATTTTATCCACATAAACCGACCCAATGAGAGGTGTCGCAATAATCCTCTCTGCCACCTGGACTGGGAATAACATGCGAATTTTAGTCACATTCCAAGCTTTATAATTATCTACCATCAGGTCCCTAACAAATAAGTTATACATCCCTTCAGGTTGAGGCGAAGGAATCCAGCGTTCCCCATTCCCACGTAACCAAGGATCCGACATGACGTGTATCTTATCACCACCACCAATCCTCCACCTACACCCAAGTAACAGAACCTGTCTAGCTTTCCAGATGCTACGCCATGCAAAACTAGGATTAAAGCCCAGGGACGCCTCCAACAAAGTACATCGTGGAAAATACCTTGCTTTAATAAGTCTAGCCACCAATGTATCTGGATTTTGTAAAATTTTCCATGCTTGTTTCGCTACCATAGCCATATTAAAGGCTTCAAAATTCCGAAAACCCAAACCCCCTTTATCTTTGGGGCAAGCAAGTCTCTCCCATGCCAACCAATGAATACCTTTACTATTACCATTACCACCTCCCCACCAAAAGGCATTTATCATTTTTTCAATATCATCGACAAAAGAAGAAGGGAGGATAAACATACTCATAACATATGCTGGGATTGCTTGAAGCACTGACTTTATCATAATCTCTTTTCCAGCTTTCAATAAGGCTCGTCCTCTCCATGAATTTATCCTCTTCCAGATACGATCTTTAATATAGGAAAAAATTGCCTTCTTACTTCTACCTACCATAGACGGTAGGCCGAGATAAATACCTGTGCCCAACACATGTCGCACACCGAGTATACCGGCTAAATCTGCTTGAGCCGCCTGTGACATATTGCGACTAATGAACACTTCAGACTTAGACAGGTTAATTTCCTGACCCGATGCCTGTTCATAAGTTTGTAGAATACTTAAAAGTTGGGTCACCTCAGCAACATTAGCTCTGCAAAATAAGAAACAGTCATCTGCAAACAAGAGATGAGACACTTCAGGGGCGCCTCGACAAATTCGCACACCATGAATGTCTCCTTTACTAACAGCTTGGTGTATTAGAGCAGTCAGTCCTTCCGCCACAAGAATAAATAAATAAGGGGACAATGGATCTCCCTGCCGTAAACCTCTTCCCGGAGTAATAGGACCAACTTTGTCAAAATTCATAAGCACTGAATAGTTAACAGAACTCACACACATCATCATCCATTGTATCCACTTCTCTCCAAACCCCATTTTGATTAACATACCACGAAGGAAACCCCAATCCACCTTGTCATAAGCCTTACTAATATCAATTTTTAATGCTAACTCACCTCTATATCCTCTAGTCTTTCTCTTCATAGCATGTATAACTTCAATAGCAATAAGGGCATTATCAAGGATCGACCTACCTTCGACAAAAGCTGACTGCTCCTGGGAGACACATTTATCCAGACAAAGCTTCAACCTATTAGCAAGCACTTTAGAGACTATCTTGTAGAGGACATTACAGAGAGCAATAGGTCTCAAATCTTTCATCGAAGTAGGATTATCACATTTAGGGATGAGACAAATATTAGTTTCATTAAGGCTAGAAGGAAAATACCCCCTATCTAACCAGGAAGATGCGGCTACAAAAATATCATCTCCGCAATGTTCCCAGAACCTTTGGTAGAAAGCTGGGTTGAAACCATCAGGACCTGGTGATTTATCCGGGTGCATCTGAAATAAAGCTTGTTGTAATTCAATTTTGGTCAGGGGTGCCATAAGTAAATGATTATCCTCCTCTGTCACCCTTTGCTGGATAAGATTAAGCACAGGTTCATGAATACCACTTATATTTCTGAAGAGAGCATTAAAATAATTCTTAGCTACCCCGCACAAATCCTCTTGAGTATGAACTATAGTACCTGCGTCATCCATAAGTTTGGTAATCCTTTTTTTCTTACTACGAGCTGAAGCGGACATATGAAAAAATCGAGTATTCAAGTCACCTTCTTGAAGCCAATGCATCTTGGCTCGCTGCTTCCAGTACCCTTCCTCCTGCACCAGTAAAGTAGCATGCTTATTAGAGCATTCCTGAAACCTCCTACTCTCTACCTCCCCCTGCTTATCCCTCAACGCCTCCATCTCGCGGACACATTCTTCAATCTCCTGTTTAAACTTCACTCGTTTCCTTTTGCCCCACCTTTGTAACTTGTTAGCACACCGAACAACACGATCAACTACCGCAACATTGTCATTCGCACCCCAACCATCAATCACCGTCTCTTCCAAATCTGGTTCCTTCAGCCATTTATTCTCAAACCGAAAGGAGCCATTGAAGCGGACTGTTAAAGTAGGAGAGCATTGAAGTAAAATTGGGCTATGATCTGAATGTGAGGCCAAGAGGTTAGATAGTCTTACGTCAGGAAAGAGATGCAGCCAACTCGTACTAGCCATAGCTCTATCCAACCTCTCTTCAATAACATGAGGTGTACCTCGACTTTTGATCCAAGTAAATGGGTGTCCTGCAAGAGGAATATCGATTAAATTACAGTCAGCGATAGCTTGTCTGAATCCCATACACAACCAATTAGGATGTGGGTGAATGCCCTTTTTATCCTCCTGTGAAAGTAGATCATTAAAATCACCAATTATACACCAGGGTACAGGGGACACATTAACTAACTCTCGCAAAAGATTCCATGCATGTCTCCGTCTACTACGCTCTGGATATCCATAATAACATGTTAACCTCCACTCCCCCTTCTGCTCATCCTCCACTAACATATTAATAAAATTTCTCGAATAGTTTAAGACGCTACATTTACTATTATCCTTCCAGAACACCGCCAGACCTCCACTCTGCCCCTCCACATCAATAGCCAGACAAGAATCGTAACCCAACGTGACCCGAATAGGTTCAAGGTGTCTAGCATGAGATAATGTTTCAGACAAGAATAAAATATCCGGCTTATGTTCTCGGGCAAGCTTCCGCAAATTAGGAATTGCACTCGGGCCGCCCAAGCCCCGACAATTCCAACTAAGAATATTCATGAGTCCCGGCAGTCCTGGGAACTGCCAGGACCTGCCGATAAAAAATGCTGGTTAAGTTGCTCATCTGTCACTGCTGGAGTTATGCCATCAGCACGTCTGCGCTTTTTCTCCATATGAGTTTCCATCTGCTCAGGGTGAGCCCCTTCAGATAACAACGGGGTAATCTGTCTACTTTCTCTCAGATTGGATCTAGCTGAGAGGGCTAAACGCGGTGTATCCACAGTCCTAGTAACACCTGGTTCAGTGGGGACAACTGAATTTCGTCTATTAGCTACCATTGACGGGGTAGATATTATGTCATTGTTGTCATGAAGCACCACAGAGTTAACCCCTGGTTCACTTTCCCTCTCCGTAGCACGTGCACTTGGGCGTTCTGAATGAGATTGGGAAGAATGCGAAGAATTCGGTACACTTCCCCTTGACTGGCTTCCAGTAAACGTATCAGCCCTACCTCTCCCTTCCTCATGCAACCATCGCGAGTCCATACGACCACCAGGACGGCGGACATCTGCTCTAATTTCGCTAGACCAACTTCGCCTCCCATCATCCCTCTCCATGGCATATCTAACATCACACTTATCTTCGGAGTGGCCAAGGATACCACACACAAAGCAAAAGAGTCCGAGTTTTTCATATTTGAATTTTACAACACCTCCCTCACCACCATTCACAGCAATCTTCTTCTCGATTTTTAATGGTTTTCTAACATCTACCCGAACTTTCACCCTCATATATTGTCTCCAGAAGCTCGTATTATTATTTTTATCATACTCCAAAAATTCTCCAATATAGTTTGCCAACCCTTTCCCTACCTTCTCAATCATCATTCCTACTGGAACGTTATGGACTTGCACCCAAAAGTTGACATGAAATAACGGAATATCATATAGTGAAACTCCCACCTTCAACCTTTCAACAATCAGTGTGAAGTTGTCAAAAGTCCAAGGCCCACCCTTGATTACCGCTTCAATATCCAATGGATGAAAGAATTTGAACAAATACAGACCATGTGAAGACTGCTTTACTGACATACTCTTCACCGGCCTCCATACCTCAGCCAATCGCACCTTCATGACGTTGAATTTAATAGGGCGGTCATGGACAAACCGACCTACTAAGCATAAGCTAACATCATCTTGTTCAGTTTCATTCTCCTCCAACTCGAAATTCAAAACCTCCTCCTCACCTAGATTAAGGTTCTCTAGAGTTGCTTCCATGGTTAAAACAAAAACGCAGAAACCTGACAAAAATCAGAACAGAGCAACAACAACCCAGACAATTCTTTGAATGCGAAAACGCAACGCAACCAGGAGAATAAGCACACCGTGACAGACAGGAAAACAGAGCAAAATAAACGGAAACAAAAAAAAAAAAAACGCACAACTCTCACAATAACGGAGAGATAAACTAACAACTCTCACAAAGGAGACAATCCCAAATCCCTAGCAAGACCCCGTGGCTGTCTTGCTATAATTTCCAATAACCCTGGCAAAACCCCTTGAATGTTTTGCCTATGTTGCAAGCTTAACGAGAGACAGAGGAACGGCGGAACCAGTATGAATCGAAAGGGAAAAGATGCAACCGAGAGACAACACAAACATTGAATCCATAACTTTGATAGGATTGTTTGTATTTATATTGCAGAAGTTGATACCGTTGATGATTTTTTTTTTATTTTTATGTGTTTTACTACGGGAGAAATACACTATATGTAAGGAATCCTCAAATCTTTCTCATTATTATTCATAGTTATATATATTTTTTTGAAAACTAACTATATGTTAGAGCTACATTTTTGCACATTTTCTTTATTTTAATCTACCAATAAATTTCAATAAAAATATATGTGGCATTTTTTGTTGGACAAGAAAATCAGTATAAATAAGAGAGTGTGTATTTTGGATCAGTATATAAAGACGACACGTGGGGGGTCGGTGATTATAATCGGATGCAAACCTATTTATATTCCTCTCTTTATTCTTCCTTTCTCGTCCGCCTCTTGTTTTCTCTCATTCTCTCTTCTTCTTCCTTCATCTTCCTCCTCCTTCTTCTTCTTCAATCACAAACCCTAAAACCAAACTTACCTCTTCACTCTCTCCTTCAAATCCATGGCTGCTGCCGCTTCATCCACAAGCCAGGTTTATATCGATGTAATCGAAGATGTCATGACCAAAGTTCGCGATGAGTTTGTCAACAACGGTGGTCCTGGTGAAGAAGTTCTCCGAGAGCTTCAAGCCGTAATTTCATCGTCTTCCTTTTTAATTAATTCATTAATTAATTCATCGATTTAGTTTTTTTTGAAGTAATTTTTGATTTAGGGTTTTGGATCTGAGGATTAGGATTAGGATTATGATTATGTTTAATGTTTTTGATGATTTGTTTAGATTTGGGAATCGAAGATGATGCAAGCTGGTGCAGTGGTTGGTCCAATTGAGAGGACTAATGGACCGAATAAACCGACACCTCCCGTTCATGATCTTAATGTTCCGTATGAGGGAAATGAGGAGTATGAAACTCCTACTGCTGAGATACTTTTTCCTCCTGTGAGTTTTAAACCTAAACTAGAGTTATTAGTTTTACAACTAAGGGTTAATGTGTTTGTTGTGTGTGAAATGTGAATGGAAGTTATTGGATTGTTGATATATGGGTTTTCCGATGTATAGACGCCATTGCAAACTCCGATTCAAACTCCTTTACCTGGAACTGGGGAGACCCCGTCATATAATATTCCTACTGGACAGAGTGACTACTCTTCTGGGAATGATACTGGTGCAAATGCTGATCTGAAAGGTGGAAGAACAGGCCCTTACATGGTAATGTTCATGCTTTTAACCTTTTGATATGTCGTGAAAGTTTTACATGCTAAATTATATGTTTTTCTGTGAGGGTGGGTGCTCTCGTGCATGCATCTCTTGAGGGTAGCAAGAGAATGGGGAGGGGATTTGGAGAGAGATAGAGACAAATGAGTGTTATAGAGGGATTTGTGGGAGAGGATCAAAATATGTTTTCCATTGTTTGTATTAAGTTTTTCAATTGCTATTTTCAATTTGTGCAATTGATTTAATCTTTATCTATTGTACAGCAACCTCCTTCTCCTTGGATGATGAATCAGAGGCCCCCACTTGATGTCAACGTTGGTAAGTCTCGTTGAATTGATTAACATTAATAAAATGGATTTGCAGTAACGATGGATTACATAACTGTAGCTTATGTGGAAGGACGGGATGAGGCAGATAGAGGAGCTTCGAATCAACCTACGACACAGGTAAGCAAGTCATTGAGGGCTTATAGAAGACCTAGTTCACTGTTTTTTAAGATTTGATGAGACCTTATGGTTGAGCTGTTTTGTTTAAGCTTTTGCAAATATTGCTCCTTTCATGCTCCAAGACATTTAATGGGTATTTTTGTCGAAAATGTCAAGTCTTGGATGGTTATATTTTGGCGAGAAAAACTATAGACTAAAGTCTAAACCATTAAGAAGGATTTAGATTTGATTGCTGTCATTATTCATAGTTTTCAGTAAAGCTACATTGTATGATTTGGTCTATATAGCCAACTTCACTTTGTGAAGGGAGACTTATTGCTTTTCGGCCTGAACTTGAAATCAAGACATTTTTAATAGATGTTTGAAAAAATTCCAGGACTTCTTCCAAATGCCTGGTGGAAAGCGGAAACGCAATGATTTGCCTCCACCATATGATGCTGGAGGATATATACCTCAGCAAGATGGAGCTGGTGATGTTGTGTCTGGCGATTTTGAAATTGAGGTGTGATATTTATCCCCCAATTGGTCAGCATCAACCTTTTATAATAATTTAAATTATATAACCTAGGTGGTTGCATATCATTTGCAGGTAGTTCTGTTATAGTGTTAATAGTCAAATTTATTGTTTGTATCATCAGTGTTGGTTTTTTGCTGTAATTGGTGAGTGTTGATTTATAAAGCAAGAGATTTCATATCACTTTGTTGGATTTAGCACTTCCGCTGTCCTTTTAATTTATGGGGCAGGGGCGAGACAACAAGACTACAAAGTGGATGGTGCTTATCGGAACTGATTTATTTTTTTTTTGGGATGGGAATTGGTGTGGGGTTAAGACAGGGTGGGGCACCAGGGATGATGGAATTTGGAGGCATGTTTTGCCATCTCTACCTAATTTGCATCTTGTAATTTTAAAAATCGGTGTAGGTAATGAACAAATACTTTCATATGTGATGATGTACAGTGATGGTTTTCCAAATAATTCTTTAATGATTTCAAGCACTTCAAAGCTAGCATCCACTATGGTGGGTGCTTCACCTATTAAGCACCAAACTAAATAGGCATCCCCATTGTTGAGTTGTAAATTTTGGTGCTTATAGAGAAGGTTTTTCTATGGAAGCACCCACTCTCTTCACTTTTTTGCTAGCTTCATTCCCAACTCAGTGTCGTACATCATTGTGTTGACTTTTTGTAATACATGCATTGTTTTATTCTTTCTGTTTGTTACTTAATTCATCAACTTGCTCAGTTGGTGGAAACATGTTTTCATTTACTAAGCTGTTGAACATAATCTTTTAGGTATGTGGAGGGAGCATCTCCTTCAGTTCACAACACACTAACTCAAAAGGGAAAATTCCCGCAAATTTGGAGAGACTGGCTTCTAGTTCTAGGATTCCTCAACTTGATGGACCGATTCCTTACGAGGATGATGTGCTTTCTACTCCAAATGTAAGTAATATTTTTATCCGCTCCTGCCTGTGCTCGTGTGAGCTTTTATAATGGAACAGTTTGCTATTTGTTCTTTTGCTATTTGTTCTTCCCAACTCAGATTTGTGTTCTACTTTATTTACTTGTTGTAGTTCGCTGTTTTCGCACTGTATTATTTTGAGAACAAATGCATGCATCCACGGCCTTTGTTATTCGTAAATAGACACAATGACTTTAAATTTTGACATTTAATAATCCCAGTTAATGTTAAAAGGGCTCTCAATAGGCACTTCTTTATTTGTATTTGTGAATCTGAATCTGGTTAGTTTTTGTTTTGCAAAATAAATAAGAATTCGACTGTATCTCCTCAGATGTTTGTCATTTTAGGAAGTACTAAACAGTGAGAAAAGTCATTGTTTTGAGTACTCCCATATGAATAAGTGTCTGTTTAGTTTGGTGTAAACAGAACGACTGCAACTGTAATTCAGAAAGAATATATAATTTATAACCTGATGGATACTGTAATGTGTGTATAATTTATAATCTTGTTTCCAGTTGTGTAAGTTGTTGAATATTGAATCCAAGATGGATGCTGCTGTAATATTTGTATAATTTATAACCTGAATTAGTTGAATATTTTATTGATGGGCTAGCTGCTTTGATATCTCAGAACTGAATGCTACTTTTGGTCCCTGAAATCTTCAATTGATTGAATGGGCTTATATTTTTTTCTTAAAAAAAGATACAAGGAGATTGAATGGTTAAATTCCAGCTTATTCATTCTATGTGTGAAATCTTTGAGTTTCAACTGCATTATGCTTCAATCAAAACTTCCTTGCCGTAACTTTATCTTACAGGGTTTTGTTTTATTCTATTTTATTCTATTTTGTTGCAGATTTACAATTATGGTGGAGTTTACAGTGAAGACTACAACATTGCAAATACACCAGCTCCTCCTGGTAACTTGAAAACGTAAATTATATTTTGAAGACTTGTAGCATATGATATATATATTTTTGACAATTGTTGCTGTTTTCTTTGGTCTTATCAGAAGTACCAGTAAGCACACCTGCTCTCGTAGCTCAAAATGAGGTGGTAAATGATGATGAAGATGATGAGCCTCCACTAAATGAAAATGATGATGATGATTTGGATGACTTGGACCAAGGAGATGATCAGAATACAAGTCATCTCGTTTTGGCCCAATTTGACAAGGTAACAACCTCCTTCCACTCTCAGTTAATTACATCTTGACGCATCAGCGCTATAGTATAATGATACATCTAATGGTTAGGGGTTGGATAATTATATCGGTACTAATAGAGTTGGCTTATTAAAATTCAGGTGACACGTACCAAGAGCAGGTGGAAATGCACATTAAAGGATGGCATCATGCACATAAATAACAAGGATATTCTCTTCAACAAGGTTTGTTAATCTTAGAATGAGAAGGAAATACTGATATTTTCTCATCCTTTCAGTTCAGTTTTTCAAATTGTCATTATTAATGATACAATACACTTTTGCAGGCAAACGGAGAGTTTGACTTCTGATTTTGTTGTGGCCATTGCTTCGGTGAAAGCATAATTCTGAGTTGTCAGTGTTTCGTGATATTTCTTTGATTGTAGTTATTATTAAGAGAGAGATTCAGGAAGAGAGAAATCCTTACACTTTCAAGACTGTTTTGATATTGGCCTCTTGTGCATAATGGGCAATTTTTGGCCTTAACATGAATGGTTAGATACTCTGAGCATTTCCTCAAGTCCATTTGTCAAGTATGTAGTTCATTTAGTTCTGTATACTTGGACATTTTGGTTAATTTCAGAGCTGCACTGTATGCTAATGATAGTCTATTTACCCTTTGGTTTGCGTTGTCTTCGATCTCTTGATTAGCTTTTGAACACAAAAATGCGGGTGGGTGGCTATGTTTAGCGTGTAGGTTTGACATAGTGATATTCGATGAAGATAAAACTCTGCAGGATTAATGACCAGTTGCGGCATTCTACCCTTTTTTAATTAAATAATCAAGCTTTAGTCCCTCTATTTTGGTCTATACTTATATATTAAAAACTTAATTTTAGTTTTAGTCCCTCTATTTTGGTCTTTCACAGAGTTAGTTCTTTTTATGTTAAAATCAACTTATTTTTAGTTCTCCTTTCAGATATTTAGACTCAAATTGGGTGGTATTAGTTTTTTTTAATGATGTGGTGCAATTTATGCTCATGTGTCTTAACTCTTAATTCACATGTATTAATGGAGTACATGTCATTAAATTTTGACCGTGTAAATTAAAAAAATCAAAATAATTTCAAAATTTTAAAATCAGTTTGAGCAGTTTTATTTACAAAATCAGTTTCTATTACAGCTCCAAATCTGTACCAAAAATAAAGCCCACTATTGTAACTAAAATTTAAAAATAAACCCAGCTACATTGTCCTCCATCGTTCTTATTTTATGACAAAAATTAAATTAAACAAGTTTTTATCAAAGTACTAGCTTCATCATTCTTCGTTCTTCTAACAAAAATGAATTCAACTAGTTTCACCAAATCCAAAATTAAACCAAATTTCACCCAGATTTGGAGACACGAAGGTAATCTTTATTTACTTCTCTCTTTATTGATGAACACCCATTTAGATCTGTTACGATCCAAATCTTTCACAACAGATGTTATAATTTATTCTTCCAATTCTTCACCTCACACTAACATACGCATACAATTAGAAGAAAACACTCCTACTAATGCTAACAACCATTCCAATTTCCAATGTAGAAAATCAAAACACTAAAATTTCAACTTTTATCAACAAAAACTCAATTTTGTCCAAAGTTAGTCTCGCCATTTACCCCAACCAAAATCCTTCACTCCACCAAACTGAACTTCCCCAACACAGTAACGCATTTGCGACCAATCTTCAAATTCAAATTTTGCGACCAATCTTCAAATTCAAATTTTGCATGCCTTCTATGCAACTTGCACCGTCAAAATGTGTTTTTTCTTCCGACGAGGCAGTGACACTATGACACAGGTGGTATTGTTTGCGGCGTTGTTATGACAATGAGCTTCCTCAAATTGATTTAGGGGATTTGGATATATGAATTGATGAATTTGGGATTATGTTCAAACGATTGTGTTAAAATGTTGGATTAATTAATTTAAGTGAAACTTATATTACTTTAATTACAACAATTCCATCCTTTTAAGATTTGAAGTCCAAGCTAACCACAAAACTAGTTTTAAAGTATTACCAATTTCATGGCCATTTGATTTTTTTACAATGGAATTATATGATTGATTAGTACTAAAAATCTTGAACAAAACCTCATTGCCCCATGATCCAATAGTCATAAATATTTTTTCTCTCTACATTATTGCCGAATTCCCTATCATATTATTATCCTCCGTGTTCTCTCTATATTTCACAATAATTAATTCCTTTAACATGTAAAATTATTGCTTTTCATCTTTATTTTCCAAAAGTTTGTATGGTATTTTCCATTTGGGGTTTATCACTTGGCTTGTTGTGCATGTGATAAAAAACACACGCTACACCTTGCAAGCTGTATTCTTGCCCAAAAAATTACCAAACACACAACAAGATATTAAATACCAATCTGACCATGCATGAAAATAAGCTAGCTAGCTAGACACCACTAGTAAGTATTTTTGGCAGAAGACCAAAACACTTTGTTTCTTGACTTCTCCCTTTTCCATTTCCATGCAAGTAAACACCACACCTAACAATTTGGCATTTTCTTAAGAAAAAAGTGACCTTCACCTAATATATGATCATATGATGGTATGATATAAAATGAGGAGAAAGGTTTGAGAGAATATATGGTTATGGAAAAAAGAATGAACACAGAGAAGAGATTGAGCAAGATAAAATAGAGATGAGAGCTAGCTATTGAGCCACAAAATCACATCAACATTTCCACATTCAAACACCAACCTTCTTCATCACACAACAAATTAACCATTATCTTTAACCCCTGTAAAAAATAACCAACAGTAAAATGAAAGAGAGGTAGAGAGAAAGAGATGAAGGAATATCATCACTTGTAGCAAGCTGAGTTGCTGATTGTAGCTTCCAGACTCCTCAACTACATGTGCTAAATAAGTACTCCTCTTGCCTTCATTAATTGAATTGATCAGGTATATTTCAATTTCCAAGCTTTATATGGATTTGAGATCCTCTCCATTTTTTATAAGAAATAAAGATGTTCAAAGACCCATAAAAGAGTTTGGTAACACATTTTAAAAATGATTACTATTTATCTAAATTCAAATAGAACTCAGTTCGTTTGGATTAGTTTTTTTTTTTTTTTTTAATGGGCAAAAGGGGCAGCACCCCTAAAAACAAAGTTAGAAACCACGAGTAAAGCTAATACAAATAAGATCGGTCCAATGAAATAAAACTAGAAACAAATGACATTAAAGATCGTAGGATTTACATTTATAGATAAATCAAATTTAGCTAAACGATCTGCCACTAGATTTTATTCTCTAAAGACATGATTCATACAACCGGATGAACTTCATGAACATTCTTCACATGTGTTCGCGTGGAAGTGAGTGGATGAGCAACTCTCTTCAAGTAGCTTAATAGCCAACAAAGAGTCTGAATAAACTTTAATTTTGTGAAATCCTCTCTCTCACGTCAACGCCACTAAAAAGCAACTATTGTTGTCACGCAAAAGACCTCTATACGGTGTGTGAAGTTCTTTTGCGAGACAATGATAGTCGCTTTTTTAATGGCATTTGTAGCTATGAAAGAGTCTCATGCTTGAATCAAAGTTGTGGGAAAGTCTCTGTGGACTTAAATTGGTATGGGAGATGATTGCAACATTAAAGTTTACTCTGACTCTTTGTTTGCTATTAGCTACTTAAAAGGATTATGCATCCACTCACCTCTTCGCACACTTGTGGAGAATGTTCATCATGAGAATACAGATGAATATGGATCCATGTTTTTAGATAATCAAATAAAGTGACGGATCATTTAACGCTGTTGGTAGGGACATTGCATGTATAATGCCGGGATCAGGGTTCGAACCCTGATACTCCCACTATTTCACTTTAACGACGACTTTTATAAATGAAGATTTTCTTTTTTCTTTTTAATTAATTTGGCACTAATGACCATTTTACAACTAAAATTGAAATTTGAATATAGTACTATAATTTACAATGCTAAGTTAGCACCGTCCTCATGTGTGTAACATTTGAATTGGTTGTGATTGTAAATTAGTAAATAAAAGCTAAACAACTATTGTAATTAATTCAATGAATGCAATGGATGGGGAAGTGCAGAATTCCCTCCCTCCTGTGGAAAAATTCCACAACTAGAAAAATATAAAAAGAAAATGTGAGGTGATGATATAATTCATTGGGCATTGTTGACGAAAACACATTGGTTTTGGAAGAAACTACACAAAGAAGATGGACTTGGATATGAAGCAATTGCTGGATGTTCCCACCCTTTTGATCCCGGCGTCGAAGATGATGAACTACTACTACCCTCATCTATGCTATCCTCTGATTTAAGAGCTTGAAGGGCAATGTCTGCATAGATTAATGGCTTTGGAGATAAAATAAGTGGTGATAATAATGGAATAGCCCTTGAAGGATCACCAAAAGGGTTAGAGGGACGTTCATTAAGAACCATATGAATGTCTAGAGAGGCTGGTGCATGTTTTTGGAGCCTTGTAGGGCACCCTCCTTTACCTCTCTTTATCAATAATTCACTTTTGTTCTCCATTAAAATAATAATTATTATTTATATATTGTTTCGTTCAAAATTCAGATATTATCAAGAACGATGGATAGAGTATTGTATTGTATTGATCTCGTTGTGATGATAGATCGATGAAAGAAATTATAATGTAAAATGTTACAATGTTCGATTATGTAATCGAGGTTTTTAAGAAGCTTTATAAAGATAAAACAATAATACTTTGAATAACACTCATAACATAATATTGTTGATCATGTCCAAAAATGTAGTTAGATTTGATTTAAAAGGAATGTGTCAAAAAGGGACAAGACAGAGGGGATGGTAGAATTGACTCTCCTTTTTTAACGGTTAACAATTGTAAGTTAGCAACAAAATGATCCTAAGTTTGGTGTGTCTTATAGCTTTTCTAGGAACCTTTGTCCCAATAGTCAAAATTTGATCACATTGAAAGTCATGGTTTTTTAGTTCATTCATTCACTGTTATTATTAGCATGATAATATTATATTATTCAATGTTTTTTTTTAAAGGATATTATTCAATGTTTTTTTCATCAGTTGTGACTTCATGTTGTTGTGGAAAATGGTTATAGGTAAATATTATAGCCATGTTTTACTGTTAATAGGACTGAAAGTTTCCAAGTAATCCCTATTAATAGTCAATACACTTTTTTGTTTTTGGGATGGTAACAAGTGTTTCCATTCGAATTTGGCTGTCTTGCCAACTATTTTACTTTTGTTTTTGGGTTTTCATATTGCATCAACTAAGGTGTGCATTATATATATCAGACTACTCAAACTCCTCACTACTAGACCAAACCTAGTGGCTTATCTTTGATCATTAATATTTTGGCTGACATATTAAGAAATAATATACTACTAGATATGTTAATGTTACCTTAGCACAAGACGTGCTAACATAACAGAAACATTACAAGATAAAAAGTCCATAAAAAATAGTACAAGCATAAAAGATTAACCACATTTAAGAGGATTTGTCCTCCAATGATAACAATCATAACGAAAACCAAAGCATTTTGAAGTGATCCACCACCAAGAGCTAATAATGACCCTCTCAAAAATATCATCTATGGATATAACCTTTTACCGAAATAAACAACTATTTCTTCTTTCCATATCGACCAAGAGCATGCCAACCAAATAATAATGAAGATGCCCTTCTCAAACTTGATATTATTAACTAGACCACAAAATTGTCGACCATGAACAACGGGTGAATTTGATAATGCGCTACGAACATCCAACCAAACTAGAATACAACCCCCAAACTTTACTAAAAACAAGGCATTCAAAAAGTATGTGATTCAAGCTTTCAGCACAAGAACAACCCTTTTTGCCATTAATTTACTTTTTACAAGTAAAATTTATTTAATTTATACTTTTGATTTATTTCTTTTTTTACTCAACGGATACTTTTTTTAAATGAATTGAAGTTTCGGGACAAATATTTTTTAAAGAATAAAAACTAATGACATAGATATTACTCCTCTATCTCATGTAGAATCAAGCAAGATGGCTCTAGAGAAGTCAGGAGGGAGCATTTACCATGGATCAACAACCAACTGCTTCAAAATATAAGGAAATATCAATAAGGATAATTTAGTAAATTTAATTTGTATTTTACATAAAATTCTTATAATTGTAACCACTTGCCATACTCATTTTAAATTTTGGTTCAAACTCTAATCTACCCTGCTCCAAATGCAGCTAAAATCTCAAACAATGATGTTAAAATCGCGATTTAAAACGTAAAAAACCATAGATTTAACGTTTTTAGATCAGTATTTTGAGTTAAATCGCTGGTAGAATTGTTTTTGGATATAATCGTTTTTGGGTTAAATTGTAGTCTAAAAAGATTTTCAATGATTTAAATTGCTCTAAAATCGCTGAATCATATAAAATCGTTTGTTTTTACCCTTTGAGACGATTTTACCTTCTTTTTATTGCGAGTTTTAAAAAGCCCCATTTTATATCGGGAGAAGATCAAATTTGATGAAGTTGAAGATGAAGACATTGATGATGATGTTGAAGGATTGAACATTTTATCATGTTGACGATGAAAACAATTGTTTTTTTGAACTTGAAAAACTTATGAAATTTGAACCTCTCTTGTTTTTTGGATAATTTTCTGGATGTTACTTCGATGATTTGGTTTGTAATTTATGTGGTTTGATCCAAGTTTATAAATATTACATTTTATTATGGTGATTTAGTATATTTTTAATTTTAAATTAAGTTGAAATTTTAAACTATTGATGCATTTATAATATTATATAAGTATATATATTATTGATCCCGCAACTGTGATCGGAGGAAGTTGGAACCACTTGATGTCAAAAGTGACTCCGAACTAGATTAGGCAGATTAAGCAGTCTAATTCCTACGCACTACTTGTACACATTTTTAGGTAATCTGTTGCACACACCACTTATAGTTACTTTATTCCATACAAAACTAATTTTACACAATGTTGAAATTGATGTTTTTAATCTAATTATTATTGGGCACATATACACAAAATACCGAAAATACATACATAGATATATACATACATATACTGACATATAGTGAATACAAATGGTGATATATACAGAAGTGTAGAAAGTACATAATTGCAATAAATAACTTTTAATTTGTCTGAAGAATTCTTCCATGGTTCTCCGCTCCTTGACCAACTGCAAAATGTGGAATGATCACATAAATCAGATACATCAGTTATTCAATTGACCTGAAAAAAAAATCTTTGTTTATATATAAAACCAGAAAGAGTATAGTTTAAGTACATTGTTTAAGAAAAATGTGCTTATAATTAATTTACCTTCATGAGTAGTAGTGTTGCTTATTTGTGAAGAATTAGCACGTGTTGTAGGACTTTTTACAAAATATTTTTGTTGTGGTTGTTCATCATTTCTTAGCAAAGAATTTACAGCTCCTTTCACCTTCTCAATCACACTAATACCATTAGAACTTCTCCTAGGACTCATTAATGATTGAGAATTATTTGGACTTTTTGGACTAGTAGCAAACTTCACATGACTCAATGGCGAAGATGAGGACGGTGAAGAATTATTTCGCATCATTGATGAACTCAAAGGAGCAACAGGAGTAATTATAGAAGTAACATGAGGTTTTGAGGAAGCAGAATGAGTTAATGCCTTTGCTGTTTTATCAACAATGGTTGGTGTGAGTTTTTCATGAGTCATTGTTGTGTCTTGATTTGGGCTATTAGTAGTTGTTGATGATGTTGCAAGTTGAGGAGTTATTGTTGTTGAGGATTTGACAGGACTAAGTGCATTTTGTTTATCTTGTTGTTCTCCTGGTTTCGTCGTCTTCAAAACGCGCTTCTCAGAGATTACTGGATTTGCTCTTGGATGTTGTCTTGCATTTTCTTTGTATTCTTCAGGGGCTAGCTCTGATTCATAGACTGAAATAATAATAATGGAATAAGAAAGGTTAGAATGAATAATTAAAGAAAAAAATCTTTGCAAAAATGAATCACCTAGGACTAATTAAGGTTTTAAATCACGGCCGAAATATCATGACCGTTAAGAGTTTCATATTGGTTGAAAGATGATTTGAAAAATGTTTATAAGTGGAGACTCTTAACAATGACTGATGCGATCATGGTTGCAGCCACGATTGTGGTCCATTTTTAAAATAATGTTAGTATAAGAATTTAGTAATTATGTTTATTAATTACTTGGAGCTCCAAGGTATTCGGCATCTTCTTCTTCTCCTTCTTCATCTTCTAAACTAACACCCCAAGACGGAGTGAAATTATCTTCGTCCTGGCGTCTCCTACTGAGGCTGTTGCGTGATACTAATTTCTTGGCTCTCTCCTTCACTTTGCTGAGAACCGATTTTCTCTGATATAGGCCTTGATCTTCTTCAGGGTCATGGTGCTTCACCTTCTCGAAGTACGAAGACGAAGGGGAAGAAGGGGAGGTGGAGTAGGTTGGTGACATCCTTGAGGATTCCCCTCCTGCACATGAAAACAGAATATACATGAATATGATATTTCGAACATAATTAATAATAGCCTTTGATTTGTTGATAGATTGTTTACTTGTTTGACAAGGTATACAACATTTTTGTTAGCAACTAGTACAAGTGTACAACATAATTAAGCTATAGCTAAGATTATGATTAATAATTGTTTAAGATTAAAAAAGGATTAATTAATTACCTCGGAGGAATTGTTCCATGGTAGCAATGCTAGGACTTCTTGTTGTAGTATCAACATGTTTGCAAGCACGTTCTGTCTGAGGCATTTTTCTCAAAAAGTTCCCTGAATATTGCAATGTGATTAACCTTTTAAAGTAACCTTGTTTTTATATTTTGATTAATTTCTATGGTTAATAAAAAAAGGGTAAAAATGTAACACAAAATGAACCGTGGTGGAGCAATTGCTTTTAAAGAAGGTTTACATTTGTGGACACATTTTTTGCACGTTGGAGAATCACAAATTTTCTAGCTACTAAACCAAATAAGTACTTTACCTTAAATAGTAATTTGACCAAGCCATGATAACAAATTGAATCTTTATTTTCAATAAAGGGAAAATAAATTGAAAATTGAAACACTTAGATTCTTAATATATGGTACGAAGAGGACAGAAAACTAAGAAACTATGTATATCCAAATATTTTTAGGTATAGAAGTCTCAAATTTGTCATAAAAAAGAAGTTTATAGAGCTCACGGAGTTTACATCCTTGTATAATTAAAAGAGTTTAGTGACAAATTAAAGTTAGTCATTTGGTCGGTACATTGATTTTCCTCCCTCTAATTGTATGATGAAATTGGACTTGTTAGTCTCAGGCTAAAAGGTTGCAAATGTGTTGCACCAACGTGGGGACCGATCCACTAAACTTGCAATTATCTAAAATCATGTTAATCAAAATTTTAGAATCACTTTTCACAATGAGTTGAGGAATACGCTTTCGCCAAGTCATATCTAAACCAAGATGCATGCTCCATAGTTCAACATGAAGTTCATCACACACTCCAATCTTCAAAATATAGTCTTTTTTAAAGTTGCGAAAGAGGACTCCACATCCTCTCTTTTTTCTTAATGGCGAGGACTCCACCTTCTTTGTGAGCATCATCACAGTTGAGTCTTATCCAACCTTCAAGGGTTTATTTCAATCTATGCAGATTGTCTCCTTTATGTGAAGATTTCTATCACATGTTTTGGATCACCAACACAAGGTTATTTTGAATCCTTTTTAAAATAAAGATGCAATATTCTATAAAAAAAATGGATATCACAAGTACTAAAGTTTAAGTGTATAAATACTCAAATGATGTATCTATTACTAATATATTAAAATCGATTACTACCAAATTTATTAATTTATCCTTATTATTTTTAATTACGTCGCAAGTTGATATATTTAGGAATAAGGGCTAAACTTAAAGTTGGTAATTTTGAAAGAAAAAAAAATACAAAATAAATAGCATCCTAGCCCTAGACCTGATACATTTGAACCCCAAACCCAACACCATATTTATTTATTTATTTATTTATTTATTTATTTATTCATTATTATAAATTTCTAGCAACTAAAGATCAAAGGAGTTAAGGTTCCCTCCATTTATTTTCTCTCCATTTATTCTCCATTTAGAGAGAGATAGACACATGAAAAAATTAGTGGGATCCACAAATTAGTGGGACCCACTTTTAATGGGTCCCATTAATTCTTAATGTGTCTATCTCTCTCCAAATGAAGAATAAATGGAGGGATAATAAATGGAGAGAACCTAAACTCAGATCAAAGAGTCTAAATAATGAAAACAAAAACAAAGCATTTGATTTCGGGAAGCAAAAACCCATCATAAACCCTCTTTTCTCTGTCTCTTTCTTTCTTTCTCTTTTCACTTTTGTTCTATCCGTCGCAACCGTCGCAAACAATGATTTCTTCCCTTGTTGTTCCCTCCCCCAAAATCGGCGTTGGGCTTTCCTCCAATCGTAACAAAAACAACAACAAACCCCCTCTCCCCAAAACTAACTCTTGTTCACAACCCTTTAGCATAACCCTCCCGGGGAACCAAAATCGCCGTCGCCGTGTCTTAAAAACCCTCTCCACCACCCTCACCGTTACCTCCGCAACTTCCATCGCTCACCACATTATTCGCAACGGAAACAACGGCGGCTTTGGTGGTGGAAGTAATGGTGGCGGTGGTGGTGGTGGTGGAGGATGGTGGTTTGGTGCTGGTGGTGGTGAACATTTCGGTGGTGGTGGAGGATGGTGGTGGCGGTGGTTTTTTACTCCGGCAGCAGCAATTGCTGATGAAAATCAATCTGATGAGTTTGATTCTCATGGTATGCCTGTAAATATTGCGATTCAATTGAACAAACTTAGTGGATTTAAAAAGTATAAGGTTTCTGATATTATATTCTTTGATCGGAATCGGAAAACAAATGTTGGTTCCGAATCCGATGATTCCTTTACCGAGATGATTACTATTGTTCCTGGAGGAGTGTACACTAAAGCTCAACTTCAGAAAGAATTGGAGACTTTGGCATCAAGTGGAATGTTTGAGAAGGTTGATTTTGAAGGAAAAACTAATGCAGATGGAACAATAGGAATCAAGGTTTTGTTTAGTGAGAGTACTTGGGAAATTCCTGAAAAATTTCGTTGTTTAAATGTCGGTACAATGCCGCAGACAAAGCCGGTTGAATTGGATCCTGATATGACTGAAAGGGAGAGGATGAAATACTTTTTGAGTCAAGAGAGGGAATACAAAAGGAGGATGGATAAGGCGAAGCCGTGTATTTTGCCTAAGACGGTACATATGGAGGTTATGGATATGTTGAGGAAAGAGAAGACTTTGAGTGCTAGGTTGTTGCAGAAGATAAGGGATAGAGTTCAGAAGTGGTATCATGATGAAGGGTATGTTTGTGCTCAAGTGGTTAATTTTGGAAATCTTAACACTAAAGAGGTTTGTTGTGAGGTTATTGAAGGAGATATTAGTAAATTGTCTGTTCAGTTTCTCGATAAGCTCGGCAATGTCGTTGAAGGCAATACTCAAGCCTCTGTCATACATAGACAGCTTCCCAAAGAGGTATAATACAATATACATTGCATAGTGATTTTATTTTTTATGGTAAAACTGCTCATTGGTTTTAGTTACTCACTTGATTCATGTTTGTATTGGATTAACAGCTGTTTCCGGGTAACACCTTTAACATTGAAGCAGGGAAGCAAGCTTTAAGAAACATACATTCCCTTAATTTGTTTTCAAATATTGAGGTTAATCCACGGCCTGATGAGAGTAGTGAGGGAGGCATAAATGTTGAAATTAAGGTAAAAGAGGCGGATCAGAAGACAGCTGAAGTCAATACTGAATGGAGTATTGTTCCTGGACGAGGAGGCTATCCCACTCTGGTATTTCCATAAAATTAAATATCAATTTTCTTCAACAACTGATGGGTCTTTTCTGCTCAATTAATCTGATTGTTTGCTGTTCAATTTTTGTTCAGGCCTCACTTCAACCCGGTGGAACTATTAGTTTTGAGCATCGAAATCTTCAAGGACTGAATAGAGCTGTTAGTGGTTCTATAACAACCAGCAACTTCCTCGACCCTCAGGTACTCTTGAGCTAGTCTGCTGAGTTTCGTCATTTTATTCTGCAAATAGTTGTGTTTCGTCAATATTGGTATCTGAAAATGTCCATCATGTTTTCTCCTAGGATGATCTTGCATTTAAGCTAGAGTACGCACATCCATATTTGGATGGTGTAGATAATCCACGGGACCGTACTCTCCGTGTAAGCTGTTTCAATAGCCGAAAGCTAAGTCCGGTATTCACTGGAGGGCCTGGGCTGGATGAAGTGCCACCAATATGGGTTGATCGTGGTGGTGTCAAAGCTAATATAACAGAGGCAAGTTACTTGTTCTTTATTGTTATGTGAACTCATAAACCTTGGAGTGCCTATTTAGGCTAATGTGGTGATTTTTATCTTAATTTTTATGGTTTGTGTGCCGAGCAGAATTTCACGCCACAGAGTAAATTCACTTATGGACTTGTAATGGAAGAGATAAGAACTCGTGATGAAAATAGTCAAATCTGTGGAAATGGTCAAAGAGTATTACCTAATGGTGGAATTAGTGCAGATGGACCTCCTACCACCCTCAGTGGTACTGGCGTTGACCGCATGGCATTTTTACAGGCAAATATCACTCGTGATAACACACGTTTTGTGAATGGTGCTATAGTTGGAGAGAGAAATATGTTCCAGGTGACTTATCTAATCCTAGCACTAAATGTCTTTAAAGTTGCTCAGGTGGATGCTTTATACCTTTTTATTATTCTTGTGGGTTTTGGTAATAGTTACCAAAAAAAGAACCATTTCTGAATATTCTTTCAGCTTTTTGTTTTGCTAAAAATTCAAATCTTGACTTGGGTGGGGAAATAAGATGTTCTGAAGAAGACAAAGTGGTGTAAGGGCAGAGGCTGTTATCTCTGTACAGATGCTTTTTATATGTTTTGAACCCGAGTGATGCTTTTCTATTAGCTCTCTCTCGAGTAAAGTTTGCTAGTTGTACCCTTTTGGATCAATACCGAAGTTGGCATATAAAACATTAAAACTTATCTAACATGACAGAAGTAGCTAGAATATGCTATAAGGATATTACCTTACCGTGCAGTGACTTGTAGTCAATACTGTGCCGTAGTGTCTTAGTAGAATGGCCGGTGGCCGCTATCGAAAGTCTGTAGCAGAGCTGTAACGACTGCTATAGCAGCTGTTCGCACCACGACAACTGCTAAATGTTTCAGGGTCAAAATCCCGTGGTATCAGTTTTTATTTTATTTTTTGAATTTGAATTTTAATGTTTATTTACTGTAAGGCCTTCAGATGCTTTAACTTGTTTGTTTTATTGACTTTTTTTTGTTGTATTTCTATGTTTTATTATTTTATGAATATTTCATGAACTTTAAGTATTATTTTTATTTTCAGCATGTATATATTAATCTTTAATAAGCATATAAAATTCAGAATAGCGCCCTCCGGCTGTAGTGCTTTTTAGCTTGGCCTCTAGGCATTGTTGTCCTGTATTGATAATTATGGATCTTATATGAATTCAAGATGGTAATGGTAGTTTAGTGTATCTGATCTTTTTGAGGTTAACTTGTTAGAGGATCATAACTCGGCTAATGTTAGCATGATTCCATCTTTTGGATGTGGGAGCATTCTTTTTAACCAACAACCAAACCTTTTCCATTATATGACCCCGGCTGGGTAAACCAATACAGTTGAACTCTACCTACAACACATTTTCAGTTAACCCTTTTAATTCAAGGTCCAATTTGCAGTACCTTCGAGGACAAGATATTGATGTTTTTTTTATTTATTTTAACTCTTGAAGTATGCTATACCAATACTTTCTGATTACCGGTTCTACAATTGCAAACTGCAGGTAGATCAAGGCCTGGGCATAGGCACCCAGCTCCCATTCTTCAATCGCCACCAGCTAACTCTGACACGATTTATCCAATTGAAGTCTGTGGAGGAAGGAGCTGGTAAACCACCACCACCAGTGCTTGTCCTCCACGGTCGCTATGGCGGTTGTGTTGGTGATCTTCCAAGCTATGATGCGTTTACTATTGGAGGCCCTTATTCTGTTAGGGGTTACAACATGGGTGAGCTTGGTGCTGCTAGAAACATGGTGGAGGTAGGAATGACTAGACTCATTTTATGATTCTTCATCAAGATTTGATTTTAGTTAATTTTTATTATCTGTGTACTAATTTCTTTTTCTATCTACAGCTTGCAGCTGAGTTACGGATACCTGTTAAAGGCATGCAATTGTATGGGTTCGCGGAGCATGGCAACGATCTAGGGAGTTCAAAGGATGTTAAAGGAAATCCTACAGAAGTCTATAGGCGAATGGGTCAAGGTTCATCTTATGGGGTTGGTGCTAAGCTTGGTCAGGTGAGAGCAGAATATGCCATTGATCATAACTCAGGAACTGGTGCATTATTTTTCCGTTTCGGAGAGAGGTTTTAAGTTGTAAATTAGTCACAGTATATTGTTAAGAGGCTTTATTAAACTACATTTTTTGTTTAATTGGACGCAGTGCTAATATAGAGTAATAGACTCTATTTTTTATTAGATGCTTTTTATTTTTTGCGGCGCAGCGCCGGCTAGTGATCATTACAAAGTCCACAAGTACAAATATGAACTTTCATTGATAAATATAATTGTTCGATGTTTTTATTTTGACAGGATAATTGTCTGATGATTAAGGATTTGAATATTGATCATTTGTCTGCATAATATAAGTAAATTCTTATATCTCATGTTTTGGACTTTTGTCCTAAAACATGTTTGTCCAATGTTCGCATAAAAAGCTTTAGAGTTTCACTATATTTCCACATTTTCTTGGTTTCATGTCACCAAAAATACATCCCCGATTGAAGTTGTAGCCCGGTAGTGATTAGTATCTCTGTTAAGTCATTTTACACAGTCAACCCAAAACTAAAAATAATAAATAAATGACACAAGTGATTGTTCTCTTAATCCTTATAATGACATTGAATTGTTAATGTTAGGGATGCATTTAAAACTAAGTGAATAATGTTAGAAATGTATTTTAATAACAAATTCATACAAAAAGAAAAACTTGATTAACATTTTGCAATTCAAAAGATCAATTTAAAATATTGATATATAAAAGACTATATTGATACAATCCTATAATTTCAAGGACTAAATTACATATTTACTCCTCAATTTGGTGACTCAAGTTTGCAAGAGCCACCAAGAGATAAATAAATGAGAGGCAATAAAT
Organism: Trifolium pratense; assembly: GCF_020283565.1. Classification (NCBI taxonomy): domain Eukaryota; kingdom Viridiplantae; phylum Streptophyta; class Magnoliopsida; order Fabales; family Fabaceae; genus Trifolium; species Trifolium pratense. The sequence goes on along the minus strand of NC_060065.1, from coordinate 53,764,070 downwards.
TGGCATGTACTCTTCAACTAGCTATCATTTTGTTCTATAAGCCTAACTCCTTTTTTAACTGTGCTAGAGTGGCTTCTATTTCATCGAGGTTATCCTCAACGCTTGTGTTTCCCTTGCTAGCTTTGCCTTGAGTGCTGTTGCTTGATGTCTCTGTCTCGTATAAATTGGATCGATTTCCTCCCTGAGGATTGTCATTTTGATCAACAATATTGAGTTCTTTCTCAAGAAACTCCACAAATTCTTCTCCAATTTCCTGAAAGTTAAAATTCCAAAAATTGAGTCCACGTGTAAATTCTTGTTGCACACCAAGCATAGCGAAACATCATTTAATAACAGTTCAATGTGTATGTTTAGTGAATTTTTCTTTAGTAAACTCAGCATTTCTGTATCAATAAATAGGCACGCGACCACGTCAGAACTCAACTCCAGCACAAACAAAGAAAATTGTTAGCGAGGAGTCTCTCACCGACAATTCCTCCCATAGGCTCTTTGGCTTTCCTTGTGAAGCTGCACTGGCTTCCCAATTCCTGAATTCTTCTTGAAGATCCTTAAAGAAGTCTCCTGAAATAACAAAATCATCAAATTTCAAACGCCACATGAAATGAAATATAAAATTAAGTTGCAACTTGTAACACTAGAGACATCCCTTTCCCCCAGTTGAATGATTTATAGAAGACACAATCATTGTCCAGTAAAATTTGTAATGCAGTGAAGCCTAAACTTATGGCTGGCTTGATCACCAGAGAGTATATAACTACCTATTGTTATTTGAGCATCTCTCAAAAAATTACCTGCAGCAGTAAGATGATGTTGACATAAGAAAGAATTTTTTTTTTTTCAAAAAAACGTTGCTAACTTGATGAATGACAACAGGACAGGAGGAAGCATAAGAAGAATTGAAAATGTAATCTTTAACAGCCGCGTATGCAATAACAAAATTGAAAATGTATTCAAAATTAAAGTTTGTAGATGGATCTCCAAACAAGACTGCAAATGAATATAAATTTGTACCTAATCCATAAAATTCTTCTTCAGCTTGTGGATTCCGACTTTGGCTTCTTTGAGATGAATTATAACCACGACTTCCAGAATCATATTTTTTGCGAGAACTAGAATTTAACAATGTATTGTATGCATGTTTTATCCTCATAAATTTCTCCTGAGCCTTATCCTGCGAGAATACACTTTAAAATGCATAAATAAGCACCAAGAATTTGTATCTTGAGTTAACTATTGATACATTTATTGGAAATATAGTTAAAATCAAGGAATTGTCAGATACAATACTCAAGAACTTTCTTAGTATTTTCATATATGACATTCATAATCCACAATTTTTTCCAACTGATGAGAACATAAAATAAATTGAAGAACGAAAGTGATTTTCTAACAAGGATACTAGCCGTTTGGATTAGCTTATTTTTGAGCTTATGCAAACAGCTTATGCAATATAAATTAGGTTTTATGCTATTTTATAAGTTCACACTAGTGAGAATTGTATTTTTATAAGCTATTTTATCATAAACTACCTTGACAAACTTATAATAATACAGAAAAATCGCATAAGCTCAAAAATAAGCTAATCCAAACGGGCGCTAAGACTTAAAAGTCACATTAAAGATGGTTCTAGAGCAGTAAATGGCCATTTATGAAAACTTTGGCAAAACTAAAACTTTCTGACAGCAATAGAGCCATGAAAACAAATTACTCAGACCTGGTGCGAAAGAGGGAAAAAATGCAGAACCCTCGGTAGAGAGCATACCGACATGCTTTAACTGTAAGCGTATCTTTTCCATTATAGATAACACCATGTTTGAGTTAAATTTTGTGCAAACCAGTAAAATTTCATGGGACAATTTAGCGACATCAATGAAAACCAATAAAGTTTGCAACCACTAAATATTTATTTTCAAACAAAAACTGGCTGCAGCATTGCAACCTTATCTAGCACGCCACAATGTTCCAACCTCATGTTGACTGCACCGCTTTTCTAAAGTATTGTCCATTTCGGATCCTGCTTAAGCCCTCACGGTTTTGTCCTCAAAAGTATTAGGTTGGGGATTGCAAGTGTTTACCAAGCATCCTTAGCCTCGATTCCCAAACAATGTTGCTGAGTATGGCTCATACGCATCAGGAAGAGGCTGGGGGTGGCCCAGGAGCTGAGCTAGTGGAGGTACGGTTCAGAGGCATTTATTGTGGTTATCTAGGCCGGACTATTATTGTTAAAAATACCACTTGTAACACTGAAACTCTAATAATTCATTCATATGATAGAAACATGTTGTAGCAAATTCTAAGGTCGGAGACGTAACCACCACTTGGGGAACTCCGCTATCAAACTTCTTATGTGTTCATTGTTTGCTTTAGTCGTTATTACTCTTTTGTTACTAGTTGTTCCAACAAATGTGGTACTTTTTGGTATATCAGAACAAAAACTAATACAATGCTTAAAAGCCCCAATTATAAACATATTTCACCCAAATCAAATCAAAAGTAAAGACTTAATCTTCAATAAGTTATATCTCTAACAGCACAAAACTCCAACAATCATGAAACTTAAATTTTCAAATCTATACAAAGAATTGCACAAGTAAGAACATAGCAATTACCTCTTTATTAACATCAGGATGATACTTAAGAGCGAGTTTCCTATAGGCTTTCTTGATTTCATTCACAGATGCAGAAGGAGACAAACCCAGAACTTCATAAGGAGATTCACCACGCTTTGCTCTTACAACAAACGTTATTCTATTGCCACCTCTTCTTTTGTTCTCATGATGATATATAAATCTTTTGTGACTGATTTTGCAACTGGGTATGGAAATTGAACAATTTGTTTGGTTTTGGAAGCATTGGAAACATGAAGATGGTTGAAGAAATCGGTGGTGAGTGGGTTGAAGAGAAAGTAACATGTTAGGTAGAAGGGTTAATCCATTCATGTTAATTAATTAAGAAATCTTTGTTCTTTTTTTATCATGTCTTGTCTTCCTCGTTCGCGTCTATGTTGTTGTTGTCGAGGTTGTTCTGGATTTTTGTCCGCCGTAACTAACCATATAAACTGCAAGGATAGATTTGGAATAAATATCTCAAGTAATTCGTTTATTTTTCTTTACACTTTCACAATTTTTGTTACCTATGAAGTTTTTACGCCCTGTAGCAAACCGCTGTCAAATAATGACGCAGTAATCAATCAGAGACGTTGATTTAATATCAGACGCTTTAGTTTAAAATACAGTTTTATAAATTAAAATAACATCAGTTGCCAATTAGAAATCAAACGGCTTAGACCAGTTATGGCACCCTGCTGTAAGTGTGAGAAATCATCCCACTAAAGGTCGACCTCCTAATTATTTGTTTGGGGAGTTTAAACTTCTTACCACTTAGATTAGTTTATACTTTATTGTTGGTATCTATGTGCTTATAATCTCTTTGAGAGTCATCACATAATGATTTTTTTTATAAAAAAAAATTGAATTTAACTCATATCTGCAAAACTTATTTATAAGATGACGATTGTCTTCACTTATAAATATATTTTCAAATCAACTTTCAATTATTGTAAGACTTTTAACACATACTCTCATGCCCGACACTATTAGATTTTGGTGCGTAAATATAAATAGGAGATGTTTGATAGTGAAAACGTGATAGTAGATGATCCATCAGATCTTGGAAGAGATTCTCGTACTATATTAGAATTTTAGGTTGAGTCTAACTCAACCTTATCCGCCTAAACTCATCCAATAATACACATTATAATGAGTAAATCATCAAATTGGTTCCTGATTTTATTGGGTGTTCTCAAATAGGTTCTCGACTTTATGAATATTTTAAAAAAGTTCATGACTCTATCATATTTTATTCATATTAGTCATTCTGAAAGTATACTATAGACTAAATTGATAGTAAATTGATAAAGTTTTTTTTTTTGAAGTAAGTTGATAAAGTTTTAGATCAAATTAATAGTAAATTATTAAAATATAATAACTTAATTGATAGTGATAGTAAGTGACAAAAATAGAATCTAATTTGACATATTAATAAAGTCAAGAGACATTTCCAAAAGGTTAAATGCATCCAAAGGTTTTAAGTTTTATATTTGTAATTTTCAGATCATTTAAGTATTCTATGTATTAAATAAGTCATTTAAGTTTCATGTTTATAACAGTTAAGTCTTTTTTGTTAATTTCCTCCAACACATGTCTTTTTCATCAAAATATTCACCATAAGTAGAAGTCAACGTTAACAACAGCCACAGTGCAACAATGTAATTGGAACATTAACAAGTTTTTATAATGGATGATAACTGAAATATTAACCGTGCAACAAATAAAAAATTTAAATACCTATTTATTACTTAAAAAAACTTATTCGAATGGTGGTATTAGCTTGAGATTTGAGAGTGTATTCATCCTTAAGATCTCAAGTTCGATTTTCTCATATATCAATTTGGGTCGACTAATTTATCTTATTCAAAAAAAAATTTAAAACCTCTTAATACATTTCGTCTTGATAGTTTAGTCACCCTATGACAATATAATGTTGGACCAAAACTCATCCAATAGGACCGAGACTCCAAGAGTATCCTCAACTCAATCTCAATCATATCCCTTTGGATGTTGGAGAAGAGAAGTTGTACAGTAAGCTTAGAACTTAATCATAGGATAGGAGAATCTAATCAACAAGGATAGAAAATCAACCCAACCCAACCAAAGCTATAGTTGGGCCACGTCATCACAGATAACACAAAAGTGATTGCTATGGCCACTGCTGCATTTGCATCATCTCCGCAGATTGCAACCTTCCTTTCAAAATCTTCTTCTTCTTTCCATTTCCACACACCCTTTTGCCCTCTTAGTCTTCCAACTACTCCATCTTTCTCTCCCATTATCACCACATCTACAAAATCATTACTTTTTCAAAGAAAATCCAAACTACTATGGCCAAATCCTGTTGCTGCTGCTGCTGCTGCAGCTGTTGAAGATGCTGCTGTTGATGCTACGGACCAATTGGTCTCAACCACCTCAGATGATGGAGTGTCTGTAGTTGTATCAGTTCTTTTCTTCGTTGCTTTTGTTGGCTTATCCGTTATCACTGTTGGGGTATATTCGTAATTTCATTCTCAGCTTTTCTATTTGTTTATTTATAAGTAACTTTTTTTTTTAATCAGCAAAAAAATATTATTAAGGCAACTGAATTAGTGGTTAAGTTAGCTCCTTAGTTTACTAATTGAGCTGCCAATTTCAGTTTTTCCCTTAACATGCATTTATTTAGTTAACTTAACATTGAGTTGTGTTATTTTGACTCACAAATTTAGACAACAATTTGGATGATTAATGCAATTGAAATATGTGATTAATTACGTTTAATAGATGGTTAATGAATATTGCAATGTAGTATTAGAGCTCATTAGTCTTTCATTGAAGGTAATTGGCCACAATTTTTAGGTGTATATTTGACCACAAATCACGATTAATAATTGATCAGATTCATTCATTATTCAATGAATCTGAAAAATTACTTTTTGTCTATATTTAGAACTGGATGGAGTAAATGTCAAGTATATTTGAAAATCGTGCTTAAATACGTATATTGGACGGCTAATGAATATGTTAATGAATTGAAACACTATGTCATATTCGTTAACTATTTACTTAACGTAATTAATCTCATATTTAAATTGTGTTAACTATCGAAATCGCTGTCAAATTTATGTAAAAGTATCATTTTTACTTAGCATTGGTATATTATGGGAGGATTTTGTTTGTTTGTGTTGTAGGTTATCTATTTAGCAGTAACAGATTTCTTGACAAAGAGAGAGAAGGAAAAATTTGAGAAAGAAGAAGCAGCTAAGAACAAAAACAAGAAGAAGACGACGAAGAAAGAGAAGAATAAATTGAAATTTGTAAGGGCAGGACGGAAAGCAGCTGATCGAAAGAATATTCAAGATAGAGATGATGATTGATTAGGTCTTCCTATGCATTCTTCCATTGAAAAGAGATTTATTTTCCCCTATGGTTTAGCAAATTTTGTAATCATCAGAAATGTTTGAACAAAGGGAAGCTAGGGAATTGGTGTGGATGAATACATACAAGAAATTTTCTGGATTTTTTCATTAATATTTGAATTTTATTTGATGAATAATGATTCATGCATGAAAGATATGAATTCAACAAATCCTAATGCAGGAACATTATCAACATATGCTCAGAAGCTTTAATAACTGTGAAGCATACAAGTGCGCCAAAACTTATATAGTCATTTTATAGAATACATTTAAACTTATCCTAAAATAGAGGCGTAGTCTAATCATGTTGAGAATTGATCAAAGAAAGTTTTTCTCAATGCTTGTATCATCAATTCTAAGTTATCTTGAAAGGAGCGGATTTTAGAGAAGGATTTGCAAAAGGACCTTCGACTAATCCTTTTGCTATTAGCTTATAAGCTGCTTCGGTCATGTGGTTTTCATCCCAATTTATTAGTTTAGAAGGTTCAGCGCAAACGGTTGTACCGGTTCACTACAAAATTTCTCATCAACATGGTATGGACCACTTCCTCCACAACATGCTTTCATAATCTCGACCTTATCAGAAGCAAAGCCTGCATCATTAATGTAAATAAAATAGATTGGCTTCTTAAAAAATGGATCAATCACTAAAAGTGTTGTTGGCATTCCTTAATGTATGGACCATTTGGTCTTTTGTACACTAATCCCTCTTATTTTTATACTTTATGACGGGTTAAATCTGTTCTTCATCTCGTTGTTTACATAATGAGATGGCAATAATAGAGCAACAAAAGGCTGATGAACAAATGATGCATTTGGCCGAAGAACACAAGGCACAAATTTCATTTTCCTTTTATCTAAAGTATTTGATTCAGTTACTTGCCTACACTTAAGTTTTGAGGACTCTTTTGGTTTGAATGTTGCAGAAAGAAAAGGAGAAACTTCACATGAAAATTCATGACCTGGAGAGAGAACTTGATGCAAAACATGGATTGGAATTGGAAATTGAACAGCTGAGAGGAGCTCTCCAAGTAATGAACCACACTGGAGAGACTGATCTGGAAGAGAAGGAAAAACTGGAGGCAATCAAAATGCATCTGCAAGAAAAGGAAGAGGAATTGGAAATCGTGGAAGATCTTAAACAAATGCTGGTTATTTGGGTGCGCAAAATTAATGACGAGTTGCAAGATGCCCGCAAAAAGTTAATAAGTGTATGTGTCTTTCTCAAAATATAAATCTAAATATTATGATGTTACTATATCTTTTTGCCATCAACTCATCCAATGGTCTGAAAATCAACTTTACTCAAGTAACTCTTTTTTTTTGTTCACAGTGGATTTGCTGCTGCCCAGAGGCTCGAGCCACAATTTCAGTGAAAAGGATAGGCGAACTTCCTGTTAAGCCGTTTTTGGAAGCAGCTAAGAGAAAGTTTTCTGATGATGTGCATGTGAAAGCAATGGAGTGGTGCTCACAGTGGAATGAACATATTAGGGATCGCAACTTGCTTCCTTTCAAAATTGTAATCGGCAAAGAAGGGAACTCCAACTTCACGTTAAAGTTAACATTTCTCTCAATTTAGAGGCTGATTCTACTACTCGAACGTGTGACCGTAACTGCAACTGTTGTACTAAGACACTTCTTTTGAAATATGTATCCACTATAAATATTATGCATCGTTTCTTAATGATCACAGCGTGTTTCTTCCTATGATGTGAACTGCATGGACCATGATCTAATATATGTTAGTTATATCTCGTAGGAAATTTTAGACGAAGAAGATGAAAAGATGAGAAGTTTGAAGGATGAGTTTGGAGATGAGGTGCATGATGCAGTAGCTACAGCTCTAAAGGAGACAAATGAGTACAATCCTAGTGGTAGGTACTCAATACCGGAACTCGGGAATCATAAAGAAGGAAGGAAGGCTTCATTGAAGGAGGGTGTTTCCGATTTAATAAAGCAATGGAAGCGATCAAGATCAAATCAGCGAAGGAGAATTTGAGGCTTTATTTTGGCGGTAAGAACTTCGAATGTTGGTGGTGATACTTCGTATAATTTTATATATAATGCTAATATCATATATACTTTTTTAGCAGATAATGTGAGTATGAATTTTAGCTACTACTAGTTTTTTTAACAATGTTTTCAATTGTCTAAAGTACTTGAGAGATTTAATTTTCTAAATTCTTTTACTATAATTATCTTAAATATTATTTGCATGATTTTAGACTTGAAAGATTTATGAGTACCTAGAGTCTCTTGTCCTTGTCCACCCACATTGGTTGTTGATCTTTTTCATTAGGATGTTTAATAAGAATCTGATATATCATCTCTCGATCAATAGGAAGGAATGTTCTATCAGTTTCAACAAATTTTTTATATTTTTTGGTTTACAGTTTCAACAAATTTTTTCTGCATTTTCGGTGGGCGTCCATACAGAGCAAAAAAACTCTGGCTTTAAATGGGCCTCCCGCAAGTGGGCTGTGGGATTGGTCTCCTTGGATTAGTCGGTCATAGGGCCGGATACGAAGTTTTAAAAAAAAAAACAATTTTTGTCTGCATCAATAGGAAGGATGTTTAATTATTTTCTATTTAAGTTAAATCACCTAATCAGTCAAAGCAAAACTATCAAATTCAATGAATAAACTTTAAAACTATTTTCTATTTAAGTTAAATCACTTAATCAGTCAAAGCAAAGATATCAAATTCAATGAATAAAATTTAAAATTATTTTCTATTTAAGTTAAATCACTTAATCAGTCAAAGCAAAAGATAAAATTTGAAATTTCAGTTTCTAGAACATTCTTTTAGGGTTTTCTTTTCATCTTCTTATTCATTCACACCGTTTTCTCCTCTGCTTTTCACCATCAACATTGCTCACAAATCGAATTCTTCAAGCACAAGGTAACAGTACTATCATTTATTTCTACTGTTTCATTGATTATTGTGTATTTATACTCTAAATCTGCTTCATAATTGCATTTTTTCTTTTAAGAATTGCTTTGATTCAGCTTAATAATCATCTAGAGTTCATTTTATGATTTTCAATTTAGTCATCAGATCACTCTAGGTAGCTATTTGTTGTGTTGCTTGCTACTTGTTTAGAGTTGATTTTATGATTTTCATTTTAGTCATCACTAATTCACTATATGAAGCTAGCAATTTATTTGGAGTTGATTTTATGATTTTCATGTTACTCATTGTATGTAACTATTTTTTTGGTGTTGATTTTATGATTTTCATGTTAATCATCACTGTATGTAGTAGCTATTTGTTCTGTTTCTACTTCTTTAGAGTTGATTTTATGATTTTCATGTTTGTCATCGCTGTATATAGCTAGTTGTTGTTTGCTATTTCTTTGAAGTTGATTTTATGATTTTCATTTTATGCTTCACTGTGTGTAGCTATTTCACTTCATTTTCACCTCTGCTTTTCACCATCAACATTGCTCACAAATCGCATTCTTCAAGCACAAGGTAACAGTACTATCATTTATTTCTACTGTTTCATTGATTATTGTGTATTTATACTCTAAATCTGCTTCATAATTGCGTTTTTCCTTTTAAGCATTGCTTTGATTCAGCTTAATAATCATCTATTTCTACTGTTTCATTGATTATCGTGCATTTATACTTTAAATCTGCTTCATAATTGCGTTTTTCCTTTTAAGCATTGCTTTGATTCAGCTTAATAATCATCTAGAGTTGATTTTAAGATTTTCATTTTAGTCATCAGATCACAGCATGTAGTTGTTTGTTGTATTGCTACTTCTTTAGAGTTGATTTTATGATTTTCATGTTACTCATTGTATGTGTTGATTTTATGATTTTTCATGTTAGTCATCACTATATATATGTAGTAGCTATTTGTTCTATTGCTACTTTTTAGAGTTGATTTTATGATTTTCATGTTAGTTATCACTATATGAAGCTAGCAATTTATTTGGAATTGATTTTATGATTTTCATGTTAGTCATCAATGTATGTAGTAGCTATTTGTTCCGTTCCTACTTCTTTAGAATTTATTTTATGATTTTCATGTTAGTCATCACTGTATGAAGCTAATAATTTCTTTAGAGTCGATTTTATGATTTTCATGTTTGTCATCACTGTATATAGTTATTTGTTATGTGTGATGCTATTTCTTTGAAGTTGATTTTATGATTTTCATTTTCAGATGGATCGAAAATCAGAACATATTTATGAGTCTGATTTTGACTACTACCAAGATAGATATTACAGTGACTTGAAAGATGGTTACTGTAGGTTGAAAATCTCAGGTTCAACATATAGGTGTCCATTCTGTGACAACAAGGATTATTACTCTTTGAGTGAGCTTCAGAGACATGCTTCCAGAATTATGGATGACTCGCGCGAGACGGTTAAGGAAAGTGCCAAACATTCTGCACTTAAAATGTACATTGGTAAAGAAGAGCCACCTACTGTTAAAACCAGTAGAGAAAAGTTACCTGCTTTGAGTATTGCTGAGAACCAGTCACCGAATGAGATTGTTGCTGGTGATGAATTGTTTGTCTGGCCATGGATGGTAATTCTGGCAAACAATGTTACCACATTTGACCCGAAGAGCGGAAAATATGTTGGAAAGAATCGTGAGAAAATTAAGGAGGAGCTGATCATGAAAGGGTTTCAGCCGCTGAAAGTTACTGTGTTGTGGAACTTTTATGGACAAACACCCTTTGCTATTGTTGAATTTGGCAAAGAGTGGGATGCTTTCCACAATGCTGTGATGTTAGAAAGGAGCTTTCAAGCAGAGCATTGTGGTAAGAAGGATTATTTGAATTTAGACAAGCAGGATCGAGGAGATAGACTCTATGGGTGGATGGCACGTCATGACGACTATAATAATTATCGGGATACATTTGGCAAACACCTCCGGGCAAATGGGGATTTGAAAACTGTTTCTGGAAAAGAAGCTGAGGATAATAGGAAAGCAAAAAAGCTTGTCATTGGTTTGGCCAACACTTTGCTGATGAAAAACAAGGAATATGAACAGACAGCAAGCAAATTTCATGAGGCTAGTGAGACCCTAACAAAAGTAATGGTTCAAAAAGAGGAGATGCTTGAACTTTTTAATAAGGGTATGTTGATACTTATATTGAATTATTCTAATTAATATTGGTATTCTGTTAAACTGAATTTAGAAGTGTAGCATTCTGGTTCTTATTATTATTTACTATACTTTTAGTGTAGCTTACAGTCTGTTGCATTTTGGAATTATTTGTTGTAGTTGGTTGGTGTGAATTTTTAATATTTCATGGTATCTGACTCTGTTTCACATTTTTCCATTAGAAATAAGCAAGATGCGGCAGGATGAACGTGATTATCTGGAGAATGTGTCTAAGGATCATGAAAAAGCTAGGTTGGAACTGGAAGCTCGGAGGAATGTACTTATGTCCCGTGAAAAGGATCTGCAGAAGCGTCAAGCAGACAATCATAATGAGAGAGAAAAGCTATATCTTGAAAAGAAAAGAGTAATTTATTTTGGCTCTTTGAATTTATGGTAGCAATGCTCTAATAATTCTTTACTCTTGAACACACTTTTTCTGATAGGTCTAATTAAAATTTGAACACATTTCTTTGAAAGTTATCAATTTACAGGACAAGTATATTGGCTTCCTGTAAAATGGACCGATCACAAACAATATTGTTAGTTAGCATTGCTTAACGTATGGACCATTTGGTCGTGTCAAATTATGTACACCAATCCCTCTTAATTTTATACTTTTATGACGGATTAAAGTATTCTTCACCTTGTTGTTTACAGAATGAGATGGCAATAGCAGAGCAAAAAAAGGCTGATGAACAAATGATGCATTTGGCTGAAGAACACAAGGCACAAATTTCATTTTCCTTTTAACTATAATGTATTTTATTCAGTTACTTGCCTCCACTTAAGTTTTGAGGAGTCTTATGGTTTGAATGTTGCAGAAAGCAAAAGAGAAACTTCACAAGAAAATTCATGAGCTGGAGAGGGGACTTGATGCAAAACATGGATTGGAATTGGAAATTGAACAGCTGAGAGGAGCTCTCCAAGTAATGAATCACATTGGAGATACTGATCTGGAAGAGAAGAAAAAACTGGAGGCAATCAAAATGGATCTGAAAGAAAAGGAAGAGGAATTGAAAGACGTGGAAGATCTTCAACAAACACTGGTTGTTCAGGAGCGCAAAACTAATGACGAATTGCAAGATGCCCGCAAAACTTTAACAAGTGTATGTATCTTTCTCAACATATAAATCTAAATATGTTTAGCTAGTTTGTTGCTGTTGCTTTGCTGCCATGATTTCATTGTTTGTTTTGTTCAAGTAACTCTTTTTCTTTGTTCGCAGTGGATTGGCTGCCCAAATGCTCGAGCCATAATTTCAGTGAAAATGATGGGCAAACTTGATATTAAGCCATTTGAGGAAGCAGCTGAGAGAAAGTTATCTGACGATGTGAATATGAAAGCAGCAACTAAGACAAAACTTTCCTCTGAAGTGAAATTGAAAGCAATTGAGTGGTGCTCACAGTGGGAGGAATATCTTAAGGATCCAAGTTGGCATCCGTTCAAAATTGTAATTGACAAAGAAGGGAACTCCAAGGTACAATCACTTACAGAATTATGTTATGTTAAACTTAAAGTTAATCTGTTTTTCCTCTCAATTTAGAGACTGTTTCTACTACTCGTAAATTTAACTGTTCTATTAAGAAAAGAAACTCCTCTGGATATATTTATTTCCTAAAAATATTACGCGTCATTTCTTAGTGATTACAAAGCATGTTATGCTGGTAGTATTGTTAAGAGATCTATTTACCGAAAAATTGTCGGCTGCATAGTCGTTAGCACTTATTTGGCATGTTTCTTTCCCTGACGTGGACTGAAAGGACTATGATCTAATATATGTTAGATATTTCGTGCAGGAAATTTTAGATGAAGAAGATGAAAAACTGAAAAGTTTGAAAGAAGAGCTTGGAGATGAGGTCCATGATGCAGTAGCTACAGCTCTGAAGGAGATGAATGAGTACAATCCTAGTGGTAGGTACACAGTACCAGAACTCTGGAATTTTAGGGAAGGAAGGAAGGCTTCGTTGAAGGAGGGTGTTTGTCATTTAATGAAGCAATGGAAGCTATTGAAACCAACTACTAAACGAAAGAGAACTTGAGGCTTCATTTAATGAAGCAATGGAAGCTATGTTAAGACTTTTCATACAAGTTGAACTTTTAAAATTGTTGATTACTGGTATGATATCATTGCTAGAACTATTTTTGAGCAATTAGCCAGAACTATTATATTTACGTGTTATGGTTTGTGCCTAGAGAAGACTTTCTCTATATATTGATGTTCTATAGTTTATGGGCTCGTTTGGCCCAGCTTTTTTTAGAGTTTATGCAATTTTTATATATTATTATAAATTTGTCAAGGTAGTTTATAAGCTCTAAAAAAAGTTGGGTCAAACGAGCCCTATATACAGTTCAATTCTCGAAAGTACTTCAGATATTTACTTATCTCAAACTGTTTTGACAGGAATTATAGTAAATATTATTCTCATAATTTTAGGCATTAAATAGTGAAAGGAAAATGCTAGTTCTAGACATCTAGCAATAAAAAATTCTCCAAGATATCACGATAGAAAATTGTAACTGCAGCGGACCTTTGATATTTTTACTTATACTGTAGAGAGAACTAATCCTCATAATTGATTCGTGATGTTTTCGCGATAATAATTGTTGCTATTTATAAATAGCAACAATGATAATGAAAATATAGCAAGCTAGATTTTTTTCCCCAACAATAATAATTTCTCAAATACTGCAATTGATGGCCATACTTTGCGTTAGGTTAGATTTATGGGTAAATTGACAAATTTGCATAAAGTGAAAAAGATAGTTTAAGAATTAAATTGATAGTTTTATTCTAAAATAATCAAACGCCCCAACTTTAGGTTAAAATACAACTTAGTTACCTACAATACCAAACTGAGTGTGGTAGTAATTATTTTTCCCTATGGTTTAACAAATTGTGTAATCATCATAATGTTTTAACAAAGGGAAGCTAGAGAAATAGTGTGGATGAATACATATAAGAATTTTCTGGATTGTTCATTATTATTTGAATTTTATTTGATGAATCATTGATTCATGCATGAAATATATGAATTCAACAATACAATCACAAAATAACTGCAGGAACATTATCAACATATGCTCAGAAGCTTTAATAACTGTGAAGCATACAAGGGCGCCAAAACTTTTATACTCATTTTATAGAATACATTTAAACTTATATATTCATTTACACTTACTTGAAGTTACTCTTGACATTGCAACATATAGTTACTCTTTACCGATGTGAAATGCTCAAATACAACCAAATACATTCATTTGAAATAATAGGTAATACTTACTTTAATTACCAAGATGAAACTCAACATAATAAATTCAATATTTGATCCGACAATGATTAACGTACTTCTCTAAATCATTTATCGGATTTGGATCCATTTATTTTATTTTATTTTTTCTGATGATTTTCCATATCTGATTGTTAACTTCCTTTGCTACCGCAATTTGTAAATATTATGATCAAAAGAAACTGGGTTATGAACAAAAAATTGATTTCTATTCATAGCATATATCATCGATAATAAAAGGAAAGAAAGCAACCCTCTTGACCCTAATTTAACCCTATTTTGAAAACAATTTTCAACAAAAAATACTTCAACAAGATTCGAGCTCATATTCTTTAAGAAATAGTTGGTGAATTTGTCACTAAGCCACAATAATCAATTTGATATAAGTTAGTAACCAACATATAATCGATATGAAATTAATGCTTAATTTTGTTTAAATAGAAATCAACCTCACGTTTTTTTTATACAATACACGTTCATTTTTTTTCTATATAACTCCATTTTTTTTTTTTGTAATACGTTCATTTTTGTAATACTAATCCAATTTATTTTTTGTTTAAATATAAATCAATTTTTAAGGACATATATGCTATGAATGGTTATCGTATATGCTTTGTCTTTCCTCTATATATTTAAAGTTTATTTTTCACCAATTTGTGTTTTCATTGCTACTATGCCTGGTTAAAATATTAAAACTCAACTTGCGCTACGTTATTTAAAAAGTTTTTATCGTTTTATTTTCTCTTTTATACACTCTAACTATTCATTCTCGTCGCATAACTCAGTTTGCAGAGACATTGCATTATATATACATGGGGTTGGGGTTTGAACCTTGGTAATCTCATTTATCTACTTGATAAAAATATAATAATAATAATAATAATAATAATAATAATAATAATAATAATAATAATAATAATAATAATAATAATTAAATGTCTTTTTTTTTTTTAAAACTGCTAAATTTATTAATAAGAAAGTAATGATTCAACATAAGGCATGCTAGTATCACCATATAAGTTACAACCAAGGATAGACACAAACAACAGCAAAACAGAAACACATAAGGCTCAATTAACGCAGTAAGCAAAGCCTAGGTTCCACACGCCATTCGTATAGCAGACAAGGAACAACCTTTGATCGACTCAACCACCACTTCCAAGACGAAACCTTGATTCTTTCCACCAGTTTCGCGACAGTCACCCTCCCATCGTCGAACAGGACAGAGTTTCGGCATTTCCAAAGGTTCCAAACCACCGCGTTCCCAATCATAATCAACCCCTTTCTACAATTTTGACTACCTGACTCCATTAAACAGTGGAAAATGGAGAACAAATTATGTGGGAGACTAAACAGAACATCAAGCCAATCAAAAATCTCCATCCAAACAAGCTGCGCAATTTCACAGTAAAGAAACAAATGCAATTCTGTTTCCATCGCTTCTCCACATAACGTACATGACACATTCCCGTCAGAAGCCAGAATTTGCCTAGTCAAAAGATTAACCCTAGTCGGGACTCTATTATGGAGTAATTGTCAGACAAACCCGCTCACTTTTGACGGTGTCGGGCATTTCCAAATATGTGAGAAAACAGCAGCATATGTCGGCACTACCTCAAATTCATGCACTGATAAATTTGAGACAGTCGGTAAGTTGATTTTACCGTGAAAACCTGTCCTCCTTCCGGCACCCAGCCCCATCGGTCTTCTTCATCTAGAAGTTTCGCCGTATTAATTAGCTTCATCAACTCATTGAACAAACAGGTTTCCCATTCAAAAAATCTCTAACGCCATAACATCCTCCATCGCTCTATACTACTGTTTGGATTTCTAACATCTGCTACCAACGCATCTTTTTGAGTGGAAATAGAGAAAAGGCGAGGGAATCGATCGCATAACGGCCTATCTCCCACCCAAGTGTCCTTCCAGAAACTTGTACACATACCATTGCCCAATTTTTTAACCACACTTTGATCAAACCAATTATGGTTAAGATTCGATCCAATTGAACATATGTCTCTCCACCACAGGGATGCAAACCAAGGCTTGTACTCTTCTCCCAGCTCCGTCTTGCCCACCACACCCACAACATACTTACTCTTCAGAACCTCCTTCCACACTGCTTGTTCGTCATGAAGAAGCCTCAATCGCCATTTTGCCAATAAACTGATATTCACCATGCGAATGTCTCTCACACCAAGCCCACCCTTCTTCTTAGGAAGACAGACAATATCCCACTTAATCCAACTAATTTTCTTTCTTCCACTCCGACCACCCCAAAGAAACTCCCGTTGTATTCGACGAACCTGTTTCCACACTTGGACAGGAATTTTCAAAAATGAAAGGTAAAAGATAGGTATAGCATTAAGCACAAAATTTAGAAGGATAATACGCCCTCCAAGGCTCACATACTTATTGCCCCACAAACCTAATCTTTTTCGGAGAAATACAAGCAGTGGTTCCCAAGTTGCATCACACCCAGAATTGGCGCCAACCAGAAGGCCTAAATATTTGAACGGTAACACACCCACTGTACAGTTAAGAAACGTGGACGCCAACCTCATGAAATCATTTGCACCCCCATTAAACTGCTTTTTCAGAAATTAATTTTCAGACCTGACGACATCTCAAACCCCGAGAGAATTGCCTTTAAATGTCATATTATAGTTAGTAACATTAAAAAAAAATGGAGTTGTACACGTTTTGTTCATGTACCATGTATAATTGCCCATTAGTAAAGTAACTAGTTATTACACGGTTGCACGTAGAAAAGTCAATTAACAATAAAGTAGTGTTGGTGCAAACAAATATTTTCAAGGGGTTCATAAATGAAAAATACAATATAATTGGTGAGAATTTAAAAAGTTGAGGAGGAGCACTTGAACCCCCCGAGATGAATGTGGCTCCGCCACTAGTCTAAAGGATCGACAGGCCACACTCTCTCAGTTCGTATTCATATTGAAAATCAAAATCAAATTCATATTGAAAATCAGAATCAAACGAGCTTTTACCGCTTTATTTCACACTGGATTTTTGTTTCCATTGAGCTCATCTTAGAACACAAGTGTTATCTTTTAACAAATGTTCCGCCCTAGTCAAACTCCTCATCTGACAATGTCTTCCACCTGAATTAACCAACTGAAGTCGGAATAAGTAAAATGTTAAAAATATTGGTATTTCACTTTTGTTGTGGCCACTTATCCTACACTTGTCAAGTCATTTTACAAAGAAAGGGAGTTCCCCACCTTCGAGTCACAGAATAAGTAAAATAAAGTTAAAAATAGTGGTATTTTACTTTCGTTGTTTCTAGCTCTCATTTATCCTACACCTCTAAAGTTTATGTTGTTGCAAACTGCAGGTTGATCCAGGCTTGGACATTTGCAACCAATTCCCATTCTTCAATCGCCACCAAATAACTCTGACGTCATTTATCAAGTATAATACAATTATTACTATCCATGTAAGACTAATTTGATTAACAAAAAATATATTTAACTACACCTACCATAAGTTTGTCAAAAATAACTAAAACTAAGGTCACTTGAATCTCCATCACCATGTAATACCAACTTGAGGCTAAAAACACATCACACTGACAAGATAGTAGTGAAGGAAAATATAAGCTTGTAAAATTGGGGAATAAAGTGAATAAGCATACATGAAAGAAAAACCATGCTCTACATAAACAGCTCTCCACATAGCAACATTTTGTACAGTCGCATCGTCAACTTATAAACAACTACCTCGCCGTTTTATGAAAACTTTACATCCACCTTAAAAACCTTGCTTGTATTGTCATTTTTATCTTCCATAGCAGGGACATCAGAGGTGTAGTAGTATTACACATCTGAACCTCACCTCACTTAAATTCTATGTATAAACTACAGAATGTACAGTTCTCAATTACAAACCGATAATTTTTATTACCAATCGGCCACAACTATCCATCACAGACAGATAAATAGATAGATAGATAGATAAACATAACTCTTGATGCAGGAGAACAAAGGAGGGGATCACACTAGCCTCAGTTAGCTGTACAGACAACACTCTTTCTACGCCCACCCCTAAGCAGTATGAGGAGACTGAGCAGCAATTCTCCTCTCTGCAACAAATCAAGCGTTGAAATGTAATTAATACCTTCGCATACACAAGACATGATGCAGAAATATGGCAAAAATGCAGAAATATGGCAAAAAAGGTGATAATGAAAATAAGGTATAAGTACCTCCAGCAGCAACAAGTTTCTCTACACGAGCGACGATATGCTTTCCATAGGTGTACTTTTTCAATGCATTCAAATGAACTTTAATTCGAGAAAGAATGAGCTCACGCTGTTGGTCATCGCAAGTCTCCAGCACCTTTTGCACGACATAATTAGCAAACTGATCTTTCATCATTGCCTGCATATAAGAGCCCATTTTATCATTTGCAACACATGAACACCACTGTCAAAATTTTCAAGAATACTGAGATTTCGATGACTTGAGCATCACTCAATACTGCTACACTAAATAGGTGAAAACATGTCAAATATGATTCTATCACAATATTGTACTGTAGTTATTATAGGAAGTTCAAGAAACCTGAAGAGGCTCATTTTCATCAGTGGTGCCAAGCATCTCATTTACAAGCAATAGGCGTTCAGCAGGACCTCCAAAGGTCAAACACTTCTCCACAACATTAGATGCAAACTTCTGCTGGCTCATTTGAACTATATTTCCTGCTAATTCCTTGATAATTGTAGAACGCTCATGAGGTTTCCCATGCTCAAGCACATGCTGTTAGTTAGGAGGAGAAGACGAAAGAAAATAAGTGATCAGCTGACAAGTATAAATGACATGCTAAATTAGTGTGGAGAAGCAACTAGAAGTTTGGATTGCAAAATGACAAATTTGGATTGAGTATGAAGCAAAAAGGATGGTATGCTATGACAACAAGCAATAAATACTAAATAGAGAAATACTAACTATTAAGTAACAATTATGACCTCGAATACCTGACTTCCAAGACATTCTCAATAAACAAAGTATTAATCCACTCAAAAATTCTAAAAACTAGGGCAAATATCATAATAAAGGAGGCATTCATATGGTCAGAAAAATTGCAGTAAAGAAAACCAATAAACGGGGAATAATTTCAGAAAAAACATGATGTGATGCACTGCTGGGATTATACTCCACTAGAAGTTGAGAAAAACCACTTTATAACTCAGTAAGATAGATAGCTGCAATGGATGAACAAGCAAAACACAATGATCAAGTAAACAATACAAGACATTCTAATTATTAGGGTACCACTTTTAAATAAATAAGTGTGGCAATGCCCAAATGTAAGTAGTTGGAATGAATTATAAACCTGGACGACATAGTTGCCATACTGATCCTGGGCTAACATGCTAACAGCTCCTAAAATTTCATCCATAACTTTCTGTTGTGTGTTAGGGTCTTCGCAGTGCTCTAGTACTCTCTGCCATGTAAAACGTATTACATTACATTCAAGGACTTTGTGGTACATAAAAGGAGTAACAAAACACTGAATAGATGTTACCTGTATCACCCGGCAACCATATGGATGGGTTGATAGTGTCACAACTTGATCAAAAAAAGTTGAGATAATGAAGTCAATTGCATCTTCAGGTACGCATTCAATACACTTCTGAATAACATGGTTGCCATTCTGATCTCGTACACAGCGCATGATATTACCATCAAGCTCTTGAACCATTTTAATCTTCTGGTCCAGATCAACAACTTCTATGGCCTAAAGATGTATACAAATATAAAAAGGTTGCCACATTCAGAAAATTCTGGACTCGAAGCCACTAAAAAAAATCCATCACTGCACTTAAAATTGTCAATACCTTCTGGATGACTCGACAACCATACATTTGAAGGCTAAGAGTCAGAACATGGCCATAAAGCTTGTTGGCTAACTCTCTTCTCTGGGCTGCAAGTCCATGCTCAAAAAACTGCCAGTTGCAAATTGTCAATCTAACAAGATCCATATTTATGCACGTTCAATATAGATACGGATTATCACATGGTAATAATTACCTTCTGAACCACATAATTACCAAAGACATCAGTCATCAAAGCAAGAGCATGTGGTGTGATTTCCTGATAAACCATATTTTTTTCGTCAGTAGTTGCTGTTTCAAGCTTTTGTTGAATAAACCGGCTCCCATATTGATCAGCACTGACAATAAGAGAAATTCAATTAGTTTAATTTTTCAAAAGAATAAGGCAATAATACAAAGAACTAACCATCAGAACATCCACCAGGCTATAAAAAGATGTACCTGAATTCAACAACATGCCCAGAAATTTCAGCAAGTTCAAAACACTTCGTTTTATTGTTTTTAAACTCTTCCAACAGAGACGAAGCGAAGTTTTCATCTATATTTCCAGCATCTAGGTGCCATGGTGCCATGACCCCAGCTACATTCCTCATTCCAGAAGCAAAATGCATATTCAGGTCATTGTGCCTAATAGGACTGCCAGATCCAACTGGAGAACTGGATAAAGAGTTTGCCATTGGACTTCCTGGATAAGACAAGCCAACGCCATACGCAGGATTTCCATAATAACCATGATGGTTGGAACCACCAGATTTTCCAACCAAGGGAACATTGTATTGTGACTTCTGAGGTGAAAGTAGAGATCCAAGATAAGCTTTCTGAAGCTCAAGTAAATTCATGTAAGAGTTTCCCAAGTAATTCCTGTCCACAGATGGGTCGTTAAGTGCGGCAAGTTGTGCTGCAGCATACTCAGGTGTCCTCGTATACTGAGGATACATCGGATCAACATAAGGAGTCTGAAGAGCACCACCACCTGCAATTTGATT
Organism: Trifolium pratense; assembly: GCF_020283565.1. Lineage (NCBI taxonomy): Eukaryota > Viridiplantae > Streptophyta > Magnoliopsida > Fabales > Fabaceae > Trifolium > Trifolium pratense. The sequence goes on along the minus strand of NC_060065.1, from coordinate 53,742,808 downwards.
TCCCATTCTACTGAGTACATGCACATCAGATGGAGAAGCAACTCCAGAGGGCAAACCACCACCAAGGATTCTAGAGTCCATTCCAGGGGATGCCATGGCTGATGCTGCAGCAACATTTTCAAAAAGGGGTGGCAGATTACCAGTTCCAAGTTGGTTAGCCATGAAGGATGCCACCGCTGGATTTCCACCATATCCACCACTCGGGCCATAGTTATTAAATGGTGAGTTGGGACCATCTGAAGGCTGATATTGTGCAGGAAAACCACCTCCACCACCATAAGGGGAGCCAGGTGATCCCTTGAAATACGAGTTATTGGGAGAGACAGCGGACTTTTGCATCTCAGCATGCCTATCCAAGGTAGAATTTTTCATGTCTGAACCACTTCCACTTCTCTTACCTGAATCCGAGTGAGCAGTTTTCTGCAAGTGTCCTGATTCAGACTTCTTTAAATATGAATTCTGCTTGCCATGATCCTGACCACCTTGCATACCGAAAAGATATCTCTGATAATTATTAACATCTGACTCAACCTGTGATTGGAAATGGTTATCACCATCTAACCCATCATCTGCTGACAATTTCATGCCGGACATTGCAGCCATAATATCTGCAGACCCATTGATGCCAGATGAAACATCATTAAATGTATCGGGACTAGTAACACCTCTCTTCTCGGCAGCAGAAACTCTCCCACTACCAATCGGTGTGGGACAGGGACTAGGAGCCCTAGCAATATGTTGTGGATCGGGAGTAGTGCTTCGTGACAGGGAAGAACTCCCAAGTGCAGCAGCATAAGAATATGAGGCTTGCGGGCCAATATTTTGGGATGCAGATGACCCTTGAACATTTGATCCGGACCTTAAGCCATCAGTGGATGAGGAATCGTGGCGTAAATGAGCCAGCTCTGCTTCTGCAGAAGATGTAATATCAACATTTTCATCAAATGCATTACGACTGGCTGGACGAGAAGGAAAGCCAGTGACAGAAGTGTTACGTCCCATGTCATCCTGTGCAAATTAATGGTTAAGATGATTGGTAGAATAAAAAGGGCCCAGAAAGAGAGAGAGATACAAAATTTGAACATACATTTATCTATACATATATGGCACAGAAAGTTCACAGTTGATAATAGCAAGCAAATTAGATCTTCACAATTCATTACAAAGCTAGCTTGTTTCACTAAAAATCAAGGTTAACGAATTATCAAGCAAACATCCATCCAAAATTGAAGAGAAAATAAAGATTAAGCTGAACAGATTAGAGGCTGAAAGATATGAATTCGACAATACAATCACAGAAGAACAGCAGGACCATTATCATCATATGCTCAGAAGCTTTAATAAATGTGAAGCGTACAAGTGCGCCAAAACATATGATTCTTCAGAAGTGCAGAATATGAACCCCAAACAAAGCCAAATCAATTAAATTTCTAAGTTATTCAATTCTATTTGTTAGTGGTTTTCTAGGTCTCAAATTTTCCATGTGCAAAAAAGATTTTACAGTGGATGCAAAGATCAAACTGAAAACACAAAAGTTTATCAAGACAAAATCCAGGAATGCAAAAACTGAGAAAATCGAGCAACAAAATTACAAATGGTAATGAAAAAAGCAAGCCACCTGAAAAATTTCTGCAAGGCTCTTTTGTTTGCTCCCAAGACCTAGTCCTGGCAAACCGATGAGTCCATCACCACCCCACTCAGCAGAACCTCTAGCTTTTTCATCAACCACAACCTCACTCTCTCTTTTCCTATTGTTAAATCCCGGAGGCGTGGCAAACACTGATCTACCACCATTATCATCACCTCCATTGACTTTCCTCCTGTCACCAATTCCACCAACTACAGAAGCTCCACCTTTTAGTCTCTGTGTAAACCTCCAATCCTCCTTTGATAACAAAGGAGGTGGAAGTCTAGGATTCAAATTCACATTAGAGTAATAATATTGAAGATAAGCTGGATCAGACCTAAGCTCTTCCTCAGAACCAAAACCATTCCCAGAAAACTCCGAAATTGCAGCTGTGGCAGCCGTAGAGCCACCACCAAACAACCCTCCAACTGCACTCAATGAACCATCCACAGTTGGAGGAGCTGATCCACTCCTATACAAATTAAGCTCAGGTTCATGATCATCAACCTCATGTCGTCGTTGATCACGAAGCAACATCCCTATTTCCTTCTCAAATTCATCTCCATATGAACCCTCGTTACCACCAATCACTGGCCTCCTACCCAATTCAGACAACATTCTTTTTTTCTCTTCTCAAATTTTCATCAACTAAAATATGATCACTACCCTTAACCCAAAACAAAACCCTAAACCGTTAAACTACTTAAAAACGTAAACTTTCATCATCAAAACGCAAAAGCCCCATATTTACAACATCATCAAAAGCACTTACTTGTAACTACTGAAACTAAAATTAATTAAAAATAATAACGATATTCATAATTAACTAACCCCATGAACGCTACAAGCTAAAACAGACCCAACTTCAGAATCAATCATCAGAACAAACAAGATTGAGAATTTGAGAATTTCACTTTGAAATACATAATTACTGACACAAATTGATGATAAAAATTCAGTCTTGAAGAACAAAATTGAAGTGAAAAATCATCATCGGAAAGGAAGAGAAAGATGAAAAAGATGAAGATTGTTGCAGTGAGATGAAAATGAGAGTGTTGATGAAAGCAATAAATCCGGCGGCTATTGGTTCATACAAGAACCCTTAGGGTTTTGGTCTATTAAGAAGAAGAGGATTATATACAATGATGAGAGCAAAAGCAAACCAAAAAAATTAGTTTTTTTTATTCTTTTATAATTAAATTTTGCAAAGTTTCAATTTTTTTTCATTTTCAGTGAAAAATGTAAAAAATAAGAGTTGTAATTTAAAATAATAAGTCCTAAAGATCAGGGGTAATTGACCAAGTGATAACCGACTGATGTTATGGTGTTATATAGCCATGGCCAAGAGTGTGAGAGAAGAGTTTTTTTTTTCTTTATTTTTTTTAGAGAAGAATCTATAATTAATTGACACGTAGGGTTTAATAAATTTATGATTATGACACGTAGTGTTATTAGATTTGATGTTGGATTGAAAATAGGGCACAATAGAGTGTTACTACCTAGTACTAGTGTTAGCTTTTTTTTTTTTTTTCTGACATATAGTACTAGTGTTAGCTAAGACTAGTTAAATTTCTTCAACTGCCCTTTACTAGTAAGTTGCTTCTTATGGGATATTTTTTGGGGTAGGAGGGTTGTTTTTATTATTATTTCATTAGGTGATGTAAAAAATCATGGAGAAAGTTTCTCCCCTTGACTCACTATTTTACTATTTCTAGTAAAATTCATGTAATTTTTTTAAATTATACTCATGACTTAGTTTTTGGTTTATAATATTGACAATGAAGATTGAACCTAACACCTTATTACATACTACTCAAATTTTTCACTACTAGACTAAATTTAGTGGCTTTCATGGTTTAGTTTCACCAATAAAAAATGTTAGAAAAAATGTTTTAAAAAGAGTATTTCTAATACTTATTTTTGTCATCGCAAAAGTGAGAGGTAAGCTATTAGTTAATTACATTGTTTTACAAATTAATTATAGTTAGCAATTATTGAAGTACAAAAATTTGTACCAAAAAATTTACTTTGAAACAATGATTATGTTGCCAACTGACTCCAACTCCACGAAAATGTTGTCTTGTTGTCAAACACTAGCATCCAACAAAGCTTCCCAATCACCATACAACATCCTAGTTTCACATTACACTTCTAGTGTTTCTTATGCACTAAGTACAAGAAAATAAATTAAAAACAACAAATACTATAAACAACAATAAATCAAAAAAACAAAAAGGAGGAAAAACGCCTTCAAAGTCAAACAAAATCACCCAACCTTTTCTACTTTTGTTATGTGCCATGCGAAATTAGTTGAGTTGTCTTTTATTTATGGAAGAAATAAATATTGGAGTTGAGATCGGTGGAAAAAAATCTACCAACATTGAGGACAATATAGTACTCCTTGGGGGTTCAAGTGAGAGTGAAGTTATTAACTCTTCCAACATTTTGTTACGGTGATTAACTGAAACGGTTACTTACTTATATCACTCCAATTTTAAATATAAATAAAAAATTATTTTTAAATTTATTAAATAACTAATGTATTTAGTCTATAATATTGTTATTTTTTTTTTAACAAGCAAAAATAGAATATATTAATATCAACCAAACAATCTCTTTTAGTATAAACGTATCGAAAGAGACCACTAAAGTTCACAAAAGATCAACTGATGAATTAGAATACAACAATACCAAATTAGCCGATTCACAAACAAGAAAACGGGTTCGACCACCAGCTATGATAACTTAAGTCAAAATTAGCATTATTTGCCTTCATCCACTAGAAGGAATATAGTTTTGCTTTTTCCAACGGTTAAGGTATGGACTTCTTTGAATTTTTTAATAATCTATGATTGCGTTCGTTCCACACAACCCAAGCACAAAGGAGTCAAATTAGTTGCGAAAAGGAGTGTCGCGCTTTCATACCACCTGTCGAATAGTTAAACTGAATAAAGTGGTTTGATAGATTTTGTTGATTCGCCAACGAAAAATCAATCCAAGGCCGAACTAACATCCACGAAAGAACCAAAGGTTGTTGTAGGAGACAAACAAATAACGAGATGATTCGGCACATCCGCCCTCAAACACGCAGTAGTGAGCATCTAGAAGGATAATATTGTGGGTCACCAAATTTACTATTGTTGGCAAGCTGTTTCGGAAGACCCTCCATGTAAAGATTACCTTAAAAAAGAACTTGTATGTGCCAAATTAAATATTTTACTTCATCCAAAATAACAATATATGTATTAATTATTTAATAAATCTTTTTTGACACAATTATTTAATAAATTTAAAGAATGAATTTTTTTACTTATATTTTTTTGCTTGTATAGTAATTTGTTTCTTGTCTATATATATATATATATAGAGGGATCAAATTACACCGGGGTAACATTTGAGTAATGTTACCTTGCTCAATAACGCTTTAACGAATACAAATTTTACAAAATCCTCCGTTGGATTGAAAGCTTATATCGTATAGATCATCCATGTTGAATTTTACAAAAAACTAAAATCGTTTGATATGTTATTGAGACCGATGAAGATTAATGGTTTATGCGTTTTTATTGAATACCGTTAATCTTGATATATCTCAAAAACATATCAAATGATTTTAGATTTTTATACAATTCAACATAGATGATCTATACGATATAAGCTTTCAATCCAACGGTGGATTTTTTGTAAAATTTGTATTCGTTAAAACGTTATTGAGCGGTGTAACATTACTCAAATGTTACACCGGTGTAATTTGATCTCTCCCCATGTATATAGGCTTTTATATATATATTTCATCTAATATGTTCCCACTTCAACCGATTTTGTTCTTAATACGCATCATTAATCACATGAATTTAATTATTAAAAAAATACAATCGGTAAATGAATAGTACATTTTTATCAAACATGGTCTTATAATTAGGGACGGAGGTAGTATTTGATTAAAAATATATTTTATCAATTGAGCTAGAATTGTCAACGGTTTACTAACATGTTTAATTAGTATGAAATTAATTGTTTCTTCATATTGATACGAAATTGTCAGTGCCGTTAGTGATAACTCTCAACTGAATTAATAACCATGCGGGACATACAAGGTGGGGTTCTCATCTCCCAATCGCATTTTCTTTATATACATGAGACAAAAATCGAATCTCTGACTATGTACTTAAGAGACCGAGACTCTTCCCATTTTGTTTGTGAAATTTTTATTTATATATATATATATATATATGAGGTAGTTCAATATATTAGTAAAAAATCAGGTACTTTAACTGTGAAATCAATTTATTTTTTTAAAATTGAATATCTTCCATAAGCAATTTTAAATATTAATCATTCGAGTTTTATGACATCCAGATGAATGACAAACTTTACCTATGAGTTTTGACGTTGCTACTTGCCCAAATCATAGATTGAACTTATGATATTGATTAAATTAAAAGAGACTTATAGTATATCTCATCTAAACGCTTTTCGGGTGTAATCAATTTTTTTAAAGTGTAAAATATATTTTTTCTAACATCAAAAATCCTTTTTTAGCTTCCTTAATAAATGTCTTAACAGTACTTGTTAACATGTTTCAAAAATAAATTAAAATTTCACATCTCGACTAATTTAAGCTGTGAAGATCTTTTTGAAATGTATACTGGAAGTCAAAAATCCTAATTGAGATAAATTAGAAAGAAGAAAAAAAAGCTTAAGAAACAAATTCATTCCTTGAGTTAAATGTTACTTTTTTTGCTGGACCTGGCTGGAGTTAAATGTTGTGCAGGCAATTTATTGAGTTGCAAGTTGCAAGGACCTAACTTATCGTTAAGTGAAAAGATCTTACTGTTACTCACCTAGTTAAATACTCATAAATGTGGTATCACCCATCAATAAAAACAGCCATCAATTCAAGACACTCTAGCTTTTGTCAATAACAGAATTTGGTATAAGAAAAATGGGATCCAAATTGCCTTATGTAGAAAAAGCACACGGCTTAACGTAATTTTTAATCACAATCGTTAATTTAAGATCCGACGTCTCATATTACATATTGACAAAACAACAATAAAAGATACATCGACAGTAGAGTTCAATACATGGCGTCTTTTGTGTTAACAAAATGTGTTTCCTGATAAATAACTACTAGCATTTTGTAACTTGCAAAAATTGAGGTTTGAATTTAACTTGAGACAACTTTATTTGATGGTCAATTTTCTTAATAAAATAAATTTATATATATTGATATTCACATTCACGAATAAGTAAATTCCATACCAAAAAATTATGCAAATACAACTTATATGATTAGAGACTACATAGACATTTGATATATTATGGTACAGGTTCAAACCAACAATTCTTCACTCATTACCCTCTACAAAAACCCAAAAAGAATCCTATTTATCATTTTCCAGTTGAGTTATTTTTTACAATATCTAAACAGGCTGACAATCCAAAATTACAAAGAAAACAACAAAACAGTTTGCTTCAGTTTCTGTGAACCATGTTTCTAGGGCAACATTGTTTGATAATTCATTCTAAACTGAACCCAACCATGCTCAATCGTATCACTGTGGATTTTGTTGCCTCTGTTGAGAGAAATTTGGATGATTCTGTTGAGCGTTCTGAAGAGTCATCATGCCAGATTGTAGATTCTGAGCATTTGACGCCATGCCACCAAAAGCACCTTGTGAACTGTGTTGTTGTTGTTGCTGCTGTTGCTGTATGGACATCATACCACCAGGGTTTCCACCTCCCATGTTGAACACTGCAATGTAAACCCCAAGCAATGATGATTCAACAATAAGACAAGTAGAAGATAGAATAAATGACATCGAGGAATGAAGTTCATACTTTGATCACTCAACATTTGGGAAGGATGACTTCGCTGAGGATTGTTTCCGGATAATCCGTACTGAGGAAATGAAAAATGTAGAACAAATTTGAATGTTATCCTCGTATCATCAACAGTTAAGTGAGTTAACCAATAAGCAAGCTGAAACTTCAAAGAACTATTCATTCTATACTGATCATGAAAAACAATAAATGCATGACAATTGTGTTGTCTAGAAAAAGCGGAACAACTCCTAAAGTAACCCACTTGTTTCGATTATAGCTGTGCCCATACACTAATCATCGTCACGAAGTACAATGTGGATGCATAAGTCAACAAAATAGTGTCCAATCTCTAGCAAACAATGCCAAAAACATCATGGATATATCATTCACAATAAGTTCCTCAACTTCTATTCTAATCCTACAAAATATATACTCCAATAAAACCAACGGAAGTATTGACAGTACACCATATGCACAAAACATCAAAGACAGACCTGCATCCGTGGTAGAAGAGATTGTGAAGTTATCCCAGCTGAAATGTTAGGAATCTGCGATTATGAAGCAAAAATCATCATATAAGTAATAATTGTTGAACATAAGCAAATTAACAGTATAAGCAGCAATTGTCAAAAAAAAAAACAGTATAGGCAGCACAGGCAGATCATCAAAGATCAAGAAAGTAATATTTTCAAACAGGGTGATGAGCAGAGAAATGCAAGAAATAACATCCCCAAAACACATAAAGGTATTTGAGCTCAAGAGAACTGCAACAGGGTTTTAGAAAGCTCAATTTCCATTTAAATAAAAAAAATTGCCCAGTCAAGAATTAGCATCAGTTAAGTTAAATGTAATTCCATTTTCAACAAGAACATCTTCATCCCGGCTCATTTTCCTCATCCATTTTGCAATAGGGCAGCCAATATGATTAGCTATTTTCCATCTTTTAGCGATACGACTATACACTGGCCACACCGCAAACATAAACGATATATAGGCTCATTGTAATTAAATAACTAATATGGTTGATTATGCTATGTGAGCCATATTTAGTCTGTAATTACACGCCCCACACAGGACTGATACACGGGTATAATACAACTTCCCTCTGTCTGAAAAGAGGGTTAGCAAGAAACAAAAATATTAACCAACAGCTTTCTCAAAAAAAAAAAAAAATAACTAACACAAATACAAAGTAAAAAAAATTAGGTACAAATAAAAGTTAATTCCAAAAAAAGAGAAAACTCTATTAGGTGAGAAATTTTTTTGATGTTTACTTATTGGATTTAAATTATACGACATGCATATCATACCATCTGGGTATTTGGTGTTGTTTGAGCAGCACTAAATAATGCACTGTTAGCATGACCTGAAAACTGGCTTAAACGATTCATCTGATTTCCTTGATTGAGTTGGGTTTGACCAATGCCATGCTGCATATGTGCCGAAGAAAGCTGCCTACTCTGAAATTGTTGATGCCCAAGTTGTGGAGAAAATTGCATCTGATGTTGCCCGTGCAACTGTGGAGGAGAGAAACATACTATGAATAAGACTAATATAGTTAGCCGCTAATATGTCCATGCATGTATTTATATCCTCCGGATACCAAGTTTTCAAAAAAAAAAAAATGTATTTATATCCTCAAGTTATTACTTTTTTATCATTTGATCATTCAGAATTTACTAGTATCCTTCTGAAACAACACACACACATCTAAGTGCATAACGAGACACGATAGTTAAGAGTAAACCTATTAGAAGAAAAATTAATTTAGTGAAGCACTAATTCCTGGTTAACCAAGGCCAACCGGCCAATCAGGCTTTCAAAAGTATAGTTGTGTTTGAATAGAATACAAGTTAATGTTGATAACCACTTCTGATACATGCTCCAGAGTGCATTGCTTCTCCAAAAAATGATTATCAGACATAAGGAAGTTAGAAAACATATATTTAACAATATAATTTAACTAGTCCTTTAGGTCATTTCAAGGTTGTATTCACTCAATGCAGAATACTTATTTTGAAAACGTTACCTGCCCCAGTCCTTGCATTGTAGATTGCCTGAACTGTTGCTGCTGAGCAAGAATTTGCTGTTGCTGCTGTTGAGACTGCTGCATCATTTTCTGTCGTTGCTGTTGTTGTGTTGTTGGCTGTTGCTGCTGAAGTTGTGGGGTTTGCTGCTGAGGAGATGGCGTATTCATTATAGTTGTAGAAGACCTAGGTGAATTGGCATATGGAATTGGTGAAGCTGTTGTATTGTCAAAAGAAGTGGTGCTGGTTGCAGCAGAAGGAGATGCAGCTGATCTTCCCAAAAGTTGTGATCCTGAGGTCTACATTAGCAATAATGTGAGAATATTGAACAATTTACAACTAGAAGAATCAATGCTTTTCATAATTTCAAACCGCCAAATGAAGTAACTAGTTCTCAGTCCATAGGTTTAAAAATTCAGCAATGAGGACAGAGCATGAAAGATAAATATCAAAATAGGCAAGGAAAAATAAGGCTAGCTGAAGAATCAACCATGCAGTGTCGCTTAAAGCGGCTGTGCAATTTAACAAATTTTAATGTCCTTCAAGTTCAACCTATTAAGGGTCAGCTGGGCTCACAAATATAAAAGTAAAATATGAGACTATGGCACAGGAATATTTCAAATCACAAAACTGGATATGCAAAGGTTGAATGCAAATAATGTTGAAGCAAGAAAATCCAAAATCATAACTAATCACAATTCACATGTACTGTTTATTTACAGTATTAAAAAAACAAGGGTGAAGAAGACAGTCAAATATCCGTTTATAAAACCTTCATGGAAATGTGAATGACCTGACCTGTAACAACGAATTCTGGCCACCCATACTGTTTGATGACAGTGGAGTATTCTTCATATACACATCTGAAAGTAATATATATATATAAATGTCATTTGGGGTCAAAATTATAAAATCCATAATATTTTAGAGATGGAGTTAAGAAGAGTGATTTACTATTGTTAGACCCGTCAGGAAAAGATTGTGCACCCTCGTTGACAGGATATGCATCTGCCAAATGCATTGGAAGTGAAGCAGTTGTACGCCTCTGGTCTGCAGGTATCCGTAATTCTGCATGAAGTTCCATTATATCCAAATGATCATCATATAGAACACGAACTTGGAGAGTGACTGACATGACAGTTTATTAAGTTCAACAAAAAAAAAAAGCTTTCTTCAAAGCAAGCCAACCAATAGCACCTTCTTGTACTCAAGAAGTCCTTATGAATTACACTACATCTAATGCAAACAGTGTACAGATGTATAATAGCAGAATTATCCATATGAAAGCAATCTCAGATCTCAATATGTATGTAGAACCAGAGTGATAGTTGGTTGTGATATCTATGTATGTATGTATGTATGTAGTATGTAGTATGTATGTATGTATGTATGTATGTATGTACATACTAACTACGAGACGTATGTACGTACGTACATAAGTTATGTATGTATTTACTAACTACGTACATATGTATGTATGTATGTATGTATTTATGTATATTTTGAATAATATAAGGCATCAGGTGAAATCATTACCTTCACCAATATTGACGGCGGCTCGGAGTAGATTTTCCTGTTCTTGAATTTTGGCAGCCTGACCCTTGTCGAGAGTGGGGGCAATGGCAGGGCCTTGACGAGTTCCAAAGCAATAAGCTTTACGAGTGTCTGCCAATACTTTCTCAGCACCTTCACAGGCTGCGGCAATCATATCAAGTCTAGCCTGCAAAACGGAATGAAGAATGAAGAGGGAAGAGGGAAGGAAAGTGTGAAATGGAAAGTGGAAAGGACCTTCAACTTGTCAATTTGAGTGGGAATTGGGAGGTTCTGCATCCCCTGAAGCAGTTGATCTCTCTTGGAGGTGTCCTCCGTCTCCATTTCAGGGAGTAGTTTTGTGGAGAGCATAACAGGCAGTACTGAGAAAACATTATAATGGTAATTTGAAATGTGAATGAAAAGCATACAGTATATATGAGATATTATAGATATACACTCGTACTTGTAGCATTATCGGCATTGACATTCTTGGGATGGACTATGAATGCCTTGGAGACCTTCTTGATATCATCAACGATGTTGAAGAGTTCGAGGTTGACCATGGAATACTGACCCAGAATATCTTGCCATTTGGGAGTGGTGTTAGTGCGAGCATATGCATCGAAATCTTCCAGAATCCTCGATATGGCTTTGAACAGACTGATAGCACGCGTCTTTACTTGTTCTAGGTTTAACTGCTGCTGCACTGCCTGGTTCAATCTCTCCTGCTGCTGCTGCTGTTGCACCAACTCACCTTCCATTCTTCCTCCCTTTTCTGTTTCCTTCTTGCTCCACTCTTAGACCACAAACAAATATACAGTACTGCAGAATAAAAGGTTAATCACGCATCAGAGCAGCAGCACCTACTACAGTAGCCATGATTATCCTATTCCTATAGCAACAAAAATCCCGTAAAAAAAACTGTCAGAAAAATAATTTGTAACAGAAAAATGTGACACAGTTTCCCAACATAATCCAAATTCAAATGTCAAATCCTTCATTTTTGAATCCACAACATCATTCATTTGATAATACTAGCATTTCATTCACATTGACAGGAAAGTGACTATAACGGCATAATAATGATTACATAGTACTTAAGCTGATAACTTAAAATAAAGGCAAGAAATTACAAAATAATTAGTTCTCATTACAAGCAAAAAAAATCATTTATTTTTCTGTCCAAATGCTATAGGTCACCAAGAAAGACTCTAATCCAAATTAAAACATGGATGGACATAGATATCCTAAAACCCAGCATCAATGACTACTTTCATATATTATTCCAACATCTAATTCAACCAAAACATAACAATAGCCCAAATTTCTACTTTCTACATGCACAGCTTTTCCAAAACAATCCACACTGAACATCTAACAAACAGCTTATGTGCAATCAAAGACTGAAAAATGTGGGAATGATCACCATGAACAAATTAGAAAAGATAAAGATGAAGCCCTAATTCTTAAATCTTCCCCTTTCTTTGTCCAGCGAACTCTCCTTTAGTTTGGACCTTCACTTTCCTAGATGCATTCAATGAGACGAGATTTAGCTTCTCTTGTTTTGAACCAAAAATTCAAGGGGATTTTTACACCCTAAAGAAACAGAAAGAACACGGGCTTTTCTTTTGCAGGGAAAGCAGCGGAAGAAATACAAGATGCTACCGAACTGAAAAAGACGATGATGGATGGCAACTCGTGCCATGTGACACCTTAATTTTTTCTGTTTAATCTAGACCACTAATTCTTATTCTATAATTGTTCTCATTTCTCACTATAACAATATGTTCTCACTGTAGTCGTCCCCGATATATATAAAACTTACTTTTAATCAATTCAAAATTAACTTTCAAACACAACCATTTCGTAAAGAACATGGCATGTAATTTATTGAACTAAAAATCTTCCACAAATATAAAATGGTAATAAACCAATAGGCACAATTTTGAACTAAAAATGTGTCACAAAATCACATTTTCAACTCTCACAGTTTGAACTCTCACACTCACTAAAATCAACAAACACAATCAGCAAACACTAAAACTCACAGTCTCACACTAAAATCAACAAAACTCACTTACCATCTCATGCTAAAATCACAATCTCACATTAAATTAAAAAGTTCAAATCAGAAAATTACAATCTTCAAATCAGTTCAATATTCAAGTCAGTTCAAAATCACAATCTTCACACCAAAATCACAATCTCGCACTAAAATTAAAAAAATCAGTTCAAAATCATTCATAAAAGAACAAAACAACATTCAAATTGCTTCACAAAATTTTCAAGAAAAAACTCATCCATTCAAAATCAACAATGTGCTGTTGAATAGAGAGTGGGAGAGAGGGATGACAAAGTTTGTCTACGTTGCCTTACCTTTCCAAAAACAGAGAACCGACGCGGAGACAGAGAAGTTGCCGGAGACTCGCCGTCGCCGCCGGTGAGCGTCTTGGAGGGAAAGGAGCGTCGCGCCGTCGCGTTTCAGAGAGAGGGAGATTTTAATCTGTGAGAGCTGCTTTTTTTTTTTTTTTTTTACGAAGAGAGTTGCTTTTTGTTGTTCTTTCGATAATCGCTTTTTGGTATAATTAAATACTTAAAAATAAACTTTCATCTATGAGATTTTTAATTGTGTTTAGATCGACTTATTTTTTTAACTTCTGCAAAACAGTTTATGCAAATAAATAAATTTTTATGTATTATTATAAGTTTTTTAAAGAAGTTTATGAGAAAATATCTTATAAAATATAATTTTTATTAACATAAAAATTTATTTATTTGCATAAGCTATTTTTATAAACTTAAAAATAAGTTAACCCTTAAATATGTACGAGCCGAGACCTAAGATTCGAACCTCTGACATTCCACTTGTTCACTTTTAACAACTATCTCGATTTTCCTCGATATCAGAATTCTAAAAACCACGACGTGGTTTAATGTTCCTAGCATTGAAGAATGCATCTAATATCATACAAGTATTGATATGCTTCATTGTTCCTTGGATCAAGGGCGCATTCAAATTAGATATGCATCGTCACCTATCTCCGATTTTTGTTACCACGAACTAGTTGCTCAAATAATTTATTAGCTATAAATTTCATATTTAAAATGAATAAGTAGGACGTCTAAGGTTCGAATATCAGTTCCTGCATATATAATGTAATGTTTCTACCGATTAGCCATGAATGGTTTCATTTTTAAGTTAAAGTAGTCGTGTATTCATCTGCTTGGGTCTATATGCATTTTAGTTTGGTAGATCATTGTTGTGTTGTTTTTGCAGTGTGTGATGAGATGTTTTCATATTCTTTTTACGATGAGTTGGTTTGTTTTCAATGTTATGTTGACTTTTATTCTTTTATAGTCTTGACACATCTTGTGCTTTGAATAGTTACATCAAGGCAAATGCTAACATGCGTCCTTGGGACACATGATAAGCAATTCAATATAAAAATATTTTTCTCAAAAATTGTGCATTCAATTTTTCAAAAGTCAAACTATTGTGTTTTTCAATGCAATAATTCTTCTTTAGGTTCATTAACATGACACACATTAGCAATACACTTATATTAATATCATTTCTTATGGACGTCGAACACGTCATGTCAATGTTAAAGTTGTTGGTGGGATTGATAGGTACTTACAAATACTTTGACACTCAAGTTAGTACTTAGTAAGATGTGTAAAGTGGAAGATATTAAGTTGGAAGATCTATACTTACGAGGAAGGAGTATACATAAAATGTCATTGATAGGAACTTGAGGGATCTCGTCAAAGGTAGGAGGGAATCAAAATCATCAAGATTTTGATTAGCCATAAAATACTATAGTTTATTGTACGGACGTTATAGTGGGATTATGCTCGTTGTGACTTGATGGATAAGCAACACCATAAAAATGGACAAATTAAGGTTTTGGACTACGCATACGGCGGACATGAACCTAAATCTAATCCAGAAAAATTTCTTTAAAAAAAGGCATGAGGAATCAAGACCACCAAAATTTTGATTACCCATAAAATGCTTCGGCTTATTGTACGGACCTTAGCTTTAATAACCAATATATTCAAGTTAGTAATATGTGTGAAGTGAAAGATATTAAATTGGAAGATCTATGTATTGCAAAAAAAAAAAAAAGTTGGAAGATCTATATCTGAATACTTAATATAGGTGTGTGCTTAGCTAATGTCATTGATAGTGGGGAGGAAATCAAAGGATCATCATCAAAGGCATGAGGGAATCAAGACCATCAAGATTTTGATTAGCCATAAAATGCTCTAATTTATTGTACGGACGTTACAACGAGATTATGCTCGTTGTGATTCGATGGATAAGCAAACCATCAAAATAGATAGATTAGGGTTTTGAACCGCGTATAATGGTGGACATAAACCTAAATCTAATCCAGAAAAATTTCTTTAAATAAAATGGCAAAAATATGACCATATATAACTTTCAAAAATGAAATTCAAATATCATACGAAATGATTAATTAATAATAATACTATTTTCTCACAAATTTTTCTTATAACCAAGTATAAAAAGTAAATCAAACAAAAAAAAATACAGTACAGCATAAGAGAATTTTTTAATTCTTTTTAGTAAAAAGAAAAAGGACAAACACGAAAAAGGCACAGAAGAATAGAGAGGTGGAGTCCAGTTGTGATTGTGAGTGAATCAATAGAGATAGAGCAGCAAGACAGGTGCATGGTTTATGGTCCAGGTCCTTGTGGGCTGTCTCATCTAATCTAATCTAAGGTTAATAATTAAAATTAATGAACTAACCATGCCACTTGTTGTGTATTCCTATTCCACCCTAACTATTTCCATTTCAACCTTCAAAATCAAAATCAAAATTGACGTCTTGGTCTCATTTCTATGTATTCTTAATTAATCCATTCCATTAACTCGTGGGCCATTTTTAATTATTAATCAACTTTAATCAATCCTAATCACCCGATTAGCCTGCCTGCATGATCCTACTTAGTAAATCCCTAACTCATTTCATATCTTTTTTTGATTCTTAATTCATTCCTCCATATCCGGTCCCATGATTTTATTTCCTAATATTCTTTATTCAATTATTGAAATTTCAATCAAACCCATTTAATAAATTAACTAATATACTAATATAAAATCAGAAATTGCCATGTATTTTCCAGCAGAGACAGTGTATCCACATATATTACCCTACAATAGTCCTTAGGTTGAGGTATTGGTTTTGTTCTTGTAGTTGAAAAACGCGTAGTTAAAATTTCTTAAGACCCTTATATTCAACCTTTCTCTCTTTATTCTTCATTCATCTCACACAAACTAAACCCAAAAAAAAAAAGAAAAAAAAAGTCTAAAACGCTTTCAATTTCTCTCCGAGTCAACTCGTTTGCCAACTAAATGAACTCGGACACGTTACCCTCCTCCACGGCGTCGTTTTGGTGCTATAGTTGCACCCGTTTCGTTCATCTCTTAGACCATAACGACGTCGTTTGTCCACACTGTCAAAACGGTTTCGTTGAAGAGATTCACGCCGGTAATTCTCCGGCGGTTTCACTTTTCGCCGACGGCATTCAAGCTTCCAGGAGACAAAATTCCCGCCGGAGACGTCGTAACGCTGGTGGAAGCCGCTCACCTTTTAATCCTGTGATCGTTCTCCGTGGACCTAGAGAAGATGGCACCGGCGGTGGCGGTGGTGGTGGTGCCGGTGGAGTTGAAAACGAAGGGAGTAGCTTTGAATTATACTACGAAGATAGCAACGGTAACGGTAACGGCACCGATCTACGACCACTTCCGCCGAATATGTCAGAGTTATTACTCGGTTCTGGATTCGATCGGTTGTTAGAGCAATTCTCACAGATCGAAATCAACGGTTTCGGTAGAGCGGAGAATCCTCCGGCGTCAAAGGCGGCGATAGAATCAATACCAACGGTTGAGATCGCCGAAGCAGAAATAGAAGCCGAAACTCACTGTGCGGTTTGTACAGAAGCGTTTCATCTTGGTTCGGAAGCGCGTAAGATGCCTTGTAAACATCTTTATCATTCCGATTGCATTCTCCCATGGCTTTCGATGCGAAATTCGTGTCCGGTATGTCGGCACGAGCTACCGTCCGATCAAAATCCTTCGGAGAGTGTAATATCCGGTCAGATCAACGATGAATCCGTTGGATTGACGATATGGAGGTTACCGGGAGGTGGATTTGCGGTTGGGAGATTTGCCGGTGGTCGGAGAGCCGGCGAGATTCAGTTACCGGTTGTTTACACGGAGATGGATGGCGGTAATACTAATGACTCAAATGAAGATTCTAGAAGATTCTCTTTTGCAGTTGGAAATGATAGAGTTAGAGAAAGACGTGGAATTCGAAGAATTTTTCGAAATTTCTTTTCCTTTTTCGGTAACGTTAATTTAAATCGTAGCTCTTCTCGTTCATTGTTTAGTAGAAGCTCACGTAGTAGAAGAAGCAGAACTACTTGGGTTGCAGAAGAATGATTTGGATTTCTTCCGAGTCACCGTCTTTTACAATGAATAAAATCGCGAGAGGTGGCAGACGGAAATGGATTCCCTACCGTCACTATTTGACCGCAGGTTAATAAAAACATACAATACCTGAAACGTGGTGATGAATTATGGAACAAGTTTCATGTGGGATGAATAATTTTTGGAAAGAATGTTATTAATTTAATTTAAATTTAAAATTCTTACTGTAAATAGCAAAGAGTTGCTATTAGTTTAGTAGATGATGGTCATTGAAAGGTGCAAGATAAAGATTGTAGTTGTTCTTGGTGAAGAAGCCATGGTTATTGAATTTCTATAGTTATTAATTAGTTTAATCAATTATTTAGTTGATTCGTTTAATGTTTATATTATGCACACACATTCTTTAAGATTGTTAATGCTATTACACAATTTGTGACATTCTTTCAAGAGGAGTCTTAGGTGTGAGATGAATTTGGATGACTAGATTTTGTATTCATGTAATTGGGACATGTGACCTAGTGATCTTGGACAACATTAGTTTTAGATTTTAACTTTTGTTTTATGATAAAAAACAGAATTTGAATTTGAATAGTTCGACATTGATTCAATAGCCATTGATGTTTCAAACGTATGAATGCCGATTCAATAGTCATTGATGTTTCAAACATGTGAACGCCGTGCATTGCAAATTGTATCTGTATCAATAAGAACAAGAATTTGGATTCTTACTACAGTTAGAGATCAAAGCATATTAGAGATTGTTTGATCTCAAACAGTTAAAAAAACATAAATTTTAACTTTTACTCTCGTTATAATTTAAAATACCGAACTTAAATATAGACGATCTTTATCGAACGACTATTGATATTCGAATGGACGGAGGTGTGCTTTCAATTATTTGTTGGAAGCTAGCTATTGTATTCTAGATGGTGCTTGTTGGGAATGTGGTCGGGTTGGTGGCAAAACGATGATGACACATTTGACACTCCACAAACCATGCGTTTCATGATTTAGTCCATCCTCTCTGTCTATGTTTTTTTTAACACCTACTTGCTTAATCATGGACCTAGTAGTTGCTAAAAGATAAAGGTTGTTTTCCATGTTCCCTGTTTGGCTTTTAACTTTTAGTACTCTTTTGGTTTTGATATGTTTGGTTAAGCAGCCTTGAGGTTGGGGTGATATTAAAACTACTTGACTAGTTGGCATCAAGGTTTCTAGGGAGGGCCTCTCTGATTTTTCATCTGTTGCCATAACTGTATCCACTGTTCATACTTCAATATATTCAAAAGTACTATGGTTGAAACCACTTGATATTAGAGCTGATTTTCGAATCAGATTAGGCGATTCAGGTGGACTAAATACTGAAGGCGAAAAAAAAGGGTACTATGCTATATTATCAAGTGTATTGTCAAAATTGTAACGATTCATTGTAATTATGACAATTTCACAGTTAATTTAAATAAACATTAATTGTTCACGATTATGTCGGGTTGTATTGAATTTTGGCATTCACATTTGAGGCATTCGGCTAACTAAAGTTGAATCTTTTTTATTTTTTATATTAACTTTCGTTTTCAGGAGAAGGGGACACCGATATATTAGGATTTGACCACGAGATAAATAAAGTCCAACCAACAATTGTTCCTACTAGAAATCGAATTCAAGTTCTTCCGAACAATTCATCTTAAAGAGAAGTCATTAAACTTGAACCTAATGTAATACTAGTAGTTAACTAAAGTTGAATCTTTCCTACCATTATACTTGGCCAATGTTTTTAGGGAAACAACTTTTTGCCATGTTTGACTCACAATCACAAAGCAAATTTTTAATAGTATTGTGTTGAGGAAAACAGCACACCCCAAAGATTAATTTACATGTCCAAAATTATTTGAGATGCATAACACACATGACTACACCGCAAGGAAATTAAACAAGAAATACACAAAGATTTATGTGGTCTGATATTTTTTGTCTATATCCACTGAAATAATTTAAACACGTATTCATTAGTATATCTCAAGAACATGGTTGTCAGGTGTGTGCATATTCAATAGTGAAGTATGGCCCAACCAGATTAAATGAAAACAATATCTTAATTTCAAACAACACAATTGTAAGTCACAAAATTGATGAACATGAATATGGGATAAGGGACCCTTCAACAGCAACCCATTAGAATAAAATATTGTTTTTTGGAATTTCGAAAATTGAGGATTACATAGGGATAAATTGCATATTAGGTCACTCTCTTTATAAGACGTTTCACGACGGTGTCAAAAATTTATGTAAAACAGACGATAATCACAACATTCTCAATAAATAAAACAGTTCGAATTACTGTTTCGGTTTAATACTATATAATAGCAAAACCGTTCTAAAATTACACCTTCTATGGTACGGAGACCATTCTAATATGACACGATGAGCACTCAAATATGGCATGATGACCACTCGAAACCGAAGAGACAAAAAATAATTAAAAGAAGAAGCAAAGTGAAGAGAAGAGTAAAAAATAGAAAAGTTTTGATAGTGAGTGGAAATATTTCTACCACAATCACAAGGGAATATTTCTACCAAATTAAATTATTTGGCAACAAGATTTTTGTGATCAAATACTTTCAACTTCAAAATCTGCAAAGATGCAAAATGTTGTAATTTCTTTTGTCCAGCATGATGTAACTGTGAGTAAAAGAAGTATATGATGGTTTGGTATAGACTATAGAGGGTGGAAATATATATCTTAGGGGGTGGATCTAACATTACTCCATTAATTCTAAGAGAAATTTTGTTGGTGGGCCTTATATATGGGCTACTATTTACAAGTATTTGCTTAGTGCCTATAATATATATTTTTTAATAAAGTTTAATGACTAGAATATGAAATTTGATTAATATATTGACTAATATTATGTCCTTTTCCATAAGTTAACTCCGAAATATTAATTTAGAACTCCCATGTACTGGATCCAGATTATAATCCACACTTGACCATATATATATTTCAATATTTTTTTTAATTGAAAAATAATTAATATTGTTATCTTGGTGACTCTTGCTAGCATACCTAGCTGAAGGTAACCGTGAAGCGACGGATATTGACATCCTCTCTCTATCTCTCCCAATTACAATAATCAAAACGGTGTGCTAATATACAATATCATCAAAATTACATCATCTCATCTCTTTGGGTACGTATTATATGTATGTATAATTAAACAAGTAAATCAATGAATGATATTTTAAAACTTATTACGGTCTCCACTTGTGTTGAAAATTTGGAATGTTGATTACAAAAGTGTGTAACTTGCTATTCATATTCTAAATGTTATGCTATAGAGTTAGTCAAATGTCATTTAAACATAAATGTTAAATGTGTGGTGTGAAATTACATTGTATATTCCATGAAGCTCCTCACATGACTTCTATTCCTCTTATGCCACGTTCCATATATATGAGTTTCTTTCCCTACTAGACTTTTGTAGTTCTTTTCTTTTGGTCTTTTTTCTTTTTCTAATTTTTTTTTTATTATGCTTTTACTTCTTCGAACCCTAAAACAAGTAATACAATTTCTTTTAAGTTGGACCGAGATTTGATGCAATTATTGCATGATTAAAATTGAACAATTTCTATTTTAAACTTGATAATTTTATTTTAAAAAAAAATATAAAATTTGTTTGGAATCTAACACGTCTGATCAAGATCAAACGATCGCGCAGTTTGTGACGGCCGCAGATCCATTTTTCGCATGCTTGTGTTTAAGAAGAGGCCAACCTAATCATAGTTGTGGTGCAAGTGTAGTACAAACGCGGCAATAAACAAATTCTTAAAAAAAGTCAAAGTTGTAGTACAAAATAATACAACGTACTACAATGTAGTGGAATATTACTGTTGTACTAATTCATTCATGTAGTAGTACTATTTATTTCCATATTAGTTAATTAATCATCATCAAATAACTATTGGTACTATATACACATGCAAATGAATACTACAAAAAAATAATTTGTAAATAAGTACACATATATACCATCAATAACAGACAGAAGACAGAAGAATAGTACATTACAAAATATTACTAGCTTAGTACAATATTTCATACATGGCTTCCTCCAAAACCAAAACCCTAAAGTCAACGTTCCTTCTTTTATGTCTCTTAGCCTCCTTCATCTATCCAATCAATTCCCATGGAGGAGGACATGATGATTCTGACACCGACCATGACTCTTCCGATTCCGATTCCGACAACATAAACTTACGTTCAAAGAGTTTAATCCTTGTTAAAATATGGTGTTTAATCATCTTATTTGTATCCACTTTCATAGGTGGTGTGTCTCCTTATTATTTCCGATGGAATGAAGTTTTTCTTCTCTTAGGGACACAATTTGCTGCTGGTGTTTTTCTTGGAACATCTATGATGCATTTTTTAAGTGATTCAAATGAAACTTTTGGAGATCTTACAACAAAAACTTATCCTTTTGCTTTCATGTTGGCATGTTCCGGATATCTTTTAACGATGTTTGGTGATTGTGTGGTGGTTTATGTGACAAGTAATAGTCAAAGGGAAGCTAAAGTTGAGGAACTTGAAGGTGGAAGAACACCTCATGAAGGAGATGGAACTAATGAGTTGGCTATGGATGAGAGTAACGTTGCATTCATGAAGACTACTAATCTTGGAGATACTATTTTGCTTATTCTTGCACTTTGTTTTCATTCGGTTTTTGAAGGCATAGCTGTTGGAGTTTCAGGTTTATATTTGATTCCTTATCTCTCCCCTTTAATTTGGCTTTGTTTCCTATTTTTTGTGTGTATTTTTGTGTACCCACACCAACATTTTTACACCTACGCGACACAGTAGCTAGTTAATGAATTGCTTAATTCAGATGAGTAGATGTTTAATTTAATTCACGACTAAAATTTTAGTTGATTCAACTATATGATTTAACCACAATTTTTAACGTGAATTGAATTAACTATCTACTCGACTGAATCAATTATATTTTAACACATGATTAATCAGGTGTCGTATATGTATGAAAAAATGGGTGTCTATGAAGTATTTGGTACGATATGAGATGTGACTTTGTATCTCAAGTTTTAGTCTTTACACATATAAATGAGATGTGACTTTGCATCTCCAAGTTTGGTATGTAGTATTTGTTGAGTGGAGAGTTGGTCATATAGTCTACCTTTGCATTTGAATGGACTCTTCTTTTCTTTTGTATGGATATGGTACAAATGCTAGAAGTAAACGCATACTTATGGTAATTGATCTTACATTATGGCTCATATGGAATAGTATGCATAGTTGTAGAACTTTCAAATAAGCTAGTGTGAGATATCTTTGAGGCTATTGAATTCATTTTTATAAAACCGACTTTTAAAGTAAAAAGTGTCATTTTAAATCTAATTCATTCTTACAAAATCAGTTTATAATGTAATTCAAGAGTGTCACTCTATAAAGTCATTTTAGCGTCCATTTTTATTTGATGTGACACTTGAGTTTTTCTCAATACATATATCGATTAACAACTTAATCATTTGGATATTTCAAAACAAGTAATCATATTATATATTTACCTGTATAGACTGGTAATTCAGAACGATTCATTAGTAGAAACTCATTAATCACTTGAGCTCGATGTCTTGTTTATAATAATAACGAAATTTGTTTAAACTAATACTGCTAATATACAAATTAATGATCAGGTACTAAAGCGGAAGCATGGAGGAATTTATGGACAATATCATTACACAAAATATTTGCTGCAATAGCAATGGGAATTGCATTACTTAGATTGTTACCAAAAAGACCATTAGTAACAACAGCAGCATATTCATTTGCATTTGGTATCTCAAGTCCAATTGGTGTTGGAATTGGAATTGCAATTGATGCAACAACAGAAGGAAAAACAGCAGATTGGATGTATGCAATATCAATGGGAATTGCTTGTGGTGTTTTTGTCTATGTTGCTATCAATCATTTAATGTCTAAAGGCTTCAAACCTCAAAGGAAGAGCAATTTTGACACTCCTTGGTTTAAGTTTCTTGCTGTTGTTTTTGGTGTTGCTGTTATTGCAGTTGTCATGATTTGGGATTAATGATTATATTATCATTATCTTTATGTTTTTCTATGATTGATCATATTGTTTGATTTTCTATATACAATATTGTATGTGTGTGTATATTTGACAATGTTTGGAACTTTCTTTAATTTTTCTTTATGGAACTATATGGAAGCCAATGTGTTTGGAATTTCTTTGTATAATAAATCCCTCAAATTTCATGTTATATACTGCACTATTAAGTAACAATAGTGGCTATGTTCAAGGAAAATACTGCACTATTATTTTTTTATACTGCACTATTAAGTAACAATTTATGGCTATGTTCAAGGAAAATAAAGTGACCCAACTAAATCAACACACATTAAGCAACAACATGCGGCATAAGGCTATTGGAAAAAGCACACACACACAGACACAGTAACAACATAAAAAAGTAGGATTTCAAGAACACATTCACTCCACCGACCACCGCAAACAACAAATCAACACTAACCTAAAAAGAAAAAAAAACAAAAACAAATCAACAACATAAAATCTTGTTCTAAATTTAAGGTTATTTTACTTATTGTTAAATTTTTCTTCTATTTTAATTGTTAATTTTTTTATTAGTTTGTTAATTTGTGATTTTATTTGAGAATTGTTAATTATCTCTTTTCTTTTAATTGATATGCATTGACGGTGTAAAAAAGTTTTACACGATCGTCCAATAAATAACCATCATTTTGCCATGTCATGTTAAGAAAGTGGGGTGAAGTGGGATGATGTGGCGGAAAACATGGTTGGTATTGGTTGACAATGTAAAATTATTTTACACCGTCGGTGCATATCAATTAAATTCTATTTTTTTTATCAAGGGTCCATTTTTAACATTTAAGTCGGGCATCCAAATCATCGAGACCGGCCCTAATAATTACATTAATTTAGTTTTTGAGGATTTCTAATTGTTATTTGAAGCAGTAAAGTTAAAAGTTAAATGGGTTTGATGAAATTAATAGAAAAACAAATATATATCATAATTAATGCATATATCCATTTTTGGTAGAATTGTTTAGGACATGTAAGTTAAGTTTGGAATGATCACAAGACATAAAATAGTTTTTGGGTGTTTGCAAGCAGCACATGCTTAAGATTTTCTTCTTACTATCTCTATTGATGAATTATGCCAACATATGTCACCAGTGGAGTATCGTACTATTCTTAAATATCAACTCATGATTCCTTTATTTTCCACTGATGAGGTTTGCTCAGTTTGTCGTTGGGAGCGTATGGATAATTGTGGGGAGCACGCCGTACATTGTAGAGAGCTTCCAGACTTCAAATACAGAGACGACTTTGTTCACGATGTCCTTTTGTGAAAAAAAGGCGCTTGTGAACTTTTAACCGATCCATGTGACGAACAGGGCCGGCCCAACATAATGTAGGGCCTAAAGCGAACATTTACATGGCGTAATAAAAAAATATTTATAAGAAAAATCAAATGTAAAATTTATATTTATAAAAAAATAAAAAATAAAAATTTTGGTAAGAAAACTAAAAATGGTCGAGTGGGCGGTGGCTTGGGCCCTTGGAGTATGCTCCTCTCAAGGTCTCAGGTTCGATTCTCACTGGTGCCAATTTCGGTGGGCCAAGTCCATACAGAGCAAAAAAACTCTGGCTTTAAAATGGGGCCCCCGCAAGTGGGCGGTGGGATTGGTCCCCTTGGATTAGTCGGTCCTAAGGCCGGATACCAAGTTTTCAAAAAACAAAAAATGCATCGATTATATTTGTAATGAAATTAATATTTATTACTCATAGAACATAAAATATACTATTAGAGAAAACTTCTATAATATGAACAAAATAAAATAAAAATGATCTTTATTTTATAATATTGGGTTAATAGGTCTTTACCCCCCTGCAATATGGCCGATTTTTGCTTTACCCCCCTGCAAAATATATTTTTTTGATTACCCCCTCGCAATATCAAGATTCTATCAATTACCTCTCTGAGTTGACAACGGGGATGCTGACTATTCATTTAAGATGACATGACAAGTATATGTGACTTTTCTTTTATTTTTAATTTATTTATTTAGTGAAATGTTGCCACATAATAAACTAATTTAAAAAAAAAAAAAAATCCAACAACTATTCGTCATCCAAATCCCAATTTCATCACTACCACCAACAAATTCATCAATAAAATCAACAAATCCAAAATCAATCATTTAGGAGGATTAAATTCAAGAGAGATCCCCACCACCACAAACTCAAAGACACACACCACGAACCCATGAGAAAGAAAAAAAAACCCAGAATCACAAAAATCACCACCGCCATGAACTCACCACCACCACGACCACGCGAAGGCGAGCAGATAGCAACCCAAAAATGAACAAACCCAAAAGAAGCTCCTTTGAAGCAGACACAAATAGATTAACCATCAATAACTCCTAAATTAGAGAGAGAGAGAGAGAGAGAGAGAGAGAGAGAGAGAGAGAGAGAGAGAGAGAGAGAGAGAGAGAGAGAGAACATTAACCAAATGCAAGTAATGATAAATTAGTGAGAGTGACTTTTCTTCTGTAACAACTAAAAAAAAATCATAGTGGGTTATTGGAATGAGATATTGTGAGAAGAAAATGGGTTGTTGGAATTTGAGGATGAATGTTGATTTTGATTTTATGAAGAAACAATTGGTATTTTTTTTTTTTTAAGCAGAAACAAATGAGTTATTGGAATTTGGAGGAAGAGAACGATGAATGCACATGAAGAAACACCATTTTCTGATTTTTTTTTTAATTTTAAAATATGATGAGGCAACATGTCACTAAATAAAAAAAATTAAAGAAAGGCACATATACTTGCCATGTCATCTTAAATGAACAGTCAGCATCCCAGTTGTCAATCCAGGGGGGTAATCAATGAAATCTTGATATTGCGAGGGGGTAATAAAAAAAAATTATTTTGCAGGGGGGTAAAGCAAAAATCGGTCATATTGCAGGGGGGTAAATACCTATTAACCCTATAATATTTGTTTTATTCATTTTAATTTAATTTAGTGTTAAATAAGTTTTTTTTTTACAAGTGTTAAATAAGTTTTTATAATCACTATAAATATTTCAAATTTTGATTTTTTGTCCATGTTTTCAAGTTAACTCATATGTACTTTTGAAATTTTTTATTCATGTTTATAATATTATTATAGATAATTTTTTTTTTGAAAAATAATATTATAAATATTTATGATGACTAAAAATGTATTTAACCCATTAATTTATTTATTTCGGTTTCATAATTTTTATACTTTTTTTTTTGAAAAAAAGAATTTTTATACTATTTAAATTAATCTAAATTTGAGCTTTGATATTGGAGTTGTTGTATGTTATAAACTTTAAATAAAATATTATTAAGAAAAAATTTGTATTTTGGTATAGATCAATAATTTTTGTTTGAAATAAATAATATTCTATTTATTTTTTCAGGCATAAGGAAATAATAATATTCTCGAGCTGTGCTATATACAGCGAAGGAATATCCCACGAATTTTTCACGAATAGCTTGTTACATTGCTTTTTAACTCTTTCTTGTTTTCATTTCACTTATTATTTTTGAACAATCATTGATCTCCACTTTTTTAATTGTTTTTCCATTAAATCTCTGGAACTACTTCACCCACCCAAAACTTGCTATCCAACCAACTACACATGAAGCAAAACTCCAAAAAAAAGCAAACAGCAAACTTATAGAGATAATGGAAGGGAACAAAATCAACTAACAAAGAAATTAGAAGTATATGGAAGGGAACCAAGAAACAAAAGTGAAGAAGAGAAGACATGAAAAAAGAGGAGACAAAAATGGTGTTTGCTGAACATAAATGCAATGGTGTTTGTTTGAAGAGGATAGAGCAATCACTTTGTTTTCACAGAATACACACTGCAGATGGAGACAAGTGTCATTTGGAGAGAGAAAAAGTAACTAGTTAACATGATGTGTTGTGTATAGTGAAAAAAGCCAAAAAAAATGTTCTGCACATTATTCGTGTAATTTCGTGAGTCCACTCTTCGCTATAAATATCATTTCCCTAATATTCTCTACTACACAATTAAACATTCTTGAAACAACTTTTTGTGTTATTCCAAAAAGAACATTAAATAAGTGGAAAAATCAGTGAAAATAAAAACAGGCATGGATGAAAATCGAAGAAAGTTTCCCACACTAAACAGTAAACACACAACACGGCTAACCAACTGCACCACAACATTTACGTACCAATCATATCATACTTTTTTTTTTTTACACAAATCATATCATACTTTTATACACCGCTATTAAATTCAAATAATAGATATAATGGACACAATAAAAAGGAAAGAAAAAATTCTCATGAACTTAGGTCAGTTGGTAGAGATATCACATTTTATATGCAAAGATCGGGATTCAAATCTCGAATATTAAAATTTCTAGCCATTAGACTTTCTGACTACAAAAATTTAAGGAAAAGAGAATGTGTGAATGTCATGTCATGAATGAAAATTAGGTGTGAAAAAAATAAATACTCCAAGACCAATGGATGAAACATTAACCAAATGTTACTATGCCATCAACTTGGATGACACCTAAGCTCCTCTGCTTTGACGAGATCTCACTTCAAACCGCAAAGTTCCCTTTCCCACATAATCATTGGCTTGATTGAAAAAAAAAGAAAAAGAAAGAAGCAAGGTAAGTTGTATAATATGAACTAGGATTGCAAATGACTCGGTAATTTGACACATTCATGCAGTTAACACATTTGTGATTGTTAGATAAAAATAGAATGGTTTAAATTTCAAGCTTAGTATTTTTATTTTTTTAAATAAAATAAAAAAGTGTCTTAAAATATTATCAATTTTGATCTAACTACAACTTAAATAATGATTGTGTGAGTGCATCAAATTTTGACCGCAGTCAATCCATATCAAGTTGTATGGTATATATTATATATATGGTTGAACCAAGGATAAGGCAACCCAATTAAGAAAATTAGGTTCTGGAAAAAGGAAAAAAAATTATTAAGGAAAAAAGTCCTCGGATAAAAACATAAAAGTCTCTTAAAAAAAGAAATTATAAAAAATAAAAAATCTAATACTACTAAAAACTTAAGCAATTATTTTTGTCTTCACTTTAGAATTCGTTTTAGGCCTTGTGGCGACCCAGAGAATATAATCAAGGTTGTAAGCTTGTAGCATTTTCCAATGTAGATCTAAATACTACTAAAAATGGTAAGTTGAAGCAGTTGAAGAACATAAAGATCTATCAAAAAGTAGATCCTTTTCCTTTTACAACACACACAAACAGAGAGCAAAACAGAATTATAACTAAATTTCCCAAGCAAGATAAATAATCTAATAATATGTACAAGCAAGATATATAATTAATCTAAAGTCTACTTTGATGTATATATATTTCCACACAAAATGTATAAATCTAATAACTCACCTTAGTTAACTCCTAATTACAATCAAATCTATAATATTCAAGTTATGTAAACAAAATGATCCTCTTAGATCATGTTGTAACATAACCTATGAAATCTAAACAATGGATCTATGCAATATTGCAATGAACGTACATGTTCTTCTCTATCTATGCTAATCTCCATGTTTATGCCAACAAACTAACATGGCAACACACCTTCTCATTATATAAAATCTTGCTTTTTGTTCCTTAGCTAAATTGGTGCATTTCCGACCTATCGAAGAAGAAGAAGGATTCTTTTGTGAAAAGCTTCTTTGAAGATTGCATTTGGAGGAAGAAGAAGAACTCCTTAGAAGTGAAGAGTTTGAAGTAGAGCTTCTTGTTGAGGAACTCCTTGAGAACAATGACTTTGAACTTGAACTTGTTTTTCTCTTCTCATCCATGAGAAATTGTAGTAATTTCCAAAACTAGCTTGATTCCACACTATGCAACTGACTCTTTATTTGTGTGTAATAGGAAAAAAGGGTAATAATAAGAGAGAAGAAAGTTAGTGAGAGTGTGTAAGGATTCAAAGAGATCATCAATGTTTGCTAGTAAATTTTGCACACCCTTGTGTTTATATATAGGCATTTACATATCCACTTATTACTCTCTGTTTGGTAAAAATAAGCCATAAGCTAGCTGATAGCTAATAAGTTAGCTTATAGCTGAAAAGCTAGTAGAATAAAATTAAAGTGTTTGACAATTTTAGCTGTTGTAAGTACAAAATGACATAAAAGTACATGGTTAGTGGGTAGTTTTTTTTTTTTTTTGTAAGTGTTAGTGAGTAGTTATTACATAATTTTTTAAAAAATAAATAAATAAAACTAATAAGGGTAAATACGGAATAAAATGAAAAAGCTATAAGCTATAAGCTCATACGCTACTTGAAATAACATGGCTCTGTTTGGTAACATAAATAAGCCAGCTTATAGCTTATTATATGAGCTTATAAGCTTGTTTCAAAAAATTAGAGGTGTTTGGTAACAAGCTTTTTGTACTAGCTTATAGCTTTTTTTCAGATGCTATTTCAAGTAGCATTTGAGCTTATAGCTTATAGCTTTTTACACTTTATTCCATTTTTACCCTTTAATTTAATAACTACCCACTCTAAAAAATTAACTACCCACTATCAATTATGTAATTTTATATTTAATAACCACTTTAAAAGCTAATTTTACCAAACACTTTAATTTCAATAAGCTAGCTTTTCAGCTATCAGCTATAAGCTAGCTTTTCAGCTATCAGCTAGCTTATCAGCTATCAGCTAGCTTATAGCTTATTTTTACCAAACAGACCCTATAAAAAAAAACTATAAGCTAGTTAGAGAAGCTCGTTACCAAACACTTCACATTTTTATCAAACAAGCTTATAAGTTAGTCCAATAAACTATAAGTTAGCTTATTTGACTTACCAAACAGTGTCTTAGTCTTTCCTCGTCGCTAGAGTCAGAGAAAACCTCAATGTCATAAAACACTTAAAGAGATATTTATATTTTGTTTATCAACGAAGTTTTTATATTAACAGTCATATTCAAAATCAAATTACTAAAAAATTTGAGTTTAATTCTTATCAACTGAATCAATTTACATCGCACTTATCCATGCTCTCCATAATTAAATTACAAAAAATGATATGTAATAGACCACACATAAATTTTATTGTATAAGTAAACAATATGTCAAAGAAAAACGAATCCAAAATTTCTCTATAATAGACCATACATAAATTTTATTGTAAAATTTGGTGATTTTCTTTGTATTAAATTAAAAGCAAATAAATTAACTACTTTTGAATTGGTTACCAAATCTTTAAAAAAAAGTAAATAAACAAACATTAAAGCATCTTTTGACCAAGGAAAAAAATGTTACCAAAAGAAACAGAATTGAATCATCTCATGTCTTAATGTGTTCTGTCATCTCTTTTGCCTTAATCCAATGAGTAAGATTGTAAAGAAAAATAAAATGATCTGAAGATATAAACAACGGCAAAAATCCTACGGTTGTAATTGGTGCAGGACATATAACATGAGAAGGTCGACCGAAGAGGATATGAATCCAAAAAAAAAACACTTGCTGAATTATTCTCTAGTTTAACTGTGGTAGGATTCCTTTTGAAGACACATATTGTACGATTCTAAAATGTGCAGTCACTTATTAAAATCTTTTTCTGTCACTACTACAAAAAAGAGTTTTAATAGCGCCCATTTAATAGCGCTTTTTTGAAAATGCTATTAAAAGATTAAACGGAGCCCTTATTATAGCGCCTTTCTAAAAAGCGCTGTTAAAGCCTTGACCCAAAGTACATATAATAGCGTTTTGTTAGAAACCGCTATTAAAGACATAAACGCGCAGCTTTATATTAGCGCTTTTGAAAAAGTGATGTTAAAGCTAATACCCTATAATAGCGCGTTTTACATAACCGCTATTGTAAAATGAAATTAATAAATAAAAATTGTGGTGGGTGGATGTCGAACCCTGGTCCCTTGGTTCCTAAATCATCATATAATAAAAAACACATAAAAAAAAATAAATAAGCAGGGAAAAATTTATCACTAATTTATCACCACGATCTTCAATCCACTTCAAGGAAAAATTGAATTCAAACCCTAGAAAAAAAAATCAATGTTCTTCTAACTTCTTCAAACCATTCCCAGCAAACATTGAACTCAAACCCTAAGATTCAAAATCGATCGTCTTGTGGCTTCAAACCCAAAGGAATCTCGGTCCTCTGTAATCAAACTCAGAGCAAACGGAACTCAAAGAGGTTGATTCCCAGATAAATTGAAGTTAGAGCAATCGGAACTCAGATAAGTTGTTTCCCAGATTAATCGTTCAACTCGTCTTCTCCAATCACACTCGGCAATTCTAATATCCAAGAACCCATAAACCACTTTGAACCCTAACCCATAACCCAAAAATCATCTTCTCTCCAAGAACCTTAATCCAATAACCCACGAATTTAACCGTCAATAGTCGTACTCGTTCGCCGCCATGCTTTCACAACTCAAACTGCCGTCATTAAGGTATGCTTACAATTGAATTTGCAAAATTGATTTAATTTAGAAGACAAAGTTGTTTTTGGGTGTTGGTAATCACCTGTTATTTTTTCAACTGTAGTGGTGTGTTTACAATTGTGATTTTTAGTGGAAGATATTAAATTTGTGATTTTCAATTGCACTTATTTTTAGTTCATTGTTCCATATCTACTCTAATTTTCAATTGCTATAGAAGCTTATTCCACTTCTTACACCAAAGTAGTATGACAGAGCACTTAAAGTGACTCATTAAATTTGACTTATTTTTAAAGGGGTCATTGAGAAACTGTAAGCCACTAGACAACATGACATATATTGATCCAACTGTGTATGCGAGCTATTACTGAGTATGCATAGCAGTGGAGTCACTCTCTGATTCACTCAAACGGGTATGTTATTGACTGTGAAATGTTTTGTTGATATATTTATTCCTTTTTTGCTGTCTCAAATCATGAGAGTTACATGAGAGTTCATAGTAGTCTATGGTTTATTTTCTATTTATCTGCATATATGATATATGATATGATATTAGTGAATGCACATTTTTTTTATAATCTGTTAGGATTTGGCATTTGATCACTTTAACTATTATTATATTCAGTTTCAATTTCTTACTTTTGGGTTTAATTTGTTTACCTTATTATTATTTTTATAAAAAAAATTTGTGTTACTGATTTTTAAGGTTTGGGTCCAAAGGAAGAAGAACACAGTAGCTTTTTCCACAAAACCAAAGCAAGTTGCAGAGTCTAGGTGACTCTCTCATCTTTAATTATGTGATTGCGTGTTACAAATTTTCATTCGATTCAATTTATACCAACTAATAATAATAATTCTTATTTATGAATCTCTTCTTCAGTGGATTTAATAATGTGGAAAGATGTTTCAAGATCAGCATTTGTGTTTAGTATTGGAACATTCATTATAATCTCATTTTCTTATGCAAGGGATATATCAATTTGAGGTTAGAAATCTACACTAAAGAGTTTATCTTTTACTGCTCCAGAACTGAAGTTTTTCTGCAGTTGGCAGTTTTTGCTAGATGTGGCAGTTTCATAACAATTTGGAAGATGGCTAAATTCGGTAACTTTTCAAACTGTACTGTATAAGTCTGTTCAAATTTTTTGCATTTCAATTCAGTTCTTTTTTTTTGTGATCTGTTAGGATTTTGCATTTCTGCACTGCTGGGAGATAACATCTACAACTACCTTGTTCAAAAAAACATCTACAACTACAACTTTCGAGAGCTACTTGCCCATCCTATTGTGAGTATCTGTTGATTTTGTTGTTTGGAATGCCTACTCTTTCAAGTTTCTCTACTCCACTCATCTATTTAGGTTACTATATACTTATGTAGGTACTAGGTATGAGTTGAAGTTATTAATCTAGCCTTATTCTAGTTACACTGTACATGTCCTAAATTGATTAAGTTAATGCACTCCATTCACCATTTTATCTATGTCATAAGTTTCTCATTAAATTTATTTGTGTTGTTATAAATTTCAAGTGTTAGATTTGGGCTTGTTTATTGTAGAATAAAAGTTCGATACATATTTCCATGTCCACTTTTAGTTGATCCTTTCCTCTAATCAGAAGAACGACCAAATGTATGCAGGGGTTTTAGATATCCCTTTGTACTTTGAGCCTTGTTTTAATGTACTTCAGTGATTCCAATTTGTCTTAGAAATGCTGATTTCTCTTTTACTATCCACATGGTCTTTTACTTCAAGGTTATTATTATATTCGGAGAACTCTTTAGTCAAGGTATGTTCTCTAATGTTGGACTTCTTTAGTCATGGAAACAAAGTATCACTCACTAATGTAATCTAGCTGTTTTTCTTTTAGTAAATTAAGATAAGTCTCAGAGAACATAACCATGTTGAATTGTGAGAAAAACAATAAACAAAAAGAGATACAAAAGCAATCAAAGTTTTCACGTATTGTCTTCTAGCAGAGACTGAGGGGTATATTTTTTGTCTTGCATATATTTGGCACATCCCAAGTGCTGACAAGTTTTTATATAACTTTAAAATGCCTCAATAGAACCTGTTATATTCATATCACATGAGTAATTTCATGATAATAATAACTTCACATTCTCATTCATGTTCATTATAGTGTTTGTTTCAAGACATTTGAAAGTCCTGTTATGATTAAGCCATGCATTCGAGGGTTGTAGATTGAAAATGGAATAAATCTCTATTCAGCAACAATTCTTATATGCCCAGTCTCTGTCGAAGGTGCTTCATTTGAATCAATAAGTTATATAAATGATGCAGCACAAACCTTAAGGTATCCAAGTGGAGTGTAGGTGAGAATTAATATGAATGTCAAAATGGAAGAGCTCAACTACAGGTTATATGTCTCTTAATTGATATTAAAGCTTTTGGTTATTAGTTAGTTTATGTTTTTCCCCCTTTCTTTTTAATTTCATTATAGTTAATTAATTTTGTTATAGGTTAGTTTGTGCGAGACCGCGACCGTCGTTGTTCCATCTCGTCGAACCTCCATCTCCATCCTTATCAATTAAGGTCTTCCTGAGCTATTTGCATTATGTGCTTTGTCACGCTTGGAATTGGAGAGTGATGCTTTCGTAGTGTTTTTCTGCTCTTTTGTTATTATAGGTTTCAGTTGCACTATTAGACATGAGTTATTGGATCAATATGTCATGAGCACAAGATATTGACTATATTGAGTATATTTTTAATTTTTCAGGGACTACATGAAAACATCAGAGGTGTTGGCTTGGTTTGGGAAATGGTAGAGGAATGCTTAGGTTAATTTTAATTTGGTTGCTTTGGTGTTCTGAACTCATCAGCTAGTTGCAAGAAATGGTCTGTTGGGAGGTTATTATTCACGTTGTAGTAAACCAATTTTGTTGTCTTGTGCTGGTTGTTATCTTATTAAGGTTGAGAATCATATATAGGAAGGACCTTTGTATTAGCATATTAGCATAATTGAGTTTGTTTTGATGGTGATAGTTATGTACTCAGCTTGAATATTGTATCAGTCCAAATGTATATTACTCATGTTATATATTGGAAAAGTACTTTTTATTCTCTATAAAGTACTTGATATTATTTGCTATATTTTAAATTTTAAAATTAAGCTCCAGGTTACATATATTAAAAAAAAAAAAGCACCAGGTTGAATTAAAAAAAAAAAAATCATAAGACATACAATAGCGCTTTCATATAAATCGCTATAAAACGTTTAGAAAAAACAGCCTTACTATAGCGCTTTAAGCACGGGCGCTATTAAAACTGGAACCTTTAATAGCGCTTTTTTCATAAACCGCTATTAAAACCTATTGACAAAGGCATTAAAATACGCGTAATCAGTTATACTATAGCGTTTTAATACTTATAATAGCGCTTTTTGAAAACGTTATAATAGGCGTGATACCTATAATAGCGGATCCATCAATAGCGCTTTTAAATGCTATAAAAGCCAAAAAAAAACGCTATAAAAGCCCTTTTTTGTAGTAGTGTGTAGACAAACTATAGCTGGTTTCTCATGTGGTGTGGAAGCTTGTGTTATGCTTGTGCCTGTTACTCTACCATTTTAGTTTATTTTGTTCAAATATACTGTATTTTTTATGCTTTATATTCTGCAAATTAATTATACCAATGAGTTATTTTTTATCTTCTAACCAGTGAAAAGATAAAATGAAAATTAGATAAAAAGTTAAATATGAAAATAATATTTTAACTCTCATATTTAGGAGAAAGAGTCAAATAATTAGGAAGCTGACCGAAAAATAAATAAAGTTTAGCTTATTTTTTTAAAGAATTAAATTTAATTTCTCTCGAACTATTCGTCTTAAGAGAAATTTATTAATCATTTAAGTTAGTGTTTCAGCATGTTTATTATTATTTTTTTTTATGATTAATCTCGATTGGGGAACTTGTAGGGCATATAAGGTGAGTTTCCCCAGCACAACCAAATTTTCTCTTTAGGTATGAGACAATAATCAAACTTCTAATCACATGCGAGAGGGTCAAGACCCTTAATTTATTGTTGGTTAGCCATTTTGTTTCTATTTGGGGATGTTGAAAGAAACAATTGTGAGAATGCTGAGTTGAATGGGTGATGCTTAATTAACTGCACAACGATCTTGTGCCGAATTTGCAGTTATAAGATGCTTTCCTAATGTGCACGTGGATGACACATGACAGTATTCTGAATCCTTGGTAGTCAAAAAATATATATGACTAAAAATTAATATTACAAGTCTTGATGAGTACTATATTTAGTGTTCAGATTCACATCTTATTCGTATGAACATGATTGTTGTTTGTCACTTGTCTCATATGAAAATTATTTTCAATTTTCTCACTCTTTAATGATATTAAGAAAAGCATAGCTACATTGTTTCTTAAGTTAAAAGTATGGAGAATGTTAACTTGTGCCCTTAAGGCACATGTTAAGGAAACAAAAATAGAAATTATTAAATGCTAATTTGTGCATTTTGACTTTTGAAGCATTAAATTTCTTATATCATTAAATGTTAAATTTCTATTTTGGTATATCTTAACATGTGCCCTTAGGGCACACGTTAACAAGACCCTAAAAGTATATTATCGGATAGTTCAATGTTGGTTGACATTAAATTTGGTAGAAAAGACCACAGTTCGATTTTCATAACTGCAATCGGAAGGTGCCTGAAACCACTTAATGACAGAACTGACTCTTGAATCAAATTAGGTGGTCCAATCACCAATAGACCGAGTAGATAGTGGAAAAAAAAAATATAACCACATATACGGTAAAAAAAGACAACATTTTTTTTTTCACTTAAAATCTGACCAATAAATTATTTCACTTAAAAATCGAACACGTATTCTTACGAAGATTTTTTTTCTTTACCATCTTACAATTAGCACCACCGTTTAGTGGTAATTACTATCCACTGAAGAATTTATTGATGAACATGTAAAGTGACTGCATCCATATACAAGAGTGAAAAATATTCTCTTAATTGCTACTTATTTAAATGATGCAAATCACTTACCACTTGAAAGAATAATAAAATATATTTATTTCATAACCGAAAAATAGATTCTTCTTAATTAATCGTTCACTTTCACACTTTGAAAACGACATTTGTGAAAAAGAGATACTATACTACTAATAATCAACTGGTTCTGACATGGTCAATCCTATGATTAGCTAATTTTCTTTTTGACTAAATCTTATGATTAAAAACTCAATAAGATACTTTTTTTTTTGAACAAGAAACTCAATAAGATACTAAGATAGATATAGCCTCTTGTATATGAATTCGGTGCTAAATAATAATTTATCTGCCTTTTATTGATTTAGATATCTAGATTACTAACACATCTTTTTATTAGTGGAATTTTAGATAGATCCAACCAAAGTATTTGAATGAGATAATAAAGATTTTTTTTTCAATTTAATCAAAAGAAGTTTAAATTTAATTCTAAAAATATAATAGTGTTTCTATTGAGGAAAAGCTTTATCACCCTTTTCAAATTTATCCGATTTGAGTAATTAGTTTTTGCAATTGCGCTAAAAAAATATTTATATAGAGTTTCACATTGAAGATGAATTTCAATAAACAAAAATAGATTGTTGAGAAATGTGTTAAAAAGTCTCTTAACGATTTATATGAAGATATATTTCTATTTTCAGTACTACCTATTGAAAAAAGAAGAAGTAGGTTTCCCTTACATATCCTCAAGTTAGTTGCAAAAAATATGTTCATCTTAGTAAGGATGTGTTAAGAAATCTTATATCGGATGTGAGTTGGTTTGAACATGAGTTTATAAATAAGAGACAATTCTCACCTTACAAAATCGGTTGTAAGGTGAGGATTGCCCTCACTTATAAACACATCTCTTCAAGATTTGTTGGATCATATGTTATCAGGTTTCCGCTACCAGATCACCCACGATTTATATTCATGCATCAAATCCAATAGTGTTAGGCGTAAGGAGGCGTGTTAAAAAGTACCACATCGGTTGCAAGATGACCTGAATGTGTGTTTATAAGTGAGGACAATCTCACCTTACAAGTCGATTTTGTAAGGATGAGTTAAGCCATATATCTAATTCTAAGATGATATCAAAGTCTTCTCCATGACCTGTCGGGTCACCTACTATCAGGTTTCTGATCGAGTTATCCACAATTTATATGCGCTTTCCGAGTCCAATAATGCTGAGCAACACAAATGTTAAGTTAGATCAAACTTCAAATTCGCAAAAGATGCAACTCATATATCTTATAACCAAGATATTGCAAGTTTAAATAATGATCTAAATATCTATTTCAAATTAAAGAGAACAGAGATATAAATAAATAAATAATAGTTATTTGGGTCTACGATCTATATCCTACATCATACTCATGATATGAGCTATTTTTCTTAACTTCCAACTTCAAATAACTACCTAAGTTTTTCTCATCACCAAGAAAACCTATAAGTCGGTATTGTTAGTATTGTGATATTTAAATAACACCCCCCATAATGTTTTTTTGACCGAACACCCATAATGTTGTACTCATTAACTAATGTATTATAGGTTTGAATTTCACATGCACATGGCATTGTAACTACGTAGCTAGAGGCAGAGCAG
The DNA here is from genome assembly GCF_020283565.1 of Trifolium pratense. Classification (NCBI taxonomy): domain Eukaryota; kingdom Viridiplantae; phylum Streptophyta; class Magnoliopsida; order Fabales; family Fabaceae; genus Trifolium; species Trifolium pratense. The sequence goes on along the minus strand of NC_060065.1, from coordinate 53,704,159 downwards.
TAGTTAGAATAGTAAACAATATAAATTAGATTTAATTGTTTTTAATTAAATCTGCCAGTTTTGTCTGAATTTAATATTTTAAATAGGACGGTCTTGCTGAACTTATCATGTGAAAGAATTGATTTGTGTTTTTTCTTTCTTCTTATTCTAGTAATATACTTTTAATTATTCACCAAAAAAAATATATACTTTTAATTGAATTCGCCGCTAGAGTGAGTACTAAGCAGTGGCAATTAAAAAAATACTACTATATCATATCACACTTGTAAATCAATGTTAAGAAATGGAAATTGGAAGAGATCTTACTATTATGAAATGCACATCGAGAAGGAATCTAATGATTTGGAACAAACTTTTGTTTTGAAGATTATTTTGACTGGTCAAAAAATAAAACTATGCAATCACATGCGTGTAATTAACATTATCATTGGTAAACAAAATTAATGTAAATAGTACATGTCTGTTCTAGACCGAGCTGAAGTTCCCATAAGGAATGAACTTTGCATAGAAAAGTGTTAGGGGAGTCCCGAGCTCGAGAGAAATAATATGTCAATGTTCTAGGACCGTAAGAGAGGGAGACAGTACATCTCAATCTAAAACCTTAAGACATTAGATTAATGAGTCTCATCCTTATAAATCAAACATTCTTCTTGTACATAGTTGATGTTGGGACTTAATGACTCACACTTGAAACTCAACATTCTCCCTCCAAGTGTGAATTTCACATCCTATAGTTGATCCAATATCAAGATCCATGCCCGCTCCTCCACCAAGCCGAACCATAGCTCTGATACCACTTGTTGGGGAGTTCGGGAAACTCGGGAGAAATAATAGGCCAATGCTCCAAGACCACAAGAGAGCGAGACACAACTTTTTCACCCAAAACCTTAAGACACCACTTCAAAATACTATTACACTAATAATTTTAATTTAATTTAGTAAATATATCATATTTTTGACAACATACATTATATTTATTAACATGTGTGTAAAAAATAAAAACTTCAAACTACCCAAAACAATTAGATAAAATATTACAAATCTTTTTTACCTTAAGCGCTTAGATTAAATATTGCGGATCATTTTTAACTTAACTAATATCTTATAGCTTAACTAATATCTTGAATAGCTGGTTTAATTTATATCTAAATAAAATTTAAACGACATCCATTTTTTCAGGAGGGAGTATTATTTTTATCATATTTTATTCATTCTAAGGGATGGAATTTCTTTTAAATAATTATTTTTGTTGGAACTGATTTAAAATAAATTTGTACACTTAATTATAATGTTCAACCACAAAACAGAGCAATTTATAAGTCTGGCTGTATTGATAGTTGCCGTGTCGGGCCTCACATAGTTTTCTTTGACAAGTTCTCTCCCCACATCCAATGTTTCTTTTCTATTCCCAAAACACGTAGAAAAATTTGAAAAACGTTTTCCGAATTTCATTTTAGTGTAAATTTTACTGAAATTTACATTGAAAAAACTTCAAAAAACGTTTTCCGAAATTTTCTGCATGTTTTGGAGATAGCAAAGAAACGTAGGGGGTGGGAAGAGAAAAATTCGTTTTATTTTTTTTGTCTTTTCAACAAACCAAATATCTCTTGACCCAAGAAAAACAAACCTAACCAAAGCTGATCTTTACTCTTTAGGCCTTTCAAATTATTCTCACACCCCTCAAAAATTCAATTTTTCCCTTAAAATTGGTTCGGAAGTTACATTCCGAACTTGATATTGGTTCGAAACATAGCTTCCAAACCAATTTAACATTGGCACATTTCGGAATTTATCTTTCGAACCACATGCTTTTATTAGATATTGTGAACTCAATTGTTTCTGATATGCTCCTGTTCTGGTAAAGAACAAAGGGGGTTTGTATTATTCAAGATTGATAATGGATATTAGAGAAAAAATTGTTTCTCTTTACAAGAATGAAATAAAAATTGTCCTTTCCTTCTCTTGAAGAAGACTCTATTTATAGGCAAAACATCCACCTCTTGCTTCTCAGGTAACCGCCTTGCTTGTAGAGGAATTCATGGGTAGTGGCGGTTTCTTTTCCTTCTTCTCCAAGCTTCTTTTCCTTCTTCTTCAAGCCATGGTGGATCATGCTTATCATGTGTTTTTCATGGTTGTTTTCACGCTTCTCCTTTAGATGCTCCTTGAGATATTTTAATTGGACTTGAGTGATATGGGTTTTCTAGATTGGGCCTTAACAAATCACACCCTGATCCATTGCCCAGTACAACTCCATTGGTCTCATAGGATGGCTACGTTCAATTTCATCAATGAACATCTCACAAGCCTAATAACGCAGTTCTTCATTCCATTTTTCTTCTTCAAAACACAACTTATAATTAAAAAAGTTTTACATCTGAATCTCCTAAACGTGTTATTCATTTCATTTTCCTTCTTTTTTATAAAAATAAAGGAAAAAGATTGATGAAGCGAAAATTTGAAGGTGAAATTAGAGAAAAAGATCGATGAGATTGAATTCCAACCTCTTTGGTCAGTATTGTCCTTGAAATTGCAATGACTTCATAGTGTGTAACAATGACACCTACACTTTCATTTTAATAGATGATTCACATAATCACATTGCTAATGTCTTCACTAATGAACGTGATAATGGCTTAGTTTGAATTAACTTTAGCTTATTTCTTCTTCCTTCAATAATAAGGGACGTTGGCGCTTAACAGAAAATGACCGACGCAAAGAATAATAAGCAACGTGTCAGTATGGAAGTGGACAACGTGTCACAAGATATTTTTCTCCTGTCTGTAGGTCTAAATCGTCGACACGATCACAGTGCACATTGCCTTTCCTTTCTTTCAACGCCATTATTATTTATTCATTCATTCATTCACACTTCTCTTCAAATCAAATCTCCACACTTTAATCTCTCTGTTATTATTTGCTTCAAACAAGTAATAATGGAAAACGGGGATCATCAGTTTCAGGAATCAAAGGCTAAATATGATTGTCTTTTATTTGGTACTACCACTTCACACCATTCTAAATTACTACTACTGCTACTACTTCATTTCATCCACTAATTAACTAATTGTTTATTAATATTTGCAGATCTTGATGATACACTTTATCCTTTCAGTTCTGGATTATCAGGGCACGTCACCAAAAATATTCAAGGTAATAATCAATTCATTTGATCATGAATCATGATATATGTAACATTCGCACTATAAGTGCATGAGTTAGGGTTCAAACCTAGGACACACACTTATTATTTACGTGAATTTTCTAGCCACCAGGATACTCGACAAAAAAAAAGTTTATGTGTATTGATTTTGTGGAATTTGTTTATTTATTTTTAATGGTTGCATTGCATGGCATTTTGTAGAGTATATGCTTGAAAAGCTTGGGATAGAAGAGGATAAAGTTCCTCAATTGTGTGTTTCTTTATATAAGATTTATGGGACAACGATGGCTGGTCTTAAGGTAACTAAGTATATAAAATACTAATTAATTCAACTTTCATTATATTTTAATTAAGGCTATGGACTGGTGAATGAATCAACATTTTTGTCTGTTTTGTTCTTATCAGGCAATTGGCTATGATTTTGACTATGATGACTTTCATGGGTAAATAAATAAATAAATGACTTTACATATTTGTGATTGGTTCAATTTTATTTTTTATTTCACTATGATGACTTTCATGGGTAAATAAATAAATAAATGACTTTACATATTTGTGATTGGTTCAATTTTATTTTTTATTTAAATAGTTTGAAACTATTTTTGGTGTTGTGCAGCTTTGTTCATGGGAGATTGCCGTATAATTTGCTAAAACCTGACCCTGTTCTTAGAGGAATTTTGCTTAGCCTACCCTTTAGAAAAATTGTAAGTTTCTTTATTCTTATACTATATTGATGGCCAAAGTAGTAACATCGAATCTGTTTTATTCACTTATTGAAACTTATCTATTTACCTTAGCACTTCTGACATTAGTACTTCTGAGACTGTTTAAGAGAGTTTATAGAAACAACTAATGATATGTTTATAAGCTGTTTTTCACTAGCACATGCGACATTATCACTAGTGAGACTGTCATGTCCATAAGCTGTTTTCCGTAGCACATGTGACTTTACCATTAATGTGACTGTTTAAGAGAGTTTATAGAAATAACTTAAGTTGATTTCATCTAACTCTTATAAATTCTCCGTGATAGCTTATATGAAAATACTTTGACTTCATTTTTTCTTTTGTTACGGAAATAGCTTATATGAGCACTTAAGTGGTAAACATTTATGCTATAAGCGCACTTAATTAAGTTGTTTATCCAAACAAAACATAATTCATAAATTATAACTGATAGTATATTTATTTTCCTATAGGTTTTTACAAACTCAGACGAGGCGCATGCAAATAGAGTGCTTCACAGGCTTGGACTAGAGGATTGTTTCGAAAGAATCATAAGCTTTGAGACACTAAATTCCTTCAAATCCAATAACATCAATTCACCTCACAATAAAGATGGCAGTGAATATGAACAAAGTTCATCAGGAATATTTGATTTTTATGAGTACATTTGTAGGCCTAATGCTGATATTGTGCTTCCAAAGACCCCAGTTGTTTGTAAACCCTTTGCAGATGCATTTGAAAAGGTTTTCAAGATGACAGATATTGACCCTCAAAGAACAGTAAGATTCTATGCTATGCTTCTCTAAGTAACATTTTGGCCGTCTCCAATCCTAATTTAAGCTTTTTTTTATGGTGATCTTCCAGTTTGTGTCACTAACTATCATTTTTTTGATTATGCGCTATCTCGTAAGACATAAAATTATGTATTTATTTTTTTACTTTGCCTTTTGTAGTTGTTCTTTGATGACAGTATCCGCAACATAAAGACAGGCAAATCTTTAGGCCTTCACACAGTCTTGGTAGGTAGTCCTTGTCCATTGTTTATGAACGGAAACATGCCTAAATGCTATTTCGTTTGATCTTTGAATATATCATCCGTTAGTTAGTTTGGTCATAAATGTGTATTCTGCCGGTCAATTTGACCTATAAAATTGATACTAATTACTAACAAAAGTGCAACAAAAGACACACTTGGAGATGTTAACTTATGAATATATTGAATCATATGAATATATTGAATGTTGAAAATCATTTAATATCTAAATATTATACTTGTGCAGGTGGGTACTTCCCTTAGAACTACAGGAGTGGATCATGCCTTGGAGAGTATCCATAATATGAAGGAGGCATTTCCAGAACTATGGGAAGCTGTTGATAAGAGTAAAAGTGTCAAGTATTCTAGAAAGGTTGCAATTGAAACATCTGTTATAGCTTAACTTATATACATCAAACTTTTGAATTTGTGGTCCTAATAAATTTTGTCTTGGCATCTGACTTTGACTAATGTAATTGTTATCAGAATACTACTGATACAGTGATGTATTATTTATATAAATAAATGAGCTTTTATTTTGTAAGGTTAGTGTTTTCACATTCACTTATTTTCCATTTCTATCTTGTGAGTTGTGACACTGAAAACAGATAAAAATCAGAAATTATAAATAAGGGAAGGTGTATGTGCAATACTTTATCTTTATCTCTCTGTTATTGCTTCTGCACCCCCTAAGACCTCCTATTATACATTATACAATCCAAATTATGCAGTAGAAAAAAACTAACAGTAAGCACTTTCCAGACTAACAAGAGTACAGGAAGCTGAAAGTTTAGGGCTGCAGAAAATAAATACCACTTAGCTTATTTTCAGAGCATAGAACAGACACAACATTGTGGCCGCAAAATCATTGCGGATCACAAATTCGAAAAGAGGCTATGTGCTAGCCTATCGAATGACGCAGTGGGATCTCGCGCCAATGTCACAAACAGCTCAAGGGCGCGAGAAGCAAGGGAGATGAGAATTCATAACAAATCAAGGGGTGTGCGAGAAATATGAAGGGCACGAAAAGAAATTTTCAACTAAGAGGTTGTTTGTTACTACTTATTATAGGAAATTTTTTTTATTTTTTTTCAATAAAAAATAACCACTTTAAAAAATATTGTGTTTGTTTCAAATTTTTAAAAATATCATAATCTAAAAATTAGAAAATGACTTTAAATGAGAAGTTGATAAGAGTAACTTCTAAAAAATAATAGATTGTTTAGAGGAAAGAGAAAATAAATACTAGGTGGAGGTTATTTTGTAATTAAAAAAAATCACTTTTACAAACAAAAGATTTGGCTTAAAAAAAAAACTAAAGATTTTTGTCAAAAAAGAAAAAAAAAAAAACTAATATTATGACAAAAGAAAACAAACTAATCTTTTTTTTTTTATCTCATAAAAACTAATCTTTATCTCATGTCTTAAAAAGAAAAACTAATCTTTATCTTATAAAAAAAAAAATTTTAAATTATTAAATATCATAATTACTATTTTTTTTTAATATATAACAAACTTACCCTAAGTTGTTAAACTGGGAAACTGGGCCGGCACAATTAATACATATATAGGGACATCTTAGTAATTTCGTGGGACAAAACAAAACAACATAAAAAGTAAAATTTTGTTCACACAATTCAGATTTGGCGGAGCTAGGTTAAGGTTGCTTTGTCGCTGTGTTTTAGAGGAAGAAGAAGCGAGAGCTTTCAAAGAAACCTACAATGGCAAAGCGCGAACTTTCAAGCGTATTGAAGAACTTGAAGGTAACAATGAACCAACCACAACCATTATTATTATTATTGAATTTTTTTTTGAGGAATTTTCTCACTATTGTTTGATTCAAGATTGAAATTTCATATCCATGTACTAATTAATGATGTTTGTTCTTTGTTTTGTTTTGTTTTGAAATTGGATAGTTCATGCAAAGAGCAGCTGCAAGAGAGGAGAAACCTGAGAAAGTAGAAGAAGAGGTTAAACATGATGCAAGTTTTGGTTCAACCCCAACTGTTTCTAGAAAATGGTATTTTTATTCATTAAATTCAAATAATGTGTACTGTTTTCAATTTTTACTGCATATGGGTCATCAATTTTCTATTCAATTTTGTTTTTTTATTACTGATGTACATATTGGAATTGAAATTCATGGTCTTATGAGGATTTGAAATTTGTTCTCGTTAACTTGTCACATGAAAATTTAGTATTTAATTATCTTAGTATTGTCAAATAGCAGTTTTAGCGGCGCGGTTTAGTACAAATTGGATTTGTTGTCCTCTTGAAATTGTCACATGAAATTTTTATTTACCTTAGTGTTGTCAAATAGCGGCTATTGCGGGCGCTATTTAGTACAAATTTGATTTGTTTCCAAATAGCGGCCAGCGTAACTGGATTTGAAAAATTGTTATTGTTGGGTGATACGTTATTGTTAGACAGCGGCTATAGCAATTTTATAGTTTTGTAGGTAGCATAGCAAAGTTTGAATCAGCCTAGCGGTTTGGCTGTGGGGATATTTTATGTGGAATTCCGGGTTCAAACCCGGGTCACAACATTTCCCCTCCCCATGTTGATTTGAGTATATGTTGGCCACTAGGCTGGCCAATAGCAAAATTTTAAGAAAAAAGTTCGAACCAATTGCTATTTTCCCGATCTATGATTTACAACACTGAATTATTTCCCTCTCTGTAATCAAATTTTGTCAATTGAAACTTTAGGATTTATTTCTCATGCGAAAACTTATCTCCCAATATCCATTTACGGAATGTTTTTGGTTTTCTATCGATAATAATTTAGGGTTTTTAGTAGAATAATTAATGTTTTTAAAAGTTGACATTCCATATTGCAATTATTTGTATCCGGTATTGCTTATAGGCTAGCTCTTCAAAGTTTAGAGTTTGAATTTTTTTGCTATATTTTGTTTGTAATGTTATTTTTATGCTACATATTTCTCTTGATTGCTGCTAAATGAATGAGCAAGGCTTTGTTTCTTAGTTGTAATATGGCTTGCAGGAATCACTTGTGGAATGCGGGCATCTGATGTTACTTAACAATCGTATAGCCCTAAAAATTTGACAAACATTTTATAAAATTGAAAAAGTTGAATAAATTATGAAACAATTTGATAGCTCTGATATACAACTGTATCTTTTCTACAATTGCTTTCTTCATCTTTTGGTTTGTTTTATATCTCATTCATTTTTAATTTGCCTGGCTTTTTACAAATATGTAGTGTGGTCATAGTGGAAGGTGATCCTCGTCCTGGAGCATTTAAAGGTCGAATGTCATTTCAAAGTTTTAATCCAACTGTTGATGTGAGTTTGAAGATCATAAATTTAAAAGCTTTTTCTCTATACTCCTAGTTAATCTATATCTTCTTTGTTCATATTCTAAATTCTAATGTCGTAGCGTTGCCTTTGTAGAAATTAAATGAGGAAGAAGTAAGACTTAATCAGCCTGTAGCCAAAACTACCATTTCTAGTAATCAAAATGCTAATGTGTCTGTTAGGTGGGTTTCTTTGTCTAAACTCTAACTTTCATGTAGATATCTCATTTTATATATTCTTTCCCCCACAATAAGGGTCAGAAGATTCTCCGTTTATTGTTTTAGTTCATAATATACTTCATGGTTTCATCTTTTATTAACATTAACAGATTATGGAGAATATTCTCTCTTACTGTGACGAGTATAAATTTATTTTTGTTTGTGATGTTTCAGAGAAAATACCTCTTCAGCTGAAGGTACAGATAGTGCTAACAAGAACAAAAACAGTAACGAGGTTAATGGAAATGGTAAAAGGATACAGAGTGAAGGTAATGAAGCACAATATCCTAACAAATCACCCAAGAATGATCAGGGGAACAAACACTCATCGACCAGCAGTAGTTTGGGCTCTTTCAAAAAACCGCCGTCTGGAGATAAGCTAAACTGGAATGTTCTTAGATCATCTAGCGTCAAGCAAAATAGATGAGTTTGTTGATTAATGTATTTCATAGAAATTAAGCTAGGTTTGGTTTTGTTTCAAGCCCTGAGTTTTTATGTTTGTATTTGTGGTTCTATTAGGCTGTTTTCTGTGAGATTTGACTTCTCTAAAGTGAGTAATGTAATTTAAAAGGTAAAGTGTAAGGTTTGAAGCATTGATTTCAAATGAGATTTTGAAAAATACTTATAGATGTATGACAAACTATGGAGATGTACAATCTCATTCGATAACTTTTCAATCGATAATTGTAATGTTACATTATCATTTAAAATAACATTATTCATGTTAGAGAAGTCAAATCTGTTTATTGGTTATAATCACATCCACAGGTTTGTAAGATTTAGGGTTTACCAAATTTAGTTACAATACTTTTTATATGGCTAAAAGCCTTGTCAGTGTGTTTATTTTAGTATCATTATGTTATATTTAAAGATATTGTTTGGCTTATTATAAAAAAAAAATAAAAATAAAGATATTGTTTGGCTTTATAGAAATTTGATTTTAGCTACCATGATATTTAAAATCCTTGTGGTTAAAAGTAAAATATAATCCATTTTCGGGAAAACTGCATTTTTGAATCAAAACTCAGCATCCTGGTATCATCTTCTAAGCTAATTCTAAATTTGTGACATAGCTCACAGATTTTTGAGATTATTGAGCAAATTAAAATCCTACAAGGTTGTTCAAGAAGTTGGAAATAAAGTCGCTAATCCCTTCACAAATATTTGAGGGTACAGTAGTACTTCACAAAAATTTGAATAGTACATTTGTATTCCAGCTAAATGATACTTGAAAGTTTGGATTAAGTGCAGTCAAAAGTCACTGTAATTGGCGGATAATGGTTGTTAGATTAAGATTAGATGGTCTATATGTCTAATTTTATCAAATCACCGTCGTCTTTCGATTGCAGTGACATCATGGTGTTTTGACTGCTCCAAATCTAATAGTTGAGATACGTCTTAAACTTGTAGACAAATATATATGAGGCAGAAGGAAGTAACGATGCATTTAAGCATTATATCTCGCTGTTACTAAACTTGCTGCATTTGAAGTTTATTGAAGGCCTTTTGAGATGGTTCCTGCCACTGATATATGTTAACTTGAAAACATCTAATCATAATTTACAAACAAGGAGAAAGGAGGCAATACAGTTTTATAGTGCAGAATTGAGGTCCAAACCAAACTATAAGTGCTGACTTGTTTCTGCAGAGCAAAACATGGTACCTCAATGAAGGTATGCTTATCTATCCAGTAACTTTTAAGAAGAATACTGTCTGTTACTTCTAGCCAGATTACTGTTTTTCTTCTTTGATGCATTACTGTCATTCCCTAGTTTTTGTTTTCTTCAGGTGTTCTTTTCCTTTAAATATTACTTTTGTCTTTCCTGATGATTAGTACCAAATTTGTGTTTCATAAAGAAAAAGATCGTCATGTTTTTCCTTCTAAGGAGTGAGTTGAACATCAATATCTGAATTAAAATCTCAAAAGGAGAAAGAGAAATAAAAAAAGGAGAAGTTCATTGAATTTTTTTTCAACAGGCCTAATAGTGAATAACATATGATACTACAAGATACCTAGGAAACAAAATCACTGTGTGCGATTGTAATTTTGGCAAAAGCTACACTCTGGAGCTTGAACAAAATCATGGTGTCATTGTGATTTCAAACATGTACTTAAGTAGGAACCCAAGCAGACAAAGCATTCAAAACACGTCCCTTCCATCCAAGCAAAACCCACTTACCATCTTCATCAACTGCAAAATCTTTATGATATTCTCTCTTCACCATTACTTTGGTTTCATTCACCAAGTCAGAATCAAACCTGATTTGTCTGAATCCGGCTCTCCTGTTCCTGAGCTGCCACTGCTTGTAGGTCTCGGGCCTTTCAACTCTCTCTGCACCCTCACAAGCTATAACATTTATGGCATCCCTTCCAAACAACTCTTTCTCAAGCATTAGCCTCTGTGTGTCTTCGCGAGGCACATTAGCCTCAAACATATCAAACAATGATGAGAAGTGGTATAGTGCTTCCCTAAACCGAGTCAGAAAAAACGGTGCACTATAACTTCCATTGACAACACCATGGAAGAAGATTTTTGGATTAATCTTCCTGATCAGCTTCAACAAAGCTTCTCTAGGACAATTCGCTGCTACAGTTTCATCAGGCAGGTTCTTCAGTCTGTATAAACAGCTAACAACTGTTATTTCATTCCTGTCTATCTTTAGATCCTCGATCCGGATAGTTTCCCATTTATGTGCAATGCAGTTGTATTCAAATGGTACGTCGAACTTCTTGCAGTAGTTTTCTAAACGCCGTCCAGTTTCCTCCACCCTCTCAGCAGGCCTAAATCCTGCTCGGGGGAGATCAATTCCCGTAATTCGAAGCTTTGGAGGACCACCGGGTCTTAATGAAAGTTTTTTGATAAGGCAAGGCCATTGGAAACCATAGCAAATTCCAAAGTCGATAATATGAACGCTGCTCTCATTCTCCACTAGTCTGAAAATCGTTTTGGTTAACAACATATTCGTCAATCTCTGCAAAGGAGATGAGGTAATGAATAGTTTGTAAGCTTTCAACATATCTCCAGCAGTAGCCATATCAAGTGGCTTATACGATGGCGTCTCGGCTGCCAATCTTATCTCAAGACCATTTGCAAAATAATGAGCTAAACGCTGGAGTCCATCCCCAAATTGCGAAGAATGTTGCCTAATCTGCTTGAGTAGCTCATTTGTATTCCTTTGATCGTAGCTTGCCACGGCCTGCGCACATTGAGTTAGCATTGTCCACAAATCTACAGCTGGGGCATTGTTAGTAGTAGATACTTTCTTCGAACGCGAACCCGTTCTCTTTGCCTTCCCTCCTGAATTGACATTATGTGATGCTTGTTGGTTTTGTGTCCTTCCTGCCTGACAAAGCAGTACCTCATCTAAGATCTCTGGTGGCTCTAATTCATCGGAGAAGATAGCTGAAAGCTTGCTACCTCTTCCCTCTTGTTCATTGCAAGTATCATCACCATTCATCTTATGACTTCTCTTTTCTCTTGGTACTACTGAAGTTGAAAACTCTTCCACCATCCCTGGCTGAATGGCATTCCAACTTCCGTTGTGAATACCGTTAGCAGCTTCTGTCACATTAAAGTTGTTTTTTTCTACTACATGGGTTTGTAGTTGTAAGGAAGAACAATCGAATTCGCCAACATGGTTGACCCAATCAGACTCATATGAGTTATCAGTGGAGCAGCTGCTGCTATTGCTCTCAAAACTAGCAGTGCCGCGACTGAAATTTCCATCTGTGTCGGTGGTATCTTCACATGATGAATTAGGATAGTTGTGACCAAGAACATCATAGAATGATTTTTCAGCAGCTTGGAGTCTTAAACATTCCTGCAACATGCAAGGTTTAAGCTCCAAGTCATCTTCTTCATCCATGAGGATGTCACTTATGTATCCGAGGATGTAATTGGAATATCTTGTCCCTTTTGAGGATTCTCCATTTGAGCTTGTGACAGAAGAAGGTGATGATGATGAATCTTCCAACTCAAATCCATTTGTTACCGGGTTTACTGTGTCAGGAACACAGAAATCTTGCAGAAAGGCGTTCGGAGAAAGCATATTGAGACAAGGCTAATACCAAAATTGAACCAAAAAATCAGACTTTTATACTAGATGTTTTGAAAATTTTTTTGTTCCAGAGAAGCCAAAAATATATCACTAGGAAACTTTTGATGAATCAATGAAACCAAAGACAGAACAAGAACAGAAACAGGAAAAGATAGAATTATTGATATATTTAAGGATAGCAAGAAAACAAGATTCAGAAAACTAAATAGCTACTCCTATTTTGGATAATAATAACATATCTAGAATAGAATGAAGAAGAATGAATTAAAGTGAAAATATTAGAGGCTAATGAATATAGCAGGGGACAAACTTAAGAAAAGTTTATATCTAGCAACTGAAGAGTAAATGGCATACTTGTATGATTTAGTCATATATCATTGTTATATAGAAAATTCATAAATGATTCTTCCTTTGTATAAAGGAAGTTGCTAGGAAGGAGTCTCATAGTCATAGCCGCCAACCCTCTTTTTGTATTATTTTAATTTTAATTATTTGGATCATGCTAACTACTGTCCCGCATTTTCCTAATTAATACTAATTTTTATGATATAGTGATAATAATTCAGGGTATAGTATGTGCTACGTATATGACTTGCTTATTGTCAAATAAAAAGTATATGGCTAGCTGTCACTGTCACACACACATGAGTGATAAGTGATCTGTGATCTAGTCTTTGATTTTTCTATGTAAATAAATAAAATATTTGCAAAAATATATAAGTTGAGATGTAAAGTGGTCAAACATGTACACGTGTCAAATGCAGATGAACCCTTGTTCCCCAAATAGTATTACTAAATTATATATATGTGGAGTGCTACTAACTTCAATTTTGAATTCAATGTGAATGCACTTGGAATGTGATTGATGTTTTCTTTGGTCAAATGATGGTGTAGTAAGACTTTTGTCATGTAATCTACAATTCTACATACCACTTGACCCTAACAACAAACCATATCATAGAAAATAAAAAGAAATTTCAATGGGAACATTTTTTTATTCAAAATTAGTTTGTGTCAGTTTTATGGTTTATTTTCTTTAAACCATTGAATTCAAGCTGGGTGATTAAAATGAGGAGGGTCTCAGAAGCTTTATATGATATGAAAGTACCGCTTAAGTTAAAGGGAAAATTTTATCGGCGATGTTGTAGGAATTACTGCCATTTCCTAGTTTTCGTTTTCATTCAGGTGTTCTTCCTTTAAGTATTACTTTTGTCTTTTCTGGTGATTAGTACTAAATTTGTGTATCATAAAGAAAAAGATTGTCATGTTTTTCCATCTAGGTAGTAAATTGAACATCAATATTGAAATAAAACTCAAATGGAGAAAGAGAAATAGAAAAGGAAAAATTCATTGCATTTTTTTCAACAGGCCTAAGTGAATTACTTATGATACTACTATGAGACACCTTGTAGACATTTTCTTAAGCAGGAACCCAAGCAGATAAAGCATACAAAATACGCCCTTTCCATCCTTGCAAAATCCACTTACCATCCTCATCAACTAGAAAATCTTCATGGTATTCCTTCTTTACCATTTTTATGGTTTCATTCACTAACTCAGGATCCAACCTGATTTGCTTAAACCCAGCTCTTCTGTTCCTGATCTGCCATTGCTTGTAGGTCTCAGGCCTTTCAACTCTCTCTGCACCCTCACAAGCTATAACATTTATGGCATCCCTACCAAACAAACTACTCTCAAGCATCAACCTCTGCGGATCTTCGCGAGGCACATTAGCCTCAAACATATCAAACAACGATGAGAAGTGGTATAATGCTTCCCTAAACCGAGTCAGGAAATACGGTGCACTATAACTTCCATTGACAACTCCGTGGAAGAAGATTTTTGGATTAATTTTCCTGATCAGCTTCAACAAAGCTTCTCTTGGACAATTGACTGCAACCGTTTCATCAGGCAGGTTCTTAAGTCTGTATAAACAGCTAACAAGAGTTATTTCATTCCTGTCTATCTTCAGATCCTCGAGCCGGATTGTTTCCCATTTCTGTGCAATGCAGTTGTATTCAAATGGTACATTGAACTTTTTGCAGTAGTTTCCTAAACGCCGTCCAGTTTCCTCCACCCTCTCTGCAGGCCTAAATCCTGCCTGAGGAAGATCAATTCCCGTAATTCGAAGCTTTAGTGGACCACCAGGTCTTAATGAAAGTCTTTTGATGAGGCAAGGCCATTGGAAACCATAGCAAATTCCAAAATCGATAATATGAACGCTAGAACTCTCGTTCTTCACTATGTCGATAATCGTATTGGTTAACAACATATTTGTCATTCTCTGCAAAGGAGATGAGGTAACGAATAGTTTGTACGCTTTCAACATATCTCCAGCAGTAGCCACATCAAGTGGCTTATACGATGGCGTCTCGGCAGCCAATCTTATCTCAAGACCATTGGCAAAGTAATGAGCTAAGCGCTGCAGTCCATCACCATAAGCCGAAGAATGTTGCCTAATATGCTTGAGCAGCTCATTTGTATTCCTTTGATCGTAGCTCGCCACAGCCTGCGCACATTGAGTTAGCATGGTCCACAAATCCACAGCTGTGGCATTGTTATTAGATACTTTCCTTGGCTGCGAACGTGTTGCCTTTGACTTTCGTCCTGAATCGAGATTCTGCAATTGTTGTTGGTTTTTAGTCCTTCCTGACTGATAAAGCAGTACCTCATCTAAAATCTCTGGTGGCTCTAATTCATCAGAGAAGATAGCTGAAATCTTGCTACCTCTTCCCTCTTGTTCATCACAAGATTCATCATCATTTATCTCATGTCTTCTCTTTTCTCTTGGTGCTAATGAAGCTGAAACCTCTGCAACCATCACTTTGTGAATGTCATTCCAACTCCAAGTTCCATTCTGAAAATGGCTTGCAGATTGTTGCTCAATTACCACTGGATCAGGTTCTGTCAAATCGGCGTAGTTTGGTTCGACTAAAGGAGTGTGTAGTTGTAAGGAAGGAGAGTCATAGTCTCCAACAAGGTTGATCCAATCACACTCATATGAGTTATCAGTGGTGCAGCTGCTGCTGTTGCTCTCAAAACTAGTGGCGCGACCGAAATTTCCATCTGGATCAGTGGAATCATCACATGATGAATGAGGATAGTTTTGACCAAGAACATCATAGAATGATTTTTCAGCAGCTTGGAGTCTTAAACATTCCTGCAACATGCAAGGTTTGTTCTCTAAATCATATTCTTCATCCATGAGTATGTCATTTATGTATCTGAGGATGTTGTTGGAATATCTTGTATGTTCATAATTTCCATATGAGCTTGTGACAGAAGAAGGTGATGAAGATGAATCTTCCAACTCAAATCCATTTGTTACTGTGTTAGGATTAGGAACACTGAAATCTTGCAGAAAGGTGTTTTTGGAAAGCATATTGAAACAAAGGCTAATACCAAACTTGAGCAAAAAAAATAAAATCAGACTATCATAAAAGATTGTTTTGTTCCTGAGAAACCAAGAATTTATGACTAGAATTTTTTTGATGAATCAATGAAACCAAAGACTGAACAACAGAAACAGGAAAAGATAGAATTGTTGATATATTTGAGGAAGTCAGAATAAGAACAAAGAAAACAAGATTGAGAAAACTAAAAAATTGTTCCTATTTTGGATGATAATAATAGCTTATCTTGGAAAAGTTGATATCTATCTAACAAGTGAAGAGTAAATGGCATTGTTGTATGATAATAATATCATTGATATGTGTTGATACCTTTGTTATATAGAATTCATAAATGATTCTTTACCAAGGAAACTACTAGGAATGAGTATTATAGCCGCCAACCCTCTCCTTTTGTATTATTCCATGTATTATTATTTTATGATATAGGGTGTGTTTGGTAATTCCAATAAGCTAGCTTATAGCTTATTGGAATAGCTTATAAGCTTGTTTGATTTGGACGTGTTTGGTAACTAGCTTATATAATTAGCTTATAGCGTTTTTTGATATGCTATTTCAAGTAGCATATGAGCTTATAACTTATAGTTTTTTACATTTTATTCCATATTTACCCTTATTATTTTCATTTATTATTTTTTAAAAATTATAATAACTACCCACTAACTATATACTTTTATGTCATTTTGTACTTACAACAGCTAAATTTGCCAAACACTTTAATTTTATTCTACTAGCTTTTCAGCTATAAGCTAGCTTATAGCTTAGTTTTACCAAACAAGCCATAGTAATAATAATGCACGATCGAGTATGTGCTAAGTATAGTATATGACTATTGCTGTTACTGTCACACACACACAAGAGAAGAGAGAGATACGTGATATGTGATCTAGTTTTTTTATTTTTCTGTTCTATATAAGATAAGATATTAAATGGTCAAATGCAGGTGAACCCTTGTTCCCCAAGTCACTTTTTACAACCTACTAGTATTAATAAATTATATATCATGTGGAGGACTACTAACTACAATTTTGAATTCAATGTGAATGCCACTTGAATGTGATTGATGTTTTCTTTGGTCCGATGATGGTGTAGTAAGACTTTTGTCATGTAATCTTCAATTCTACATACATCTTGTTAACACTTGACACTAACAACGAACCATATCATAGAACATAAAAAGAAATTTCAGTTGGAAACTTTTTTTGATTCAAAATTAGTTTGTGTTGGTTGACAATCTTCTTTAAGAGGAGGGTCTCTGAAGTTTTATGTAATATGAAAGTACCCCTTAAATTAAAGGGAAAATTTTATCGGACTACGGTAAAACCGGCGATGTTGTACGGAACCAACACAGAAATAAACTAAGTGTAGCAGAGATGAGGATGTTGCGTTGGATGTGTGGTGAGACTAGACGGGATATAATAGAAATGACAACATTAGAGATAGAGAGTTGGGGTAGCATCTATAGTAGAAAATATGGTGAAATCTAAGAGCTTAAGTGGTTTGGCCATGTAGATAGAAAACCTGTAAGTTCTGTATTAAGGAGAGTAGATCAGATGGAGGAGAGTCAAATTACTAGGAAGACCTAGGAAAAACATAGGAGAAACTATTAAGAAAGATCTAGAAATTAGCGAGTTGGAATAGTAATATGACGTCGTTTAATCCATGTAGCTGACTCCACGTAGTGGGATAATGCATGGTTGTTGTTGTTGTTGTTGTTGTTGTTGTTGTTGATGAATTACTGCCATTTCCTAGTTTTTGTTTTCATTCAGGTGTTCTTCCTTTAAGTAATATTTTTGTCTTTTCTGATTATTAGTACTAAATTTGTGTTTCATAAAGAAAAAGATTATCATGTTTTTCCACCTAGGAAGTAAATTGAACATCAATATTGAAATAAAAACTCAAATGGAGAAAGAGAAATAGAAAAGGAAAAATTCATTGCATTTTTTTCAACAGGTTTAAGTGAATTACATATGATACTACTACAAGACACCTTTTGGACATTTTCTTAAGCAGGAACCCAAGCAGAAAAAGCATTCAAAATACGGCCTTTCCATCCTTGCAAAATCCACTTACCATCCTCATCAACTACAAAATCTTTATGGTATTCCTTCTTAACCATTGTTTTGGTTTGATTCACTAACTCAGAATCCAACCTGATTTGCTTGAACCCAGCTCTTCTGTTCCTGATCTGCCATTGCTTGTAGGTCTCAGGCCTTTCAACTCTCTCTGCACCCTCACAAGCTATAACATTTATGGCATCCCTAGCAAACACACTACTCTCAAGCATCAACCTCTGTGGATCTTCGCGAGGAACATTAGCCTCAAACATATCAAACAATGATGAGAAGTGGTATAGTGCTTCCCTAAACCGAGTCAGGAAAAACGGTGCACTATAACTTCCATTGACAACTCCGTGGAAGAAGATTTTTGGATTAATCTTCTTGATCAGCTTCAACAAATCTTCTCTTGGACAATTGACTGCAACCGTTTCATCAGGCAGGTTCTTCAGTCTGTATAAACAACTAACAAGAGTTATTTCATTCCTGTCTATCTTCAGATCCTCGAGCCGGATAGTTTCCCATTTCTGTGCAATGAAGTTGTATTCAAATGGTACATTGAACTTCTTGCAGTAGTTTCCTAAACGCCGTCCGGTTTCCTCCACCCTCTCTGCCGGCCTAAATCCTGCCTGAGGAAGATCAATTCCCGTAATTCGAAGCTTTGGAGGACCGCCGGGTCTTAATGAAAGTCTTTTGATGAGGCAAGGCCATTGGAAACCATAGCAAATTCCAAAATCGATAATATGAACGCTGCTCTCGTACTTCACTACTCTGATAATCGTATTGGTTAACAAGTTATTTGTCATTCTCTGCAAAGGAGATGAGGTAATGAATAGTTTGTACGCTTTCAACATATCTCCAGCAGTAGCCATACAAAAAGGCATATACGACGGTGTCTCGGCAGCCAATCTTATCTCAAGACCATCAGCAAAGTAATGAGCTAAGCGCTGCAGTCCATCACCATAAGCCGAAGAATGTTGCCTAATCTGCTTGAGCAGCTCATTTGTATTCCTTTGATCGTAGCTCGCCACAGCCTGCGCACATTGAGTTAGCATGGTCCACAAATCCACAGCTGTGGCATTGTTATTAGATACTTTCTTTTGCCGCGAACGTGTTGCCTTTGACTTTCCTCCTGAATCGAGATTCTGCAATGGTTGTTGGTTTTGAGACCCTCCTGACTGATAAAGCAGTACCTCATCTAAAATCTCTGGTGGCTCTATTTCGTCAGAGAAGATAGCTGAAATCTTGCTACCTCTTCCCTCTGGTTCATTACAAGATTCATCATCATTTATCTTATAACCTCTCTTTTCTCTTGGTGCTAATGAAGCTGAAAACTCTTCAACCATCACTGGCTGAATGTCATTCCAACTCCAAGTTCCATTCTGAAAATGGCTAGCAGATTGTTGCTCAATTACCACTGGATCAGGTTCTGTCAAATCGGAGTAGTTTTGTTCTATCAAAGGGGTTTGTAGTTGTAAGGAAGAAGGGTTATATTCTCCAACAAGGTTGATCCAATCAGACTCATATGAGGTATCAGTGGTGCAGCTGCTGCTTTTGCTCTCAAAACTAGCGACGCGACCGAAATTTCCATCTGGATCAGTGGAATCATCACATGATGAATGGGGATAGTTTTCACCAAGAACATCATAGAATGATTTTTCAGCAGCTTGGAGTCTTAAACATTCCTGCAACATGCAAGGTTTGTTCTCTAATTCATATTCTTCATCCATGAGTATGTCACTTATGTAGCCAAGGATGCTGTTGGAATATCTTGTATGTTCATAATCTCCATATGAGCATGTGAGAGAAGAAGGTGATGAAGATGAATCTTCCAACTCCAATCCATTTGTTACTGTGTTTACTGTGTTAGGAACACTGAAATCTTGCAGAAAGGTGTTTGTGGAAAGCATATTGAAACAAGGCTAATACCAAAATTGAGCAAAAAAAATCAGACTATTATAGAAGATTGTTTTGTTCCTGAGAAACCAAGAATTTATGACTAGAATTGTTTTGATGAATCAATGAAACCAAAGACTGAAACAAGAACAGAAACAGGAAAAGATAGAATTGTTGATATATTTGAGGAAGACAAAATAAGAACAAAGAAAACAAAGATTGAGAAAACTAAAAAGTTGCTCTTATTTTGGATGATAAGGAAAAGTTGCTATCTATCTAAATGGCATTGTTGTATGATATGTGTTCATACCTTTGTTATATAGAATTCATAAAATGATTTTTTCTTTTTACTAAGGAAACTGCTAGGAAGGAGTATTATTATAGCCGACACCCCCTCCTTTTGTATTATTCTATGTATTATTATTTTATTTTATGATATGATATAGTAATAATAATGCACGATCGAGTATGTGCTAAGTATAGTATATGACTATAGCTGTTACTGTCACACGCACACATAAGAGAGAGATAAGTGATATGTGATATAGTCTTTGATTTTTCTGTTCTATATAAATATTATATACTCTATAAGATAAGATATTTTTTGGAAGTCCAACTTCTATTATATATATAAAATAATTATGAACAAAAAAAAAAGGTAGTCGGACAAAAGCTGCGTTACTAACCCTTTATGTATAACAAAATCCAATCTTTGAAAAACTAGACCTAGGTGACACGACATTACAATGCATGACTTTTTGAACTATTTTCAAAAGGTCTACAGTCTCTGGTGTTAGAAATTCAAGAGTAACGAATGCAAACCATATAAGATATTAAATGGTCAAATATCATACACGTGTCAAATTTAGGTGAACCCTTGTTCCCTAAGTCATTTGTGACAACTTATTACAAAATAAATCATATATCATGTGGAGTACTAACTTCAATTTTGAATTGAATGTGAATGCACTTGAATGTGGTCCATATTTTCTTTGGTCACATGATTCCTTCCATTCCATGATGGAATAGTAAGACTTGTTATCCAATCTATATACATCTTCTTGACACCAACAACAAATCATATTATCATAGTCATAGACAAAAAAAGAAATACTATCGATGGAAACTTTTTTTCTTATTCTAAATTAATTTGGGTTTGTTGACTTTTCCTTTTTCAAATTTCAACCAAACATGTCTCTTTTATGTTTGAATACATTGTATCATCTGTCTAGATGCATGCCCTTAGTACCAAAGTTCTTTGTCATATCTCTCTTTTTTTATGGCAATGATAATGATTTCTCATCTTGACTAGTCCTCCCAAGTAACACTCATTTGAACAAAGACAAAGCTTTGAAAAGTGAACAAAAGTCTATTAAAAATTTAAAACCAAGGGCGGATCTTAAAAAATAAAATATTTAATATTTCATCCGTCTCAATTTAAGTGATTCAGTTTGACCAAATCTACTATTCATATACTCCCTCCGGTCCTTTTTATAAGGAACAATTTGAAAAAAAAAATTGGTCCTTTTTATAAGAAACAATCATTAAATTTATTCTTACAATTCCATTTCTACCCTTATTAAATTGTATCCATTCCAAAGTTATGCATTAATTAGAGTGACATATTCCCTAAGAATAAATTAATACACCAAGGTTAGTTTTGGAATAGATTGTAAAATTTTAGAATTTTTATTAAGAAAGATAAGGTTTCTTGGTATATGTGTTTTTACCAAATTGTTCCTTATAATAAGGACCGGAGGGAGTATTATTTTGATTGTCTTTTTTTTAATAAATAAAAATAAATATTAACATATAAGATGTTTAATTTGTTTCAATGAATATTTTTAAAATATTAACTTTTTATAATTTTAGGCGGACATTGTTCATACACACGTAGCCCCGGATCATAATCACAACTTAAATTAGCAAGGGCATCAACACAAGCATTTGTCTCACAATAAGAATAATAAATCTTGACTTCCCAACTCAAATTTCTTGAATAATTCTCCACTCAACAACACTTTCATCTCTCGCACTATGTAGTCATTACGTCGACTTGCACCATCGGTATATGCAACCACATTGCATCCCACGCCTCATCATTAAATTGACAAAGCAACGTGTAGGCTGATGCAAGGTAAAACTACCATCCGAGGATCCACTCCAAGCTCTCCTATCAGCCTCACTGTTGTTATTAATTAGGAGGCACAATAGCAAATAGTTTACTGATAATGTTTTGAAGTAGCCAAATGCATATAATGTTTTGAATTTATAGCTTTTGTTAGAATTCTATTTTTTTTTGGAAATATGAAAAGTAGGATATTTTGTCCTCCAGCTATTCAAAATATCATTTTTATCCTTGAATTGAAATTTATATTTAGTTTCCTTCCTCCAACAATATCAAGAGAATAAATACACTTGAATAATTTTTGGTAAATATAACCAACAAATTGGTCCAAGTGGTAAGAGTTTTGATTCTCTTAAACATGTGATTGATTCCTGACTCATGCATATGGAGAAAATTCGGTTGGGAGGGGAAAATCCACCTTATGTATCCCACAGGTTCCCTGACGAAATTAGTCATCACTAACGGCAGTGGAAACTTCGTATCAATATCATGGTAACAAAAAAAAATTGGTAAATATATCAAGTTTAAAATTTAATTTAGATAAATTTGTTTTAAAGCATAAGTTAGATAAATCTTATCATGTTACAAATATATTGGTGACCAACATAAATATTTAACTATTTAATTTAAAATTTGATGTCGGGCATCTATATAGTTTTGGTGGTGTGCCCTTGAATGAGTAGCACTTGACTGCACCAACTTTAATAATTCAAAAATTAGGTTAATTAAGTCACACTCACACCGTCATGAACAATGCTTAATTTCACTACAGTGAAGGAAAGCAACATGTTTCCCATTCGTGTAGCACCACAAGATAAGATATTAATATTAATTAAAGTGGAGTAAGTGGAGGAGGAAAGCAACATTAAAATTACTATAATAATAAGATAATGGGCAGCCAGGTGGTGCATTGGTATTGACTTCGGATCTGGGAGCGTGCTCCTCTTGAGATCTGAAGTTCGATTATCTCTGGTGCCAATTTGGACGGGCTAATTTAACTTCTTAAAAAAAAAAAAATGGGCAGCCAAGCCCAAGCAACAAAAAAAAACAAACCATATGTACATTTTTAATAATTAACCATATATATTTATTTAGATATTTTCATGTTTTGTGAGCATAACTTAATTGGGATAAATATTATATATAATGTTGATAAGAAAATTGTATATATAATATGTATAGATTGAAGTTTGAATTTTAAATATATCTATTTAGTAATTTTAAAAGAAAAAATTATAGTCACTAAATTACTTGACTATATATACATGCGCACATTAATCTAGGGTACACCATGTTAATTATTGAGAAAAAGACAAACTGCTTTGAACAAAATTGCCATGACAATATCAATCGTTAGTTGGTCCGGTGGTGATTGACATTAGACTTGATAGAGAAGACCGTGGTTTGATCATCCGCAACTGGGACCGAAAGGGGGTTGAAATCACTTTATACAAGAAAGAACTGACTCCACGCTAGATTAGACAGTCCAATGTGTCCAATACAGTTGGTGAAAAAAAAATTGCCATGATAATTTATTATCTGTATCTTTCTTTTGATCAATCATTTCATAAAAGACTTCCAATCATTTGCAAAATATAAATACTGGACAAAACAGTACATGACAGTACAAGACAGAACAACACAAGACAAACGTTTAAGGTATTGAACAAACTTTGTGTTGTAAGATGTTTGGTGGATAAAAAGTTATTTTGAAATTTTAGACAACTTGTGCTGAGGACAAAAAGTTGTCCAGTGATTCTGTGAGGGACAAGAATTTCAAGTTTTGTCCTGTCCCTTACCAGGAACAATTTTAAAATAACAGAAGTTGTCCTGTCCGGTCCCATATTTTTTAGCAGATCAAATGCACATGGGAACTTTAGTTTTTGCAGATTTGGTGTGGATATGTGGAAATATTGGATGAAGATTAAAAACTGAGATAATTCATGAAACTAAATATTTCGTTGGCCCTAGAAAACAATTCTTCTGATTAGGGTAGGAACATTGTATGATTAATGATCATTTCTTTAAAATTATGGATTAGATAATATACACTTTCAAATAATGAAAGCCTGGCATAATACTCCCTCCGGTCTCATATATATATATATATATAAGCAAAACTGCAAAAAAAAAAAAAAAAATCATTGACCGTATCCCTGAGCCAAATTTCATGTCCATACCAGGTGATATCATAGTAGCAGTTAAATAAGAGATGCATAGCAAGTTGAAATTTAAAATTTCTTATGAGAAGGAATAAGCATTTATTGGGACCAGCTCCAAAGATCAATGCTCAAACTCTAAAAAGTAAGGTGGTACCATGATTTTGTTATAATAGATATGAAGTTCCATTACATTACAAGCTAGAAACAAAGAAGCAATGATAGATTGTCATTTATCGAAGTAAAGCTGAAAATGAGACAGCTTCAAACATGTTGTGCTGACATAAATTTCAAAGACAGAAACAAGAAGCAAGAATTGTCATTGTAAAACTACCTGAAAATTAAAAAATAGACATCTATTTCACAAATTAAACAAACTTGCCAACTTAGTAAATGGTCTATTTCACCATAAATATCCTACAAAACTTTTTCACCAACTTGTTTATATTAGACATGTTGGTCAGAGTGAAAAAATCTATAAAAAGGACACTATTACTTTGTCAGGCTCTTCTTCTCCCTGCCAGATTCCGTGCGAAATCTGGAAAGAAATTCAGACATAATTATACAGAGTTACTTGGCGCGAAGCTGGGAAGAATATACATCGCATAGCTGAAGTTTAAGCAAATAGGGCATAGCAGGCATAACTGAACCTGAAACCATCGAAAGAACACACTCAGCTTTTCAATGTGAAATGATGACTCAAGTAACAGTCAGCTATTATTAAGATTATAATCGTACCTTTCAACCCAATGAGTTCTCAAAAGAGTTCAGTAACATATAATTATGCTGGCACCCAACAAGCCGAAGCATACAAAATGCGGCCTTTCCAACCTTGAAGCATCCAGTTGTTATCTTCGTCAAAGACAAAATCTTTGTGGTACCATGCTCTCAGCTTACCTCTAAAGTTGTCCATTATATCCTTATCCAGTGGGAGCTGTCTAAAACCAGCCCTAAGATTCCTAACCTTCCACTGTTTATAAGTCTCAGGCCTCTCAACCCTCTCTAAACCTTCACATGCTACGACATTCATAATCTCCCGACCCAAAAACTCTCTCTCGAGCGTCAACCTCCATTCATTTTCACGGCATATGAGAGTATCATACATATCGTACGTTGCAGAATAATGGAAAAGCGACTCCTTGAAGCGCGTGGAAAAGAAAGGTGCATTATGAGTTCCATTTACTATGGATTGAACAAATATACTCGGATTTATCTTCCTGATTAACTTCAGAACTGCATCTTTGGGACTGTTTACTTCAATTGTCTCATCATGTAAATTCTTAAACCTTATCAGACAGTTCACAGCAACTACCTCGTCGCTCTTAATATTAAGATCTTCAATTTGAATGGTTTCCCAATGTCGCGATGGTATGGCCTTGTATTCAAATGAAACATTGAAACGCTGACAATAGTTAGCTAGACGTCGGCCAGTTTCCTCGATTCTTTCAGCCGGTCGAAAGCCAGCTTGGGGATACTCAATTCCGGTGATGCGTAACTTGGGAGGTCCACCAACTCTTTTTGACAAAAACTTGATAAGAATTGGCCACTGGAAACCATATAAGATACCAAAATCAATAATGTGAAGGGTTTTTGCCTTTTCAGCTGTTTTCAAAATCATTTTATTTGCAAAGAAATGTGCAATTTTTTTAAAAGGGCAAACAGATATAAAAACTTGGTAAGCTTTCAAGAAATCAGCAGCACTAAACATCTTCTGGCTCATATATAATATTTGTGTACCGGCACCAGCACCAACCATGCGCGCTTCGAGCGCGTTTGCAAAGTAATGAGCCAACCTCTGCGGTGCATCACCTAAATGAGAAGAATGTTGCCTAATCTGCTTTAACAATTCATTAGCAGTCCTGTTATCACTAGCAGACACAGCTTGTGCACAAAGAACCAAAAGGGTCCTCAAATCCACAGTTTCCCTCTTCTTCCCTGGTTTCTTGGAACGCGCTTTCCCTCTTCCATCAGGTTCACCAACCTTTCCGCTACTATCCACCACCGATCCATCCTTGTTTTCAGCACACAACGGCACATTTTCGACACTAAGCAAAACCCTATCAAACATCTCAGTTATTTCACTCTCCTCAACACAAACTGCAGACTGTTTATTACTTCTTCCTTCTTCATCTTCACTACTTTGGCGCTCATGATTCTTTCTACTCTTCAACAAACCACGTGAACTCGAATTTATCGAATAACTAGAATTTGAATTTTCCCTATCACTACCCTCCATCTTAATCACTTCAACCCTTCCCTTAGACTCTTGAGACACTAAACTATTACTAATATTCTCCAAACCAGTAAAAAGCTGAGGCTTTTGAGGAAGAAATTTACTAGCTTCCTCTAACCCTTTTCTAAACTGCAACATAGAATCAACATCACTAAAAATATTCTGAGCTAAAACCTTAGTTTCAGAAGAATCCAAATCCAAAACACCATCACTAATACTATTATCATTATTATTTTTATTCAAACCATGTTTAGGAACAATAAACTGATCAAACTTAACACTTGAAATTGAACTAAAACCAGAATCAGTACTACCTGAAACAGGTGTATCAGGAGAAAGAGGCTTCAACAACTCATTAGAACAAGAACTGTTTCCAGAATCAGTAGCTGAAGAATTCCCATTAGGAATCTGAAGAAAATCAAGAGGGTGTTGATTAGGTGAAAGAAGAGGCGATTTTGATTCCAAAGCATCAAAGAAAATTTTCTCAGTATGTTGAAGGGTAATTGGGTCATAACACATACATGGTTTTTGTTGAAAATCTTCTTCCATGAGAATTTGGCTTATGTATTTAACAGTTTCTGAAAAATCAGTGTCTTCAAAAGAAGGATCAGTGGAAACTAGTGGCTCCTCCTCCGAGTTGAAAAGTGAGTTAGAATAACTCGGTGGTGGTGGGTCCATATAGGGTGGTGGATAGAAATAAGGATCATTAGTGGTTGGATTTTGGTCGGAGAGGAGTTGAATGTTACCATAGTCATCGATTTCAAAGGTTGTTTCAAATCCTAAGAAGTTTGGATCCATCGTTTGTTAGTGTTTGTTTGTACAATGATTCTGTTTCAGTGAAATGGAAACATAAACATAAGTATTGAAACAAAAACAAAAACAAAAACAAAAACAA
Organism: Trifolium pratense; assembly: GCF_020283565.1. NCBI lineage: Eukaryota > Viridiplantae > Streptophyta > Magnoliopsida > Fabales > Fabaceae > Trifolium > Trifolium pratense. The sequence continues at coordinate 53,676,869 of NC_060065.1, read as the reverse complement.
AAGTATACTATGTATAAAATATTAGTGTTACTGTTATGGTGATTATTTGACTGTGTATAAAATAATGCAAGTGGTGTTTTAGAGAGTCAAGAAGAACAGTTGAGGTAGTTGTGTGGAGGGAAATGAATGAATGAACCTTATGATATATTTTGAGAGAATCTTCGTGGAAGGAAGGAAGTGAAGATTGTGAAAAAATGTGGACTAAATCAAATCATGTTTCTGACTCACTTTATTTCTTCTCCTTTTTTTTTTTTTTTTTAATGGATAAGCTTAAAGATTCATTAATAATAATGACAGTTAGAGCAACTCCAATGCAGGTTGCTTGCTGCCTAGGTGAGTATGGACCCGCGACCAACTCAAAAAAATATCAATTTAAAGTTATCAAACTCGCGAGTAGATTTTTAAACTCGTACGAGTTTACGTATCTAGGAATCAAAAATGAATTGAATCGCGTATATAATCGATTTTTTATAAACTTGTGTAGACTCAAGTAGATTTGCATAGACTCGTATAGATTCGCGAGTCTAGGGCGAATTTACGAGTCTATAAAATTTTCTAAAAAAAATATATTTTGTATTTTTTTATTTATAAAAAATCCCCAAAGTAAATAAATAAATAAATGAAAACCCTTAAGCCTATTTTTCTACTATATATATAAACGTTTAGAATTAAAAACCTTGAAACTAGTTTCCGACAAGTTTACAACGACGTCGAAAGAGTCTCTTCCTCCCTTCATTGTAGCGGTGCTTTCACGATCATCTCTCTCATCCTCCAGGTTTGTGTTTCATTCTCTCATTGTCTCCCGACCCCATTTCTTTTATACCCAAAAATCTCATTTTGTCCCTTGCTGTTTGAAAAATTTTTGCCAAAAAACTTCGGTTTATATACACCAAAATCGAACGTCAGCTTGTTTGGTACCTGCGAACCAAAATGTCCTAGATTTCGGTACGTTGTTACCGAAAATTTCATTGGGTCGCTGGAATTAGGCCATTTCGGCAGAAGTTTACCGAAATAATTGTTTCGGTACCTGCGAACCGAAATGTCCCAGATTTCGGTAAGTGGTTACCGAAATTTTCATTGGCTCACTGAAACTAGATAAACTTCGGTGTATATTAACCGAAGTTTATCATCATGTTAAATTCCTTCGGTTCGTATAAACCGCAGTATCTTCAAGGATAAAAATGGAAATTAGGGGGTAGAAAAGAAATGAGGGGGTTGGGAGAGAAAAGTTCTTAAATAATGATATGCGCTTATAGTAATGAAGATGCATTGAGATTTGAGATACATGTACATTCTTTACAAAATCAGTCAATCGCCATTGAATAACTTATAAATCTATGTGGATTTATCATATTTTATTTGCTGTCCATCATGTAACCTATGCCTCTCTTAATTAAATTATCTCATGTGTCATGCCTTACGTTTGGAAAGATATTTTGATAGTTTAAAAAATGAGGGAACAACGCCTAATATTATTAGCTGGGGTTTAGTCCTATGATTAGTTTGTGCCTTGTATAATTTCTTTATGGTTTTTGTACATTGACTCTCTTATAACAATTTTGTCTTTCTTGGCACGCCTTGTACTGAGGAGGTTTCTTGTTTTATATATATCTATCTCATTTTGGTTTGTTAAAAAAGAAAAAAACCAATATTATATCGATATAAGTATATATGACTTTCTCATATGGAGATAAAGATTGAATTTCTCATGTGTCAAGTTAATTAGTTTCAATTAAATATGTGTTGTTGTGTAGCATATCGTTGATTGACTTGTTAGATTAATTACTTGGAACCTCAACATCAACCAAAGGGGTGAAAAGCTCAACCTTTGCTAAGTTTGCTTGGTTGACAAGCAATTTTCTTAATCCGTACGCAAACAATCATACAAGAGGAAGCAAAGTAGTAATTTCATCTTTCTCAACAAAAAAAAAAGTAGTAATTTCATAAGTATTTTTCAAAAATAGTAATTTCATAAGTAGTCAACTAATGGACACTATAATAATTGGGCCATAATTATAGACCACTTTATATTCAACTTAAAATAAAAGTTTTTCTTATTGCGTCTTCAATGACCGCCAAAATAAAAAAATTTACCCTTGTCAAACAATACATTATCATCAATTGTATTTATTTGTTCAAATAACATCTTATTTCTTACTTTCTAAAGAGACCAACAACACGTTAACCATACCACCTAAACATGAACTAGTAGTCTCTTTACCAAATAAATAAACATTACAAAATTGCAACGCATGATCAGAAACTACATTTGATAAAGGACAACACATACCTAACCAATTTAAAACCTTACACTACAAAACTTAGCGACAACACAACCAACCACTAAGTGCTCGATATTTTCATCAACTCCGCAACCGCCCAAGCAAGCCACTGAATCTGTCAGTACCATGCCGCGATGAGTCAAATTGGTTTTTGTTGGTTACCTATTATTTAGCATTCACCAAGTAAAAAGGGACACCTTCAATAGAGCTATTTTATTTCAATACACCTGCTATGTATGTTGCTATTCAAGCTGTGTTTTCTCTTTACGCTAGTTGCCGTACAACCGGTAAAGTACTTCATCTTTCTTGTTACATTCTTGTAATGTTCATTTCATTAGGAGTTTTTGTGTGAATTACAGACACTAGACAGTAAGATTGATGGATGAACATTGATAATAATTTTTAAAAAGTGAAAGTGATTGAATGTAAGCACATGTGACAGTCAGTGTCACGTTGGTGTTAGACACAACATTGAGATTGCCGGATAAACACCGGTAATAATTTTAAAAAATAGAAGTGATTGAATGTAACCACATGTGTGAGTCAGTGTCATGTTGGTGTCACTCACAGACACGTATTAGACATCAGAAATCTGCAATCTTTAGGTGTCAATGTTGCGTACTTTTGTGTAATGAATGATAGATATGATTTGAGTAGGCATGTCATGGTAAATACATATGCCTTGGGATTGAAATGAATTGATGTAGTTTTCTATGTTTTTTGTAGGTATTGTTCTTGATTCTGGGGATGGTGTTAGTCACACGGTTCCCATCCATGAGGGTTATGCACTTCCACATGCAATCCTTTGTTTGGATCTTGCAGGCCGCGATCTAACTGATATGTTGATGAAGATTTTAACCGAGCGTGGTTACACTTTCACTACTTCTGCAGAGCGTGAAATTGTGAGGGATGTGAAGGAGAAATTGGCTTATATTGCTATTGATTATGAGCAGGAGTTGGAAACTGCTAAGACTAGCTCAGCTGTTGAGAAGACCTATGAGTTACCTGATGGGCAGGTGATCAAAATCGGTGCTGAAAGGTTCCGATGCCCTGAAGTTTTGTTCCAGCCATCCATGACAGGGATGGAATCTCCTGGTATCCATGAGACGACGTTTAACTCGATCATGAAGTGTGACGTCGACATTAGGAAGGATCTCTATGGTAACATTGTCTTGAGTGGTGGTTGGACAATGTTCCCTGGTATTGCTGATAGAATGAGTAAGGAGATTACCGCATTGGCACCTAGTAGCATGAAAATCAAGGTTGTAGCACCACCAGAGAGGAAGTACAGTGTCTGGTTAAACATCATCACCTGACGAGCCCAGTTCTGTCACCTTGTGAGATTACTTATAGCTGAAGCAATGACCAAAACAAAACTATGAAAAATGTCTGGTTAAAGAAGAAATTGAAAACAACACCTAATTGAATTCAAGAACTACAAAGTAACAACTAATTCAAATAACTCCTAAAATGATGATGTATCATTCTGATATGAAAAAGTAATCCTTAGTTAGCAGTATTTAGAAGATGTGGCATTTAAACTATATGGACTCATGAATTAAATATTGTTAAAAGGCCTTTTAATATACTTAGCAGCCTAACCTTTACAAACCTATACCAATAATTCTCAGGCTTAGCTTAGGGGAATCAAATTGCCTCCAAATGATTGCTCTTATCTTTCAAATTGCATAAAAAACCCACCCTCCTCTACAATAGAAGCTACCTCCAAATGGTGCTTCTTTTTTTTTTCTTTTCTTTTTTTCCCTGAAACACGTCTAAAATTACAGATGCAGCTATGATTTGTGATTTGCTTGTGTGGAAAACCAAACTTGTCTTCATGTAAAAGAGACAGGATGCTTTGATTTATATCAGGTTTACTTGCAAGACGATCTTGGTGTTCATTATTTATTCAGTTGACAATAATAATTAATAATAATAAGTATATCTCAGAATTATAAAATAGACAACATTTAAAACCATATTTATTTTTGTTTCGGCTTTGGCATCCCTTGATCTTCTGTATATATGTTTGTGTGCAGAATGCAGCGCGTGTTTAGTTCAACAACGCAGTCGATCATGTCCGGAGAGGGACATCTGCAACGAAGCTAACAAATAAAGGTTTAATGAAGTAAGATGTAGTTTGATCCATTAGCCAACCCCGTCTTGTGGAATATGGCTTGGTTTTTTTGTTGCTAATTAATGCTGTAAATATGTTGTTATACTTATAATATAACTAGAATAGATATACATTAGAGAGACAAAGGAGAAGAGAAATAGACAGACTTCAACATCCACAGGCATAAAATCAAGAGGAAATTAACTATGATTGAATGAGATTGTACTTGCTTCATTTTGTACTTCCATTTGGAAAATTAAGGCACAGAGATAATCACTGTGACACAACAGAACTGAGTAAATGAAAAACTATAGAATCCTATTTCCTAGCTATACATGTCTCACGCATTAGCATTACTCCCTCCGGTCCTTAATATAAGAGACACTTTGCTTTTTAGATTCATTGCAAATTCAATGTATAGAGTCAATAATATGGACTACATACATTAGATTCTCAATGAATCTAGAAAGTCAAATTTTTCTTATATTAAGGACCGGAGGGAGTATTATAGAAATCTGTAAACTCTGATTGTCGAACTGCGTAATTGTAGCCTGTATAGGAGTTGATCTCTGGCGTCACACCCTCCCTATTTGGCCTTTGGTCCAAATAGACAACAATCACAGTTATATCATCATGATAAGCCGATCTAAATCCATAATTTTGATTTCCATTGTTCACTAATACAATTACTCTTATGAATATCTATAAGGTCACGATATTTTTTCCCCCTTTTTGCAGCCCCCTTCTCTAGAGCAAGCTTCGCAAGTCTTTCAGCGATTCTATCTCGTGGACTGGTGTTAACAACTCTAGCAGCCTTCTCATTTGAAATCAATTTCTAAAATCCACCAGATCCACATATAATGAATCTATTAGTGTCTCTTAAGACTCTTGAAGAAACATCTGGCTGTGATGATAGCAAAGGTCTTGTAAAAGTTGGAGTCACTACTTCAGACAATGGGATTTCGAATAATCCCTTTTTGGTGAACTATGCATTTTTCATATACGCATATCCTATACATCTACTTGTCTCGATTAAGCCTTTAACTTCAATGCTTTGGTAGCCACTACGATTATTATAATCTGGATGCATATCAGTGAATTCTTGTTTAATATTTGGATTTAGAAAACTGTGATCTCTAACCATCTGTTTAACAACCAATCTTTTACCAATGACCTTATGAGAACCAAGTATAGCGCGAACGTCCCTTTCCATATGATACAAATCAAACAACCTGAACTAACAAAACTATTCTGTACCTGATGATGTTGCTAGAAATAATCTGTCTCTATTTGGTCAACAACTTGCCTCAGAATAATCTCATTCATAAAGTTATTATTCTGTTCAATCAGCCCTGCAATTTATAACCAGATTATTTCCTCGTCACACTTCCATGATAATATAACACCAACTTTATGCAAATATTTATTACATATTTTATATATACTATATGTTAACTCATTCAAAAATATATCTACACACATTGATTTAGACCAAAAGTACAAGAAAGATTAATTTTCTTGGTTTCTTCAGTGTTTATAATTAAGAAAACATTTTTCATATCCTCAGTTCTTGGATATAGAATCACTTAATTCTTTAAATTTCAGTTCATGTTTCAATTCCATATCCACACTCAAAGAACACCATTCAAAGAATTAAAGGTAAGAAACAAAATAGGCAAAAGTGCATCTTCTAAAAATGAATGAAAATGAAAATGAAAATGAAAATGAAAATGAAAATGAGAAAGAAACAAAGAATGAAAATGAAAGAAGAATGAACAAATTAATGAAAAGAAGACTCACTTAATAGTTCAGTGAAGATATGATTACTAAGATAGATGGAAGCGGTGTCGCCTTTATGGCCAATCATAAACTCCAACAAAGAGTGCATCAGTTCCAACTTCAACTTGGCTCTGATCTTCCATATCCATATTCGCCTGAACTGCAGCTATGGAGAATTCGCCACAGTGATGCCTAACCAGTGGTCTTGACCACGTCAGAGGGTCTTTATTAAACTGATCAGATTGAAGGAGAAAGAAGGAGGATGAATGAGTGTTGAGAGTGTGGAAATAAAATTCTGAATATGGTTCAATGAATGAAATAATGAATGAGTTTCAGTATGTATTTATAATGTAACTGAAAATTAACTAATTGTAACGTAATTATGACAGTGTCGAATACTAATATGACAAAATGAGATTAAGCATAAAAAAGAGCAATACTCCCTCTGATCTCATATAAGCAAATTTTCACTTTTTAAGTTCATTTAATAATTAATGTATTTAGTTCATAACATGGTTCAAATACATTAACTATTAAATGAACCATGAAAATTTGTTTATATATAAAACTGTAGGGAGTAGCGATTAGTTTATACGACATAACTGGAAACACTATAATACTATAGAAGGGCATGTGTTATGGTCGGACTAACTCACACAGTGTGAGTCACACTAAGATTGCGTCGCCAACCAAAATAATCCTGCTGATCCGGACTGGAAATACCGAAGTGTAAAAAACCAACATATAAATCAAATAGATATCAAATGACAAATATAAACCAAGACAAATCCAAATAGAATATAACAAGTTAATGACCGATTACCATAGCAGTATACCAATACAATCCAACCAAATAGAATATAATAAGTTAACGACCAATTACCATAGCAGTATACCAATATAAAGGTACATCTTAGTATAAAGTACATAACAAAGAAATCAAACTCAACCACAGTAACGTCGGCGGCGACGGGCAGGTAAGACCTCATCTACTGAATTGTCATCATCATAGGTAACGACGGCGGCGACGGGCAGGTAAGACCTCATCTACTGAATCGTCATCGTCATAGTGGCGATTCCTCCTTTTAGATTGAGGTTGCTTTGGCAAGACCTCGTCTAGTGAATCATCAACATAGTGAGGATGTCCTCTTTTGGCTTGACGTTGCTTTGGTAAGTCCTCATGTAACGAATCCTCATCACTGTCATAGTGAGGATGTCCCTTTTTGGCTTGACGTTGTTTTGGTAAGTCCTCATGTAACGAATCCTCCTTATCATCAGAGTGAGGATGTCCCCTGTTGGCTTGACGCTGCTTTGGTAAGTCCTCATGTAGCGAATCCTGTTCATGATCATCATGGCGAGGATGTCCCCTTTTGGCTTGACGTTGCTTTGGTAAGTCCTCATGTAGCGAATCCTCATCATCATCATAGTGAGGATGTCCCTTTTTGGCTTGACGTTGCTTTGGTAAGTCCTCATGTGACGAATCCTCATCATCATCATCAAAGTGAGGATGTCCCCTTTTGGCCAGAAGTTTCTTTGGTAAGCCTTCATCTAGCGAATTGGAATCATCATAGTGAGAATGTCCTCTTTTAGCATGACGTTGTTTTGGTAAGATCTCATCTAATGAATTGTCATCATCATAGTGATAACGTGCCCTTTGAGCTCGATGTTGCTTTCGGCGACGGTATGCTAATATCTCATCTAGATAATGGTCGTCGTCATCATAGTGACGATGTCTCCTTAGAGCTAGACGTTTCTTTCTTCGACGATCTGATAAGACCACATCTAGCGAATGGTCATCATCACTGTGAGGATATCCCCTATGAGCTTGACTCACACTTGAAGCACCTGCTGATTGACGCTCTAGAGCTTTCATGCGCTTCATTACTTTGCGCAACTGCTCCTCCAAAAGCTGATATTGTTGTTTCACCTCAGCTGCCTCCTGGCGTGCTGTGGCTGCCTCCTGACGTGCTGCAACAGCCTCTTTACGTGCTGCATCAATGGCCTCAAGATGCATAGCATGATCACACGTGCCACTATAAGGTTCCCGAGACTCCTGAGTAAGCGAAGTTACACCACGTTGGAGGTTTAAAGCAAAGTGTGCAGTACCATAACACCGCCCTCGAGACTTTCCCCCAGCAGCCTCTTTCCACAATTCAATCTTTGTCGCCCCATCAACCTCCGGAGTCCCATTCTGGGAGGCCTCACCAATTTGTGTTTGTACCTCCTTCAAGCGATCTTGATAGCGTTTCTAGTCAAAAGAAAACATAACTTAATATCATTTTGTTCATGAGCCACATATTATGTACAAAAGATATAAGTACCAACACTTACATATGTTGTTTGAGAGCGGTTATCAACCCAAGTGCCAGACTTCTTTTTGTGGGTGGCCAAGAAGAGCTCATCGGGATCCAAAGGCCGCCCAAGTTCACGAGCCTGCATAAAAAACCAACATATTAATAAATTTATAAATATCACACATTCTATGATAATGAACAACGCATTAAGTGTGAATAAAATACATACCATACTAAGTGCCACATCCACATGAGCCTTGCGGCCTGTGGTGTGGACTGCTCCACCTTTACCTGAAGCCCGATTGGTCTTATTTTGGGTAGAGATCTTTTTAAAGGCTTCACCCTCCCAATGGTCAATAAGACCCTTCCAAGCCTCCTCACAAATCCAATGAGGTCTCGTTCCCTTCGTCCTCAGTTTCGAGAGCATATCTGAAAGGCGTTTTGCGCCTCTCGTTTGAAACGTCTTTCTGATAAGCCCATGATCACGAGGATCCCAAGTAACCTTGTCCTAAAAAAGAAGGAAACTAATTAGTTATCATTTAAGTAGGTGCAATTACTTAGTAATTAAATAACTATAATTAAATAAACGCAACTGACCCCGAACAACTTCCACCAATATTCCCTTACATCCTCTGGGGTCGCACTCCAGCGATAGAAAGGACCCTGAAAGTGTGACTGGATGGCGTGTTTAATTGCAGCAGCAGGCACTGAGCTAGGAGCCCACCTACAAAAAGTCCAAACTCAATGTCAACTAGTGTGTGTGTGTGTAAACTAAGTGCTTAAAGAATAAAACAAACAACATTATAACTTACCCTGAACCACAAGGTCGTATAAGAACCTTCCCGTCAGCATTCTGCTCGCATGACTCTATTTCTTGAAGAGTTTTGGGATCCTCATCTTCTTCCGACTCCTCCATATGAGAAGTTTTGGGATCCTCATTCTCTTCCGACTCATCCATATGAGGAGTTTTGGGATCTTCATTCTCTTCCGACTCTTCCATATGAGGAGTTTTAGGATCCTCCTCCTCTTCCACTTCCTCCATATGTCCACTATTATTCGATTGACTCTTTACACAAATATTTATATTTTGATCTAGTTCTCCATGCTCAGTCCAGATCAAATAATTTGGTTTAAACCCACTCTTGTACAAATGAGCTTTCACCTCTCTTATAGTGGAAGAGTTTACACACATGCACGTTGGACACGGACACTTGATCTTTTTCTCAGACAAAAAGCAGGGTTGTTCCTTAGCCTTGCTAATAAACTCCTGAACTCCCCTAATAAACTCCAATTTCAAGCCTTTCCTATGTGGATTGAATCTATCATACATCCAACTACGATCCATTTTCTGCGTATTGGCATATAATTATTAGTCACTAGGTTTACTGTTCACACTTTGAGTATTATAGACAATTGTTAAAAGAAGCATATATATGATAAATATGTGCACAGTTTCTGAATCATCAGCATACAGATAACATATTGGATCTTAGACAGGATCACACACAACGGAGCTCAGCTCTCCACTAACAAACAACACATGGATCAAACAAATCAACACAAAACCAACGCCTTATTGAGGTTTACTATCCACTAAGAATTCTTTAGGGTTTTAAGTTAGTTAATTAACTAAAAAGTTTCTGAGAAAGGGAAAACATGGATTTACGGAGTAAAATCCCAAATTAAAGAACCCTAAAACTTAGAGCTAGTTTGATTTTATTATCATTTATATATAAAAGTAATACAGACCTTGCGAGATGCGGTGTAGACCTTGTTCAAGCTTCACGTATGGTGGCTACGGGGAGGGTAGCATTACCTGAGAGGCGGAATGCGGTGGATGATGTAGAGGAGAGAGAGAGAGAGATAGGGTTTACTGCTTCAAGTACAGTATAGCGTCCAATTGTATCGCTCGAGCTAAAGTTCATTTAATTAACTGTAAGCGTCGATTAGGCAGAGAGCGTCGCTATCCCGCGAGTTTAACTCAGTTAGAAGGGATATCGCATTGTATGAGTCGCTCAAATTTATTTATTTATTTACTGTTTTCATTTTGATTTAAAATTTACTTCATTTTATAATAACTAAAAAAGTACCGTAAAAGGTAAATTTTTTGGTTTTTTCTAATTTACCATTGATGAGTATTTATCCATTTTAACCGATAAAAATAAGTTACATGTGAAATAAAATTGGTTGCAAATTATACCAAAAAAAAAAAAAATTGGTTGCAAATTAATTGTGAATACCACATGCAAATCTATTTTTGTAGGAGCATGAGTTACATCGATTAATATATTTTCTTGTTTGTTGTTAAAAAAAAAACTTTGGATAGAAAAGATAAATAAACTAATAAAAATGTTAAAAACTTCTTTTAAAATTTTTTTTATTTACAATTTAAATGTTATAGCATAAAATTAATAACACTAATAGGTATTTTTTAGCTTTTAAAAAAAGAAGAATTTTTATAATATCAATTTTTTAAGTGATTTTTTTATTTTATTTTGTAATAGTATGTGGGTCAATCGTTTAACATGTGGACTAATGTGGACCAGACTCAGGTCAATATATCATAACTCGTTTTCATTTGTTGACGGACTAATTCGTTCCATTTAAAGTTTGAGTTTATGTGGGGCGGATTAAAAGAGGTGGAGTTAACCCGTTATCTAGCTCTCCAAATAGGTGACGACCATATTGTTTTAGTGAGCACAAAACGATCATCTCATATACACATGCCAAAACCACACATGGTTTCGTTGTTGAGAAAAAGAAGCATAAACATTGAGCTTATATCTTTCGACTTCATGCTTCTTCCACCGAATTTCACTGTGCAACCGTCCACTGCCTTGATGCCTCTGCACCAATTTGTGACTGCTACTGTCATAACCAGCTGTTGGTTGCTTTGATTTAATGGTATTAGCAAACCTCCAATTTTCCATCATGTGATTTGCTCGCTAAAAAGAAGAGAAGGATGGAGAAACCAATAGTTTCTTGCTATTGGCTTGATGCAAACCAACCTCTACAAAACAATCAACTTTCTGCAACTAACGGTGTTCAACACACAAAAGAAGGGTTAGTCAAAGAAAACTAAATGGATATTAATGGTGACTTTGGCTGCAAGAAAGTGGACAATGAAATAGCTAAACCATCTTCTTCTTTCATCAAAGATCATCCTACAAGAGCTACGGAATATGGCTTAAAGAAGAATGGTGACAATGGTGGAACTGAGTTGATGGTTAAGGAAGAGAAGAAAAAGAAGCCAATGGAACATTACAAATGGATGCAATGTTGGGTGATTGTCAAGAGGATGATAGAAGGAAGAGATGGTTGTGTTGGGGAGTCCGGGGGAGCTCGGGAGAAACAATGGGCCAATGCTCCACGACCACAAACAAGAGAGGGAGACACCACATCCCAACCCAAAACCTTAAGGTGTTAGGTTAATGGGTCACCTCTCTTATAAATCCAACATTCTTCCCACACATAGTCGATGTGGGACTTAAACACTCACACTTGAAACCCAACAGGTTGGGCTTTGAAATCACTTCTTGATATCAAGTTTTTGAAGGGTTGCTTAGAGAACAAGTCAAAAGTGAAGAAGAAGGCAATTGGTTTGAAAGATATTGAGGCCAAATTGAAATCATATTCCACACCCGATGAGTTTGCTGACGATATGAGGTTTGTATTCAATCATGGATTGTGTTACCGTCGAGGAGATGATGTTTACAGAATTGCAGCAAGACTTAGTGACACTTTTGAGTGCAAGTGGAACGTTTTGAAGAAAGAGTGGGCACTTGAGGAGAAAAGACTCAAGTACAAGAATCATAAGAGGAAGAGGGAATCACAATCACTGTGTCCAAAGATTAGATAAAAAATAACATCTTCGATGTGTTGCTTCATTTGTTTATATATATGCACTGATACTTAATGCTTAGTTTATGTAATTTTCTAGAGTATTTTTGTTGTTGCTTCTTTCCTTTGACTATTTGTAGCTCTTTTGGATTCAATTGTTATTAATGATGAAGCATTACTACTTAATAATTTCAGTCAATAATTTTTATTTTTGCCATTGTTCTGTATTATTTTAGGCTTTGTTTTGTTTATCATTATATACAGTCTAAAAAAAAGTTAAATGGGAAATTAAGATTACAGAACACAATCGGGTAAAATATATAGGCAATATTGGATGAGGATAACTATTGTGATGCTCAAGATACCTTGGACAAGAAGAAACTTTACAATAAAAGCAGAAGTGAGGTTCGTAACAGCTGAAGACGCTAAGGAACTTGTAGCAGTAGATGGATATAATGTGAATGGCTTGAGCTCATCCCAGAGGAACCTCCTCTTCCTAATCTGTTTATGAGTTCATAATATTGTCTGATCTCTTTAACCTGTAACATTAAAAACCTATGTTGTAGGGTCAGTTACGAGCAAAGTTTTGAGCTATTATTTCCTTTTTGCTTCTTACTCAGAGCTATAAGAAGCACTTGGAGTCGCATGTTTGAGTTCAATAATTCTAAGGGTTGCATTTGCTTGATTAAGCAAGGAATTGGTTGCCCCAAGTCCAAACTAGTCTTGTCAAATATTGGCCATGGTGTGGATTGCAGTGGCAGACTTTTCGACAACCGCCATGGCCAATTTGTGAAGGATGGCGGCACCAAGGTGTTTATGGCGGTTTATAATGGTAAATTTTTGTCTTTTTGTCATGGTCTGTCATCCGCAATCGATAACAATGGTCGAAACACTGTCCATCATAAATTGCTGAACCTCACTTCCCCTAATGAGGTTTATCCATGACATTTACTACTGTTCAAATACACATCTGTTCATAAAATATCAAGTATTTTAAAATGTCATCACTAATTTTTCATCTCATTAAATTCAATAACTATTATCATTACTAGCTTTACAGAAAAATGCTCGATACCTAACAAGAAGATGGCTATGTAACTTATGACAACTTGTCGAAGGATAAAAGAGATTGATAAAGCATCCGTCGTGGTGGATAATGGAGCTACCGTGGTGGATAAAGCATCCGTCATTACTAGCTTTACAGAAAAATTTACATGATCTAGTATTGAAAAACATGGGAAAATAAAAGAGAATTTACCCTATATGTGATTATGTGCTCTAGTCTAGAAGCAAGAACCAAGAGTCTAAAAGAGAATGTAGGAAATGGATCGTTATAATCTATTCATTACCGACGAGAGTGATAGAATGATACGATGGACGGCTGCATAGACAAAGTCTCATTATTGTGCAGTGCACTAGATGAACATGATGAGAGGATAATGTGAGCTTCCACAAGAGTCAAAAATGAATTTCAGCAACATAGAAATGTTGATATGGAGCTCTTCTTCAGAAAGATATTCTACACGAGGTTTCGGTGTTCTTTCTGGAAAAAATGATATTGTGGATAATAAGAAGCAAACAGTGGCTGCAAGATTAAGTGTAGAGCCAATTCTTGAGCAATGGGAACTGTGACTTAAGAATCCATATGATTAATGATGAACCTTTGTCTGCCACCAAAATCCTTCATTGCATTGTAGGCTCTTTTGGATTCACTTGTTATTACTGATGAAGCATTACTAAATAATTTTAGATACAAAATTATTAATGACAGACGCACACTTTCTAACAATTGGAGGAACTATTTCAAATTTTCAATGACCATTGCAAATGGAGTAATGTGATGTGATGACGGATGAAGGATTTTCTATCTCAGTGGACATTTGAAATTTTGTTAATTTTAGATACAAAATTGTCGGACTCCTACAATTTCAAGGACTAAAATATTAATTCAGTTGTTTTATGAATATTTCGTCGCATTTATGTTTTTTTAGGTACAATCTTATTAAGGACAGTCCACAATAATTTTTCTGGTCTGTTCTTTGGGATACCATCCTGATTTTGTACAATCTGTGAAGAGTCAGTTATCGCTGAAAAGTAAACTCTTGATTGTATGTCAGGAAGGACTGAGGTTAGTTTATCATTTCCTACCCGATTTGGCCTTAAAAAAAGTACTGTATCATATGTAATAGAGGAAAGAATACCGTGATCAAACTTCTATTTAAAAAAAGTACTGTAAATTTTCTAGCTGCATGGAATACCGAATACCAATATGGGATTTCGCTTTCATTGATATTGATCTCCTTCTTCAAATATGCATATCCTATACATCTAGTTGTCTCGATTGAACCTTTGTCTGTAAGGTATAAACAGGTATGCAAATTATCATAAGTATTTGGCTGCAAGCGCCTGAGTTCTTCTTGAATATCTCCATCACGTAAATTGTGATCTCTAACCAGTTGTTTAGCAACCAATTTTTTTAAGTTTACCATCAGAGAGATCTTGAATATCTCCCATCAGAGAACCGAGTACAGCGTGCGAGTCTCCCACGTTGGCGGCATATAATGTCCCTCTCCGTATGAAACAAATCAAACAACCTGAACTAACAAAAACATTTCTTCCAGCAGACTCCAAAAAAGCTCTCTCAAGTCGGGCAACAGCTCGCATCAGAATATTTATATTCATATTGTTATTATTCCGCTGAATACGCCCTGCAATTTATAACCAGATTATTTCTCATATAATCAACTAACCGTTTTATTTGATCTGCATTTGAACTCTATTTATTCACGTTCCACTTTTTATGCACACAACATTCACATTACGGTTAGAGAATTAAAACTATGGCTCTGACAAATAAAAAGGTCGGTAAAGGCTAAAATGCCAATATGGTGTCATACTTCAGAGTCAGGTTCATATCCGTTTGACGAATGCATATATTCATGTTGCTGGTCACTAGTATCTTCTTGGCCCTCTGAATGAAAAAGGATTGGCCGACACTGCTTGTCCTCTGAATGAAAAAGGAAAGGCATTACAAGTGCAGCATTATAAAAAACTGTCATCTGGAACATATCGAATCTTTTTTTGATGCTAAAAAACTGTCATCTGGCAAAGCTTTTATCATCCCACATTATAAGGTTTGGTTTTGACAGAAACACAAACCAAAGCTTTGTCATCTGGTTCTGATGCTAAGACATGGAAATTGTTTTTCTATCATCTGTTCTACCATAAACATGATATTTTCAAGCCACAGCAACAAGATATTGTTTTGAAAGAAACTATTTTCACTGTGCCGCAAGAATAAAATGTGATTGGAGAGCAAATAAGAATGTGAGTGAGTGTTTGATTGGATAAAACTCTGAATATGAAAAAGTGAATGAATGTGTAAAAATATAAAAAACTGTTTATGTAATTATAAAAGACAACTGGGTGATGTTAAACGATGCGCAACGTTACAATTTGAACTAGTTTTTTCTAAAACTAGGCAGAGTCACTCAAGTTTATTTCCTATATACAGTTCTAGACATAATATTCCTTGTCTCAAAACTGAGTGAATGAACCAACTCTATTTATGTGCTTCAAACACAACATTCAGATATCTAAAAGGTGATGATGGATGAATCGTGTCAGACAATCGTCTCAAGGTATTGATGTGCTTCAGAGACATCATCAAGATATCTAAAAGGTGATGGATGAATCGCGTCATCGAAGCCTCTGAAGGAATCGATTCCTGGCACCGAGGTCACCACTGGCATCATAGTCGGATTCAGTTCCGGATTTTTGTCGAAGAATACAACAATCACAGAGATATCATCATGATACGCCCGCCTAGTCCCTTTAACAGAAACACTAGGACCCCTAATAACAACACCATGTCTCATGAATCTTCGAAAGCTCACTATAGCTCATATTATTTCTTCTAGCTGCAATCTGTAGAGCAGTCATCAAAATCCTTTTCGCGATTCCCTGCAACAAAAGGCCAACATACCATACCATAAACAAACAAACCATAATAGTAGTAAATAATAATAGGAAAAACAAGTAGCTAGAAAGAACAAGCCATGCATACATCTCGTGGATTGGTGTGAACAATTTCAGCTGCTTGCCAATTTGACAACAATTTCCAAAGTCCACCAGATCCAAATATAATGAATTTATCGACGTCATTTAAGACTCTTGAAGATATTGCAGGTTCTGCTGATAGCAAAGGTCGGGTAAAATCAGAAGGTGCAAGTTCCAACTGTGGGACTCGGAAGGATGAGGTTAGAGTGAATGGTGCCCGCTTCAAATATGCATTTCCTATACATCTGCTTACTTCACTTATGCCTCCAACACGCCATGCATCAAAATTATATGTCACAATAGTCGGATTATTTGGATGCAACTTCTTGAGTTCTTTTTTAATATGCCTGTTACGAGCATTGTGATCTTCGACCAACTGCCTAACATTGAATCTATCAAATGGATCCAAAGAGCCCATTACAGCACGAGAGCCTCCAACGTTAGCGATATATAGCCTCCCTCTCCATACCATACAAAACAGACAACTTGAACCTACTAGAGCTAGCTCTGGCCGTTGTTGATTACCCTCTTCAACATCAGTCATAAACAATTCCTCCATTTCAGCGACAACTTGCCTCAGAATATTTTCAGATACATTATTATTATTCTCCTGAATAATCCCTGTAACCATAAACTTCCATTATTTGTTAAACCCATGATACACATGGCAATGTAGCATTAGATAAGCTAAAAAAAGAAAACAGATATTTATGTATGTTAACTCATCCCAATCAATTCATTAAAATTTTAAGAAAATGAAACCAAATAATGTGGAATTACATCAACCATGTAACCATGCATAATTTCTTGATTTCCACATCGATTTTAATTAAGCCATCTAGTAAATTATATACAGTCAATCAATACATAACAATTCATTAAAATTTTGGTTCTTGTTTCAATTCCATCCACACTCATTCAAAGAATTAATCAAAATTAGGTGCGAACTAGAATATAAAATGTTCTTGCTGCTAAAACTGTAATAAAATGCAGTAACGATAGAAGGAACATCCAGAAAACAAGACAAACCACAACCTATAGAATGATGATAAGAAAATAATACATACGAGCATGCAAACAAGAAAGCATATTGCAGACTCACTGATTAGATTCTCAAAGAGATTAGTAATCAAGAAGTTGGAAGCCTCAGCACCATTGTGGCCATCATAAATTCCAACAAAGAGTGCTTTCTTGCCAACATCAAGCTGGCTGTGATCCTCCATAACATCATTTGCCTTAACCGCAGCCATGGAGAATTCGCCCAATTGTTGTTCTAGCAGGTCCCGCGACCACCCTAAAGGATCTTCATCAAATTCATTAATGTCGACAGTGTTTTTGCTTGTGTTGGTTGTGCAAGCACATAGTAAATTTGTAAGCCACTGAAACATGATGATATTGTAGTTTCACTTCTTGGGGAGAAGAAAAGTATTCAAGGGTTGTAGAAGTGACTCAAACTAGGAGAAGAAAATGTGATTAGAGAAAATGAAGTTTGTGGAGATCAAAATATGAATGTGGAAGAATGATGAATGAATGAATGAATTGGATGGAATGAGAATTAATCAACTGGTATATAAAACTAACTGAAAACAGAAAATTAACAAGAATTTAACTAACTAAACTAACAGATATATAACTGAATTTACCTAACAACAGTAACAGATATATAAGTAACTAAACTAACTTCATTGTGAAAGGAAGAATTGTAAAATAGTTTCTGCACACAATTAATGTAATGTAGGATTTTGTCAAAAATAAACTAAATATAAGTAAATATTACTTTTTCTGTCAAAAAATAATAATATTACTTTTCGACGATAAAAAGTAAACTAAAAATTTGTTGACATAAAAGTTTTGTTTTTTAATAATTAAAATTTTGGAGCTACTCTCTCTCCATAATGTATAAAACCACTCGAGTCCAGATATTTATCCATTCGAAATGATTTTTATTTTTGTTTTAACGGGATTTATTAAAATCGAGACCAGGTTGCAAGAAGCAGTCATTAATTGTTCCATTATGCTCTGCCCAAAGCAGTCATCCATGGATCATACAGATTTCTGTCAGGTTATAATACATGTTGATGGATTCAAGCTTCAACATAGCTGCGATGCCAATTTGGTAAGGTTATGTTCTGTTACATTACATGTTTTCGGAGATTGTCTCTCATTTTAACTATTCTTCCTCTTTCAGAGGTTGCTTGATAAATTGTTGCAAGAATTGTCAGGAACACAAGCTACTATTATCAAATCTAAAATTTTCTATTCTAACTGAAGTTTTCATTGTACGAGTAAATAAAGACCAGGTAAAAATGTAACAATAACATACTTATACAACCATGTTATGCTATTATTTCAGGGGACATTTACAAGCTTTGCACGCCTAGTTTTTGGATCAATGTCGACGCGAAGACCAAGTGCAGAAATTTCAGGCACATCAGCAGATCCCTGCAGCTGCAACTCAGCAACTACCTTTTGATTTTCCTCATTGCCCTCCAATATATTCCTAACACACCATAAGCCCCATTCTCTAAGGTAAGGATTGTCTTCATCGGTAACACACTGCTGCAATAGCAGTAGAATTCCATTCCTACTCCTGATTTCATCTTGTACGTGCTTTCTTCTATACACACAATTGCCAATAAGTGCAACTATGTCTCTCCTAAACCCCTTGTAAGGGCATGGTTTCGAGGAACAACTAGCACCGTCTTGATTATCAGATTGTTTGATTCCTTTCCTGATTATTGCCGGAGGTTCAAGGTCCCCAAGCAGAATCAAAAGCAAATCAACGAGGCCATATGACAATAACACATTGACAACATCGTTTGTATCCTCTTCATTACCTCGCATACTGTCATGAGCACAGATGTCCCTCAACATATTAAGAGAGTAGCCAAGAGCATCGACTGCAGTAATGCCACTGGGAAGACCAGACTTGCCTCTAACTGCTTGCTCAAGCACCCCGATAGATTTATTGAATATTCCATAAACAAACAATGCAACATCCTTTGAAATAGTAACATCTCCGATTCGCTCATTCAAAATTTCCGATAGTATTTGCAGAAGAAACACTTGTTCAGTTGAAAACTGGTCATCTCTTGACTTGGTATCTTCACAGTCAAGAATATCCCTAAACTGTAATTTAGAAAACAATACAGGCAATTGAGATTCTTCAAGGCAAATTCTTGAAAGAAGCAACTTTATCCAATCCTCGCCAAAACTAGCTGGTTTCAGTTGAAGAAGAAGTCAGTGTCACAACTTAAAAAACATAAGAAACCAATATGACACTCAGGTCACGAAACATGGCAGCACAGCAAATTACACAGGAACTAATAATTCATGACAGCATAGCAAAATATAGAAGCAGCAGCAACAACAAGAATTATCCCATGAGGTGTGTCTACTACAAGAATCACATAATACCGTTGTGTTTTGCAAAATGTAAATTTTCAAATAGGACAAACTCGGGTAATAAACTACAAACTAACCCGAAGCATATTGTTCTTTTTCTATATTTTGTTTCTTTGTATGAAAATACTTTGTCTATCCTTATTTTACAAAAAGCCTAAGTAATTTATACCTCAACCTTGCTTTTCATTATTGATCCTAAATTCATAAATTCTTATTCTCAAAGGAACTTAGCACAAATGATCATAAAACTTTAAGAAAAAAACATAAACTACAAACTAACCAGAAGAAGCAGTTCTCACTATTTCTACCACCACAGGCAAACCATTGTGACTATAAAGCTCTCTAAACCATTGAGGATTTCCATCACAGCATACGTAAATCACCATACACAATGGATCAGAAACCTCTTTTGTTCCAATTCTTGCAAGAGACAAAAAACCAAGTGGAAACAACTCTTCCCAAATAGCATTTTGATACTGTTTCCCAGCCAAAGAAACATTTGCCAAAACCTGCAGACCCCAACGAACCAACATGAGATCAGAAACAACCTCTGACCTCAAAATAGTCGAAACAACAATAACAACTCCATCAAATTGAAGAAACAAATTTTGGTTTAGAATTTCTCCGGCACACAAGTTCCTGAGTAGCTTGAAACACAGAGATAGAATATGATGATCTAAAAGAGATGTCTGTGATTGGAGTATATTGAGAATTGCAGGGAGAATTGCTTTGGAAGCAAGGTTGGAACGACCAGAATTGGATTTGGAAGTTTGAATGAGAATCTCTAAGGAGTTTTCTAAGCTATTGGAGTTGGAAACATCAAAGAGTAACTTTAGGGTTTCTTCTGATATGGGGTTCTTCAAAAATGGTGCATCATCACCACTACAACCCACCATTGCTAATGTTGAAAAGATTGAATTTTTAAATGAAAAATAGGGTTTTGATGGAAAAGAGAAACAACCCAGATACTAGAATATTAAAATGTGGTAAGATTGAAATTGAATAGTATGAATTTGGGACTAAAAAGAAATAACTGATTTAGGGTTTAAATTAAAATTGAGAAACTCACAAACAATTTGATTCGGTTGGAATAAAAAGAAATGAAAGACTAAACAACTATGTGGTGTGAATTGGATTCCTACTTGTAGATATTAAGACATAGTTGATGCTATACTTGATCTCAACCATCGATTTTAAATTGGACGGTTCAAATTATAAACTCAATTTTACACTGTAGAATAATCTCAACCGCTAATTTAAAATCAGACGGTTCAAATCAATTACTGCGTCCTACAGTTACTGCAACTTGATTTTGGGAGGTGACTAGAGGTAATTTCATAAGGTCACATGTGGCAATCAATTTCTAAGTGTTTGGTGCGCTCATGGAAAACATGATTAACCGTTGTGTCGTGCACTTTGATTGTCACAGTAAAGGATTGGGAGTTTGGCACATTGAACTTGTAAATCCTCAAGTAAGTAAAGAATCCATTGCAGTTCACATGTTGCAACAATTAGTGCTCGATATTCAGCTTCTGGGGAGGATCTAGATATTGTTAATTGTTTCTTAGGTCTCCAAGAGCTGAGAGACTTGCCAAGAAAGAAGCATTGTTATGAGATAGATCTCCTTGTATCTACACACCATGCCCAGTCAACATCCGAAAAACCCAAGATGTTGACAAATGAAGATATCAGGACATAGAGATGCAGCATTGAAGTGAGTAATAGTAGGCTTGGAAAGAAATTGACTTAATTGCTGAGTCATATAGGTAATGTCTGACCTTTGTAGTATTGAGATAAAGAAGTATGTCAATTAATATTTTGTATGAAGGAATGTCAGCATAAGGAGTGGTATTATCATGATGAAGTTTAATGGAAGGAACTGAAGGAGTGGAGACGGGGGTTTAGTTCCAAACATGCCTGCATCAGATAAGAGGTCAGGGCAATACTTTATTTGACATTGGAGATATCCCTTGTTTAGAGTGTGCAAATTCAAGGCCTAAAAAATGCTTCAGTGTATCTAAGTCCTTGATTTTAAAGGAATCATACAGAATGGACTTGGTATGTTGAAATTCAGCTAAGGAACTACCAGCTAGAATGACATCGTCAACATAAACGAGCAAATAGTCAAGGAAGCATCTGTTTTCTTAATGAACAAGGAATGTCAGAAGATGCTTGATGATACTGATGCTAGATAAGAGTGGAAGTGAGTTTTTCATACCATTTGTGAGTGGCCTGCTTAAGGCCATATAAGGGTTTGAGCAACTTCTTTGCATTGCTTATCTCCGACATTCAAACTTGTCAGCTTCAGCAAAAGATTTGGGTTTATTTTGTGCAATGAGCGATAATGAAAAATGGCATTGAGAATTTGACAGATGAGAATAGGAAAGAAAATTAGAAATGAGATAAGAGATACCCGATGATGATGAATGATTTGGAGAATTATAAATGGGATAAGAAAATTAGAAACCATAAATAGCATCAAAATCTATAATGTGGAGAATTTCTGTTTCTTTAGCTACATTTGAAAATCAAGTTGTTTGCAACATAATTGCCAGCATTTCAAAAGGACACTTACTGATGAATAAACTTGGTAAGCTCTTACCATATCCCCAATTTGGTTTAATAATTTGGTTTAATAGTTATTTGCTATCCAATTATTAAACCAAATTGTAGAAATAGATTGTGCACATAGCCACATACCATATAATAGATTATGGTGAAGGTTTGTGTTTTGAAGCGACCCTCTTGTGAATTTAGTACCAAGAACTCGATGTCTATATGCATACACTTTATACTAAGTTACAATTTTTCCAATTAAATTAATTTATGTGTGCGCCTAAATTTTGTGCTTAAATATTAGTACCTATAACGATAATTTAGGCACACATAAATTAAAAAATTTAAAAATAAAATAAAATAGTCACATCAAAATAGTCACATTAATATTAATAAATATTACATTAATCATTTTTTCTCTAATTTAATTAGATTCATGTGTGTATCTAACATGTAATATTTGGTATTGTTTCTAGTGAATCTTTGTTAAGAAAATGCATGTGAATCTAATTGAAGTGAATCAAAATAGGGTTGACTACATCATTGATAAGATTCTCATTGCTGAATCTAATTAAAAAAAATCGACAGAAACAAAAGTACACATTCTTTGCTGTCATATGGGTGATCCAACAATGTACTACTAGTATTAGAGCTACTACCTCAATTGATAAACATATTATATTATTCTTTTTTGCACTTTATCCTTTTTTCAACACATGCGACCACGTGCCCTTCCAATTACACACCAAACATAGAGGCAGAGAGATAACCTTGTTTGTCTTGTGCTATGAAGCACATACTTCCTTCCTCACAACATATAAACAAAAATCACTTTTTTCAGGTTAATTGCATATTCAATATATCTGATCTATATTATAAGTCAAATACATTAATTATGCAATGAATCTAGAGAAAGTAGTTTTTGCTTATATATTGTCACGGAGAGAATACACTTCTTGGACGCATGTTTGCCACCGATACTTATTAATTACATTAAATTATGTCATTTTTCAAATTATCGATGTTTACGTATTTGTGTCATGTGGGTGTCTGTCCTTCATAGGTCTTGTCTTCATTTAGGCCATAACATTTATATATATATATATATATATATATATATATATATATATATATATAGGAAAATGGGAACTAAAAAATTATCAATAGAAAATTACTAGAAGATAATTAAAACACAATATATAAAAGTAAAGTTGACATAAAAGAAGTTCTATTAACCAAGCCCTTTATTGCATAAACCATTTATTTACAAGAAATAGCCTCTCCACAAAGGGAAAGAACCATGATGTGAGCAAAGAGAATATTACACATAAATTCTCTCCCTATGCTTCACTTTCTTCCTTGTAGTATATATTTTTTTACATCATATGATATAGATTAAAGCAACAATTAGCATTGTACCCCAAAAAAAAAGTGATGGTAAACATGTATATCATCATCATCATAGATACAAAAAAAAGAAAAAGGTAATCAAGGGTCAGAAAACTGAACACCTAACCAAACCAATCTACAAAGTCATATATGGTCCATTGCTATTAACACCCCCCTATATTAAAGTAGAAGGCAAGTTTCAGGGTGATGCTTGAGTTGATGTTGCTTAGTTTGTTGCTGTTGGGACCAATATGCATGAGCAGTAAGGACCCTATCCAAAAGTTCTTGGGGTACAGGCTCTCCTCTTCTTTGTTGAGGAGATATTCTTGCCGTGTGTACCAATGTTTTCCATTTATCCTGCACTATCACATAACTATATCACATGCCAAACCTTTTTCTATGCCATATAAAGAAGAAAAAAAAAAACAAAATCATATAGGCTACTAATTGAAAGTGACATTTTTATTTGGTTCTGCATTCCATCATTATCTAAAGTACTATATTTTAAAACCTCTTTTTGTTTTTAGTCCTGCAAATATATCGCTTTTTTGCTTCTGGTCCTCGTTGTTTTGTTTTAGTCTCTGCACCGATGACCAAAAGCAAAAAGTGGTATATTTGCAGGGACTAAAAAGGAAAAAAAAAATTATAAGGACTGAAAACAAAAAAATGATATTTATAGGGAACAAAAACATGTTTAAACCAAAAACCAAAACCATGTGGTACTAATGGAAAGTGACATTTTTCTTTGCTTCTAAGCCCCATCACTATCTTACACTATTTTACTAAAAAAAAGAGAAACAGTATGTATGGTGACGGTTGAAATTTTATAAATCAAATTCTAATTTCATGTTAAAATGATAAGATCAAACTAGCTAAGATAGAATATTAGGCAATTAACAAGATAGCATGAATGGAGCAATAATAAATAGCTTACCTAATACACAAGCAATTACTTGACTTGATAGAACAACTAATTTGTATTTAAATAGAAGTTAACAAAAGATGTAAAAGAAAGCACTTCACCCAAATGACTTGAAGTGTGATAGTCACGTTTGTATTTAAAGATGGAAAATGCCAGGGGCACTCTTTAAGCATCTTAAATAGTAAGTTTTTGTTTAAATTTTATGGAAATGTGTGAAATCAACGCATTGAAAATTGAAATACTTCACTTTTTGGATAAATTATTTCTTTAAAGGGAATGCTTAAAGAGTGCCCTGGAGGCACTGTTTAGCAAGACCCTTTAAAGATTCCTTTGAGTAAGAATACAATCCAATAAAAAAAATAGTGTTGCTATGCAAAATGTTAACAAAAGTTTTTACCTTCAAATCCACATATGTCCTATGCTTTGCATCATCGAAAGCACGAAGTTTCACATCACGCCACCTGATTTATTTAGGACGCATATTGGTAAATTAATAGAGCCATGCACGCCATCAATTAAGGACTCATTTGTATAACACTTATGAAAATAAACTAAAAACAAATTTTTGACATATCGTGAGTAATTTGCATGAAGATTACCTTCCAGTTCCGAGTCTCTCAACTGCTTCAACAAGTGCTTCCACTTCGGCAACAGAAAAAGGCCTACGAATTCGGCGACGTTGTGACATCTCAGTTCGCTTTGGCTTCTGCTCTACTGGTAGCACAGCTAGTCCCTCCGTATCCATTTCAGGAATAGTAACAAGTTCTTTGGAATCTGTCAATCTTTTTTCACCTATTGTGCTTATAGGAGAAGGTGCTGAATCGTGTTCACTTTCAACGATGTTACTTAAACTGGTTACTTGATGCTCGGTGTCACAGAAACCTTGAATCCTCTGAATCGGACGAACTACAGCTGGACTGGAAGGTTGCCTGGATATAAACTCTCTAGCTTTAGATGATAATAATAATAATGATAATAATAGTAATAATATTTTCATTACAATTTCTCCGAGGAAAATTTGACATTTCAACAGAAACAATGACACAACATATTCTTCTTTTTTTTAGTATGAATCGAACTTGGTACCTTAGGGTTTATAAGACTCACACACACTGCGCACCAACCACCTGCGCTAGACCCCGATTGTACTGACACAGCATATTCTAGTTCAAGTAGTCGAGATAATAAATGCAATCAATTGCAGGTTAGGCATTACCCTATTAAAGATAGAGGCATGTCCGCACTCGGAACATGAAGAGAATCTTTAGCGCATGTGAGTGGTAGGCTTTGAGAAGAATTAGGCTCCAAGGTGAAGCCCAAAGCATCCAGCGCATTATCATGAGAAATTCCTGTCTGAAGTAAAGTTTTACTGTCATCTCTAAGTTTCTTTCCATTGAGAATCATGCCAACACGCAATCCACCTCGAAGTAGAGTAGTCACCGCTTCCATCACTGCTTTCTGCAGACAAAAATTTTGTAAGAGATACGGCCCAACTTGTGTGAAAGATGCAACAAGGATCATAGAAAACCAAACACTGTGTACATGGCGGAATAGAATTTTATTGTACCTTCAAGGACGCGACGGTTGCAGTTTCTGGAATCTCAATAAAAAGCTCTGGCACTCTAAATGATTTGATCCTAAGCTTCACTGGTTAAAAGAAAGACATGTACATGTTAGAAGTTAGAACCTCTTTGCAGATATCAATCAAGTAAAAGAATAATAATGAATCACCACTCAATCTTCGCATACCATGAGAATCTCTAGATCGTAATGCTGAACGATGATATCCTTCCAAGGATGACATTCCAGGATCTGCATCAAAGATTTGGAATTTATTCAGCAAAATACGCCCAAGACCATTAAATCCAGTGCCTTAAATACAAGAATTTCATTAAGAGTATAAAACCTTTGCGTATCCGAGCAGATGAACAAGAAACGCCTTGATTCATATCATTCTTGGTTGAATAATAAGTGTTGTCATTTCTTATATATCCATTAGAATTTGAAGTGGAGCTGCAGTCAAAAATCTTCCTCTTCTTGAAAGGAATATTCATTTGAGATAGTTGGCGTTTATAACTGTTCTTCCTATTGCTGTAAACTGTGTTGAAATTTCTATCCAGTACTAACATGTTTCAAATTTGTAAAACAGATTAGTGAACAAGCAAAGTGAAGCCCGATAAATGACGAACCAAGAAAGCTATTAATTCCATATGAAAATTAAACATGAACTCACCATTGTTAGAAAGTGTATCGTGCTTTGATTCTCGAGCAACTTTCCGATATTTAGAAGCCAATCTTTTCCTTATTCTTTGGTCACCTATACAAGTCTTTGACCTAAAGGTCTTTGTTTTTGAACTAGGGTGAGAGCACCCTGAAAAGTTTTCGTCATCATCTCTACCAACTACTGTTACATTGTCGCAACCTTTGAACAAAGAGTTATGAGGCGTGCTATCTTCATAACCAGACAACTTGGCATTGCCACCTAAATTGACTGGCACTTGAGGTTTTTCATCCACGGGATCCTCAAAACAGCACATTCCTACCGAAGTACCGATTGGCACCTTCTCGGAATTTTGGACCTCGTCCTTTACTATACTTACATCAACATCTAAGTTGCAATCATTACAATCTGGATATCCAGAAGATCCTAATTCAACTTTGCTAGTAATATTTTTCATTTCACTATGGCTTTTTCTATCGACCATATTGTCAGTAACAAACCTCTCCGAGCAACTAGAACTTGTTACTATAGAAGCAATGCATGATTGACCATCGATTTCAGGATGATGCAGATTTTCCTTCGAACAGAAATTTGGATCGTACACCTGTGAAGAAAGAGTAGAGAAACATTTTTTCTCACTACTTCCATCATCAGAGAGCTCGGCTTTCAATGGCTTATTTGCATCCACACACGCTTCCTTAACAAATCCATGTTGAAGCCTTTTGTCACAACTTACTTCATTAGGAAGCTCGGCTTTGAATGGTGTATTTGCATCTTCATCTTCTTCTTTAACAAATCCATGCTGATCTTTTTTCGGTGATCCATCACTAGGTATGATTGGATTCTGTTTCTCTTGCAATAAAGTGCCGGCAGCTACGGTGGCCAATAAGTCAATCGCGCACATTCGATCGTTTTCCACACTTCTTTGTAATGTATCCCTCTTCTACGAAACATCATAAAAAAACAAAGTATTTACACGGATCGTTTTAATAATCATGAAAATAAATAGATAGTAGTAATCACTAATCAGTAGCATAAGAGAAGCAAAACTTATTTACCCTAGGTGATCGTGCGGCACGAGGCTTTTTTGGCACCTGGTAGCCATTAAATCCATAATTTATTCTGTTCTGCGCCACCATATCTCAGAAACCATGCCAAAATAAGGAATGATCAAATAAACTTCAACGCAGCGTACCTGTCTCAATTTAGAAGCCTGACAGAAAATACAAAATGATTATGCTGAGATTAACATATAATTATCAAAAATAAATCTCAGTCTAATACAAACTCCAAACACAAAATTAAGAAAAAGAAGAGACATAAAAGTTTAACCAGAACACGAGAAAGGGATTACAAAACAAGACCAGATTCTAAAATCCAGACATGTTCACGAGAAAGAGAAGTAAACAAAATTCAGAAAAAAAGTCACAAAACCGATCTTAAACCTCAGAAAAAAACGGATCTCATGAAAAATAACCAATTCATCAAAAAATAAAACACATCACGTGCAAAATAGAAATCAGAGATCAAATCATAAGAAACTCAAAAGATCAACAAAAACAATAGAGTGCATAAACATAGATGAAGAGAGAGAGAAAAACAGAAACATGAAACATAAAACAAAACAACTTACAAATTGTGTAAACTGAAAATTCACGTGTCTCAACAACACAAAAAAAAAAGTCCTAAAATAAAACCACACACGTCAAAATTTCAACTTGTTCCAGAAACCAACGTTATCTCAAACCCCAAAGATAAACCCAACAACACAGCAGTTTTTTTTTTTTCTTCTTATCAAAAAAACAAAGTTTGCGTAATTTAAGGAAAAAACAAAACCCATCAAAGATTCAACACGCAAATCACTCTTACCACAGATTATTCTTCAATTATTCTTCAAAGATCAAATCTTTATGAAAATTCAAGATAAATGCAAGATCAGGGTATATTCAGTCATCACATAAAAAAGTTTCCTTTTTCTCATTTTTTTTGTGAAACAAAAAAAAAACATGATTTTCAAGTACCCATTTTGAGAATTGTTTGGTTAATGTTGTTGGGTATGTATGTTTGTGTTTGTTGTGTTTGAAATCTGAAAAAGTAAAACCCTTTATGAAAATGAAAAAACCATGAAAGTGTTTGGCTTAAACCCCAAGAGTTTATAGCATTTGACCGAGTGTTACCGGTTCTAACGGTGGTTGTACCAAAAAGTACCGGATATAGTAGGTGAATGGTGAAGACACCATTAGACTGGTTCCACGCAATTTACTTGATCATGACACGTGTATGTCTTTTGCATCTTGTGGCTCATTCTGGTCCGCTTGATCGTGAATGACGCTTAGTCACTCACTCATTTTTTTCTTTTTGACATTTTTCTTTTTACGATTTTTATTTTTTGACTTTGCTTTGAATTTGATTTGTACTTGAGGGAAATATTTTGTCACTTTGTTACATACACGCACACAGTAAAAATATATTCTTTTTTATTTCAGTTGGGATTGCGGAAAACTGAAGCTGGATTATTATTATTATTGTATTAGTTTTTTGTATTAACTTTTTTTATAATTGAAGATGGTTAGGAGACCAGTTTTGGCATCAGCCCATTCGAGTCGCAATTACGGAAGTCGAACCGTAGACTTTTTTTCTCAAATTCAGCGTTAATCACCACTAAATTAACTAACGATTGATGATACTCATTTTGGTTTTATATATAAGAAAAAGTTTGTTTTTAAAATTTATTGTAAAATTAATACATATAGACAATATTATAATCTATATACATCAATTATACGATAAATTAAAAAAAACAAATTTTTTTCTTATATGTATAGGATATAAGAGGTATTTTTACTAAAGCTAGCTTATTATTGTATTAGTTTTTATGTTTTTGATAACTTTATTGTATTAGGTACGTTTGACTAGCAAAAGGTAATTACTAAACAAAATTGTGCAGGATTGAATAACTTTTTTCCTTTTGGAATAAGCATTTAAAAATTGAATAATTTATAGTATTGTATGATATTTGATAAATAAAAAGTTTTTAATATAAGAAAAAAAAATTGGATCCTCGAATAAAATATGTATATAGACCATAAATTGTTAAATAGTACATGTTTAATTAAATGAAGTTAAAAAGTTATTTTTTTGCTTATATTCAAAATTGAAGAGCTGTATTTTGGGTTTTTTTTATTTGTATTAACTCTTAGTTTCTAGGATAATGGGTTCCGATAATCTAAAGTTTGATCGTAAGTTAAGTAAACGTTGGGCAATAAATTGTCTTGAGACAAAAATTGTCTTGCACTTTTGTGAGTGAAAAAATCCAATTTTTGTTCAGTTGTTTAGCCCAAATTTGATCTGACTAAAAAAACTATTTTAAAATTAAGCATAGTATAATAAGAGTTGTCATATTCAGTTATTTATATTTTAGAAAATCAATCTGTCAAAAAAAAATTAAAAATCAAATACACTCATGCTATTAATTTGTAGATCGGTGAATATATTTTACCCCGCGAATAAAATATGTATTTCACATCATTGGAAAATGATGGAGATGACATGTTTGTTTGATGGAAAAAGGAAAGGAAAATGAAAGAATGCTCAAGGGTTGAAATTGAATAGAAATTAAAAAGAAAAATAGTTTTTTAGTTATTTGATAGGAAGGAAAGAAAAGAGACATATTTAATAATTATTATTAATTAAATAGTCTTATAAAAAGCAAATAAACCATGCACAATAATTAATCTGGACTTTTTTGTCATGTCCATTTTGCAGCAATTTCAACAATTTATCAATTTATTCTCTCTCTTTCTCGATTGTTTTTATTTTTTATGGGTCAATTTTTATATTTTTTGGTATTTGGGAGTCAACCATTTGTTGGATTAGGAAAAAAGAGATGAATAAAAAGAATATAAGAGGATAGAGGATACAAATCCATAATAATTGAAGCAAGGATGAGTGACTTCTTATTATAAGTAAAAATTGTTATGCAAACACAAATAGAGACACTACATTTAGGGCCCGTTTGGTGCGCAGGATAGGATAGTGACAGGATAGGATATACAACAGGATAGTGATAGGATATGATATCAGCAGGATAAAAGTTATCCTCAGTTATCCTATCCTGTGTTTGGTGCACACATGATAACAAACATGATAACTATTATATCATATTTTTAATACATATTTGTTCATACCAATATGATAAGATACATAACATATTTAAATGACAAAATTACCCTCGTAAAACAATTGTTATTTGTTAAAAATTATATTGTAATACTTTGAATTTTATAAATAAAAATATAAATAAGTAATTGTACAAAAAGAAAAAGTAATCAAATAACTTTAAATTTTAAATACAAATCATGAGAAAATAAGCAAATTAAGTTTTTTATATGAATCATGATCAAATAAATAACTCAATTATACATGTTAGATAAGCTAAATAAATATATGATATATGTAAATAATAAAACTACCATTGCAAAAGAATTATATTTAAGTTGTTATTAAATTTAAATTAATATTCTTATTTTGCAATTTTTTAATAATTATTTTAATTTAAAATATTGTAATTTTAGGAGAATTTTGATTTTTTAGATTATATAAATTACAAAATTACCCTTGTGAGAAAATCACATATATATTTAAAAAATAATTATTTTATTATTAATTTACTATCAAATTATTTTATTAATTTTCAATTTTCAATTTTTTATTTTAAAATATATTTTATAGAATAAATCAACGATTTTTTTTTCTTATCCTATCCTGCTGGTAACCCAGCTCAAATTCAGGATAAGGATTTTAACTAGAGAAACAAGATAGGATAAGCTTCAGGATTAACTTATCATATCCTGTTGTGTCACCAAACACTGGATTGAGACAGGATATGATATAGTTATCCTATCCTGTCTCTTATCCTGTGCACCAAACGGGCTCTTAAACTAATAGTGTTTTGTCAAAAATTAATGTTAACGATAGAGAGAAATTAGAGAGTTAATTTTATTTATTTGAGTTGGATTTTCTTGAACATTTTTTTTCAAGTTCCTCGTGAAGTCATGATATTATTCGTATAACACTTTTTTTTTTTTTTTTTTGATAATGTTCGTATAACACTTTATCTCTCTTATTTTATTCTTTGTAGTTCAATCAATCATTAGATTAGAAAAATGAGAGAGGATTGTACAAAAAAAATGGGAGAGAATCAAAATTCTTATTTATTTAAGTTTTTTACTTTAAGACCACGTGCCAAAAAATAAAATATTATTAGTTTATAGTGTGACGATGTTATCTATTGTACATAAATTAATCAATTAGAATTAAGGTTAACGCACTTTGTAGGAGGTTCTCGTGCTCGCCGTTCTTTTTTGCAACTACTGTGGTGTTAGCATTTGGGTGGTGTGCATGAACGGTATAGTAGAGTCTTTAAGTCAACGAAATTGTCAGACCATCAGATGCTAACTAAAGTCAAAGTTCACTCGCTCTGATAGTTGAAAGCCTATAATGTAATCACAGTTTAAATTCTCATATGTGGTGGTCGAATTCGTTTGTTTATTTTGGTATTGGTTGACCGGTGTTTTTGTTGTTGTAAACGCTCGACGTTCTGCTTGGCACTCCTTGTGCGGAGGAGGACTTGTTATTATATTAATGAAATTCATTTTTGTTTGTGTATTAGAAATATATTTTTACAATTTTTTTAACGAACAAATCGGATATATTATAATTAACGAATAACCTTTGCTAGTACAAGATGTGCCAGAAAGGACCTCAAGTGTTTACAAAACAATAACATACACTGAAGCATGTGCTTAATCCATGCCAGACAAAAAGACCCGACCACGACATGTGGATGTTTAAACCAAAATTAACATTATAGACTTTCAGCCATCAAAACGAGTAAAGTTTAACATTATATGACATTTGGTGAATTGTAGTTACTGTGGCTTTCATTAAACTTTTTACACTTCTAAAAAATTAAATATACAAACTTTAAAATATTTTTACTATATTTAATTTCGTTATCTAATATATCAAAGTCGGTGGTTAGCATTTTCTAAAATTAAATTATTTATGTTCTTAGAATTCATTTGATTAATTAATAGGATAAATTCAATGATGAGTCACTGACATGGAATAAGTTGATGATTACTATATCACATTATCCCATAATCTCGAATTAATTTTAGTTAGATTTACAAAAGCCTTAATTAGTAAAATGGTCTGTTAAAAATATTTTTGGTTTCACATTAGTCCCTTAGAAAAAAGAGGACCGAATATCACCAGATTTTTTTTTTCTTTAAGGGACTTATTCAATTTTTTTCTTCTTTAAGGGACCAATGTGAAACCCGGTACAAGATCGCAAAGAATAAATGCATTGATTGCATTTATGCCCAAATCAAAAATATCTTTAATGAATTATTTTACTAATTAAGCATTTACAAAATTACAATAGATATAAACAATTCATACACACATACATGGATAAGTCGGATTTTGAACATTGATCATGATCTAACAATTTTGTCAATTTTTTTTTGACAAGAACAATTTTGTCAATTGAAGTATAATATATATTTTTTTTTAAACAAATTGAAGTATAATATTTGGACATCTTTGATTATGTTTTTGAGGGATTCATAGGCACAAAACATTTAGCCACAAATTTAGGCACACAAACATTAATAAAAAAAAAATAAAACAAAAATTAAATAGTCACATCAATTAATATAATTTTATTCATATTTTCTTTAAAAAAATTTCACCTATGTGAATGTGCCTAAGAATAATTTGTTTGGGTTTGTGCCCATGTTAGCATTTCTCTATGTTTTTACGCTCAAGTGGAAACTACAAAAATAACTTCTTTTTTTTAGTGAAATATATTCTAAATTGGGTCACCCTAATCAAGCAAAGTTGCATGAACCATATCATAAGCAGACAACACCATATTATATCTATTAAGACATATTATATCTATTAAGACATGTGATTAACATATCTCACTCAAACGGTGATCTGCCTACGGCTGTCTTCCGGGACATGTGTCCAAGAGAAAGTTATATATATATATCCCTAGAACTTAATTCTCTGTTTTTTTTAGGTTAATACTCTAATTCTCTATTTATAAAAGCCTTATATACTATATATGCAACATCTAAATTCCAATACCTCTCACATTTGAAAAATACTACTTGATTTTTTTTAAAAAAAATAGAGACTAAAATTTAAAACAAAAAATTAAAGAACCAAAGATCAAATAAATTTCTTTTTTGTCAAGGATCAAATAATTTTTTTAAAATTCATTCAAAAAAAGAATTTTTTTTTAAAGGAATAAAAGTAAAAGTTGGTATTTTTTAAAAGATTAAAAAATATAACGGAGATGGAAACTTCGTATCATAACTAAAAAAAATAAAATTAACTGAATAATAAATAATAAATGATTAGGTATATGATTTAAAGGAGTGCTTATCATTTAAATTCAAAAATTAAACTCATGATATAAACCTTGAATGAAATTTTATTTATTTTAATTTTAATTTGCATCCAAACAAAGTCCAGACCCAGTAGTAGATGATGGTGAGAGATGAAATACCAAACTCATCATATCATCATATCTTCAATTTTTAATTCCCCAGTCTGTCATCTTTTTATTCACAACTCACTCTCTCTGTAACTTTCACCAAACCCTAATTCCCAATTTCACCACTTTCCACTGTCGCCATCACCCAAGATTCAAAAATCCATACTTTACACCAATTACTTCGTTTCCCATTATTTATTTTATCTTAATTTGATTTTATTCGATTCTTCTCACGATGAAAGAAGCTAAATCTGCTAAACTAAATCATCAACTACAGCACCAGAATGGTCACCTTTCTCCTTTCAAATTCGCTAAATTGCTCGATCCAGAAGCTTCCTGGGACAAGGTTTTTGTTTTACTTCTTTTTCATAGTTTTCGATCTGTTTCACTTGTTTTCATGTAATTGGATTAAATTCTTACTCAACTAGGTATCACTGATTATATTTAGATTAGACACAAGTATCAGTGATTTGAATTGTTGACTTTTTCTGTTTAGACTTTGGAAGAATTATGAAAGGAACATAGAACAAAACATGTCACTAATATGTTTATAGATTCATTAGTAGTACTGTTTTGGATTAAGATAAGAAACATATAATGCATCATTTAATACTACTTAGTAATTGTTATACTTTTAGCTAAAATTAGTTGTGAGTTAACTAAATGATTGGACTCAAGTGATTAAGCTAAAATCAATTGTGAGTTAACCAAGTGATTGGACTCAAGTGATTAATGAGCTCCCCCCAGGACTAGGACGAATCATTCGGGAGAATCCGAGTTTGATTCCTGGGTGGATACAATTATTGGTCAGATTTTACTTATCTTGCGGCCGAATTTCCGATTACCAGTCTCCCTTCCCCTGGGAACCGGAGGGTGGTTAACACAAAATAAAAATAAATATCAGGTGCGAGTTGGATAGTTTAAGCATTTAGTTTTGCTTATGTCTTGGGAGTTTCTACTTCCTGTTTGATTCTAGTGTAGTTACTTCTTTTAGGATTTTTAATCCTTATTTAATTTATACATGAAATAAATACCAGTAATTGTTATGCGTTGTTGCGTGTAGTATGTGATTGTGATATGGATGTAGCTTCTCTAAATCGAGGAGGGCACTTTAGAAGGTCAATGAACTGCTATGTGATAATTCTGCACTCCTCTTTCTAGAGGAGTCAAATGTATTGTGTTGATCTCATTATCCTAACCAGCTTCTCTATTTTTGTCTTTCACCTCCATATTCCCAAATAGGATCAATTGGGAGATGTATTGCATTGGATTCGACAAGCAATGGGCCTTGTATTTGGATTACTTTGGGGTACCTTTCCATTGGTTGGAGGAATTTGGTTTATCCTGTAAGTGTTTATTTTACTGATCCTTTATGTTCATCGTAAAGTTGTCTATCACTCTATGCCATATGACATTGTCTTGCCTGATGTGAAATTCTCATATCCATTGATGATCTGATATCATGCATAAACTACTTGATTGGTTTTGTTATTTTGTGTCTACATAATTTGATGCCAATACAATGCATAAATCTGAAAAGGTTATCTGAAATACCAATGTTGGTGAACATTTTGTTGGGTGTCTTTGTTCTTATAAATTGTGATCACAATATTTACACGGCACTTGTACATTCTAGTGAAATTGTGAAGACTGTTGGTTTTGCCAGTATGGATTCTAGACTAGGGTTATAAAAGGAAATATATATTATACATCTGTAATATATGGGAGGGGTCTTGACACAGTAAAGAAATATGCAGACTGCAGTCATTAATAGCTAGTTAGCAACTGAGGTTCAGCATATATTAAGTAGCAACGGTGGTTCTTATGAATATTTATTAGCTGCTCTAGAAATTAGGAAACCCCCTATATACATCAATTTTTTATTTTTTATCAATTAAATGTGTGATTATTTGTAACTGTTATATGGGGGGGGGGGGGGGGGGGGGGGATAAAATTCTCAATGTAAGTGTTATTTGCAAGTGTTTTTTTATCAATTAGGTATAAAATTTCTCTGTTCATATTATCCATCAATTTTTCATTTGTGATGTGAAATTTTATTTGTCCAAAAGAAAATCCTTATCTTCATTCAATATTCTTCTTTTCCTACCCAGATTCAGGACAGAACTCTCTAAGTTCCTTAGATGCTTGTAACATTATTCTCCAATCAAAATATAACTATATAGCTAGTATTGGTTTTTAGGTTTACTCTCATGTAAGATATTCACATACCACAAGTCCACTAGCACTAGGGAACTTTATCTGAGTTTGGTCTCTAAAATTTACATTGCACTTGTAGGCCATTTGCAGTATGATGTATAACACTTCTTCAGTTTGTGTTTGTTCCTAAAGTAAATTTTTCCCGTTTGCATTGCAGCTTTTTAGTTTTGTCCTCCGGGATTATATATGCGTATTATTCAGTAATATTGAAGGTTGATGAAGAGGAATTTGGCGGCCACGGAGCCCTCCTCCAAGAGGGTCTTTTTGCATCTACAACTCTTTTCCTGGTAATGTAGTCTATATTACTCTATTAACCATACAAAGTTTCTTTGTGCACAAAAGAAAATTGCTGGGTTTTTCTGTTCCACAATCTGAGCTTGCTTTTCTAATATGTGCAGCTTTCCTGGATTCTAGTCTACAGTTTAGGACACTTCTGATTGGCGTGAAACTTGTAGTGTTGCTGATATTTCTGAACGTCTGTGACATTTAAAAGTTTATATTTGGTTTCATGTCGGGCCATGGTGTTCTGAAATCAATGAGAAAAATGTGGTATTTACTTTTCTGTGTAAAACGTTCTGATTTTGTGGAGGGTGAACAAATTTTCTCCTGCTTTCCATAATGGTAAGTAGCAGTTCTAGCTAGCATTCCGAATGACACCACATGTCTGTGGCAAATTATGGATCGCAGAACTAACGACAATCCAAATTCTGTTAAACTATTGAATAAAGGTGCTTGCAGGCAAATTCTGAAGTTCATTTTTGCAATTGTCAAAATTACTTTATGCTCTCTATCTGTCCCAATATTTTGTTCCACTGATTCCCCCATTCAATACTTGAATTCTGAAGATTATGATATTAAAAAGTTTGCAATGCACACTATCAGGCTTGCATGTCAAATGTTTCTTGATGACTGCATGACTAGCTGTGCACATTACACACATGTTTAATAAAAGTTTGTTTAGTTTCTAAAAGTATTTTCAGTTCCTATTTTCTAAAATGTGTTCTTTTTTAAATGGAAACAAAACATAGAAAGTTATATGCAACAAGTTAGGATTCAAGTTTTACTGATATGGATGGAATCATGGAATTGGCAACGATTAAACTCGCATAACTTAATTCTACTACATTGATCGAGTATTGTTTTTGAGATCAGTGTCCTTTATTTTACTAATGGCAAGCAACATGTTGGTTTACATTTGACCTTTCATCTCCAAAATTACATTTCAATGTTCTATAATCGTCTGACAACTACAATTGTTGACAATAAAAACACCTAATCAAATGAATCAACCATCCAGAAGTGGACTAGTTGGCTTCAAACAGAACCGCTTTAGACTAAAACTCAAAACTAAACAGAAGTTGCTTGTATTCTTTTCTTTACAATTGACAATCATAGGCACAGAAAATTTACAGCTCTCTTTGGCGTCTGGATTTACGCACAAGGTAAATACGCCCATAAACCCATTGTCTACCAAATCCTGAAGTTGATTGCTGCAAATGAGAACATCATGTGTTAAGCAAAAGAAAAATACTTGCAGTTCTTGCTTTGCACTGTATGTTTCAACTCTCTACTCGATAATATGTGAAATCAAATAGCTGCCAAATTTTATGAACTGACTTTTGCAAGAAATTAAAAACAATATACCTCGACTTCGGTGCGAAATTCCAATAAGCATTCACACACATGGCACTTTGCTCTATGGGGTGAGTTGTTAGCCTTGTCTGTTTTTACAAATGCAAATACCTGCAACAAAAGGATTCGAACTAACTGAGACGAGACGATTTAAATGAAGTTAAACATGAAACCTATGTTTCTCTAGACAAACAGATAAGGGAATTGGTTGATGAATGAATATGATGGAAAAGAAACCATAGACTAATATGTTAGATTTGTAGACTTGCTAGTTGCTATTGCGAAACCACCAAAGACACTAACTTAAAGACTTAGAATGCATTTGAAAGAGATTGTTTGGACTTAGCTTATAACATAAGAACTTGTATAAGTGTTTGACAGAACATAAAAATAGTCTATGATATATCATAAAACGTTTTTAGATTATGTAAAGTTCAGTTTCATTCCCTTTTCAATAGAAGAAACAACTGGTATATGAGCTCATAATAAGATAATTGCTTATTGAATAAGTGTTTGATTAAGTTGTGTATCTAAACAAGATCATCATAAGTCAAAGACACCGAGCAACAGTTTACTATGACATGAGCAACAACCAAAGAAATAAGGGAGGCTATGGAAGTCTAACCTCGTCTCCACAATTTGGACATGAACCCTTTAGTGCTGCTAAGTCATTTCTCCACAAGCCTTGAAGTACTTTAACTGAAAAAAAAGGCATTCAATAACATATGAATATAAAAGTAGCGCCATGGAAGCTTACCATCGAAAATGATAAGGCATAAGATGAAAAGTAGCAGCAACAGAATTTTTACCTGAAGCTGAAGCAACTGGATATCCTATGATAAAACCGAGTGCCATGAAGATAATGGTATTCACCATGAAAAGAGGCTTTAGTTCTGATGCATGGCTACCATATGATAATCCTAAGTTCATTGCATTTTGATAAGCTAAGTTGATGGTGTAAAACATTGGTCCAACACATGCTGAACTGCCAAATGCAAAAAATAGGGCCCATGTACTTGCCAATGTAAAAACCATAGATAGATCTTCCTGCCCTACATCCACACCATTCAATATTAAGGTGAAACAAGAAACCAAGAATAGAGGAAAGAGAAGGAAAAAAAGGGGTAGAGGTACAGGAAAGGAACCTTAACATTCTAACCAGATGCATATAGTATATGTATCACAAATCATGTAGAAACCAGATATATTCAACAGAAATAGGACATATCACATAACATGAATACTAAGTCATTTTAACTATTAGAATTTGTTTTTGAACCTAACTCAACCTCACAAAATCATTTTCAAGATCAGCGATGTCTATTCTTTATAAGATATTTTCAGACCTTATCTCTAATCAATGCAGGACTTGAATTTTTTCTCAATAATAACTTCCTAGCCACATCAAGAGCTAATAAGGGGAAATCAGCTACCCTTCTTTCCAATATATATTCTTCACATTATTAAGATCATCATGCAACAAAGTATTAAGAATGAGCAACTGAAATTGGTGAACTTTTTGTGAATATGGGGTCATAGCCAGAGCAAATAAGAATTGATCAATCTAAACTTGTGAAGAAAATTACCTCAGCATCGGCATAAGTTGATTGCCTCCTGATACTACATCGTGGATACTTCACAACTGACTTGGAACCATACCACTTAAGCTTCAACTGTTTCCATAATATATATGAGTAAGATAAGAACAATATACATAACAAAGTTAAGAAGCATATGTGGCGAATTGGAGAAGAAATATACACCTCTACTCTATCAAACATGTCATCAACTATCAAAGGCTCTCCTCTGTAATATGCATCCCTTGCCTGTTACCAAAGAGCACCATGTTAAAAATAAATACATGAAAAGAACAAAAACAAAAAGACCGATCGGATAAACATCTTAATTAAGCATAAGCACTTATCATATAAGTGCTCATTTTTATAACAAAGATAATATAAAAATCAAATTGTTTTCTTTTCATATAATTAATAAGTTGTTTTCATATGCTATCCCGGAGAGCTTATGTAAATAAGCTGAAAACAACTTACGGACATGTTATTC
This sequence comes from Trifolium pratense, assembly GCF_020283565.1. Lineage (NCBI taxonomy): Eukaryota > Viridiplantae > Streptophyta > Magnoliopsida > Fabales > Fabaceae > Trifolium > Trifolium pratense. Next base: position 53,636,520 of record NC_060065.1, on the reverse strand, counting down.
AGTAAACTCTCTCAAAGAGTCTCTCTCACAAAGTATTTATATTTATTTGTAGATAAGCTCAAATAAGTCATTCCAAACAGCCCTAAACCAGAAAGAACCAAACATCATAGATAACATAAAAAATCATAAGCAAATAAAAGATTAATTAAATGAGTAAACTTGATTAATTGTGAGAGAAAGTGAAAGTGAAAGTAGAAGTTACTTGAGAATAAAGAGCTTCAAGAGTCTCTTGGGTGGCAGTTTGAAGAGGACCAACATATATACAGGATGGACCATGAGGGCGGTCGTCACAGGTGGCAGAGATCCGAAGAGAGAATGAAGAAGAAGAAGAAACAGAGCGGTTGCTTCTGATTTTGGATAATTGTAGCACCGTCCAACCACCCAACGCGGTGGTAGTTGTGGTGGTGGTGCCGCTAGTGCTTGGTAACATATTCATCTCAGTTTTTGTGTTTGTTTCTGTTAGATATTTATTTATTTATGTAATAAGATAAGAAATGAACAAGAACAAAGACTCACGCTTTGTGCCAAAACTTCACATTCCTATGTTTTTTTTCTTCATGTTTATCTCTTCCTTCTCATTTGAAAGTTAATATATTTTTCAATCAACATCTGAATCTCATGTCATATCTAATGATACAAATTTACTAATCAAATAGTAAAAACTCAAACTCATGTATATATACATATGAAAGATGTATTTCACTTATATTTCATACGTGATGCATAAATTGAGTAACATCCAGGTAGTACCGACATTTCAGGTCGAAAATGTGTTTAAATCCTTTACATAAGATGATAGAATTTCTTTTACTATGATGTTGGGTCTGAAGTACTCTTGCTGTAAAGGTTCGAGTACTCTTTATACAATGTTAATATCGTGTCTGGAGTATATGTCGGTAATTAGGTATCAATGTGAATTTTTTCTAGGTGTATGAGGAGTGCTTGCTCCTCAATATGAAACCTTACTTGGTAGGGGTCCATAAGCATATCATATTTTTACATTATATTTTGGTATTGTTTTGCAAAATAAAGCACAAGTATAATTAAGATGAGATGACTAAGATTGTGGCTAATGTAAATGTAGATTATTTATATTTACTGCCCTCATTTTACTCAATCATAATTACCTATACACACCTAAATGTGATGAGATTTATTTTGACCAAATTATGAGTTGCGTACAAAGCAAGAATTTTATTTGCGTATGTAAAAACAACAGAGTTAATTATACAACAAAAAAACAGAGTTAACATCATCAATACACGGATATTTTAATTTAAAAAAATTGATAGCTTGTGCAACCCACGTTGCAATGTGAATTATGTATGACTATAGAAAAGAAATATAAAGATGCAATATCAATCACACAAATATAAATGAGCTAGTACTACTAGTAGTTTTGAACCAACAAGAAAAAAGAGCCATTAGCTATCATACCAACCACACAAATATAAAGATACAACTAAAACCACACAAAATTATATATTAATCTCATTTGTCCTTACTTTGGACTTTATATTTTTATGGATTCAGACAAAAACCATTCATACAGAATATTGATAAAAAAGACTTGTCATGTAAAGTAACGTATAAAATTAATTTTTCGTGTAACAAAAATAAACAAACAAAAAATAAATAAATAAAAAACAAATAAATAAAAAACAAAATGCGTTTGCCGGGAGTCGAACCCGGGTCTATTGCTTGGAAGGCAATTATCCTAACCGTTGGACTACAAACGCTTGTTGAGTTTCAATCTCACATAAAACTATTAGAACTCAATTAAATCTTGAAACAAGCGAGTAATAACGATAGCTCCAAAATACAAAATAAAAAATAAAAAAATGTAACCACTTTACCATTGGCATCAGAAAGAAACAAGTTGAAATCGCTCTGAACTCAACTTGCCGGAAAACGCAACCGGGGTTAGTTACCGGTCGCCATAAACAGTGAGAAACTTCGTCCATCCTTTACTTTTTTTTTTTTGGTGAAATGTGTTTTTCTTTACATATATGTGATAATTGATGAAATCAAAATCACTATATTGATTTGATTTGTTCGAATTTCAGATTAGAATGGATGAGAAGAAGCTGAATCAGAATCAGAATCAGAAAAACAAATACAGTATAATTGTTCCTACATATAATGAACGACTCAACATTAGTCTCATTCTTTACCTTATATTCAAACACCTTCAGTAATTTCTTCATTTCTTTTATCTATTTTTCTTATATGTTACCATGTTTTTATGAATCTATGTGTATAATTAGCTTCTTTTTCAACCCTAAATTAAAAGATATGGTAAGAAATTTGCTATAGAATGCTCATCTTAGATTATGATCAAAATGCTGTCTATTGCGGATCGCCGGTTTATTCAAATTTTGTTATGCAATAGTGCTATTGCCGACTATACTTAGTGTATCACAAAACAATAACAATGTGTTCGAATTCTGCTACACTATAGCGCCACTGTTTAACAACATTGACAAATACTCCTTTTCATTTCTCAATTTTAGGGATGTTGATTTTGAAGTTATTGTTGTGGATGATGGGAGTCCTGATGGTACTCAAGATGTTGTAAAACAATTGCAGCAGGTTTATGGAGAAGATCGGATTGTAAGCACTCACATTCACAATTTCAATTTTCATTTACGAATAAATCACTAGTAATTAATTCGTAAATAGGCATTTTAGTCATTGAAATTGAAAAATATCCATCAATTTAGTCATTTTCTCAAATTTTGCACCACAGTTTTAAAGGTTCTATGCTTGTTTTGATGCAACAAAACACCAGTTAAGTAAATATGCACTGTATGTCTTTTATTGGTTTTGATGACCGTTTACTGAAGACATATTTTGATGGAGACTAAATGATTGATAATTTTCAATTTAAGAGACTAAATTGACCGATCGTTGCAATTTCAAAGACTAAAATATTTATTTACTCAATTCGTGACCTATTCTATTTTTTGGGATCTATCTCACTCCTTTTGTATCATTTAGAGTAACTGTGCTTATTCTTGTGGATACAGCTGTTAAGAGCGAGGCCTAGGAAAATGGGTTTAGGTATGTACCTGAGACTTTTACTAAATCATCTTTGATAAAATTGGCATTTGATGTGATTAATTTGCAGGAACGGCTTATATTCATGGCATGAAGCATGCATCTGGAAATTTTGTTGTCATTATGGATGCTGATCTATCACACCATGTATGTTATTTTGTTCACATGTAGATAATAGGTTGCTTTCATGAAGAGTGATTAAATTTGAAAAGGAATTGAAAATTAACACTTGGATAGTTGAATGAAATTTGTTTTAGATTCTTAGTTTAGAGAATTTTTTAGTTGCAGCATTCTACAATTTTTCCTTCCTGATATGTCTATGTTGTTCTGCAGCCAAAATATTTGCCAGGCTTCATTAGGTAAGGAAAGCTTTTAATAATATATTTCTTGTTTTCTTGTTACCTGCCGGCTGCCACAACTTAACTCTTCCCTTTTGTTTTTCAGAAAACAGTTGGAAACTGGTGCTGATATAGTTACAGGGACTCGTTATGTTAAAGGTGGTGGTGTGCATGGATGGAATCTTATGCGCAAACTAACAAGCAGGGGAGCAAATGTTCTTGCACAAACACTTCTATGGCCTGGTGTCTCCGATTTGACAGGATCTTTTAGGTAATGGATATTAAACTGTTTGGTGAGTGTTGTTGCTCCTCTATTAACTGGTTGGAGATTGATGTATTGTTGTTCTTTGTAGACTTTATAGGAAATCGGTGCTTGAAGATATCATTAGTTGCTGCGTTAGTAAGGGATATGTCTTCCAAATGGAGATGATAGTACGAGCATCCAGAAAAGGGTACCATATTGAAGAGGTGCAGTTGCTTAATTCCTGTTGGTTATTCTTTATGTTAACCTGTTTATTATGTTGATTTCATAGCTCATGAGTTAGATGCGTAATTAGCATTGATCATCACTATATGTGCTGGCCGTTTATACATTCTTGACATATCTAGCGTAACTTGTACCATTTATTCATACAACTTGTAAATTGAATGATGAAGTGCCATTTTTAATACTGTAGTAATTATAATTGGCTACAGCTTACAATTGCGCTGGTGGATTCTAGAAATGTTTCACCAATCCACATTCACCCTAATACTGTGACTTCAGTTGCCTATAATCAATGATATGCATGTGCTTTGTCATGTAATTGTTTTTAAAAGGCAGTCAGCATGTATTATCCATTCAGATATTCTATTCCATATATTAAATCTAAGCTGTAATTATGGCTTTGCTGTGCCACCATTTTTTGAAAATACCTGCTTTGATAGGCTGTTGGTCTTCTGTAGGTCGCTGATAAATTGAGTTTTGTATGACATATTTTTAATATGAAAGATGCATTTGGTATTAACATTGCCAATTGAATGACAGTCATACTCATACTTTCATCTGCTTTGCAAACTGTCTGAAATTATAATTGCTAAACATGGAAATAATTCCAGGATTGCCCTGGTTCCTTTCTATTGTCCTATCTTTCTCGAAATCTTCATATTTAAATCTGTTTATGCATATACTTAAGGAGAGGATTTGAATGCTTGTTGGTTTAGCTTTTCTTTTTCTCTTTATCATGTCTTTCCAAAATACTTGTCAAGTAGAGGGCTTCTAGTTATTAGGATATGTTTGGTTGTATGTTGCACTCACCGAAACCGCAAGTTTCAGTGCATTTCACTGGGGAAATGCACAAGCTACAAACTGTAGTTTCTAAAGGAACACGCGTTCACATTTAGCCGACTGCTAAAATAAACACAGGCTCAATGTAATTACCCTGTTCAAGCTGTTATTATTCACTTCATAGCTTATCTTAGTGTCACATGTGTACAGGTTCCAATCACATTTGTTGATAGAGTATATGGAAGTTCAAAGCTTGGTGGATCAGAGATTGTTGAATACCTGAAAGGCCTAGTATATCTTCTGATGACAACATAAAAAGATAAATGATATCGACTCATGTATGTAGTTCAGTTCAGTAAGCTAATTATTGAGGACACAGGTTTGGCTGCTCGAATCTTTCATAGCTTGCCTTTTGAGTTTTGTAGCAAGCATATCTGTTTGGCCAACAGTTATGTAGCAACTGTGTGGTGTTTTTAACTGCTTGCAAATATTGATAATTGATTTTGTTTTAGCTGAAGTTGTGACTAATGTTGATCCATTTTCTGGTTTTCCCTTTTTGTCACCACCATTAATATGTGAATCTTCCTAAATGGAAATACAACTACTCAGGCTAGGAGATTTCTTGAACACGATAAATTTTAAACCATAGGTCATTAAGAAGTTGAGTTTTGTACTATTCTGAGAAGGTTTTGTCAATTGTGACACCTAGGAAGAAAGCTACTTGAATGAATGTTTTATTTTCTATACTGGATGAGATTGGACGTTTTAGAATACAGAAATTGCTATAAAAGAAAAATCTTTTTTATTGTTGAGGCAGTAGTATTATCATTCAAATTAACTCAAAAACATTTTTGAATTTTTGTTTTTTTTGTCGGAAACAAATGCATAATACAGTTGGAGAAATAAAACCGTATTATAGTTGAAATTGTAAATCGTGTGCAAACTATAATAGTGCAAACCTGCAACAGCAAAACAATTTATCTGAGTACGTGAAGATGAATAAGGGGAAGTATTAGAGTTCAAACTTCAATCTCTTTGTATATTATGTAATTTTTCTATCAACCGAGTTACGCTCACTAGGAGACGTACATAATACGTATTAGTCATCAAAAAAGTACTAAAAATTGATTTTTTTTTTTTTTATACTTAAATTTTTTTTAATATAATGAATGATTTTTGTATACTAGTTGCTATGATCCGAACATAACCGATTAATTTCAACGGTGAAATTTGAGGTAGTTACGGTGGTGGCGACCACTACAAAAGATAAACTATTACAAATTCACACACATACAAAGTGGAGAGGCCTATATTTGAATCCCAGTCATAGCGTCTAACCTACCAATTTTGATATTTCTACGGGTTGAAATACTGTACGGTACATTAGAATATATATATATTTTTTTATGGCTATTAGAATATTTTTTTAATGAAAGGTACATTCGAATTTTTTTTATAAAAAAGGTTCATTAGAAAATTTGAATATGTTAATCTTTAAATTAATAAATTAACAATATCAAAAAGTTATTTACCACTACAATATTTAAGAGAAAAATTATCATTAAAAAGAAACACAATTTTATTATTTATAATACTAACTGTAAAAAAAACCATTATACTAATTTTTTTACTTTTTTTTTCATATAAAAAAATTCAATACTCACCAATTTTTATCATCTCATGATCCAACATGCACTTAGTATTATATAATTAAAAAAAATTAGAATAAGAATATTGGTGTAGTAAGTTAATTAGGTGGCGTAGGAAGGTAAAGAATTCCTCTCAAAACCAAACCAAACCAAAGTACCAAACATAATCATCATCGTCAACTAACAAACAACGTATCGTCAACAAAAAAACAACGTTAACACACGAGACATTCAAAAACAAACAAACACAAACAACAAATTCCTAACTTTGCTAGGGTCTTGTTGGATTCTGGCTGTTAATAATATAAAACATTATTCTTTTTCAATCATTATTCACCAAAATGTGTTAGAAACTTGAATTCTTTGGCTAACAAGAATCAAGAATCATCATCATGGGTGGACGGAGGGACCAACATGGTGACTCCGTTGAAGTTGACATTGATTCTCCCCGTGATGATGCCGCCGTTCATCATGGACGTGGTGGTGGGTCTCGGCCTCACTCTCGGCCGTCGTCTCATCCTCCTCCCTCCGTCACCCGTGGTTATGATCGTGATTTTAGGCTCTTTGAGCAATGGTTCCCATGGTTGATTCCAACCTTTGTGTTTACCAACATTGTTGTGTTCATTGTTACAATGTATGTCAATGATTGTCCTAAGAATTCTTTTAATAGTAATTCTTGTGTTGCTTCTTTTCTTGGAAGATTCTCTTTTCAACCTCTCAAAGAAAACCCTCTCTTTGGTCCTTCTTCCACTACGTGAGTTTTTCTTTTCCCTTTATCTATTCATCTCATGTTACATTTATAAACACAATTTTTAATTTGTTTTATTTCTTAAAGAATGATACATTAATCATGGTATGTATATATGTATGTATGTATGTATGTATGTATGCTTGTGTCTTGGTGTCGGACACCGACACATGTGGTTTAGGGTTCAATTATTTATATTTTTAAAAAATATTTGTTATCGGTGTTGATGGGTCAGTGTCAGGTGGTTCATAGATTACATGTGTATTTGGTATCACAGTAGGCAGAGGCAAAAGTAATAACAGATACAAAATTTATTTTGACATGTTTGGGTGATGTTGAATGTAATGGATGTTGTCTCTAACTTGAAGCTAGAATTTATAGCATTTGATTGAAATTGATTTCACCTCTAGAATTTATTCTAACTTGGAGTTGATATTTGTAGCTTTGACTTCAAATGTGATTTTTATTTATCGTTCAACTCACTTTTACCTGAATGTATCCATACATAAACCACTTCACATTCAATTCACTGTTAACTAAAATTTATTTTACATAATCAACATTCAAATCAATTTTTGTAACAGCAGAACCAAACACATATTCCCTTTATGGCTATGAAATTTCTATAATTGAAAAGTTTTCAACTCAAATTCAATCCAAATTATGTTTTCGAAATGGCTAATGGATAGTACCAAATATACTTATTTAGGTGGATATATGTTGGAGCTGTTTTTAATGTGCTGCTGAAAACTACTTATTTCTCACATTTTCAGATTACAGAAGATGGGCGCTCTAGAAGTAGATAAAGTTGTTTATAGACACCAAGTTTGGCGCCTTCTCTCTTGTATATGGTTGCACGGTGGGGTTATCCATGTACTTGCCAACATGTTGAGTCTTGTTTTTATTGGAATTCGGCTTGAACAAGAATTTGGATTTGGTATGGCTCTGGTAATTATCGTTGCATTGTTCAAGTATATCATTATATTTATAGCGACCAATAAAATGTTCAAGTATATGTATACACACCGTTGTTTGCCGAGTTTATTTAGCAATTAAAAGCTTCATTTTGCACATTACAGATTGTAATTTCTACATTGTTTATCTTTTTGCAGTTAGAATTGGATTTCTGTACGTGATATCTGGTTTCGGAGGGACTGTGCTATCTGCTCTATTCATACAATCAGGTATCTCGGTTGGCGCTTCTGGTGCATTGTTTGGCTTACTAGGAGGAATGCTCTCTGAGCTCTTGATAAATTGGACAATATATGCCAATAAGGTGAGTCGCAAAATAAACGCGTTCAATTCAATTCAATTCAATTCTATTCGTAGTGCTTCCTGATAAACACTGTGTTTTGTCTTTGTGCCGCAGCCATTTAATTTCTTTCCATTTCGTCTGGTCTTGTTTTGCAGTTGGCTGCATTGTTGACTCTTATATTCATTGTTGTAATCAATTTAGCTGTTGGAGTCCTTCCACATGTTGACAATTTCGCTCATCTAGGAGGATTTGGTTCCGGCTTTCTTCTTGGATTTGTTCTTCTGATCCGTCCACAGTTTAAATGGATTAGCCAAAAACAGTCTCGATCTGGATTTGCACCTTCTGTTAAACATAAGCACAAACCTTATCAATATGTACTGTGGCTTTTGTCTTTCCTATTACTCACTGCTGGGTAAGTTCTCTTTCGTTTTCCATTCATTTTTGTATATTACCTTTTATTTTCTTAGGGTTATAATTGCATCGATATGATCAATGAGTCAGTGCATTTACGTAGGTTTAGGACGTGAATACTATTCTGCAAACACTTTGCTCATAGAGATTGAATTTATGTCAATGCTTGTAAGTACTATTTAATCTAAAGTTGAATAATTTTGACAGATTGATTACGGGGTTGGTTTTGCTCCTTCGAGGTGTTAACTTGAATGAACATTGTTCGTGGTGTCATTATTTAAGTTGTGTTCCTACCTCAAAATGGAGTTGTCAAGAACAAAGGACTTATTGTGAGGTAAGTTCTCATTTCTCGTGTAACTTCTTCCATCAATGCTATTTCCTAGTGCCTAGAGCTATAAGCTGGTGGAATCAATTAACGTGAAGAAAATTTACGATTTTGTTGCTGATTCGAACATTTTATGAGATTGTTGCACAATATTTTTTGTTTAATTAAATCGATTTTGATACAATATTCTATGCAGATGACACAAATCGGAAATCAACTTAACATCACATGCGTGAGCAATGGGAAAAGTGACTTGTATCCTCTGTCGGATAATAGCTCTTCTGAAACGCAACAACTTTGTTCACGACTTTGTCGTGGATAGATAGATACACACACAACATTTCTTGAAGGGATATCATTCAACAACTTGTGTATATAGTGCAGAGAAATTGTTTCTTCTCATGATTGTAATGCCAGCCATCATGTGTATATTGTATCCTTGTCACTGCTATTTCTATTTCCTACTTAGCATGAAATACTAATCATTGTGTAAAAAGAGAGCAAAGGAATGGAAGATGTATATTTGGTTTAAGAAACAAACTAATTCTTAAAAAAATGAAAATGCTGTCAAATGGATTATTAAGGATATCATAATCTAAATATTATAGGGTGCCACTGCCAGTGACATAGTAGGAAGAAATCCAACCAGTGAATTACTTCCAAACTTTGGGGAAATTTCTTTTTTTTTTGGTCAAGTAGCCTAGTGGCTAGAAAATCCACCTTAAAGGTGAATAAATTTCTTCTTTTACACTTCTAAAATTCTGCATTTTTTCGGAAGTATATTTTCGGACGGCTAAAACAAATTCTTCCAAAATTATACTTTTGAAGTGCATGTGTGGGGTGCAAAAAGAAGCTCCTGTGAGTTAGGGTTTAGAACTCTTTTGTTTGGTCTTGTATGTGGCACAGGCCCAAATGAACATGGAAAATGTACCATTTAGAAAGTCCAATTCTAATGCCTGTTAGTATAACTAACCACAATGCATATTTATGATGATGAGGGACCTAAAGAGAATTTTCCATATATGATTACAATCTTATAAAAATAAAATATATTTTTTTGCCAAAAATTAGAACTCCAAGTAATCTATTTTTTTTTCTACATATAATTTATATTATACAATGTCATATCTAATATACCTCATTCCTCACCATAATTTATCTGAAGAGAGTTTTTTTATATGGTAAAAATGCGACACTTATTTTCAAATAAATGGAGTAATTAATTATGCATGTGAACAATCAACTACATACATGAACTTTTTTTTTTGAGCCAAGTAGCCTTATAGCTAAAAATTCACCTTTTGTGGTGAATAAGTGAGAGATCTCGAGTTTGAACTTCAGCCTTACATATAAAATACAATATCATTATCAATCGAGCTATGCTCACGACTCAAGAGCATACGTGAAATAATTATTATGTGAGGTGAACATGAAAACATGAGCACATAAGCTAGTAGGTTGTATGATTAAATATGCTACCTGCCCCTACCACAAATTCTCATCCACCCTTTACTTCCATTTCAGATTGTGTGGCCCCATTTTATAATCAATTATCAATAGTAGTATTTAATTATATGATGCCATGGTCGTTAGTACTTCATGTATACTCAAGTATGGCAGTTAGTTAGGAACAAGAAAAAAAGACAATAAAGAAGGAAAGAAGTTGCTTGTTCCTTAATCTTAGGACCCCCAAAAAAGAGAAACAAATAAAGAAAAGGGAAAAAACAACATGACATTGTGCCTCCTAAGGCACGAGAACAAGATAACTTGTGTGACAATATATATGATTGCTAACTGCTTGTTTAAGAAAACTATGATTGATTAAAGTATTGTCTGTTGATTTGTGGGGATGCAGAATCCTCGTCTCAATGGCTCATTCATACAGTAAAATGGTCCAACTTTGAGAGCATGCATGCCCATTTAACTAGTGATCATAGCACCAAACACCAACAACATGAGGATGATCCGAATGGTTAAGGACTCGGACACTTTAAGTAGTTAAGAGTTTGATCGTTTGAATTTTGCGTATGAAAGAAATTTCATTGATAGAGGAAAATTCAATTTTTGTGTTTAACGGTTTTTACGACAAATGTCATTCATTACGTAAGATACTTCATGACCAAAAATAGTTACGCCGTTGAGATATACCTAACGTCAATCATATATATGATTGTCGTTAGAGGGCCGCGATTCATTCATGATTTGATCCTCTAACAAATTGAGCATTGAACTATTCTAGAGCAACTAATTAACAATGTTTTTTTCAAGGTAAGCAAGTGAGTTTTTTGAACCAAACAAACTTAATTCATATCATTAACTAGTAAATGTTCAATACATAAGGGAATAATCTCAAATCTCTGGAAACTAGCCCAAACATTGGCCGCCCTAGCAAGAGTATGAACAACCAAATTCACTTGTCTCCTAACAAACTTAACCTCAAAGTTTACAGAAGATGACATAAGAAGAATAATGTCGTTAACAATTAAACTAAATTCCGAATTGCCCCGTCTTCTCGAATGGATGGCGTCAACCAACAACTTTGAGTCACTTTCAAATTGGACTCGCTCAAATCCACGATGGATAGCCTCTTTCATTGCATGTAATAGTGACAATGTTTCGCCTTCCAATATGGAATAAAAAGGTTGCTGTCATTGAGTCAAGTCAGCCACAAAATGCCTATTGGCATCACGAAAGCAAAGACCCATAGAAGTAACACCGGTCCCACCTACAAACGCAGCACAGCATCAACATTACACTTTATTTGCAAAAATATAAAAAAAAAAAAAAAAAAATCGGGCATTCTATTTTTTATTTTATTTTTTCTAATGGTTCTCTTCACAATTTTTGTTACTACAAAATACTTTCCATAGCTACTGTAGAGATTGAAAATGTGTCAAACGAATAAAAATTGTACAATCAGGTAGTTTTTCTTACTTTTTAAACCTACTATCTCTATCCTGCAACACACATCTGTGGCCAATGTTTTTATTAGAAAAATTATGTTTTTACGAAGTTCCCAATGCAATATTGATTGCTAATCTCCGTCAAGAAATTTGTAAGGTGCATAATGTGGGTTCTCTTCGGCCAACCAAATTTTCTCCATACACATAAGTCGGAAATCGAACCTCTGACTACATGCTTAAGGGACTAAAACTCTTACCACTTGTACGACCAATATAAATTTTGACATGTTTTTAACATTTTTTTGACATAATATGAGGTTTAGCATATTACATTGACACATCTTAAACATAAAAAAGTATTAGCATTGAGATCAAAATGAACATAAATTGATCATTAAGAACTAAAAATATTTTTAGGGATAAAAACACGTGATTTTTTTTTTTTATACAGATAAAAAACCGAAGTTTATCAATTTTTTGTTTTGTTTTTCACCACCAGTTGAATCTGGTTCGGGGGTCCGTTCTGGCATCAAGTGGTTTCAGCCCCTTCCCGATCGCAATTGCGGGGGATCGAACCGCGGTCCTCCCTACCAAGTTCAGCGTCAATCATCACTAAACCAACTAACAATTGGTAATCAATTTTATAGAGACGAAAAACATATTTATAAATAGCACTTACAATTGTTTTCTTAAAAAATAGAATTATTAATCAAACACAAGGTAACTATAAATAAAATCAAACACAAACATTTTTTATAAAAAATTGAAGGAGGATTTTTTTTAATTATCGAAATGATATCATTTTACAACTATTTTTTTAAAAAAATTAAACTCACTACCTTAAAGTTATAAGACTAAAATTCTACAACTGAACACTTAAAATATAAATTAAATCAAACACAAACATAATTCAACCAGTATTTATATGAACAAAAGAAAAGGAGTAATAGATGATTAATAAATTTGTCCATATAAATAATGTTGTCCCCTCTTTAGTTCACTGGTTATTCTGAACTTCTGATCCCATATATGTGTTGTCTTAGTCTACCTTCTGAACCAAAGAGGTACATTCATTCCCAAATGCAGCAGGATTTGGTAACAGAAGAACAATATCTCAGGTAGGGTATGTTACTGTAACCCAAAGACAGAACAAGCCCATAATTTTTTGTATTTTCCACCCGGGCCCTTTCTTATCTTTTTACTCCACGCTCTCTCTACTTATTTTTGACTAAAAACATTGTAAAAAAAAAAAAAAGCATATGCAATTCTGCATAGTTGCTCAAAAGCGCACTGATGAGATGATGCAGAATTTTTTTAGCTTAACTAAGATTTTGGATTTGATATTTGTTTTGGACATGCAACAACATTAAAATTCTTAGTAAGAGTTCGTCGCACATTTGAGTCCCACAAAGATATATGCAGTTACACGCAAAAGATATATGTGATTTATGAAAAGGAAAAAAAAAACACCATATGGTCAATAAGTTAGTTTATAACACATGGCAACAACATTAAAATTCTTAGTAAGAGTTCGCCGCACATTTGAGTCCCACAAAGATATATGCAGTTACACGCAAAAGATATATGTGATTTATGAAAATGAAAAATAAAACAGCATATAGTCAATAAGTTAGTTTATAACACATGAGTTTATAACGGTTAAGATAATTGATTAGACTTGTAATATTTAGTAAAATTAACGATTAAACAGACTTATAAATATAAAATGACATGTCGCAATGCACAAATTTGAGTTTAGGATTTATAGCTTAAAGCGTACAACTTCATATTGGGAAAAAAGACATGTTTGCTAACATTTTTTTCAAAGAACTTATAGCTTATTTTTAATATTTATAATTTATTTTGATAAACTAATTCAATATTTTTTTTTTACTTATAATTAAGACCCGTGACTTTATTTTAGGGACTTTATTTTATAAGAAAACGGAATTTTTACTTTTATTTTTCATTCAGGGAAAGTGGAGAAATCCAACCAATTTGAAACTAAAAAATTGGTTGGATATGACATTAATTGATGCCAACGGCCAATCCATCCTCTATATTTGCTTTGGATTTATAAGTTGATCTTTTGTTATAAACTGCTTGCATTCATTCATGATCTTATTTTATTTTAATTTTTAAATAGAGTCGAGGTACTAAATGTAAATACATTCATAAGTTGAATATAAATAATGATTTGTTATGTTTTAAGAGTCTAATATATTTTGTTATTAGTTTATTAGCTAGTATTTTATCCTTAAAGTAAATAAAATGGTGTGTTCAAAGGTCGAACTCTAACTTCTGCATATATAACACAATGTCTATATTAATTGAATTACATCGAAAAACCATCCAATTCAAATCCGATCAAACTATAATCCGACCAAACCGAAACTCTAAGCTGACGAAGATATTCAAATTGTCGGATGGACAATTTTCGATCCGAATTCGACCGTTGTCCAGCCCTACTCATAGGGACCGATCATACTTTATTTTATAATTAAAAGTTTTATAACATGATTGACAAAGATGGAAATGGATAAACTGATAAAGTTAAGCCCATCTTCTCACATGGAAGTGGATAGTAGTTGTGTGTCTAATATATCTCATCTTAGTCTTACCATACAACCACATCACATGCAATCGCCTTATAAGCCAAATTCATTTATATCTAACTAATCTGCCACACCAACATAAAAAGTTGCACACCACCAAAAATCTGCCTCATTACAAATACCATGTGCAAGTGCAGTTGTAATCCAAGACTCCTCCACACCACACTCCAAGGCAAAATTGATGGAGACAGAGATCGATCAATTACACCAAATGAATTCGGTCTTTGATTGAAGTTGTGTTTTTATTGATTTATTTTGGTCAAGGTATTTTTATGGATTTTATTAAGTTATAGATACAAAATTATAGCAAATATTTATAATAGAGATGATGATCGTGCGTAACTTTAAATTTGCAACAAAAATTGCAAGTAAAAGAATATATGTCTTAGAATCGAGAGTTAAACTTATCTCAATCCTATAAAATTGATTTGTAAAGTGTTCTCTAAAGAACAACTTTTCTAAAAATAGCAAAAAGTGCCGAGTTGGAATCCCATTCAAACTAAAGATTCACGTGGTTCTGGAGGATCCAGCTACAGGAGAACCGGGAACGAGGAGTTCTCCCCCCTTTTTCCGCCCGACTCGTGATGATTGTCTTTTACTTATAAACTCATGTTCAGATGAACTCACATCCTATGTGAGACTCGCCCCAACATCATTGGACTTTGAGCATAGATATAAATGGTAGGTAACCTGATAGCGGGTGACCCAAGAATCTTTGAGAGGTTCTGATATTATCTTAAAATTAAGGGTTTGGACTAACTAAATCCTACAAAACTGACTTATAAAATGACAATTGCCTCTTACTTATAAACACATGTTCAAGCCAACTGAATTTCTTAACAATATCATAAGAAAATGACGTCTAATTACATATGTTAACCGTTTAATGAGACAAACGATTAAATAGTTAAACGGTAGAAGATAGAGAGCTACATGCAGTTGAGACTTGAGACTTCTTTGTTGACTAACTTTTTTCAATGTACATTCAAAAGTCGTATTTTATTTTATTTTAGTTAAAGACAATGCAAATAAATTCGAGACAATTAGATTTGCTTTATAATTTAAAAGGGGAGACTTGTTGAGCAATGGTATTTGTTGATGAATGAGAATGACCCACAAAATGGTGGATTATTATGACTTTATGCCTCCAACAATCAAGCCTAAATAGGTGGACACCAAATGCTTCCATTCTCATTCTTAAGTCTTTGTTCCGTATTGAATGACTTGGGAGAATTAGGGTGGTTGTCTAAAGCTAAAATATGTCACCAAAGTGCATTAATATAAAGTCGGGAAATTAATGTTTTTGGTTATTAATTGGATTCATTCACTCATTTCCTACCTAATAAGTAATCTTATCTTGTCTACCAAAACAAGAAAGTAGTCTTATGTTCGTAAATAAAAAAGTCTTATGAGTTTACTAATTACTTGGATTCTCTCTCATGTTTTACTCCAAATTTTTAGTTATATTCAATTGTCTTAACATTAAAATTTATCTGATTTTATCACTCACAAAACATAAGTGAAAAATCCAATAAATTTTAATAGTGAGATGATAAATATAATTTTTTTTCTTTACATTTAAAATTCATATTTTAAAGAAATGTAGGATTTCAGAGTGACAGTGGATTGATTATTTATTTTGTGAATTGAGATTTAGATTTAGCGAGACTATATGATGTATGATGGTGAAGTGTATGTATTTTCAGACACTCCGTCGTTAAATGAGTATAATGATTAAAGTGAGTGAGAATTTTAGAATGAGTCTTAACTAGAATATCCTCCTAATTTTTGGACATAGATGTTGAGTCTTAATCTCTATTTTTTTTTTACATATTTTTATAGTGAATTATGTTAGCTTCTAAAGTTTGAGCAAATGAATTTACAAGTTAGAGCAAAAATAAAATGAATTTGTGCGCATACACTAGAATGTGTGTGCCCTCTCAAATATTTTTTATTTAAGATTGTGACTATGAAAATTTGAAAAGCTAGACTTTAATTTTGAGATGTATCGATGGATCAAAATTACAGCAATGGGGTAGCATTGGATAATATTGATGACTGAAGACATATCACTATCTGTTTGGTTCAGCATTCACCACATTAGACATTTTTTTGGGTAACTCCTCTCAACATTAGAACATGATATAATAAATGTGTCTCTTTGTTTATTTTTGACAAAATAATTGTTGATCTTATACTACTACTTACTATAATGTACTACTCCTATAAATGTCTAATGTCTTGAGTCTGGATGACAAAGTTTGAGTATGGATAAATTTGATTTTGAAAATTTAATTTGTTTATAATCTATGATACATGGGTATTCCATTTTAGACAGAGTATCAATACGCATACGATATTCTCCCAGTATGCACCCTCAGAGTCAACGGGGGCGTGTACTTTTTCTTTACAAAGAATTGCTTCTACTTAAACCACGTTTTAACCCCCAAATCATGTTTAAATTTTTTAACACACAAGATAGTAATGCATGTCTTACTAATGATGATTGGATTCCTTTTAACACACAAAAAGGAACATTACATAAAACCATAAAACACTTTTTGTTGATTAATTACAATGGAGGGAGTAAAAAGAAAGTTAAAGGCTTGGGGAGTGTTGTGATTATGTTTTCTTAATTTGGGTCTAAGTGAATGTTGTTAACTTATGATGTCGTGCATGGTTATGTTATGTAGTAAAATGTAACACTCCTTTTAAAGCAAGCATGGTTCACATTATTAGTATTTATAATTGTTAAAATTAAAGTGTTTCCTAAGCAGTGATTAATAATTATTTGACTAAATCTTAAATGTGGAACAACATTATTCAGCAGAGGTTTAAATTGCATGCCAAATCTGAAATGTGTATTCTTTTCATTTTTTGAAATTACATAAATAGACTATAGTCTTACCAAAATAAAATAAATAGATATCCCAAAAAAAATACACTATACTTCGATTCCGCCCTTCGAAAAGGAACATCCGCTCTAACAATTCCGTCTCGCAAAAAGAAAAGGCTATCCGAGATACTCTTTGGTCAACGAAAGAATTTATATTCATTAATTTTTTTTGTTTCGCTGTCAAGATCTTTTATTTAGGCAAAACATGATTTCTTGTTTTTCTATGCGCGGTATTTTTTTTTAATGACAAATTGTTAATTGTTAGCATATTAGAATGTTACGTTAGTTTTTCTCTTTGTCAGGACTTGAACCCTGAACCTCAAACTCCTTAATCCACAGCTTAACTAACTTAACCAGTTGAAGTACTCATCCAACCCCTATACACAATATTTCTACTCTTAGGATCTAAACAAAAGATTTTCATGGAAAAATTGACTATAGTAATCCTCCTTCTATTTCTAAAAGGCTTAATTAGTAAAATGGTCCCTTAAAGATATTTTTGGTTTCACATTGGTCCCTTAAAGAAAAAAAGGACCAAATAGGTCCCTTAAAGAAAAAAAGGTCTGAATTGGTCCCTTAAAGATATCTCCGTTAATCAGTTTGGTCCCTTAAAGACATCTCCGTTAATCAGTTTGGTCCTCAAAAAAATGGACGGAAAGGACCAAACTGATTAACGAAGATGTCTTTAAGGGACCTATTCAGACTTTTTTTTCTTTAAGGGACCTATTCGGATCTTTTTTTCTTTAAGGGATCTATGTGAAACCAAAAATATCTTTAAGGGACTATTTTATTAATTAAACCTTTCTAAAATTACTATATAAATTTATCGTAGAATTAATATATGTATGTAAACTATACTATATGATCGAAGTACGTTGAAAATAATAAGCTACGCATCTATGGCATGTGTTTTTATCATTGCCTATGGAATTCAATTTTGTACCAAAACTTGAATCTTTCTAACTTAGCGTGGGCTTTACTTCAATTTATTCGATTTGATGAGTGTTCAAAATTTTCATATATTTACATATTTTGAAAAAAATAAATGAGAATCGTGTTCCAAAAGGAGGAATGAAATGATGAAGAACGTAACTAACGAAATCTAGAAACATAAACAGCTGCTGGTCATTATCAATCATCTTTTCATATTATTGGGGAATCCAATGCTTACTTACTTCCCAATAGAAATTGTTAAAGAATTTTTTTAATACACTAGTTAAAGAAAGTTTTAATTTTCTTTAAGTAAGATGACAAATATATTGAAAGAAAAATGATAAATTATACTTGATTGAATTAATTTATCAAAATAAATTATAAACTAGTAAAAATAAGCTATAAAAACAAAGTTAATAGAATGAGACTTTTTTTGTCGTGTGAGCTTAAATTATAATATGATGTTGACAAGGAGTTTTAGGCTCTATTTCATAAGGTTATATTTTTAGCTTATACTAGTTTATAAACTCATATCAACTAAAAAAAGACATTTTTTAAAAAAGAGCTTATAACTTATTTTACTAGTTTATAGTTTATTTCTCAAATGTTATTTCAAACAACTTATGAGTTAATAGTTTATCTTTTTTCTTTCAATTTTTTTTTTAAAATCAAATGTATCCTTCACGTACAAGTGCAGAGACTAATCCCCTTGAAGTAATTGAGATACATTAAAGTGGTTGATCTCTCCCAACAAATCTTCTCCACACGCACCAGCTAGAGATCGAACCGATGGCCAAATGGTTACGAGCCCAAGTATCTACCACTTATGCCACACTATGTCGATATTTTTCTTCTAATTTTGTCCATGCCATCTTACATAAAAACATTAAATATTAATAAAAATATATTTTTTTTAAAGTTATTTTAGACTTTTAAGCTAGTTCAACCGCTAATTTTATCTACTATTATCTACTATTTTTTTTACCAAACAGCTTTAGTCACATAATAAGATCCGTACATACAGTTTATATTGTCATTCTCTTTTTGGTTGACGATTAACTGTTACAGGCTGCAGCACTTTATATCATGAATTACATAGACTACTTTATTATATTTTTTTTAGCAGTCTAGTGGTTAGAAAATTCATCTTTAAAAATTGAATAAGTAGAGTGTCCCGGGTTTGAACTCAAATTGCTGCACATATAGTGCAATGTCGGTACTAACTGAGCTAAGCTCACAGAGACAGACTATTATTATTATTATTATATTATTAAATTAAATAATAATCTTTTATTCACCTACTCTAATCACACCCGCATATCACGCCATTTGGGAAACCAACATTACTTTATTCACCTACTCACAATTCATTTTTGTTTTACGGATCACTGAGATTTATTTATTTATTTATTAATTTCATATTAGAAATTGAAGAGAATGATTTCATGACTCGCAGTTAGAGCGTGCAAGGCAGAACAAAAAATAAAGCATGATATTGATAAAGACCAGAATGAATTCACAACATGTGAATGTAATTGGGAAAGTGTTATCTTATACACGGGGCTCAACAATGCAGTCACTTAAATAATTGCATTTAGTATTTAATCTACTTCCACCATTCTAAGATAAATTATACACGGAGTACTCTTTCATCTTCTAAATATAAGAGAAAATTTACTTTTTAAATATATTAAACATTTAATGTATCTAGCTTATAATATAAACCAAATATATTAGATTCTTAATAAATCTAAAAAGTTGATCTTTTTTTATAGTTAGGATCGGAGGGAGTATTTATTTTTGTTTACTTATAAATAAATCATATATATTAGTAGACAAATATTATTGAATTTGTTACAATGAATACTTTAAAAATATTAATAATTAAAATTATGAATGGACATGTGTGAAACAGTCAATTAGATTACTCATTTATGAGACTAAGCGAATAATATATACTATTTGATGACTAACTCATTCGGTCTCAAATTACCTATGTATAAGCAAATCTACAAATCCTAATTCAATCGATGAGTATAATTGTAGTACTCCCTCCGTCCCAAAATGAGTGAGCCATTTTGACTATATGCACTATTTACATATCTTGTTTTGACTCTATTTTTGCTACTAATAAATAAAAACAAATATTAGTATATAAGATGTTATTGAATTCATCTCGATGAATATTTTTAAAATATCATATTTTTATAATTTTTACTATTATACAATTAAAAATATTAATCATCAAAGTTATACATTGACATATGTGACGCAGTTAACTAACTCACTCATTGTAAAACGAAGGGAGTCCTTTTTAGGCCGGATGTCCTAGCTAAGATTGAAAGTAACTTGAAGTATGATTTTTTGAGAATTAAAAAAGTAACCCTCATTATGTACTGGTAGCACTGTCCACTGTAACTAGAGGCAGCATTGTCCATAAGTAGCCCCAAACCCAACCCAACCATTCCCCACTTCACTAACTACTCATCTCTCTGTTTTCCGTATCTCTCATTTTTCTCTTCTTCTTTTCCACTCTCAAAAACAAATTAAATTAATTCAAATCCACAAATGGGTACAATGACCGTGTTGTACATTGTGTCTCTAATCATGTCATTAACAATGTGGATGATGGTAGTAGAGGCTAGAATCCCCGGTGTTTACAACGGCGGTTCATGGCAAACCGCTCACGCCACTTTTTACGGCGGTTCTGATGCTTCCGGCACCATGGGTATGTACTATGTTACTCTCATGTTTATAACTAATTTTCAACTTCCCACTTGGGTTGGTCCGGAGATATTGACTTGAAACCTGAGAGTATGCTCCTCCTTAAGGTCTCAGGTTCGATGCCAATTTGGTTGGACTAATTTAACTTCTAAAAAAACTAATTTTCAACTTAAGAGTTAATTAATATCAACTAATGTTGTTTTTGTTGAGTTTAGGTGGAGCATGTGGTTATGGAAACTTATACAGTCAAGGTTATGGAGTTAACACTGCAGCATTAAGTACAGCACTTTTCAACAGTGGACTTAGCTGTGGTTCTTGCTTTGAATTGAAATGTGCAAATGATAAACAATGGTGTCACTCTGGTAGTCCTTCCATTTTCATTACAGCTACTAATTTCTGTCCTCCTAATTTTGCTCAAGCTAGTGACAATGGTGGTTGGTGTAACCCTCCTCGCCCTCATTTCGACCTCGCCATGCCTATGTTCCTTAAAATCGCTGAATATCGCGCCGGAATCGTCCCTGTCGCCTATCGCCGGTTTGTACCCCACATTTTTACTCGATGAAATTGATTTTGACATGTTTGAGCGACATAAATGTGTTTAATTTTGCCTCACAAAAAATTGAAATCCATAGCAAGGTAGATGAATGGTAAATTTGAGTGTAATAATTACTTTTCAAGTCAAAAGCTACATATTCTAACCTATAGATTCAATTATAGAAGGCAAAGTGGAAATTTAGTGGGAGACATCTAAATATCTCAAAGTTTGTCAATTTTTCCCTAGATAGATGAAATGACTCTCATTATAAACTTACACACAAGTGAAGGAGTCATGGTTTGAATCCTAAGGGTGTGTTTGGTAACACAAATAAGCTAGCTTATAGCTTATTATACGAGCTTATAAGCTTGTTTCAAAAAATTAGAGGTGTTTGGTAACAAGATTTTTTTACTAGCTTATAGCTTTTTTTCAGATGCTATTTCAAGTAGCGTTTGAGCTTATAGCTTATAGCTTTTTACACTTTATTCCATTTTTACCCTTTAATTTAATAACTACCCACTCTAAAAAAGAAACTACCCACTAACAATTATGTCATTTTATATTTATTAACCACTTTAAAAGCTAATTTTACCAAACACTTTAATTTCAATTAGCTAGCTTTTCAGCTATCAGCTATAAGCTAGCTTTTCAGCTATCAGCTAGCTTATCAGCTATCAGCTAGCTTATAGCTTATTTTTACCAAACAGACCCTAATTATAACGTCCAACCTAACAATTTCGACAATTTTTTGTCAATTGAATTAAGACTTATTAACAATATCATTTGGCATTTTAACTTAAACAAGCAAACTATACAAACATCATTTGGCATAAATGAGAGATACTAAGGCAGTGTATAATCAATAAATTTGATGTATTGTACTAAGGCAGTGTTTGGTTGTGATTATGCAGGGTGCCGTGTAGGAAGCGCGGTGGGATCAGATTCACAATTAACGGATTCCGTTACTTTAACTTAGTACTAATCAGCAACGTCGCGGGTGCAGGTGATATCGTGCGCACTTATGTTAAAGGCTCAAGAACAGGGTGGATGCCAATGAGCAGAAACTGGGGGCAAAATTGGCAATCAAATTCTGTTTTAGTGGGTCAGTCTTTGTCCTTCAGAGTTACCGGTAGTGACCGTCGCACTTCCACTTCTTGGAACATTGCCCCACAAAATTGGCAATTTGGTCAAACTTTTACCGGAAAGAATTTTCGTGTTTGATCACTAGATTACCGGTCACCGGTCATCGGTCAAAGTTCACATTGTTATTGTTACAGTAGTATTTTAGTAATTTTCAATATATAATGTGACAAAAAGTGTAGTACAATGTTGTTTTGTTTTTTTTGTTTTTCCACCAATTATGTTTTTGGCGCTCATTTTTACAGCTTTTTGACTGGATGTTTTGGAGACTGTGACGGATTAAGGGGAAAGGTTATTATAGAAAGGTGTGTCAAAGAGGGTAATTAAGTGAGTGAGAGACTTTTGTGAGTTTTGTTTTTTTGTTGGTTTGTATGAAAAATTAAAAGATTAGGGTAGAGTTGTATTGGTGAGGGGATTAAAAAATGTGTAGGTTATGCTGAAGTGGCTAAGGGGAAAATGAAAATGTAAGCCCGCGGCTAATTAGATTTTAATTTAAGTATACAATTATGATTATGATTTATGCAGCATGCATTAATCTATGTAACCATGGAAGTGTGTTAGTTGTTACTTGTTTAACCTTATGAAAGTTGAAATTGAAAAATTTGTTCTATTTTTTCTTGCACTTTGAAGTTTTAACCTTTTGGTGGGGATGTTGTTGTAGTATAATGTTTGTTGGAAGAATTGTGAAGATTCAATCTAGCCAAATTAACAATCCAACTACTACAACTACAAATAGTCAAATAGTGTATATGAAATAAAATCAAGTTGCTACTATGCACAAGTCGATATTCGAACTCGAAATGCTAGTTAAGTAAGTTCATACACTCTAAGGGTAGAATTCTAACAAGTAAATTACTTTTAAAAAAAATGGCTACTTCTTTGTCAAAAAAAAAAATGGCTACTTCAACACAATTACTGGACTCATGTAAATGTAGCAAATTTGTGTTGTGAGCCAAGCCAAGTGTATAAGGCCTATAAAATGAACCTTTTGTTGAAGTTAGCTTGGGGGTCTTCTTATGTAGTAGTATGATTTTCCCCTCTCAATCATCCATATCTCTGTACAAAATTATTCAAGGGCTCCAACTGCAACTACCCACAAATTTATGGATGCAATTCAACACATAACTTTGATTACCTACTTCCTTTTGGAAAGTTAAATTAGAGATAATTACTACCACACTCAGTTTGGTATTGCAGGTAACTAAGTCTGTATTTTAACCTAAAGTTGGGGCGTTTGATTAATTTAGAATAAAACTATCGTTTTCACTTTTATTTAATCCGTAAAATATATGCAAATTTGTCAATTTAGCATGTAAAATATATAAAAATTTATCAGTTTAGTTTCTAACATATACATATTAACATGAACTTAATTGATAGATTTCATATATTTTAAAAACTAAATTAGATTGTTTGTCAAATAAAGAAAAGAACCTGAACTAGATTGAAGAGTGAGTTAAAGATAATAATTATTGATGTTTTATTTATTATTTTTACACCCTTTCTTTAACAATGAACAACTGATCATTTTTGCCATGTATGGCTCGATCGCGCTAGAAATCTAACGTGAGACTCTGAGAGCACCGGGTCTATCCAAAAGTGTTCAAGGATTAACTTTACACCAACTGGACAAGAGCCAAGAGGCAAGGTAAGGTTAAATGCATACATTCTTCTTTTTTTACATAGTTTTTTTTGGTATGGAGACTTAAATGCATACACTCTAGTTACCCATAAATCTAACCTAACGCAAAATATGGGCGTCAATTGCAGTATTTGAGAAATTATTTTGGGGAAAAAAATCTAGCTAGCTATATTTTCATTATATGTGTTGCTATTTATGGCAAAAGTTATTATTGTTAAAACATCACGAATCAATTATGAGGATTAGATCTCTCTACGGGTATAAGTAAAAATATCAAAGGTCCGCTACAGTTACATTTTTCTATCGCGATATCTTGGAGAATTTTTTATTGCTAGAAGTCTAAAACTAGCATTTTCCTTTCACTATTTAATGTCTAAAATTATGAGAATAATATTTACTATAATTACTGTCATAACAGTTTGAGATAAGTAAATCTCTGAAGTACTTTAGAGAATTGAACTGGTATATAGACTATAGAACATCAATATATAGTAGTTCTGACTAATTGTTAGAAAACAGTTCTAGCAATGATATCATACCAGTAATCAACAATTTTAAAGTTCAACTTGTATCAAAAGTCTTAACCCAAAAGTCATACTTATATCCTAAATAAAGTACTATGATATCAGTACTAGCATATAACTAACAACCATACTTAACTCCTAAAGAAAGTATCATTACTAATATGAAGCATCAACAACCATTGGAAATATAATTTTGAGATGTACCAAAGTCTGCCAAATGCCAATTTAAATTAAATTCTCTGCAGACAATTCAAATTCTAAGCTCTTACCGCCCAAATGAAGCCTCAATTTCTCTTTCGCTTAGTAGTTGGTTTCAATAGCTTCCATTGCTTCATTAAATGGCAAACACCCTCCTTCAACGAAGCCTTCCTTCCTTCCCTAAAATTCCAGAGTTCTGGTATTGTGTACCTACCACTAGGATTGTACTCATTCATCTCCTTCAGAGCTGTAGCTACTGCATCATGGACCTCATCCCCAAGCTCTTCTTTCAAACTTTTCAGTTTTTCATCTCCTTCATCTAAAATTTCCTGCATGAAATATCTAACATATATTAGATCATAGTCCTTGCAGTCCACGTCAGGGAAAGAAACATGCCAAATAAGTGTTAACGACTATGCAGCCAACAATTTTTCGCTAAATAGATCTCTTAACAATACTACCAGCATAACATGCTATGTAATCACTAAGAAATGACACGTAAATTTTTTAGGGAATAAATATATCCAGAGGAGTTTCTTTTCTTAATAGAACAGTTAAATTTACAAGTTGTAGAACCAGTCTCTAAACTGAGAGGAAAAACAGATTAACATTAAGTTTAACATAACATAATTCTGTAAGTGATTGTACCTTGGAGTTCCCTTCTTTGTCAATTACAATTTTGAACGGATGCCAACTTGGATCCTTAAGATGTTCCTCCCACTGTGAGCACCACTCAATTGCTTTCAATTTCACTTCATAGGAAAGTTTTCTCTTAGTTGCTGCTTTCATATTCACATCATCAGATAACTTTCTCTCAGCTGCTTCCTCAAATGGCTTGATATCTATATCGCCCATCCTTTTCACAGCAATTATTGCATTACCCTTTGGGAGGCCAATCCACTGTGAACAAGGAAAAATAATTACTTGAACAAAACAAACAATGAAATCATAACAGATAATGAAATCATAGCAGACATTGAAACCATGACAGCAAAACAACAGCAACAAACTAGCTGAACTTATCCTTCTCAACATATAACCAATCTATCATGATATTGCAAAAGACAGTCTAAAGTTGATTTTCAGACCATTGGATGAGTTGGTGGCAAAAAGACATTAACATCATAATAATTATATTTAGATTTATATGTTGAGAAAGATACATACACTTGTTAAAGTTTTGCGGGCATCTTGCAATTCGTCATTAGTTTTGCGCTCCTGAACAACCAGTGTTTGTTGAAGATCTTCCACGCCTTCCAATTCCTCTTCCTTTTCTTGCAGATCCATTTTGATTGACTCCAGTTTTTTCTTCTCTTCCAGATCAGTATCTCCAATGTGATTCATTACTTGGAGAGCTCCTCTCAGCTGTTCAATTTCCAATTCCAAAGCTTGTTTTGCATCAAGTCCCCTCTCCAGATCATGAATTTTCTTGTGAAGTTTCTCTTTTGCTTTCTGCAACATTCAAACCATAAGACTCCTCAAAACTTAAGTGGAGGCAAGTAACTGAATAAAATACATTATAGTTAAAAGGAAAATGAAATTTGTGCCTTGTGTTCTTCAGCCAAATGCATCATTTGTTCATCAGCCTTTTTTTGCTCTGCTATTGCCATCTCATTCTGTAAACAACAAGGTGAAGAATAGATTTAATCCGTCATGAAGTATAAAATTAAGAGGGATTGGTGTACATAATTTGACACGACCAAATGGTCCATACATTAAGCAATTCTAACAATATTTTCTGTGATTGGTCCATTTTACAGGAAGCCAATATACTTGTCCTGTAAATTGATAACTTTCAAAGAAATGTGTTCAAATTTTAATTAGACCTATCAGAGAAAGTGTGTTCAAGAGTAAAAAAGAGAGAATTATTAGAGCATTGCTAC
Organism: Trifolium pratense; assembly: GCF_020283565.1. Classification (NCBI taxonomy): domain Eukaryota; kingdom Viridiplantae; phylum Streptophyta; class Magnoliopsida; order Fabales; family Fabaceae; genus Trifolium; species Trifolium pratense. The sequence continues at coordinate 53,609,474 of NC_060065.1, read as the reverse complement.
CATAAATTCAAAGAGCCAAAATAAATTACTTTTTTCTTCTCAAGATATATCTTATTTCTCTCAGTATGATTATTTGCTTGTCGCCTCTGCAGATCCTTTTCACGGGACATAAGTTCATTCCTCCGAGCTTCCAGTTCCAGCCTAGCTTTTTCGTGATCCTTAGAGACATTCTCCAGATAATCACGTTCAACCTGCCGCATCTTGCTTATTTCTAATGGAAAAATGTGAAACAGAGTCAGATACCATGAAATTTTAAAAATTCACATCAACTACAACAAATCATTCCAAAATGCAACAGACAGTAAGCTACACTAAAAGTATAGATATAATAATGAGAACCAGAATTAATTCAACATAAGTATCAACATACCCTTATTAAAAAGTTCAAGCATCTCCTCTTTTTGAACCATTACTTTTGTTAGGGTCTCACTAGCCTCATGAAATTTGCTTGCTGTCTGTTCATATTCCTTGTTTTTCATCAGCAAAGTGTTGGCCAAACCGATGACAAGCTTTTTTGCTTTCCTATTATCCTCAGCTTCTTTTCCAGAAACAGTTTTCAAATCCCCATTATCCCGGAGGTGTTTACCAAATATGTCCTTAAAATTATTATAGTCGTCACCACGTGCCATCCACCCATAGAGACTATCTCCTCGGTCCTGCTTCTCTAAATCCAAATAATCCTTCTTACCGCAATGCTCAGCTATAAAGCTCCTTTCTAACATCACAGCATTGTGGAAACCATCCCACTCTTTGCCAAACTCAACAATCGCAAAAGGTGTTTGTCCATAACGGTTCCACAGTGCAATAACTTTCAGCGGCTGAAACCCTTTCATGATCAGCTCCTCCTTAATTTTCTTATGATTCTTTCCAACATGCTTTCTGCTCTTCGGGTCAAATTTAGTAACATTGTTTGCCAGAATTACTATCCAAGGCCAGACAAACAATTCATCACCAGCAGCAATGTCAACATTATGTGAACTATCCTTATCAATAGAAACACTCAAAGCAGGTAACTTATCTTTACAAGTCTTAACAGAAGGTGACTTGTGATTACCAAGGTACCTTTGAAGTGCTGAGTGTTTAGCACACTCCTTAACCGTCTCACGTGTGTCACCTATGATCCTGGCAGCATGTCTCAGAAGCTCACTCAAAGAGTCATAATCTTTGTTCCTACAGAATGGACACCTATATGTTGAGCCTGAGATTTCCAACTTATAGTAACCATCCTTCAAGCCATTGTAATATCTCCGCTCATAGTACTCCAAATCAGACTCACGAGTAGGTTCTGATTTTCCATACATCTGGAAATGAAAATAACAAAATCAACTCTCAAGAAGTAGCAATACAACAAATAGCTACATACAGTGATCTGATGACTAAAATAAAAAATTAAAAATCACAAAATCAACTCTAGATGATTATTAAGCTGAATCAAAGCAATGCTTAAAAGGAAAAACACAATTATGAAGCAGAGTTAGAGTATAAACACACAACAATCCATCAAACAGTAGAAATAGATGATTATTAAGCTGAATCAAAACAATGCTTATGAAGCAGATTTAGACTATAAACAAACAATAATCCATGATTAGAGTATAAACACACAATAATCCATGAAACAGTAGAAACAGATGATTATTAAGATGAATCAAAGCAATGCTTAAAAGTTCAAACGCAATTATGAAGTATAAATACACAATAATCAATGAAACAGTAGAAATAAATGATAGTACTGTTACCTTGTGGTTGAAGAATTCGATTTGTGAGCAATAATGATGGTGAAAATCAGAGGAGAAAATGGCGTGAATGAGTAAGAAGATGAGAAGAAAACCCTAAAAGAATGTTCCAGAAACTGAAATTAGTGTATGAAATGAAAATATGAAATGGAAAATTTGTACTATTTGTAAATAAGAAAAAAAAATAAACAAATTCTTGTTACAGTAGTATAATATAGTAATAAAAGGATGAAACGGTATCGTTTGATAGTATTTGGATAAGAAGAGAGTTGGTTTTGATTTGTACGAATACGAATTCGTTGTTGCTGCATTGCATTACATTTTTCGTTAGTACTACCGCGTGCTGTGCTTCGTTTCTGTGTACTGTGCTGAGCAACGACGCAAGCAAAGAAGTTAGTTTCAAACGTTCTATAGTTGGATTGGGATTTTGTGTGTCTTATTTGGGAAAGGTATTGTGGATCAATTTCGTCTGTATGATAAATCAAAGGCTGCAGAATAAGCCACGTGAATCCTTTGTTTGTGTTAATTACTAAATTTTTAAAGATGATAAAAGTAAAAATTGATGTACAAGTGGCTTGTTCTACACCTTCTGATTCATCGGGCAGAATAAATTGATCCAAGAGTATGGTGTTTTTGAGTTAGGATACTTTACAATTTTTGCTTTTTCCATTTTTGCCATTACTAAAGTTTTTGGAATATAAATTCAATGATGTGACATTTAGTGGAGTCAATAATTATATATATATATATATATATATATATATATATATATATATATATATATATATATATATACATAAATGGCTGGATCATAAAGATATAATGTTTCTGTAAACGAAAACATAATCCATAAAATAATATGATCAAAAGTAGGTAAATTATCAAGAAATAAATCTAATTCAGTTGTTAAATAGAATATAATTTGGAAAGTTAATATAAGAAAGAAGAAATTATAACAAAACATTTTTATTCAAATAAGATGCTTACAAAGTATTGGATCTCTAGAATTCCTCAGATTGTTGTACTGTGAGAATTTTTCGATGATCCTTAACACAAACTACACTTCCTTTTATAGATGAGAAGGAAGCTCCTAGACTTTAATGCACTGACAGCTGTCAGTTGAAACTAAATAATTACATGACCATTATTTCTAAAACAAACAAAAAACTTTTACAAAATAGTCAAAAGTAAAGATAAAGATGTCTGCCACGAATCTAGCTTTCTGAAAAGCAAAGATTCCCAAATAATCTTGTCGGCCAAATGACAATAATGATGCTTGAACCAATAATTTTTTAATCCTGTAGATCTATAATTCCATAGCAATCGTCTCCATTATCCCTGGTGAGGCTTTGAGACGAATCTCCTGAGTCTTCATCGTTGTTGATGTCTGACTCCGATATTGCTACTTGTAATTTCTTTAAAAATTCTTTTTTGTTGGTTGAAGAAGATAAATCAGCCAAAAATTTTGATTTTTCGGCTAAGAATTCTTCTTCTTTTTCTGCGACCTCTTTGGGAACGAGGCACTTTGGATTTTTATTAAACCAATCTTGTAATACTTGTGCTTTAATTAAATCGGGATTAAACTTGTTCCACCATTTAATTCTTATGCTCCGAACGATCCAAAAGGTGTTGGAATTGGGAATTGATAATTCTTTTTTGAAAGTCCATGAAGTAATCCATGAAATTCCAAATGTAGCATGAAAAGCTAATACCTTTAAATGATCTGGTACATTAATTCTTGAGCTAAAAGATTCAAATGCTATAGCTGCAAAATCTGGATAAATATTGTCTTCTGGGCCCCATTCATGGAACCATTTAACAAACCATAATGGGAATTTAAGGGGGAAGTCTTTCTTAAACCAGATGAACCAAGAATGATCAAATGGCTGATAATATAACATATTGGACCAAGCGTCCATGTAATCATAATATGAATAATTCTGGGGAGTAAAGCGCCTAGTGAAGCTTCTGGTATGAGAAGGATGAGCCTTCCAATCAGAAGGTGATAAAATTTTTAAAATTTTTAAATTTTGAAAAAATAATTTTATTTTTATCATTCTTATCAAAAGTATGAGTTATATCAATGGACTCAGTATCCACTAAAATAAACTCATAAAATAATCTGGACTTTTCTGGGTGAGAGGGTAAGTAATGAAAACCTTGAGGGAAGAATTTGGAAGTAATTTGAAGTAATGATCCATTGGAATTAAATTCTGGCTCTAATAGAAAAAGAATCTTTTTGTAATCTTTTTCCATAAAAGGACAGGATAATGAATCTGGGGGAGTGTAGAAGGGTAATTTTTCTGGGTTTTTTGAAGGGGTATTTAATGAGGATGGAGTGTTTAAAGAAAAAGTTAATGGCGAAATTAATTTTGAATTTAATGATGGCCTAATACCTCTAGGTGATGAAGAGGGATAAAAGGCTGGTAAGGCCAAAGGGGTTAATGGGGTGAATTTATTTTGGGTTGGTAATGAAGTAGAAGCCGATGAACTCTGTAATGCTTGTTTTGCGGTAATAACTTTTTTGGACTCCTCAAGAGGAGGGCCATAACTGTCTTTTTTACTCATTTTCTCTGTAAAAATTCTCTAGTAAGATAATCTGGTAATGAATTCTTTTCTCCTTTAATATGTTCTATATCAAAATCAAAACAGGATAATAAAGCTTGCCATCTGGCAAAAATATGTTTGGAAACTAGATTTTTAACATCTTTTTGTAAAACTTCTTTTGCAGCCTTACAATCAGATCTTAATAAAAACTTCTTTGAAAATACATCATCTTGAAATTTAGTAATACATAAAACAATTGCTAAAACTTCTTTTTTAATAGTACTGTAATTTAGTTGTGCCGGATTCCAGGTTCCAGAATAATACCTAACCACTTGTTCTAAGGATGACTCTGGTAATTTTTGTTTTAATATTCCTCCAAATCCTAAATCAGAGGAATCAGTTTCTACTATAAGAAAGGCTTGGGGATCTGGGATTCCTAAGCAGGGTAGTCTTTTGACTAGTTGCTTAATTTTTCTAATACTTTGACTCATGGTTTCATCCCATGGGGGAGGGTTCTTCTTAAGTCTTTTGAACAAAGGTAGACAAATGATTCTAATGTTGGGAATAAAGTCAGCCACATAATTTACGCATCCTAAAAACCTTTGTAATTGTGTTTTATCTTTTAATTCATCTGGGAATTTATCTCCAAATTCTATAGCTCTACTAATGGGAGTAATAGTTCCTTGATATATGTTAAAGCCTAAAAATCTCACATTAACTTGGAATAATTTCATTTTTCTAGCTGATAAAACTAATCCATTGTTTTTAATGATTTTAAAGAATTTTTCTAAGTGATCAAAATGTTCATTTAGAGATTTGGAAAAAACTAATATGTCATCTAAATAGACAATGGAAAATTCTTGATAATCATTTAATATATCATTCATAATATGTTGGAATTCACTAGGAGCATTTTTTAACCCTAGAGGCATTACATTCCATTCATAATGACCGAAGGGAACTACAAAAGCAGTTTTATACTTATCTTTTTCTTCTAATTGAATTTGATAATATCCTGACTTTAAATCAAATTTAGAAAATATAATTGAATTAGATAATCGTCCTATTAAATCTTTTTTATTAGGAATGGGATATCTAATCCATTGAAGCACTTTATTTAAGGGTTTATAATTAATAACTAACCTGGGAGCACCTCTCTCTAATTATATATATATATATATATCATAAAACTCTTCAAAACTATTTCTTTTGGTAGAAAAACTCTTCAAAACTCTATAAATGAAGAGAAAAAATGGAGAATAGAAAGGGAGATGATCATAACTCGGTGTTTTTTCTCTTACAAAGACATACTAGTAGAATCACAATCAAGTTTTTTTCAAACGTAATAAAAGCAAACAAAAACTATCTAATTTTCTTAAAGTTTATTATTATTTTTTTATTTATTTACAATGAGCTGAGAATCGAACATACTACCCAAACCCCACACCACTAGACCAAACTTAGTGGCTTAAAGTTTATTATTGAATTTCAGATTTTTGCTTTGACTGATTAACTAATTTAACTTAAATAGAAAATAATAAAAAAATAAATAATTGTGCAAAAACAGAAAAAATAAAATACTGTTAATAAAGAACAAACTTCCATTTTAAAAAAATGACAAGTTCTAAATTTGAATAAAAATCTTATAAAGTAAATTTTCAAACGGTACAAAAAATTTAAAATTTTTATTTATAACTTTTTTTTGCATGCATGTACTTCACCCATAGTAGTTCATATTTTTTTTCCCCAGATGGAATAGTTATTTGCAAGATCTAATTATTTTTGTAGGCAGTGAATAATATCTTATAATCTTGAGAATGGAACATGATCAATAATGTTTAACTTGTCAAGAGAAGCCATAAAATATTTTCATGTCATGGACATATTATTAATTGGAGGTAAATTGTCACAATCCATTTGTTTAAGATTTAGTTAGATCCTAGAAGTAAAGAATCCGAACATCTTATATCATAATTTAGTTCGGATTCTAAAAGGTTGAAAGTTTTCGTAGCGCCACTGGCTTAGTTCCCCACTCGGATTGTCGTGCTTTGTCTTTCTCGGGTTTTTTAACCGTTCACCACGACATATACATACATTAACCGATTAACGACTTTCTCTAAACTTGCAAGAATAAGAGAGGGCGCATAACTTGAAAAATAATTGGAGGTAACTTTCGTGTCAAACAAATTAGGCACTCAAAGCATATTTGACATATTTACTTTGTGTCAAATAAATGACCAATGTAGATCACCAGTGGACAAAGTGAGGAAAACTGTGCTTACCAAAAACCAATAGGATTCAGAACTTTCAGAGTTTTGGTGAATCAATGTTGGCAAAACAAAGCTTAAGGATTATATCTCAGCAACATTCATTAACAGCTAGTTGCAATAAAAGCTAAATGGATCATAAAAAATGAACTTGTTCGAAAATAGAAAATGGCAAAAACATCAACATTTGGGAAGACAATTGGATTCCCCCATCAGATTCGAGTTTGAAGTTGTAACACGAAAGCCTCTAGAGTCAAAGATCTTATCGGTTAGGGACCTTGTTGATACGGACAAAATTCCTTGCTATTGATCGAGAGATGGTATTTAAAATTCTTATTGAACATCCTAATGAGAAAGATCAACAACCAACATTGTGGGTGGACAAGGACAACAGAGATGGAATATACATTCTTATGTATGGCCAAAATCAAACAATGGAAAACAACAAATACATTGTGGAAAAAAGTTTGGAACCTAAAAGCACCTCCTAGACAACAAATTTTCATTTTGACTTCAATTTATAGAAGTTTTTTTCTGACCAACTTGTTTTACAATTTTTTATAACTAAATATTTTCAAAAACATTTAAAATGCTCACATTATCTGCTAAAATAGTATATATGATATTACATTATATATCACAATTAAACGAAGTATCACCATCACCATCCGGAGATATAATTTGAGCCGGAGAGTCTGTTAAAGCTAGAATTTATATTAAATTTTCTGCATATAAGTCTAATACTAAGTTCTTACCACTGAAATAAAGCCTCAAATTCTCCTTCGCTGATTTGATCTCGATTGCTTCCATTGCTTTATTAAATCGGAAACACCCTCCTTCAATGAAGCCTTCCTTCCTTCTTTATGATTCCAGAGTTCCGGTATTGAGTACCTACCACTAGGATTGTACTCATTTAACTCCTTTAGAGCTGTAGCTACTGCATCATGCACCTCATCTCCAAACTCACCCTTCAAACTTCTCAGCTTTTCATCTTCTTCGTCTAATATTTCCTGCGTGATATAACTAACATATATTAGATCATGGTCCATGCAGTTCACATCAGAGGAAGAACCACACCAAACAATTGCTAACGATGGCAATTTTCTGTAAATATATGTCTCTAAACAATACCAATAGCATGCGATGCATTGTAATAATTAAGAAACGATGCATTATATTTTTAGGGGATACATGTTTTCCAAAGAAGTGTCTCAATACAACAGTTGAAGTCTCGGTCACAAGTTCGAGTAGCAGTAGGATCAGCCTCTAAATTGAGAAAAATATTAACTTTAACTTGAAGTTACGGTCACAGTTGAAGTTATAGAAGTCATTGTACCTTGGAGTTCCCTTCTTTGTCGATTACAATTTTGAGAGGAAGCCAGTTGCAATCCCTAATATGTTCATCCCACTTTGAAAACCACTCCATTGCTTTCACATGCGCTTCATCAGAAAACTTTCTCTTAGCTGCTTCCAAAAACGGCTTAATAGGAAGTTCGCCTATCCTTTTAACTGAAATTGTGGCTCGAGCATCTGGGCAGCAGCAAATCCACTGTGAACAAAGAAAAAGAGTTACTTGAGTAAAAGCCATTCTAAAGTTGATTTTCAGACCATTGGATGAGTTGATGGCAAAAAGATATATATAGATTTATATGTTGAGAAAGATACATACACTTATTAATTTTTTGCGGGAATCTTGCAACTCGTCATTAATTTTGCGCTCCCAAATAACCAGCATTTGTTTAAGATCTTCCACAACTTCCAATTCCTCTTCCTTTTCTTGCAGATGCATTTTGATCGCCTCCAGTTTTTCCTTCTCTTCCAGATCAGTCTCTCCGATGTGCTTCATTACTTTGTGAGCTCCTCTCAGCTGTTCAATTTCCAATTCCAATCCATGTTTTTCATCAAGCTCTCTCTCCAGGTCATGAATTTTATTGTGAAGTTTTTCTTTCTCTTTCTGCAACATTCAAACCAAAAGAGTCCTCAACACTTATGTGGATGCAAGTAACTGAATTAAATACTTTAGATAAAAGGAAAACGAAATTTGTGCCTTGTGTTTATAGGCCAAATGCATCATTTGTTCATCCGCCTTTTTTTGCTCTGCTATTGCCATCTCATTCTGCAAAAAACAAGATGACGAACAGATTTAATCCGTCATAAAGTATAAAAATAAGAGAGATTAGTGTACGTAATTTGACGCAAAACACCAAATGGTACATACATTAAGGAATGCTGACAACACTTTTAGTGATTGGTCCATTTTTTAAGAAGCCGATTTAGTTGTCATGTAAATTGATCACTTTCAAAGAAACGCATACAAATTATAAGAAATAGACCAATCGGAGAAAGTGTTTTACGAGATTGTTATAAGAAAAATTATTAGCATTGCTACCATAAATTTGAAGAGCCAAAATAAATTACCTGTTTCTTCTCAAGAAATAGCTTATCTATCTCATTTTGATTATCGGCTTGATGCTTCTGCAGATCCTTTTCATGGGACATAAGTTCATTCCTCCGAGCTTCCAATTCTAGCCTAGCTTTTTCATGATCCTTAGCCACATTCACCAGATATTCGCGTTCAACCTGCCACATCCTGCTTATTTCTAATGTGAAATAAACTCAGGTAGTCAGGGACCATGAAATATTAAAATTTCACATCAACTACAAAAAAACATTCAAAAATGAATTTAAGCTACACTAAAAGGATAGATATAGGGTGTGTTTGTTTAAGCTTTAAAAAAAAATGATTTTGTTTTGAAAAAATCTAGAGATTTTTTTTAGGGATTTTTTAAAAAATCTTAAACTACTTTATGTTTGTTTACTATCTAAAAAATCATTTTCTAAGCCCCTACACCTAAATACCTTTTTCTTTAAAAAAAAAAAGTTATTAGGACTCATTTCAAGTCTAAAAATGATTTTTTTAACAAAACGATTTTCTAAAAAATCTAAAACAAACACTATTAAAAAGATAAATGTGATTTTTTTTAAAGAAAAAATAGATTTTTTTTTGGAAGTATGGCTAGTCGAGTTCTCTTGGGTTCGATTGATCTAGAGGTTTTCTTTTGTGGGAAGTCTTGTCTCATGTCCTCTCATTGAGGACTAGTTTAGGGATAGTCTCCCTAATTTTGGTTTTGTTTTTGTTCCCTTTTTTTTTATCTGGGTAAGGTTTGGTCCCCCACTTTGTATAGTTTCCCCCCTTTTTTTATATTATATATATGAGCAAAGAGGTATACGATTAGTGCTACTAGATGTCTCTCTCTGATGTCTACTAGTCACTATGATGTCTTATAATGCTCTTAATTTACCTACAAAAAATAATCTGTAACAAACGCACCCTTGATAATATATGTTGAACCTGAGTAACCATCCTTCAAGTCATTGTAATATTTCCGCTTGTAGTACTCAAAATCAGACGCACGAGTATGTTCAGATATTCGATACATCTGAAAATGAAAATCATAAAATGAACTTCAAAGAAATAACAACATAACAAATAACTGCATACAATGATGACTAAAATGAAAATCATAAAATCAACTCCAAAGAAGTTACATATATATGCAAAATGAAGCAATATGCAAAAGGAAAGTAAATACTAGATGATCATTAAGCTCAATCAAAGTTATGCTAAAAAGAAAAAACGTAATTATGAAGCTAATTAGTGTATAAATAGAAAATAAACAATTAAATAGTAGAAATGATAGTGTTACCTTTGTGGTTGAAGAATGCGCTTTGACAAGCAAGCCTTAAGGGTGAGAATGAGTGAGAGAGAGAGAGGAAGAAGATGAAAAGAAAACCCTATGAATAAGAACTTCCACAAATATGAAAAGGCGTGCATATATGAAAATATGAAATGAATGAAATATTCAAGGGTAATGAATGCTAAATGGAAATGCTAACTACAAAAAAAAAATTGAGAATCGTGAGTACTATTCATATAACATGTTCAATTTATCGCAACGAGTATTTTTAAAATATATAATTTTTATAATTTTTTATAATAGATAATTAAATATAGGAGAATGTTAACTTGTGCCCTTAAGGCACATGTTAAGGAAGTAAAAATAGAAATTATTAAATGCTAATTTGTGCATTTTGACTTTTGAAGCATTAAATTTCTTGTATCATTAAATGTTGAATTTCTATTTTGGTATATCTTATCATGTGCCCTTAGGGCACATGTTAACAAGACCCTTAAATATATTATTGACCAAAATTTTGCATTGAGATGTGTGTATTGATCTAAAATGACACTTAACAAGTTCTTAAATATAGTTTTTTTTTTGATAAGTTCTCAAAGGAAAGAGATTTCATTTTAAAGAAACTCATTAAGTTCAATGTCTTGGTTAAATGTCGAAGGAGTAAATGTTTGTCACACTAGATATAAATAGGACTCGAAAAAATAATTAAACTATAGATTGTTTCTTCCATTCACATAAATATGCAATAGTTGCATAGCTTCGTTCAATTTTAGTGTTAACTAAACTGTGTATAGTTAAGACAAGCTCTCCAAAATATGCATTGTAATAATTATAATAACTAGTACATAATTTCAAATGCATATATAGGCATTAGATTGATAGGAATGAAAGAAAAGAAAAGAAAAACTCATACAACTTTCCAAATTGTGTAAGATGACATTATACTCTTTGAGAATGATTTGGTTACAGTTCACCTTCTCTAAACTTGTACTCCCCCGTCCTAAAATATAAGCAAAATATGGTCGACGAAAGTGGATGTATTTGGACCATATTTTGGACCTATAGATCACTCGAGCGTAAAAGGGATAGTGAATTTGTGAGTTTGTTCTAATGTTGTTGAGTCGAGTCCTTTAACGGGTGTGGTTTAGATGTTGAAATAGTGGTGGAAGTTGGAATGTCGGATGGCTTCGCCGGAGCTTGCCAGCAACGAGGATCTGACTGTGATTGGACTGAGCTAGGAACCATTTGGCGTAGATAGAAATACATAACATTAGCTAATTGTTAAATAAACCAGTCAGTCAGTTGTAGCTAAAAATAAAAAATATGCTTTTTATAAGGATAGGTTTGATTTCAACCTATATGCTTCCCAAAACATTTGTTACTGAGACAATACCCGATTTTATAGGTTTGATTTCAACCTATATGTCTTATAGGGATGGCAAAAAAACTCAAACCCGAGAGACCCACCCGAACTCAAACCCAAGTCAACGGGCGAAACCCGATTTGACTGGGTTTGGGTTCGGGTGACACCCGATAATATGGGTGTGGGTTTGGTATCAGTCAAACCCACACCCGAAACTCATACACCCACCTGAAATATTTTACAATTACCTAATTACCCCCATAGTCTCCCTCAATTTCGTTGGAAGACCTTAAATTTTAGTTGTAATTTAATTTCTTGAAAGTCTATGTTGTAATTTCTTGAAAGTCTATGTTTGAATTTCCTTGGAAGACCTTAATTTTAGTTGTAATTTAATTCAAAGTCTATGTTGGAATTCAATTTCTTAAATTTGCAAATTATTTTCAAATGTGCTGCGGGTTTGGGTGGAAAAAACTCGAACCCAATGGATGTGGGCGTGGGTGTTGTTTTGCCACCCGAACATCCTTTGGGTTTGGGTTTGGGTGATGATTTCGAGTGTGGATTTGGTAAGTGTCAAACCCGCATCCATGGGCGTTCGTTGCCATCCCTAATGTCTTAGTTGAATCGTCAAAACAATACCAATAGCATACCATCCTTTTCCAAATGTTACAGCAAGAAAAATGAACCTGAACAAACTCATCATATAATGCAATGCTGCACAGGGATGTCAAAATGTAGATGCAATTGCCATTGATATATATAGTTTCAGCATGAGGCAAGTCTCGCTAAGCGACAAACTTTCCTTCAACACCAGCTACTATGCATATGTTAGAATCCAAACCATGTATATCAAATGACTGAGACCAGTAGAGCATGATCTCCAAATGTAATAACAATACCAATAATTGCAACACTAATAGCTCTCAATATTGTAGCTAGCAGCCAACACATAATCCAAAACTGTCTTCAATATCAGAAAGTCACAAACACTAAGCCAAGAGTTCATCAAACCATGTATAAATCTTCATCAAAAGCTTCCAACAACGAACCCAAAATTTGTCTTCAATATTCAGGGCTGTAGGCAAACTAGTAACAAGGACAAACCATAATAGACTAAACATCAGCTATTGTTACTGAGGGAAAGTAATGACAAGAACAGTAGTGATTGCAACTTCAACAATTATGCAGAACTGAGTTCGATATTGCAATAGGAAAGCACTGTAAATCACTGACATACGAAAAATCCACCGGGATCGAAGGGAAAGATTGAAACCGAATCGAATATCAACAATTTCAAACATATACTCGCCTTAATAATTTTTCGACATATACTCCAATATCGACAATTTCAAACATCAACTCGTTTTAAAGTTTTAACCCAAAAGTCATACTCACATTATCCGCTAAAAATGTATATATGATATTAGCATTATATGTTATGAAACATGGTATCCATGGAAAAGTAGAGAAAACGTTGTGAATATATATAACAATTATACCAAGTATCACCACCAACAAACAGCAATATAATTTTGAGCGGTACCAAGTCTGTTAGAGCTGAAATTTATATTAAATTTTCTGCATATAATTCTAATTCTAAGTTCTTAATTACCGCCCAAATGAAGCCTCAAGCTCTCTTTCGCTTATTTGATCTCTGTCGCTTATTTGATTTAAGTTTCTTGTATTTCTTCACTAAACAGGAAACACCCTCCTTCAATAAAGCCTTCCTTCCTTCTTTATGATTCCATAGTTCCGATATTGGGTACCTACCACTAGGATTGTACTCATTTAACTCCTTTAGAGCTGTAACTACTGCATCATACACCTCATCTCCAAACTCATCCTTCAAACTTCTCAGCTTTTCATCTTCTTCGCCTAAAATTTCCTGCATTATATATCTAACATCAGAGAAGAAACATGCCAAATAGCATACCATGCATTGTAATCATTAAGAAATGATGCATTCTATTTTTAGGGGATACATATTTCTAAAGGAGTGTCACACATTCGAGTAGTAGAATCAGCTTCTAAATTGAGAAAAGTATTAACTTTAACTTGAAGTTACGGTCACAGTTGAAGTTATGGAAGTCATTGTATTGTACCTTGGAGTTCCCTTCTTTGTCAGTTATAATTTTGAAAGGATGCCAGTCAGGATCCCTAAGATATTCTTCCCACTGTGAGCACCACAGGATTGCTTTCACTTTCGCTTCCTCGAAAAGTTCTCTCTTAGTTGCTGCTTTCGCATTCACTTCAGCAGAAATCTTTCTCTTAGCTGATTCCAAAAATGGCTTACGATCAAGTTCGCCCAACCTTTTCACTGAAATTGTGGCTCGAGCATTTGGGGAGCCAATCCACTGTCAACAAAGAAAAAGAGTTACGTCAACAAAACAAACAATGAAATCATGGCAGCAAAACAACAGCAACAAACTAGCTGAACATATTTTTCTCTAGGTTTAGGCATCGAATACCCTATGATTGAACCATTATGAAAAAACATGACATATTAACTAAAAATGTAAAAATAAAATATGTTCATTTCATAGACCTGACCTGATTCTACCAATTTTCTTCTAAAATGTGAAACATTATGTATCAATATCATCATCTTTGGACGCAAACAACTGGAGAGCAAATAGACAGTTTAAACAAGCAATCACATGATTCACATTGTAGGATATGATATGTTGAAAAATTGTAATTCCAAGGATATAGAAACTAAGGTTAAAATGTCGAACATTTTGTATTGACCATTGTAAATACATGTAAACAAAGACTGATGCGAACGCAATCTCAAACACACAGAAGGGAAATAGCTGAATATTATTGATGGTAATGAAATTAAACTGCAAAAAGGGATGAATCCCTTTCCACCCACAGAACTAGGCTCCTCTCAGAGAAGACATTTCTGCTTAAGTTTTACAAGGCAATTTATACGAATCGAAAATCTATCATGATTTTATAAGAGACTAGTTACAGAATACATTATAAAGTTGATATTCACACTATTAGATGAGTTGATGGAAAAAAGACCTATTAACATCATAATAATATTTACATTTATATGTTAGAAAGATACTTACACTTATTAACTCTTTGCTGCGGACATCTTGATACTCGGCATTAGTTTTGAGCCCCTGAACAACCAGTTTTTGATAACGAGCTTCCTCGGCTTCAAATTTCTCTTCCTTTTCTTTCAGATCCATTTTTATTGCCTCCAGTTTTTTCTTCTCTTCCAGATCAGTCTCTCCAATGTGATTCATTACTTGGAAAGCTCCTCTCAGCTGTTCAATTTCCAATTCCAATGCTTGTTTTGCATCAAGTCTTCTCTCCAGTTCGGTCCTAAGACCGGATACCAAGTTTTCAAAAAAAAAAGTCCTCTCTCCAGTTCATGAATTTTCTTGTGAAATTTCTCTTTTGCTTTCTGCAACATTCAAACCAAAAAAAGTACTCAAAACTTAAATGATGCAAGTAACTGAATTAAATACTTACGATAAAAGGAATATGAGATTTATGCCTTGTGTTCTTCAGCCAAATGCATCATTTGTTCATCAGCCTTTTGTTGCTCCGCTATTGCCATCTCATTCTTCAGAAAAAGTGTGTTTAAGAGATTGTTAAAAAGAAAAATTATTAGCATTGCCACCATAAATTCAAAGAACCAAAATAAATTACTTTTTTCTTGTCATGATATAGCTTAGTTCTCTCATTATGATTCTGCAAATCCTTTTCACGGGACATAAGTTCATTCCTCCGAGCTTCTAGTCTCAGCCTAGCTTTTTCGTGATCCTTAAACAAATTCTCCAGATAATTGCGTTCATCCTGCCGTATCTTTCTTATTTCTAATGGAAAAATGTGAAACGGACTTAGCTACCATGAAATATTAAAAATTCACATCAACTACAACAAATCATTCCAAAATGCAACAGACTGTAAGCTACACTCAAAAGATAGATATATCAATATTAATTAGAACAATTCAATTTAAGCATCAGCATACCGTTATTAAAATGTTCAACCATCTCCTCTTTTTCAACCATTACTTTCGTTAGGTATTGACTAGCCTCGTGATATTTGCTTGCTGTCTGTTCATATTCCCTGTTCTTCAGCATTAAAGTATTCGCCAAGCCAAAGACAAGCTTCTTTGCTTTCCTATCGTCCTCGGCTTCTTTTCCAGAAACAGTTTTCAAATCCCCGTTATCCCGGAGGTGTTTCCCAAATATATCCCTAACATTATTATAGTCGTCACCACGTGCCATCCACCCAAAGAGTCTATCTCCTCGATCCTGCTGCCGTAAATTCAAGTAATCTTTCTTACCACAATGATCTGCTTGAAAGCGCCTTTCTAACATCATAGCATTGTGGAAACCATCCCACTCTTTTCCAAATTCAACAATTGCAAAAGGTGTTTGTCCGTTATGGTTCCACAGCGCAGTAACTTTCACCGGCTGAAACCCTTTCAAGAGCAGCTCCTCCTTAATTTCATTATGTTTCTTTCCAACACGCTTTCCGCTCTTCGGGTCAAATGTGGTAACATTGCTTGCCAGAATTACCATCCATGGCCAGACAAACAATTCATCACCAGCAACAATCTCATTCGGTGACTGGTTCTCAGCAATGTTAACATTATGTGAACTATCCTTATCAATAGAAACACTCAAAGCAGGTAACTTATCTTTACAAGTTGCTTTAACAGCAGGTGACTTGTCTTTACCAATGTACCTTTGAAGTGCAGAGTGTTTAGCACTTTCCTTTATTGTCTCGCGCGAGTCACCGGTTATTCTAGAAGCATGTCTCAGAAGCTCACTCAAAGAGTAATAATCCTTGTTGTTACAGAATGGACATCTATATGTTGAACCTGAGATTTTCAACCTATAGTAACCATTGTAAGAGATATTTCCAAAATATATAAACTTGGAAATAAACATTGTTTTACTGGTTATATAATTATGGTTGAGAAATATATCAGAACTATTAAACTGGCCTAGTGGTTGTGCGTTGAAATAATGAATTGGAGGAACATGGTTCGATTCTTGCCTCTTGGTGTTTTGCGTTTTTATTGTCAATTAATTTGAATTATCATGATTCAAATTTTTAGCAAAAACGGTTGAGGGAGAAATTACCAAACGTCTAGCATTCCCTCACGCTTGGCGCCAACGATTCTTTTTTCTAGAAAAAAAAAAAATAAAGAAAAAAAATCCTATGCCTACGCTAATATTAAGTAAAAAAAGCATGGCACAGGAGTTAAACACAAACACAGATCAGTTTGTTAAAGGTTACACACACATGCCAATAGACCAGACCAACAGTTACTGATATATTTTGAATTGTAACCGCTAATAACGGTTATTTGGGAGAAGTTATTCTCTTAATCAAATCATGGTTATCTCTTTATAAATAGAGAAAGTTGGAAACAGTAAACATAAGAAAACTGACATAATCAAACCAAATTCTCTCCCACTTACATTTTCTTCTAAATCATCCTTCACTTCATTAATGCATGAGTGAATTGTTGGAATCATATTTTTGTAAAATGTTATCAAAGATATGCTTGTTGTGTTAGTGCAAACCACTACAAGGTGATCAAAGTATCCTGCAGGGTATTCGCCGTACATCCCAATTGCATCCAATACACATTATTGGTGGGGGCGAATAGAACCTAAAGGTTAGTGTGAAAACACGCTTTGAATCTTTACGTGCATCCATCGGCGACATCTTCTTTGTTCAAGTGTTGCAGCATCTTCCCCAACAAAAATCTCCAACAACCATCCTTCAAGTGATTGTAATATCTACGTTCAAAGTACTGCAAATCAGACTCGCGAGTATGTTCTGATTTTCGATGCATCTGAAAATGAAAATCATAAAATCAACTCCAAAGAAATTGTTACACAAATAGCTACATACAGTGATGACTAACATTAAAATCATAAAATCAACTCCGAAGATTGAGCAACACAAATAGCTACAAACAGTACTGCTAAAAAGGAAAAACCCTATTATGATTTAGATAAGAGTATAAAACCTATGAAGCATGGTTGCAAACACGACACCAGATACAACACGAATACTGGCAGCTTGGCACCCATAATAATATGAAAAGAAGGAAATAATTCAAGAGTAAACTACCAAATTGGTCTATCTTTGTAACTCGCTCTCAAATAGGTCCCGACTCTTTCAATATCTCAAATTAGTCTGTCTCTTTCAAACGTTTCTCAATTTAGCCCTCTGTGAACATTTGTTTCACTTTCGGTCAAATAAATCTCTGTCTTCATCCACTTTCTATCAAAATAATTCCACATATTTTCAACTTACCGTCAAACTAGTCTTTATCTTCTTTACCCTTTTTTTTATAAAATAGTCACTGTTTTAAATTGACCATTGACTACGTGACACTTAAATTGTGTGATGATAATATCCATTTAACGGTGTAGAGAGAGAGAGAGAGACCAATTTTATAGTTTACTCAACAATTCAATTTAATCATATATGTCAGTGTCACACACTGACGCATGTCCAACATTGGAACACACCTAATCGGAAGAGTATCTCTGCATCATTATTAAAACGTAAAAGTAGATGATGATTATTAAGCTGAATCAAAGTAATGCTAAAAAGGAAAAACGCAATTATGAAGCAGATTTAGAGTATAAATACACAATAAACAATGAAATAGCAGAAATGAATGATAGTACTGTTACCTCGTGCTTGAAGGATTGAATTTGTGAGCAATGTTGATGGTGAAAAGCAGAGGAGAAAATGGAGTGAATGAGTAAGAAGATGAAAAGAAAACCCTGAAAATAGGAATCTTCCACAAATGGAAATGCGTGTATATATGAAACTATGAAATGACTTGCTATTTAAAAACGTACCTGCCTCATGCCTGTTTGTTTCCAACGTTCCATATTCCTTCCGATCGTGCAACGTCCCAAAATATAAAACCTAGTTTGATTAAGGCTTAATTAGTTTATTGGTCTCTTAAAGACATTTTAGGTTTTACAATGGTCCCTTAAGGGAAAAAAAGTCCGGAATGGTCCCTTAAAGAAAAAAAAGGTCCGGATTGGTCCTTAAAGACATATATTTTTGTCATATTGGTCATTTCCGTTAAAATTTAACTCCAAATATAACAAAAAATTCCAATGGTTAAAATTTTAAAAATTAATAAGGTTTTTGGTGGACCACTTACACTTAATGACATCCACAATTCAGTCTACTAAAACTAACGTTTTTTTGTAAAAAATTGACGGAAAGGACCAATTGAGAAACATATGTGTCTTTAAGGGACCAATTCTGACCTTTTTTTCTTTAAGGGACCATTGCGAAACCTAAAATATCTTTAAGGGACCAAAAGACTAATTAAGCCTTTGATTAATACACTTATCTTAATGCACAATTTTGATCACTAATGTTTTTAATTATCTATTAGTAAAAATTATAAAAACTTGATATTTTGAAAGTACTCGTTAAAACAAATCAAACAAAATATGATATGCTAATATTTATATCTTTATATTATTAAAAAATATGGTCAAAACAAAATAAATGAATAGTGTCGTTTAGTCAAAATAACTCCTATATTTTGGGACGGAGGTAGTAATAAAGAACAAATTTTTCGTGGGTGAATTTGGTTTGCGACAAAGTGAGAAAAACATGGAAACTAATAAATGTATTTGGACTAAAGTTTAGTTCAAATATATTCATTTTTTCTCTTTACTTTTTTTCTTTTTCGCAAACTAAACACACCATTAAAAAAATAAATAAAAGGCAAACAAAGAAGAATAAAAGACAACTTTCAAAGTTGAATAGAAAACTAGTAAACTAAATTTTTCAACCAATAAAAAAAATTAAATTTCTATCTATAATTTTGATTTTATTTGACATGCATACTCCCTCCGGCCTCCGTCTTATATTATATGCAAAAACGTAATAAAAAATATATATTATAAGTAAAAAAAATCATTTTTTTCCTCAAATTATAAGCAAAAACAATTAAGTTTTATCATTTTTAAGATTTAATTTTACTTATTCTCATAAAATCTAATACAAATTACATTTAATTTACTCTTTTTTTCTTCTTTTCCCCATAATAACCAATCAATTTTTTTTTACATTTTTCCATAATACGTATTTCAATAGAAATATAAAAAAATCATACTTCAAATTATCATTTTTTTTTTAATAAATATGATTTTTTTTATTTATAATATAAGACTGAGGGAATATATCTCATAACATAGTAGTTCAAATTTATTTTAGTTTACATATATGTCGAGAGAAGCCGTGAGATATTGCCATGTCATGTCATTTGTAACATGGATATATTCGATCTATCGGTTAAAATTGAAATGAATTCCACTAAATTTATAATATAATTTGATAGGACCAATATTATTTTCAATCAATAGAAAGTGTGTTGTGTTGTGTTATGTATGTCAGTTGTTAAAGAGTGTGTTTCTAATAGCAATGTTGTGGCCTACTGCAGAATTCTGCAGGTCAATAGCCTGTGGAATGCGGTCTTGTTCTCCGCGGTTGTGAAATGGAGTAGGGATCTCGAGGGAATACATTGCTTGTTATGGAAATTGTCTCGTGAAGATGAAATCCTCCTAACGAATGTGGAAGGTCCAAGACGGACACTAACAGATAGTGATCTCTGTCCAATTTGTAATAATAACTCGGAATCATATCTCATATTTTTCGCGACTGCACACTGATCACAATAATTTGGACCATAGTGGGAGCTTCTAAATTGAGTAATTTCTTTGAATTGGCAGGTGTGAATGCTTTTTAATATGGCTGATAGCAGATATGTGTCTGATTAGAACTTGACTTTTGTGGTTGCATTGCATTAGATTGTAAATGGAGGGGGAGAAATGAACTGATCTTCAATGACCACATTATATCAGCACCTGACACAATCTTATCCAGTATGGTTCACTGAGATGACATTAAGCAAGATAATTTGTTGGCTAATTTGGTTGATATAAATGCATAACATTACTAGCTAAAAAATTAAAAATATGCTTTATATATAAGGTCAGGTTTGACTTCAAATGAATTTAACTTAAAGGAAAACAAATTATACCACTTATTCGCCTTGATAATTTTGCAGTAATCAACAATTTCAAACATCAAACCTGTTTTAAAGTTTTAACCCAAAAATCATACATTATCTGCTAAAAAAGTATATATAATATTAGCATTATATATTGTTATGAAACCTGGCATCCAAGGAAAAGTAGAGACAATGTTGTGAATACATAAAACAATTATACGAAGTATCACCACCAACAATTGGCAATATAATTTTGATCCGTACCAAGTCTATTAGAGCTAGAATTTATATTAACCTTTCTGCATATAAGTCTAATTCTAAGTTCTTCACCCAAATTAAGCCTCAGGTTCTCTTTCGCTTAGTATTGGGTTTCAATAGCTTCCATTGCTTTAGTAAATGGGAAACACCCTCCTTCAATAAAGCCCTCCTTCCTTCTTTATAATTCCAAAGTTCCGGTATTGCATACCTACCACTAGGATTGTACTCATTTAACTCCTTTAGAGCTGTAGCTACTGCATCGTGCACCTCATCTCCAAACTCATCCTTCAAACTTCTCAGCTTTTCATCTTCTTCGTCTAAAATTTCCTGCGCGATATATGTAACATATATTAGATCATGGTCAGTGCAGTTCACATCAGAGAAAGAAATATGCCAAATAATTGCTAACGATGGCCATTTTCTGTAAATGGATGTCTCTAAACAATACCAATAGCATACCATGCTTTGTAATCATTAAAAAATTATGCATTATAGTTTTAGGGGATACATATATACAAAGGAGTGTCTTAATACAAGAGTTGAAGTTAAGGTCACACGTTCGAGTAGTAGAATCAGCCTTTAAATTGCAAAAAATATTAACTTTAACTTGAAGTTACAGTCACAGTTGAAGTTATGGAAGTCATTGTACCTTGGGTTTCCCTTCTTTGTCGATTACAATTTTGAAAGGATGCCAGTTAGGATCCCTAAGATATTCATCCCACTGTGTGCACCACAGGAGTGCTTTGACTTTTGCTTCATCGAAAAGTTCTCTCTTAGTTGCTCCGTTTGCATTCACTTCAGCATAAACCTTTCTCTTAGCTGCTTCCAAAAATGGCTTACCATCAAGTTCGCCCAACCTTTTCACTGAAATTATGGCTCGAGTCTTTGGGTAGCCAATCCACTGTGAACAAAGAAAAGAGTTACTTGAACAAAACAAACAATGAAATCATGGCAGCAAAGCAACAACAACAAACTAGCTTAACATATTTTGCTTGAGTAAAAATGTAAAACATTATTAACTATGATTGGACCATTATGAAACAATATGACATATTAACTAAAAATGTAAAACATTATGACCTGATTCATTTCATACATAACATCACATAATCATATTTATCATTTTTAATTTCACAAAAATTAAATAATGGGTGACAATAAATGCAAAAGAGGTCGCAAAACCAAAAATCCTTCTCCCGAAACCCTAGACATCACAGCCACCGCCCCAACCACCGCCATAGCCGCCGAACCTTCCAACATTGACGACGATTTCTCCATCGGAAACGTTGAACTCGTAGACAACAGCACCACTTCTTCCCAAATCGGCCGCGGCCGTGGACACCCTAAAAAACTCCCCCACCGTTCCCGACAAGGCTCCAGCCGGACGCCGTGTCACCCTCGGGGTTGACAGTAATGGTGCTGTCCCAACCGTTCTGGTTGAAGTCGGGGGCCCTACTACCATGGACGAGGATCCTATATGGGAAAGCGTGTCTGCTAGGGTGATACCGTCGATGGATTCGGTGGTGAAAGTGTTCTGTGTACATACAGAACCAGATTTTTTTCTACCATGGCAGAGGAAGAGACAATACAGTTCTAGTAGTAGTGGGTTTGTGATAAGTGGGAAGAGGGTTCTAACTAATGCACATTCTGTTGAGCATTATACTCAGGTGAAGCTCAAGAAACGTTGTCTCTGATAGTATTTGGCTACGGTTCTTGCCAAATTATGTGATGTTATGTTGATGTTATGAAATGTAAAATCTGTTCATTTCATAGACCTGACCTGATTCTACCAAATTTCACCTAAAATGTTAAAATTATGAATTAAAATCATCATCTTTGGACACAAACAACTGGAGAACAAATAGACGGGAAACAAGCAACCACATGCTTCACATAATAGAATATGATACCTTGAAAAATTGTAATTCCTTGGATATAGAAACTAAGGTTAAAACCCCGAACATTTTGCATTGGCCATTGCAAATACATGTCAACAAAGACTTGTTCAAACCCAATCTCAAACACACAGAATTAATAGTAAATTTTAAAAACTGAAAAACAATTGAGGGAAATAGCTGAATCTTATTGATGGTAATGAAAGTAAACTGCAGAAACCAACAGACATATGCTCCTCTCAGAGAAACAGCTGTAGGTAAATTAAAAAATGTAAATGACCTTACATTTCTGCTTAAGTTTTACAAGGTAATTTTTTTTTAACATGGTTTTACAAGGTAATTTATTATACAAATAAAAAATCCATCATGATTTTGTAAGATATTAGTTACAGAAGACATTCTAAAGTTGATAATCAAACTACGAGTTGATGGCAAAAAGACATATTAACATGATAATATTTATTCGTTCAGAAAGATACTTACACTTATTAATTTTTTGCGGGCATCTTGCAACTCGTCATTAGTTTTGCGCTCCTGAACAACCAGTGTTTGTTGAAGATCTTCTACGCCTTCCAATTCCTCTTCCTTTTCTTGCAGATCCATTTTTATTGCCTCCAGTTTTTTCTTCTCTTCCAGATCAGTCTCTCCGATGTGATTCATTACTTGGATAGCTCCTCTAAGCTGTTCAATTTCCAATTCTAATGCTTGTTTTGCATCAAGTCCCCTCTCCAGTTCATGAATTTTCTTGTGAAGTTTCTCTTTTGCTTTCTGCAACATTCAAACCAAAAGAGTCCTCAAAACTTAAGTGGATGCAAGTAACTTCATTAAATACTTTAAATAAAAGGAAAATGAAATTTGTGCCTTGTGTTCTTCAGCCAAATGCATCATTTGTTCATCAGCCTTTTTTTGCTCTTCTATTGCCTTTTCATTCTGTAAACAACAAGATGAAGTATGTCTAAGAGATTATTAAAAAGAAAAATTATTAGCATTGCTACCATAAATTCAAAGAACCAAAATAAATTACTCTTTTCTTTTCAAGATATAGCTTTTCTCTCTCATTATGATTGTCTGCTTGACGCTTCTGCAGATCCTTTTCACGGGACATAAGTTCATTCCTCCGAGCTTCCAGTTCCAGCCTGGCTTTTTCATGATCCTTGGATAAACTCTCCAGATAATCGCGTTCAACCTGCCTTATCTTGCTTATTTCTAATAGAAAAATGTGAAACAGACCAATATTAAGCTACACTGAAAAGATAGATATAATAATAAAATCCAGAATGCTTCGCCTCTAAATTCAGTGAACCAGAATACCAATATTAATTAGAACAATTCAATTTAAGCATCAGCATACCGTTATTAAAATGTTCAACCATCTCCTCTTTTTCAACCATTACTTTCGTCAGGTACTCACTAGCCTCGTGATATTTGCTTGCTGCCTGTTCATATTCCTTGTTCTTCAGCATTAAAGTATTTGCCAAACCAGAGACAAGCTTCTTTGCTTTCCTATCATCCTCAGCTTCTTTTCCAGATACAGTTTTCAAATCCCCATTATCCCGGAGGTGTTTGCCAACTATATCCCTAACATTATGATAGTCGTCAGCACGTGCCATCCAACCATAGAGTCTATCTCCATGACCCCGCTGCCATAAATCCATGTAATCCTTCTTACCACAATGCTCTGCTTGAAAGCTCCTTTCTAACTTCATGGCATTGTGGAAACCAACCCACTCTTTCCCAAACTCAACAATTGCAAAGGGTGTCTGTCCTCTAGCATTCCAAAGCGTAGTAACTTTCAGGGGCTCAAACCCTTTCAAGAGCAGCTCCTCCTTAATTTTATTGTGATTCTTTCCAACATGCTTTCCGCTCTTCGGGTCAAATGTGGTAACATTGTTTGCCAGAATTACCATCCATGGCCAGACAAACAATTCATCACCAGCAACATTCACATTAGATGACTGATTCCTAACAACATTAGCATTATGTGACCTATCCTTATCAACAGCAATACTCGAACCAGCTGACTTATCTTGAGCAGTTTTAACAGCAGCGAACTTATCTCGACCAGTTTTAACAGCAGCTGAGTTATCTCGACCAGTTTTAACAGCAGCTGACTTACCTTGACCAGTTTTAACAGCAGCGGACTTATCTCGACCAGTTTTAACAGCAGTTGACTTATCATGACCAGTTTTAACAGCAGCAAACTTCTCTTTACCAATGTACCTTTCTAGGGCAGAATGTTTCGCACTTTCCTTCACCGTCTCACGCGAGTCATCCATAATTCTAGAAGCATGTCTCTGAAGGTCACTCAAAGAGTCATAATCCTTGTTGTGACAGAATGGACACCTATATGTTGAACCTGAGATTTTCAACCTATAGTAACCATCTTTCAAGTCACTGTAATATCTATACTCATAGTAGTCAAAATCAGACTCATGAACATGTTCTGATTTTCGATCCATCTGAAAATGAAAATCATAAAATCAATCCATAGAAATTGCTACACAAATAACTATTACATACAGTGATGACTAAAATGAAAATCACAAAATCAATCCAAAGAAATTGCTACACAAATAGCTACATACAGTGATGACCTAAATGAAAATCATAAAATCAACTCCAACAAAATTGCTACCTATGAAAGCACAAACATGGACACCGGACACGACACATACACTAACTATCAACATTGATCATAATTTTAAAAATAACATAATTCAATGTAATCACGCGTCGGTGTCAGACACCTGGACACGCCTAATCCGAAGAGTGCGTGTGTTTCATAGATTGCTACAGATAGCTCCATACAGTGATGACTAAAACAAAGCAATGAAAAGTAAAGCAAAAACTAGATGATTATTAAGGTGAATCAAAACTATGCTGAAAAGGAAAAACGCAATTATGAAGCAGATTTAGAGTATAAATACACAATAATAATCAAATAAGCAGTAGAAATTGTAGTGTTTGTTACCTTGTGCTTGAAGGATTCAATTTGACAGCAATGTTGATAGTGAAAATGGAATGAGTGTGAAAGAGGGAGAGAATGAGGAAGATGAGAGGAAAAGAAAACCCTAAGAATAAGAATTTTTCCGGAAATGAAAATTGCGTGTATTGAGAATATGAACTCAAATTTTGCTGTTCTTGGTAAAGAATCAAAAACCGGTGACTTGTCAAACCGGTAAATTATTTTAGTATTTTAATTTTAAAAAAACAAAAAAAAAATTGAAAAAGAAAGAATGAAAACGAGAGATCTTCGAATGAGAGAGAGGAGATGCAAGAAGGGTTTGAGTTTGAGAGAAGAAAACTAATGGGCGCAAAAAAAAAATATTTGAAAAAAAAAACGATTTTCTTTATTTATTGCTTTTCTTTTAATTAATAATTCTATTTGGTGAACTTTTTCATAGTAACATTTTGTTAATTTTTTTATGAATAATGGAGTAATTTGGTTTGCTTTTAGTCAAATTTTATGGGCCCGTTTGGTGCGCAGGATAGGATAGAGATAGGATAGGATAAGTAGCTGGATAAGGAAATGATAGGATAGTGACAGGATAAACATATATCATGTCATGTGTTTGGAGCACACCAGATAAAAAAATAGGATATCATTATATTATCTTATCATGTGTTTGGTGCAACTTAATATTGACAATAAAATATCTATTATATATTTAAATGCCCAAATTATATTAGTGAAACAAATACATATTTTTAAAATAAATAAATTATTATATTTTTAATTGACATTACAAATTAATAAATAATCAATCAAAATGTAACTTTTTATAGAAAACAAAAAATAATTAATTTTTTTTAGGAACAGGAGCACAAATTTTTTTCCAAATCAACAGTAGAGCAAAATTAGGACCGAAAAACAAGATCAGAGACTAATTAGGAATTAGAAGCATATGAATACTAATTCACAAAAACAAACCGATTCAATCTCTGAGAAACAAATCCTTTGATGATTAGAAGCAAATAAATTTTGGATTGTTACATGAAAGAAGGTGGAGTTGAGAGAAAAGAGGTTGTTGCAAATTAATTGTGGATTGTAACATGGTGGAATAGGAAGGAAGGTGCAGGAAATTGAATTGATTGTAGAGAAGAAGATGACAGTGATAGTTGCAGCAAACGAACGATGATCGAAAGAGAAGAGGAGGTTGGTACAGAGAATGAATGACAGTGGAGTAAAAAATAAAATAAGAAAAAATACGATGTTGGTAGAGAGTGGGAATCGAAGGTCTTTCCTGTGGAATGGAAACAATACGCGTGTTAGCTCTATCCTATCAGGTTGCTAACCCACCAAAAAATAAGGATTAAAATAACAAAGGAGTAATAGGATAGGATTAGTAATAGGTTAGATTTATCCTTTCCTCTTGGTGCAACAAACAAGAGATTTAAACAGGATATGATAGTTTTATCCTATCCTGTCGCCTTATCCTGCGCACCAAACGGGCCCTATAAGGATAGGACCGAGTGTGTCGGTTCAATCCAATTTCTTTAAAAGTATCGGCATAAATAATATTGACTAATTATATTTTTGACCAATTATACCGTAAATTTGGATGTGGATATGACCGAGGGCACCGGTTCATTTGAATTTAATATTTTTTTGAATTTGATATTTTTGGTTTGACTAATTAATTGTTTTTTATAGAAAAATCTTTCAAATAATATTGGTTGATTATATTTTTAATCAATTGCGTCATAAAGTTGGACGCGGATATTTGACCGTTGCGCTGGTTCAATCCATTTTTTTTTAATTTGATATTTTTGGTTTGACTGATTAAGTGAATTAGGTTTATTGACGTGATATAAGTAGAAAGTTTTGCTGATTAATCAAACATATGAACATTTACTTAAAAGGGCACAAATCTCATAGCATTTTTTTATATTTACAATGGAGTTGAATATCGAACTCAAAACCTTTAACATACTACTCAAATTCTTATTACATTTCTTTTTATAATTTTTTGTATGAATATTCATTTTTATAATAAAATAATCTTCATATATGTTTGACAATACCAATAAACCAATTTATAATTGATTTCTTATAAGCTCATTTGATAAAAGAGGATTGTGAATTCTCTTTTAGAGCAAAGTGTTATAGAATATTTCCCTAACACAGGGTCGTTCCAATTAAATTAGAGGCTTGACTCTCATAGTAAAAATAAACCCCGAATAAATTAAAAATAAAAAATTTTACAAAAAAATAAAAATAAAAATTTCTATTTAAATTGTAAATAAATAAACTAATAATAATTTGCTTGTGGGGTGCAAACAATAAGTCAATGTATCCTAGGGAGGGGAAAACAGTAAGTCAGCAGTCCACTTCCATCGGCCTAACACAAATCCAAGTGAACTGGGCTGATGGAAGTAGCTTGTAAACTTGTTGCTTACACCCTCTATTCTATGATGACTTGTTGTTTGCATCCCTAGATAAAAAAAATTAAAAATTGGAAGCCCGGCTCTGTTGAGCAATTTGCACCTCCCTGAGGGCCGTGCAACAAGTTTTTGTAACCGAAGAAAACTTGAAGGGTAACGGTGCAACAAATTATAAACTTAAATTACCTATTATTACCTAAAAGACTTAAACGTTACCTAAAGTCATCATAACCGAGAGATAAAAATGCATGCGGTTCGATTTGATTCGGTTGATTTTTAAAAAGCCATCCAAACCAAATCAAACCAAACCAATGCGGTTTGGATTGGTTCGGTTGGTGGTGCGGTTTACACATTTCAGTACCGAACAATTTTAAACATCCAGTTTTTTTTTTTTTTGAAGTTCCACCAATAAAAATTGTTCATCCAAAATAAAATTATAATATCTTACAATTTTAAATATCCAAAAAAGAACTTGAATTTTCAAAATAACATCACAGTACCGATAACAATCGTTTATCTAAAATAACATTACAACACCAAAATAACATTAAAGTACAAAAAATAAAAACAACTTGAAGTTCCATTAATTTGGTCGACTGACTTGGTAATTGGGATATGTATATTGGAATATAAATATATATATATAATAGTAACTTAATGCGGTTTTTGCGGTATCCACGATTTTTGTGATTTGCGGTTCAGTAAGAAATTCATCAAAATACATTCAAACCAAATGCGATTTTTACGGTTTTCAGTTTGGTTCGATTCGATTTATGATTTTACTTTTGAATTAGTTAGGATACGATGAACCCCTAGTTTGGAGAATCCAAATTCGCATACATAAGGCACAGAATAGATACATTGGAGATTGTGAAACAAACCCAAAAACAAAAACAAAAGCAAAACAAAGCAATGTCTGGTGTGTGGGTATTTGACAAGAAAGGTGTGGTGAGACTAATAACAAACCCAACAAAAGAATCATTCGAACTCAAAACAACAACAACAACTCCTCATCAAGGAACAGCTACTGCTCCAGGTGCAAGACCAAGACTTCTTGTATATCTTCCAACAAACCAAGTCATTAATTCTTTCTCTCAACTCGAACAACTACTCACTGAACTCGGTTGGACTCGTTACAACTCTAACTCACACATTGTTCAGTTTCATCGTTCAGAAACATCAACACACCTTCTTTCTCTTCCTAAAAATTTCTCTAGTTTTAAGCATTTTCATATGTATGACATTGTTATTCAAAATCGTTCTTTCTTTCAAGTTTGTGATCCCACTTCCTACTACTAAGTACTACTAACCCTAGCTAGATACCTTAATTTCTAGTTACTTGTCCCTAGCTAGCTACATACACACTTAACATGCATTGTGTGTACTACTAGTACTACCATTTTGATGATGATGATGATGATGATTATGAACGTGTAATGTTTTGATCATGTATATCTCTTGTTTAATTAATTATTAACTATTCTCAATATTTTGTGCTTGTTTAATTTGATGTACTTTCTCCGTCCCAAAATATAAGCAAATATTAGTCTAACAAATTTGATGTATTAGGTCCAAAATTTGGACTAAATACGTTCAATTTTGTTGACCAATTTTTGTTTATATTTTAGGACGGAAGAAATACGTCATTTGTTTGAAATTTGAATTCAATGGATTTTTTTTTTTTTTTTACAATAATTCAATGGAAAATTTAAACGACTGTATCATCGCCATTGAGTGATTTATTTGTGCCAATAGTGGTCAGCTTCTTATTTTTGTTACATGGTTAGCTTCTTATTTAATATTGTTTATGTTATATTTCTTGTATTCAGTGTATTTATTGTTAAATTGAGTATGTATTTCATCTAATTAAAGATTAATTATATGCTATTGATTTTTTAAGAAGGAATTATATGCTATTGATGAATACTATAAAATGCACCAAATTTTCTTTAGTTTTCAAAATTCTGAAAATATATATATAGCGTTTTTTTTTTTTTAATTTGAAAGTATATGTACATATGTAGTCAAACATATGTCGTGATAAAGATTAAAGACCCCCCTAGTGTTTAAGGATATTTCGAATCGAAAATATAAATTGACGAATAAATTTAATTTATAAGAAATTAAAGATTTTTTTTATAATTTTACCAAATGAAGTTTTCATAAAAAAAAAAAATCAAAAGTTTACTCGACTTGGATTCAAGGAGTTCCCTAGGGTCGGGACATAAGTCAACGGTCAAAAATGCCGATAAAAAGTTTTTGTTAAATTTTTCTAATTTCGCATTCAAACTCTAAATTATCAATAATTTTTTTTTAAGAATTAGAGGAATAATGTCAAAACAAAGTACTAAAATTCATTTCTAAAGTGTTTACTAGTATATTTTAAATAACATATTAAGGCAAGTATCAGCTTGATCCGTATAGAAATTACCTGCAAACAGAATTCTAATGTGTCTATTGAGTGAAGCAAACAAATACATTCACATGTGACTATTTCTTGACACAGATGATCAACAACCATTAATTAACCAAACTAGTTTAATAAAAAAATTTCAAAAAAAAAAATTAAATAAAAAAAATAAAAACAAAGCAACTAGTTAGCTAACTAGTTACGATTTCAACTGATATAAGTTGAAAACAAACTAGTGGCTTGGCCAAATACTGATCTTAACAGTGGAAATATGCGAACAAGGATTCTCAAGTCATGTGTTTTCTTTCCTTCTTGATAGTGAAACTTATCTGATGTGTAAAAAGCTGAATTAGATGATGCAAGCAGATTATAAATAAGCTGATAGCTGTCAACTTCTCAAGGCTGCAATGTTAGTGTACTTTAGTACTGTCTTATTAGTGTATATTTTTGCATCACAAGTTTCATCATTTTGGGTCTATAAAGCTATAAGGCTACTCAAGTTATAGACTCTATTGTATGGTCATAGAGCTATGACTCAAATTTCTTCAACTAGCTAGCTATAGGGAGGGGGATGACAGGTAAACATCTTTTAATATTAATATTTGTTTCAAATATATTATTGCGTTCTTTTTTTTTTAATATATATATAAATAAGGTAGACGGACAACAAGCTGCGCTGCTAATCTTTTTTGAATAGCAAAACTCAATCTTTGAAAAACTACATCCCTAAACCTAATCGTAACGACATTACAATGCATCACCTTTTGAACTCTTTTCAAAAGGTTTACGGCTAAATTCAAAAGTGTCGAATGCAAATGATATAAAAACGTGTTGATTGTCAGAGCATGCTTTCTCATGTTTGAACATTTTGTTTGAGACAGCTTTGAGGGCTGCCCGTCCCATAGTAAAATCTCCAACCCCTAGTCCCACAAGTAGGGAAACTCCAATCAAATCTACACAAGCATGTTTCTCACATACTCATCCAAACACTAGAACATCCGCTGAACGAAGTGTCGATCTCGCTTCTTGTGAGTCAGTCAAGAAGTTCACTGGTGCCTCTTTCTTCACAGAGATTCCAGCATGCCTAAAAATATCAAAAAACATATCTCTGACCAAGTCATGCCTGTATTTGAAGTCGGGAAGCTCCCTAAATGCTCCCCAAGAGGGTCGAGACACGCTTTACGACAAACAGGACAAACCTCATCCTTATGAATTATTGGAATTATGAGGCGGTACCTAAGGATGGTACGATACTCAACCGGGGACATGTGTTGGCCTAACCTATCGATAGGGATAGAGAGAAGAAAATATTCAACATGTGCCGCTTTCAAACACCCAAAAACTTTATTTTTTTTTTTTGTCTTGTGGTCATGCTAAAATCAATTTCCATGTCCTAAACAATTTTGCCAAAAAGAACACTCGCCAAAAGATGTTGGAATTTAGGGGGGACAATGTCCTTGATAGCAAAATTGCTAAAGTCATAAGTCGGAATCGTGTCCCGAAGACCGTCCAAAGGATTGTTAAAATCCAAGTCCATACCACATCTTTCGCTGTCTCTCAATATATGATCTTACAAAACACAAGATTGAGCCCTAAAAAGTTACAAAGGCATATGAGGTGGCCTTTACTGCTGAATATAATCCTAACCCTCAAACTTAATGGTTAAAGAAGCGATCCTCTATTGAATGTCTCAAAAAAACGAATCTCCTCCAACCACGATGTTTTCAACCGTCACTCTCAACTCTTTCTCAAACGAAACAACTACTCCTCCATGTAAATTGATTGGCATGTCCTGAGGTCGAAAAAAAGTTTGGCAATACTCATGGATGACCGAAGTAGAAGAAACTCACTTTGTAGATCTCTTAACTTATGAAGAATATGCATTAACTCAACAGCTCTGAAAACTCTTTTTATGGTCACCTCCTCTATAAAACCTCTATCTCGACTAACAGCACCTCCAAACAAGGGCCTCTCAATGTTCGAAAGAAATGACCCCTTACGAAATTTGCGCTCAATTACTTTAATTATAACAAAATTTTATTGAACAACTAATATATTTATTTAATATATAATATAAACAAAATAAATGACTTTTTATAATCTGTATAAAATGTTCAAATAAATAATTTAAAATAAGAAGATAAAACGTATAGTCAAACAGTATGCAGGACTACTTTGGTGACTGATATTCGGCAGTGGTCCAAAAGTAACAAAGTTATCTCACTTTTTGAATGGCCAAAGTATATGATGGGGCCTTTTGGGGAATGAGAGAGATTTGCAATTTATGATATGATGGCTACGAAAACAAATTGACTCTGTGAACTGAATTACACCTTCTGATTTGACATACCAACTGACCCATAGAGTGTACCAATAATTCCCCATTCCACACCTACACCCTTGGTATAGTATAGTAAAAAGGCGGATTCTAGGGTGAGAGAGTGAAACATATCTCTCACCCATGAAGAGTGTTTTTTCACCATTGGATTAGATGACAAAATAATGGAAGGTAGAGATGAATGACTAGAAACTTGTTGCTACAGTGTTTTTTGGGTTATTTTAAATTCTATTTTTGCTATATGTTTTTTAATCAAAGTGGAAGATAGTAATTAGATAAAATACAACAAAACCTGTGTCATAGACAGACACCACCTCACAACTAGCCAACAAAAAGAAGCTAAAGAATACAGCAATCAAAGAAAACAATCTGAAGCTTACTCTCCAAAAACTCTCAGGACCTAGAAAAAAAATTCATGAAAAATTGTGATGTTGTTTTCTTCACATTTTTCCTCTCTTTTTGTTCATCTTTCTTCATAAAATTCTTGAAAAACTCCAGATGCTTAACCAGGCTTCAAACAAACCCAGAAAAAAATTCCAAAATTCGACCATTTTTGTGTGCAAAGATCTGCGGTTTTTCTAGATCTGGGTAAAAACTTTAGTCATGGTCATTTTCTCTATTTCAATCGATGACGATCTGCCTTTGCCTTTACTATCAGCATCAATATACACTTCTTTTTCATCAGATTCTTGATCATTTAAAAACATAGCATATTTTATATTGCAAAGAAGTTAAGTGAAAGAGGAAGAAGGAAATATTTGAGTGCAGAGATCTGGGTAAAATTTGGGATTTTGTTTGAATTTTATAATTTTGGAATTTTTTCTGGATTTATTTGAAGCTTGGTTGAAGATCCTGAATTTTCATGAAGTTTATAAATAAAGATGAACAAAAGGGATGAAGAAGGTGAAGAAAAATAAATAAACTTTTATCAAAAATAAAATAAACTTATGTATTAAGGGTTCATTATTAGATATAATGACAAATGCTGGGAGTATATGAGTTTTAATATCTAATTTTAATATCTAATAATAATTACAATATTATATTCTCAATTAATAATTACCAAAGAGAAAAAATCGGAACAACCTCTAATAGCAGGTAAAAATCACACTTCACGGGTGAGAGATATGTTTCACTCTCTCACCCTAGAATCTGCCAGTAAAATAGAGTTCGTTATTTCAGATTTACTATATCAATTAAATTTATAAAATGGAAAAAACTAACATACACAGCTTAAAGACACATGTTAATGATAAAATAAAAAAAAATTATTGTAATTTGTGTATTTAATTCACTTTTTAAATTTTTTGCATAAAATTTCAAAAAATATTTCGTGTTTTGAATGTTAGAAAAACCCTTTATAAATTTAGAAAAATGTCAAATATTGTCTCTGGAATACTAGTTAAAAAAATTAAAGCAGACAAGATAAATGAGCGAATGTGTGTAAGTCCGGTTAAACATGACCGACTATATAGTAAAAACATTTTGAAACTTGTATAGTAAACTTTTTTTAAAATGTAAAAAACATAATATTTTCAATATAAAATTCTTATCATAGAGCATAGACCATCTTGGTACCCAATAAATGTGTCTATTGGGAAGAAAATACAAGTAATAATTATTGATTTCAGTTCTTGGAACATTCTATTTTTATGGTTCACATACTATTTTAATACTTTTTTTATCTTTAATCATAATTAAAAACTCACTTTTAAAATTTATTGACCGATATACTAGTATTTGGGTTATTCAATGAATTTGAAAAATTGACTTTTGCTTATAAATTGATGGAGTATCTAAATCTTGAAATACAACAATGATATAAAGATAGGGTGATGATAAACAATATCCTTGGGATAACGGTTAAGGAAATAAAGGTAAAATTTTAATTTGAAAAGATTCATTTTTAAAATTTTAAGTCATTTGTCAAAAAAAAATATTTGTCATTTTTTTGAAATGAATGAATGGATAGATAGATAGAAAGAAAATGAGTGTTTATTAAAAAAAAATGATTTTCATTGTCAACTTCATTCTTGCCATGGTGGATATGAGATTTGAATAACAAATTGACACATATTAGTTCGATGTGTCAAATGTTAGAACACATTATAAAAACCAAACAAAAATTGGTACTGTCAAAGATAATTTTGGTTAACAGAATTTTGAATTTGAGATTTTTAAATGTTTTTCTTGTTAGAAGTTTATTTTATTTGGTAGTTTATTTTATTTTCGTATTTTGTTTTGACAAACTCATAATGCTTCTTGTTAATGCATCATGAGTTTGAGAGTAGGTGTTAGATAATAAAATAATAGTCTATGTTATTGGGCCTATTAGTTTAGAGTCCATTAGGTTTTATTATATATTCTCTCCAATAACCTTTTGTAATGTCAAGCTATTGGTATTCTATTGAAACCCTAGCCGTCTTTCTCTTTTCCTATTTGTGTATCTCTAATTCTAACATGGTATCGAGAGCTTGTTTCGATCCACCTTGAACCACTTGTCGCTTCCGCCG
Source organism: Trifolium pratense (assembly GCF_020283565.1). Classification (NCBI taxonomy): domain Eukaryota; kingdom Viridiplantae; phylum Streptophyta; class Magnoliopsida; order Fabales; family Fabaceae; genus Trifolium; species Trifolium pratense. The sequence continues at coordinate 53,574,024 of NC_060065.1, read as the reverse complement.
TCGAGTTCCCACAAATTTGGGAATTTGTTTTGTTTTCTTTTTTGTATGGTTGATTCTATTTGACCGCTGGTTTTAGTTGTAACATTTCTTTGTTCGTCTCGAGGCTGTGTGTGGGTTCTTGGTTGTTTTTCATCTGCAAGTATTTTGGTTGCTTCTCGGTAATTTGTGGGTTTGTTGATTCTTTGTTTGGAATTGCTTGTTTTTTCACTTCGGTTAGTGTTAGATATATGTTATTGGTTTAGATCTAAGACTTGCTACTTAGGAATTTTGAAGTTGAAGTTAAAGTCAGTGCTTCGGTCAAACGGTAAAACTTGCATTTGTTTTTGGTAAATTGATTGGTTTGAAGAAATAATTTAGTGGCTTTTGGATGCTGAAGTTGTTGGCACGTGATGAACGTGATGAGCTATCATGGTGGAACATGGTGGTTGATTCAATTATAGGTAATTTTCATTGTTCCACGAATTGGAATAATGGATTGTGGATATTGATTTCTCTATGTTTGATTGCACTTCTCTCTGCCTTCTTCTGATTGCATTGTACTTCTCCCTATTGCACTTCTGATTGTATTGCACTTCTCCCCTATTGCACTTCTTCTGATTGCATTGCACTTCTTCCTATTGCACTTCTGATTGTATTGCACTTCTCCCTATTGCACTTCTTCTGATTGTATTGCACTTCTCTTTTGATTGCATTGCACTTCTCCCTATTGCACTTCTGATTGCATTGCACTTCTCCCCCTATTGCACTTCTTCTGATTGCATTGCACTTCTCCCCCTATTGCACTTCTTCTGATTGCATTGCACTTCTCCTCCTATTGCACTTCTTCTGATTGCATTGCACTTCTCCCTCTATTGCACTTCTTCTGATTGCATTGCACTTCTCCCTCTATTGCACTTCTCTTCTGATTGCATTGCACTTCTCCCTATTGATTCTTATGATTAGTTTAGTTTGAATTTGTTCGATTGATTTGGATTGATTGACTTTGGACCGGACTAGATTGGATGTTGGATTAATTTGATTTGGTTCTCCCCTCTTTGATGGTAAATTGCTGCGTTGATCGTGATCTTAATTTGGTTGATTTGTTGTCAGGGCTAATTTGTAACAAGCTTAAAGCTTAGTAAGCTTTAGCTTGAGGGGTGATGTTAGAAGTTTATTTTATTTGGTAGTTTATTTTATTTTCGTATTTTGTTTTGACAAACTCATAATGCTTCTTGTTAATGCATCATGAGTTTGAGAGTAGGTGTTAGATAATAAAATAATAGTCTATGTTATTGGGCCTATTAGTTTAGAGTCCATTAGGTTTTATTATATATTCTCTCCAATAACCTTTTGTAATGTCAAGCTATTGGTATTCTATTGAAACCCTAGCCGTCTTTCTCTTTTCCTATTTGTGTATCTCTAATTCTAACATTTCTTTCATCTTAGGACTAATATGATATAGTGTGGCGCTTTCAAGAACGAAAGTAACTGTTTATTCGATTTTTGACATCAAAATATTGATGTCCAATTATTATTTTATATATAATATGACACTTAACATTAAAAAAAACCCACATAATTTGCAATGGCCTAAGGAAGAAGCAGCCCAAACAGAGATTTTATGCCTCAATATTTTGAAAAGAAAAATGTATTAAAAGATTTAATTGATTATCTTCTTAACCTAAGTTTAACTAGTCTCAACAAAATTTATTATTATTTTTTTTTAATTTAAAAGTTCTCAATATAAAATTTGATAGGCTTTTAAATATTGGGTCAGTCCTAATTTAAATAAATACCACTCTGATCTTAAATATAAGCAAAGATTAGTTTTTCATATTTATTGAGTAATTAATGTATTTGGTCTATAATATAGATAATATATATTAGTTATTTAATAAATTTAAAAAAAGACTTTTTTACTAATATTTGAAGGAAAATGCTAACTAGTTAAGGAATCAAAGATTGTAAAAACATCTTGAGATTTATATAATCAAACTCTTAAAAATATTAAAGGTGTTATTTTCAATATAAAACTTACTTCGTTTAGTTCCTTAACTAATGTCACAGGGGCACTAGTTAGTATGATCCACATTTACAATCGGACGGAGTATAATTATAATTTTTTTTATAGATGAGTGATCTAGTGGCTACACACCTAGTATAAAAATGATAGAAAGGGATTCAGACAATCTCATAAAATATCTTCACAACCAATTAGGCCATAATAATGGGGCCAAATAGGGCTTTGTCTAACTTGAAAGAGTAGTTCAAGTGTGATGCATAGTGCATAAGTCATGAATATAACATTACAACGAATATGAATTTTACAAAAGGTCACGTTGTGACGTGTATCCTGATCAATTACCTCTCTCATGTGACGTGACACCACGTTGGCAGGTGCCACGTATGCGGTAAACAATCACATCATCAAAATAGATGAAGTAGGGGCAATTTGATTGACGTTTTACAATTTCAGAAAATATTTAACGAATTTTAAAATTTCAAAGGTATTTGGCATTTCAATCGTTGAACAATGATGTAGTGCTTCAATTCTCATTTGGTTCACCATGTGAAATTAAGAGGACCGATAAGGATATTTGGGTCCTTTTTAAAGTTCCCTTATACTTTTGGAAACAATTCTCACTTAGTTCATCATACAAAATTAAGAGGGCATTTAGGTCTCATTCAAAAAAAATCAAAAGATGAGTCACATGAGGAGGAAATAAATGTCAACCGTATTTGGAAGACTTTTGGAAAACAATCGAAACTTGTGTCTAACGGCAAGTTTAAGCACAGAGAGAAAACTATAAGATAAACAACTCAAGTGTTGTTGTGACTATATATATCCATTGTGAGTGGTACCTGTGATCATGGACAACATCACCAGCAAATCATGCAAGGTGGATTCCCTGGTCTGTCTGCAGGACAGTCAGTTCTACCAAGTTTAGAGATTGTCCATCAGCATGCTTTAGATTGCCTACATTCAAATTAGGAACTTGCAGCTTCTCCAAAGTTCTAACAACTTCATCCATGTTAGGCCTGAACTTGGACTCTAATGATAGGCATTGCAGAGCAAGAGTGGCTACCTTGTATGCCTCTTCTGTCAAATACTGCCCTTTAAGCTCACTGTCCAACAGACCGAAAATCTTGGTTTTGTCGGCCAGGTGCGGCTTTATGTATTCCACCAAGTTGTCACTTCCATATTTAGTCATGTCAAGTACCAACTCACCAGTTAATATTTCCAGCAGGACAACTCCAAAACTATAGACATCACTCTTAGTAGTAAGATGGCCTACAATAACAACGGTTTTAGCTATTAACCGTAAGTAAGGCTACTAAGTTGAATCAGTAATACCTTAACAAAATATAAAAAAATGAGAAACATCAAGCCGAAAATACCCGAGTCTACATATTCGGGATCTGCATATCCCTCAATTCCCATTATCCTGGTGGAGACGTGGCTTCCGTTGTCATTCGGACCATCCCTTGCCAGTCCAAAATCAGAAAGCTTTGCATTATAATCCTGTAATCAAATCCAGAATTATGATTCGGACATGTTATCCAAATAATCACTTGCATTTATCTATCCTAGGTTTCTTTATTATTTATTATAAGACAGTGAAAGAATGAAAGTGTACATACAGAATCCAACAAGATATTTGAAGTCTTGAAATCTCTATATATCACTTTTGTTGTAGCACTGTGCAGAAATGCAAGCACTTTGGCAACATCAAGAGAAACCTTCAGACGGATGCTCCAAGAAAGAGGTTCGACAGCATCTGGATCTGGCTCTCGCTTTCGATATCCTGTTTCAATAACATTTTCAATGTCAAACTTCTTCTGAAGTTAAAAACAGATGGAAAAGATGGGGACAAATAACTCACTGCTGAACAAGTGATCTTCCAAGCTTCCAAGGGGCATAAGTTCATATACGAGAAGGCGGCATTCATCTTCAAGGCAATAACCAATCAATCTCACTAAATTAGGATGAGAAAACTTTCCAAGATAGTTGACTTCAGCCTAGATGTGAAAACAAAAGCATTGTAAGATAAACATGTACCGTCTGCATGCACAATCAAAAATAAATTCCTTAGTTTTCCAATCATAACTAATTACTAACATAGTTGACTTCATACTTATAAGATAGTTCAACGGCTAATTCTACTAAACACTATAAATTCAATTGGCTATACTATCAGCTTCCTAATTTATCTGCTAGTTTATAAGTTATTCGTTATAAATTAACTTATCAACTATCCACCGTTATTTGCATAACTATTAGCTTCCTAATTACAACATTAGGAGCAAATAATTTAAATAAGTAGATTAAACTCACCAACCACTCCCTATGACCCTGTAAGCTCTTTGGTCTTAGTCTTTTGACAGCAACAGCAATGCCAGTGCCAGGTTTGGTAGCAGCCAATGAATTCTGATGAATCCACCCCTTATAAACCAATCCAAAACCACCATCTCCTATTATACTATATGGATGGAAATTTCCAGTGGCTATCTCAAGTTCTGCAAAGGTATATCTCTTCAAATTGGACGACAGCAAGATATCACGGTCACTTCTTCTAGCATTCTGAGGCCCTGATACAGCGGAAACAGAAAGGTCTAAAGTTTGAGAAATTAAAACAAAATTGAAATGAATGGTGGATGACCCGATCAGAACTTGATACCAGACGGCCGAACGGATTATACCATCTTAGAGAGTTTGGCCTAACTCAACCTATAAAATCCGCTTGTAAGAGCCTCACTTATAAACACGTATTCAGACCATATGGTGATAAGTGATAAGGTATTCAGTATTCTTATAAGTTATAACCTTAAGGAACGAAAATGAAATTCTATTGACTAATGTTGTAAAACTTCTATTATTACTATATAATAGAATTGTTATGATCTTTAATTTTAGTATATAAATATTGTTTTAGGGAGTTCAGCTGAAAAAAAAATAGATAGCGGAAGCAATAACAATAATTGAAAGAAACAAAACAATGATCAGAACAAATAATGTTTGGCATAATAAATGTTGTTCATTGATGTGTATACGTTGGATAGTATCAATATTGTTTCCAAATAGGAGTAAGTGTGAGTATTACATTCGGAATGGAGTCAAACCACCACCATCAAATATGTCATTGAGTGTGCAACTTGATCGGTTTAAGAAATTAAAACCCTCCTTGTGTAAATGCAAAGAAGGTTTCGTCATAACTCTGCATATTTTTTGTGTTCAACTACATAGATTTTCCGCGATATGACTAACATAACTTTTATTTTATTGTGACATAGAATGTGATATATACTTCAAACAATCATTATTTATAGTGGGAGAGATTGGTGGGAATGATGAAGAAAATTTTGATAGTATATTATATAAGATCATGACGCATACCTTTTAGGATTTCGGAGAACGATGACAGAAATAAGCATGAGAAGCGGAACTACCCTCATCATTACTAGTGTTTCAGAGAATCGGGTCTTACCTTATGTTGAAACGTCTGATGGGATAAGTTTATATAACTGAACGGCTGAGGGCAGGGACCTCTCGTTGGGCTCTTGTTTCTGAGCTATGACTTGTCATTTCGTCTATTTAAAAATAAAAAAAAAAACTAATATGGATCTTAGGGTAATTTATTTATTTTTAATGCGGATATTCAAACTATGTTAGGGTAGAGAGTTCCCAACAATATTCCTTCTGCCTCTCATTATTTTGCCAGATGGTTTGACAATTTGGTTAGCATTTGTCAAAAGAGTGACCCAAAAAAAGGTAGTACGGCTTGACAAATCCTAAAGGGTCCAAATTACTATAAATAAATAGCATAGAGAATCATGTGGAGGGGAGTATTATCCAAAGTCAAAAGATTTTGCAACCTCATTATTATCTAGTAGGGCAGGGTTAACTGTACTGAAAAAACAACATACAATACAGTATACAGGAATTGTCATCATTTGGCTGGTGGTTTGGGTGATTTGGAGAACAAGGAATGATGTAATTTTCGCTTATAAAGCTCAAAATATTCATGAAGCGGTTGAGAGAATACAATATATCTCTTGAAAATTGTTGTTGACATCAAAGCCTCACTCTCTTTGTTTGTTTTATGAATGGAATGTAAATCCATTATATTGTATAATTAAGACTGTCTTCGCTAGGTTTAGTACCCCAGGTACTTCATTTCATTTTAATATATTCATGCTTTTTTTGGCCGTTAAAAAAATATATACTATACTAGTAGTTACATAAGATTTTAGTATATCCAAAGTTCGTATCATATTCCAAATCAATTTCAAATGTTTCTTCACATAATGATGAAAAAATATATTGACCAATGTTTTCATTTATTGTCAGAATCATGTATACATGAATGATGAATGAAATCAAGCTTGAAAGAATCAATAGAATATAGCATCAGCCTTTAAAATGTACTTAGTAAGTAGTACTATATATATACTATGGCAACCATGTGTTACAAAATAGATTAGGAAAAACCACACCAGCCCAATAAATACTATAACAAAAAATGAGCTAACCATAGCAATTATACAAAAGTACCTTCTCTTCCGTTCCCAACTACTTTTAGCAGTTACAAACATTTGATAGAACTCAAACAAAATCTATGAAGCGTTGACACAGACACATACATATACATGGACACAACATTGACATGTCAAATTGTTGTCAGTATTGACATGTTGATACTGACAATAATTTGAGAAGATTGAAAAAGTAAATGTAACCACACATATGTTGGTGTCATGTTAAACACTTGACATCTCTCAGACAGCCTTTAATGTGAAGTGTCGGTGCTACATAGCTCAGAATACACTCAATATTAATTGTTGAACATTAGCAAATCTCACCAGGAAATGTTAAGAGAAGCTTGGTTCTGAATATATTAGCGCAAATATGATATGTACAGTCTATTAGCTAAAGAGGTGCATGTATTAATGAACAAGATCGCCAGCAAATGATGCACGGTGCTTTCCCTGGTCTGGCCACAGGACATTCAGTTCTGCCAAGTTTGAAGGTTGCGGATCTTCAATTTCAAGCATAGAGAGGAGATGCTGAAGGACGGGGATAAGATGTGTGAGCTCTCGCACTCGCACAAGATTTTTTGTGAGTCCTTGCATGGGTAACATCATCAGCACTTTTTCTCCGATAACGCCTTTGATTGCCTACATTCACATTAGGAACCTTGAGCTGCTCCAATATTCTAACAACTTCATCCATGTTGGGCCTGTACTTGGATTCTGTTGATAGGCATCGCAGAGCAAGTGTGGCTACCCTGTAGGACTCATCTGATGAATACTGTCCTTCGAGTCGGCTGTCTAACACACTGAAAACCTTACGTTTGTTAGCGAGATACGGTTTAGCCCATTCCACCAAGCTGTGTTGTCCAGATGGTCTATTCTTGTCAACTGCCCTCTTACCAGATAACATTTCCAGCAGGACAACTCCGTAACTATAAACATCGCTCTTAGTAGTAAGATGACCTACAGTAACAATGTTTTTTTGCTATTAACTGAATTGCTACTAAGATGAACCTACAATAACTTAACAAAATTATAAAAGGAGAAGCAAAAAACATATATGGTTCAGCAACATGAACTCAAATATACCTGTGGCTAGATATTCAGGAGCCGCGTACCCATAGGTTCCCATTACTCGGGTAGAGACATGGCTTTTGTCACCTGTTGGACCATCCTTTGCCAACCCGAAATCAGAAAGCTTTGCGTTATAATCCTGCAATCAAATCATATAACACGTTTCAGACATTTCATCCCAATAATCTTTACATTTATCAATCTAACTTCAAAAGTAAAAGACTAAAGGTTTACATACAGAATCCAACAAGATATTTGAAGTCTTAAAGTCTCTATATATCACTTTCGTTTCAGAGCTGTGCAGAAATGCAAGCCCTTTTGCAGCATCAAGGGCAACCTTCAGACGGAGGCTCCAAGAAAGAGGTTGAAAATACGAGCCTCCTGTTTCAATAAAATATCGCCAATGTTAAACAAACTTCTTCCATTGTTCAAAACTGAGGGAAAAGATGGGAAAGGATTAATAACTCACTCCTGAACAAGTGGTTCTCCAAACTTCCACGGGGCATAAACTCATAGACGAGAAGGCGGTGTTCATCTTCAAGACAATAACCAATCAATCTCACCAAATGAGGATGAGAAAACTGTCCAAGATAGTTGACTTCAGCCTAAAAGTGAAAACATTAACATAGTAAGGCAAACATGTATTGTCTGCACATCCAAACATAAATTCCTCTTAGGTTTTCAATCATAATGAATCACAGACACAGTATTGAAATTGTAACGGGTTTTAAATGCAGGGATGTATATTGACTTATTTGAGCTTATCAACTAGTAAGTGGATTTTTTTGGAGAAAGTTTATGAAAACAACTTATGACATATTCATAAGCTGTTTTCAGTTTATTTCCAGTAACTTTACAGGATAGCTTACGAAAACAACCTATAGCTTATATAAAATCAATTCGACTTTATTTTATCTCTTATTAAGAAAATAGCTAATAAATAAGCACTTATATGACAATAACTTATGCTATAAGCGCTCAATTAAGTTGTTTATCCAAATAGGACCTAGAGCTTAGAAGAACAAAGATGAGACAAAACAACTTGAGATTTTCTTTCCATCATTAATTAACCATAGTACCTTGACAGTTGACCAAACAATGTAACAGAAACTATTTGCTTCTTATAATTATCAAAAGCAAATGCTTTAAACAAGTAGATTAAACTCACCAACCACTCCCTGTGACCCTGGAAGCTTTCTTGATTAAGTCTTTTAACAGCAATAACAATGCCAGTACCAGGTTTAGCAGGTGCCAATGAATTCTCATCAATCCATCCCTTAAAAACTGATCCAAAACCACCTTCTCCTAACACACTATCCGGACGAAAATTTCTAGTGGCCGACTTAAGTTCTGCTAAGGTATAGCTCTTTACATTGGTTGATTTCAAGATCTCACCCTCGCTTCGAGGAGTCTGAGGTACTGATCCAGTTGAAACCTTACTATTTGTACTGCTCAGATCATTTCCAGCTGAATTAGAGTTCTTTGAATTTAACCCTGCCAAACCAAACCAATCCATTTTCATATTCATATCCGTTACAGTTAAAGCTTACACATGAATATCACATGAAATGTAACATAGATTGAGCTATCTAACTGGATCTTCAATTGTGTTCATACAATGAAATGGATCAATTTTTGTACCTTTAGGGATACAAGTTTCAGAGTTGAGCCTCAAAAATACCACTAAATGAACTTTTTGGATATTGAAACTGATAAACAAGGTAAAATTCTACATGATTTTATTTTGGAAACACAGAAAGAATCAAACTTTGAAGAAATAAAAGGAAATTGAGAATACCCAAAAGCAATAAACATCAAAGCAACTCAAACTCAAATGAAATATACACAATTCATGTAAAGGGTAGCAAAAAAAAGGAAGAGAATTGAAGAACATATACCAGTGTTATAAGGACTTTCAGCTTTGATTTGAGCACTCAAACAAACTCCCATGTTGTAGAGCCTTGTTCCCTCAAGACAGCTATATGCAATAGACAACTGCAGAAAGCATGAAACTTGAATTGAATGAATGGAAATAAAAGGAAAGGTTAAAAATCTATGGTGGTAAGTAAAAGTGGAAATATGCACGAAGGAAAAAGAAAGCTATGAACCTGTTTAGAGAGAGAGAGAGAGAGAGAGTACCTTGTTTTTGGGGTAAGTAATTGAAAAGGTGGGATTAGAAAGAGTTGGAAAGGAACAAGGAAGGTGGGTATGTTATGGTGACAGACTCACATCATAGTGACACTCATTCATGAAATCAAATAGTAGAACGGACCCTTCTTCAAGATAACACAATTAATTACATCGAGTTCAAGCAGTTAACGAGTCTATCTCATTATCAAATCTGATAAAAGAAAATTCAATAGTTAGTTGGTTTAGTGATAACTGATGTTGTACTTGATAGGGAAGATCATCGTTCGATCCCTACAACTGCGATCTGGAGGTGGTTGAAATCACTTGATGCCAGAATTGACATTCGAAACAGATTAGACAATCCAGCGGACCAAATACCAGTGATCTTGATAAAAATACACTTCAAATTCTGATCAGAACAATCATCAACCTTCTCTTATCACACTTTCCACTATCATTTTCTTCTAAAAACGGAGAGTTAAGACAAAAGCATATCCTAAGTAGTGTACGATGTATGTCTTACTGTATTGGCGGTGAGTTCAACAAATTCATGATAATATCATTATTTTATTTAACTTTTATACCAAAATTACACTGTTTCACCGTAATTCTGTCAAATTTACTGTGAATTCAGATAAGCTCTTATTTTAATGTGATTTGCAAACAAACACCAACTTTCTTTAGAAAATGCCACATAAGCTGTCAATTGGTGTTTGGTTTGGCACCGTTCAACTTGTTGCTTTTATGCTGCATTGCTGTTCCATGGCTTTTTTACACTTTGACATTAGGTAAAAGCTAACTACCAACTTTATGGTCCTTCTTATTCGTCATTTAACGTTGTTTTCATTTAATTTCTATTTTACTATTATCATTATTATTACTACTACCACCTCTATTTTGTCCTTGTCTTTTTAATGTTTTCATGTTCATACCTTATCCTTATTCTGTGTCTTGTCTTGGTCTGTATGAGTCATGTATGTTTCTTTTTCCATATTTTGACTTCAATATGGCCTATTTTCCTTTTCAAATATGTATTTTTCTTTTAGGTCTTCTAATAAACAAGGGATTAAAGTTAGTTTTTATTTATAATGATTAATTTTTGCTTCATCAATAATCAACAATATTAATAATATAGTCAGAATATTTTATTTTAGAAAGAAAAAAAAAATATGGACAAACCATTATTTTAGTGGTCAAAATTTTATACCCTAAAATAAATAAATATGGACAATCATATTTAAATTTATATTGCAATATTTTTATTAACTAAGTTAGAGATATTAGAATGAGTTTGAATATTCTAATCAAGGGAATAATGGTTCTTGACTAAATTGATTTTCATTATTTGGAATTGGATATATAGTGCTATATATATTATTTAATTTAGTATATACGGCAAACCATTATTCTCTTGCATATGCACATTGACAAATTTGGATTCAGAAAGGGTGGAATATTTGACTATCTTACGTATTCTTTTTCAAAACTCTCTCATTATTGAGATGTAGAATAATTGAGCATATCCTCATGACCTGATCAGTCTTCTTCACTAACAAAATTATATTTTATTTGAAAATATCTCTACAAGAATTTGGTGTACTACTACTATATGAGCAAATATTTTCTCAAGATCTCAAATATCATAAAATAGTAGTACTCGAGAAAGATTTTATGTGGAATTTAAAAAATAAAAAAATTATGTTAATTTACTTTTTTTCATGATAAACATTATATTATGTTAATTTACTTTTTGTTATAGATATATAAAGGGCTTTTTACTTTCAAAAAATTATTTTCAGTTTTTAATTTCTAAAACTTGTGTTCATTTAAATTGTTAACAAGATGAGAAATTCATGCAGTGAACAACTATGTGTTCATTTAAATTGTGTTAACAACTAGTATGTGTTAACAACTTGTGTTCATCTAAAATCTAAATTGTTAACAAGATGGAAGTTAACCTATATATAAAGTTTGCAATTTCAAAAGATGATTATTATAGATCGGCTTGATATTATTTATTCTTTTTTAACTTTAATATAAGGCAATGTAGTTTATTTTATGTTTCGTAAATGTAGTTCAATTGGTACATGTGATATTATTGAAGGAGTTGGAGCTCGAACATCAAATTTTCCATTTCTCCATATTTAAAATGTGTGAATCAAGGCTCTGTTTGGTAAAATTAAGCTATAAGCTGACTTATAGTTGATAGCTGAAAAACTAGCTTATAGTTGATAGCTGAAAAGCTAGCTGATTGAAATTAAAGTGTTTGGTAAAATTACTTTTTTAAATGATTGATAAATATAAAAATACATAAAATGACATTTATATGTAGTAGGTAGTTTTTGTTTTAGTGGGTAGTTTTTTATTTTATAAAAAAAATAATAAAATTAAATTAAAGGTTAAAAATGGGAAAAAAAAACCTGTAAAAAGCTATAAGCTATAAGCTCAAACGCTACTTGAAATAGTATCTAAAAAAAAACTATAAGCTCGTGAGAAAAGCTTTTTACCAAACACTTTTATTTTTTTCAAACAAGCTTATAAGTTAGTCCAATAAACTATAAGCTAGCTTATTGGACTTACCAAACACACCGGAAATCACTATACTACTAAACTAAAAAACTGTAGTTCATTCTCTTGGAAAGGAAGTTCTCCTTGTAGCTTGTCTCCACTTATTTTATCATGTTTCACTTTGTATAAAAATTTAAACAAGATGGACAATGATATATTTCATGTGTTAGGCCTCACGTATGCAACATAACAACTTATGCATTCATGAAGCGGGGTCCAACGACATGCAACTTGGATTTAAATATTTAATAATTTTTTTTGACCAAATTGCAATCACATTCACCTATAACATCGTAGCTAGTCGTGGGACATTTGCAGCCGCGTAGGGCTCTTGGCACATAAATTTATTCCAAGGCTTCATGTTGAATTCTGTTATACTGTACTTTGAGACTGAGAAACAGATATATAATATAATGTGATAAAAAGAAAGATACAAATAAATAAGGTTTGTGAATGAATGAATGTTTAAAAGAGCTAATGTTATGGTGGACGACTTTGATCTATCGAAAACGAATTTTATAAAATTTACTAGAAAATTTGAAAATCATTTGATATGTTATTGAAACCTATCAACATTTACAGTATTTAAAAAATTGAGCTATACGGGTCGGCCCATCGGGCTAGCCCATTTTGATAGCTCTACTACCAACAATGAATTTGTCAAAGTGGTAAGAGTTTTAGTATGTGTTTGGTTCTGCGGTGTACAGAATTGATTTTGATAGAATTGAGTTTGACAGAATTGATTTTGATAGAATTGAGTTTGATAGAATTGATTTATGTTTGGATATCCTATATATTAACAATGCAAACCCATTCGTCGAGAACTATTTCAGCCAAAAATCATCCAGTTTTCAAAATACTGAACTCTCCTTGATTGGGCCACTGTTTGTTTAGAAAAAATAGGGTTTTTACTATTAGATTGTACCTCAAAATTCTCATCAATGGATACATCTCTCTCTTTCTCTAGACTCCTCTCTTCTTCCACCACCACATCACTCTTATCTCCCAAAACCAAAACCCTCTCTTCCAATTTTACCCTCCCCCTCAAACTCAACCGTTTCAACCCAAAACCTCTCCGATTTTCCACTTCATCCAAAATCTCCGCCACCATCTCCGTCGGCGACAAACTTCCCGAATCCACCTTCTCATACCTCGACCCCGCCAGCGAAGTCCAAACCATAACAGTTTCCGACCTAACAAAAGGCAAAAAAGCCGTTCTCTTCGCCGTTCCAGGAGCTTTCACACCAACATGCTCACAGAAACACTGCCAGCTTATCATGTGCGATTGTTCCAGCTTAATAGGGTGTTTTAGATTCGTTTTTCAAAAGCTTTGCGCGCGTAAATTGATTCTGATTATGGGAATACTATGCGGCTTTGTTTCTAGCAATTGGGTAAGAATATATTCTGATTCTTCTTTTCTCTATAATCATTTGAATAAGACTATTCTCAACAGTGTGTTATTGTTTGTGATTCTCACTTATAAATATCCATAATTTCTTTTCTTCTTCCATTGCATTTGAGGCTGAATCAGTCATCCAATTCGATTTCGAAATGGCAACCCAATTTGACATGTTGTGCGATGTTCTTCCTGGGCATAATTCATGGAAGTTCAAAGTTCGTGTCCTCCGTATGTGGGCAATTTCTTCTTTTATGAAGCCTAATGAGTTGAACTCTATGGAAATGGTGCTGATAGATGAGAAGGTTTGTTCGTAATATTTGGTTTGTTTGCTAATTCATAGAATTGATTATTGTGTATGATTATTTTTTTTTGGTTTTGTTTTGATATGTTTCTCGTGTTCTTGGTGATGGTTGATCTATAAATAACGAAACTTTGAATAATACACAGGGAGGTAAGATTCATGCCTTGATAAGGAAAGAATTGGATCTATGGAAACTTAAAATTCCTAGCAAAATCTATAACCACACAATTAGTGCAGAAACTACTAAAGTGTCTGCAAATAGTTCCGATGAAAAAGCAATAACAATAGAACTTCATGTACAAGGATTCTATAAGCTTTTTGTTCAGCCTTTGGCTGGACTTCAACCTATACCAACCGAAAGTGATTTTATTGTATCTCCTATCTATAAATACAGTTTCAAGATTCCTCTTTTCTATCTCTCTATTTTATCTTTCATTTTATCTCGAAGGTTGGCCAATTTACCCATTAGCAAGGATTTAGCTAATTATATTGAACCCTATATTGTTGAAAATTGCATTTCAATGGGACAACAATTTGGAGAGAAAGAATTTAAGATTGTTTTTTATATTGAGGTCGTTGAAATAGATCTGGCAGATTGTGAAGATTGCGATGATTATCGTAGACGCGGTATCGTTTGATTGATATTAATGATTAATTGTTGATGGTTTTCTAGGTCTTGGTATTTTTCTTTAATATATGGTATGTAATTTTATTAAGTCGTGGAATGCCCTTATTCCTGATGATGAATATTAATTGGTTTGTAATTTACTTATAGTTAGAATTGAAATTTATCTATTTGGGTTGGTCTGTGCAGATAATAATTGTATCATTACTTTGTGATCAAATATTCAAATGTGCTAAAGTGATTCAAAAAGAAGCTAAAGGATTAAGAATATATTGGTCATCATATCTACGATCATGTGCAAGACCTCCATTCAAGATAAATATATATTATGAAATACTTTGTTTGTGATAAATCTCATGTCTCTGATGTGTTTTATCGACAAAGTTATTGAACCTGATTTATTGTCATTATGTTTGATAACTTATCATTAGCTTCAATGATTTGAAAGTTTATTTATTTATGCTCATGCAACATGTGTCTGTAGTACGGACTTTGAATATAAATATCAATTAGTTTTAATAATCTGGTCTTACCTTTGGGAAATTTTATTTTTAATTTATTTATAAAAAATTTATCCTTTATAATTTTTACTATTTATGGTTGAAAATAATTGTTAGATTATGTATTAATTAAATATTTTAATTAAACCCGTGCATCCGCACGGGTCTTACACTAGTATTCATACAAAAGTGAGTTGAACAAATAATTTGAGTGTAAAAATCAATTCTAGAATGAGAAGCTACAATTTATAGCTTCAAGTAGAATCCATTCTGGAGGCAGAATCAATTCTAGTTTTGAGGAACCAAACAAGTCAGAATTCATTCTACATGTCCAGAATCAATTCTGGCTGCTCCAGAATTGAAACCAAACATACACTTAGTCCCCTTAACCATATAGTCAGAGATTAAATATCTGACTCATGCGTATGAAGAAAATTCGATTGAAAGAAAATAACTCAACTGTGTGCCTAGAAGTTTCCAATGGAGAATCGGAGATCACCAGCATGTCCAGGTATGTGTAGTGTATGTGACCAGATCCACTTTTTCCGTTTGCAAAACCTGTCCGTACGAGAAACAATTAAGGTAGCTGTCCAACTTTTCATTACCATCATCACGTGTAAAAGGATCTTGACTCAATTAAAGAGAGGGATTCTTTCGTGTATGAAAACGAAATGACAAAGAAAAATGGAAGACAAATGAATAACCAACAACCATGATTCATGCTATGTTTAACCGGAATTTGATTGTTTTAAAGTGGTGCATCTACATTTTAAAAGATTAGTTTTGGTGTAAAATCCATTGTCAATTATTTTTTGTAATTATAATATTAGTTACACGAAAATAGTATTAGTATAGTATATACCGACTATATAGAAATATAGTGTTTGTCTGTCACAAACCTTTTATCTCATTTTTTTAATTTAATAGTTGATAAATAAATAAATAAAAAAAACTTGAGAAGAGAGAGAAGAAAATTGAATAAATGATTAAAATTATCCCATTTTACATTGGAGAGGATCCAAATATGATTCTTCTGCATAACTCGAATAATTTGTGTTATGAGTTGACCGAGACTAAAACTATTCACGGGATGATTTTGTATCAACTAAAAATTGGATGAAAATATTTAGAAAGACTAAATGCAAAGTATTGAAATTTTATAGAAACTATAACACATATTCACATGTTACAATTATTATGTTATGAAAGAAGAGGGAAGGAATCAAAGGCAGGAGTTGAGATTTCCACATAAAATGGAGACCACATATTAGGTATGTATGTATGTCACATTTGAAAGTTGTATAGTATATATGAGTTAATAAAGATTAAACAAATTTCTAGAAAATGGTTGTCCATAAGTGTTTCAATCTTTTTATTTTGTATCATCATTCCAAAACCTTAGATATGTGGTAGGAATTAACGAAATTTGTGGACAAGGAATAGCAAATAACTTTACAGATTGTGAAAACTAAATAACTCTCGTGACATGTTCATACAAAGTGAGTGAAGATGGATTAATTTACCAATCCAAAATTAGACTTTGACCTAAATAATAATGTAGTAGTGTTGTAGGCTTTGCGTGACCAATTTTCCTTTCATTCATCAACCATTCACTAGTTCATGACATGGAGTAATTATAGTATTTGTAAAATGCTTATCAAAAAAAAAAAAAAAAAAATAGTATTTGTAAAATATTAACAAAAATTGAAATTAAAGACGAACTATGATTCTTGTCATTAGTTTATTTGTTTTATTTTTGTTGGCGGTTCTCATTTATACTCTGTTTGAGAAGACTCATAAGCTAGTTTATAGCTTATTTTACTAGTTTATAGCTTATTTTTCAAACACTATTTCAAGTAGTTTATGAGCTTATAACTTATCTTTTTTTTTCAATTTTATCCCTACCATCTTACTTTAAAAAAATTAAATATTAATTAAATATTTTTTTATGTCATTTCATACTTATAAAATTATTTCAACCGCTAATTTTATCAAACACCGCAAATTCAATCAGCAAGCTTATTCGCTATAAGTTAATCCACCATAAGCTAGCTTATCAACTATTCATTATTTTTTAACGAACAGAGCATTAGCGTTATTTCAAAATAAATTCTTAAAGGTTGTCCATAAGACTTAGTTCAACCAACAAATGTCGATATTGTTAGACTAACAGTCTAACACCTTAACCCAGATCGAACTCGGAAACTTCATTGTTGTGTGTAAGTTTTTGGTGGTGATTGTTCTTCATAAATATGCTAAGAAAAAAGTAAATAAATTGTTGAGGGCTTTTAAATTGGCTTGTTAGAACCAACAATTGTGTCTATATGAGTGGACTTTTCTATATTGGTTCATTGAAAACTTTGTATCTAATTAGCATGGAAGGATTTGTGATCAAATAACAAAACCAATGAAATTAGATCAGATAATTTCCTCCTCAAACTGTAACAGATTTTGCTTCACGCAGCTGAAGCTGGAGCTACAAACACTGACAAATATATGGCTTTGTTCATATTCAGCTGGTGAAATGATTCTAGCACCTCATTGGTATCAACGTTGATATATAGAACAAAATTGGTTAAGATTGAGATCCACTTATTATTGCATGAACAGCACTTGTCTTATGGTTATCAAAAACTAAGCACTGGAGCTTCGTGTGATGAGGACAATTCACTTCTAGTTTAAGGGTCCAAATCCTCAAAAAACAAAACACAATCCAAATAATACAAGTATCAACAGATATATAAGAAAACCGCGATAAAAAACACAGGCAATTTGAAATTATTTACTAACCAAATGTTATGGCAGTACACTATTTCTGCATAGAAACTTAACAAAAATCCAATTCATCGCCCATGGACGAGTTAAAAGGAAACAATATTTATTTAGTACTAAACACAAGCTTAAAGCATTGGTCACAAAATACAGAATGAAAACTCAAACAGAAATTTCCGAAGCAGCTTGTAAAGCAGCATATCAATTTCTACCTACGGATTTCAGTTCTTCACAGTGGCAGCGTTGATGATGTCAACGAACTCTGGCTTCAAAGAAGCACCGCCAACCAAAAATCCATCAACATCATGCTGTGATGCCAATTCTTTGCTGTTTCCTCCATTTACAGAACCTGCAGTCATTAAATTAAGTTAATTAAATAAGAAATTATTGCCAGTTTACTACAATACCTCAAAACTCAGACAAAGTTGTTATTCTTTGACATTGAAAGTAACCGCATATACAAGGACAAGTAAAGTACCTCCATAGATGATTCTGACAGAAGCAGCAACTTCAGCACTCACGTTGTCGTGAACCCATTTCCTTAAATCAGCATGGACCTAAACCAAAAACCAACACAATTATCAAGAGATTGAGCAACTATATAGCAGAAAGAATGAGATGTATCCAACAGGCTAATTGTTCACAAGAACAAAGATATAAAAACAATGAAATTTTAAAAACAACTATAAATCGATAATGTTATCAATGAAATATAGGTAAGCATACCTCTTGAGCCTGAGCAGGAGTTGCAACCTTTCCTGTTCCAATGGCCCAAACTGGCTCATAGGCCAAAACAACATTATCCCAATTTGATACTTTAGCTGCAAATAGAATCGAGGTCAGTAACAATGTCGATTGCCAGCAAAAAAAAAGTAAGTGATGTAAATTGTAATAAATCAAATAATTGAAATCCAGTTGATGCAATTAGAATTTTCATTTTCTTTGAGAACATCATCTCACATAGAGAAAAAAACAAAACAAGAGTTCGTGAACATAAAGTACCTGCAATTGCCTTTGTTTGCTCAGCAACAACAGCAAATGTGCTACCAGATTCACGCTGTTCAAGAGTCTCCCCAATGCAAGCAATAACTTTCCTCCCTAGTGAAAGTGCATAGGCAACTTTGTCTCCCACAAACTGTAGCAGATCAAAAAGCAATAAAAATTGGGAAAGTATAGCAAGTAAAAGTTGATTTTTTGCAAATACAAACAACTCCACAAAGTAGATAAGTTATAACACAACTAGCACAGAGGGGAAATTTGAAAATATAAACCAAAGTTCATACCTCGTTTGATTCATTTAGAAGCTGTCTTCTTTCAGAGTGACCAAGAATAACCCAGGGAATATCCAAGTTAACAAGCATTTCAGCACTGTTAACAGAAAAGACACAATAAACACAAATTAGATAAGAGATAGAAACTTCAAGAATGTGTGCCACGCAATCAATAAACCACCGATACAAAAAGGGAGACAGAGAACCAGACAGTTCTGTTACATGGTTTAACCAAACATTGAAAGGCCAAAACCCTTATGTCACTGGCAATAAAACGAAATGCAAAACACCAAAATAAATTGAAGAGACAACTATGGATAATATACCTAATCTCCCCGGTATAAGCACCACCTTTGCTAACCCAGGCATTTTGAGCAGCAACATGGAAGTCAGAGCGAAGTAAACTTTTCACGAAGGGAAGGAACACATAAGGGGGGCTCACAACAACTTCTGTAAAACCAAAAACACATTTGTTAGCACACGCCATTTACCAGAAACATCATCACCAAAACATCAAAAACAACAACAGAAATTAGATGAAATGAGTTAATATTAATATGAGTAATAAATGAAGAGATGCAAAAAAAAAATCGATATTACGATACCAGTGGCAGTGAGAAAAGTTCAGATAATTCAGTGGTTGCCAGAAACTTGATATTCAGTTAAAAGTTTAAGAACCAAATAGATAAGCAAATTTCGTTTGTAAAAAAGTGAAGATGCAAAATACAAATAACTTATAAAGTGCAAGCATGGAAAAACACCGGGTATGCCTGTATAAGGAATTTAATTCTCATTTTAACAACTCAAAACTTGCTATAAGTTAACTCAAGGTACATAAATAAGCGGTTCTGTTTTAGAAAAAAAAAAAAAACAATTTAAGAACCTTCTAGTACTCACACTCAGCACTTTTCTAATTAGAAACATAATCCAAATTAATACTAAAATTAACTCATAGCAAGATAGGTCATTGGCAAAAGTGATCTAAGAGCCGTTTGGATTGACTTATTTTTAAGTTTATGTAAAACAGCTTATGCAAATAAATAAGCTTTTATGTATTATTCATAAGCTTGTCAAGATAGCTTATGAAAATACAATTTTTGTTAGGGAGAACTTATGAATTAACATAAAAGCTTATTTATTCGCATAATCTATAAGCTCAAAAATAAATCATTCCAATCAGGCCCTAAGTATCAAATATATTTTGATAAAAAGAGATAAAATTCATTGCGATCCTGCTAAGATCACTCACCAACAACATCTTCTCCAGGAACTTTAGCTTCATTCAAAGTAGTCACAATCTTTTTCACCTCTTCAGTGGTTCCATTCTGCAACAAAAATCAACCCAAAAAACATTTACAATTATAGATCACTAGAAATAAATAATCTAAATACAAGCAACACAAAAAATCCATAAAAAAAGTTCCACAAGACAATTATGAATGCTAATATCATATATTATGCAAAAACCATTCAAATAAACACAAAAAATTCAATTACACATGAATTTTAGCATGAAGAGTGTGATTAGAACTAAGAATTTGGTAGATCGGTAAAAGGGTATTGAAAATCAATTGATCCAATATGAATTAACAACACAACAGAAATAAATTCATCCGATCTAATTTTTAACATAGTTTTAGAATCATAATCGATGTTGTAAATTGAAAAGAAAAAAAAAATAGAGAAATAGAAAGAAGACAGAGTGATTGAAACATACGCATTTCCAGTTACCGCCTACGAAGAATTTTCTGCCCATGTTTTTGTTGGTGTTTTCGATTTCAACGAGAAATTGTTGTTGTTGTTGTTCTAGAATAGAGTGAGTGTGTGTGTGTGTCCTGTATTCACCTTATATATTGTTTATAGATAAACCTAAGAATATGCTTTAAGCATTTTTCAATTTTCAATTTTCTTTTCTTGAACAAAAAGAAAAACAAAAAAATTCTTTTTTTTTTAGAGATTAATTTATTGAGCGGATTTTCTTTAAATTTTTTAAGAAAACCAAAATACTATATTAAAAAATAAAGAAGCATGGAAAGTGCTTAAAATTACAAAAAATTATACAAGAAAAAAAAATTTATTTTCTTGAGCAAAAAGAAAAAAATTCACTTTTTTTTAGAGATTAATTTATTGAGCCGATTTTCTTTAAATTTTTTAAGAAAATCAAAATATATTAAAATAAATAAAGAAGCATGAAAAGTGTCTAAAATTACAAAATATTATACAAGAAACAAATTCTCAAACAAGCACAAGCGAAAATCAATTTGGTCCCTAAGCTATCAATCTCTCTCCAATTTGATCCCAAAACTATACAAATATACCAAATGATTCCTAAACTATTAATAATCCATCATTTTGGTCCTTTAATTATCATTTTCTCTCATGTTTTTAAAAGAATTGAGAGACTAAATTGATGTATTAATAATAGTTTAAGTACTATTTAATATATTTTGATAGTTCAAGAACTAAATTGAAGAGAGATTGATGGTTTAAGAATCAAATTAATGATTTATTCGAAACTTCTTTTTGGTGAAATAAAGGGGTCAAGCCCCTTATTCGAAATTATTTACCTAGACAAATAATACAAAGGAAAATATTGAGGAAACTTTTTCGATTATTATGGTCAGACGTTTCCCTCTATCCGTTTGGTTGGAGCAGAAGGGCTGTAATCTAGTGGTCATTATAATTGGAATAACTTCATTTTTCTATTTTGAAAACTGAATTAACTTTATTTTTTCTTAAATTTTGTTTTCTTAAATAAAAAATGAGAGACACTCTTTGTCGATAGATAAATAAATGAGAGACACTGACCTCAACGTGACAAAAAGTTGAGATGGTGATCTATATTATTAGTCACTCAAAATTTATTTGTAAAATGTAAGTACCGTACATAACAGTATATGATAGTGTAATTCAAGACAGATATTTAAAGTATTGAAAAAAAAATTGTCTTAAAAAATGCTTAGTGAATTTTTTTTTTGTTGATATTTTAGACAATTTACGTAGAAGGCAAAAATTTATCATGTGATTCATTGAAGAAATTTTTTTAAAATTTTATCCATTCATTTAGTCCTAGTTTGTCTAGTAAACAAATTTAAAATCAAATATATATATATATATATATATATATATATATATATATATATATATATATATATATATATATATATATATATATTTTTAACGGATCAAACAAAGTTTTATCCTTCAAACTCAATCCTTTATGTTATGTCTCTCTCTCAATCTACTTTACTACTCTTCAAATTAATATAAAAGTATCTTTATTTTGGCCAAGACATGGATGAGTATCTTCAAACGTGACCCGTGCCTTATTCTTGCCCCATAAATTTGTGGTTTTCTTTGTATGTCCAAAAGAATGGTTCTACAATAATATCTCAATTAAAATCCAGTGATATCAGATATGCAATGAATCAATGGCAGCCACAGAGAACGATGATAAATAATAAAATAAAATAACACAAGCACTCCTACATGGGCTAGAGTTGTCTGCTACATTTCAACGTGAAATTTTGCAAACCTATAGTTTGTACTGGACATAAGTAATACCTAACAAACAAACCTATAATTTGAACTCGAGTTCAGGAGAACAATTCACCCTTATTCGGAGCATATTACACTTAAATCCAAACGCTCTCTTTTGAACACTCTCTTTAACACTCACTCTTTAATTAGGTGAAACTCATGCGAGTCTCACCACTTCATTTGCGACCTATTTTCAAAGTAGGAGACTCACACTAATTACAACTAATTAGAGAGCGAGTGTTATTAACGCTCCTCTACGGTTAACAATTTATAACTCGCTCTAGTTCCTATTACATGAAATATTCATTTTTAAGTCTATTGAATAACTGATCCATCTGATCTTATAATATTGTCTAAATACATCAGTTATTCAATAATTTTTTTTCCTAAGTGACTACAAAGAGTATATTTTTACATCTACTTTTTTTTTAATAAATGATTAAGATTAAGAATTAATAAATCAGTAATTAATATTGCATTCAACTTTTAAAATAAAATAATTTGTCAAAAAAAAAAAAAACTTGTAAAATAGAATAAAGTAAAGTAACAAAAAAACAATAACAGTAATTAAAAAGTAACAAAAAGCACTAGATGATAGATATGTTGATGATGTTCTCAATTTTCAATGATCACAAATTCACAACCTTAATAGTTGTCAATTTTTTGTGGGCAATCCCTTGCTAGATACTACCTTCCCTAACAATCAAACTAGTAGTAACTAAACAAAGCAAGGAAGTATCAAAGAAGTGAGTGTGAAAAATGCCTTGGAGCAGGATTTCAGGGTCAGTGTCCTCTCCTCAGGTGGATGTGGTTATTGACATGGGCAATCCATTCCTTAACCTCACTCTTGATGGTTTTTTGAAGATTGGAACTGTAATTATTTTCTCAACTTCTTCAATTTCTTCTCTTTCTTCTTCTTCTTAAACAATCTGAACCAAACTTCTTGTTCTTTTTCAGGTTGCAGCCTCAAGGGCACTTGCAGAGGATGCTTATCATATTGTTAGAAAGGGTAAGTATTTCTCCACTTTTGATATAACCCTTTTGTTAAGATTGCTAAAAGATTAAAACTTTGATCCTTAGAGATGCTTTTTTATTTAACATTTATTTAGTTCTTTGTTTAGATTTGGTTTGGGTTTTTAAAGGCCAACATTTTCATGTGTTTCCATTTTCATTTGTTAAGTTCTTTGTTTGACTTTTTTTTAACATGTCTGTTACAGGAAGTATCTCAAGTAATGATTTTGAGAAAACTGTAAGTTCATTACAGAAATTTCCAATTTTACTGTATAGTACAGTTCCAATTATGAATATTTTACAGATTGGTAATTTTTAACTATCTATGATGATTCACTTTCAACATTAGTGTTGGGGGGTTTAGTCCTAGGAAAATATAATGGCAGGGAAGCCACTAGATCTGGATTCTCTCATTTCAGGGAATCACACATTTGCAATAAAACATCATTTGGACTGTCAGATCAAAATCGGATGACATGTGTTCTGACTTTGATAAATAGGTCCAAATTACGAAGATGATACATGAGTCATTTGATCTTGATTTGTCAGTCTAGATCGGCAACTGTGTGATTGCATTGATGTTGAAAATTTAAATTCTCGAAAGAGCAGGAATTCCATTTGATAGTCATTTTGTGAGTAAATGAGCATTTATGTCCTCCAAATTGTTAAGGGTAGAGCAACTTAGTTCTTTAAATTTACAGAATAGCAAATTAGTCCCTTAAATTAAAGAATGTCGATCAATTTAGCTTTTCCATCAACATATCTCTTTAGTAAAACTGTCATCAAATCATTGAAAGATTTACATATTGACTTTAAAATTGTGGTGCTAAATTTGGAGAAAGGTTTAAATTGAATGACATTGTTCAATTTAAGGGACTAAATTGAATGGTCTTTATAATTTTGAGGACTAAAATGTTGATTTACTCTACATTTTGTTGAGCATGATATGCTTTGTTCCTTGTTAATGAAAGATAAGTTTGTTGCAGCTGAAGAAGATGTGTAAAGAAGGCGCATATTGGGGTAAGACTTGAATTGCAATATGCAATATGGCAAGTTCAACTAGTAAATACATTGGCTCTCTGTAATGCATTTTCTTTTCTATTCTTACAGGAGCTATAGCTGGCGTATATGTTGGAACGGAATATGGGGTAGAGAGGATCCGTGGCACCAGAGACTGGGTAATTCTCTCCATAGGGTAGTTGGACATATCATTTGTCCAACCACCAACAGTCTACTTTTGATATTTTAAATAGACTTAGGTTCTGTTTGGATAGATAACTTCATTAAGTGCTTATAAAATAAAGTCAAATTGTTTTCATATAACTTATAAGTTGTTTTCATAAGCTATCTTGGAGTGCTTATGAAAATAAGCTGAAAACAGTTTATAGACATGTCATTAGCTATTTCTATAAACTCTCCTAAACAATCTTGCAAGTGTTTATGACAATAGATAAACTCAAATAAGCCAATCCAAATAGACTCTTGTACATTCTATGCTAGAGAAAACACTTTATTCTGGACTTGTCTTCAATATAATGACATCTAATCTCATAGATTTCAAGCTATTATTAACAAGCATCAAATTTGGAAATTAATCAGTAAAAATTGGGTGTCAAACGTGTGTTAATTTTGTTTTAGGCAGTGCACCATACCTTTTGTTGTTCAATTTAAATTTAATTTTTTGAGATTCTTACCGTAGCCCTACATTGTTCCCTTGTCTTTGATGTACCGCAGAAGAATGCCTTGATCGGAGGTGCAGTGACAGGAGCTATAGTATCTGCAGCCAACAAAAACAAAAAAGACAAGATTGCAGTAGATGCCATTACAGGTGCTGCAATTGCCACTGCTGCAGAATTCATAAATTACATTACCTGAATCAACTTCAGTGAATGTCTTGTTGGTATTATTGCATGTTTGAAAAGGGGTTGCACACTTGGTCTCCTTTGTCTTTGCTGTTAATGTAATAATTTCGATGCAATAAGATGTGCTATTCAGCTCTGTCGCTTAACATGCTTTGATCAATTATACTCGCCCATCAATTAGTACTTTTTTGGTTCGGCGGTGACAAAAATTGCTCGAGTTGGATCAGAAGAGTCAGCCTGCGGGGTAATTTTAACATGTGCACATTGTCTTTTCCTGTAGTAAGAAAAGATAGCTAAGTCTGGTTTACTTTAAAGCATATATGGCTCTTACATTCTTATATGAATATATGTTGCATGGGAAAAAAAGAGACGCACGCCAGAGGTCGAAGCCTTCTATTAATCCCATGCAGGTCTATCATATTTAGGCGATCGCATACTCGAGTGAATTGCCCTATTACCAGACCAAGAACTGAGTTTCCATTCAAACCATGGCAAGACAAAGACTGATGATACACAAAGAGGATTGCCGCGCAATTCAAGACTTGGTCGATCGTTTAGCGGCAAAATTAATACACATTAAGTGTTGAAAAATGATAAATTGCGGGTTCAAATGAACTCAATACATCAAATGTCATGCGGATCTTTATCATTACGACATCTTGAGTTTTTTTTTTTGGTGAGAAAACTGAACATTAGTCTAAATATTTTTGAAAAATGCTAATTTATGCGCTTAAACTATGAAGTTTTAGTCAAAAAAAGTTATGAAGCTAAATATAGAATTATTTTCTTAGAAATTGTATATATAATATCTTAAAAGTTTATTTATCTTTTCAATATAAATTAATTTTTTAATTCTTTTTCGGTTCTTTAACTTATGCCCAAGAACATACACTATACATCTAAAAAAATATAATAAAAACCGATATTTACGTTTACGTTTGCAATCTTGTTCCTCAATTGAGTCAATTCTACAACGGGGTTACATTTACATGCAAAAAATGAACGGTGCTTGTTGATATTGCAAAATAATATAAAATAAAAAATTTAGTTAAATCCATATGTCAAAGGACACCCAATATTAATGCAAAATATAAATGTGAGGTCAAACGGAATTCAATTTAGAGTTTTTAATGAGTTATAAGGATATTTAAAAAATTTAGTAAAATTGTTTAAATAATTGTGAAGCAATATAAAATAATATAAAATATATGATGCCTCCTAGGAAAAATAAATTCATTCAGATCTCAATACATATAGTATAATATAATAATTTATTTATTTTTATTTTCAAGCTAGCAGCACTATCAAACAAGACCGACATCAAAGTATAAAATATAAAAATGGGATATCCATGCACACATCTAAGTAAGCCAAATAGTGAGAGTTGGTTTATCTTGTTGGGCCCTTTCCCTGACAGGTGGAGTATACAGAAGCTATCCTCGTTTATTAACCGCGAATTTATTTATTAATTAATTTAAATTTTTTAAAAATGTATGTATAAATACATAGATCATGTTCTCAATCATAACAGTCATCTTTAGTTTTTTTTTTCTTTGTGAGCACTGAGCAACACTTTGCTGCTAACTAAACAAAGCAAGAAAGTAACAAAGAAGTGAGTGTGAAAGATGCCTGTGAGCAGTATTTCAGGGTCATTATCCTCTCCCCAGGTGGATGTGGTTATAGAGACGGGCAATCCATATCTTAACCTCACTGTTGATGGTTTTTTGAAGATTGGAACTGTAATTCATTCTCAACTTCTTCATTTACTTCTCTTTCTTTCTTCTTTTTTTTTTAAACAATCAGAACCAACTTTGTTTATCTTTTTCAGGTTGCAGCCACAAGGGCACTTGCAGAGGATACCTATCATATTGTTCGAAAGGGTGAGTTAGTATTTCTCCACTTCTGCTACAACCCTTTTGTTAAAATAGCCAAAAGATGAAAACTTTGATCCTTAGAGATGCTTTATTATTTAGCATTTATTTATTTGAATTATTATTTTCATTTGTGAAGATCTTTGTCTGACTAACTAATCTTGTATGTTCCAGGAAGCGTTTCGAGTAATGATTTTGAGAAAACTGTAAGTTCATTATTTAACATTGTTTTAATCATATGGTTGATTCATTTGGGGTTGGCTTCATTCCTAAATAATTCACATTTACATTTTCTGTTGCATACACTCCAATTTCAAGTATTTTACAGATTGGTATATATGCATCTTTGTTTAAGAGTAGATTGTTGGGACTTGGGAGGTTTAGTCCTAGCAAAAAATAATGGCAGAGAAACCCTTGGATTTGGATTCTCTCATTTCAATGAATCACACATTTGATGCAATTACATAATTTTGAATTGTCCGATCAAAATCGGACGATCCATGTTCTGACTTTGGTAAAGAAGTCCAACATACAAAGATGGTACATGAGTCATCTGATCTTGATCTATCAATTTAAATCGGCACCCCCGTGTGATTGCATGAATGCTGAGAATCTAAATCCTCAAAAGGGAAGGAATGCCATTCAATAGATATATTTTGTCTACCATGACATGCTCTGTTCCTTGTAATAAGATATAGTTTTGTTACAGCTGAAGAAGATGTGTAAAGAAGGTGCATATTGGGGTAAGACTTGAATTGCATTATATAATATGGTGAGTTACTAGTAAATGCATTAGCTCTATTTAATGTTTTCCTTTTCTTTTCTGCGCTTACAGGAACTATATCTGGCGTATATCTTGGAGTGGAATATGGAGTAGAGAAGATCCGTGGCACCAGAGACTGGGTAATTCTCTCAATAGGCTAGTCGAAAAACTTTAAAATTTAAATAGACTTAATATTATTGTACATTATGTGCTAGAGAAAACACTATTTTTGGATCTGTCTCCAATATGATGGCATCTAATCTTATAAATTCCAAGCTGTTATTAACAAGCATTGGGGTTGGGAATGCATTTGTAAAAATTGGGTGTCAAATGTGTGTTAACTTTGTTTTAGGCAGTGGACTGTGCCTTTTGTTGTTCAATATAAATTTAACTTTTCAGTTGAGATTCTTACCATAGACACACCCCTTGGTCTTTTGATGTCCTGCAGAAGAATGCTGTCTTCGGAGGTGCAGTGACAGGGGCTCTAGTATCTGCAGCCACCAACAACAAGGCAGACAAGATTGCAGTCGATGCCATTACAGGGGCTGCAATTGCGACTGCTGCAGAATTCATAAATGGATGGAATTACTAATGTGTGTATTGATGCTATTATTCCATGTTTGAAAAGGGGTTGTACACTTGGTCTCTTTTGTCTTTGTCTTACCGGTTATGTAATAATTTTGCTACAATTACTAATAATATGTGCTATTCTGCTCTCTGTCAATTCTTAGTCTTCGGATAAATGGGTTTTAGTATAAAGAAGTCTTTGGATGCACAAGTTTTCAAATTTAAACATTTGTTGACAGACAAATCAAGATTCTATCTGCATCTGCATAAATATAATTGCAGTTTTAGATCATATGAGGAAGGGGATGTGTTGTAAGGTAGGGAAGATCTCCCTCCCTGTTGAAAGCATGATATATCAATCTATCTAATCATGGTGGCTTTATAACATAGTGAACTAACTATAGCAATATTTATAGATTTTATAAAAGAATAATACATTTTCTGTGAATATATTAAAATTTACAAGTCCTACAAAGACCCTCAAGAATGTTAACTCTATCAGAAGCGTAAGATAGTTTTTAATTACAAAGAGTAGTCTATTATTATAAACAAACTCAATAGTCAAGACAATAAATACAAAACATTTATAGGGCATAAATTCCTATTTGTATGATATGACCTGTATCAATTATATAGGGTATAAATTTCCTATTTGTATGCATATGAAATAAATACACATTCTAATATATTTTCAACTGTACTTAACAAGCTTTATGAATTGTATTGAAACATAAAATTTAGAGAACTAGCAGCAGTCTAATGAAGGGCCTTGATTTGGGAAGGGGATCCTCTCAAGTGTGGTATCCACACATTCTAATGAAGGGCCTTGATTTCACTTGAGAAAGTTTACATGGGAGAGGATCTTCTCCCCTTGTTTAGTAAACATTTTCCGTGTTGTCTACTGTCCCAAGGTCTATCCTTACATAGTTATCTAGACAAAATGTTCATGTGGCTTATAATCAAGCCAAGCATTTTCCAAGAGAAAGAAAGTGTAGGCCCTTGTAGGGTACAAAAATAATATTCCCTGAACTGGAGTCCAAGTATATGTATCTCTATAGAACATATGCATATCCTCTAAAGGTCACTCTGGTTGGACTCTTTTGTTGGACTCTGAATTCATAAATGGGGAAACTTTACCGACATGCAATGTGAATGATATTATTATTAAACCAAAAGTATTATATTATAGAGGCAAAAAGTGTGTATATAAAATTATTGCAAAATACATAATTTAGCAAACTTCATCAAACTGAATGGTTTTCAATTTCACACAAAATGATATGCTTGAGTTCTTGTTCACACAAAAAAAACCTTTGCAGCAGGTATTGCCATTGTGTTTTCAGCACCCCAAGGTACATTGTGAAGCCAGACACTAATAAAAGGTCCATCTATAACTCTCCAATAAAGGTGTTCGCCTTCACTTGGATCACTGGTGTTTGCTTTGATAGTGAAATATTTCTAACCAATTCAATAAATGGTATAAACTGTAAAAAATACAGGAATATTATAAAGATGTGACAATTTATAATTTCTTGATGGCTAACATGAAACATTATATTCAACAAAAACTGATGACACATGCCATGACTTTTTGAGATACTAAGCAAACCAAAGTAGATTGTATTTTACCTCTTTCTTTTCATTTTTCCTGCCACAGTTCCCTGGTTGAATATACTAAACTCTGCTTCTTCAATTCCTTGTTGGTTCCAAGATCAACTTTGGAACTCCTAATATCACTTTTCTATTGTTTCTTCACACTCCCAAAAATCTGAAAGAAGAAACCATAAACAAAATATAAATGACGAGTACATAGATAAAAAAGTAAACACGAAATGAATCTACTTCTTCATTGTCATTAACTTGAGACATTGATTCAACAGACTCATCTTCCTCCGTAGAATTTTCCCTCCCAATAGATGAAAAATGAAGTTCAATCCACCACTGAAAAATAAAATGGTAAAAAAAAGGTGTAGATAGGAAAATGTAGCAATCAGTCAAGAGGTATGCATCCACAATCTGAACAGATTCAAAATAAATAAGAGAAGGAAACATATATGCCTCGGGTTAAAACTGAATAAAAAAATAGAACCAAACCATCGACAATTAAACTATCTAATAAAGGAGTTTGTTTATATGAATCCCTTGAAGTTGTGTGTATAGAAAAGACTCTTTTTGATTCCTTGAAGTGAAGACACAATGATTTATGACAGAAACACTTGAATACGATACAATGTCTCAAGAGCACAAAATCATTCATTTCTTGCCAACAACATCCCATTTTCATGCATTTTTCCTTACCAATAACAGTTAAATTCATATGTAAATTTCAAACCAGACCATAAACTAAAACTGAAAAACATTCAGAACAAAACAGTTTAAAAAAGATCCATCATCACATACCTAAAAGAGCGCACACCAACCAAGCCACCAGCAGTTATCTCCAAAGACAAGGAATCCTCACCTTTCCAAACAACTGAAACTGGCAATCTATTATGGAGCAATGTAGCTGAATTTGGAGAGATCAATGTAAATCAACGTTATACCCACAGTATCTTTACATTATCAGTTGTTGATGCAAACAAATGGAGCTTTCATATGCAATGGCAGATGTTCTTATTGACTCTTGTTCCACAATTGATACATATTTATTAAATAGAATGACAACATAAGAATACATATAATGATATAACATTAACCTGGTTGTAAACTATCAATAAAACTATCAGGTGCGAAATTGTTCAGCAATTTTCAAAAGACTGTAAGTTTCAGCATCAGGATTAGCTCCTCCAAGAATCATCCTTCTCAAAAGATTTGGATTATAAATCTTAGCTTTTACATAAGCCTTAATCAAGGTATTATATACAAAAGTATACCTACAATACTTAGCTTTATGAAATTCTTCAAACAATCTCTCAACATTTTCGACATCACCTTTTTCAGCAAAAAGCTCAGCAATTGAAAGAGTGGTCTCCAACCATGGTGTTGAATTACTAACCCTCTTGTTAACCGGAAAACGCATGCCCAAGTCGAATGTCTTCAAAGCTTGCTCTGCCTTACCCGCTTTCAAGCAGCCCAATGTAAGATGACGATACGTTATGGCATTCGGTTTGTACCCCTTTGTCTTCATATTTTTGTACAACCTAGATGCTTTGTCAATCACTCCATGTTTGCAATACACAGTCATCATTGAATTAAATTGCTCTACAGATTTTAATCCTTTTAATGACTCCATCTCAGACCAAATCTCTTCAGCTCGGTTTAACTCTCCAATCCTACCAAATGCTTCAATGGCTAACATATAACTTTTAGATCTAACAAAAGGAAGTCCTTTAATGATATCCCAAATCCTTTCAAGCTCTTTCTGGCTCCCCAAATACCCATACAATATAAGCAAGATATCCAACGTTGACCAATTATTCCCCGTCATAGATTTCTCCACAGCCTCAACATACATTTCAGTTGCAGCATACAACCTAGCAACTGCATGTGCAGTAGCTAAAATACAGTAAGATATTTCATTCGGTTCAACCTGCACCCGTTTCATTCTATCAAAAAACCTCATCAAATTTTCAAGATTATGTTCATTGGCCTCTATTTTCATCAATATATTGTATGTAGAAACATGCGGAGTGACCTTATCAGCCTTCATTTGGTTGAGTAAACCGGGTATCATCTTCCTGCGACCCGACGATGAATGCAAAATTATTAAGCGGTTAAAGACCAAATGCGAAATGGGATAACCCAATTCTCTCATTCTCTTCATGTACTCAAATGAACGCCTAATGACACCTTTATCTAAACAAGCAATCACCAGGTTGTTGTAGAGTAACTCATTCTGAAATTCAACAGGAACACGTTTGAAGAGATTTTCACCATGTGGAATTCCATGAAGCCTAGTTGTAAATTCCACTAGATAAGAGTAATCTAGTTCACTAGGTCTATAGGGTCTCTCCCTAATCACCCATTCCATCACCTACCAAAAGTCAGAAGACAAAATATTCAAGTCTCTAACAATGGAGCTTTATACAAAACACAAAGACACTGCCTGGAAGAACTCACAAAAACAAATTTCGACATGTTCATAGCTTATTTGCATAAGCTCTCAAAGGTAGCTTATGAAAACAACTTATAGATTATACAAAAGCAGTCTGAATTGGCTTATTTGAGCTTATCTACTGGCATAAGTTTTGTGAGACCGTTTGTGAAACTTACAAAAACAACTTATTACATTGTTCATAAGCTGTTTTTAGCTTATTTTCATAAGTTCTCCAAGATAGCTTATGAAAACGGCTTATAGCTTATAAAAAAACAATATTTTATCATGTGTTGCGTTTGGATTTGACTTATTTTTGAGCTTATGCAAATAAACTTTTATGTTAATTCATAAGTTTTCACTAACAAAAATTGTATCTTTATAAGCTGTTTTTTCATAAACTACCTTGAAAAGTTTATAATAATAATACATAAAGACTTATTTATTTGCATAAGTTGTTTGGCATAAGCTCAAAAATAAGTTAACCCAAACATGCCGGTCATTCATAAGCGCTTATACGATAAGCGTTAGCGCTAATGAGCTGAAAAATAATCTGTTTATCCAAACAGGGCCAAAGTGGTAGTTCTATATTCATTGAAGCAGAAAAAAATTTGATTGAGAAAACAAAAAAGAAAGAACAAATGTGTGAAAATTACCTCAAGTGCACGTTTATTGAAGTTGAGCTTTCTGAGACGGTTAATGGTGTGAAAGACATCGGTGCCGCGAACGGGGAAGCCATCACGCATCCAACTACGGAATGCGGAAGATATTGATTCTCCTTTGGGAAGCTTTTCGATTCTCTTGCATAAGCTGTCTTGGTTTTGTGTTGTTTGTGTGCAAAAGAATTTGAAACTGAGTTGTGTTTGAATGCCACTAAGTGTTCGACGTAATGTCTCTATGAACTTCGCTTGTATTGCGATGCTCATTACACTTCGCATGCTCATGCTTGTCACTTCAACCCGTATATTGTTGCTTGGTAATTTCCATGGTGTTTATATACTTTTTGGAATTATTGTCCATAATTTTTATTTTTTATTTTGATTTTCTTTTGTTTTCACCACCAGTATTCGGCCGATGGACTACCTAGTATGGTTCGAGGGTTAGTTCTGACATCAAATAGTTTCAGCCCCTTCCAATTGCAATTGCGGGGATCGACTCATGATACTCACTACCAAATCCAGCATCAATCACCACCAAACGAAATTGATCTTCTGTTTTTTTGTTTTGTTTAAAATGTACATGAGATGAAGCCACAAACTTTACCTCACCATTAGACCAAATTAGTGACTCAAAAAAAAAATACTTTTATTTATTTGAGTTTAACTTTTTACTATTGTGTTTGGGTTAATTAATTCCAATTATTATTTTAACCGGAGTTGATTTAATCGAATATATTATTTTGGTTTAAACCAATTGTTAGTTGGTTCAGTGATGATTGACGTTTGACTTGGTAGGGAGGACCAATGTTCGATCCCCGCAATTGCGATAGGGAGGGGGCTGGAACCACACTTGATGTCAGAACTGACTCCAAACCAGATTAGACAGCCCAGTGGACTGTATTTTGGTGGTAAAACCCAAAAAAAAATAAAATATTATTTCGGTTTCAATTATAAAAGTCAATTAAATTTGACACTTTAAATAAGTGACTATGAGCCTGATCTTAGAATTTTAAAGACAAAGTTGGGTAACACATTTTGTGTGGTTCACATATTCTTCAAAGGATATTAATCCACTGTTAAACGACGGTGAATATTTTAGATCTATAATATGATAATCCGATTTTTTATGAGTTTAATAGATATGCTCTGTTAGTGTAAATTAATTTTACACTGACATCCAATAAAAATCAAACATTTCTCTAGGTTATACGGTTGAAGTGGAGTGTAGTTAAGTGATTTTGAGGATACACGATTGCTATTGAATTACACTCTAAAAGTTTACACAGTCTTTTTTGAAGGTATGTTTTTTTTTTTTTTTTTGGTAGAGAGAAGGTATGTTATTTACATGAGAATTAAATTAATAAGAGACTTTATTGTTACTTTAACATCAATCAATAATAAACAATCTTGAAAGTATGTTATTTACATGAGAATTAATATGCACCAAAACTCTTTAAGCAACTCTACATAACATCTGCTAAGACAATCCTATTTACAATGAAATTCTATTCTGCATCAAAAAATCATCAATGAACTGAGACACACTTGAATCAGTATTGAACATTGAATAAATATAGGAGAGTTTCCAACATCAAGAGAAGATAATTTCATCTAATAAATCATCTATGATCATGTCCTCCAGTTCAAGTGCTACACATTCCTCTTCCTGTTGAAGATTCATCCAACCAGTTCCCTTTGTCAAATCACGACCGACAACATCATCTAATGTCTCATCTAACTCTGGTCTCAAACTCAAATATGAACTAACATTGTTCCATACTTCATTAACAAGATAGTTCCCTTTAGGCATTGATTTGAGTTTGTAGTTGAAGGCGAAGGGTTTCGGAAAGTAAGTTGGTGACTTTTCGTACATTTGAAAGAGTACCTCGTTAATCAAGTTAAATAGAAGTTGGCGATCACATATGTTGGTAATCTCGTCACCGGAATACTCATTTTCATGAAGCAAAGATTCTTCCAAAGCTGTGAATAACGATGGTTTTATTGGCTGGTCTACCGTGTATCGCATTTGAGCCTGCTCATTTCTCGTGAAACCCGAATATTCAAGAATATCTTTCACATATTTGAAATTGGAATCGGTTTCTGAATATGACTTGAAGTGCAAGATATCAG
Organism: Trifolium pratense; assembly: GCF_020283565.1. Taxonomy (NCBI): domain Eukaryota; kingdom Viridiplantae; phylum Streptophyta; class Magnoliopsida; order Fabales; family Fabaceae; genus Trifolium; species Trifolium pratense. Next base: position 53,538,438 of record NC_060065.1, on the reverse strand, counting down.
TTTCAAGACTCTTGTTTGTGTCTTCGGCGGCTGTTACACTAGCATTTGAGCCTCGTGCATTCGATTCTTTTCCTGGTATACATAGCCAAAAAATGATTAGTAAACGATCTGTTACTGTCAACCAATCAAAATCATCTTATGAGTGACTTTTAAAGTAGTTACGAGTAAAATCAAACATTTTTAATATCTAATGATTCTGTTATGTTAGTCTCATGCACATTAACATAAATTTTGTTACCTTCTTGTTCCGATGCTGGATCGTGTATGTTCTCCCTTTGATCACAGGTAACTCCTTCATCAATTTCCTCCACCATCTTATCCGATAAAGAACGAGAACTAGGATTCACATCTCGTCCACTTCCTTCAACTGTTTCGTCAATTTCAGCCTCTTTAAAATGATCGGTTGATTTATCATTCTTTAAAGAAAGGCTCACTGATTTACTTTGAACATCATTATCACTTTCCACTATATTATTTCCGATATCATTTGTTTCAAGAAGAGCTTCATGTAGAATGAATCCTAATGCCTCGAGATTAGGCATAGACAAATTGCTTCTGGAGAAAATACGAGCATGCTTACTCTTTTGAGTCTTATCGTCATTTGTCAATCTTAAACTCTTCGACTTTGAGCTTTGCCACTTGACCTCTTTGCTTAAACTTTTCTCAAACAATTGAGTATATCTATCCATCGATTCGTTAAGAGAAGACGTTCTTCGCATCAGGTGAGGTTTGTGTTTGTTGGAACCAGATTCAGAAGCTTTAGTCTCACTCAAGCTTCTACTCTTTTTGTATTCATGAATTGCACCATCGTCTAAGCTTTGCGAGATTTCTTTCTCATTATCAATGTTGCTGTATTCAGGTGAAGTTTTACTGTGACCACTTTTCTTTAATTCCACAATTGCATGTTTAATCTTCTGTTTTATAACTTTGAACTGATGAGTAACCACTTGATTCCATCCTTTGTGGTTTAATCCGTCAGAAGACCACGTAGAAATGCTTGACTTTTGTTCCACGGCAACGACACTATCAATTCCATTATCAGTCGCGGAAGGCTTCAGCGTTTCATACGAAATATCTTTCACTGAACTTGATCCAAACTTTTTCGGTACATGAGTGCCGACACGCAACTTTTCTCCCTTAGGAAAATCCCAAATTTCAGTTTGCTTGGCTCGGAAGGTACTAGAGCTAATATTTTTCGTCTTAGAAGACGCAGGTAAAGGAAACGATCCCGATTTTGTCAATGTTGCTTTGTTGTGGGAAGCTTTATGATATTTTTTACCACCAAAGTCTATATCTTTTAGAAATTTGAGTAACAAATTCTTCTCCACACTAATTAGCTCCAAAACATCATCATTATTCTTAAATTTAATTGAAATGTCTCTCTTAAGGGAACTTTCTGTTGTATTTCCATCTTTCTTCTGATGAAGTGCATTCTCACTACTAGTTTGACCTTTAGCACTTGATATTTCTCTATGTTGACTGACCTGAAATTTTTATTTTATATTAGATTCAAACACAGATATTATTATATAATGTACAATATTATTATACATAATCATTGTTTATTTGATTTTGGTTGTGACCATAAAACAAAATCATGAATTTTTTAAACATACCAAGTGTGATTCTGCTTCTGTAACTACATTATGTTGCTCTTGCAGAGTGATCTTTCTCTTATCTGCATATAGATTAAAAAGTCTATTAAGCATTTAAAGTCTTTCACAGAAGTAAAATGTGGCCATGATACAAATAATATGCAATTAAGAATAAATTTTTTTACAAGTTAGGGTAATAATATATATATAATTAATGACATAGTAGTTTTATTACATCCAAAGTAGAGAATAATTTTGATACACAACAAGTGTAAAAAATTTTACACCATCAAACCATTTTTTTTTTTAAAGATTCAGTATTTAGCTCAATAACCGACTAATCTGAGGAACACTAATTTCATTGTCCACTAACAGGGGCCTATTTAAAGCCATGGACTGGTCCAACATACGAAGTGCCAGTCAACCAATCATAAGTCATCATTTGCAAGACATTTATGTTAGAAATGATAAAAGTCAAACTTTTTAATGATCAAACAGTTATGATTGACTAACAATGTAAACAAATTTTACGCCGTCTGTGCATATGAATTAAATCATGTGGAGTAGGTAGAATCATTCAATTAAGTTGTATATTATTGACACAAAAGTTCTTGATAAGATGGACTAAATTGCCTCCCTTAATTTCTGTTTTATTATTAAGACACTTTTAATGATTCCTTTCAAGATAATTATTACTCTAAATCAATTGCAATGATTCCTTAATAAATAAATAAAAAATCAAGTGATAAAGAGAAATTAAAAAGGAAAAACAGGCTGTGGTATGAAATTGCTTACATCTGTTATGTCTTTTCTTTTTATGATGAAACACCTTTTTGACACCCCAATGATGGTAATCAAGAATATTAAACATTCCCCACATGCATCCTTGATTAACTTCTTGAATTTGAGTGGATTCCTCTGAATTAATCAATTGTTTTCCCATAACAAATAATAAAAAATTTCTGTAAATTTCAATCCACTCAATTGATAATCAATTTCTGCTACTATACCTTGTCCTGCAAAAACCATGATTAATGTTACAAAAAAAAAGAAAGAAAACATGACAATATAGACTATATATCATTCATATGTTCATAAATACATATTTATATTATATGATTTTTTAACGAAAATTATGAGTTTATTGAATATGCTCTTTCAGTATAAATTAATTTTACACTGAAAACTAAACATTTCTCCATGTTATGCAATTAAAGTGGAGTGATTTGACCGAATAAGCGGTCGCTATTCGATGATAAAATTTTACACTCTACGTGCATTTTTGTAGAAATTATTACCAAATTAACATATACAGAAAAATAATTTGGATATGAAATTTTGAGAACAAAGACTGGAGTTATTATTAGATTAACAATTAAAAGATTGAAAGAACATAGTGGAACCTTCAGTTTCATCAAAATCTATGAATTAAAACCGTTTTTCATAATAATTGAAAATTTAACAGAAAAACAAACACATAGAATCTGGTCAACATATAGAGAAACAAAACATATGAAAAACAGTTTTGATTATTAATGAATGAAACACAAACTAACCTTAAATTAACGGATGAAAACAAAAGTGAATTGAAGCAGATTTTTTGTGACAGAGAGAAATGGAGAGTTATGATGGTGATGATTTTGTGACAAAGGTTTTTCAAACAAAGGTGGCTGGTAACGCTATAAAACTATCACAACAACCTTAGAGACAAGTAAAGTACAAGTCAAAGCATAATAATTTTGTTACTATAATAATGAAAAATAAAATTAATATTAAATGAAATTGTTGTGGCTGCGCTGCATTGCAAAAAGGTGGTTATTTAGAAAGTCTTATTTCTGATCTTCTATGTTTCTAGACTATATACAAAATTTTATTTTCAAATTCATCGAATAACTGATGTATTTTGTCTATATAGTATAGATCACATACATTAATTATTCAATGAAAATAAAAAATCAACTTTTGATTTATAATTGTAATCGAAGAGAGTATAAAGTATAATAATTTTCATATTTGTAAAAACAATATTGTTTTTTTTTAAGATTGTATTTTTAATTATTTTCTATTTAATTGTATTTTCTATATAAAAAAATCCTACCTTGTATTTATTGTAATAAAAATACACTAATAAGAATAAACTAATAAAATTATATATTTTTTAATATATGTGAAATTGACAAATACGATAAATATGTTGAACTAGGGGCTAGTAGATATACATGACCCATAACAAACTTGGTCTTCTATCTTGCTTTGACTAGGACTAACAATAAACACTACACTATTCAAAGTCAACATCTAAACTTACTAGAGAGCGGATCATCTCCTATGTAAATTTCCATCGGTCAAATTTAGATCCTTTCATTTAAAATTCAAAAAAATAAAAAACATAAAAAGATACTCTTTTAATGGTGGAGATGTAAACTCCTCTCCCTCCAATTATTTTGCAAATTGAGGGGATCTTGATTGCACTTCCTTAAAATAAAGCGTACGTTTGATTCATTTTTTATTTTCTATTTGTTGTCAATTTAGGAAAGAGATAAATATAAATAAAAATCAGCTGTATTTACTTTTATAAGTGGACCTCATTAGTGGATTTTATTATTCTTATTATGTTTATGTCTATCTCTTTTATAAATGAATAATAAATGACGGGGTAGCAAATGGATAAAACTGAACCCCCTCAAATAATGGTAAACCTTTATAAGCCACTAATAGTGAGGGATTTGGATGATATCATTGATATGCTAGAGGTTCTGGTTCGATACTCAGCTCCATTGTAAATTAAAAAAAAAAAAGTAAACCTTTATTAAGAGTTTTAAGGCTATCCACTGTACAAGTTTGGTTTTGAACTTGAGACCTTAATATTATTTGATTAAATTTGTAGAATATAAAAGTAGTTTTTCAATCGAGTAAATTGTATATAATAATATTGACAAAAAAAATAAAATCGTACATAATAATTTTTTTTTACTCAAAAATCATATATAGTAATTACGAGTTCAATCTTTAGTCGCAAAAAAAAGTAGGGATTCACTTGTTTTTGTGAAATAAATGTACTTGAAAAATAAATGTAGGGACTAAATTTGGATGATTTGAAATAGAGGGACCAATTTTTTTTTTTTATGAAAGAAGGACCAATTTTATGAATAAATAAAAAAATAAGAGAATTAAAATTGTAATTAAGCCAAAATAGTAAGCTAAATGGACTATCATTAAATATTATGTTAGTGTTGATTTGTTTTTTAAGGGTGTGTTTGATTTGTTAAAAAAATAAGAGACTGGACAACACAATTTCTGTTGTACTACTATTTCTAATATTGGACAAACTGGAGGGTCAAGGGACATGACAAAAACTGAAATTATTATCCTCACAGAACTATATGACAACTTTTTGTCCTCAGCACAAATTGTCTAAAATACCAAAATAACCTTTTGACCATCAAACATCGTACAACACAAAGTTTGTTCAGTACGTTTGTCATGTGCGTGTTGTGTTGTACTGTATCTTTAATTTCATCACCCTATCACTTGTCATGCGCCACCAACTCCATCGAGGTTGAACAACCTCACTCCTCCTTAGAAATTATATGATTTGCTACTTACTTATGCAACTTGTCCAAACGAGATAATCCAAAATCCTTGAATAACAATTCACAAATATTCCCGCAGATGAAGTTGACTAACCCTTTATTAATTTAGTTTTCATAACTTAGTGGAACTTTCAAACATGAACCATTCCTCCTCCTCCTATAAAAACGGCTGTTCCGTGGAATGCAATGCAAAGACATATTTTCAAACACGTAAACTATTTTAAACTTTGAATTTAACCAATTTTAAAGGCCAAAATGATAAGAGGTTTACCAATATACCCCCGTCCGCTACTTAAGTAGCGGACACCCATCAAAACACCATACCTTTATAACGTCCACTACTTAAACTACTTAAGTAGCGGATGATATTTTTCAAAAAAAATTCATTTTTATAACGTACACTACTTAATAGCGGAAGGGTAAAATGGAAATATCATAGGGCGCGTGAGTAACCGGTAGGGCGACAAAAGTAATTCCCAAATGATAATAGACTGCCCTTGAAACTAGAATGATCCAACCTTGAATTTGAGGAAAAATTCTCAACCCACCCCTCACGTTTCTTTTTCACCCCCTAGCACACAAAAAATTTCGAAAAATACCTTCCGAAGTTGTTTTATAGTGTAAAATTTACACACTATAAAAAAATTCGGAAAACGTTTTCTGAATTTTTCTGTGCTAAAAGAGAAATGTGAGGAGTGGGAAGAGAATTTTTCGAATTTGAGTAGAGGCAGCCCATGAGCCCAATAGCTATTATGAATGCTCTTTCTAGCATGTACGAAAAGTATGCAGTTGTAACCACTTCAGATTAAGGAAAGTTTAGTTCATTGGTAGGTTGCACAATCGACACACCTTTTATAATCCGAAGTGTAAACAACTGCATCAACTTTAGTTGAGACCTATGACTTTTTGAACATGCTAAAAAGAGCATTCATAAGAGACTAGTGGTGGTTTTCTCCTCTACAATGTTAAAAACAACATTCCGATATAAGTAACAACAATCGGATGACACCAAGTGCTTGTCTATTGAGAAAGTTCCACTCATCTTCCTTCATCGAATTTGGTTTCTTTTGTGAGAAATTGATGTAACTTTTCCTGATACAGATAATCTAATCTTCAATTTGCATCTTCCAAAAGCCAAAGTTCACAAATCAAACTTTTCAATTTTCAGTTTACTTCGTCTGCGGCCATCACTCCCACTTGAATCTGACTAACTCAGGATCGTCTCTAACAAATTTTTTGCGAATCACCATACTTTACAAAAATTATTTTTTAAGTAGTTTGCTAATAATAAATTATTTCTAAAATATCTAATAATTACAACAATTTCATCGCCTTATTCCTTCCAACATATCTTAGCAAAGTATTGCTTGCAAAGCAAATTACACCTGCTGAAATGAGATCATTACACTATTTGCATGCAGGTTTAACCGAGACACTGAAATTACCGGAAGAAGGAACTCTACATAAGGAAGAACAAAATCACGCTTGGAGGTTGTCCAATGGAATTCAAGGTTTTGGAAGTTCCTCCCAAATGTCGACTACCAGTCGTTCCAAGGGAAAAATCACTGTCAACCACATTTGGCATATGTAACTCTGATTTTAACAAGAATGAAAATCAAGAAAACGATGCCTCTTGCTCAAACGACTCTGATCTTAGCTAGGCCGAGCCAACCATTGCTTATGATTTTGTACAATGGCAGGTTATTAGAAGCACTAGAGTCTACGCTAGTCTCTGTAGAAGGTGTCCGTAGAAGATTCTATAAATTCTATTGTATAAAAGGAATTTCCAATCATGCAATACAACCAACCATGTATCATTGAACACTTGAAAATGATTAAGCTAGAAAGTATTACAGAAGAACAGTGAAAAACAATAGCATATACATATATTGGTTAACATACAAAAAGGGCTATTTTTTTGTCAACAACCCATATAAATGACTACTTTTACAAAAATGATGACAGGACTATGAACTATGACATCTTTGGCATTCTTCGTTTTCTCTTTGCTCTCTCGGCTGGAAATTGTGGCCAAAATACAATTTTTTTATGTACTTGAAATGTGTAACACAGGTAATTTGTGACAAAGCGGCAGCTAAAGTTGACTAACTAAAGGGTTGGGATCAAATCAATTTAACAAAGTTCTGTTGGATACAGGATAGATTTACAACGAGGGACCCTAAACTTAAGGGGGATAAAAATAGTTCTTTAGCCTAAATGAATTAATGTACCTTTATGATTTGCAAAGCCAATCTTGGATGGCAAGTCTAATTGAGTGATTGGGAGTGAGAAGCAAGTGATTCAATTTTAAATTAGTCATCGGAGACGTATCATGCCCATTTTCCAACCATTCACGTATGGCATCTCCTTCATATGTAAATCCATCCGCTGCGATTTGAGGATCGTGCATTATTTCCTGAAGAAGGAAGCCAATATAAAACATGAGCCACATAGCATACAAAATTTAGTTGCGCTTTTTCAATGGTTAAAAAAAAGACCAATTACCTGAAGGATTGGACATAAGAAAAAAGATGGCACAGGTCTCTCTTCTGAAACATGTAACTGTTCCAATTCTCTCACGAGAGTAGGTGTTAACTCTGGTCTGCTTCTACGATTTTGCGCGCAACATTGCAAACCCAGTTCAACCAACCGTGCTGCTACAGATAAAGGCCATTCTCCAGCTGAAGAATCAAGAATTGATGACAATTTTCCAAATGAAACTGCATGGCGAACTAGAACTGCTAATCCAACTGGAGTCCTACCAGTGAGGAGTTGCAAAATAATAAGACCAAAGGAGTAGATGTCAGACTTGGTTGTTAGTACTCCAGTTCGCTGAAACTCAGGATCCGTATATGTGAAAGCACCCTTTGGCTCAGTGCTCAAGCGGAAACTACTACTAGGACTATAGAGAGACTCCTCCGTCCCAAGCCTACTGAACCTGAATTCGCATATCTTGCAACTAAGTGAAGAATCGAGAAGTATAGTCTCAGGCTTAAGATCACCATGAATAATAGCTTCTGGTTTAAAAGAATGTAAGAAACAAAGTGCACTGGAAATTTCGGCAATCATTCGTGTTCTGATATTCCATGTCAAAGGGATAATGTTACTTTTTCGGAATAGGTAGTTTTGAAGAGTTCCATTCGGGAGGTACTCATATACAATTGACCAGGCCTCAGGGCAAACACCAAGCAATGTCAATAAATGAGGATGTTGGAGACTACTAAGAATTTGAACCTGGTCACAAAAGGATCAAATCATCTAAATCAGACAAACATACAAAAAAGAGAGAAATTCGACCATTCTTGAGAATTGAACATATTTCCATTTGTTATTGTGCGGAAAGAAACAAAAGAGATTTATGTGAAAACTGACCTCTCGATGAAACTCTGCTGGTCCTTGCACATTTTGTTGATGGAACTTCTTTATAGCAACAGTTCTACCTAACATCTCCCCCTTATATATACAACCAAATCCACCTTGTGCGATTTTAAAGCTCTCGGAAAAATTACATGTAGCATTTTCAATATCCGATAAAGAGAATTCTGCTAACTCAGGCAGTTCTTCAGCGAACCCAATGACTCCATTGTAATGAGCTGCTCCGATTTGTCCACGACTTTTCCACCGTTCAAGCCAGCGGAGGGCTTCCATTTTCTGTCTCCTGATCTGCTGCCTTTCTTGCCACAAGGTTGATATGGATGTTTGAATTAGCAAGAGCTCGTGTGCAGCTTCATCTCGCCTACGGATTGTTTCCTTAGCACGGCTATCTAGTAGGGCCACATTTCTCATGGTCATTTGTAGCTCTCCCGAGATACGTTCACTCTCTTCTAAGAGCTTTTGTTGTTCTAGTACGGTATCTCTAAGTGCAACCTCAGCCTCTTTCCTGAGCTCCACCTCATGCGCATGGGCAGATTCAAACAATTTGACCTGAAGATAGAATATATAATTAGGTTGAGAGAGCTTTCAAGCAATTCATAAATCAATCATAACACAGACTGGATATCATCATTTAGTACTAATTTGGATATATACAGGTAAAACATATAACATTATGTCCAAGAAATCTCCAAACAACACATTTATGCTTACTTTCTGCATGGCTTCCGCGGCTTCAGCTTCCGACCTCCTGCACTTTATTAGTTCTGCAAATGATTCATCTGTTGCTGCCTCAGCTTCTCTTTGGGTTTCAATAAGTTGACTGTTAATTCTTTCTTCCATGACCTCTGAATATGCATCTAGATAAACCGCAGTCGAATTTTGTGGAGAACAATAACTGCTGCAACTGGATGATTTGGATGAATTAGTGGCTTCGGTTTCTATGATTTCACCGAGATCCAAGCTTCTAATTTCAGAACATACTGCAGTTCTAGCAGAATTTGGTTGAAGATCTTCCAAATGGTTGAACATACTACATCTCAAGCTTTCTGTGGTTGCAATCTCTGCTTGAGCAGGTGAAGACAAAGAACACAGTGTTTCAGAAGCCTCTCTTGTCCAAATGTGTCTGCCTTTATATATAAACCATATTTCACAGAACGGGGGAGCATGTTTGAAAGTGTAATTTGCTTTCCCAGAACTCCTTTTCACTTTCATGAAACTGCAATTTTTCATTACGATTTGGTAAGTAAAAATATTTATCGTCCCTTCTCTGAAAGAAAAGGGACAAAGAATGAAAATACTGAAGCAGATTGTATGCTCCATGTTATCAAATGAAGACACAACCGGTTAGTTATGTCAAAATCTTCATTCTTTACAGCAAATATTGACATCAAACACTTGAGACCAAAACAATAAAATTTAAGCTTTTGGTGGAATTTTCATACTATTGTTACTCAGAAAAATTTATGTGAAATACTAGGGTACTCTAACAGCATAGGCAGGACCCTCTAAGAGACTGTAAGTGGCTCTGTCCCTGCAAATGAACCTATCCACTAGAATGAAGCTAAGAAGCAAATGAGCCAAGTTCAATGCTGACTAACAAGGCAATTACTCTCTCTATCTCATTTTATTCGACAATTATCGTAATGCGCACATTGCAAATTTGCAATGAACAAACGGACATAATAGGATAGAAGGAGTATGTATGGAAGAAACATACTTCCATGCCCCAATTAACTCGCAAAATATAAAATCTAAGACAGTTCAAAAAACAAACACCGATTAAGCATACACTCAATGCAGTACTTACTTTTCCGTTTCCGCTCCAATGACAAGCTTCCTAATATTATGACTAACAACCAAATCAACAATTCCTTTTTGGATTTGGCCAGTTTCCGCTACAATAACGCTCGCCTTCACCTGACAACAAAATTTACATCAATACAATCAATAATTGGTTTCATACTTTCATAAAAATAAATTCAGTTAAAAATCTCACATAAGCTTGAGTCAAAAAACACAATGATAATTACCAACACATAAATTTTTATCTTAAATTCATAATGCAAAAGAAATACATACCTTAGCTGCATAGCAAATGCTCAAATACTTATCAGTAAACCTCACAGTCTGTTCTCTTTCCTCTCTTCTAAAAGCAGATACCACTTCAGGATTAGCTTGGGAAGCTGGCATTTTCCCCACTAAATAACCAAATTAACAACAAAATTAAACTAATTAAGCTAATTAGGCAGAAATTATTAAAAAGAAAAAAGAAAGGCCCAGAATAATAAAACAAAAGGGATTATGATAAAGCATTGAAATTTAGCATTAAAAAGTGAAAAAAAAGAACTTACATAAAGTGGGTATAACAGGAGAAGGTTGATAAAGATGAATCAAGACAATTTCTTGGTTCCTAAATTGATTGAAAGTCCATTGAAGTAAGGTAGTGGTTTTGTGAAGGGATTTACCAACAGCAAGATGAATTTGATTAGGGTTAGTAACAGGAGAAGATTGTTCCATGATGGGTGAATGAATATGAGATTGAGAAGAAAAGGGAAAAGGGTTGTTCAAAAGCTTCATGATGGTTATTGAAATGAAGTGAAAGATGAAAGATTATTGGAGGAGGAAGAAGAAGTGGGGTACCACAAAAAGAAGGGGTGTGGATAGGAAAAATTGAAACATTGATTGAATTGGATTGTGTTGTGTTACTACTAGTTTTGGTTTATGTTTTTGTCTTTGAAAGAGGAAAGGAACAGCGTTAGAGAGAGGATTGACTTTGTTGGTCATGGTGGTGGCGTGCGGATCCAATCCCATGTGGAACATGATACAACATAGTACAGTTACATACATTGGACTTGTGCTGTTATTTATTACTTCAGTTTCTACTTTTTGTTGCTGTTAAAAGTGAAACATCACCACGTTTACGCGCCAGCCAACGACCTTATTCACAGAATCCACATGGAGAAGATAGTTTTTATTAAACTCGGTTGAGTAGCTTAACGACTGACATCAGAATGATTGACATTTATCATAAATGATGGTTTTTCATCCGATATTTCGATAGTCATTATGGATTGATGATGTTGAGAACAAGATGGAGGATGGTTCCATCATAGCAACAAAAGTTACAACGATCTCTCTTATATTATTCTCTCATTTTATTTATCATTTTTCCTTTACTTTGATTTTTGTAAAACACACTAAAGTAAAGTTACGATGACTTTTCTGCCGTAAAGATAAAAAAATTCATTTATATATGACATGTTTGTTGATAATGTTATTTTTATTTTGTTATTGTATATGAATCGAGTTTCTACCGTCGTTAATGATAATTAATTTTTGTAAAAAAACCTATAAAAAAACACAAGATTGAACTCCTGACCACCTGCTGAAGCCGACCAAAACTCTTACCGATGAAATCAATTCATCGTTAGTTTTAGTTATGTTAACTTTAGTTCTAGCTAAACACACATTAACGTTAGCAATAATATTTATATTTATAAATTGATGTGCTTCATTATAAGAGATATGGGTCTCTCAAAAAAATAAAGGATATGTTTTGTCACCTAACACCAGAGAAAACCCCAATTTCAATTTTCAACATTCATTAGGTGAGCGAAGTGACATACAAAAATATAGTATTATTCCCCTTTTTGCTTTTGTAAACCTGAGCTTAGAAATTTAACATGTAGGAATCTGAAAGACAGCCTCACTACAAGGCACAAGCCAATGGACCTCATGGGCAGATGATTCTCATATAAGTACAAAACCAAATATGGAACAGGGGCCATGGGTGGGGGTATAGAGCCGTATGCGCGGTGGGGGTTACAGAGGACGTGCTCAATTTTTTTAAGCACACTCACAAAATACTAATTCTAAATTTTGCTTTTATGCGAGAGTGCCTAAGACTTGTGCCCGAAGTCTTGTAACCGTGGAAGAGTTGCTCCCTCGTCGGAATGTTAGTTTTATTATAATATCAGTCTACGAGATAGTCCATTTTTGCAAAAACAAAAAAAATGTGCTAAATATTCAAAATGTCCACTCAACAACCAAAAACATATTTGTGCAACAAATGTAAAATTTATAAATCTCAACTAACCAACCTGTTTGACAAGAAGATGAATTTCATATAATACATGGACATTGGACAAAAAATGGAGGGTTTGATTTAACTATATACATGCTTAATTATTCTTCTTTTTGTATAAAATTATAGGATCCAACATGATCAGTTTAATTAGAATAATATGTTGATGGAGAAGCAATTAGAAATAAATTGAAATGTCTTTGATTTATAGTTAAAAGATCAAAAGATCACCTGTTGAACAATTACCAATTGGTAAAACAAAACAAATGAAAGAATTAACTGCATTGTAACTCAACCTTCACCGTTCTAACATTACATAAATACTTCAAAAATTATCAATGGTTGCAAGGTGCTATTGCATTGCCAAAAAAGAACACCGTACCTACACCAAAACATTCTCTGCACCATTTTAAAAGCATTTCCTGTGTACAATTGAAGGACCAGATTCATCGTATTCGGCCTTCGCAATCCACATCTACATTCCCAAAAATAAGTGTCTCATCATTAGTATTCCAAATAAATCAAACATGTTAAAAAAAATGTTGTACGGCGGCGTGCTGCACAGATGGTTTAATTTACCTGTTGAAAAGTGCTAAGAGAAGCTAAGATAGAGCCACCGATCCAGACACTGTATTTTCTCTCGGGTGGAGCGACCACCTTGATCTTCATGCTGCTTGGGGCCAACGCCGTAATTTCCTTGCTCATTCTGTCAGCAATACCAGGGAACATGGTTGAACCACCACTGAGTACTATGTTTCCATACAAGTCCTTTCTGATATCAACATCGCACTTCATGATCGAGTTGTATGTTGTCTCATGAATGCCAACAGCTTCCATTCCAATCATGGATGGCTGGAAAAGAACCTCAGGACAACGGAAACGCTCAGCACCAATGGTGATGACCTGTCCATCAGGAAGCTCGTAGCTCTTCTCAACGGCAGAGCTTGTTTTTGAAGTTTCAAGCTCTTGCTCATAATCAAGTGCAATATAAGCCAGTTTTTCCTTCATATCTCTTACAATTTCACGCTCGGCTGTGGTAGTGAAGGAATAACCACGCTCGGTAAGGATTTTCATAAAGGCTTCAGTGAGATCGCGTCCTGCTAAATCAAGACGAAGGATAGCATGTGGAAGGGCATACCCTTCATAAATAGGCACAGTGTGGCTGACACCATCTCCAGAGTCCAAAACAATACCTGCACAAATTAATAGAGTTTTCAATCAGAATTTAAGCATAAAATAGCCAGAGATAAAACCATTTTTTGTTTTTAAATTCGAGGCTTGAAATCCATTTTTTAGAATGTAAACTAGATGTGACACATTACTTTTCTTAAACCGGAAAATGACTAACCAGTTGTACGGCCACTGGCATAGAGCGATAGAACGGCCTGGATGGCAACATACATAGCAGGCGTGTTGAATGTCTCAAACATAATTTGTGTCATTTTCTCACGATTAGCCTTCGGGTTGAGAGGTGCTTCGGTGAGCAAAACCGGGTGCTCCTCAGGGGCTACACGGAGTTCATTGTAGAAGGTATGATGCCAAATCTTCTCCATGTCATCCCAGTTATTCACAATACCATGCTCAATTGGATATTTTAGAGTCAATATACCACGCTTGGACTGAGCTTCATCCCCAACATATGCATCTTTTTGTCCCATGCCAACCATCACACCGGTGTGGCGTGGTCGACCAACAATGCTAGGAAACACAGCCCTTGGAGCATCATCTCCAGCAAATCCAGCCTAAACATTGCAACCCACAATGCAATAGTTTCACCGAAAATTAGTAAAAAGTGGAAGTTACCATACAAATAGAATCAATGTTATCAATCATAGATTGCAAAAAATAGCGGTTCATTCAAATTATGTTTAGCAATAGTGCTATAGCACTATAGCCGCTATTTAACAACATTTTGTGATAAATAGCATATCGCAGAACAATAACAATTGGATTTAATTAATATGCACTTATGGTGTAAAATAGTTTTACACTATCGGTCAATATCAACCATGTTTTCCGCCACATCACCCCACTTTCTTGATATGACATGGTAAAATGATGGTTGTTTATTGGACGATCGTGTAAAACTATTTTACACTGTCGGTGCATATCAATTAAACTCATAACAATTTGTTCAAATTTTGCTAAGCTGCTATAACCACTATTTAACAACACATAAGAGAAATTGAAAAAGATACTCAGTCTGTTGGGATTGACTTATTTTTGAGTTTATGCAAAACAACTCATGCAAATAAATAAACTTTATCTATGATTATAAGTTTGTCAAGGTAGTTTATGAAAACATATAAATTAACATAAAACTTATTTATTTACATTTTCATAAGCTGAAAATTTTACCTTAACCATTCCTGTCCCATTATCACAAACGAGTGGTTGAATATCCTCCTCTGCCATTGTCTTCCAAAAGCTGCACAATTCAAAGAATTTTTTCTCATCATTTCTTTTAACAACTATTTCTACACCTCACTAATTATTTCTCTTACACTAATCTCTATTTACATCACCATAATAACATGTTATACATAATATTACATTATCATTAAAACTAATCAAAACAAAACAAAATGGATTAACAGAACAAACAAGAAGAATAATTAATGTTAAAAACCTGAAAAGAGATAATTGATTCTATGATCTCAGTTGCAAACGTTTGAAAGCAATATTTGTTTCTTAATAATGTAGGCCAAATGAAACCTCAAATTTTGACGGGTTTTCAGTTGATAAAATGAAAGTGATCAACAACGTTGTGAACAATGTTTCAACAACGTCCGATTCTATGAACGACATTCACGTTGTTCATCACGCGTGTCCTGTTGATCTGTGTGGCTCTGTTCCGTTGCTTTTTATAGTTTGTTTTGTTTGGCCCATTCTTAGAACTCACTACTTCTTTTTGCTCTCTACATTTGGACCCTTTTTTTCTTTCTTTCATTTTGGGCTATGTTATGTATACACTCCTTGCAAAATAAAAAAACTAAATTATTTAGAATAATATATCTAAATTTAGATGATTTATATTTAAAATGAGATATTATTAAGGAGTCAGGATCCGTTGACACCAACTAGTTTGACACCAAATGTTACACCTCTCAATAATGTTTTAACCGATATAAATTTTATAAAATCCACCGTTGGATTGAAAGTTTACATCATATAGATCATTTGTGTAAAATTTCAAATAAATCCAAAATCATTTGATATGTTATTGAGATACATCAAAATTAACGGTTTTTGTATTTTTTTAAATGCCGTTAATCTTTATGTGTCTCAATAGCATATCAAATGATTTTGGATTTGTCTGAAATTTTACACAAATGATCTATATGATGTAAACTTTCAATCCAACGGTGGATTTTATAAAATTTATATCGGTTAAAACGTTATTGAGAGGTGTAACATTTGGTGTCAAACTAGTTGGTGTCAACGGATCCTGACTCATTATTAAGATACCATATATTATGAATCATAAGTTGTGATCATCTAAGGATTTGATTTGTTTTTGTTTCGGTCTGGGTCAAGACCCATCTGTGAGCTAGATCAGATCATTCAAATTAGACTTAGCTGAACTGACAATACAATGGACATACCCTAAAAAAATATATATAGAATATCATTTATGGGACCCGCCAGATTTTCCGCCTAGGCATCAACACCTGTCTTTAGAGCATGTGTCTAGGAGAAGTTCTAGGTTACCTATTCCTCTTATATAAACATGTCTTATGGGCTAGGCCAGATATATCTTATCTAATCTAAACCTCTCACTTTCGATGTTTACAGACTTGATCGTCGGGCACCCCCTCCTTCACAAATATATACAACCTCCAACAATCCTAAACCAACAACCCAATAGTAAAACCTATCATCCAAATTTCAAGTCCGAACATACTAATCTGAAGACAAATTCCACCTTCCATTAAACTCGATTGAAGCGAAAACAAAATCCCCTGGCCCAAAGTCTTGCTGGACTAGAACAACTACCACCCTAGGGACATTGCAATATGTCCCACCTCTTATGCTTTGTCTATTGACAAAAGAAACAGCTATGGTAAACAACTAGTAAGGTTAGTCGTATAAGCAATATATTACCAAAAGAATATCTCCCAAGTGTTAATGAATGATTTAAGATATGTTATGCATGTAATCCAAAATTATGCAAAGAGTGAGCATTGTTTTATTAAAACACCTGCCGCGCTTTGAGCATAAGTGATGCTTTTTAGAAAGTGACTTTGGACAATATTTTAGATGCTTGTGATTGTCTTCTAACACTACTCAAACGAATTGCATCCTTAAAATACTACTTTTCATAGGATCCTTACTCTCACCGTTCATTAATCATAAGTGCTAAAACACCTTTGATATTTTTTAATACCGTAATATTTCATATGTTCTCAAATCTTAGCGGTCTAGAACTGACTCTCGAACCACTTGATGACAGAACTAACCCTCAAATTAGATTAGGCAGTCCAGTGAGCCAAATAATGGTCGTGAAAAAAAAAACTTAAATATAAGCAAAAATTGAATGCTTGCATTATTAATGACAAAGTATTATAAACACTGTATCAAAATACAATAAGTTTATAAACACTGCTCATGCAAAACAGACTCTGACCAATTAGTACCTCGACAAAATGATTATGTTTTTCATTATAGTCAACAGAGGTAAATATAAAAACAGAGATAATGGTTATTGCCTGTCACAAATTATAACCATTGTCACTTGTTATGTCACTCTTTTTTGACCTCATTATTTCTTCTTCTGTTTCTCTAATTACACACCTCTTGCCAATTATAGTGAAATAGTAGTATTAAGATTTAAGAACAAAGTATGGCTCAACAGGTACTTTTTTCTTTGTGACTACTCTATGTTAGTTTTTGGATTTTTCCTCTTGAATTTTCATTTGCATTAATGACTTTTTTCATATAATTGATTATTTGATGTTAGAATGAGGGGTGGCCACTGGGTTTACAGCCATTGAATGGGAGGAGGATTGGGGACAACTTTGGATCAATGTCATTCAACACCTTGCTTACTGGTTCTCCTACTTCTTCTACAAATTCTTCATCTGATTTAGACACAGAGGTTAGTAAAACTAAGATTAATTAACAAAATTTATGGGTAATAGTTTTTGGTTACTATGTTGGATTATACTCATTGGCGATTACACCGTCCGGCATCCCCAGCACATGCCTGGGCTCCCCTTTTTTTTTTTTTTTTTGTAATAATAAGAAACAAGAAAAAATAAAAATAAAAGAAAGAAATGCATTTCGTAAAGGTACCGTACGAAATATATTTAGTCTCTAATGTTTATTTTAGGTTTTAATTTGGTCCCTTATTTTTTAAAAGTTTCAAGTTGGTTCCTTATGTTATTGATCTCAACATAAGTTGGTCGTTTTCGTTAAATTTTGAGTTAATTTTTTCTAACTTTTTATTAAATTTTGAGTTAATTTTTCTAAAACATTCACATAGTACTCTCCTAAGTGGTCTACGTACGCAAATTCATTAGAAAAGTCGACGATTTAAACTAAAATTTGAGGAAAATGACCAACTTGAAACTTTTAAAAAATAAGGGACCAAATTAAAACCTAAAATAAACATAACAGACCAAATATGCAATTAATTCTAATTTTTAACAACCTAAAACCTTCTCAATCTATAATCTTTGTTTGATGACTTGATGGTGTTTTGAATTTTAAAATTTGTTAAGCTGTTTTGATTGTATAAATAAGTAGTTTAATATAATTATATACGTCGATGTGGATTCAGTTTTCATTGTAGTCTCTTATTTAGTTGAGCCTTAATTATATTGGAAACATGACTATACTCTTGCATGTTATTTCTTGTTTAAAAATTTCTTCCAAAATTAAATATTGAAAAACAGAGTTTAAATATTTTTATATTCGAAATTTGGGTTGATAAAATTCCCTCCAAAAATTTGCCCAGGCTCCCTAACAATCCTGGAGTCGCCACTGATTATACTACTCCATGTATTTGCTCTTTAAATTAAATTTTGTTATATTCTATTTCATTCTATTCTATTCCAATCTATTTTATTTCGTTTCACTTCATTCCATTATGTACTACTAATTCAAACTTGCCTAAAGACATGTTAAGTTTAAATTTTTACATGTGAAAGGTATTATTAGATGTAAAAGTTCATCAACACTATTTGCATGCAACTAAAAAATCAGGAGGAAGGAAATAATATGTAGGGAGACTCACACTTGAGGAAGATATTGTTGGATTTAAGTGTGACCGATTAGTTTCACATCAAATATATGAACGAACTTAGTGTTAGATATAGATATATAAGAGGGGTGATAAATATACTCAACATATAAGGATTTAGATAGAGATGTGGTGTACCGATGATCCTTGATCATTAGCATGTTGTTGCTCTTAGTGCTTCCTCCTGACTCCCCAACAAGTGGTATCAGAGCCTTAGTTCACCTTGGTGGGGGTGAGAAGGGAAAATGGGATTGATTAGAAGTGACTTTTACTATGGACTATGGACTATGACTTTTAGAGCCTTATGTAAAAAATTCTAATTGTCATTTAACATCAGAAGTGACTTTTACTATGGACTATGGAGGTTTTCTATCTTAAATTCTGGTATTTTGATTATGTTGCCTAATTTCTTAACAGTTGCTAATTTTTGTCTTTAATTCAGTCCACAGGGTCATTTTTCCTTGACAAGAGTACTACACTTGGGAGCCTAATGGGAGTCAATGGCATTGTAGAGCTATCTAGAAAATCAATAAGAGAAGCCAAATCAGAAATCTTCAAAACCAAGAAAGATCAGAACAAGTACTTCAATTTCAGCTCATGCTTATTCTGTCTATGTTCAAGGAACAAAGATCATGAACTTGATAACCAGAAAAACAATCCTCCATCTCTTGGTCAATTTCTTGCCATTGAAAGAAGAACTACTAATGGAATAAATAGAAGAAACCACCAAAGCAATCATGTGTTTTGCCATGATGATGAGTTGAATGAAACCAATAATGCAGAATCAAATTCGTTATTTGTGAATGGCACAGTTGCTCCTCCTCTGTCTATAAGGCAGAGTGTTGAAACAAAGAGAGAAAGTATGGTATTAGAGCAACAGAAAAATGGATTTGGTTCAATTGGAGAGTTGTTTTCATGCATGTTTCGACAAAATATATAGCATGTATGATTAGATATGGTATCTAGAATTTCCTACTCTAGAATTTTATTAGATATGGTATCTAAATATATAATAGTTAATCATGTTGTCATTTTTTATATTTAATTTTTTAATTTCAATTGAAATTTTAAATTATTTTTTTTCAAAATTTAACCTTAGGAATAGTTATCTTGCTGAACAAGTTACATATATTTTGAATATTTTGCATTAAAAAAAAACAGAATGTTAGATCATATCTTTGAGTAACAAACAAATCCTAAAATTTCTAATATATATCTTAATTATATCCTAACAATATTTTTCTAAGTATAAATATAAGATCTCCAAAAGAATTCTCATCAATTTAATCGATCACAATATTCTTTCCTCAAGTATTTTCAACTCTCTCTGTTCATCTTTCTTCCTCTCAATTATTGTGAATTAAGTTTCAACAATGACAAGATCTTTCAGAAAGTCATCATGCAATGAAGAACAACAAGACATTTCACTTCAATTTTCAACATTGGTTTTTCAAGAAAGAATTATCGTTCAAAAGGTCAATGAGAACGATAAGCCACGGGCGGTTGAATTGGGTGGTGCAGCTGCGGGAAAGAGCAAAACGATCGCATGGTCCTTCCCTGGCGATGAGGTAGAAGAAGAAGTACATAGTGTGAAGAACAAAATAATGTCTTTGAAGAAGTTCCAAAGGTGTCATAGCATGTAGTATTTTATTTTCTTTTTATGATTGACTGATTACTATCAGAGCAATCAAGGGATCCACTGTGTTCTTTTTTCCTATTTTAGTAACCATGCAATGCATACTTTGTAACATTTGATTTTAGAGTTTGATGACTTTGTAGAATTGCTTCTACTTTCCTTTACCTTAAAATCAGTTAGTTTTGAGTGTATTTTGTGTGTCGTAATTTGTTTTTAAATTAGATATGTTTCAACCAAAAAATAATAGAGATTTTGTTTGTATTCAAAATAGAGTGAGATTTTATCTTATTTTAAACAGATTTGTTTGTTTCAACTTTTAAGCCTTATATTTATATATTGAGAGAACCATGTTTCAACATGATGTATTTATAGATTTATGATATCTCACACTAACTGACTGGTGTACTAGCAAGCATATATATAATAAGAAAATAAAACTAACTTTGGTCCATATCGTCGTCCATGTATATTAACTCAATTTGATTTTTGCATTTATCATAAATCAACTGATTAGTTAATGTTTAGCAAATAATCTCTTGCCACTAATCACATTAGATAAAAGTCAAATTGAGTAATAATTTTATGAATGATGCAATACATTAGATAAAAGTCAGAGGCGGTAATTTACCTACCCTATGGAGGATGCCAGCGGTTTGAGTCCGCTTATCTCCAACTCGTGAATTTTAATGATATATAAAACTACTCCTAGCTCAATTTTCCTATTCGGTAGTTTGGTTTAAGCTATGCTATGATTTATCATTTTTGGACGTTGATAAGATCCTTTCATCTAACAACACCTTAGGTTGGCATAGGTTTCAAGTTAAGAGTGAGGTTCAAACGAGGAAAGGCTACCTAGGCACCCAGAGACAAGAAGAGCGTAATAAATGACGAGATGCTCTAGGGAGTTGACAATAAGCATAGATTTGAGTATTTCCGAATAGGTCAACCTTTCGAACTATTGTCACGAGTCATAAAACCTAAACTGTAACATGTTAGCAAGTATCATTTTAATTTCTGGAAAAAAAAAAATTACAGTTTTCTTTAATCTTAAAAAAAATGTGATAGTATTTTTATTATCAATAAAAAAAGTGAATTGGATTACATGCGGTTGGACTGAATGCAGTCGATGGTTCTGAGCTGTCTTATTAAAATCAGACAATTTAGATTTTAAGATAATTTTTTATTTTTGTTTAAAACAAAATTCTTAGATGAAATCTAAACCGTTCGATCAACATCAAACGATCTAAAATTTACTGACTGCATGACTGCACAGTTTTCAACAACCAAGAATACGAGTCCATATGGAAGGTATGTATAGTATTTGCTTACCGTACGTGACACGTTTATAACTTCTTATCGTATTCATGTTGTTGTGAATTCGGACCGAAAACCACATCAATAAAACCTTTGATGTGTGGGACAAATGAATTGAAGCAACCAAATCAAAATGAATGAGAATAAGCAATAAATCAACAAAAGCTAGAACTACCAAAAGCAATAAAAGACACGAATAAATTGTTTACCTAGTTCAGTTATAACAACCTACTCTGGGGGAGAGAGCCACTCTCCGTTCCACTATCAATGGAAAGCTTGATTACAAAGATTCAATAGAAAAGTTGCAAGAATTTAGAGTTTTCCTAAATTCTACCATTTTCCCGAATCTCTCCCCATGACCAAGAGATTCAATGTGAAAGTGTTTCCCAAGGTGATGGATCAATCCCAACCTTAGTGTTTCCCCAAGAGAAGTTCTCTTTCAAACCCTAGTCTTTTGTTGGCTTTAGAAACCCTAAAAACACCTTGCAAATAACAGAAAATGTGACACATATATATTACTGCGTGTTTTTCCGCCCGGAGCGCCAAAACAGAAAGTAAAGCTTGATTACAAAGATTCAATACAAGAGTTGCAAGAATTTAGAGTTTTCCTAAATTCTACCATTTTCCCGAATCTCTCCCCGTGACCAAGTGATTCAATGTGAAAGTGTTTCCCAAGGTGATGAATCAATCCCAACCCTAGTGTTTCCCCAAGAGAAGTTCTCTTTCAAACCCTAGTCTTTTGTCGGCTTTAGAAACCCTAAAAACACCTTGCAAATAACAGAAAACGTGACACATATATATTACTGCGTGTTTTTCCACCTGGGGCGCAGAAATTTCCGCCCGGGGCCCCAAAACAGAAAGTCATACCTGTTATGCAGAAATTTCTACCTGAGGCGCCATTACTTCCGCCCGAGGCGCCAAACCAGTAACTTTTTTGTGTCTTCCTCGTTTTCAAGGCAATTTACAACACATGTGAATCTGCAACAACTTCGATTGGATCCAGATATGAAGATTACGAGATTCTGAAATATTTCTTCCAATTTATTTTTTAAAAGAAAAACTATTTCCAATTTGATGTAGCTAGTCTGTATGATTAAAAATATGTATATTTCCATTTTTTATTAAATAAAAGTTTCAAACTTCAACTCTTATATTTATATATATAATGTGATGTTTCTATCAATTGAATTAATCTCCTCTTTAAATTTAAATTAATTGTCTTTCAAGATTTTTGTCATACATTAAGAAAATTGATGACATTCTCATAAGTCATAAAAAATTTACAAAATAATTCTTTCTAAAAAAAATACAAAATAATTTTTTTTGACCAAGCTAAAATGAGATATATATTACCACAACAGTCTCCCCAGCACAAGACGTACCGAGATAGACTACAAAAGTTTACAAAGAGTCAGAGGAACAAAATCATAAACAAATCATACAAAGCTCAAACAAAACATAGGACTAGATCAACAATTATGGTAGTTAGAAGTTAACGTAATACTCGTCGACTTCAACCACCTAAAAGAGAAAAGCTTGATCTTGTCCATCAAAATATGATACAAAATAATTTTATTAATTATCGATGTACTTTTCCCTATCATAAATATAAAATAAAACATGTTTCAAAAAAGATAAATGCAAAATAAAATATTTTGATAATAGTGCACATAAAACACATCTGAAAAATAAATAAATTATGGCGGATGGTAACATATGCCCTTAGTCCTAAGGGAACATAATAAATAATTTAATATAATTTTTTATTTTTTATTTTAATTATATACATATATATGTAAGATAATTATACTTGAATGAAAGATAAATGGACAATAAATCATGCCGTTAACTCTTTTTGAATGACAAAACTAATCATCTTAAATATTACATCTAAAGATATAGAAGACATCATATTGCTATAAGCAAAAAATATGCATTTAACTTTTCAAAAGCTAAATGTTGTATTTCTTAATGTATTAATTTTACTATTAGGTTATTTAACATGTGCCTTTAAAATACATATTAGCAGCAAGATCTATAAATTAAAATCTACATTTAAAAGTAAAATACGTTAATTTTAAAATAATTTTTTTATATGTACCCAAAATATATTAATTTTTTTATTGTTCTAAAACTGCGGAATTATTCTTTAAGATATTTTTGTACTTGTCGAAAAAAATGCTGCAACATGTCGGCAATAGTGATTATTCTTAATATCTTGTAAATATCAACTCTAATATTTTATTATTAAAATAAAAATGCTAATATCTTGAAGAAAGAAAAAAAAACTCACGGTCACACACTGTTGAGAGTTGGAACAAAGCCATCAAAGAAGAGGTCAAACGCGATTATTACATCTTAATCACAGCTTATGGAGAAATGACACCTATACTATTTTGGGCCATGTATGAAAGTGACATAACTTTGTTTCCTTCTTTTTCTACGACGTGTCTTTTTCTTGTTTCCATTCTTTGGTGCAAAAGAGCTTTTCAACAAAATCTCTTTGCCATTCATTTAATTAATTTTATACAAATAATTATTTTTTATCGACAACTTCTCAATATAAATTTTAAAAAATACAAAATATCTTCTTTATGGTACATTTTTACACGGTATGTATTAGACTAGTGGCCAATTGGCATCCAAAAATCATTATTCCAAAACACACAAGTTGATCAATTATGTAACAATTCCAATTCCAAATATCTAAATTACGTAATTAAAGGGCTAAAGACTTCCCTTTAATGATCCCACCATGCCACATATGTGACACATGATTTGATCATGTCATAGTCATGTTATATAATATATATGTTATAATTATAATTGTCAAAAATAATAATAATTATAAGTTAGAAATGTAAATATCCAATTATTCTCCCAAGTGTACAAATAAATAATTCAACACACAAACTAATGGAGACATGATCACATGACAAAGGAGAAGCATACCTTGTCTTTCTCCTTTGTATTTTATTGCTCATTTGGTATAGTACAAACAAATATAAACAAAAAATGCAATGAAATAAGCAAATACATTTTCCCATAACATAAACTTACACTTTTCAAGACAAATCATATACTCACTTTTACTTTTTTTTATAATAATATTCTCTCTTATTCTAAATATAAGAGAAAAATTGAGTAACAAAAACTGATATATCTGATTCAAAATTTAAACCAGATACATCAATTTTTATTGATCTAAATTTTTCTTATATTTAAGATCGGAGATGGTATTATTATTACTATAAATATTACTAATCGATTAATAATAACACTTACTACATCAACATGACATAGCTTCCTCTTTTTCTCCAACAACATTTGGTACCTACCTTGAACTTCTTCACCTTAATTCACTTTGCTTATTGCCCAAAATTCTTTTACATTTTATTCCTTCACTTTTTCACTTTCATTTTACCTTGTTGGTTAAGCACTCACTTAGTTACCGTGCCTAAACCAATATGGTATCATTAATTTGATACTTTGGTTTTAATTTTGATTATCCTACAAGCAGTGGAAACTATCACATTGATTACTGTTTATCAATCCACTCATCAGCAACTCTTCCGGAACTTCGGCCACCCAACTTTCCGAATGAAACGCTAGATAATCCTTTGAAGCTGCTACTACCACCGTCGTTTAAGTTTCGGAGTTTCCTCGACTTGTTTACCTTTGAAGAATTGATGTCAACATTGTCTTGATCAGATTCGTCGTGATTTTCTATTTTCATGATAACCATAAGTCTAGATATGTTGCTTCGACAAAATGGACAGACTGGTGGAGTAATAGAAGCAGTTGTCGGGTTCGGTTTGTTGTAACAACAAAGGGCTAATGTGCATTGTGCACACATTTGGTGACCACAATTCTGAACTTCAATTGTGCATACTTGCTCAAAGCAGATGCAGCATAATTCTGACTCACTAATCTGCATAATATCATATTCCAAAATGAGTATGCTACTTTTTTTCGGCTCACTATTATAAATTTAAAATTGGCCAAATAATCAACAAAAACTTATTAGAATCATGCAGCATTTTAAAATTATTCGACTACATTGACTTCCAACTAACGACTATGAAAATCTTCTGTGGTCTGAAAAGCCAAATATCAGCATTCGAATTAACTCAATTGCAAAACAAACGAATTTGGTGTGTGTGCATGCGGGCGAGCAGAGAGTGTGAAGTTACCTCGGAGATGTTGTCATCTACACAATTAGACTGTGATGGAGATGGAAGAGAGTAAACCTTCCCCTTCAATGTATTTTGCTCCCTTTCCTTGTTTGCATCCATCAAAGCTTGTTCTAACAAGGCTTTGGCATCCGGATTAAGTTCACTGATGAACTTCAGTGGAGATGGCCAAACAAGAGGCTCAGCAGATGTAGGATTTAGTAACGACGCACATGATCCATGTCTGTGTTTCATAGCAACCGTATATGGTATCCGCCTGTATAAACACATCAAACATACAGCATAAAGACAAATCCAGGGATAATGAACATCAATCCGTTCAACTTATAAACAGCCAAATCGTTAAATAAAGTAAGTTTCTCCCTAAATTTGGAAAGTTACAATACGAAAATGTCATATATATGAGAGTACAAGAAGAGGGCCTATTAAAACTAATGATGGAATTTTCATATCAATCAAAGATTTTCGCAGCATCCCAATATGCCAGATAAATGAAGATGAAATATGTTGAGATATGTTAACAAGTCTCAAAACCAACCATACCCGGATGAATCACGCTGAAGACGATCCGCACCCCATGCCAACAATTCGCGGATGCAATCAAGAGATCCTCCTCTAGCAGCTAGATGAAGGGGAGTGCTACCAGGATAGCTGCAAATACCAATAAATTAGTCCACAAAACAGAAGAATACATATGATTCAAGCCACTCTAACCATAGAACTTTGACAGATTGATACTCACCCATATCTACCAGTTGAAGCACAAACAAGAGCTCCACTGTCTAATAGAACATGTACACATTCCGCCCGTCTTTGACGAGCTGCTAAGTGCAAAGGCGTCGCACCCTTTCCGTCTCTAACATTCACAAACCGAACAAATCCCCTAAAACCAATTAAAAAAAACATTCAAAAAACATCCTCAAGAAAAACAACATCAATCCAGAAAATATGCTAAAACAGAAAAAGGAACAAACCAAGAAGCAGCCACATGACTAGATTGAGCAGAAGAAAGAATAGCTTTAAGGCAAGAAAAATGGCCATAATAAGCAGCATAGTGTAAACAAGTTCTTCCATTAACCGTATCAAACATCAAAACCTGAAAATTTTCATAATTTCCACACATCAATTTTCCAAATTCATCTATAGATTAAACAATAAAACTAACAATGAAATTTTCCAAATTACATTAGCACCAGCTTCAAGAAGCTTCTCCACACAAGCAATCCTTCCATGCATTGCAGCCAACATAAGAGGAGTCTGAAATGAATCATTCAAATCACAACAAACCAAAAAAAGGGTAATCAAGAACTAATCAAAGATTGCATTTTTACAAATAAAAACAAAAACCCACATGCTAAAAAACACAATGCAAAATAAAGAACATAACCCATTACCTGTTTTTGTCGATTTAAAATATCTGGATTAACAGATCCATGTAAAAGCCTTGAAAGAATCTGAAGTTAAACAGAATCAGCTTAAACTAAACGCAGCAGAATCAGAAAGTGAAAAAAGCTTACACATTTAGAAAGGTAAAAGAGAATAAACCTCGATCTGGCCATTAACAGCAGCAATATGAAGAGGTGAATAACGATCATAGAGAGTTGTTTGATGAAAAAGTGAAGGGTCTTGTTGTAACAGAGTTGTGACAATTTCAAAATTACCTTGTTGTACAGCAGTGAAGAGACCATGATCATTGTTACCTCTGCAACTAAGGTTTTGACCCATGTTGTTGTCGGAGAGGTGTGAAGTGGTTGAACTTCACCACATATGATGTTGGCTTAGATGAGCCACCACCTGGTTTGGTGGTTATGATTGGTGAATGAAATGACTTAGAAATGAATGAATATAAATGAATGAATGAATGAATTTTTTTAGAATAAAGTTTGTAATAACTTGTAACTGTATGTTGTGTGATTGAGACGATTTTAATGTTAGTTATAGTGGCAAAAATATGTGAAATGTCACAAGAGAGAGAGAGTATGGGAAAGAGGGGTAGAGATGGTAGCTGACTGTGTTACTGAATAGTGGTTGCTGTGTCTGAGAATGACTTGGGCATCTACCTAGATTATGTGTTAAGCTTCGGCTTCGCTACGACGGACGGATCTTTTCTGATTGCATGTAGTTTTGACAACCTATAATTCAGATCAATTTGAGGATCCCAAACTAATTAGAGTTGGCCAATTTTAAATCGGCAGATGATATTACATTACGGTGTAAAACTGAATCTTTAATGTGAACTGTCCGATTTAATATTAATTGTTGAAATTTAATATAACGTGAAACTGCGTGTAATATTTATAGCGAATTTAGATCCTTGCTCAACCAAGATATTACTCCTCATTAATTCTTTTGTGAAGTTTTTCATCACATAACTTAGGCTATGTTTATAGTAACATAAATTTATAGTGAATTTACCAATAAAAGAAGTTTTTTTTTTATAAACAAAAGTTATAGACTTAAATGCAGTTTTACCCACTATTTTGATTAAATCGGAATTTTACCCTCCCCATTTTAAAATGCGGACTTTTACACCCCCTGTTTTATAATTTTTTGGATTTTGCCCCCCCTAAAATTCTGCTTTCGAGTCTAAACTTCAAAGCATCGCATAAAACTCAATTTAGATCAATAATTCACCAAACTGATACCAAAATGACCGTAATCGAGTTAGATTTCTACATAATCAAACCCCACTAAATTTGGAGTTACAGAGAGAGATTAATTACCGTTTTAGTGAATGTATGTCTTCCAAAATTCTGCACAAAATCTGCGTTCGAGTAACAACTTCAAAGCTTTGCACACAACTCAATTTGGATCAATAATTCACCAAACGGAGACCGAAATGACCGCAATCGAGTTAATTTTGCAGAAATCTACTTCTGACCTTCAAATTTAACATCGTCTAACAAAAACATAGTAACTCCAAATTCGAAGAAATTGAAATGACAACAAGGGTAGTTTTGTTAGCTTTTCAGACATGTAAATACTATTAAAAAAATGAGCTACAGGGTGAGAGATATGACAAAATCCAAAAAATTATAAAATAGGGGGTAAAAGTCCACATTTTAAAACAGAGGGTTAAAATTGCGATTTAATCAAAACAGGGGGGCAAAACTGCATTTAAGCCAAAGTTATATTAACAAGGAGTAATCAAATCCTTACTCCCTCCTGCCTCATATATATATAAGCAAAAGTTATCTTTTTAGATTCATTAGAAAAACAATGTATCTAGTCCAAATTATAGACAAGATACATCTCTTTTTGAATGAATCTAAAAAAGTGATTTTTGCTTATATATGAGGCCGGATGGAGTACAATACAACAAAATCCATTAAATACTAAGAATACATTCCAATGGATTAACACACCAATCAGAATACAAATAGGGACGATAAAAGATAAATCTTTTGATTTGATTTAAAGTATTTAATTTGTAAATGTATGATTATATAAGAAAAACGTTTTTTTAATTTATTTTTTTTCCAATTATGATATGTAAAGATTTAAGAGGATTGGTTTTGCCATCCAAAAAAATTAACGGCGCAACTTGTTGTCTGTTTGCATTTTATTAAAGTATAATTATCTTATATGTGTGTGTATATATACAATATTATGATATTTTTGTTTTTTGAAAACTCGATATCCAGCTCAAAGACTGATTAATCCAAATTGATCAATCTCACCGTCCACTTGCAGAGATCACATTTAAAGTGATAATTTCTTCGCTCTGTATGAACTAGTCAACCAAAATTGACACTAAAGAAAATCAACCCTAAAACCTTGATAGAAACACACTCTAAGATCTCAAACGAACATCGCTACACCAAACCAAATAGGTTTCAAAGGGTCAAATGTGGTTTGACCATGTTACTAAGTCATGTGTCTTGCATTGCATATGAGTGTAAATACCTCTTATATTTTTTTATTTTTCTTATTTTTTTCACCACCAGTTTAATCTGATTCGAGAATCAATTATGACATCAAGTGATTTGAGCCTCCTTCGATTACAGTTGCGGGGATACCTCTTTATTCTTTTGAATAAATTGTTGCTTATAAAGAAAAGTCAATATAAATCAACACGAAATAATTTTTCCCCCTCTAGCACAAAATAATCGCCACAGACTCGTGCGAATTCACGAATCTTTTAACAGTACAAATAATAAAAATAGTCAAAGACATTGCTCCTATTGCTATTTGGTTAAGTCGCCATCCCACGTAGAATGCTCATTGTTCAAAATCATTGAACCAACATTGGCTCAAAAAAAAAAAAATCATTGAACCAACCACTTCAAAAAATTACAAGTTTCATCCAAACTCCCTCACTCTTCTTTCAACTTCTTATTTTTTTTGTCGAAACTCTACTTCAACTTCAAACAAATAACTTGGTAACTTAGAAGGCGAAGGAAGGTTTGCCACATTTTGCAACTGTTACAGTATAAAGATACCATGTCATTAAACTTGTCATAATTAAACCTTAGGAATGTTTTATAAATTAAATAAATAAAAAACAGGAGAATTCGAGTTCGATTATTAGTATGAACAATTCTTATTCAGTTTTTATTTACCTCGGGGTCGAACTCTGGATTATCAGGCTCCTCCTGAAAACGAGAGGGTTAAAAAATAATAATAATAATAATAATAATAATAATAATAATAATAATAATAATAATAATAATAATAATAATAATAATAATAATAAAAGCCTTACGAATAATGTGATAAAAAAAAATAATCACCTCTTGTTGGCTATATTTCTTTCGAATAGCTTTAAAACATGCTCCCCTTTTAGACATATACAAATCATGTAAGATGAGAACACATTCTTTCAACTCAAATGAGCTATACTCAGAGTATTCTTCCAGTGCTGATGTCTGCCACAAACAAAAAATAATAATTCATAAATGCATTGAATCAGTTATTTAATTTTTTACCACCAGTATCCGGCTCACTGAACCACCTAATCTGATTTAGGACTTAGTTTTGACATCAAGTGGTTTCAGCCTTCACCTGATCACAGTGAATCATATAATTCAACTATACTAATTGTTTTACATAATAGGTAAGTTTTTTTTTTTTTTGACAAACATAATAGGTAAGTTAATAACTATTTAATCAAATACTAACATTCCATCTATAGATAAAAAAAACTATTTAATATAAGATACTTTTTTTTTGACAAAAATATAAGAAACTTATCCAACAGGAATGTTTTTCACGCCAAACAATGAATCAAGCAAATATGTTAATTCGACTATAATAATATTTTTATTTACATAAAAGGTAAATTAATAACTATTTAATCAAATATGATAACATTCCATCTACATATAAAAAAACTATTTAATAAAAGGTAAATTCTTTGATAATCAACATACATTGTTGGGTTATCGTCAAAAAAACACTTACATTGTTAGGTAACATTACATCTATGTAAAATTCATTTAAAATACATTGTTAGATACCCTTACATCTATGTAAAATTCATTTAAAATATGAATTTTTAAATATAAATTAATATGAAAAATATAATATAACATTAAATTTTATTTAGTGTGTACCGGTGTATTCAACTATATAATTTGGGTGTCAGAGTGTTCATCTTAATCTTAATAAAAAAAACTTACACAATATGGATGTGCTAAACAATGAATCTAGCAAACATGTTAATTTAATTATACTAATATTTTTACATAAAAGGTAAGTTAATAACTATTTAATCAAATACAAACATTCCATAATCAAATATTAACATTTTTTTTTACAAAATTTCTACTCTAATTTTAATCAAATACTAACATTCCATCTCCAAATAAAATAAAGAACTATTTTAATAAAAAAAAATATATACTTACCCAACATGGACGTTTTTCAGGCCAAACAATGAATTTAGCAAGCAATGTGATAGAAGCAGCCACCAAGGAAGGCAAGAACTTCAAACATTCATATTCCAATAAACTTAGCTCACCAAGATATTCTGTCAAAAACTTAAACTTCCAACTTGAAGCCTGCAAAAAACAAAAGAAATAAACAACAATAATAAGAGCACTTAATTAACAATCGCAACTGCGATAGGGATGAGGCTGAAACCACTCGATGCTGGAATTGACTCCCGAACCAGATTAAACTGGTGTTGAAAGCCAAAAAATGATTTTCAAATGTCTAAAACATAGATAGATATGAAAGAAAAAAAAAATTAAGCTTACATTATTTTCCTCACAAGCAATTTCTTCAAACTTCCTGTATCACATAAACTACACATGATTAGTCTCAATTTTCTTTACATAATTTACATTAATTTGCAAGAACATAATAACGAAAAATTTGGCACTATCTTACTCTAGAAAAGTCATAATAGTAGGGCTGCTCAGATCAAAATCTAGGGTCTTGAGTATTTTATTTTCCATCTCTAGAACCTATATATAGATTAACATGACACAATCATAGAACAAAGTTAATTAATCTTTAAATATTCAACTAAACACAATTTGATAGCAGATAAGTATACGAGAATTTACCTCTTCCTTGTCATAATAATTACATGTAGTTACGGAGAAAGTTTCCACATTGTGTGTGCTAAGATCTTCATACTTCCTTTATAATATAATTAAAGAAATCTATCACAAATCTTCAAAAAAATAAAGAAAAAAGTATTTGGAAAATTTAAATAGGGTGAGGAAGGCTTACGATGCAATGTACATGGATGTAACACCCAACAATTGAAGCCTAACCTTTCTTATAGGGTGAAAAGATAGGTACCTATCAATGTATTTTTTTTTAATGACAAATATATTATATATAAATAAAAATGAAAAAAGTACAAGAAAAAGTAAAAAAATAAATAAATAAAAAGTATCGGAGGTACACTCCACCAAAATCCAATAATTTTTAAAGTAAAATAAAAAAATAAACAAGCAAATAAAACTACCTATCGATATATGAAACAGCAAGATAAATGACATTAGGGAGAAGATTGTAATTGTCTGCAAGTTCTGCTAACCAATCAATCAATTGTCCTCTCATATGTGGAGTAATGTCTTTTTGAAGTATCTTCATGTAATCCATTTTAGGTCTTCTCTTTTTCTCCTTCTAAAAAATCAAATATAATCTCTCCATGTTCATAATTAAAAAGAAAAATTGAAAAATGAAAACCAAGATAGTTGTAGAGTAGATAGAACAAATGTGTTACCTCCACGGAGCAAAGATACTTGTACATTTTGTTTCCTCTTTTTCTCCTTCTAATAAACATAATAAAAAAAAATAATGTCAGAAACACATTCTAACAAATAGCCTCCGACCTATTTATAAGAAGAAAAAACAATAATTACTACTAATGCATTCATGATTCATCTAATGTAACCCTACAAATTAATGCTCTTGTTAATAGTGAGCTCCATTCAATGCATGTACTGTATATTAAATATGGAATGGGGTATAAAAGTAAGAAAAAAATCAATTAAAGCATCTTAAAATGTGTATTTTCCTTATTTTAGAGATAAAAAAACTTCCAAAAATTGTATAAAAGAAAAGTTTTTAAAAATTCTTATATATAAAATTGGAGGAGTACATTTCTCTTTGTTGGTTAAATTTAAATGGATATCATCAGATTACGTGGGTTCCATATAAGTTTGGTGGGACTCATGAATTTCAATCAACGCAAAAGTGTGTGTTAGTCCGCAAAAGTTAATTCAACCGACAACAATGTTAACATTGTTAGACTAAACACATTTTTCTTGAGTTTCAATTTGGAACCTAGTAATTGTATGTGAGTTTTAATGATGTTTGTTCTTTTTTTTTAATAAATTACGAGCGACTAGATATCAAGGTAGGGATAAATATCCAACTATGTTGGCATCTTTATCATTTTCCGTCCTCCACCTGTAGCTCATATTATTATTAAAAAAAGAAAAAGAAAATAATTACAAAGGGGACTAGGCCTTACCCTAAAGAAACAGATCAATGTAGAACAACTATGCATACCAACTTCTATTTAATCTTAAAAGATAAAGTAGAAGTCCCTAATAATGTGAGGCAGATGCGCCGATCGTCAACACGGAACAATGCACGTACCCACTACTCCCTGCTATATGCAGGAAGCCATGAATGCTTTTTCAAGCTAGACAGTCCGAAGATGAACGAATATTGAGACCTCTCTACCAACCTCTGTCGCATCAAATCGTGTTAAAAAAACCAAATCAAGCCACAACCAATTGAAAGCCAGATCGAGGAATGGTCAATCAATCGGACTCGATACCACGAGAAACAAACCCAATAGAACCGCTAACGACTACTACCGTCAACACGGAGTGTCTCCGTACCTACCCTTTCGAGCAACGAGTCTTGAACTCGAAGCACCCAACTTGAGAGAAGCTTCCAACTCAATACCACGAGAAACAAACCCATTAGTACGATTAACGACTACTACCGTCAACACGGAGTGTCGCCGTACCTA
The DNA here is from genome assembly GCF_020283565.1 of Trifolium pratense. Lineage (NCBI taxonomy): Eukaryota > Viridiplantae > Streptophyta > Magnoliopsida > Fabales > Fabaceae > Trifolium > Trifolium pratense. The sequence goes on along the minus strand of NC_060065.1, from coordinate 53,503,958 downwards.
CCCTTTCGAGAAATCAGGTCTTGAACTCGAAGCACCCAACTTGAGAGAAGACATCGCACAGAGGTCCCACCATGAAAACAAACTTTGAAAACAGAAATTGTGAAAGGCGATCCAACAAAGTTGTTCACAACACGACAACCACACCAACATCAATAAAATGGGCGAGGCACGGATAATCAGAATCACGCAGCAAAGTGATTTGTTGTTAACGCAAACAGACTCCTATAGCAAGACTTTGTAAATTTGGATCCGGAATCCCAAACGCTGCTCTATTCATCGAACATCTGGAAAACCCAAACGCCAAACAGGGAGAGACAGCGGCGCAAAGCTCTCCAGAGCTAAACCGACAGTGGCGCCACCGACGGTTGGAGGAGGTGATGTCGCGACCTAGGAGGTCTATCGCACCACCTGTCTTTGATGTTACATCGTGACGGTCAATCGCACCACTGAGGGAGGAGGAAGGCGGCCAAAACTTGGCTTGGGTGAGGTGGGGGTGGAGAGCGTGTGAGGGTGGTGCGGCAGAAACTGAGGTAGAGCGGCGCGGGAAAGTTTCACTTGAAGTGGTGATGCAGCGGTAGCCCTAACAGAGAAAGAAGCGTGTTTCCTGAATCCTATCTATGAATTTTAATTTTAACTCATGATGTTTGTTCTTGGGTTACAAATCCAAAAAGAAAAAACAAATAGTGTGTTGTAATGTGTGTATTAGTGATGTTTGTCCTTGCACTTTTCAATGAAATAACTTTTTGTCAAGCCTACCTCATACGATAAAAGATTATCGAGACATTTAATATATTGAATATTGTACTCGGAAGTAGATGTTGATTTTTTTTCCATTGACATCCTACAAATTATGGGGCACATAATTGAAAAAAATTGCATTGAAAAGTAAAAATGACATTCAATTTAATTCGAACTTCAATTCCTATATATATAATGCAATGTTTCTACCAATGAGTTAACTCAACGAAACTAAGAGGAGTATTTATAAAGTTAAGTTTTAGATTTGCGCACTTGATTTGAGTAGAAATGAAAAATCAATAAAATATCAGGCGATAAATTTGATCCATTGATTTGATAAATGTGAATCGTTAAATAACTAAAACCATTAAAAAAATCGTATAGATAAATAACGTCAATGGTCTTTCCATTCCTTCTTGTTGGATGACTTGTACGTGGAAACAAAAATATCTTTCCGTATTTAGTTCAATGACTGAGTCACTACATTTGGACGTTGATTAGTTTATTTTTTAGTGAAGATGTTGACTATTGACTATTCATTATTGAACTGAGCTGGAGGATATTGAGTCTTATACATCTCCATAATTCAACCCCATATACATTTTTATTTGATAAAAAATAAAATGTATGTGAGATGTGTGAAACTTACAAATTAAGATCATGACATATATTTCTCGAAGACTCAATTCTTCAAAAAAAAAAAAAGTGAAGGTCAGACATGAAAATAAGTATAATGATGTTTTTTTTTAATGCAGTGATCAACATAAAATTCTCACACCTCCTTATCAAAGGACAATTATGAAAATCTTATGATTGATCAACAACAAAGTAAACAACTGTTTACTCACATACGCTTAAAAAGTAATGACAAAAATATAATTTTGAGAAGAAAGGAAATAGTCGAGAGAGCAGGATAGAAGAGTGATCAATAATAATTTGGAAATTACTTTTCACACTTACCTTCTTTGTTTTACTAAAACACCACTTTTTTTAAAATAAAAAAAAAATTCCTTTTTTTTTTGAACAAGAAAAATATCCTACCTTTTTCAGGATTTATACCCTTGCATATTTTTTCTATATTTGAAGTTTCAATTTTAAAACTGCAAAAAGTAACATTTTAAATAATGACTATTTCTTATAAATACTTTAAAACTGTGATTATTTCTTAATTTCAAACATTATAAATACTTTAAAACTGAAAAATATTTTTTGGTGTATAAGAAGCTGTGATTGTTGAACATATCAGTGGAGATGTTTAGTCTTTTGTTTCTTGTGTAGGGGGTTGCTTCTTTTTCTCAAGAAATTGGTGATTTATACTTGCTTATTTAATTTCTAGTGATTGTTTTTAGCCTTGCTATTTGTTTGGTGTTGCTCATGTAATTTCTTTATCAGGCATTGGCTTCTTGTAACTGTTTCTACATGTAGCACATGCCTTATGCTTGGGTTTATGTTTATTAATAAAATTGCTTTTGCTTTTTCCAAATAAATAAATGGACCAAGCCTAACAATTAAGTTTATAATAAACTAGTATAAAAATATTATTTTAAAGTATACAAAATTATTTTTCGAGTTTTTCCGAAAGCAATCAATTTTTTTTTATAATTATTTATAGTTTACTAGGATGAAAGGTAATTTAGGTAATTGTACTAGTTTGTAAAAGTGGGAGGTACAATTTGAGGAATAGGAGGTAGAAACTGGAATTATTTATAGGTGAAAGTTCCAATGAAGTAACAAGAGTAAAGTGGGCTCACAAAGGAAATTGGGCCAGGAGGTCCGTGCGAGGACGTAATGATATGTGATAAACCATTTATTAACGGAAATTATATCTCATACTCCCACTCATACTTAATACCCTTCTGCTGTCAAAATTTTTGAACTTTTCAAAATACCCTAGATTTTTTTTTGTCAGGTGGTCTAGTGGCTACAAATTCGTCTAACAAAGTAAAAAAATTAAAATTCCTCACAACCCACCGGTGTTTTAGAAACCTATCAGGTTCTCGGTCGGACCGGTCCAGTTCGGTTGTTTAAAACACTTCCGACCAAAGATGCGGAAAAACAAGTAAGATATTTTACTATTAAACTAGTTTAAAGATCCGTGCATTCGCACGGGTCCATTGACTTTAATTCGACATTTAAGTTTATCATTATCTTAATGTAGAAAATTTATTAGAATAACATAATTAAATTTGTTATAAAATATTGTTAAATATAAGTGAAACTATTTTTTTTAAGGATATAAGTGAAACTATTGTTTTATTTTTTGTAAAACTTATTTATCCAATTTTTTATGTTTCAGTGACAAATAATGGTCCCGTATATATTTTTTAATTGAAAATTAGAAATTTTATTAGGAATATATAGGATAATTTAGTAAATTTGATAGTAATTAACTTTAATTTATTATTATTAATACTGGTAAACTTTGGTAGTAATATTATTTATTTTATTTTATCTTTGTTGAAAAATATTGTTTTGATGAAAAATATTATTTATATTTCTTTATTTTTAATATAGTTATTGTTTATGTTTCTATTTCTATATTCCTATTTTTATGTATTCAACTTATTTTTTCTATATTCATTTCATAATTTATTTTTATTGACTAAACTCTTTATAATCTTTTTATTGTTTTTTTTTCTTCATATTCTTATGCATAGATTCCTATATACATTTTTGTTTGTACTCATATTATTCTGTCTATATTTTTTGTTTTTGTTTTTGTATTTATTTTATATTGTTTCTATATTTAAAAAAAAAATTGAAATTACAATGAAGGATATAAAACTTGCAACGTGGTTAATAGTAATATGGATAAACTATGAACTTTGGTGGTAATCGATTTTAATATATTAGTAATAGATGACAAAAGGATTCATTTTCAAAATATCTAGTATGAGTTTTCAAATATACCATTATTGGAGTGGCTCACGTAATTCTGGATTTTTCACTTCTCCACGCTTATAGTGCGAGTCTAGCCATGGATAAAAAAAATCTTATCTTTTAAAAATGAAAGTTCCAATATAAATTTTCATACCACATCCTCTTACCGCTGATGCTCGTAATAGTAATTATAAAGCAAAATCTAAATGTTCCATGTCTTATCTATTTGTAATAAATTCGTTTTTTTTTTTTTAAGTTGATCATTTATCTTTATAAATATTCACGGATTAAAATATATATAATATAATACAATCAAATTTTCTATATATATTTACATATATAACAAAGCCAATAATCTAATTTAAACATTCAATCTTCAATTCTTTCTCAAATTTAAAACACTAACCCCAAAATTCAAAATCTTAACCCAAAAACAAAAGATGTGTCATTTTCTTAGTGGAGCTGGGAAGTACAACTCCATGAATTGGGCCTAATGATGAATGCGCCTCTCCTGTTGATTGGATAACGACACACCCATAACCTCTTATACTTTCTGACCAATCTAAATGTTCATCACAAAAAAATTAAAGTTAACAGGAAAAACAATTTATTTGTATACTATATTTTTCTTTTTTGACAAATTGTGTACTAGGAGTACATCTGTACATATTATATATATAAATATAAAAACAGGAGTCTGAGTACAAATCAAGAGTACTAGAAATACTCAATAATAATAAGATAAAGACAAAATAAGAAAAAGAAGATACACTACAAAAACACAATCAAAGAACTCGAAACCACCGCAACCTCCCAAAGCAACCACCAAAAAAAGGGGGAGGAAGAATCAAAGCTATAATAGAGCACTAAACTAGAACCTAAAACAAACGAGGCACTACATCCTCACCTAGCCTCCCACTCATAGAGGAAGTAGGGGCTACCAGAGTTTTTACTACCATTTTATGAGTTATACTAGGAGTATATGTTTAAAACACCAATATTTAATTAAGCATATATACCTTGGTGACGGATGAATTTTCAATTTCAATAAGGCTGTTTGCTCTCGTAAAATTGTCTCTTTTATTTTTGTTATGATGATATTGATACGAAGTTTCCATCGTCATTAGCGATTACTAATTTTCATCGGAGAACCTGTGTGATACACGAGGTATGTTCTATCCTCCCAACCGAATTTTTTTCATACGCATGAGTTCTGACCACATGTTTAAGAGGATCAAAACTCTTACTACGTGGACCAATTTATTATTGGTTCGTAAAATTGTCTATAACTTGAGTGTTCTAGTTTTAACATGTATAATATATCATCCATATGTAGAGAAGCAATCAAACTTGGTCGTGGTTTTCAAATTCTCTCCAAATCACAACTGAGTAAATCATATTTTAAGATAAAACCAAAAAGAACAATTTTTCATAAAATATAAAATTCATTATTTCAAAATGATTCATATCCTCAATTAGTAATTCACTAGTTCCATACGTGACTCAATAACTTAGTATTTTGATGACCGGTCCAAATCTATAAAATGTGATGGATAAGTTATGTCCCACGCATACATACGTGAAAAGAAAAAGGAAGAAAAAGAATAGAAGATGCAAATGAGGGTGTAAAGAAAGTAGCGGAAAGTAAATCCAAGGGTCCATATTGTTCTTAACCAAAGAATCAACGGTCAGCAGTTATATATAAAGCAAATACAAAGCTACAGAGTGGCATTTCACTTCACTCCATTTCAAGAATCATATATTATATTTTACATGAATTTTTGTGCCATCTTTGATTCACAATTCGTACCATAACAACTTCAAATTTAACACATAGTGTACTACTTCTCTACTCTTTAGTCTTTACTTCTTAAAAAAAGTTTTATGAACACTCAATTTTTGATATCACACCACGATCTTATTCTCATCACACTGACATAGCATATAAAATTTGGTTCCAGACTTCCGGTGTTCAACTAGTTAACGAGCTTCACCAAATGATAGATTATTTGAAAGAATTCGAGTTTAATTTTTAGTGGAACAATTTCTTAGTTACGTATTATTTATTTTGCAGTCGAACTTCAAATTTCTAGGATTCTTTTTTCCTGAAAACTAGACTATTAACACACCAAAAAATAGAGATAACTAATTTAGATATTACATTTGAAATTATAAAATTATGATTAATTATGTAATTTAATTATCCAAAAATTGGGTGTGAATTCAATTAATTATCAACTTAATTAAGTTAATTATATTTTTAACGTGATTAATTGGACAAAAATGAGCTTGTAATGATGTTTCTCCCACTTATAAACATATCTATGTTATCTAATATAAAACTTTTAACCAATCGTTAGTTAGTCCAGTGGTGATTGACGTTGGACTTAGTAGGAATCGATGGTCACAGTTCGGTCATCCGCTACTGCTATCGGAATGAGGCTAGAACCAAAATTGATCTCTGAATCAGATTAGACGGTTCAATTGAACTTTTAACATACAGACCCATATCAAACACTATTAGACAAAGTGTGTGAATATAAATAAATGATGAATGATCCGATAACAAAAATTTTGATAACAGATACCCTAACAAATCTTAAACTAAACTCTAATACCATAAAATTTTGAACTAATAACCTTACAAAATGACTAGTAAAACTAGAAATGTATTTACTTCAAAAGATATAGTCAAGTCATATATATCTCATACTATTTTCCTTGATAACCTAAAAACGTTTTTTATGCACTCATACACCGACAAATTTGGAATAAGGGCAATTAGCCCATGTTACGGCCTACGTGATGACGACACAAAGACATGAAGGTAGCTTTTGTCTGAAAATCGGTCTCTGCTGCTCTTGTTGCTAAATTGCTTTATTCGTTCTTTAAAGCCAACATTGGTTCTTACAAAAGTTATCATCTCCGTATATGCTTTTTCTTTCTTCATCAGATAATATAGGAGTATATATAGTTTCTTTTATCAATTATTAATTAGAATAAATAAAGTTTAATTTGTGTAGTTAGTTAGTTATTGAGTTGTATAGAGAGGAATGAAATCGATGATTAATGACAAATTACTTTAAGAAAAAGGTTATACATATTTTGACCAGCTACTTTTTTAATAATATATAGCATCATAATATAAGGGCCTAACATGATTTAATTTTATACCCGTTCATCTCATTATTAGAGAGTGAATTTAATATCGATTTCAAAAAAAGTCTATAGATCATAGATGGACCCTAAATAATGTTGCTAGCTTCTATTTGTAGTACTAGTAGTATTCATTCTCAATGTATGTATCTTGTAGAACAAGTTCTAGTCTTCTAGTACAATGAATATATTAATACTCACCCAATTCATATATAATTGCATGGTTTTGAATTTTTTTTTTTTTTTGATACAATCATGGTTTTGAATTTTGATCCGTGGAAATCTGACCTCTTCTAAGATTCGAAACCATCTCATTAATTTCCAATTAATTTCATCTGTGATTCAAAAAAAATAAGAAATTGAACAGGACAATTTCGGTCGTATTATTAAATAATACATTAATTTAAACTAAATAATACATTAATTTTTATTAACTCATTTAGGTCTTATATTTATAACCGAAAGGAGTATATATTTAAGTTTCTTGCATCTTAACTATTAAACTTATTATTGTAAAAAAAAACCTATTAAACTTTAGACCGATCGATCAAGATCGGACGATCAAAATGCAATGACCGCATAAATCCATATCCAGCGAGAACATCGTTGCATTACCATGCATGCAGTCGTATTTTCGCCGCATTCACACATTTAGGACAATCATAATTGTTGGGTCAAGATTAGAAATTTAAATTTATATTTGTATCAACAAAAGAAATTTAAATTTATATTGAATTATAGACCTTCCGATCTCAATCCAAAGACTACGTCTATCATGAACGCTTGAATGTGGCGAAATCTAATAGTAAGTAATCATTTCTTCCCTCGCAGTAACACTCATCCCTAGTTCCTCAGCTAGCTGTGTATATACGTACAGATCTAGGTGAAAAATATTAACTGAGTAAAATTTTCAGGATAACTTGGCAACAAAAAAATCTGCTAAAAGTACAATGATTTTAGCTTTCTTGGAATCATGACCATGCTGCTATTTTATTTTGAGGACAAGTAAAAGAGTTATCTATGTTATGGACATTAAAATCACTGTTACACACTCAAGTTTCCAAGAATTTCTCTTTGACGAAATTAAGAATTCTAGTACACAAAGCTACCAATATTTATGGAACAAAAAAAAGAATAGAAAACAATTGAAGAAGAAAAAAACAGTGACTTACCAATCTTGAAAATAATTTCTGACAATCATTTCCAGAAAATCTTACTGGCTGATTGCCGTACGTGGGCAAAGAAAACCGCTGCACTAGCTAGCGTGAGCTATATACTTCCAAGGCCCAAGTAAAATTTGGATTAAGTGATAGTGCCGCCGCAGCAGTATGCAGTCTGGTGCAGTCAACACCTCAGAATCGTCTAATTGAGATCGGACAAATTTTTTTAAAAAAATTATTATTTGCTTAATATATATAAAAACTTGAGATTAAAATTTGGACGACCTCAATCCTAGTGACTGCATGACTGCACTGAAACCTGGTCGATGGGGTCCAAGGGTATATATGTCATGTTGAAAAATACACTAACTAACATGTAAATAAACATGAGAGAAAATTTTGTACCCAAATAATAATAATATCATAACTTGGGAATGCAATCACATAATATAGTTGATGATTACTACAAGCACACATTGTTTTACAAATTAAAGAAATTAAGTTCGAATAGTAGTACACAAGAAACACACTCCATGCATAAACATAAAACAATTAATCAATGACAATGAAAATGAAAATATACAACAACAAAACCATTTTCACCTACCATGCCTGTGTTAATTTCTCTTACTTTTCGCCATCTTGAAGACAATGGAACTTGCAAATCATGTTGTTCAGCTGGACAAATTCATTTTCTATATGATCTGTCAAAGATGATGCCCAGGATTTAGAGATCGGCAATGGAAGATTTAACCATAGACACACTATTAAAAAAAGTTGAATTAGCAACGGATAATTAGAGAGAGAAAAAAACATAACCTTCTCTAATTTTTTTCTCTAAGTATTAATTAGAGATGTCAAAATTAGAGATCAATTTAAAAAAAAAATTCCAATCTCTAATTCTCGTCGATAATTCAACTTTTTCTAGCAGTGCACAAATGATTACATGAGACGACTAGTGGAAGAAGTTGCGAGACCAGAAATATCAGTCCATGATGAATTGTTGTAATGGTTGTTATTTTGTGAGAAGCTAAGAGGAGATCTTAGCAAATTCAAACCTCCGTTATATTCCGATTTAATCGATGTAGGTATCTGAGTAGTAACCCTAGACGAAGTTTGTGGTTCAATAATTTCACTTTGAAATGGGAAAGAAACATTTGAACTTGACTCAAAACCATTATTCATGAAAGGAAATTGTTGAAATCGCCACTGATCTACAACTCCGCCTTCTCCTCCACCGGTATTTGAGCTATAATCTCCCATTTGAAACATGTTTCCAACACCGAACCGGTTCAGATTCTGAAGTGATGACATGTTCAAGTAATTTCTGCTAGTTGGATGTAAAAATTGATCACCATGAGGGTTTGAAGTAGTTGAATGGATTGCACTTGTTGAATATTCTTTATCATTTGATTTGGAGGGTGTAGTAGTAGTACTAGTACTCTTTTTGGTCTTTTTGCTTCTACGACACCCTCCACCAACAGGAACATTTCTTAACGCACCCCCTCTCGTCCAATAACGCCTACACGTCTTGCAAAAGTGTCTTGGTTGAGACAAGTTATAGTTGTTGTAGTAACAAAATTTTGTGTTGGTTGATTCACAACGAGGACACTTTAAAGCTGTTTCTGACGGTGGTGGTAACTTACCTTGCTGAGCCTGAGCCTGAGCCTGTCCTGTTTGAACTTCCTGAGCTTGAACTTGAGCTTGATCCGGTAACGAACCAGGCCTGATTATTGAGCCAGCACCATGTGGCTGTGAGGATAGTGGTGGAAGCAACTGATGTTGATTTGGTTGCTAAAAAAATATATATAGTGAAAATCATTATCATATCATATATCATATATAGATATATAACAAGGTATACAAAAGGGAAAAAAGATGAAAAAAATCAGCAAGTATATTCAAGAAGATATTATTATTACAAGGAATAGGAATAAATAAATTCACTCTTTTGTGGGAAAAAAACTTACTTGCTGCCAATTGAGAGGATCTAAATAAGATGGAATAGAAGAGAAAACCATGGTGTTCAATCCTTTTGCGTTTTTATTTTTTTTCTCTTTAATAAAGTTTGATGGCTCTTTAGGGAGATGGTGGAGAATCACACTATAGTGGAATAGCAGAGCTAAGAAAGTAATAAAGCATTAAAGTGAAGATGGAGGAAGGAGGAAAGCAAGAAGAGGCTTTATCTAGTTTTTTCTTTGTGGTTATTCTTATTATTCTTTTTGTTTTATTATATTTTTAGGGTTTTAAGTGGAGGAAGTATCTTAACCTATAAGCATCTTTTTATTACGCGGTTGCCTTAAGAAAATTCATAAAAAAGGGATAGTGGCTCCCATGCAATGAACGGTGTCGTATCATTGCAAAATGACGCTATTATAAGACATTTAGACCATCTTTAATGGTGCAATCTATAGTTTAATTAAGTGGATTTCACCATATTATATAATATATTAAAATATATATAGTATTAGAACAACTCATTCATTTTTTATTCTTTAATTTTTAAAAACATATGTAAAAAGAAATAATGAATAACAGACGTCAACAAGAAGCGGCCGGAAAGAACAATACAATACAAGATAAAAACTAGAAATTTATCGGACACTAAAACTTATACAACAAGGTAAATCAATACAACCAATTAGGGCCTTTCTAAATTAGCGTACAAAGAAATCGTAGGTAAATGAGGAGAAAAATTAAAGTAAATTAAAGAAGAAAAAATATTCAAAATACATTAACAAGGGGTATATTAAATGAATAAACTACTCAACGAGAAAAACATTTTATAGGATCAACACACCACTTGTAGTAAAGACAACGTTTCTCTTTGAATTTGAAACTGGTTGATCCAAATTGGAAAATTTCATTCCATTCGTTCCGGCACATATTACCCATTATATGTCAAATTAATGTCAATCACTTCTACTTCAATTCAAGTGACTAATTTGTTTCAGGGTCAAATTATTTGGACCAGCAATGAATTAGTTCACATGGCAAGTAGGCATGGCAATAAAACTCATGTCCGTGGGTACCCGCCCAAACCCTACCCGCTTTGACGAGGAAAACCCGGGTTGACTGAGTTTGGGTTCGGATTTGAGTTTTCCCCGATTTCAAAAGATGGGTTTGGGGCGGGTAATGGGTACATTGATACCCACCCCGAACCCGTCCCCGAACCCGCCCCGCTTATACTAAAATTATATTTTACCTATTTTACATTAGAAACCATTCAACAATCTCTTAAATTACATTCATATGTTTATATTTATTTTTAATTTGAGTATTAAACAAACCATTTTCTCTATTTTTTATGTATTTAAAAAAATATTGTTGAAACAAAATAATTTTGGACATTTAACTTTTTCTTTTGATAAAAAAAAAACTAAAATACAATTCAAATTCATGTGGAAAGATGCGTAACGGGGATACCCGAACCCCGACGGGGATACCCGATCCCCGTTGGGTATGGGTTTGGGGTTATACATTTTATCCCCGCTCGAAATTGGGATGGGTTTGGGGAAACCCGAACTTTTATGGGTTTGGGTTTGGGGAGGGCAATATTCGTCCCCGCCCCGCCCCATTGCCATGCCTAATGGCAAGGGTCGTAGTCCCATTAATTATATGGTCATGAGTTCGATTCCTTGCTCATTCGTGTGGAGAAAATTCAGTTGGAATGTGAGAACTCATTTTGTGTGCCCCACAGATTCATAGACGGAGATTACTCATAGCTAATAGGGTCGACAGTGAAAACTTCGTATCAATAACATGGTAATAAAAAAAAGTCAAATTAATCATGATAATAAAAAAAAAAAAGTCAAATGATTTGGACAATGCTCAATATCGATACATTACTAGAACACAATATTGTACAATTTTTGTCTCTTGGCCAAATTTCAAATTTGTATGAGTCTATTTTCTCCGATAAAATTGGATGGTTAGTTAGATTTTTTTTTTTTTGGTAAGGTGATAGTTGGTTAGATAAAAATAAAATATTAGCATAAATAAATACATATATTTTTGACACATAAATAAATAGATATAATATAATCACCCATATTAATTAACAACAGTAATAAAAAAAATTGTCATCAATCATCTTATTTTACGGGAGTCTCTATTGCGGGCCTCATTACAATATTACCGAATATATGCTCAATGAACTTCAACTTCAAAGTATGTGGACTCTCCCAAAATGCAAATTGGAAACGCCTAATCATGTCTAGAAACTCCACTCTCCCTTTCTTACTAAGCATCTTTCTTACTTATAGTTTTCTTCCTCTCTTCTTTAAGTAAAGCAATTAATAAGAAGGTGACAACAAAATCAAATTAAAAAACAACTTTGGGATAGTGATTTGATTAAGAAAAAATATAACATGTATACACTACTGTTTAATTATTCCATTGCATATTTATACATTTTAATTAATTACACAAATTAAACCACATATATATTCCTCCACATCGATCTTATATGTAATATAATACTATATGTATGCTGAAAAGTTCATTAATATTAATTAGTTAGTTTCTTGGCCAAATTGCTTAGATTAAGTGGTTACATATGCTGATGGGAGTCAGATCTTCTTGTGGTTGAGGTGTTGGGATGCTCTTTTATTTTGATGTCGTTATGCTTGGTTCGCTTTTGCTGGTGGAGTTTTCATGTGGCGGTTTTTTCCTGTCTATCTGTTAATTTTATTTTTGCATTTCATTCATTTGATGGGTATCTGATTGTGTGTACTTCTGGTACCCATTTGTATTTGAACTCTATCTTATTTTATTTCGTATATATAATACTATATTTGCGACTCAAAAAAATGGTCACATGCTTCTCTCAAAAATTGGGTAAACTACCACTACCACTTGTATTTTTATCTAATTCTATCGTGATAATATATTCGCAGTTAGGAGTTAATAACTTTGAGGTTTGATGAAACTAAATTTATTGGCAAAATGGAGATGAAGCTAGACTATATATTAGTTTTTTTAGACTATATATTAGTTGATTCAAGTCAACTTTGACACGAAAATTGGTCGCGATGAACTCATGAGCCTGCTATTGGGTCCATATATAGTCATCCATGTCTTTTGGGTGTATACAGGGTTTTAGATGGTGGTTCTGACTGAGTAGCGAGCCGATTGCATGTGAGGATTTGGATTCATGTATGCGGATTCCATTCTTTTATGTCTCTCTTAGCTGAGCAATGTATTGATCTCAAGTTTTCCTTCTATGTTGAATATTCAAAAAAATGTCTATGTTGGGAATTGGGCGGATTGGGTGTAGGTATAGAGTTTTTTTTTTTTTTTTTTTGTAAATGGCTTGTTATTTTTTTTTGGGGAAGATGAAGTGTTTTCTAAGTTATATGGTCTATTGTCTTATGTTGTTTTAGCTTTTTTAGTTGATAGTTGGAGCAGGTGTGGCCATATATGGGATTTATATGTGAGGTCTACATATATTTGATTCGATCTGTTCTTTTTTTGGGTACATTGTCACTATTTGATGGAGCGATATTTGTGCTGAAAGAAAAAAATTGAAGACCTTTGCTTCTGCTTGTTAGTACAGTATAAGTGAAAACTTTCTATAGAAGAACAATTATATCTTATTGGCTACACATATTGATGCTTCCAGTGAGCTATGTTTGGATAATTTGGAGTCTATCCCTCATTGATTTGCGCTATATATGCGACTTCTCCTTAGCTTGTTTGATTTGGCGCTCAATCTTAGTGTCAGATTTCAAGCTTAAGTGTGTGTGGAGTTAAGTTTCACATCGAGTATGAGTGAATATGTAAAAGAGGCGACTCATTCAAATCATGTTTAGCTTAGCTTCACCCTTCACCTCATCAAGATTGTGACTAGGTCAACTTGATCATTCAGGTGATGCCCAACTTAGACACTTAGAAAGCAAAAGAGATTGATATACTCTAGTTCAAATTATTTTACCTAAGTCATTTTAAGAGTATTCTTGAAGTTCCATTTAAAACACTTCAATTCACCGAGTAAATTTTGTCAAAAAAAAAATTCACTGAGTAAATCAACTTTTATATCTTGTGTTTACATACGTAAAACCATTGTATTTTGAGTTGAAATTCTCATTGTATTCAACATTTTTTGCTATTTTCAAAAATTAAGTTTCTTGCCCAAATGATCATAATTTTCCCAATTACTAAATATAAATATTTGTTACACTGAAATTAAAGAAGATCACCTTCACTGAAATAGTAGTAAAAAGTAAAGAAACAGAGGAATTTTGAAACTTTTGACCACTATATAGCAGCCAATCCATCCATTTTGATTTTTGAATTACCCGCTGATTTTGTTTGACACAGAGGCATCAATATATAGTATCACTTTTGAATCAAGTGTGCATTGAAATTGATGGAGGGTCGATCTAGTAAATATAAGCTCTTCTTTTAATTATATTTACACTAACTACAATAACGATCGATCCATTCTTAACAAAAATAATTAATGATTACAAAATGTTAGTGGTGTTGGAATCTAATTCCCTGTTTTGACAGGTTATTGCTTTTTTATTTCTCACATTTTTATGTGAAAAGCTTACAACTACATTTTGCGAAATTTTAGTTGGAAAAAGACATTAAAATTTCAGCTTTAATGTCCCTACACTCACATTGTAGAGAGATAATGATAATAAATCACCAAAGGTAGCCATGCACGTGCATGAAAAAGAAATGCATCCCCACAAACACAAACAATGCAAATTAAAGAACGTACCAATTCCATGGATGTGTTTCAATTTGGGCCTAATGGGCCACAATCATTTTAATTGTGTGATGCAATGCAGTATAATTTCAATTTAATTGTATAAATATACGTTGAAAATTCCTCTGAGTTTAGCTCAGTTGGTGGGATATCGCATTTTATATGTAGGGATTAAAGTTTAAATTTCGGACACTCCATTTATCCATCTTAAAGATAAAATATCCGGTCACTAGATTACCTGGAAAAAAAAACTATACGTGTATAAAATTACACCATCATGACATAGAAATCAAAATGGATAGTGATATTAAAGTGGTATTTGCTTATTGATTTGTTGAGTTATAATTAACTTATAAGTGTTAAGAGTCTCACATTGGTTGCGAAATGGTCTGACTAAGTGTTTATAAACTAGAGGCAATCATCACCTTACAAGCCGGTTTTGTAATGATGGGTTAGGTCAAATATCAAATCTAAGATGGTATCAGAGCCTCTCCACAATCTGTTGGGCCACCTATTATCAGGCTTCCGCTATCGGGCCACCCACCGTTTATATCCATGCATCAAACCCAATAGTGTTGGGCGTGAGGGGCTGTGTTAAGAGTCTCACATCGGTTGCGAGATGGTCTGACTAAGTGTTTATAAACTAGATGCAATTCTTACCTTACAAGTCAATTTTGTAAGGATGAGTTAAGCCCAATACCCAATCTAAGAAATCATACCCCTAAGAAGTTTCATATTGTACATTTCAGATATATATAATTGCACATGCAACCTATCACTAATTAGATTCCAAAACCAACCATCGCTTTCTTTCTAATAATTGTCGTCATCATCATCACAATCCTAAAATAATATTCGTACCATCATCTCTTCTCTACATATATACATAGTTCCTTTTCATTGTAAAATTAGGACGAAACTAATTACTATTTAAATAATTCCTGGCTGCTGGTTCGTTCCAATAAATTAGTGAATGTATGTTTAAATGAATAATAATGGATTAATTCTGGATGGAAGGAAAGAAAACAATGTTTTTTAATTAATTAGAGAATAAAAATGGATATAGAGACTAAAAATAAAATTCAAGATATTTATAGATTTGTTTTTATGGAAAGATAATTGTAGATATTAAAAATCAACTTTTCTGGGACAGAAGAGCACTTGACTTTAATGAGATGAGATAGTATTAATATGGACTCAAATTCAATCTAAAAAATACGGCAGTTAAATCTTATGTGGAAGAGTTTTTTTACCATTGTAATTTTATTTTACTCGATAAATTAGTCTTTGTAATTACACTTGGAGAATATCCATTAAAAACAAAACCAGTTGCTCCTTCGTAGGTATTTTTTTTATAGTAAAGTGTGGAGAAATAGAAAAATCAAAATTCAAATTTTAAACGATTTAATAATTTCTTTAGTAGTTATACTGAGCTACCTTTACACATTATTCTAAATTAACTCTAACCATGAGTGAAATGTTATGACTTGCTAGTATTACTTTTTTTTTTTTTTTTGACAAAATACTAGTATTACTTTTGAGGTTTGTGTTTTGGTCGAAAGTTCTAAATATGGAAAGTGTTGAAAACATATGTTAAACTAATCAAGAATGTCCTGTTGATAGTACTGCATTATGGAGGCTCAAGTCAAATTTTAAAATATCTCTACAAATGTCTACTTGGTACAAATGTTTAAAAAAGTACTTGTACGGCCTCAATACATGAAAAATAATCTCTTTTATAGTACAAAATTATTTATTAAAATTTATCCATTTATTAACAAACATTCCCTTCAGTTTTGAATATAAACAAAAAAAAAAGTTGAATAAATCATATATCTAGACCATGATCTTCAAAATCAGAGGAGTACGATTTATATTATACAAAAAAATACATCCATCAATGATTTAAGAACGTTCATAAGAAAAAAGATAAAATAAAATAGTATATTATGCAGAAAAATGATTATGTTGGAATTGAAACCAAAGAACTCAAATAATAAATTAACATTATATTACTAAACCATTGATACATGTCTAGTATTTTATGAACATTGAGAATATAGATCCTCAAATATTTTCGGCCTTCAAAATCTTAAGACCCCATAATTTTGAGACCTAGTGTCGTAGATCACGTGCTTTGGGTCAGACTTGCATATTAGTGTCAACAATGTAAAGGTCTGGCTCATTCTTACAACATCCACTACTTCAGAATCGAAAAGATAAAATGGAAAACGTGTAAGATGCGCAAGTAACTGATCGGGTGGCAAAATTAAATCTCTAGAAACCATGGTTAATTTGTGTCCAATATGCAGCAGGATTACTTGGAATGGCTCTGAACACTAACAAGCCCGTTATTGGAGTTCTTAACATAGGCCCAATTGACAGAGTATCAATGAAGTGGGCTTTAGTAGATAAGGGATCCATGACCCAAAAGATCATAAATTGGACTTATTCTCACCGAAAAATTCTCCCCCCTTACATATTTTTTCTCCCTACCGAAATTCCAATTTTTTCCTTGAATAAAAACTTCAGAACGTATTTTTCGAGTTTAAATTTGGAAAAACTTCGGAAAACACGTTCTGAAGTTTTTATTCAAGGCAAAAAAATTCGGAAAACGCGTTCTGAAGTTTTTATTCATGGGTAAAAACGAAAATTCAGGGAAGAGGAAAAGATATGTGGCGGATGAGATTTTTTCCTGCTCGCCTTACTCATAATTTATAAGATGATTGTTCGATCTGCCTTTCAAAATGTGGCATCTTACCGAAAAATATGTTTCTAGTAGTAAATTTTGACATATTTAAACGTATAAAGGATCGATTAGTTAGAAATCTTTAATTTGTAAACACCTTAATATTGGTTGTTGAAGGAAGCCAAATTAGATTCGTCTCTTTAGTGGATTGATTGGTATTCATTGACATGGTAACATTTTATTTTTATAAACAAAAATATAGATTAGAGACGCAATGACTATGACTTTCTTTATAAAAAAAATTCACACACACTTATAAAAATAAGTTTCTTGACTAGATGCATTAGCATAAGCACATTTTGTCGTACCATTAATATATATGGTTTCTTGTAGACCACGGCCTCTTGTAGTAGTGATTTCACATAGTTTCATACTGTATTTGATTTTGATCGATAATTTTAAATCGGATAATTTATATTATCGAATAACAAAACATAATTTAAACGATGATTTAATATCACATAATTGCAAATTGAGATATAAATTTGTGTGATGCAATAGATGCGCCAAATCCAATTTTGTTTCTTGTACTGTATAAGTGTACATCAGATCATGTTGAATTTATAGTGACCATTTCTAAAAGCAAACTTACTTAAAAGACCTATTTAATTAGCTAAGCAAGCTGGATTGATTATTTTTTAAGATAAAGTTTTTATTGGATAAATATTTCATTAATCTATTTACCTAAATGCTCCTAAATATCTTTTTCATATCTGCCAAAGACATTGAATTTTAGTTTTGGACCCTATGAACCAAAACCTTACGCCTGAGCAGGTACATTTTGATTGGTGAGATTACCCACTTACACAATCGATCGGGTGTATCATGCACCTATTTTTTTTATTAATATTTAATTTTTGTGTTACAATAATTATTTTTTATTTACATTTTTATTCCATTTTTACCCTTTTTATTTTCATTTATTATTTCTTATTTTTTTAAAATATAATAACTGTCCACTAATCATGTACTTGTACGTTATTTTGTATTTACAACTGTTAAATTTGTCAAACACTTTAATTTCATTATACTAACTTTTCAACTATATAGAAGTTGTCAACCATCAGCCATAAGTTAGCTTTTCAGCTATAAGATAGTTTTTCAGCTATCAGCTAACTTATAACTTATTTTTACCGAAGAGACTGGCAACTTGTGTGTTGTAATTTCCACATCTCCTATCTTTTGGGTTGCAAATTAAGAAACTATTTACCAAACTCGATATAAATTAAAAAGAAAAAGATAAATAACAAAAAAAAAAGGTCTAATAGCTTAATAACTAAAAATTTCACCTTAAAGATGACGTATCTGTCAATTGAGTTAAACTCATGAATACACTAAATAACATATTTAAAGAAGAAACTAAATTAAGACATGACAAGTGCTTACACTAACTCAAAATAATTGCAACTTGTTTTTGTTTTTCGACAAAGTAATTGCAACTTGTCTGTACCAAAATAAGTGTTGCAATTGCAACTTTTTTATAATAAAAATGTTGCAACTTGAGAAGGAGGAAATAATATATGGAAAATTACAATAAAAAAATAACTAATCACAATATTTCAAAAACAAAACCATGTTATTTTGGTCGGTTGTTTTAATATATACCTATTTTTTATTTTTATTTTTTTTAGTGAATCCAAATTTTATATGTCAATTCTAGAGAATTAATATTAGTGGACCCAAACAATTGAACCAAAATTTAAAAACAGGACCACGATACTATTTGAACCTTATTTCACATGTTACAAAGCTAAATATCAAATTTTCCAGTTATTATAGAATGAAATGAAACATTGTTTTATATTTTTTGACTAAGACTTATAAATAAAATAAATTATTCAAATTCTTAACGTTAGGTTAGCACTGACAGAAGAACAACTTATACTTTTCTACTACTAGTTTGGGAAATTTACATTTTTGAATTTGAAAAAAGCAGGCTCTACTACTACTTTGTAAGTCGTGTTTGGTTGGAGAAAGATCGTAACGTGATAACAACGACATAAGTTGTTTTTTAGGTAAAAGTTCAAAGACAAAATAACCAACCTATTCATGACACGCACCATTTTCCACTTTGTCACTTCATGGTTTGATTAAGACACTCTCCCTTATGGGACCATGCCCAAGAGCCTATTAATTAAATTCATTCATCTACAAATTACCCTCCAACAACATTAGTCTAATGTTAATTTCATTACTTCTATTCTAAGTTGTGGTGGTTAAGAAAAACCTAATAACATTTTTTGAATTTTTTACTACTTAAGTATAAAGCATTCCTTCAATTGGGGGTAGAAAAGTGTGAAATTCTTAAGCATAAAACATTTCTACAATTGAGCTCCTTGGGATGAATCGTTCGAGAGAATTCGAATTCGATTCTTGGTAGAAATAAATTTTGGTCAGATTTTACTTAACTCGCGACCGAACTCTAGATTACTAGGACTCCCTTCCTTGAAAACCAAAGAGTTTATACTGGAAAAAAAAATCCTACGATTTGAGAGAATTCGAGTTTGAATATTTACTGAAATAATAATCGACTATATTCTTAAAAGAATGGAAAGAATTATGTTTAATCATATTTGTGACAGTAATAAAAAATTTACAACCGATTCAAATAGAATTTGAGCTTAATGTCTTATAATTATATTGTCAAATTTTTACTACTAAATTAATACCTCATGAATATTTGTCAGATTCTACTTATTTTTTAGCTTATCTCTAATCTCTAACAACCTTAACCTTTTCAATCTAATTCTAAACTTATTTATTTTTATTTATAATCAAATTCCAAACAAAGTTTTAGTATTAAATTCCAAACTTATTATCTGTACAGCACTATGCTAATTGCATTAAGATGAAGCATTGACTTTCCATTATTCTAGAGATATAGACAAATTCAATCAATAACATTATTACTAGAATAAAACTTTATGTGTGAAATCTACCTTGGAACATGTTTACGCGTTAACCTTTTGATTTAGGATATGCTAAAGTTCCAATTTGCTATCTAATTGTGATTGTGATAATGTGAAATGTGATGTCAATTAAGCATCTAGGAAAGAAAACAAAAGACACAGCTAATTAGCAAATAAGAAAAGATACAAAAGTTTGGTACTTGTTTCAAACATGCATCATCAATCATCATTCACATGAATGATTACTGGTTAAGGCCATAGCAAACAAAAGAATAGACAAAAACACATTGCCCCATGAAGTCTTCAATTCGTTTACTCGATAACAATCATCGTGTTTCAAATTGTGGTCTGCAGCCGAAATTTTGTGCAATAACGACAAAATTAAAATTTTGATATGATGAACTACATTTTTCTTATTTTGACGCAATACAAATGTTTGCAATATATAATCACAAATGCCATTGTAATTTAAAAAATATGATTAACGTCTAAGTCTTAACGCAACACGACGCTGCCTGGAACGCATGACCCGTGTGGACGCACGAGTATATCACGGTTGTGTAAAAAAAAAAACATGTTAACAACCATTTAGAAGACAATGTCAGTTTGCATTCAATTTGCTGGCAAACCATGTATGAATTTGCAGAATATTAACCATAACAATCATTTAAGAACACATATAATAGAGGTCCATAAAGTAATTAAAGAAACTAACTAATTTATACTAAAACATAAAAAATTTAACTGATGAGTCATCTAGAAAAACTAATTTAACATAATGTAAAAAAAAAAAATATATTAAAGAGATGAATTTTCAAATGGTTTGAATGTTGTAGGAGAAGATGTCAAAGGTAGAACCTGAGAAGTACTTGAAGGAACTTTTTTGCTTTCTGCAGTAACTTTTGTTACATTAGTGGAACTTTTAACCTCAGATTCTGGAACAACAGAACCATGATTCTCTTCTAATGTTTTTCTTCTAGATTCTTCCATCAATCTTCTATACAATTTCTCTTCAGCATCTCTTAAAAACTTGAACTTTGGTGGTGGTGAAGATCTAAACCTGTTGAATTCAGATTCTACTGTGGATTCAAACAAAGGATTATTAAACCCTTGATGATGCTTATAAGATTCAAGAGGGTCTAAAGAACACTTCATAGGAGAATCGATAAAATCACTTAAACTCTTTGTTCTCGACCCTTTTCGACTTCTACCACACTTAGATTTACCATCTTCAGATTCCAAATCTTCTTTAGTTTCTTCAGTGATTGTAAACAAAAATCTTGGTGGACCAGGAAGATTATGCAACCTCATCAATTCCAATTCCAAACTTTCTTCACCATTGGATTTCAAAAGGATATCTTTTCCATCAACACCTAATTCCAAATCTTGTTCATGATTAGTACTTTCTATGTCTCTAATCACACTATTAGTAGTGTCATTAGCATGCAAAGAACATGATGATTTCTTCCAACAAGACCAATAAGACACCCCTTTTGAATAATTTCTTTGTTCCATTTCAATATCTAAATTTGTTCTTCTCTTCTTCCACCACAAGAAATAGAAAATTTGTACAAACAAACAAAGTATGAAGAACCCAAAAACAAGGCTTAAGGTAAGACACAAACCACCAAAAGCCATGACCTATTTTTATGTTGTTGGAAATTTCACATCTTCATATATATATATAGTCTAAGATATAGAAGAAAAAAAAATCAAATATGAAGCAAAATTAAAGGCCCAAAATTTTCGGTGATATTAAGGAAGTAAATAAAAATAATATCCGACAACAAAATCTAATTACCTAGGAGTTGGCTAAAATTTAAAACACTAGAGGATGGACCATGCAGCTTCTTGAAGTGAAGGACTAATGTTTGAAAGACATTGGTACTTTATTTTTGTAGACTCCCCAAACACACCCTAGCTTAATGGGAAATCTTACCCTACAATTTTGTGACTTATGAGTTGTGTCAATTGACAATTTATCATCAAAACGCGGAAATCCAGAAGCAAGAGCCACAAAACTTATAAGCATAAATAACAAAATAAGTGTCACTATCTAAGGAAAGGAAAATAAATATATTTTGATGAAAAGTATAGGTTATAAAGAGAGAGCTTTTTGTGGTGGTGTGTGATAAGGGTGGGGGGTCTGGTAGTATTTTTTGCAAAATTTGGATGGAATTGGAGAGCACGTCACATGTGTTGGTAAAGGCGTGTGTGCATTTCAACTAAGAGCCAAGATGTATGTACTGAGAAAAAAAATCACTTATTTATGATTTTATTTTTAAGGAGAAAAAAAAAAGATTGATTTGATTTTGGTATGTTTTCATTCTTTCAATCAATGTTCTCGCTAATACTATGCTCTTACATAAGGAAATAAATATAAACGTGTTGATTGGTTGGTTAAATATGGTGTTCGGTGATATGTTAATCTTAAGTTGTGGGTTTATTCCCCTTCACAAATAGTGCGTGCTTCTTACGAATGCAACAAGTGATTTGAGGTAGTATTCTCGTTAATTTGTTTTGTTGTTTTTTTCTCCCTTAATAAAAAAAAAATTCAATGTCCTCACAAGAAAGATATCTCTCAAGTTTTTTTATAAAATAGTTTCTATTTTAGAAATTTTTATATTATTATTGTTAAAAAAATTGTAACCAAATTATGAAATAATTAAAATGACGTTTGATGAAAAAATAATTAAACCAATTTGAAGGGTTTTCTTTTTAAAGCATTTTCTTTAAGAAAAATATAACAAAAAGATTAAACACTATAAAAATCATTTGAAAAATAAAAACTATAACAAATGGACGCAATCAAAAATGTTGGGACGAACTGATGTCGACAATGTTCAATGTCATTAGACGCGCACGGGACCCACTGCAAGACTGGCTACAGGCGCGGATTCAGCACAATCGGTATATATCAATCAACTCCAATAGTCATTGAAATGGAATATTGTCTACAGGTTGTGCAAGCAATCAGATCAAGACAAAAGAACAACATTGAGTTTGGAGCTATCATTGATATGTGTCGTAACTTACTAGTCTTGAATAGACACAATCAATATCAGTTATGTTAGGCAACAAGTTAACCGAGTTGCTCATGATTTGGCTCAAGCATCTCGTTTTTATGTCAGTCCCCAAATTTTTTATCATTGCTCATCTTGTATCGAACCTACTAAATTGAAATTCACTAAGTTGGTTTTTGACAAATCATAGTTGTTACATGTCCACTTTCGTGGACAGCAACATCGTAAAAAATAGGTTTTGATTTGAACATTTCATTAATTTCTTTTTTAGTGACCTCTTGGCCAAACTTTTTAATTGAAGATGGATCAAAATGATGTCTATGTAGTCTCCGACAACACCATTTTATGGAAGATTGCAATAAGTTTCGCCAAGAGGTCACTGAAGAAGAAATTATTGCAATGTAAAAATCATCTAATTAACTAAGCTGTAATAAGTAACTGAATAAACTAAATTAAGAGCAGTCACGTTGTCTAATTAAATTGCCCTTAATTGAATGTGATACTAGTTAGTTACTATATCATAGATGACTTTTTTTATTATTATTATGTCTTTATGACTGCGACAATGTTAGTTAAACAAATGTCACTTATCTTGGATCACCATTTTTCATAATATCAAACATCTAAAACGCACCACAATTGAATAAATGAGTATTGGACCTAACTCATCCTTATAAAACCGGCTTGTAAAGTAAGAATTGTCTCTAGTTTATAAACACTTAGTCAGACCATCTCTCAACCGATGTGGGACTTCTTAACATTTATCATAAAAGAAATATTAGAAAAGAAGCTACCTACCTCGTAGACTCGAAGCTATAACTATTCAGCTGCATGACCTCGGGTGCCATCCTGTCAGATGAGAGAAATGAATTAAATCAGTTATAGTTACAGTTATTACGTAAAAGAATGAAATAAAAAAAAAAAAAAATTAGAAACGAATCAGCAAGGTGTTGCGACAAATGTGTTTCTGGAACACCTATTTCTTTTCTAATTTACTTGGTTATCATCCTTTAGATTTGGAGCAGGACAAGACAAACAATTGGATGACGAGTGCAGAGGACGATTTAGTTCGTTTTAGTTATATGTAATGTTAGTGATGTTAATTACTTATCTAGAATTAGTGCAGATTACAAGTAATGGCCAAGCCCCCCATCTACATACATATACATAATATATCATATTATATCATATACCATTAGTATATTATAATTTATAAATATATCTATTATTTATCATTTACATTATATAAATAAGAATTTAATTGATATGTATTTACGATGTAAAAATATTTATATTGTCGGACAATTATAAATGTTGAATTATTAAAAATATATAGCCTTTTAATAAACAAAAAATTAGTTGTTTCGAGTGGTAAGAGTTTTTGGTCTCTTAAGTAAGTGGTCAAAAGTTTCATATTTGGCTCTTGCGTGTGAACAAAATTCGATTGAGGGGAAGAACTTATTTTTTATGCCCCACATATTTTCTGGAGACGATTAGTCATCAGTCACCATTAGGGTTGGGAATAGGCCAGGCCATGATTTGATATGACTGAGCCTGTCCTACGACCTATCAAATGCTATTTTTTTTGGTCTGAGTCTTTTTTAAGTCTGGCCTTGTAGCCTGTTTAAAAGTATGTGTTACATAAATGCCTTTATATAGTCTTTTTAAATAGGCTAAGTATGTGTTTGGTTCTGTGGTAGACAGAATTGATTTTGACAGAATTGAGTTTGATAGAATTGATTTTGACAGAATTGATTTATGTTTGGATACAATAATTTAGAATTGATTGTTATCAATCCATGTTGTTTGGATAATTTTAAACAAAATTGCTTTTGAATGTATAATTACCATAATGGACATAGATAAATTTATATAACATACATTATTTTTATTTGGGTTTGTCTATGTACAACAAAACGTAGTAATTTTGTATTGAAAAACAACAATTATTTATTAAAAATTATGCATTTAATATAAAATGCACAAATTTTAATACAAATTTACTCTTTTGAATTTTTTAATATGTATAAATTTGCATATAATAGAAAATTCTTCTTATTTAAATATGATGTACTCCCTCTATCCCAAAATAAATGACTTATTTTTTACTTAGTGTACTATTCATAATTTCATATGACCTAATTTGATCTTATTTGTTTACTAATATATACATGCAAATATTAGCATATGAGATGTTGTTTGACCTTATGTTTTTACTAATATGATCTATTTTGACCTTATTTTTTGGGTAAAGTAGTCCGGTGGCTAAAAAATTCACTTAAAGCTGAATAAGTAGAGTGTCCGAGGTTCGAACCCTGCACATATATAGTGTGACGCCCCTGTCAACTAAGTTAAGCTCACAAGGACTAAAAAAATAAGAATTTATTGGTGGATTAAAATGAGAGTATAACAGGAAAAATATGTACAAAAATACACTTCGTTAATTTGATGTTAATATTTCAAAACGACACTTAAAAAAGAACCGATGAAATATTAATTAGTGTCCTAGTATTAGTCAACAAAACTTATAAATTATTGTGTCACAATAAAGAATTGAAATTAAAAAAAATGCATTAAATTAAATAAACAAAAGGCAATGAAGGTTAGTTGGGAATATACACACAGTTTAACAATATAAAAAATGATAGAATCAAGTTTGCATAACGCGGAAGCTACAAATACCAGCTTCATATATAATCACGTTTTGACTACAAAATTGATTTCTCCATAAAAACCCAAACACTTTGTAAGAATGATAAAATCACGTTAAGGCCTATAAACGTACGTTTAATGGTTTTGGACGTGTAACCAAACATAGACTAAATAGACCTTAAAGCCTATTTCACATTTAAATTTTATAATTTCTACAACATTAAGAAAAAGCTAATAAAATGATTAGCACAAGAATTAAAAGATAATAAAATAACAAATACGATTACGACAAAGTCAATTAAGTATGCCATAATACAATTATTATATAAATAATAATTATTAAATATAAACAGGCCGGCCTATCAGACTTTGTAGGCTTTTTTAAAAGTCTGAGTCTGACCTATTTATGTAAATAGGCTCTTTTCAAAGCTTGGGTCTAGCATTTTTAATAAACAGGTCAGGCCGAAGGCGCCTGTAGGCCGCCTGACTATTCCCAACCCTAGTCACCATTAAACAAGAACTTCATAAATATAACACGATAACATTAAAAAAATAATTACATAGACACATGTAATAGAAAAATCTATATTCATTTTTATTATTATTTTACTATTTTTCAGTCCCCGATGTGATAAGTTTCTGGATCCGTCCCTGATGACAAGGTTATCAAAACCGGACCGGCCGGTCGGACCGGTCGGACCGTGAACCGGTCATAAAAAAGGTTCGGTTTTAAGCAAAAAATGGATAGGAAACCGACCGGCAAAAAAACGCGTGAACCGGGGTTGAACCGGGTTGAACCGGCGAACCGGTCGGCCGGTTCAAACAGTTTTGCAGTTTTTTTTAAAAAAAAAAAAAATAGAGCAAGACGACGTCATTTTAACCTTTTTTTTTTTTAAAAAAAAATCTGAAACAAAACAACGACGTTGTAGGAATAGGAAATGTTTTTGTTTTTCATCTGTTTTTCATTTGGTTTGAATTATAAATTTTATTTTATTTTGACTTGTGATATTTTATCTTTTTAATGTGTGAAATTATGAAATATTGAGCAATTATTCACATATTTTTATTTATATATTAATTAAAATATATATTTAATTAAAAACGGTTCGACCCCAATTGAACCCGGTCCGACCAATTGAATCTTGAACCGGTGAGCTCGCCGGTTCGATGATCGGTCCGGTTCTGAGAACCTTGCCTGATGACGATTAGATTAATGAGTGTTACACATATAAAGTCTAATAAATTAAACTTCATCCGATCTTTAATATAACAAAAATTTTATTTTTTAGATTTATTAAAAATTTAATGTATCTAGTTCTTTTTAACATATATCTTGTGTTGCCATAAAAGAAATAAACAATTTGATTTAAAAATTTTCTATTTAGTGTATAGATGAATTAAATCCTATGATTAAACTTAAACTCTTTATAATAACTAGCGGGTCAGGTAAGCGCGTTCCGCGCCTGCCTGTGACTAACTTATGTAAAAAAAAAACAATATGTCTTATGTTATTGTGAGTTGGTTAATAAAAAAAATTTGTTGATACTAACAAAATCAAGGGTATTGGTGGTATTAATGTTAAGTGTTATTTCAAATTATAGTGAAAGGCAAAATGGACAAAAAAAAAGCCAGCTCAAACTCCCCCTATTCCCTGTTATAGATAATTGAATTAGGGGTGTATATGGGTTGGGCAAATCCGGTCAAACCCACCCAATCCAACCCAAAAAAGTGGGTTGGGTCGGGCAAGTGGGTGGATATGAATTTCAAAAATGAAAAATCCATTAAAAAAGTCGGGTTTCGGGTAAAACCGGACCCACCCCAAAAAACCCACTAACCCACTATTGCTATGTTTCTTGAATTTTTTTTATGAAAATACTAAAGATTTTTTCATTTGATTATTAAATATTTTTATATTGAAAATGAGTTATACTATTTTTTACGAAAATCAAAAAGATTGAATAATTTTTATGAACAAATATGATAATTTTTCGCATTATTTTTTTAAAATTTTAAAAAATTGAATAATTTTCATAAACAAATATAGTGATTCATGGTTTAGTCATTTGATATTAAAAAAAGAAAAAAAAATCATTTAGATAACACGCTGTCCAACTTGTAAATTAGTAGATTTACACAAAAAAATGGTTGATTATTTTTTATAGTGAAAAAAAGTTACCCTATTTTTCAAGAAAATACATTGATTGAGTTATTTTTTATGAAAAAATATTTTTAGATATTTAATATAAAAAAAATAGAAAAATAATTTGGGCAACCCACAACAACCCAGCCCAATTCAACCCGGAAATTGGTGGATTTACCCAACCCGACCCAATTTTATAACGGGTGGTTATTTTACTAAACACAACCCGGAGTACCATATGTCGTTTAGGTTTGGGTTTTGGCCAAACCCAACTCAATCCGGCCCACTTAAACCCCTAAATTGAATGATACAAATAATCTGAATGATACAAATAATCAAAGTGTGAGCTTTAGAACTTCTCTTTTGATTTTGTATCTTCACAATCTCACAAGCAAGCAAACCCTCCTTCTTCAGCTCTTCAACCTCTCTCTCTCTCTCTTTCCATGGCAGCCTCTCAAGCAAGCCTTCTCCTTCAAAAACAGCTCAAAGGTATTCAACAAATTCTCTTTGAATTTCTTCAAACTTTTCATTCGCGTCAATTTTCCGCTATGTTCTAATTAACCTCACTTTTCTTACAGATCTTTGTAAACATCCTGTTGATGGCTTTTCCGCTGGTTTGGTTGATGAAACCAATATTTTTGAATGGAGTGTAACCATAATTGGACCACCAGATACTCTTTAGTAAGCTTTTTCTATCAATCAAGAAATTAAATTTAATACCCTTTCTTTTAATTTGCATAAATTTATATGATTCCAATTGTTACTTAGGTTTTTAGTGTTAATTATTTGATTTTCTTTGATGGGGTTTTTGTTTTTCCTCTAAAGATTTTTTTTTTAATTATACTTATTGGGGGGTTACTCAAAGTTTTCTTGAATTGCTTGGTTTTGGTGTTTCTTGTATTAAGAAGTAAATGAACTGGTAGAAAGAATACAGATTGATTATGCTGATCATTAATTGAATTGGTTTTGGAGTTTAGTGCTTTAATAGTTTTTGTTTTGTTTACTTTCTGTTATCATTCAGCTTATTTGTTTGTCAATTCTTTAAATTTCTTGTAGCGAGGGAGGATTTTTCAATGCCATTATGAGCTTTCCGCCCAACTACCCAAACAGTCCACCATCAGTGAAATTCACCTCAGATATATGGCATCCCAATGGTTGGTTTTTCTCTCTGATGCACGGATAGGTCAAATGTTGAGTGTATCATACTCGATGCATATTACAGTAACAACATCTGATACTGTATTGTATCGGACATACTCGTATCTTGTCTGTGCATCATAGGTTTTTCTCATTTGTGATATTGCTTTGGTTAAAAGATGAAGTTGAATGATGTTGTTCCGTTTTGCAGTATATCCTGATGGTCGGGTTTGTATATCTATTCTTCATCCTCCTGGGGATGACCCAAATGGTTACGAGCTTGCAAGTGAGCGCTGGACACCTGTTCATACAGTATGTGAAAATATAAAACTATAATAAATTCAGTTCCTTTATACCAATGATGAGAATTATG
The DNA here is from genome assembly GCF_020283565.1 of Trifolium pratense. NCBI lineage: Eukaryota > Viridiplantae > Streptophyta > Magnoliopsida > Fabales > Fabaceae > Trifolium > Trifolium pratense. The sequence continues at coordinate 53,474,323 of NC_060065.1, read as the reverse complement.
CCCTTCATTATCCTGTTGGTGATTCTGCATTGATATTGCTGACTAAATCAGCTTAGTAATAGAATTGCCGTTGCCGATTAGCAGTGTCTAGTATTCCTTTAGCATGCTTTTGTTTAATAAGGGTGGAAATGTGCTAGAGTGGGTCAAGCTTTCTAAGGCACGAGCCTGATATGTTTACTTGCTATAGAGTTGCTGTTTTAGACCTGGCTTGCCTTTTTAAAATTTCGTCTCGACTTGAAACCCTCTTTGAAAATAAGTCATAAAGTTATCACTAAATAAACTTAAAGGCTCAACTTTTTATATGTAGGCTTAAATTTTTTAAGTAGGCTGTCTGATTTGTTAGGCCTTAAAGGCCATTTGATTGATCAATGTCTGGCTTTTTTGTTAAATACTACAACACGCCCTGGCTTAAGTTATTTAGTATGACCTAGCTTTGATATGAGTTGAAGGAGAGCCATCATTGATATTTGCTCGAAAGACAGCATATATTTAATGCCTTAAAGCTAATTTAATCGTTAATAATTTCAAAGTTAGTTTGATATGAGTCATAATTTGCCGGATGTCACTGGGAAATGCTATGCCACTTCTTGTCCACCATGAGGGATTTGACATACTTGCTATTTGTAAATCTTTTAAAACCTTCTTAATTGCTTTTGAATAAGTGTTGTGTATGGTGTCTTGCAGGTAGAGAGTATAGTGTTGAGTATCATTTCGATGCTTTCTGGGCCTAATGATGAATCTCCTGCAAATGTTGAAGCTGCGGTAAGTTTGACCATTTTCCTTATTTACGCAACTGTATATTGCAATCTGCACCACACCTTTCTCTTTCTACTCCACTTATTTGTAGCCTAGAGAAGGAAAGACAACCCGATATTGATCTCGAGTCCGAGAATCACCAAAGTCTTAGTTTTACCAATGTTGTAATGTTATAGATTTTTTTATATAAAGGCCAAAAGGATACAAAATAAAAAATAAAAAATTATCAGAGCCTGGTTTCGATCCAGGGACCTGTGGGTTATGGGCCCACCACGCTTCCGCTGCGCCACTCTGATTTGTTAATGTTATAGGCTTGGTTATTTTATATAGTAGTAAAGTAATCTCGTGTCCTTGGGTAGTTTTAATAATACATATTCTCCAATTATTTATGTAGATAATTCCTTAAGATTGAGTATTTAATAAAGTTAAGTTCTAATGTACATTGATAATAGCTACAGCGTGTAAAGAGTGGGATGTGAAATTGCATATTATACAAGCATGTGCTGTATAGTACTTTTCTAATAGTAATCGAGTAGATAACAAAGTGAGATAATTTCTATCTTTAGTAAGGATGGATTTTATGAGTGATTAAATACAACTGAAAAATCATATCAATATCGTAGTTTAGGCGTTACTCAAATTACTTTAGGTTTAAAAGAAAATCAGTGTTTTATAATTGGAGTTATGAAGCACAGAAGAAAAATGAGAATGCTTTTGCTTTTAGCATGTCGGCAGACTTAGCAATGGGGTAACTAAGTAGGGACAAGTTTTTGCCGAACACAACCCTTCCCCATTCCTCCTACCTGCCCCACAAGTTCAGGGATGAAAACCCTTCCTAGTCACAAGATAATATTAAAACACATCCTGCTTACCCTAACCCGCATCATGAATACATGAATCAACCATAATCTTATAACTTATCCATCATTTCATAATTTAGAGGACATGTTTAAAATTTAAAATATGTGTTAAACTAGTAAAGACTCGGCACGATACACTGCTGATACGCGTAACATCTTGGATACAAGGGTTACTACTAGCTGAATGAGACACATTTCTTTTGCCTACTTTTTAAGGATTTCTTAAAATTCCATTTCTGTTAAGAAATTTTTTGCTTTCTGTTATAAGATTCCTCTCAGCAGGCATGTGTACCGAGATCCCTACACTAGGCAAGGGATGTGTTATGAGCCCAATTGTCATTATATGGTGAGCATTTGGAAGGAAATAAACTAGCAGAAAAATTCACTCTCAGTTTTAGGCTTAGCATTACTTTCGTAGGGTGAGACTGGTGCATGCACTCTTACACTGTCTCATTGTGAGGGCAGCTTTTAAACCTTCCCAAGCTGGTTGAAGCAGGCTGAATACTCATGTGTAGGGTAAGATTTCCATGCCTGCGTGTTCGCATTATCTGACATGATAAAAATTAGTTCTGGCTTTCTGGGATGATGAACTTCCTTGCGACCTCTTTTTTTTATGCCTTGCTTGACCCAAAATAAGATAGGGGTGTGCTAAACCGTACAAATGTTGAAGCTGCGGTAAGTTTGACCATTTTCCTTATTTACGCGACTTTATATTGCAATCTGCACCACACTTTTCTCTTTATACTTATTTGTAGCCTAGAGAAGGAAAGACAACCCGATATTGATCTCGAGTCTGAGAATCACACAAAGTCTTAGTTTTACCAATGTTGTTATGTTATGGACTTTATTTTTTATATAAAGTCCAAAAAGGGGGGAAAAAAGAAACAACATTTTTATCAGAGCCTGGTTTCAATCCAGGGACCTGTGGGTTATGGGCCCACCACGCTTCCGCTGCGCCACTCTGATTTCTTTATGTTTTAGACTTGGTTATTTTATATATTAGTAAAATAATCTTTCTGTCCTTGGATTGTTTAATAATACATATTCTCCAATTATTTATGTAGATATTTCCTTAAGATTGAGTATTTAAAGTTAAGTTCTAATGTACATTGATAATAACTACAGAGTATAAAGAGTGGGATGTGAAATTGCATATTATACACGCATGTACTGTATAGTATAGTACTTCTCTAATAGTAATTGAGTGATTACATACAACTGAAAAACTAATATCAATATCATAGTTATGGGAAACCCTCATATAAACTGTCTTCGTAATATCTATCATTTCTGAATAAAATATAGGTGTCGTCCGACAAAAAAAGAAAGTTAGGATATATTGTATGAGTCTTTTATTTGAGTAGTGGAGAATTTAACATATTATCCTGTAATATTTTGTTATGGGAAACCCTCTACAACTCTATCCTAGAAATACAAATTGTTGTTGCCAATATCTTTGATTGACGCGTTATAAAACATTGACAGTTTGAAATATTGTTTTGAAGTTTATCTTAGACCTGTGTGATGTTAATATTGCAGAAGGAGTGGAGGGACAGGAGAGATGATTTCAAGAAAAAGGTTAGCCGTTGTGTGCGGAAGTCACAGGAAATGTTGTGATTCACAGCCGGTGGCTCATCATATGTTGCTTTTGTGAGTGAAGAACATACACTTAATGTAAGGATTGCTTCGCCTGTTACTGTTGGTTGAACTGTCAAGACTTGCTATCTGAAGTTGGCATCATGCTTCTTTCATCAGTTGCGCGCTGTTGTTTCTTCTCTACGTGTTTTTGGCTAGTGTTTTCGGGACTAGTAGTTTATTGGAAATTTAGTTTGTTCATTTGCATAACCTTTGCTAAAAATATGATATTAGGCGCCAAGTTTTGCCTTTTGCTTATATAACAGATTGTGATATCATATGGGTGTTGCATCTGATTTTACCATTTTACCTTCTTTACATGTATAATAATTGCCATTTTTGCTGCATATTATTTGTTTTTTTTTAATCATAGTTTGATAGTATATAGCATATATCCCAAACAAAGTTGATGTTTGGCTAAATTGCACTTTTTTCCTCTTAACTTTCAAAAACTTGTGATTTTAGTCGTCTAATTTTCAAAATAACATTTATGGCCCCTTATGTTTAGTTGTTTACCCTCTTTTGCAAAAGCTCAATTTTGATCAATTCAACGCTGACATGACAAGTCATTTAAGTGGCTTAGAAGTTAGATGTCACGTCAGCTTCTTTTGCTATCTAATGATTAAAAAATAATAAATAAAATAAAACTAATGTGAGAGAATAAGGAAGTCTGATTTGTATCTACTTTACTAATAAATTTGTGAAACACACATGAATCAATTATCTCCATAATCCACTTATCTGCACAATCCACTTTTGCAGCAGGATCCAAAACACATGAACCACTTTTTCATTTGCAGCAAGCCAGCAACACTTATAAACCATACCCATTATCACTACCTATTATGCACAATACACCATACACCACTCACTCACTATATGTATTAACCACCTACTCTACACATGCCAACATGCATTAATCACTTTGCCAAATTATCCAAACCTGCATTTACCATCAGACATGATAATGAGAATCATCCAAGCAAAGCCAGCATCAACAATTATAACAACCCACCACTATTTGACTCAGACCAAATCAATTATGTCACATAATCCTTAGAATGCATTCTACCAACAAAGTTTGTGCAGAGTAGCAATAACACCCATCACAACACCAGTCAAAAAAATATCTCTTTTTTCTTGGGAGAACAACGATGATGAAATTGGAAAAGAACAAAAAATTTGGAGAGAAGGAGGATGGAATCAGAGGAGATGAAAATGGGTTGAAGATGAAAATGGAAGAGGAGATGAAGCTTGGAGTTGATTTGGGATTGAAGTTTATTAAGGGATTTTGGATATTTGGAGGCAAAATTCGAGCAATTGTGAAATTTAGCAATCAATTAAAATTTGGGAGGCCAAGTCCCACAATTTTAAAACTTCGGGTCAAAATTGCATTGAAGCCATTTTTTTTATTAACTAAAGTGACACTAAGTAACATTTGCATTGATGATGGTCTGTTTGGTAAAAATAAGCTATAAGCTAGCTGATAGCTGATAAGCTAGCTGATAGCTGAAAAGCTAGCTTATAGCTGATAGCTGAAAAGCTAGCTTATTGAAATTAAAGTGTTTGGTAAAATTAGCTTTTAAAGTGGTTATTAAATATAAAATTACATAATTGATAGTAGGTAGTTTATTTTTTTAGAGTGGGTAGTTATTAAATTAAAGGGTAAAATTGAAATAAAGTGTAAAAAGCTATAAGCTATAAGCTCAAATGCTACTTGAAATAGCATCTGAAAAAAAGCTATAAGCTAGTACAAAAAGCTTGTTACCAAACACCTCTAATTTTTTGAAACAAGCTTATAAGCTCATATAATAAGCTACAAGCTAGCTTATTTATGTTACCAAACAGAGCCCAGTGTCCCTCTATATCTTGTCAACAACTGCCAAGACTTAATTAGTTAATTAATTAATTAATTTCATAGTAGTGTTAGTTAGTTATTGTTAGTGGATTCTTCACTCATCTTCATTCTTGTCCCACGTGGATATCCCACATATCTATTAGAAGCTATAAGCTGCCAAGTGTTTGGATTATTCATAAGATTTTAGTTTGCATGAACAAGACTACACTACTCTATATGATGTACTGACTAGTAAAAATTAATACCTCAGTAAAAATTATTTTTAATAGTATCTAATTTTGTATTGATGTTGCTTTTAGTATGCTAAATGTAAGAAAAAAACTTCTATGATCCAAGTTTTTTTCATGGTTTCCTGCATGTGAACAAAAACTACAAACTATTAACGAATAATATCGTAAAGAGATTAAAGCTACTAGTAAGTGTAATTAGTGAGGAGGAAAGTATTTCTGCACAAGGATTAATCTCTCGTGCTAAGTCTTTGGCAACCAAGCGAACTAAGATCTTTTCAACCATCATGCGCTACCTAGTAAGCCCATTAAACTCATTTCATAAAAGTAACTACTTGATCGAGATGAGATGATTCAGATCTTCAAATTTAAAATATTGATGTTAAAATATGAATTGTTCAATATCAATTTAATAGTTATTGAAAAGCAGGGATAAATGGGCTAATTTGGCCACAAAATTAAAAAGCTCAAATCTTCTCCCGGCAGTTAAGTACTCTTTCGCTTTGGGTCTTTCGGTCTTCATGGGCTTATTATATAGCAAAGAAAGCGGGTTTTGGGTTGGGCTTCCGGTGGCCGTGAGCTACATTTCGGGTAGAGAACCTGCTTTTAGGGCCGCAAATGTTAAAGCCCAAGGGACGGTGATAGGAACTGTGTACGGTGTGTTGGGTTGTTTCGTGTTTAATAGACTATTGTCAGTTAGATTCTTGTCTCTACTTCCATGGTTCATTTTCACAAGTTTTCTTCAACGAAGCCAGATGTATGGGCCTGCGGGCGGAATTTCAGGGCCTTTTTAATTTTGGGCCGAAAAAATATAGGCCCACCAAGCGAGTTCGCGATAGAATGAAGATGTTTTCTCTCCCCACCCCCATGAATCTTTTATCCCCTGAATTTCCAATTTTGCCCTTAAAAAAACTTCGATTCGTAGAAACCGAAGTTTTTTAATTTTGGGCCGAAAAAATATAGGCCCACCAAGCGAGTTCGCGATAGAATGAAGATGTTTTCTCTCCCCACCCCCATGAATCTTTTATCCCCTGAATTTCCAATTTTGCCCTTAAAAAAACTTCGATTCGTAGAAACCGAAGTTTTTTTTTGCCTTGAAAACAAATTTCGGTTTCTAAAAAACAAATTTCCAATTTTGTATCTTCACAATCTCACAAGCAAGCAAACCCTCCTTCTTCAGCTCTTCAACCTCTCTCTCTCTCTCTTTCCATGGCAGCCTCTCAAGCAAGCCTTCTCCTTCAAAAACAGCTCAAAGGTATTCAACAAATTCTCTTTGAATTTCTTCAAACTTTTCATTCGCGTCAATTTTCCGCTATGTTCTAATTAACCTCACTTTTCTTACAGATCTTTGTAAACATCCTGTTGATGGCTTTTCCGCTGGTTTGGTTGATGAAACCAATATTTTTGAATGGAGTGTAACCATAATTGGACCACCAGATACTCTTTAGTAAGCTTTTTCTATCAATCAAGAAATTAAATTTAATACCCTTTCTTTTAATTTGCATAAATTTATATGATTCCAATTGTTACTTAGGTTTTTAGTGTTAATTATTTGATTTTCTTTGATGGGGTTTTTGTTTTTCCTCTAAAGATTGTTTTTTTAATTATAGTTATTGGGGGGTTACTCAAAGTTTTCTTGAATTGCTTGGTTTTGGTGTTTCTTGTATTAAGAAGTAAATGAACTGGTAGAAGGAATACAGATTGATTATGCTGATCATTAATTGAATTGGTTTTGGAGTTTAGTGCTTTAATAGTTTTTGTTTTGTTTACTTTCTGTTATCATTCAGCTTATTTGTTTGTCAATTCTTTAAATTTCTTGTAGCGAGGGAGGATTTTTCAATGCCATTATGAGCTTTCCGCCCAACTACCCAAACAGTCCACCATCAGTGAAATTCACCTCAGATATATGGCATCCCAATGGTTGGTTTTTTCTCTCTGATGCACGGATACGTCAAATGTTGAGTGTATCATACTTGATGCATATTACAGTAACAACATCTGATACGTATTGTATCGGATATACTCGTATCTTGTCTGTGCATCATAGGTTTTTCTCATTTGTGATATTGCTTTGGTTAAAAGATGAAGTTGAATGATGTTGTTCCGTTTTGCAGTATATCCTGATGGTCGGGTTTGTATATCTATTCTTCATCCTCCTGGGGATGACCCAAATGGTTACGAGCTTGCAAGTGAGCGCTGGACACCTGTTCATACAGTATGTGAAAATATAAAACTATAATAAATTCAGTTCCTTTATACCCATGATGAGAATTATGCCCTTCATTATTCTGTTGGTGATTCTGCATTGATATTGCTGACTAAATCAGCTTAGTAATAGAATTGCCGTTGCCGATTAGCAGTGTCTAGTATTCCTTTAGCATGCTTTTGTTTAATAAGGGTGGAAATGTGCTAGAGTGGGTCAAGCTTTCTAAGGCACGAGCCTGATATGTTTACTTGCTATAGAGTTGCTGTTTTAGACCTGGCTTGCCTTTTTAAAATTTCGTCTCGACTTGAAACCCTCTTTGAAAATAAGTCATAAAGTTATCACTAAGTAAACTTAAAAGGCTCAACTTTTTATGTGTAGGCTTACATTTTTTAAGTAGGCTGTCTGATTTGTTAGGCCTTAAAGGCCATGTGATTGATCAATGTCTGGCTTTTTTGTTAAATACTACAACACGCCCTGGCTTAAGTTATTTAGTATGACCTAGCTTTGATATGAGTTGAAGGAGAGCCATCATTGATATTTGCTCGAAAGACAGCATATATTTAATGCCTTAAAGCTAATTTAATCGTTAATAATTTCAAAGTTAGTTTGATATGAGTCATAATTTGCCGGATGTCACTGGGAAATGCTATGCCACTTCTTGTCCACCATGAGGGATTTGACATACTTGCTATTTGTAAATCTTTTAAAACCTTCTTAATTGCTTTTGAATAAGTGTTGTGTATGGTGTCTTGCAGGTAGAGAGTATATTGTTGAGTATCATTTCAATGCTTTCTGGGCCTAATGATGAATCTCCTGCAAATGTTGAAGCTGCAGTAAGTTTGACCATTTTCCTTATTTACGCAACTGTATATTGCAATATGCACCACAGTTTTCTCTTTCTACTCCACTTATTTGTAGCCTAGAGAAGGAAAGATAACCCGATATTGATCTCGAGTCCGAGAATCACGCAAAGTCTTAGTTTTACCAATGTTGTAATGTTATAGACTTTTTTTATATAAAGGCCAAAAGGATATAAAAAAAAAAAAAATATTATCAGAGCCTAGTTTCGATCCAGGGACCTGTGGGTTATGGGCCCACCACGCTTCCGCTGCGCCACTCTGATTTCTTTATGTTATAGACTTGGTTATTTTATATAGTATTAAAGTAATCTCGTGTCCTTGGATAGTTTTAATAATACATATTCTCCAATTATTTATGTAGATAATTCCTTAAGATTGAGTATTTAATAAAGTTAAGTTCTAATGTACATTGATAATATCTACAGCGTGTAAAGAGTGGGATGTGAAATTGCATATTATACAAGCATGTGCTGTATAGTACTTTTCTAATAGTAATCGAGTAGATAACAAAGTGAGATAATTTCTATCTTTGGTAAGGATGGATTTTTTGAGTGATTAAATACAAGTGAAAAATAATATCAATATCGTAGTTTAGGCGTTACTCAAATTACTTTAGGTTTAAATGAAAATCAGTGTTTTATAATTGGAGTTATGAAGCACAGAAGAAAAATGAGAATGCTTTTCCTTTTAGCATGTCGGCAGACTTAGCAATGGGGTTACTAAGTAGGGACAAGTTTTTGCCGAACACAACCCTTCCCCATTCCTCCTACCTGCCCCACAAGTTCAGGGATGAAAAACCTTCCTAGTCACAAGAGAATATTAAAACACATCCTGCTTACCCTAACCCACATCATGAATACATGAATCAACCATAATCTTATAAGAATATTTTAAATATATTTATACAACTATCAACCATAATCTTATAACTTATCCATCATTTCATAATTTAGAGGACATGTTTAAAATTTAAAATATGTGTTAAACTAGTAAAGACTCGGCACGATACACTGCTGATACGCGTAACATCTTGGATACAAGGGTTACTACTACTAGCTGAATGAGACACATTTCTTTTGCCTACTTTTTAAAGATTTCTTAAAATTCCATTTCTGTTGAGAAATTTTTTGCTTTCTGTTATAAGATTCCTCTCAGTCAGGCATGTGTACCGAGATCCCTACACTAGGCAAGGGATGTGTTACGAGCCCAATTGTCATTATATGGTGAGCATTTGGAAGGAAATAAACTAGCAGAAAAATCCACTCTCAGTTTTAGGCTTAGCATTACTTTCGTAGGGTGAGACTGGTGCATGCACTCTTACACTGTCTCATTGTGACTTGTGAGGGCAGTTTTTAAACCTTCCCAAGCTGGTTGAAGCAGGCTGAATACGCATGTGTAGGGTGAGATTTCGATGCCTGCGTGTTGGCATTATCTGACATGATAAAAATTAGTTCTGGCTTTCTGGGATGATGAACTTCCTTGTGACCTCTTTTTTTTATGCCTTGCTTGACCCAAAATAAGGTAGAGGTGTGCTAAACCGTACAAATGTTGAAGCTGCGGTAAGTTTGACCATTTTCCTTATTTACGCGACTTTATATTGCAATCTGCACCACACTTTTCTCTTTATACTTATTTGTAGCCTAGAGAAGGAAAGACAACCCGATATTGATCTCGAGTCTGAGAATCACACAAATTCTTAGTTTTACCAATGTTGTTATGTTATAGACTTTATTTTTTATATAAAGTCCAAACGGGGGAAAAAAAAAGAAGATAAATAACATTTTTATCAGAGCCTGGTTTTGATCCAGGGACCTGTGGGTTATGGGCCCACCACGCTTCCGCTGCGCCACTCTGATTTCTTTATGTTTTAGACTTGGTTATTTTATATATTAGTAAAATAATCTTTCTTTCCTTGGATTGTTTTAATAATACATATTCTCCAGTTATTTATGTAGATATTTCCTTAAGATTGAGTATTTAAAGTTAAGTTCTAATGTACATTGATAATAGCTACAGAGTATAAAAAAAGCTACAGAGTATAAAGAGTGGGATGTGAAATTGCATATTATACAAGCATGTACTGTATAGTATAGCACTTCTCTAATAGTAATTGAGTGATTACATACAACTGAAAAACTAATATCAATATCATAGTTATGGGAAACCCTCGTATAAACTGTCTTCGTAATATCTATCATTTCTGAATAAAATATAGGTGTCGTCCGACAAAAAAAAGAAAGTTAGGATATATTGTATGAGTCTTTTATTTGAGTAGTGGAGAATTTAACATATTATCCTGTAATATTTTGTTATGGGAAACCCTCTACAACTCTATCCTAGAAATACAAATTGTTGTTGCCAATATCTTTGATTGACGCGTTATAAAACCTTGACAGTTTGAAATATTGTTTTGAAGTTTATCTTAGACCTGTGTGATGTTAATATTGCAGAAGGAGTGGAGGGACAGGAGAGATGATTTCAAGAAAAAGGTTAGCCGTTGTGTGCGGAAGTCACAGGAAATGTTGTGATTCACAGCCGGCGGCTCATCATATGTTGCTTTTGTGAGTGAAGAACATACACTTAATGTAAGGATTGCTTCGCCTGTTACTGTTGGTTGAACTGTCAAGACTTGCTATCTGAAGTTGACATCATGCTTCTTTCATCAGTTGTGCGTTGTTGTTTCTTCTCTACACGATCATTTGTTACAACTTTGAAAAACAAACTGTATTCTATGTGTTTTTGGCTAGTGTTTTCGGGACTAGTAGTTTATTGGAAATTCAGTTTGTTCATTTGCATAACCTTTGCTAAAAAAATGGTATTAGGCGCCAAGTTTTGCCTTTTGCTTATATAACATATTGTGATATCATATGGGTGTTGCATCTGATTTTACCATTTTCCTTCTTTACATGTATAATAATTGCCATTTTTGCTAGCATATTATTTGTTTTTTTTTAATCATAGTTTGATAGTATATAGTATATATCCCAAACAAAGTTGATGTTTGGCTAAATTGCACTTTTTTCCTCTTAATTTTCAAAAACTTGTGATTTTAGTCCCATAATTTTCAAAATAACATTTATGGCCCCTTATGTTTAGTTGTTTATCCTCTTTTGCAAAAGCTCAATTTTGATCAATTCAACGCTGACATGACAAGTCGCTTAAGTGGCTTAGAAGTTAGATGTCATATCAGCTTCTTTTGCTACCTAATAATTAAAAAAAAAAAAAATTAATGTGAGAGAATAAGGAAGTCTGATTTGTATAAACTTTACTAATAAATTTGTGAAACACACATGAATCAATTATCTCCATAATCCACTTATCTGCACAATCCACTTTTGCAGCAGGATCCAAAACACATGAACCACTTTTTCATTTGCTGCAAGCCATACCCATTATCACTAACTATTATGCACAATACACCATAATAGTATTAACCACCTACTCTACACATGCCAACGTGGGGATTGGTTATTATACATAAGCTATCCTTATGCACCATGCATAAGTTACTTAGTGCACCCCCCAAATTACTTGTGCACCCCCCAAATTACTAGCACACCCCCAAATTTCTCATGCACCCCCCAAATTACTTGTGCACCCCCAAATTTCTCATGCACCCCCAAATTTCTCATGCACCCCCAAAATTTCTCGTACACCCCCAATATGACTTTTGCCCCCCAATTTTATTTTTTTTGTCCCCTCCACATTTCTAGCCTAAACCATTTTGTTGTGGGAATGGTTTCAGAGATATGCACTCCAAAACCATTAAGTGTATAAGATGGTTTTAGAGTACAACCCTATAATTAGAATACAAACAATAATTGTGATTTGAAACCATTTAACCAACATAATGGTTTCCAGAATTTTTAAAACCATAAAAACACACTAAAACCATTTTACAATACAAATGGTTTTAGTGTATAACTATCTGAAACCATTTAACTGGTTTTAAATAATGATTATAATTGTACAAAAAAAAAACAATTATGATTCTAATTATAGGTTGTACTTCAAAACCATCTTATGCACTTAATGGTTTTGGAGTGTATATTTTTGAAACCATTCCCACAGCAAAATGGTTTAGGCTTGAAATATGGGGGGTTAAAAAAAAATTAGGCGCACAAGTCATCTGGGGGTGCGTGAAAAATTTTGGGGGGTGCGCTAGAAATTTGGGGGTGCACGAGAAATTGGGGGGTGCATGAGAAATTTGGGGGGTGCACGAGAAATTTGGGGGTGCGCAAGTAATTTGGGGGGTACGTGAGAAATTTGGGGGGTGTGAGATTAGGTGCGAGTGTGTGAGTTGAGATTGGCTAGGATTATTACATGTGGATGCTCAATCTAATGGATGTTATTGACTTATGTACCATACATAAGGATTACACTTATGTATAATAACTTCTCCCGCCAACATGCATTAATCACTTTGCCAAATTATCCAAACCTGCATTTACCATCAGACATGATAATGAGAATCATCCAAGCAAAGCCAGCACCAACAATTATAACAACCCACCACTATTTGACTCAGACCAAATCAATTATGTCACATAATCCTTAGAATGCATTCTACCACAAAGATTGTGCAGAGTAGCAATAACACCCATCACAACACCAGTCAAAAAAATATCTCTTTTTTCTTGGGAGAACAACGATGATGAGATTGGAAAAGAACAAGAAATTTGGAGAGAAGGAGGATGGAATCAGAGGAGATGAAAATGGGTTGAAGATGAAAATGGAAGAGGAGATGAAGCTTGGAGTTGATTTGGGATTGAAGTTTATTAAGGGATTTTGGATATTTGGAGGCAAAATTCGAGCAATTGTGTAATTTAGGGGGTTAAAATCAATCAATTAAAATTTGGGAGGCCAAGTCGCACAATTTTAAAACTTCGGGTCAAAACTGCATTGAAGCCATTTTTTTATTAACTAAAGTGACACTAAGTAACATTTGCACTCACAAGATGAAATATGACTTAGATGGCTTGGTTACATGTGTACTTTCAGTTTAATTACCATATTTTTTAACACAAACTGCCCTTACTTTGGACACATGACATCATCTTAAGTAAGGGCAATTGGGAGTTTACCAGAACAATCAACTTTCTTATATTAGCGCCTCTTATACTATCAATTAAGTTGTATTTACGCTATAATAAAAATTTATTTTAAATGTCATTGTGAGGTTAACTCAATCGGTAGGAACATTGTATTAGGATATATATGAGCCGAAGTTTAAACTCTGCACATTCTACTTATCCATTTTAAAGATGAATTTTTAACCATTAAACTACTTTTAAAAAAAATTATGTTCAATATAGGAGACCTTGTGCGAGTATTATCATTAGTGTGTATATAATCTAGAAGAAGATGCACTACTTTCTTTTCTTACCTGTGATTCCACTTATAAGCCATATATGTTAGGGGTGCTTCCTAGTTTCGAAGAATACCTTTCTAAATTCTAAATAAACTCGTCAGCTTTCCCCCCAAGAAAGATTGTCTTTGGGACAGTACTGAGTGGGGATAATTTATCCCTTTATTACTTTTTTTAGCACTGATAAATTAAATAAATTGTTCAAGAAAAGACAATAAAAATTAAAGTATATTGGTTAAATTAAAATTGAATTATATATAGTCTCAAGTTTGATTCTTTTTTGTACCAATTTGGGTGAACTAATTTACCTTCTTCTAAAAAAAATGAATTATATATGATAAAGAGTTGATTCATACTACTCTGTCCCAAAATATAAGAGAAAATTGGTCAAAGAAAGTTGATGTATTTGGTTAAAAATTTGGACTAGATACATCAACTTTAGTTGACCAATTTTCCCTTATATTTTGGGACGGAGGGAGTAACTTGTAAGGACATGAGTTCAAATTTTGTTAGCATCTTAGCGATATGAAGAAATTTTTTGGTGGGTATAATTTTAAGTATCGTTCTATGCGTATGTTGAATCTTAAATTTGTTTTGACTTAAATGATGAATCCCAAAATTTAATTTGTCCAAAATATTTTTTTTATTTCTTAGGAGAATGATAGTACGCACTTTGATAATTCAGAATTCGACCGCGATATAAGTAAAGTCTACCACTAATTATTTTTACCAGAAATTAAACTTGAATTCTCCAGAACGATTCGCCATAGAGTACTCGATAACCAAAAGAAATCTATAAAATATATAAGAAAAAAAAATTGTTCCCAAAAGAAATTATTAAAAAATAAGAAAAGAAAGTGTTTTAGCCGCACAACTTTAACGAAGTAATTATAAGACTATTAGACCATGATAAGTGCACTATTGTTCCCCCACTTGACCCTTCCTAGCTCTCAAGGGAAACAATTATGTAAAGGAAATTAAGTTAAGTGGAGATCTATAAAGACCCCATTTTAATCTAATCGTGCATGGCAGAATTCCTTTATATATATTTCAATGTCTGGTTCTGAGTTTCACATTGAATCCAATGCCACTAACAACCAGCATATAGCACACACCAATTAAGACTTTTGATTTTTTTAATAATATTGAATACGACTAATTTGTTAGGTAAGAGTCTAAGCCTCTAAGAGGGGGAGGAACGAAGAACGTTTAATGATATGAGAATATTGTCTTACTCTTGCACATTGCCTATGTGTGTGTGTGTGTGGATTTAAAGTTTGAAAATTATATGTTTGGAGCATTTGGTATAGATCCAACTTTAAACTAGCAAAGGTGAATGTCTTTTGGGTAAAAGTAAATCATTTGGTAGTATTACATTTGACCATTTACATAGATTAAGAAAAAATAATATTTGGACCAAAAAACTTTGTGGATTTTACTAAATTATTTTTATTAATTAACTATCGATATATTTTTTAAGGAAAATGTTAAATAGTGCACCTGGTGCACTAGTTAAACACATAGATAAGAAAATTTTGTCTTGAAACTCGTGCATTCAATGCATTGAAAGTGTAAAAAGTTATTTTATCAACATTAACTTTATGTTTTATTTCTATTTTTGGTAAGCTAACAAGTGCACCGGGTGCACTGTTTAACATGACCCATTTTTTTAAAGTATTTATTATATTGTTTGATTGGTGTTGGAGAATCAAGGAAGATTTTAGAGGGATTGTGGTTTAAAGTCTTGTTAAATAAAATGGGTTGGAGAATGATATAGTTTATGTAGTGAGTGTAAAGATTCAATATGGTGGATCGAGGAGTTTGGATCCTCTCCTATCTTAATGTGGTCTGTCATTTCTTTTGTCTTAACCAAATGGTTGAGATCGTAAAGAAAAATAGAGTGGGTTGGAGAGAGAAACAACTGTAGAAATCCAACAGTTGCAATTAGTGCAGGACAGACAGCAGGAGATGATCCAAATCATCGAAGAGACGTGTTTGGTGTGGAGGGGAAGGGGTGAGAATAGTTCTATAGTAACTAGGTTTTGGGTTGTCTCTCAAAGTCGGTTGAAAACGATTGAGAGATTTCTTTTTTGTTTATTTGAAACGAGAATACAACTAAAGCTTATTCTCTCAAAAAAAAACTTATTATATAATTCGAATTATTCTCTCAACTTGTGATGTTAGTTGAAACATCACAACGTTATTCCGTAAAAAAAAAAAACTTGTGATGTTACGTGAAACAAATTGGTGCCCGTGAAGGTATCACTGCTCACTTAAAGACTTTTTAATGATAAACTATCAATAAAGGATAACTTTCTTCAATGTGAAATTACTCAATTTGAGTCTTGTTTATATGTAAGTAAATATGTACTCCAGCATTTTATACACAAGAGCCGGGATTCGAACCCCGGACACTCCATTTTTCAATCTTTAAAGGTGTAATTTCAAGCCGCTAGGCTACCTGACAAAAAAAAAATGTACTCCATCCATGTACCAAAAAAAGAAATATGTACTCCTGATGGTGGTTTCGAGCGTCCAGGTGGCAGTGTTTGTTTGTTCAGGAATAGCTGGTTCGAAAGTGGCAGCTGGGAGAGAAACAGTGAATGCTGCTACAGAGGCCAATAACTCCATCCGTCTCAAAATATATGTAAAAATGAGTCGAGAAAATTTGATGTATTTGTTTAAAAATTTGGACCAAATACATTATCTTTGTTGAGCAGTTTTTGCTTATATTTTGGGACGGATGAAGTATTTTTTTCCTAAATTGTACATCATTTATTTTTTGAAGAATCTATTTTGTATATATATATATATAAAGGTCTAAGCACAAATCTACTAATATATTCATGTTTGCTTATCCTCAGCATGTTGGAGAAGGAAAATACTCCCTCCGGTCCTATATATAAGGATACTTTGGAAAAAAAAATTGGTTTTTTTTATTAAGAGACACTCTTTAAATTTATTCTTTATTAAATAGATAATTCCTTGTATACCCTTATTAAATTGTATAAAATGTAATTTATTCTAATGTTATTCATTAATTACATAAATACATACCCAAGATTAGTTTTGGAATAACACATAACATTTTAGAATTTTTAATATAAAAATAAGTCTCTTTGATATGTGTGTTTTTCTCAAAATATATATATATATATATATATATATATATATATATATATATATATATATATGACCGAAAGAAGTATGTAAATCAATATCGACACTAATATCTTGTTGATTCCAGATTTGTATTTTTATTTTCATTTTTGATAAAAGAAGAACTATTTTCTTCATTTGACTATTCAACTCTATACATTTAAAAAATTAATTGAGCCATACAGTTCATATTTATCATTTTTGTTTTCACTGGTCCGTTTCATAAATATTTGTCAGGAGATATTAAACAATTAAATAAATTTTACCAGTACTTCGTAACTCTTGAAAAGAAATGCTGATGTGTACAAAAATATATCACCTTTAACTAATATGTTAGTCGGTATAGTAGTAATCGGTACTAGATTTGGTAGGAGGATTACGGTTCGATCTCTTACAACTGCGATCGGAAGGATGATGGAATTATTTGATTCCAAAATTGACTTCAGAACCAAATTAGACGGTTCGATGAACCGAATACTAGTAGTGAAAAAAATATCATCTCTACTTTCATTGTTTTTATAAGAGACAACTGAGTCAACAAAGTTAATATACTCTAATTCGTAATATAATTTATATACATTAATTTTTGTTGACCCAATTGTCTTCTATAAAAAAGACCGAAGAAATTATTTATGTAAATCACACAAACCTATGGCACGCAGACCTAGCCATTGAAGAGTCAAGATCCACTCCGTTTTTCATCTTCTTTATTTTTACCATTACTAATCTTTTAGGAATATAAATCTAATAATATGATATTTAGTAGATCCAACTACTTAATATACTATAAAACATTCAAAATCTTAAATAAAAATTCAAAATTATAGTTAATGAAATTAAATACTCAGATTTTTTTATTTTCTTTTGTGTTTTTTATCTCCATTTAAGCCAAAGTTATCATTATATCCTCTGCTATACTTTAACTATGAGTCGTAAGTTCCTATCTTTTTCAACGTTCCAGCAATACGGCGTCCAGAAATTAGAATGCGTTTCCTACTTAGTTTTGTGTAATTTTTTTTTTTTAAGTAGATTAGTGGTTAGAAATTTCATATTTAAGGTAAATAAATGAGATGTTCGACATTTGAACCTCTGCATATAAAATTGATATTTTTATTAATTGGGTTAAGCTTACGAGGACTATTTAATTTAATTTTAAGCAGAGCATCCACAATGAAGCTTATCATTTTTTGGTACTTAATCGGCCCAACGTGTACACATCACTCATTTATAATTTTTTAATAGTAGTACCTAATAAGTACTCGATCCCTCCAACCCAACAATTCATAAAAAGTTTTAAGGGTCTTGTTAACATGTGCCCTTAGGGCACATGATAATATATACCAAAATAGTAATTCAACATTTAATGATACAAGAAATTTAATGCTTCAAAAGTCAAAATGCACAAATTAGCATTTAATAATTTCTATTTTTGCTTCCTTAACATGTGCATTAAGGGCACAAGTTAACATTTTCCAAGTTTTAAATAGGTCTCACCAATAACACATCTAACCAATAACTATACATCATTATAAATGAGTCCCAAAAAAATGATATAGGTACCAAGTCTTATTTTAGAACTAGTACCTATTAGGTACTATTTTGATTTTGCTCCAATGGGAGTACCTATTAAATAGTGGATTATTTCTGTCTTTTGTGCATGAAAATAATTCAATTAAAAGGAAAAAATTCATATTTTGTGTCCAACAAATTTTCAACGAAAATTAGTCATTCTTGACAACGGTAAAAATTTTATACTTATATCATGATAAATTAGAGGTTGTATCTGTAAATACTCCAACATCCCAGTAAGAAAGAGAAGTGGAAGTAAGATTAGAAATTATTTGTCTTTTTCTTTTATTTAGGATTGACCCGACACTCCTAGAGACCTAAAGCAAAAAAATTTAGCGCGAGGTCTTAAAAAAAACATAGCTTATAAAAAATAATTCAAAATATTAAATCTTATAGAGTTCATAAATTGAACCTTAGATTAGAAAAATATGAGACTCTTATTTTGACCAACTAAACTTGATAAATATCTATGAAATTTAATTATTTTATATGTTTATAAGTAAATTGAACTTTTTGAAAAAAAAAATATATCAAAAATTTGATGTCTAAAATCTTGACTTGAGATGTTTGACCCTTAGACCGACTCTGCTAAATATTTAAAGAGATAATTATAGTAAGATGGATTATAGTGAAATGGATACGTCTTTGAAGAGACGAAGTATTTACTCCTGAAGTCATATTCTCCCTTATACCTGCTTCTTGTCTCATTCTCAATATATTGAAAGTCAGAAAGAAAAAGAAAAAAAATATTGAAAGTCATTACGTATTTGCTAGTCGTTGCAAACTTGAAGTTGAAGATGAAGCACCCATCCTTTAACTTGGTCGGAATTCTAAATCCAATCCGATACATTTTTTTTAATCCTATAGAGTTTTTAGAGGAAGAGTCCATAGTAATTCGAAACTCGATCATAAGATAAATAAAATTAAACCAAAAATTTATTACATCGAAAAATCGAACTCAATTCCCCCAAACGTTTCGTCATTTAGTGAAACACACATTAACTGGTTGAACTCAATATCTTAATAATTAATACATATTTTTTACATTAACAGTGTCGATGAATCTACGTGTGTACTATGTGGCGTTATAAATTAAGACAAACAAATTTTTGAATAGTTGACTAAAACAGAATCAAACATTTATAGTGCAGTATATATGGTCCTACGTATACATCACTTCCATTATCTAGTTTTTTTAATCAACAAAATAGGATTCAGATACTTAAATGTGAGTACCCTATGAAGTACCCCGACCTAATTTATACATCACATCACATCCATTATTACCTAAATACTTCTAAATAATAAATTCCAAATTGAAATTAATTATCACTTATCAACTTATCACACATGCTTTATTTCTCTTATATCTCACTATAAAACCAAAGAGCATGCAAGAGTACACTCAACACCACAAAGCCACACAAAAAACCAAATGGAGACCTTACCACTAAACCTTATTTTGAGTTTCTTCAACATTCCACCATTGTGGAAAGAGTGTCTCTCTTCAGCATTTAGAACAGCCTTAGCTTGCACCATAGTAGCAATTGTAACACTTTATGGGCCAATTTCAATTACAAGCCTCATAACATTTCCGGCATTTTCATACGTGGTTGTGATTCTCATTATCATAAATGACGCGACTTTAGGTGACGCGCTACGCGGTTGTTGGCTCGGGCTTTATGCTACGATTCAAAGTTTAGGCCCAGCAATTTTGAGCTTATGGGCTATAGGTCCAAATCGATTGTCTAAAGGAACGGCTTCTATTGCCGTAGCTTTGGCTGCATTTGTCGTGGTTTTGCCTTCGGCTCAATCGACACATTTGATTGCTAAGAGAATTTCATTGGGTCAAATTGTGTTGGTTTATGTGGTGGCTTATGCTAATGGCGTTCATATTGATACTTTTATGCATCCTATTCAATTGGCTGCTAGTACTGCTTTAGGTGTATTTGCTTGTGTTGTTGCATTGCTTCTTCCTTACCCACGATTTGCTTGCTACCAGGTAATTTTATCATTTTCTTTCAAACTAGCTTTAGGTGATAATGTCATTAAGTATATTTTTATATAAGATTTTTTTCATAGTATATATACGAACTTTTTTTTCTTCTTTTAGTCACGTAATCTAATAGCTAGAAATTTCACCGATAGATAAGTGGAGGAGTGTCCAAGATTCAAAACCCGGCCCTCATATTTTCAATAAAAAAAAACTACTTATAATTTTTTTAATATGCAACCTTAAAACACATGACACATGTTAGCAAGATTTTTGTTTTTGTTTTGCGGTGAATATTATATATATTGGTGCCCATTTCAACGTCGTTTGTTCTCCCAAAACCCCCTTAGAAACAGACTCGTAGCAACTGGTCAGTCCCCCCTAACTTTGAGAAGGTTGGGCCTATCCTTCAAAGTTGTAAGAAAAAAAATTAATCAAACTCATGCTAAGAAAAAAATTAATCAAACTCATGCTAAAATAGAGTCTTTTTAATTTATTTAAAACTTTGGATGTTTCATTATTAATTATCATTGGTGGAAAGATATATCATTTGCTTGGGTAAATGTTTATTTAGACTTATCATTTGACATAAATATTTGTGTAAGTTGTAATCTACTCGATACATCTTGTGTTGAGGAAACTGCTTTTTATTAATATATTATATATCTCATTTTTGTTTGTTAAAAAAAAATATTTGTGTAAGTTTAGAAGTTCTAGCTTATCAAAATATCTTAACGATGATACATGCATGCATAAGTTTTTCAATTTCTTTTCTTCATAAGCTACTCGAGATTGCTTATGGTAAGTTATTGTCAGCTTATACGTAGCCTATCTCATTAGTTTGCTCTTCTATATATAGTAGAAATAATCAATGCAAAATTCTTATATGAATAGGTTAATTAAATTGTATATTCAAATGACTTAGTGGCACAAAATACTGATAAACGTAGTCATGTTGATTTAAGCAAATATATTTGGTTGGGTCTTGGGTGTTGAGTGGATGTCTTCTCGTGGTATTATTGGGTCGTTTGAGATTTTCTTAGATTTGGGTTTGATTTAGAAAAATAAATTAGTATGGATGCTAATTTGGCAAACTATTGTGTGAACTATCTGAAATTTGCGAAATGATGTTTATTTCCGAAAGGAACATTTTCAGAGTGTCTCGTCAATATGGTGAAATTTTTATCTTGGAAATGAGTGATTTAAGTGCCTCGATAATTTTTAGTTTCTTCAAGTGCCATCCAGTACTAAAAAGCTTCTCTAAGTAATTAACAAGGTTGTCAGAACCGGACCGGTCATCGAACCGGCAAGCTCACCGGTTCAAGGTTCAATTGGTCAGACCGGGTTCAACCGGGGTCGAACCGTTTTTTATTAAATATATAATTTAATTAATATATAAATAAAAATATATGAATAATTGTTCAATATTTCATAATTTCACACATTAAAAAGATAAAATATCAAAGGTCAAAATAAAATAAAATTTATAATTCAAACCAAATTAGAAATTATATAATAAACTAAGTTCAATAACACAAAATAGTACCATAACATCAATTGACAACATACTGCTTTCAAAAAAATCAATTGGCAACATACTACCAAAACCAAGTGCCAAGTGAAAAAGCAAAAACTAAATGTTCATCAAGTTCATAAAGACTAGTGTCCAAATGCATAGCTAAATGCAACGTAATAATCATTATAATGTTCATCTAGACATAAAAAGTTAAAAACTAATAATCATTATAGTCTTCAAGGTTTGTTTCTCCATAATCAAAGTTGACATTTGAAGATTTTGCCTTGTTTTTAAAAAAAAAAAAAAAAAAAATTGCAAAACCGTTTGGACCGGCCGGCCGGTTCACCGGTTCAACCCGGTTCAACCCGGTTCGCCACGTTTTTTTCTCGGTTGGTTTCCTGTCCGGTTTTTTATCATAACCGAGCCGGTTTCATGGCCGGTTCACGGTCCGACCGGTCCGACCGGCCGGTCCGGTCCGGTTCTGACAACCTTGGTAATTAACAAACATCCAAAGGAGATTTTGTGGCGTAAAGACAAAATGAGTGTTGTTAAAAGTTGGACTAATGGAAAAAGTTGGCCATCTCAAAAACCCAAAATTCGTACAAGAATACACTATTCTTTGAATAGGAAAATATTTTCTAGAATTCTTTATCCCTCTAAAAAGGTAAACAAAACAAAATTCTTTGCCAAAACATTTGCCATTTAAGTGGAATCTTTACGTCATCCATCAATCGTTTGTTTCCTCTTTTCCCTATCAAGTCCACCTACACAAATTCTATTTTACTTATTTGAGAAACAAAAATTGTAAGGGAAAATGTTTGAATTAATCTGAAAATTTATTTGTATAAAACCAAAAATGATGATGTAAATATTATTATCCTTTGGAGCATGGATCGTAAATAGGTATATAGGGGGGAGGGTGTGTGTGCGCGCATGGTAGCAATTGCGTTCCTCGTGTCAACTTATTTTTTCTTCTTTCACCACCAGTTTAATCTGGTTCAGGAATCAGTTCTGACATCAAGTGCTTCAAGCTCCTTTCGATCACAATTACGGAGGATCGAATTATGATCCTTCTTATCAAGTTCAGCGTTAATCACCATGAACCAACTAGCTATCAATGTTCCTCGTATGAACTTACGTAACATTAACATGGGATACAAGAGTGACAATTAATTCAATGGAATGGAACATGACACGTAAATCATTATTAGGATAAATTGGGTGAAGCTATGCTTAAATAGTTTGCACTTTGGAGTATTAATGGGTTCATATGTTCAAACCCACTTTTTATTTTATTTTTATAAATAGGCAAATGTGCGTTTTTAGATAAAAATAAGGAAAAAGGGAGGAAAATTCCAAAATATGGGGACTAGACCAAAATCCACGATAAACAAGCAAGTGCTTAAACAACATATGTCTTGTTAAAAATCTTATCAAAAAAATCCAATGGGATAAAACCTAAGTGAAGAGAAAAATAGTACATAGCGTACAAAAAACAAGTCCTTAGAGAACATCAACAAAAACGATAGTCAGGAAGGAAGAGCATGTTGAAACCCACTTTAGGAAAATAAATAAATAAAACATGAATCGTACGGCATGCTCTAGAATCTGAAAATTGATCTGGATTCTATAGTGGTCCCTCTATATCTTGTCAACAACTGCCAAGACTTAATTAGTTAATTAATCAATTTCATAGTAGTGTTAGTTAGTTATTGTTAGTGGATTCTTCAATCATCTTCATTCTTGTCCCACGTGGATATCCCACATATCTATTAGAAGCTATAAGCTGCCAAGTGTTTGGATTATTCATAAGATTTTAGTTTGCATGACAAGACTACACTACTCTATATGATGTACTGACTAGTAAAAATTATTAACTCATAGTCAAAATTATTTTTAATAGTATCTAATTTTGTATTGATGTTGCTTTTAGTATGCTAAATGTAAGATTTATTTTTAAGAAGAAAAAAAAAACTTCTATGATCTAAGTTTCGTTTCATGGTTTCGTGCAGGTGAACAAAAACTACAAGCTGTTAACAAATAATATTTTGAAGAGATTAAAGCTTCTAGTAAGTGTAATTAGTGAGGAGGAAAGTATTTCTGCACAAGGATTAATCTCTCGTGCTAAGTCTTTGGCAACCAAGCGAACCAAGATCTTTTCAACCATCATGCGCTACCTAGTAAGTCCACTAAACTCATTTCATAAAATCAATATATACCACCTCCATAAAGTAATTATTTGATCGAGATGAGACGATTCAGATCTTCAAATTTAAAATATGAATTGTTCAATTTTAATCCAATAGTTATTGATATACTACTGACTGCGTGAATTAACAATCTACAAGGAATCTAAATTCCATAATGTGTATTAATTTAATTCCCTTTTGAATAGGATGGCATGAAGTGGGAGAGACTTCCAATTAAACTTTTCAAACCACATTACAATAACTTGGGGGAGAAACTTCAAGAGATAGATACCAATCTTATAGGAATGGAATTGGCTTTAAGTTGCACCAAATCATTCCCAATCAACAATCTTGATCAAGACCTTAAACATGGTCTAAGCACACTTGAGGAGCATGTTAACCTAACCATTAAAAATGCTAAACACACCTTCCTAGGTGGTGGTGGTTCACTTACTGTTCCTGAATCCAATCCAAAAAACATAACACATTTTCTTCAATCCCTTCAAACCATTCCAACAACTCACAAAGAATTGCCCATCTTTTTCTTCCTATTTTGTGCCAAACTCCTTCACATGAAATCATCAACCGAAGGCCCAACTAATGCTGAAGCCCAGCCCACTAAGAAAAAAGAAAATTCTCCCGAAGGCAAAGATCAATGGGCTAATTGGGCCATAAAATTAAAAAGCACAAATCTTCTCCCGGCAGTTAAGTACTCTTTCGCTCTGGGTCTTTCGGTCTTCATGGGCTTATTATATAGCAAAGAAAGCGGGTTTTGGGCTGGGCTTCCGGTGGCTGTGAGCTACATTTCGGGTAGAGAACCTGCTTTTAGGGCCGCAAATGTTAAAGCCCAAGGGACGGTGATAGGAACTGTGTACGGTGTGTTGGGTTGTTTCGTGTTTAATAGGCTAGTGTCAATTAGATTCTTGTCTCTACTTCCATGGTTCATTTTCACAAGTTTTCTTCAACGAAGCCAAATGTATGGGCCTGCAGGTGGCATTTCAGCAGTGATTGGGGCCGTTTTAATTTTGGGCCGAAAAAATATAGGCCCACCAAGCGAGTTCGCAATAGAAAGAATCATCGAAACTTTCATTGGGCTTTCATGTTCTATTTTTGTGGATCTTCTTTTTTGGCCTAAAAGGGCTTCAACATGTGCCAAATTTGAACTCTCTCAATGTTTGTCCAATCTCTTTGATTCAATTGAGACATTGAGCCTAGTTGGTAAAACTGATTCTCAATTGGAAGAAAATCAAAGAAAATTGAAGGTCCAAGTTAATGAGATGAAAAAATATGTTATAGAAGCTGAAGCTGAGCCCAATTTCTGGTTTGTACCATTTCATAGTGGTTGCTATAATAGGCTTTTGGGCTCATTGTCAAAGTTAGTGGATGTTTTGCATTTTGGTGCATGTGCATTAAAAACACTTCAACAAGAGTTTCAAAGAAGTGACAATTTTGTGAATGAGGAAGTGAATATGCTACAAAGTGAACTTGCTAATGTTAGGGAAATTATTTGCTCTTCCATCAAAGGTCTTGAAGAAATTTCCAAGATGAAATCATTCAAGTTTGTTGAGAAAGAGACTGAAAAGAAGAAGAACATGTCTTGTGATGTTGAAATGGGAAAGTCGAGAGAGGACGGAACGTGGCTTTCGGGTTTAGGAGAAGATGGAATAAGAGAAATTATTGAAAATTTTCTTCATAGGTCAAGAGATGTTGTTGAGAAGTTGTATAGTGATGAAGGTGAAAAAGAACTTAAGAGTGAAGTTGTTTTGAGTTTGAGTGTTGTTGGGTTTTGCTTGAGTGTGTGTATGCATGGAACAATAGAGATTGAAGAGGCAATGAGGGAACTTGTTCAATGGGAGAATCCCTCTAGCAATGTTTAATTTGTCTGAGATAGTATGGTGTATCTCAACAAATGATGAAATTGATATAGTAAAAAAGAAATGAAATTGAAAAAGTTGAATTTATATATATAGATACTATATATACAACAAATAACAATATTCTCAATAATATGCACTATGCTACAATGTACTGTTAACCTCTTAAAATATTTGAACCTATGCATAACTGATCAATATTTTCTTGAACTTTTTCAATGTCTATAAATAAAGGGATATTATGCAAAACCTCATCTTTCTTTTACAATACTTTTGGATGTTGGTTTTTTCCTATCTAACCGATTGGTGTAAATGAAAGAACATTATGTCAATGTTGGATTATCACGAGGGGTCATCCACATTGCGTTTAAGAACAACCGTATAAGTGAGTTAAACATCACACTTTAACCTGAAACCATAAGTTATTAGGTTTATGGGTTCTCTCACTTAATTATAAAGTGTTCAACCTTTACTTTACTAAGCAATGTGAACTTAACTCACACTTGTCACAATAATCGGGACACATAAATTTTGTTCTATTATTACGAAATATATTTATTTATCAACACAACAACAAAAAAATTGATTAATTTCCACGAGAAAAAAAGTAAATAGTCCTTAAATATAAATCCATTTTCAATTTTTTGATACTTTCATAGTTTCTTTTTCAAATAACTCCTAATGAATATCCCTTTGAATATAAAAGATCAAGTTATATACTCCATCCAAATTACTTGTCATTTTAGGAAAAAAAATTGTTTCAAATTACTTGTCGTTTTGATAATTTAAGGTTATATTTTGTCTATTATATCCTTATGTAAATTCCAAATATTTAGGAGTAGTTGTTGAAATCGTAAAAGATTTAATATATATTTGAAAAACTAAAGTTTTTTTTTTAAAAAAAATTGGTACATAACATATTAATTTTTTTTTCGGTACATGATATATTAAATTTATTGAAAAGAGAAAATGTATGCAAAAAAAATTATTGGTGAATTAAAATAAAGGTATAATAGAAAGATAAGATGCAAAAATATATTTTTTTAATTTATTGTTTTTTTCTAAAACGACAAGTAATTTGAAATGGAAGAAGTATATACTTGTCAAACAAACTATAGTAGTTAAAAATTTCATTCTTAAAGT
Organism: Trifolium pratense; assembly: GCF_020283565.1. Taxonomy (NCBI): domain Eukaryota; kingdom Viridiplantae; phylum Streptophyta; class Magnoliopsida; order Fabales; family Fabaceae; genus Trifolium; species Trifolium pratense. Next base: position 53,447,110 of record NC_060065.1, on the reverse strand, counting down.
AAATAAATAAGAAGATATATGAGATTTGAGCTTGAGTCATACTATCAACCTTTCTTAGGTTCCTTTGTTACGGATTAAATGATATTTTTACAATATTTAATTGGTTCAATTAAGTTTTGACATTTTAAAAATTGTAAAAATATATTTGATCATCCATCTTAATTGAACCAAACTAAATATTATAAAAATATATTTAAGATTTTTTGGTGATATTTTTTTGTTAAACTGTTAATATTTTTTTCATTCTTTCTTTCTGAAAATGTTAAATTATTCATTTCATGTGAAGTCAATCTACTATGTTTTGGTGTCTCAATTTCAACAATCGTTGAAGGGACACGACATCAAACATGCAATAATACCAAAACCTCAAACAAAAAAACAATCTTTGCATTTTGGATCCTTCATTCACATTCCCACCATCACCACCTCAGATCAGATCCACAAATTCTTCACCTCAAATCTCATTTCACTAAACCCTTTATCACTAGGTAATCCACTATCAAAATTCAATCTTCAATTATTTTTTTCCATTTTTAATGTTTGGTGGGTTTTTTCTTTTATAAAATGTTTGTTAAAATTTCACATTTTTCTGTTTTCTTGCCACTACTGTGGACCCATTATGATGTTGTTGTTCAATTCAACTTTCCGTGTGTTTTAAGGCTTCTTTACACTTTTAGTTTAATTTAATCAATTTACGTTTTGTATCAAATTAGCGTTTGGTGGGAAAAGTTTCAATTTTTAGAATTTTTTTTCTCTATAAAATGGTGCTTTCATCATAGATCATTTCTGTACCATAATTGGGATTAAGGGTTTTTGATTGGTATTTGGTTAAGTTTCATTTTCAGGTTTTTGCTCTATTTTCATTAGATTTGAAGCTGTGTGAATAATTTGGTGTATTACATTTTAGTAGCTTGTTAGTGTATGATAGTGTGAGAAACTGAGAATTGACTATTTGTAAATTGGTTCAGGAATTGAACTTTGGAGATTTTGACAATGGCGGCAAATTCTTCTAATGGAGATCAACAAACAACCACAAAGCAACCTCCCCAGCCATCTCCGTTGCGGTTTTCCAAATTCTTTCAGGTGAATGTTGCCTGCTAGCATTTATTTGTGCCGCTTTGTGATTTTGGTTTTCTGCTTGAATCATGTTATGTCGAATTCATGTTATTTTGTTGTTGTTGCTTGGTGCATTAATTGCATGATATCATTTAGTAATTATCTGAGCTTATTTCTACCGGGAGAAACATGTGTATCGAAATTCAGATATCGCAGAATGTGGTCTTGCTTTGAATTCATCATTTTACCAATGTATTCACTTGTCAAAACATACATTATGGTTGTCGTGGAATGCTTAGCATATGTAAGAGGGGGAAACCTAGTGCCATAAAGCTCGCGCGATAGAGTGGTCCAGGGAAGGGGTGGATCCGTTGCAGTTCTATTATAAGTAGTCTTACCTTGCATTTATAAGAGGCTGAATTCATTACTCAAACTCATGATCACTTAGTCTCACAACAATGGATCCAAATTTTCGACCAGGACTCCCCATCCACCTATGATTAAGTGGCAAGATGGAAAATCACGATTTTTTTTTTCAGGGGAGGGTATCAGATTTAACCGTCTACCATGCTGGTGAATTATGTAATGCAGTGAGAGGATCCATTTCCATGCATATGATGTAACATATTGTATTATCTCACAATTGAAATTTTTTTGTTTACCAGAGAAATGTTGTGGCCAGGATCTATTATTTATGGAGTCTTAATCATGGTTTTTTTTCATTTCATTCTTGAACCAGTCCAATATGAGAATTTTGGTCACCGGAGGAGCTGGTTTTATTGGTTCTCACCTAGTTGACAGATTGATGGAAAATGAAAAAAACGAGGTTTTCATGACTTATTCCTTTCTATGTATCAAGTATTCAAATTTACTAGTGTATCAAGAGCTTTGACAAAGTTTTGATGTTTGGCTATTCAGGTAATTGTAGCTGATAACTACTTCACTGGATCTAAAGACAACCTTAAAAAATGGATTGGTCATCCAAGATTTGAGCTAATTCGTCATGGTATAATTTCTTCAATTTTTCTATAACAATCAACTCCAACCTGACTCTATTATTGCATATAAGATGAAAATTGAAATTCATGTCAAGATTTGTGTCCTATGCATGTACTATTGTATTTATGGTGTTAAATCTTAGCTTGTTAGTGGTCTTAAATATGTTCTTAAAAACTATGAAGCATGCAAAAGAAGCTTTTTGGTTATAAAATAAGATATTAAACTGGCTGCAAATCACGCACCGTTGTAAACCAGCTGGCCTATTGATATTGCACTCACACAACATGAATGATGATGCTTCCTAATGTCTTTAGCTCGGTATTCATTTATTTTCTTTTCCCCCGAGTAGATGTGACAGAGCAACTGTTGGTTGAGGTTGATCGGATCTACCATCTTGCATGCCCTGCTTCTCCGATTTTCTACAAATACAACCCTGTGAAGGTAGGATTTTTAATTTTTTTTAGCCTGTACACATGATTGTGTGAACTGTCTAAAAGGCTTATTGTTTGCTTCCTGCTACATTTACAAAAGTAGCATACAGAACCCATTCTTCAGATAGTGTACAAATTATCTAACATTTAAAGGAATAACTTTACAGACAATAAAGACAAATGTAATTGGAACACTGAACATGCTTGGACTTGCAAAGAGAGTTGGAGCAAGGTTAGGAATTTCTTCATTTCTTCTTTTTTTTGAATCTTTTGTTGATAGTCAAACTGTTAATGTCAGTTGATTTTATGAGATTGTAATTTTCACAGGATTTTGCTTACTTCTACTTCAGAAGTATATGGAGACCCTCTTGTGCATCCACAACCAGAAAGCTATTGGGGAAATGTTAACCCTATTGGTACATACTTATTTCTATGGCATGCCAAACCGGATAATCTTATTTAGTGGCTTTTCATTTTTATCAATTAGTTAAGCGGATTTACATTATCATTTTGTTTTTATACTTTTCGCAAATATTTTTAATGGACAAACCATATTTTCAACTACGTACAGAGCTAAACATTTGAATATATGTTCTCTTTGAGTTATGTTTTGATAAGATCCTTCACATCCATATATTTTCAAACTGTAGCGAAGAACATTTGTTTAAAGATGTCATTTTTTTTCAAGTTTTAGCCTGTTGAATCTTGACGAGCATGATTTGGGTTATTTTATGTTAACGAATTCCTCAAAACAAAATAATATGTTTTACTGATACCCGTAGCCTTGAAGATATTGTGTAATATGATGAATTTTTCACAACAGGTGTTCGGAGTTGCTATGATGAGGGCAAGCGTGTGGCAGAAACTTTGATGTTTGATTATCATAGGCAGCATGGAATAGGTAATGTTATGCCATGTTTTCTTCACCATACAAGTAACTCCTCATTGATATAGGATATTGCCGATTCATTTTTTAATCTACTATTAACTAAATAATGATTTCCATATTTTCACAGAAATACGCATTGCCAGAATCTTCAACACATATGGACCACGCATGAATATTGATGATGGGCGTGTTGTCAGTAACTTCATCGCTCAAGCAATTCGGTAAATCCTTAAATAATGTTATGATATGGCTGACTATAATAATTACTCATGGCTTATTTCTATGAGAAAACTACCAAACAGTCATACTGCAAACTCGGTCTTTATAACCAACATAAATTTTATGCTTGAATAACTAGCTGTTTATTTTTAAGTTTAATTATGAATCATTAATCAGAATACCTTGATTTAGTGGACTAGTTACAATTTGTTGTGCACCATGTTGAAAGTGGATTCTTAACCGTTACTTCTCATGTAATCTTATGTGTTGCAGTGGTGAACCCCTAACAGTCCAACTTCCAGGAACACAAACTCGCAGTTTCTGCTATGTCTCCGACATGGTATATATGAAGTGTTACTCATCTTTTTTTATTTGCATATAGCATAACAATGCTGATTTATGGTTGTTATATGTTTGATATGCATTAGGTTGATGGCCTTATTCGTCTCATGGAAGGAGAACACACTGGTCCGATCAACATTGGAAACCCAGGTTACATTACAATACCAATGATTCTTATGTGCAGTGTGCCCTGATTTTTCTGTTGTACGAATTTGAATTGATTATACATTACTTTTTCAGGTGAATTTACTATGACTGAACTTGCTGAGAATGTGAAAGAGGTCAGTTCTGAACCGTTTAGTTCTTTTGGAATGTCAAATATGTATCTTTATCTTAGTATATCACATTTAAGCTTAAACCTCTGAATAGTGGAAAAAGGAACTCTTGAATACCAATTTATTGGCCTTATACTATGCAAGGTGAAATATTTGAAGTTGGTTAATGGTTTGTGGATGGTTTTGCAGCTTATTAATCCAGATGTGGAGATAAAAATGGTGGAGAACACTCCGGACGATCCTCGGCAAAGAAAACCAATCATAACAAAAGCAACTGAATTGCTTGGATGGGAACCAAAGGTCAAGTTGCGTGATGGTCTTCCGCTTATGGAAGAGGATTTCCGTCTGAGGCTCGGAGTTCCCAAGAAGAACTAACTGAACTTGGTTTTGTCCTTTCACTTCATATCATGATTGATATTGATATCATTATACTTGGGATGAGTTTGTCACTATTAGATATTTCACTTTGAGCATTATGGTGAGGATGGTTGCAAATTCTTTGAAATTTGTTGTATTGTTTTTACTCTTTCCTTTTTTATTATTATTGGTCAAGTAATGGCAGAGAGCATTGGATAAAAATGTGTAGGACCAGGAAGGGTCACTTGGCCATGTTCTGTAATTGATACAATATGATTGCTTCTTCTTTTTTCTTCCAAATTCTCCTATTGGAAATGTTATTATTGAGTTGAAATTTCTTATTATAGCAGTGCTTTTGAAATCTCTTATGTGCGTTTTTCGGAAATCATAATTACTGCTCGATCAATCGAAATCGAAACTATGTGAGATATCTTCCTATGGTACCATGTATCAGTCCATAGTAACGCTATTCCAAATATGCATTTAACAAATTTAGATTGTTAGGTTTGTGAGATATCTTCTAGCTATTAAGACGTGTCATTCTTCTTACATTTAGAGAAACTGGACTTGTTATTGCACCCTCTAATTTACTAATACTATTGTATATATTTGTTTGAGACCTCATTTTTTAAGAGTCATATGCCATGGCCATGGCACATGCATGTGGCTGCCCCTGTTAGAAATAGATTTGATTTGTCTGATTTTCAATTTTTCTTAACCATGAAAAATGTTTTTCTATTAAATTTCTCTTTTGATATATAAAAAAGTACTAGTTTAAAGACCCGTGTATTCGCACGGGTCATTGACTTTTATTCGATATTTAAGTTTGTCATTATATTATGGTAGAAAATTTATTTAGAATAAAATATTTATAAATTTGTTATATAATATTGTTAAAATATAAGTGAAATTATTGTGCTATTTTTTGTAAAATTTATGAAATGAATAAATTTGATGATAATTATCAATGATAAATTATCTAATTTTTTATATATTTGTCACAAATAATAGTCTCATGTATATTTTTTAATAAAAAAATTAGAAATGTGATTAGGAATATTTAGGATAATTTAGTAAATTTGATAGTAATTAACTTTATTGTATTATTATTATTATATTATTATTATTATTATTATTATTATTATTATTAGTTAATATTATATTTTGTCAAAAATAAATAGTTAATAGTTTTTCTTTTATAAAAAATATTGTTTATGTTTCTTTTTATATATATATATATAGATATTGTTTATGTTTTTATTTCTATATTCCTAATTTTATGTCTATTCATCTTATTTTTTCTATATTTTTTTATTGACTATTTTATTCTCTTTTTTCTTTTAATAGATTATTGAGTTGATCATATCAATATGTTTTGTTGCTATTTTTATGCAATCTATAATATGTTTTGTTTCTATTTTTAAGCATCTGATCTTTTTTTTGTATTTGTCTTATATTCTTTTTTTATTTTTTTATTTTTTATTTTTAGTGAAATTACAATGAAGGATATAAAATTTGCAACGTGTTAATAGTAATAAGTTAAAAGTAATAAGGATAAATTAGTGACTTTGATGGTAATTGATTTTAATATATTAGTAGTAGATGAGAGAGACTCGAGGAGAGAGAAAAAATAAACAAACAGGTTAACTAAAATTAAAAAGATATTTGTTTCAAAAAAAAAAAATTAAAAAGATATTGTTTGTTGCAAAAAATATCGACAATATATAGATAAAAGATATTATTTTGCTTTTTTTTTACAATAAATAAATAATTAAAAGATATTGGTTTGCTTTTTTTGTGGAATAAAAAGAGGTGGTTTATAAAAAATAAAAGAAATAAAAAAGAAAGAGTACTTGTTTCAGTTGAGATTTTGTAGGGTCAAGCTGGGAAGAGATCAGCACAATACATTCAATTCAAAATTTCCTTTGCTATATCCAATATCAAGTAAATAGGTAACAAACAAATGAAAGAAACATGGGTTACTTGAGAAGAAAGTAGGAAATTACTATATAAAGCGTAGAAAATTCAATATGATTTATTAAAACAAAATTGTTTAGGATTATATGAGTATGGTTGAAAAACCTTTCACGCTTTCTCATTGGAAAATATCCAAAAGGGGTAGTTTTACAATTGTTATGAACTTAATTAATTGTTCTAAAAGATCTTTGTTAGTTTATTAGAATGAAAAATATATTGATGCAGCATGAATAAGCTAGAGAAAGACAACATTATGGTTAATACTGAAGCAAAAATATATAATGTATAATTTGATTCGATATTAACCATAGTGTTGTCTTTGTCTTTGTTGCCTCGATAGATTATTCGATTGAATAAACGGACGAAGATCTTTTGGAATTAAAGTTTGGTAATCTTGTACAATGGATTATTGATCAATGTTGTTGCCTTTTGGATCTTTGTCAAAGAAAAGATAAACTGTCTATCTATATTGATGTGCAATGGTTTAGAAAATGCTTTAGTCCTGGATCCTATTGTTCATGGTTAAGGTAAGAATGATTAGAATAATCTTGATCGATGTGACTATTTTATTAAAGAGAAAATGATTAGAATAATCTTGATAGATGTAATTATTTTATTTTTCTTTTAATTTTATAAATTTATGTGTGTGTGCCTAAGTAAGAATGCCTCTTATGTGCAATGGTTTAGAAAATGCTTTAGTCCTCGATCCTATTGTTCGTAGTTAAGGTGTAGATACACATTCAAATTTTAAACTATTACACGCGCATTTATATAAATATTTTCTCACCAGAAATGTTACTATTGAATTGAAATTTCTTATTATAGAAGTGCTTTTGAAATCTCTTTTGTGCATTTTTCGGAAATAATAATTTCCGTGTGATTGATCAAAGCTATGTGAGATATCTTCCCACGGTAAGTGTGTCAGTCTATCGTAATGATATTCCAAATATGCAGTTAACAAATTTAGAGTGTTAGGTTTAGATTTAGATAAAGGGGAAGTTTTACATCAAATATTTACAAGTATCCTTTATCAAAAAAAAATCTAATCATAATATAGACAGTATTAGATCACCTAATTTATAACTTAATTTTATTGGTTAAATAAGTTTTTGTTCCTTTAAATATATCAAATTTTATTTATAGTTGTAAAGTTTTTTTTTTCGAACTTTGGTCTTTCTATATATATTTTTAGTTTTTCTTCATGCTTTTTTTTAAATGTTCACTTATCATGTTCTAAATAATTTTTAAAAAACAAAGTATTATTATTAAGATGTTAAAATATCTTTAGTTTTGTCAAAAAAAAAAAAATCTTTAGTTTATTTAAATACAGTATTTCATTTTTAGTTTAACATTTTAAACTTTAATTTTAAATTATAGTTAAATTAACAAAAACTAAAGATTAAATAGTTAAATTACTACGATATTTCAAAGTAGCTTACGAGCTTATAACTTATCGCTTATCATAAAAAATGTACAATTTTCAATTAAAAAAAATTACTATCTATAAATACATTGTGATAAATAAATATAAATTAAATAAAAGAGTGTCTAAACTCTAAACCAACATCATGATCATCATCCTCATGTTGGCCTGTTCTACCTCAGCCACGTTTCACTGAAGTACCTTCGCGAACACTGACGTGGACACCTACAACTATATATAGTAGTTGCAGACAAAGTACATAATAATCTCAAACAAACATTATTGAATTCTATGATATGATGAGGTTGTTGTCTAGTGGAAATGACGACGCAGTTCAAATTCAGCTAGGAAACAAACCCGGTGAACCTTTCATCATCACTGTCAATTGTCCCGACAAGACCGGTCTCGCTTGCGACATCTGTAGATTCATTCTTCACTTTGGTCTCTCCATTCTCAAAGGAGGTAAGTAGTACGTTAGTACTTGCTCCTGTACAAGAAGTTTGTTTGTTTCCGTAGAATGTTGGATGTATCTCGTTTATATTATGAATAAGATAGTTCAAACATTCTATGTAAATAAATTGCTTATTATTGTATATTTGATATTTGATGTGTCCGGTTTATATTATGAATCAGATAGTTCAGTAGTAGTATGTTAGTACTTGCTCATTTACTTGTTATAAGAAAAATTTTGTTTGCTTTATAGGTTTGTAGAATATTTGAAATTTGATCTATCTAGTTTATATTATGAATCATATAGTTCAAACATTCTATGAACTACAAACTGTTTTTTTATAACAAATCAGAGGGAGTATATTTCAATTCTACGTAATGAAATTGCTTATTTGACAGAACAATTGACAAATTAAGGAGCAGATTGGACAAAAACTCATATTTTGGTCTCACGTAATTTTTTGTCTCAAGTAAAAGTACAAACTGTTAAAATACCAAAATAATTGTTTGTCCACCAAATATCGTATATAACAAAAAGTTATTCAATACTTTAAAAATTTGTGTTGTGTTATTTTGTCATGTTTTGTTATATCCATTACTTATTTTTTGCAAATCCGATGGACTCTATATTCATTTATCAACGGTTGATATTACTAACTTTACGGTGAATTGTTCGTTATACTCCTGTGTTGCAAATATATTATCCAGATGTTTCAACTGATGGCATGTGGTGCTACATTGTATTGTGGGTTATTCCACAATCTGTATTGCTTCCTATGAGTTATTCTTATCTGAAAGACCGTCTTCAGGCAATTTGTCCACCTTGTTTAGCCTCATTTTATCTTGTCCAGAAACCCACCACATCTTCTCCTGTTTATCTATTGAAGTTATCTTGCCTCGATCGAAAAGGATTATTGCACGGTAATCAAAATATCTTCGCCCGAAATGATCTTCCATATGTATATACATTTTGATTATTTCATCTCTAATTGTGTTGATTATACCTTTGTTCATGATTTTGTTCTAGATGTGACGAAAGTCCTGTCTGAGCTTGAACTTACAATTCAAAGGGTGAAAGTGACTACAACCCCGGATGGCAAGGTTTTGGACCTATTTTTCATAACAGATAACATGTGAGTGAAGTTTTTGATTTTATACAACATATAGAATGTAGAGTTTTTTATAACTGCCTTGGTAGCACCAACACTTCTAATTGAAAATGTATGTGGGGTATCCGACGCAGACAAGACATCAATACATGTGATTACATTCAATTAATTTATTTTCACAAATTATTATTGAGTTTTGAAGTATTGGTGTTTGTAATGTGCCAGGTGTTTGTGTCAGTGCTAAGTAACCATACTTGCTTCCATTTTCTTATAGGGAACTTCTACACACAAGAAAGCGACAGGATGAGACATGTGAAAGATTAAACACAGATTTGGCAGATTCGTGTATCAAATGTGAACTTCAATTGGCAGGACAAGAGTATGAACATAATCATGGCATCTCTTCTCTGTCTCCTGTGCTAGCCAAGGAACTATTTCAATGTGAGTTGTCGGATAATGAAGTTCGATCACAATCTCTTAGCCCAAATATGCAAAAGTTGAAGAAAGCCAATGTAACACTAGACAATTCCTTAAGCCCGGCTCATACACTACTTCAAATTCAATGTGTTGATCACAAGGGCCTTCATTACGACATCATGAGAACTTTCAAAGACCTAAATTTTAAGGTACAGTTTTTTCTTCACCATAATTATTCATACTATGGTACATAATTAGTTGTCGGAATAGAAATTGTATTGAATTTGTATTTGCGCTGGCAACTATATATATAATAGTAGTTTAATGACGCTTGAATTTTTTTTAGCAGATTTCGTATGGCCGGTTTTCACCAAATGTCATGGGGTATCGTGAGTTAGACATATTCATTCAGCAGAAAGATGGGAAAAAGATTTTGGATCCTGACAAGCAAGGTGAACTATGTTCTCGTTTGAAATTGGAAATGCTTCATCCGTTGCGAGCTATCATTGCAGACCGAGGCCCGGATACTGAACTATTGGTCGCCAATCCAGTCGAGCTTTCTGGAAACGGAAGACCTCGAGTTTTTTATGATGTTACATTTGCTCTCAAAACACTTGGAATCTGCATTTTCTCGGTAAGAAAACTCAGAAATGTGATAGTAATTCTGTAGTGTCTTTGCTACTGTCAAATAAATAAATTCCCTTTTTGTGTTAGGCTGAAGTAGGAAGGTATTCGGCATCAGATCGTGAATGGGAGGTTTACAGATTTCTTTTGGATGAGAACTGTGAATTTCAATTAACAGGTATTGTTGCTAGAAATCTAATTGTAAATAGAGTTAGGAGAACATTAATGGATTGGTAAATAGTATATTTTCAATACACTATGTAGCATCTCTAGTGTTGCAATGTGCTTCATGTGCCATTGAGTGTTTGGTTTGTAAATTCTTGTTATTATGCTTTGTGTGCCATGTATACTTGAAAACAAAAATGAAGAGGCATTTCATGTATGTGGAGATAGGTAGCTAGGTAAAATCTACCATGGTCCTATCAATCTTGGAAAATGTTAGATAAGTACAAGAACACACAAATTAAATTTACAAACTTTCTAGCAAAATAACATCTAATGATTTTATCATGGTAGTAACTGAATGAATTCAATACAATCATGTATACAAAATTCAAAGTATAAAACTTTCTATCAGTCCTTAATCAAACTTTTTTTTATTAACCCTCTACTTTCCGGGGGAAAGTAATCCAGAGTTCTGCCGCGAGGTAAGTAAGTCTGACCAGGAATCCTTAATCAAACTTTACTTACATATAACCCGGATTAGTAGAGTCAATTTTCCTTTCGAATGAGAGAGGGTTAAGAAAAAAATGAATAAAATGAATGTGCATCTTCATGTAGAGAGTACAGAACGAAGCAAGCAAGTAGAAACAGAAACAACCAAAGCAGCAAACAAAGTTGGCAAGAAGAAATCAAAGTGGGAAGTGCTAACCACCGCATATTCCGGCAAGCAAACCATCTCCGTCGGAGAATCGAAAGGAATCCTCACAGATTCATGATGTTGACATGGCTTTGATGATTGAGATACTGCAAACATAAAGGCCACACCGGGCGCCAACGAAGCCAACACCGCAGTAATAATCAATAGAACCGTCCATTTGGTTGCATAGGGAAGTTCCCGGAAAAATGAATGGAAGCAAACAAGACTAAACATGATTAGTTGATCATTAAAAACAAATAAACAAAAACAAGAACCTAAGTAGTACTTAGGAATATAAGTGTTGGTGGAATAGAGTGAGAAGTTATATAATTGTGTGGCACTGAGTTAGAAGAAAGAGGTGGCGTGGAAGCACGTTTACAAAACTTTCTTGCATTATGACGCAACTGCATTTGTGGGTAGTCTTGTAGTTTTGGTTTAACGGTTTTTTTGGGTATTAGGCATTTGTTCACGCATAATAATTATGATAATTATTTATAGTTAAAAACGTGTTGATTAATTAGTTGTTGCTCTGAATTAATCAGCTCAGAGGTTTTGTAGGGTCAGGCTGGTGGGGAACATAGGACATTCAATTCAATTAAAGAATTAAAGGAAAATTCCACAAATTATAGTCCAATTTTAACAGCTAAAATTGTTAAAATTGTAAAATTGTTAAGTTGAATATATAATACAATTTTTTATTAAATGTTACAAATTTAATGTTAAATATAGTTATTATATGAATCTTTTTTATAACCTTATGATTCTTAGGGGAAAGAGACCCTAGTAGTCAGAGTTTGGTCACGAGGTAAGTAAAGTCTGACCAAGAAATTGTTCCACCCAAAAATCGAACCCGAGTTCTCCAGAAATCCATCCTTTTTGATGAAGCTCATTAATCAATTTTGAGCCCAATGACTTGTTTAATTATTATATGGTTAATTATTATATGAATGATCCAACACATAATTTTATTTTACTAAATTCAAGACATAATATTGTTAATAAGTAGTACTCCCTCCGGTCCTATATATAAGGAACACGTTGAAAAAAATACACATACTAATTATGCTTATTTTTTTTATTAAAAATTCTAAAATATTATGTGTTATTCCAAAACTAACATTGGGAATGTGTTTATGTAATTAATGCATAACATTCAAATATGTTGCATTTTATACAATTTAATAAGGGTATACAAGAGATTATCTATTTAATAAAGAATAAATTTAAAGATAGTTTCTTATAAAAATGACCAAAAATTTTTTTCAAAGTGTTTTTTATATATAGGACCGGAGGAAGTATTTTTTATGTTATCAACACTTTTACTGGTAGAAAAAGATCTAGTGAGTGAATGTATACTTTTAAGAGAGAATATATTCTCGTTTAATATACAGAGTTGGATAAATTATAAAGTTAATTCTATGAATTTAATTATAAAACATAAATTGATGGGATTTAATTCAATATCAATGGAACAATAAGATAAAGGAGAAATGGATGGTATGAAACCATCTACATGGAAACAAAGACAAGCATCATGTGTCAATCTACTTGGAAACAATTGGAGAAGATTGCTTCAATTTAAGTTCTAGTTATAAGTCTATTAGTTTCATTCATGTTAGGCGTGTGGTGAATCAAAGTCGTTTATTAGCTAAATTTGTTCAAGCTTTTAATTTGGACTACGCTTACCTAAAAAAGACTAATTTATGTGGTCATGGCTTTTTACTTGTCCGTTTAGATTGTTTTATTGTTGAGTTTATGCGAAACATCCTAGACAAATTCTTAACCATGTTCTTAAGCATCAGATTCCCATCTTCTTGGTTATTTGTCGGCCCTCAGAGCCACTAGTGCCCTACCCACTTCCAAAACAACATACCTAGCCGAGGCTTCGGTTTGGAGTAGTGTTGTTTTTAGTTGTGTGACCTATTTGTTTTTCATTTTTGTTGAAACTTAGATTAAATTAAGTGTGCATCGGTGAGGTGTTCGACAAAAAAAAAAAAAAAAAAACTCTTAAAACAGTCTAACAATTTTTTGGGTGCATTTCGGAATATCATAGAATAAAGTAGCATACGGGGCTAATGCCAATTTCATCATCGTCTCCAAGTATCAATTGCCTATCCTAACAAATGGTTAAATTGGAGAATCTTGAAACAAACAATAGTCGAAATTGATGTACTTGTAGAAGTCCAAAAAAATTATCCATAACGGTATTGATGAAAAGACTTTGAATTCTCACTTCACTTTTGTTACTAACTTGTTAAGAGTCTCATTAGTTGAGAAATGACATGAAAATGTGTAGTTCTGAGTTTAGTCTTTTTATTTGCCATATTAATAATATCTTGCAATGTAATCCAAACTTTATGGTTAAGTTTATCAAGCGGCAAGCGAACATGGTTGCCCATACACTTGCTAGGGCGGCCATTTCTTGGCCTCGTCGCTATCAATTTGAGACATTACCTATTTGTATTGTTCCTTTATTGAATAATGAAATGTTATAAGTTATTGTTCGTCAAAAAAAAAGTGAGGTACAATCTCTCTTTAAAAGTCAATTTTATAAAGTTAAATTAAGCTCAACCTAAATTTTAACATGACTTTGGTAAGAGCTCCTCCAAAATCTATTAGATCATCTACTATAAAATTTATTTTATCGGGTGCGACGGCCCAATAGTATTTTGCGAGTACCACAATGATTTGAAAAATGACCTAAAATACTTCCTGTGATCCTTAAGCGAAATTAATCACTTTTGAAGTTTATTGATATTTTGGTATTAGCTATCTAACGAAACTCGATTCTGAACCACCTACACGCATCAAAATTCAAAACTAGTAAAAGCAAGTCCCCATCGTTTACGGTATGATATATTAGTCTAGATATTAAAATCTCACATGTCATAATTTGAGTTAATTGAACATCAAATTCCTCATTATTTCCCTCAACATGATCAGAACCTCAAAATCACAGATCACAGTTAATGAGAATTACAGTACATACATCTAAAATCAATAATTAAAACTTAAGTTCCATTATCAATTTAGGCAAAATCATAAATAACATTTCTACGCAAAAGATTACACTGTGTTTGGATGTTCAAAGAAATAGGAAAGAAAGAAATAGTGAAGAGAGAAATAAAAAAGATAGAAATAAGAGAGAAGTTGAGTGGAAATTCTATATTGTTTGGATGAATAGAAATAGAGAAGAGGATGAGTAGAAATATGAATAGAGAGAAATTAATAAAAATGAAAAAGACTAATTTATCCTTCATATTTAAAAAAATAAAAAATAAAGTTGAATATTAAAACTAAAAAAAATAAAATAAGGAGAAGGACATTGTGGGAAAATGCATCTCTCCACTCCTTCAATTCACAAATCTCACCTATTGAGGAGAGATTTCTTTTGGCATGGGACCCACCTAAAAAATTTCTCTCTCTCCTTATTTCTCCCTTTATCCAAACTAAAGAAATACCTTATTTCTTTACTATTTCTCTCTTCTTTATTTCTCTCTCTAATAAATCTATCAAAACAAACATAGTGTAAAAACGATTAAAACCAAGCTCAAGATATTTTCCATTAATGAATCAAACTTTTACATAAGATTCACTGTGATCCAAATCCTAAATAGTAAAATACTTCAAACACATGAACATATTTAAGCTACATTACATGTGCCTAAACTGTGATATTATATATCAACAAAACCAACAAGAAACTAAAATCTAAGCATTCTTCGGTGATTTTCCAGCCTTCGATGGAGATTTCGGCTCCTTAGCAGCAGCTTTCTCATTCTTCTTAGGCAAAAGAATTGGATTAATATTAGGAAGAACACCACCATGAGCAATAGTGACACCAGCAAGCAATTTTCCAAGCTCATCATCGTTCCTCACAGCCAACAACACATGCCTAGGGATAATCCGATTCTTCTTGTTGTCACGTGCAGCATTTCCAGCCAATTCAAGAACCTGATCATGAAATTAGGGTTTCAGATTCAAAATTGAAAAAGAAGAGGGAAAATTTAAATCGAAACTGAAATTGAAATTTACCTCAGCAGCAAGATATTCAAGAACGGCGGCGAGGTAAACCGGAGCACCGGTACCGATACGCTTAGCATAACGACCTTTCTTCAAGTAACGGCCGATTCTTCCGACGGGGAATTGAAGACCAGCTCTGGTGGATCTGGTAACCGCCTTCTTCCTTGATTCACCACCTTTTCTTCCTCCAGCTCCTACTTTCTTAGTCTTGGTTGCTTCCATTGTTGCGAGAGAGAAAGCTTCGAATTGAATCTAGCTGAGAATTCTCTGTGTTTTGAGAAACTCTGAGAAATGAAATGAAGGACGAATGTGATGAAGAAAATGGTGAATGTGATGGCAAGGTTTTATAGTGTCAGAGTTTGTTGTAGGATTTTGCATTGAAAGGTTTTAGGCCGTTGGATTAGAACTTATCTATGGCTGAAGATTGCTTATTTGGCAATCCGTGTTTTCTAAAATGAACCAATGAGAATTACTTAGATTATAAATAATATAAAAGTATATATATATTTGAAAGAAAAGTAAATAATTCAATTTATTGTTTATTTGACTAACTTAAAATAAATAATTGATAAAAAAAATAACTTATTTGACTAACTTATAAAATTGTATAGCTCATTTGACTTACTTATTTTGACAAAGACTTAATCATTAAGTTTAGTACTAATTTATTATTGGTCAGTAAATTAGTTTATTTTGACTAACTTATAAAATTGTAGAGCTCATTCTTCCGTTTCATATTAAGTGACATGTTTAAATTTTTATCAAGATTAAGATGAATATTTAGATCAAAAAAAGATGATAGTAGTTTTACAAAATTACTTATTGGTGTATTCATTATTACACTAAAATACATATAGTAAAAAATATTAACTTAAAAGCGGATAAAATGTGCAGTCTCAGAATTGTCATTCATATGGACTTGTTTCATAAAAATAAAAGGGTAATTAAATTAATATAGAGGAAAAATAATATTAAAAAAGAGGTTAACCATCTTATAGATTATTTGATCGAACTTAAAACAAAATGAATGAGAAATATATGAAGAATAAATAAAATGAATCAGCCTAGTGTTTAGTTAACTTGACAGACTTAATTAAGGCCTGATACTCTGATCCACGAACAAGATTATAGATAAAATCGTAGACTATATTATGTCAATTTTTTTTGTTTATAACGTTTTGGTTCCTAGGAAAATGGACCTAGTAGTTCAGAATTCGATCGCGAGGTAAGTAAAGTTTAGCCTAAAAATTGTTTCACCCAGGAATCGAACCAAATAAGTTCGGTCGTGAGGTAAGTAAAGTCTGGCAAAAAAATAGTATCATTTTTATCCCATAATTATTTACTGTTTCTTTTCAGTCCTCTAACTATACATATGTCTACCAAATAAGTTTTTTCAGTTAAATTTTATCAAAAATTGTTAACCATCGTCAACCAAATTTTCAAACCCAAAAACCCATCACCACATTATCACCAAATTCATAAATCCGTCACTTCCTTCACATCAAATCCACAAACATAACCAATAAATATAACAAATCCAATTTAACCAAAAAAATTGAATAGAATAAGCAAATAAGTTACTTTATTTATCCCTATACAAAATTAAAAATAAAAAATAAAAAAAATGAAATCTCATAAAATACGGTGTTTCTGTGGAAGGTTTCACTCCTTAAGCATATATGGGTTAATATATGGGTCTCCAAAGTATTGGGGCCACAAAACTTCATTGATATTATTTCATTAACACACAATCAAAAATCCAAATCGAAGGGGTAAGCTTTTCACACGCATTCAAAGCTTGAAATCAAAATTGAAACATCATCTAAGGGATTCAACACGCATTGAAGCTCAAATCCCACGTAAATATCGTTTTAAATTAGTTTGTTTTAGCTATCCTAATGCCTATTTTCGTAGGACAAGAACGACTAAATTTGCCCAGATAAATTAGACCCGGGCCTCCAATATATGTATGGACGGCCCTAGTTGTAGGATGAACGAGAACATCTTGATTTTCTATGTTGTGCCGGTGAACATAACATGAATACATCAACAACAAAAACAAAAAATTGATTGATCGATCAAACATTACTTGCAATGTCAATGATTGGATCAATTGCTTAATCGAATGAAAAGTGAAAGGAAAGAATCTTGGTCAAACCCGAAAGAAAAACTACTTTAAGATAAGAAGAAAATCGAGGGGTTTCGTCTGTCAAATAGTATTGTCCAACCAATTTTTCATTAAATATGAAACTATTAATTAAAGTTTTCTTATTCTCCTTACAGACAGACAGTCATACAGTGAACTTTCACAAAATATTAGGTGAGGCATATTATTAACCACTTAATACAATCATTTGGTTCTCAAATTATTTGAATGATATAGTCCCAAAATGAGTGAGTCAGTTGACCGAGAAACGCATGTCAATGCATAATTTTGACGACTATCTTTAATTGTATAATAGTAAAAATTATAAAAAATTGATATTTTGAAAATACTCATCGAGACGAACCTAACAACATCTTATATGTTAATATTTATTTTTATTTATTAGTAGAAAAATATGGTCAAAGCAATATGTATGAATAGTACATATATTCAAAATGGCTCATTCATTTTGGGACGGAGGGAGTACACTATAAGAAAAACTTAATTTCTTAACAAAACTTGTTGAGAACTACTACAAATTGTGTTTTCTGTTAGTGATGGTATTTTACTGAAATATGGAATGTTACTGTTTCTAAGAAAACCACCATGAGGAATGGTAACACCAGCAAGCAATTCCTCAAATTCTTTATCCATGTACAAACCCACCCAAATATGTCTTGGACTAATCCTTTTCTTCTTGTTATCACGAGCTGCATTTCCAGCCAACTCAAGAAACCTTCACATAAAACAAATTTCCAATTAATAAGGTTTAAAATGAAAACCATGTTTCTCAAGTTGACATTATTTATATATACATATTATAATAATTATATATGAACAAAAGGTAGACGGACAACAAGCTGCGCCGCTAAACCTTTTTGGATAGCAAAACTCGATCTTTGAAAAACTGCATTCATTGATCTAGACGACAAATTCAATAATCTCCAACTCGTAGCAACAAAAAATGAAAAAAGGTTATTTACCTCAGCAGCTAGATATTCAAGACAGCAGCTAAGTATACAGGAGCATCAGTACCAATACGTTGAGCGTATCTACCTTTCTTCAAATAACGGCAGATTCTTCCGACGGGGAATCGAAGACCGGCTCTAGTGGATCTCGACACCGCTTTCTTCCTTGATCCTCCTTTCTTCAATTTTGGAGAAGTATCCATTGCTATTGTGAGAAATGGAAATGGTGAGATAAGAATGGAAATAGATGGTGTTGACTTTATTATTAGTGACGATTTTACAAGGATTAAAAATTATGTCTTCTTCAACACTCTAAACTCAAAAACTGTCTTCCTAAACACTCTAAACCCAAAAATTACAGTGTTTATAAGTTCTAATTCAATTGATAATATTAAATAGGTTAGACATCAATTAGTTTGTATTTAAGACCTTTTGTATAATATATTTATGGATTTTGTTAACGATTGCTACCTGGCACTCTAAGCAATCTTTTTAAAAGAAATTATTTATCCAAATTGCTACATTTACATTTAAAAATCCGTAAGCAAAAACATATAACCAATTTTATTCCAATGGTGATTACATTAATCAACCTCATGTGACACGAATTAGAAGCCTCGCACCTACTAAAAAATTTGCTCGAACGCCTTAGGTAGAGGCACGTACGCCTCGTATCCGGAGGCAAAACCCATGAACTCAGTAAAAGCTCCGTTTTAAAAGCGCAATCAAACATACTCCACGGTTCTCACCAATCAACTTCTCAAACTTCTCAAACTCTCACCATAAATGAAGACAAATCCAAACATGAAACAACAGCCAGCAAATAACTACTTTCAGAATCAATGATTCCTTTCATTTCTTCCATTTTTATGTTTCTATTTCTCTTCAAAAAAAAAAAAAACCAACTGACATAAAAATTGTTTACATTTTCCACTGTTATCAGGTTGATCTGTTTTCCACCTCCTCGTCTATGATTTTAATTTTAGCAAGGTTTTATTCCTCTTTATAATGATTAATTACTAATTAGCAACACACCTGATAGATCAATTTCACAAAAGAGTGTTAATTCATCAATCAAACCATTGGTTTATTCCAATTTCGGATAAACAAAATAATTTAGCCAGCAACATAATCTTACCTCAAATGGCTGAATTTGTTTACGAATTTTGACAAAACAAAAACGAAAACAATTTTATGCAAACTACTAAACATCATAAATATGAAACATTAAGAACACTAATCAAAAGCAAAAACAGAAGCAAAGAGAAATTTCTAAAAACAAAGATGTTTTCATTGATGAATTAAACTGATACATGAGATCCAAATTACATTGTTTCAACCACATTAAATAACAGGATCCTAAGCTTAGATATGCACAAAATTCATACTAATTCATTAACCAACCCTAGAATCTAAATCTAAGCTTTCTTAGGAGATTTCTTAGCCTTTGGAGACTTTGGCTCCTTACTAGCAGTAGTAGATCTATCAGTCTTCTTAGGCAAAAGAATTGGGTTAATATTTGGAAGAACACCACCATGAGCAATTGTAACACCAGCAAGCAATTTTCCAAGCTCTTCATCATTCCTCACAGCCAATAACACATGCCTTGGGATTATCCTATTCTTCTTGTTGTCACGTGCAGCATTTCCAGCCAATTCAAGAACCTAAACAAACAAATTAGGGTTTCAGATTCAAAATTCAAAATCCCTAAAAATTAGCAATTAAATTGAAAATTGATTTATATACCTCAGCAGCAAGATATTCAAGAACGGCGGCTAAGTAAACCGGAGCTCCGGTACCAACACGCTGAGCGTATCTACCTTTCTTCAAGTAACGGCCGATTCTTCCGACGGGGAATTGAAGACCGGCTCTAGTGGATCTGGTTACTGACTTCTTCCTTGGACCTCCTCCTTTTCTTCCTCCAGCTCCTTTCTTCGATTTTGGGGAAGTATCCATTGCGAGATTGAAAATTGAAATCGGTGTTTTGTGAAGTGAGAAATGAAGAGTGTGATGAAGATGAAAATGGAAGATGTGTTGGCAAGGTTTTATACTGTCACGGTGGTTGTTAGAAGTTGGATTGAGATAATTGTAGGCCGTTCGATTGGAAATTATCTATGGCTCGGTGTTGCTTACTTGGCGATCCGTGTTTACTAAAATGGACCAATGGGAGTAAACGGTGTGGACTCTTTTATTTTATTAGACTTTGAGTTTTGTCTATTTTTGAAGGAATTAGTCTACTTTTGTGAAAATGTTATACTACTCAATAGTCTCATACTGGAAAATTCATATTGTAGTAAGGTTTTTGTGCGACCTTTAAAAGAGGTGAAGCACAATATCTTCTCAAGAGGTCATACTCATATATTTTAGAATTGTTTTCGCTTAAACACGCTTAATTATAAAGTTTTAATAGGTAGTATGAGTTAAATTTTTTAACTATGAATAATCGACTCAAGTAGTAAAAAAATTGGATTCTTAAGGAAGCATTTCAAGAAAAACTGAATTTCTTAATAAACCTCTCAATAATTTATCGAAGGCTAAAAGCCCTAATAAATACATTACATTTAAAAATTAAATTCAAAAACATTTCTTGATGGCAAAAAACTACCAATAAATTCTGCCAATAAATTGAGTTACTTTAAAAAAAAAAAAACTGACAGAATACTTACTGACGGCCTCAAGCAGCCAATAAGTTAAAATTTAAAAATAAAAAGCTCAACATATGTGGTTTACGTGTTGAAAAAAATTGGCAAAGCTTAATATTTAAATATTATAAATATGAGGGTCTTACACCGCCAATAATGCATACATTATTGACGGTTTTTAGCTCTTCTTGGAGGTTTTTGGCCCTCAGTAATTTGTTGTTTTTCTTGTAGTGAAGTGGTCACAATTTTCACGAAAATAAGACAATGCTAAATAGTTTTGAAAATTTTGTGTATTATTAACATGGTTAAAAAATAGTATTTAAGTTGATAAAAAAACGTAAAAGTAATTAACATCATATTTATTTCTCGCTAAAAAAAATACAAGAAGTGCGGGTTAAATTGTGCTTTTAAAATGTTTAAGTTCTTAAAATGTTTTTGCAAAGAAACACAAACACGCAGATGAGGAAAGAGAGCAAGAGAAACATACAGATAATTTATCCTGATTCACATCACAAACCTATGTTACTTCAGTCCCTTCACACTTAAAGGATTTCCACTACAAGAAAAACAACATTTATTGGGGGTCAAAAACCCTCACAAAGTGCTCAAAACCGCCAAAAAGTGTTTATTTACTGACGGTCAACTGGCGGCCAAGTATGCGAGAAAATTACTCGTTGGTAAATTTACTGGCGGCCAGAACCGCCACAAACTAGAATGACGAAATTTATTGACAGCCTGAGCCACCATAAATTCAAAATTTATTGGCGGCCAAGACCACCACTAAATTGTGAACGATGCAACTTTTTAGTTACATGTGCCTAGAACCGCCAGTAAATAGCTGAAAGAAAAGACAAATGAACACCTATTAATATTATAGTCGGTACAATAGACTGTTATGACTAATTTTTTATTATTAATTTACTTCATTGGTTTTTTTTCATTATTATTGTGATTTTACTTTTGGACTTTATGGGATAAAAAACTCTAATGAACAAGAGCAATTATCCACCCAAAAAGCTTACAAAGTTATCTGAGATTTTCTCACCACCCTAAGTTTTCAAGAAAATCTCCTTATTGTATGGAAAGGTTTGTTTTTTAATCAAGAACATAACTCAATTTCACATTCAGTGACCCTTGTTTTCTTTTTGAATCAGAGCCAAATCTTTTTTGACATAGGAATTAGAAGTAGATATGAGAAATGGTGTTCATGAATTTTGAATTAGGATGGTGAAGAAGCAACATAGATCTGATTTTCAGGTTCACACTCATTTCTTCACAAACATACCGTAAAAAAAAAAGCTAATTTTTTTCACATGTGAAATTGTGGCAATGAAAATTGAAATTGAATTGTTGAAAAGAATGAGAAATAGATCTGGAAAGAGAATGAGAAAGTTCAAGGGTGGGAGTGAAAAAATAGATCCAAAAGAGAATGAGAAAGTTCAAGGGTGGGATTTTACATCTTGTAGCCAAAAAAGTTCAAGGAAGTGGAAAAATAGATCCGGAAGCACTAAATAGTTAGGCTTTTGTTTTCTAAGTAAAATAAGCAAATTAAGCAGTATTGTGAAACTGGTGAGATTTAAAACTGAGAAAGAGACCAAGAGAAACGATAATTATTGGCGGCCATTACTAAATTTATTTATAAATCTTTTTTACAGACAATTAATTGGGGGTTTTAGCCGCCATTAAGTGGAATGGTTCCCTTCCCCTTAATTATGGACTATTTATTGGCGGTGTAGGCCGTCACTAAATTTAAGATTACTGCTTTTTTCTTTTCTGGTGATTTTTGTTAGTTATTGAGGGTTTAAGCCGTCAGTAATTTATTGAGGGTCAAAACCGCCAATAAATATTTTTTAATTTCGTTGGTAAATTGAGGTTTTCTTGTAGTGTTCACTTAGATCAGATATCACATTATACATACCTACTTATACTCTATATAACTTAGCTGAACATATTTTGTCTAAGTATCCTCATAAACAACCCTAAACAGGAACAAAATGTTGACAAAAGTACTGTTGAACCATAGATCTGGAACCTCAAAGTGCGTAGCCAAGGTAGTAGTGAACAAAATGCAAACATTTGAGGAAGTGAGAGTTTGCGATGTTATGCAGCACAAGAGAATAAATTATGCAGTGAGTATTACTGTTGGCAAAGCATGGAAGACAAAGTTGATAGATAACAAAAAGTGTTATTAAAGGAGATGTTGATAAGCAGTATGCAATGATATGGAGTTATGCAACTAAGTTAAAAAGAGTTTGTGCTATTAACACCATCAATGTAACCACGGTTTGGGACTCTCTATTTTTATTTTGATGGTTGTAAAAAGGGTTTCCTCCATGTATGCAAACCATTTATTGGAGTTAATGGTTGTCATCTAAAGACAAAATATGGTAGACAACTCCTAATGGTTGTAGGTAGGGATCCCAGTGACCAATACTTTCCATAGACTTTTGGGGATGTTGAAAAATAAACAAAGGAAAACTGAAGATGGTTTTTACAATTGTTAAGGAAATATACTGGACAAGATAAGAAATTTGTTTTAATTTTAGATAACAAGATGTACAAATGTCTTTAATTAGGTGTTTTTATGAAGAAGAAAAATTGTAGGCGTTGGTGGCTGTGTTTAAAGATATGTTTCAGAGAACTGAGCATAGATTATGACTCAGATAGTTGTATGCACATTTTAAGAAGTTTGGAGGAGACACCCTTATAAGGGACTTGATGATGGGAGCTGCCAAAACAACTTACTATTGAGCATGGTTAGAAAAGAATAATGAACTGAAGATAGTTGATTTTAAAGTTTGAAAGTGGCTAATGGGAGTTCCCACAAAAACTTGGAGCAAGCATGCATTTAGATTTTATCCAAAATGTGATATTTTGATGAACAAAATTTTTGAGTATATGTTTCGTTCTGCAGTGATCAGAATTGAGTTTGGTAGAATTGAGTTTGATATAATTGATTTTGATTAAAATTGAGTTGAATGTAAAGTGATTTTTATTTGGATACTTTTATGGTAAAAATGATTTGTATTAAATATGTTGTTTGAATGATTTGAATCAAAATTGATTTTAAGAGTGGAAATTACGAAAAGGGTTTTTAGCTATATAAAAACACCCTCCAACCCAATTAATTATATTTTTTTGGGGTCTATTTTTTTAAGACCAACCAACTCAAATGCCCAATAACTTTGTGTAAAAAAAACATTCCAAGTCAAGAAATCTATGTCACAATCAATAAATTAAAGTCATTTTTTCCGGATTAAATCACAACTTCTTCATTGGGGGAGGATATCCATTGACACCGCCATTTTCCAGAATCTTCATTGCCTTACAGCTTTTCTCCTTCCTCGTCTCTTTGTTATTATTCTATCATCTCTTCCATTTTTCCTTCCCCATCTCTCAATATTCTACCTCTATCTTACCATTTTTCCATCAAATTTTCCTTCTCCCTCGCCATCAAAGTTTCTATAATCAGAGGCAAATATGTTTAGTTGTGAATTTTAGAGAGGAAAAGCAACATGCAACTGGTTGGAGTGGTGGATCCAACTGATTTAAGAGTGAATTTGAGAAAGACATCATGTTACGGGCATGGAAGGAATAAAATAGTAGGAGAAAGAGCACCCGAAAGAAAAAATCCCAAATCGAGTTTGGTTTGGCGTAGAAGCTTGGATTTGTAGCTTCATGTAAACTCGTGTTTGAGTGTAAAATCGCGTTTCAGGGATTCACAATTGATTTTATCCAAACACACAGAAAAACAGAAAAAGCACGTTTTGTTGCAGCAAACTCGCGTTTTGGTTCCGAAACGCGTAACCAGACGCTTAGTCATTTAATGTCACAATTTTAGTTGTGAGAAAGTCTTGGTTAGGCACATACCCAACACCTAACATTTGGGCACATCAAATCAAATTTTGACAACACATTACTTTTCTTAAAAAAAAATAAAAATGTCCTTATTCCCTCTCCACTCTTCCGCCTTCTTTCTCTGCATGTTCTTGTTGGTAGATCTACCTCCTTCTTCCCTTTTTTGCATCCTATATGGTTTGCTATTCCACTACAATTTTGTTTTCAAAACGGATTTCTAAAAATCATACTTTTTATCTATGTTCTTCTTGTTTAGTCATATTTCTATAAATTTTTATGTTTTAATTGAAAGTTCTTATAAATCCAAAATTTCTTGACCTTAAAAATTGTATATTTTTTAATAATTTCATCAAATTTTAATCATTAGTAGAACAATCATGTAGGAATTTTGTCAGATTTCCATGGCCAAAGAGTCTTGATTGAAAAGATTGAGTGGTGAATTAAATTTTACTTCCCCGAAATGGTGAATGAAATCAAGTTAATCTTATTTCTTCAAAACTTTTTCCATCAAAGTGTTTTGTTGTTTGTTTTGTTGATTTTTTGAAATATTTGTTTTTCCAAGTGAGATAGTAGGAGAGATTGGGATAGATCCAAGTTTCGAAGAAATGAAAATGTTGTGTTTGTTGCAGAGATTAGGGAGGAAGAAGAGGAAGAATGGAGAGAGAAGAAAAAACACTTTTCATTTTATTTTTAAAAAAAATAATGTGCTGTCAAAATTTAGTTGGATGTGTCCAAATGTTAAGTGTTGTGTATGTGCCTAACCAAGACTTTCTCTTTAGTTGTTATGGATAAGGTGAGTGTTAGGTTGTCTTCTTATGCAAGTGTGCTAGTTGTCTTATACTGATGTGACACCACTTAAAATTGACCATGTGGACTTTACTAACTATTTTATACATTAAGTTTTATTTTACATATTTAAACTTATAATTTTTTTTTATTTGCATAATCTCTCTCCACTTTCAATTAATAATATTTCATATTTCCAAATAAAACTAAATCAATTTATCTATGAAAGAAAACGAAAAATCTCATTTTCAAGAACCTGCAATTAGGGTTCTTGTTCTTCAATGGATCCCAAAAATGCATCTACTCAATCTCATCTCAGTTCAACCAATACACCAATACATCAACAGTGTTTCTCAAATCCCCTACGCGAATTTCCCAAACCAAAATCCTTCACAGTCTTCACAAATCCCTTCGACATAATTGAAGAAGATATCATCGTCTTCCCGATCATCGACGATGACTTTTACCATCACCATCACCATCGTTTTTTCTCTTCACAATAACCCCTTCTTTCTCAGTTCCAATATTCTCCAATGCCCAAAACCCAAATCCCCCAATTTTTTTCATTGACAAAGATCAGAAACGATACGCATCTCCAATTTCCGACTCTCTCTAATTTCTATCACTTCTTCAAGTTTCAAGAGTAAGAAATTGGGTACAATTGGGAAAAAAAATTCAATGCTTCATCTTCAATCTTGTATAATCTGAGACGAGAAAACGAGAATTTCTTCTCTGCGATAAATCTTAAATCGACCTTGGAAGGTAAGATGGATTTTTACTTAGAATGGAATTACATGTTGGGGCTTGATAGCTAGAGAACACTCGGATCGGTTTTGTATGCTGCAACAACTTTTGAAGACATTTAAGTTTCTCCTTTAGTTGCTGAAACCATCAAATAATATTTTTTTTATAATAAAAAATAAACGCTTTATGATATCATAAAATATTTAATGTTATTTTTTCTACTATATCCTTAACTACACATTACTCTCTATTTTTCCAATTCTTTAATTTTCCAATTAGTAAAAAAAAAAGTCGTCTACAATAGGAAAATAAGAACTAGTGGGCTTATAAATGTACCGTTTTGGTCACAATGCAATGTCATGCAAGAGCCCTACTCAAAATTCAAATGCTTTGAAAAGAAATGTAATTTTTAAACTTTCTATTTTGATTATTACTTGTGTGCATGCACTTGTTTTGAGAAAAACTACCAAAAGGAAGTTCAAATGCAAATCTTGAAGCTAGGATCAAGTCAAATTAAAGCAAGTTAATTTAAAGCAATGACAAGTCGAGCTAAAGCATATGCAAGTAAACTTGAAGTTGATGCAAGTTAGAGTTTGTTTGATGATATACCTGATGAAGTTATGTCTACAACACCTAACATTAATTATGCTGTTATTCCAAAGAAGAACAAATTTGTGTCAAATGTGCATATGACTCCAAAGAAAGACAAAGTTACGTTAAAGTTGTAAAAGACTCCAAAGAAGGACAAAGTCGTGTTAAAGGTGCAGAAGCCTCTATTTAGAATTGAACAACATATGGTGCAGAAATATGTACAATAGGTTCAACAACTTACGAAGGTGAAGAAAAGGTGTAGTGAAAGATTGAATCTGAAGAAGTTTTGAAAGGCAATTATAGGTCATGGCAAAAAGAAGAAGACGATAATGATTAGAAGGACAAATGGAAGCCTGGAACGACAAGAACAATGAGCAATGAAGAATGAAAAATGATGGAATGGAGAAAACGATGATGAACATTGAACCTTGTAACCCTAATTAATGATTTTTTTTTATTCTTTTAGGGTTTAATGTGCTGATCCTTCGAAAAAATATACAATTTCTATTTTTAGTCCCTCTAAATTTTTCTTCAAACTTTAGTTCTCTAAATTTTATGTTTTCCTTTTTAGTCTCTTTTTTTATTTTTAAAGTTCTCGTATCATATATGAAATAACTTATTTTGAAAACATATTATCATTAAGACTTTAAAATATTTGTTCGTAATAAAACTCGAGTTTTATCTAAATAGATAAATGAGAGGTTAGAGAACCCACTTGATGAATGGATGGAAGAAATGCTTTGAGCATTGAGATGACCGACGATGCAAAAAAAAAAGATGTATCAGTAGAAAACACTTTAACGTCCAAGTTAAGTATAAACTTGAGGTGAATGTAACGATTAGATTAATGCATATCTTGTGAGATTTGTGAAGGTTGTATATATAAGCCAATAAATTTAGAATTAGGTTGGTGAATATGCCATTGAACTTAATCTAACCCAAACTTACGGTCCAAAACAAATATTATTAATTTAATAATTTAACTATTTTCTCTTTAATTTTTTTTAATTTATCTATAACTTTAAATTAAATAGTTAAATAATCAAACTAATACTAGTTAAACACTTCTATTATTACTATGATTATTATTATTATTTTACTGAATAATTAGTAGTACTTACTTGGTAATAAGTCGTCTACAATAATTGAAGAAAGTAACAAAAAAAAACTCAATAGAAGAAGACGGTATTATGACTATTATCAATCATGCCGTGGCTTTCTATTGGCTCGTTTAAAAGCGCACGGATCAAGGGTAAAACAATCCACAGCCGTAGATAACATACAATCCAACGTCCAGCATTACTTTCACTCCAATTGTCACACTCCTCCAGAAAGGAACACTCCATAAAAGCGCGCTAACATTTCACAATTTCAACATCACATTCCTTCTTCACACTCTGCATCTCAAATTTTCAATTCCCTCATCTTCTCAAAACTCATCTTCAACCACCAAACCCTAATTTCCCAATCTCGAAATGGATTCCACCACAAACACAAAGACAAAGAAAGGTGCCGCAGGAAGAAAAGGCGGAGGTCCAAGAAAGAAGTCAGTCACCAGATCCACCAGAGCTGGTCTTCAATTCCCCGTCGGAAGAATTGGTCGTTACTTGAAGAAAGGTCGATACGCTCAACGTGTCGGTACCGGAGCTCCAGTTTACTTAGCTGCCGTTCTTGAATATCTTGCTGCTGAGGTATAAATCAATTTCAATTCAATCACTATTATTTACTGATTTTGAATTTGGAACCCTAATTTTGAATCTGAAACCCTAATAATTTGTTTGTTTAGGTTCTTGAATTGGCTGGAAATGCTGCACGTGATAACAAGAAGAATAGGATAATCCCTAGACATGTGTTATTGGCTGTGAGGAATGATGAAGAGCTTGGAAAATTGCTTGCTGGTGTTACTATTGCTCATGGTGGTGTTCTTCCTAATATTAACCCAATTCTTTTGCCTAAGAAGACCGATAGATCTACTACTGCTAGTAAAGAGCCAAAGTCTCCAAAAGCTGGGAAATCACCAAAGAAAGCTTAGATCTGTTTGAATGAATGATTAGTTTATGGATTATGATTGTGTATATCTGAGATTAGGTCTCTGTTTTGTAATAGAAATATAATTGTTCTTTGCTTTTGAGAAAAGTTTATGTAATTTGGTTCTAATTATCAATTAATCATATCATTTTGTTTCCTATCATTTTTTGAGTGAAACTTATTGATTATTTAAATTATAAAACTGTTTTAGTGATTTTTAGGAAAACTACCAGACACAACTTTTCTAGAGATTAAAACTATTTTACCTATATAATTCTAGATTAATTGATTAAGTTTTACTACCTTGTTTCTTTAAAATCCACCATTTTTACCTTATTCATCACTACTAGTTTTGGCTTGGTCGAATTTTCATGATTTGAGCAGTATTTGAATTTTGGCTTTATTAAATTATTTTGAATTTGGTTCAAAATATTAGGCGCGATAATTATATTTTTGAAAAATTGTGTGATTTCCCGAAATTATTGTAAAATTAACATTTTTTTAAGGCAAAAAGAAAGTATAATTATATAATAAGCCACAACACAAGAGGTGCTAAACAGTACATAGAGAGGGATCGATCACCCAAATCAAAAACACAAAAAAGCCCAAACTCAACGACCAAAAAACATTCCATCTAAAAATAGAAAACTACAACACAGAGGACAAAACAGAAAGCAGCAGCAAAAACAATCTTGCAGCAAGCCATAGCATAAGCGAAGCAAACACTAGAACCATCACCGGGGAGTAGTCACCTGGGTTCCACCGCCATTCATACAAGAGACAAGGGCCTTTGGCCATGCGCCCAATAAACCAATTGTAAAATTAACATTGTTTGAATGAAAAACAAGATGAAAATACTCACTTGTTAGAAAGTGACGAAATTATGCCAACGTTGGCGGTGAAATTATGTAGAAGAAGCTTTTTCAGTATTTGTGGTGGTTAGATCTATAGCCATATCAGTTACCACCATCTCATTCAAACCGGTTGCAGTAGTTAGATTCAAATGGCGACGGTGGTTTTTGACTTTTGTTGAGTGGGTATGAAAGAGGCCGGCGACTGAGCCTTCAAAGAGAAGCTCTGTTACTTTTGGTTATGAAGAAGAAGATCATTTGACGTTTTTGATTTTCTGTGTTTTAATCAATAAACGTTGACATATGGCATGGTGTGTAGCGTGGGATATATCTAATGGGTAGATTTGAGTCAAGGGCATAAATGTAAAATCAAAAGATACACAAATAAGAAGATAAAGTTGAATGAAATAAAAATAAATAAAAACGAAAAGCCAAAAAAGGTGTAACATGTAGTTGCAGGTCAAAACTAAAGACCACCGGTGGACTTTTATTTTGGAGACCATATTAGGGGCACCCATAATAGAAAGTATGATGTAATAATATGTTAGTCCTTAAACAAGATTGAAAGAAATTTTATATTAAATTTTAAGTATCATTTTTTTAATTTTTTTTTTAACAGTCATGCGGTCTGACCAGTGACCTACTTGTTCGACCGACAATCTAGTGACCCAGAATTTCGACCGAGTTGATCACTAGTCCGGAATTTAAGACCATGGTTAATGGTTAGAGGAAAACAATTTTGTATATTAGTGCATTTTCAACCGTGTTTTGTTATGTTTATGCATGTGTTCAAGAAAAGAATAAAATACAATAGAATAAATGAAAAAAAATTAAATTTTTATAAAACGATATAACTTTACAAAATTTGATGCCATTATTTAATTACATTAAGTTATTTGCTTAATAAATCATACATAACTGTAATATGAGTTTTATGACGGTAAAATAAAATAATAAGATTAAAATTTATAATCAGTTTGTATTTCAACGTTATATAATATTTATTATCACGTGATATGCATGACTCAAAAGAGTAATGTTAATACATGAAAAAATGACACAATATTCTTTACAATATTTATTGATAATATAGTTGTTGGTGTTATTTATTAAATAAAATACATGAGTTTAGTCATATTTTTTTTGGTGGTACATAGATGAAATTATAAAGTCATCATAAAATCACACACGAGTGAGGGAACTGAGGTTCGAACCCAGGTCATGACTTCCAACCTAACAACTTTGGCATTGTTTTGCTAGTTGAACTAAGATTTGTGGACCGAGTCTAGTCTTATTTGAAATTGTTTTTTTAAAAATTCTGTGTAAATTATCTAATATTCAAAATTGATTTTTTAATTTAAATTAAAGATTTATTAGTTTAATATTTATATCACTTAAATTTTTAAATTAAAAGTAAAATCTTTAATTTAACATTGAATTCAATATTAAATTATCAATTATTAGTAAGTTTGAGGCTTAACTACACATTTGACCATTTACGTTTATTTTAGGTTTCAATTTGGTTTCTCACGTTTAAAAAGTATCAATGAGGTCCCTTACGTTTCCATTATGTTTCAACTTAGTCATTTCCATTAATTTTGTCACTAACACCGTTTGAACTATACACGTGTCAGTGTGTCCAAGTGTTCACGTGTCTGCCACATGTTACAAAAATGAAGGAAAGTTGAGTGCCATCAATTGGTTAATATTTCAAGAACTTGTTTAACTGTTCTTCCATCAGTAGCCACATGCATGGTGCAATAATACAATGGATCCATCATTCCGCAGACAACCTAACCAGTAAAAAAGTTCCATGTTCTGAGCCTCACAGAAATTTCTGAAGGTTGCACAAATATTTTTAACTCTAGCAGCACCAAATAATAACCGATAAATTTGGTAATTGAACTTCTTTCCGCTTAGTAGAATGTGGTTAGAGTATAATAAAAGGAAGGACATGATTTAAAGTCATCCTGTGAAATATTAGTAATGCTGGGATCAGCTTAGCCCGGACAAGAAATCTAAGCTCATGCACTTGAATATCCACAAACTTCTTCATGAAGAGAAGAACACAATCCTCCCCAACCGCAGCATCAATTTTTCATTGAGGCATACATTGGGGGATAAAAGAAGTTTATTTCAATTGCATCCTACAAGAATATCAGGGGGATCAGCTATCATAACTTTGAAAAAAAAAATAAAAATAAGCACAGCCAAAAGGTAAGTGGACTCAGAGGGGTCGGTTATCAAATGAAGGTTCATTTTTTCCCTTGCACAAAGGTAACTCGACTCAATATTCAATGGCATTTCAATTAGGAGTTTGTAACACACAAACATCAACTGCTGCTAGTGCTACCTAGTAAAAACTAGTGAACTCCCTCCCGGCCACCCTATTACTTTTCACATTTCAGTGGCCACATGCACAAATAGAGTGTTCACTTTTTGTTACTATTTCATAGCAGATGTCTCTCTATCTATCTGTCTCTTCAAAAAGGCAAAGGCGAGAATAATGGATCATGGTGAGAATAAAGGAAACAAGTGTTTAACCAATGCTTGAAGAATAAAATAAAAGGAATTAAGGGAGTGCATATTTATATAAATGAAACCAGATTAACAACCAGAAGTATAACTATACAGAGTTACAATGTTCTAGGCATACAAGTTTGAAGGAAGAGCAAGCAAAGAGTGTGGGCAGCCTTATAGGGATATCCATGAAATTATGCATAGGGTGTTTATTGATATGGCAAGCAGATGTAAACAACTGATATAAAAATAATATAACACCACAAATGTGCACATAAAAACAAAATTAGGGTCACTCAAAACCGAGAGTACAATGAAATAACTCATCTAATATTAATTTGTTGAAAAATTGGATTTGTGAGTAGAGACCAAGCCAACAAAAACCAAATCACAAAAGGGACAAACCAATCCGAAATCTATGACCATAAAATCAGGGCTCATGCGAGAGGGGATGAAAATTTTACCCTTAGCAAAGGTGTTGTGTATGATGACGAGCAAAACAATATCGTAGACCTCATCTTCCAGCTCTGAAGCACCATGAAGCGAGTGGTGTGACCATCATTTGTTGTCACCGTTGTTGTCGTCACGCCAAACAGAACACACGACAACAATCATTGTAGATCCATTACTTTGAGGCTGCACAAAGCTGTTAATGTATTGTACTACTACTACTACCACTACCAATAGTCTTTGCACGAGCAACTTCCATCCTCAAAACAGTGAAACCTATTTGAATCTCTCACTATTATTTTTCTTTGAACAATCTTTGATATATATTTCATGGCAGTGTGACAGTCTACACAAGTTCTTAAATTTTTAAAAACCTTGATTGGAGTTCCTGGTGGAGTTGAAATGATTCCAAAGGCAACAGCAAGCTTCTCACTGTGGTAAAAAATGTTTTGCTCTTTCTGCTCCTCCTCCACATCATGTAGCACAAAGTTTGTGTCTGGAACATAGCCTTCTTCCTTCATTTTCTTCGAGAGTTCTCCTAAGTATTCATGTATATCACTTATTTTGGGGTGAGATGTATCTCCTACTAAAAACACGTGGACTTGTCTTTTAATCTCAACCCAGCTCTTACCTGGCTTCTTTACTATTCCCCGATTGTCCATATCCTTCCTAACCTTAGAAACTTCAGTCCACAGACCAGCATTAGCATAAATATTAGCCAGGGTGATATAGGTAGCTGGATTCTCTGGTTCTATCTCAAATAATGCCTTTGCTGCTCTTTCGGCTAGTTCAATGTTCCCATGTATTCTGCATCCTCCAAGTAAGGATGCCCAAAGGAATTTATCAGGCTTCATGGGCATGTTATCAATAATATTCTCTGCCTCGTTGAATCGTCCTGATCGTGCCAATAAATCAATAACACATGCATAATGATCTGCAGTATGCACCAATCCATGCTTCTCCTTCACTGAATGGAAATACTCCAACCCTTTATCCACTAATCCAGCATGAGTACACGCGGAAAGAACTCCAACAAAGGTAATTTCGTCGGGCTTTGTGCCCGACTGAAGTAGTAGTTCAAAGAAATGAAGAGCCATGTCGGGTTGACCATTCTGAGCATATCCAACAATTAGAGAAGTCCATGACACCAAATCTGGGCGAGGCATCTGGTTGAACACCCTTCTCGCAATTTCAGTGTTCCCACACTTTGAGTACACATGGACAAGAGCACTCGCAGCAAACGAACATGGGTCGTACCCTACTCGTGTCATGTATCCGTGAACCTCCTTTCCCACACGTTCAGCAGCAAGATCGGCACATGCATTTAAAACACCAGCAAATGTATACTCATTTGGTCTAACACCTGACCCCATCAAATCTCTGAACAAAGAAAATCCCTCTTTTTTTCTTCCATCTTCAAAGCATCTATGAATCATGGTAGTCCACAAAACAACATCTCTATTAGCCATCTGATCAAAAATACCCCTAGCCTCATCTAAGCTCCCACACTTGCCATACAAATCCAAAAGAGCAGTCCAAACCACCTCATCCAACTCCAACTCAGTCCTTATCAAATAACCATGAATTTCCTTCCCAAGACGCAAACTCGGTATAGCAGCAGCAGCAGCCAAGGCACTGGACAACGTAAACATGTTAGAATTCGAACTCTCATTCTCCTGCATCATTCTAAACAAATCCAGAGCTTCCCTATGTCGACCATGACTAACATAACCAGATATAACAGCATTCCAAGAAAAATTATCTCTTTGCGGCATTTCATCAAACAGTTTTCTAGCTTTTTCAAACTGACCACGATTAGCATAACCCGATATCATTGTATTCCAAGAACACAAATCCTTTTGAGGCATTTCATCAAACACCATCTGGGCATCAATAAAACTCCCACATTTGAAATACATATGAAGCAAACGATTGGAAATAACAATACCAGGAATAAATTTAGAAGCTTTAGTATGAGCATGAACAGTCTTACCCAATTCAAGAAATCGATGACGAGCACAAACAGCAATGAGAGTGGAGTATACACGAGGAGAAGGTTGATGAATGCGATGGAGTAAATCAACGGCTTCCTTGATGCGTTTCTGTTGACAAAGGACATCAATGAGCTCTTCGAATTTGCGGTGGTCGGAAAGACAAGAGAGGGTGGAGTTTCTGGAAGAGGGATGGCGGAATTGAGAGGAAGAAGAAAATGCTCTCCGAAATGCCATCGGAAAAGGTTTCCGGAACTCAGTATCACGATCGCGAACAGTTCATTGTTAACGGAACATTAATGTTTATATCTACGTAAATAAATTTCTATATTCGGCTATAATAATTTGAGTTTTTTCTAATTAACCCTCTTATAAATTGAGGGCATATGTTCTATGCTGATGTGGCACCAATGAAATTCATCCACATGTATTTAAGTCAAATATAATTAATTTTTTATCACAAAATAATTTTGATTACTTTTATTTTTAAATTAATTATATTTTAGATATTATAATCTATGAATTTACATTTTGGTCCTAATTGCTTCTAATTTGTTTGCTTCTTCTTCAAATTGTTTTACGGTCTCAAACACAACTTTCTTCTGCACATAAATAAAAAATTGAAAATGAGTGAATTGATTCCGATTCGATTCTGGAACAAATAGATAATAAAAATTAAAATCAATGTTACCTAGACGAATCCAATTCTGAAACAAACGTAGCAGATGATGGAGAAGTGATTCCGGAAGAGGTGAATGAGTGTTTGAAGGTTGAAGGAAGAGCAAGAAGAAGCAGCAATTGCAGAAGAGGAGAAATGGCGACGTCGACGACAATTGCAGAAGAGAAGAAGCGACGACGGCGAAGGAAGAATTTGGTTGCCGATGATAAGAATGGAGAAAGAAGCAGTGATGATCATGTAAAATTTGGTGGTTGAACCTTGTTGTGATGAAATTTGATGGTAAAGTGATGTGTTTACCCAAATAGTCTAAAATATAATTAAAGAAAATTAGTAACCTAAAATATAATTAATTGAAAATAAAAGTAGTCAAAATTACTTTGTTGTAAAATATTATTTATGTTTGACTTAGATACATGTGGATAAATTCCATTGATGTCACATCATGTCACATCAAAATAGGGTAAATGCCCTCAATTTATGTGAGGGTAGAGAGTAGTCACCAATAATTTGTGTCAAAATTAGTGACATAAAAAGAGTTTATATTAATGTACCATAACATTACTCTACTTATAATGTATGTACACTACCT
Organism: Trifolium pratense; assembly: GCF_020283565.1. Taxonomy (NCBI): domain Eukaryota; kingdom Viridiplantae; phylum Streptophyta; class Magnoliopsida; order Fabales; family Fabaceae; genus Trifolium; species Trifolium pratense. Next base: position 53,410,817 of record NC_060065.1, on the reverse strand, counting down.
AAGTAAAAAAAAAAAGTATGCATACTGACATAATTAGTGACATAAAAAAGGTTAATACATGTGAACTTTGACATCTCAAACAATTTTTTCATGTCTAACTTAGAAGGTAGGTTTACTATGAAAATTTAATTTTTGTTTTCAAATTCTCAATTATTTACCTCTCTCGATGATTATGTGCAACAAAATATGGTTGTTGTGTGTGACTATTTTCTCTGGTGTGATGAATCTCTAGATATGTTTTTGGCAGACGTAACATTCAAGCATTTAAGGTTGATGGTAAACTGTTGGCAAATGTTGATCAAATAATACTAGCGCATAAACAATAATCCAATGTTATGGAAAAACATAATGAGGTAATGAGAAAGCTTATGAAAGAGGTTGAAGGTGTCTTTGATGATCAAAATCAGCTATCAGAGTGGATGTGGTGAAGCTTACGAAGAAGATGGATAATGTAATTTTACAACAAAATCATCCGGTAGAGTGTATGTTGAACTGAAGGTTATGGAGAAGATTGATGCATAAACAATTAAAATATTGTCTTATGTTTATGCGTTTCATCATGATGTTGTTTGTTGCCTTGTGGATTGGTAGACGCACTGCTTATGAATGAATCATACTCAATATGTTTTATCGTGAAGTTGTCTTTTGTATTTTGAGGGTTCATTTACCCATAAGTGACAAAAGTCGGGGACTAATTTAATCATATACTTCGGTACTTTCATCATTTTTAGCCAATTCATCATATTTAACTACTGCACCATCACCATTTGCAGTTGTACTATTTTGACTACATGGTAGAGACACAATTTCTTCAACATCATTAGAAAGGTGGTCACAATATATTTCAATCTTGTTCTCAAACAGCATGACCATCCTTGACTCTGTTAGTTAATTTATATTGACGGAGGGACTATCTTTATTAACTTTTTGAAAATTGAGAAACAACATGAAATTTCATTAATTTGGAGGACTAAATTACCAATTTTGCAAAAGTCAAGAATCAAATTGAGCACTTACTCTATTATTAAAGATTTATTGTTCTTACCGTAAAACAAAAGGGCTCAAAAAAAGACTTATTGTTCTATACTATCTTTATAATATTGCAATATTTCTAGCATATGTGTGAGTTATGCTAATGAAGACTTATTCACACTTTTATTTACTCATAGATTTTTTAATCTGTTAAATTAAACGATCGATTATTTACCCTTGATTCACTAGAGAATAGAGATAAAGTGAGTAATAACTTTCCTTATTTTTTTTTTTTTTTGATAATTCAAACAAAATAATTAAATAACTTTCCTTATTTTAATTTAAAATGGAAACACCACAAAAATGAAACAGTGATTGTGTCGTGGAATAAACGCATTGATTGGTCCATTTCCAATCACTCGGATCGCCACAGAAACAATCCTGAGCCGTCGATAAACATACAATCAAACGCTCAAAATCACCTCCAGCGTAACATCCAACGCGGATCGCCACGGTGTCATATAACTCATAACAAACACACTACTATATAATAACTCTTCCAACGATTCTTCAACTCACGTCACCACTACTCAAAATCTTCCATTTCCAACATCAAACCAATTTCGTAGCAAAAATCTAGGGTTCATTTCCAAGCTCGAAAATGGACGCAAGCACAAAGACCAAGAAAGGTGCCGGAGGAAGAAAAGGCGGAGGTCCAAGGAAGAAGTCAGTAACCAGATCCACCAGAGCTGGTCTTCAATTCCCCGTCGGAAGAATCGGTCGTTACTTGAAGAAAGGTCGATATGCTCAGCGTGTTGGTACCGGAGCTCCGGTTTACTTAGCCGCTGTTCTTGAATATCTTGCTGCTGAGGTATATAAATCAATTTTCAATTCAATCACTATTATTTACTGATTTTGAATTTGGAACCCTAATTTTGAATCTGAAACCCTAATTTGTTTGTTTAGGTTCTTGAATTGGCTGGAAATGCTGCACGTGATAACAAGAAGAATAGGATAATCCCTAGACATGTGTTATTGGCTGTGAGGAATGATGAAGAGCTTGGAAAATTGCTTGCTGGTGTTACAATTGCTCATGGTGGTGTTCTTCCAAATATTAACCCAATTCTTTTGCCTAAGAAGACTGATAGATCTACTACTGCTAGTAAGGAGCCAAAGTCTCCAAAGGCTAAGAAATCTCCTAAGAAGGCTTAGATTAGGGTTCTGATTTGTGGTTGTTGAAATGTTGATGATGATGTTTATTTTGTGTGTATATCTGCTACGCTTTAATGCGTTTGAAATGTTGATGTAATTCTGATTTCTGTTTCGACTTTTAGTATTAATATGAACAATTCAGTAGAAATAATATTTTCTTCAATGTTTGTGGAGTTTAACTATTAGTATTTATGGAATTTAGAGAATTAGTATTTCTGTTAATATGAGCTGCATCTTAAATAATTGTACTTGTTGGTGGTTTTATTGGCTTATAAAGTTTTCAATTTGGTTGAAAATAAAGTACAAACGTGTACTGAGTTGCATGTAATCATTGAGGAAGTTTAGTTAAAATATGCTAAATTAAGATTAAGATAAAGAAATGGTTTGTACTTTGTAATGGGATATGGTAAAGATTGCTGACGCATTTAAGAATGGCTTATTTTAGTTATCTTGGGTTGATCTAGGAGTCATTTTCTCTTTTCTTGACCAAGTTTGAAAGAATCTTAAGGTTATTGTGCTAGCCATGCCTAATTACATAATGAGTTGCTAACTTGATACTAATTATATGGATGGATGCTACAAGGAAATTGAGGTAAAATTCACATCGGCAAGATCCACTGGATGAGCCAAGGGTTGATTTTATTAGTGATAGAAAATTGGTGAAATGAGTGTTTAGAGGCTTTTGTGAATTTAACTAGGCCTTTCTAAGCAAACAATGTTTGAGGCTGGTTTCTGATGGAAGTAATTTCCATCATTGAAGTTGAGCTTATATTGAATTAGTTTTGCTCAGAGGAGCATGCTATGTGAAAAAAGGGCAAACTGTTATGGAAAAGGTAGTTTGGTGGAGAATTGATAATACTGGAAGTAAAGATTAGCATGATAGTTTAGCTCCAAACTAGTCAGACTTCAGCATTTACATCTTGGTTTAAACCTTACAATGCAAGGCAGATCATTAGTATCCTCAAGGAGTTTGTCTTGTGCGCAGGAAATCGAGCTAAAAATCTCACCATAACGAAGCATATATGAAACATTACTACATTAGCTGTGGACTATGGTGTCCAGCAGTCGTGGAGAACAAAGTTTTGCAGTTGGCTTAAAAGGGCAGGGGATGGTTGTTTATGACAGCATGGGCAATTTTCTTATTAGTTTTGTAAGACATTTGAATTGTGTAGCTCTAACCTTTTAAGGTTGTTTACTAGAGGATACCCTAAAACTTTTTTGTTATCCAACTCTATGGACTAGACCACCAAAATTGGCACTAGAGGGATTTGAACTTGAGATATTTCCTTGAGAGGAGCACACTCCAAAGTCCAAAGCCAACACCACTAGACCCTAAAACTTAGATAGGTCATACCACAAATCAGCTAAATGATGCACCGTTATTTGTTTGGTTTTGTTTATTGAATGCAATTGTTTGCCTTGAAAAGAAAAAATGAGTTGCATCATGTGCAACTGAAATCATTTCAGCAAGACTAATCATATTTCAGTAACAGACTTGTGATTAAGGTTGAATTTAAAATGGAAGAGACTCTCTGCACCTCTGTTTTTTCCACTATACTTCAATTTTCGAAAAGTTTGTTATTGGATGGGTAATATTGTCCCAAAATATACATGGACAGAAAAATGGATATAAAGAAATTTCACATTCAGAAGAAAACTTGCAGAGAATTAAGGCGTAGTAGAAAATATGGAGGTGCGGAAAGTCACTCCCTTTAAAAATTGAAAGACTTCACTCAAGTTCCACAAAAGATTAATTAGTCACAAACAAGACTCTGTTAAGTTGGCCTAATTTTCTCATGTAGAAACATAGCCAGTTAACTTGTAAGTTAACAATCATGCCATCTTGCAGTACAAAAAAGTAAAAAAAACCCTACAATTTCAACTTTTAAACTATCTACAATGAATTATTGCAAATCTCTTGCATCGTAATTTCCAAAATGGATACTCATGTATTTGTAAAACATGATGTCCACAATTAGATAAGCTGAAGAATAAAACAATGGAGCTTTAAGCAATAACATACAGCTGATGTGCTTTGATCAAGTGTAACTTGACATCTCAATAAATGATCAGAAATACACAAGATTTGAGCATGGATAAAAATCACATATCACGAGTCCTTCGGTTTTGCAGGTTCAACAAAAATAATCCTTCCATCAACTATCTGCACCATGTAAGGAATATTAATCTACTGCTGGTATTATAAATCAATTCCAAAGAACAACATAAAGATGATATGAATCCCTGATGAAGATCAATTGAGATTATAAGTTATTGATTCACCAAATTTACAATATTAGTTATTGATTGACAGACTGCAGTGACCGCAAGAACTATTAATCGCAATGAATTGAAATCCAACTATTTGTTGGATTTCAAGTGTGAGTGGTTAAGTCCACATGGACTATGAATGGAAAGAATGTTGGATTGGATTTATAAGAGGTGACTCGTCAACATAATGGCTTAAGGTTTTGGATTGAGATGTTCTATGTCTAATACTCTTTATTGGTGGGTAGACCTATGCAACTAAAGGAAGATATCAAAGATGCGTTCATAACAAAACCTGTATCCAAAAACCCATCAAATCTACCCCATCATCGTAGCTGCAGCGACAAGGGATTCCCCATAACTTCCTTTGATAACATAATATAAATTATAACCATGTTTCCATTAATCAACAAAAAAAGCTTGTTCACAACACAAAGTAGCTTAAGAAACCAAAAAAACGAAGGCTAAACTAGAAAAACCAAAGTAAGGTTTTAAGACCCTATTTGAATAAACAACTTAATTAAGATTAAGAACTTTTTTGAAAACTTGGTATCCGGCCCTAGGACCAACAGATTAACAACTTAAAAGTATAAACACTTATTATGGGATTAGGAGGAAGACCTCGTTTAGGTGGGGTTTTGTGTTTTGGTGTTTATTTTCGGTGTCCGCATATATACGGCACCGCTGTTATGTAATTCTGTTTTCATCGGTCTTGGTTCGTCTTGTGCAGAGACCCGATTATTAATATATTTGCCGTTTCAAAAAAGAAGTACTAAGTGGATTCCTAGCCTATAAAAGCCCGGCCAGAACCACACGTACTCCATCTGACTTGAAGATCTCGTGGAGAAAGATGTTATTTCTATAACAAAAGATAAAATAAATTCAAATTATTTTCATATAAGCTATTCGCACAAACTATTATGAAGAGCTTACGGAAATCAACTGAAAATAACTCATGAACATGTCATAAGCTATTTTCATAAGCTCACTTAAACACATGTTTATGCCAGTAGATAATCTCAAACAAAACAATTCAAACAACCCTAAATCACTAATCATTTAATTAATCAGGCATTTTAACAAACACATTCATGGCATATTATTCCGATTCTTACAAGCAATGCAAACATATAAACAGATTTAAGAAAGACACAATTACCCTTCCATTCAATGCTTTGATAGCTTTTTCAGCTTGAATTTCAGATTTGTAAGAAACAAAACCAAAACCTTTAGGCCTTTGAGTATTTGGGTCAATTATAAGTGTAGCTGCAAAAAAAAAAAACAGAATTGAACAACCAACATAAGAGTGAGTGAGTCAGTAATAGCAAAGGGGGTGAGAATAGAAAGAACAGACACAGACACAGACACACCTTCTGTAATTTCTCCGAATGGTGAGAACAAGGATTCGAACCTTTGTTTTGTAGTGTGAAATGATAACCCTGTAAAATGGAATGAAACAATGTTGAAATGGGAATTTGATGAATTGAACGTAAATTGAAGGAGGGGAAGAAAACTAACTGTTGACAAATAGCTTTGTTCCGATTCTTTGAGACATTTTCAGAATGGGACTCGAACTCGATTGTTTTGCAGTTTGCACGAACAAGACAACTAGACAAGTTCAGCGTTAAGCGATTATTTATTTATTTTTTATATATATTTTTTTCTTAAATGATAGAGTTGGTTGGAACACCGCACTATGTACAGGAGTTCGGGTTCGAAATCGAGACACTTCACTTATTCATATTTTCTAGCCACTAGGCTACTTGACAAAAAAAAAAACAAAGAATGGTGCCCCAGTTCAAGGGCAGAGATCCAGGATCTCTCGAATTCAAAATCTGTTTTTTTTTACTACCAGGTCTAGACCAAGCCTTTAGAGTTGAAAATGTTAACATTTTAAAAATATTATTTTTAATGCAAAATTTACTATAATTTTTTTCTTGCAAATAATTTTTTTTGAGTTATCATGATATTGGTACGAAGTATTTACCATATTAACGATGACTAATCTTCGGCGGGGAATCTGTGGGGTACATAAGGTGAGGTTTCTCCTCCGAACCGAATTTTCTTCTTACGCATGAGACATAAATCGAACTCCTGATCACATGCTTCAGCAGACCAAGATCCTTACCACTTTGACCATTTTCCTTGCAAATAATTGTTAGTCCATACTATAATTAATTTTTTAGTCATCAAATACAAATCTTAAGTTTTTAAATGATTTTTTCCAGGTTTAAAATATCATTTACTAAAATTTAGAATTTTTTAACATGAGATATATTAAATATAAATTTTTTGAACGATAAATTTGAGATAAAAGTAACGAAAATCATGATATAAAAATTAAATTTTGAGCTCGTTTTTGTAGAGAAACTTTGCATCATGTTTTTTTTTTTATCAAAATTTTCATGATGTTCTAAACATAAACATACATGCAAAAAAAATCATTAAAAAAACACATTAACTTAACACTTAACCTTAAGAACCGAAATTGAGTGCAAAATAATTTTTTATGGACTAAAAATATAATAAGAATTAAGTAAGAAATAATCTTAAAAGATCTCTATATTGTATGGACCAAGAAAATATTTAAGGTTAAAATCAACAATTGATTGAATGAAAATAGATAAAATTATAAATAAGGTTATTTAAATAAAGGATAAAATTAAAGAAAAAATTACACCAAAATTTGCTATTTTTCTATAAATAAAATTAGATATCCCATTTATATTTATATAATACATGTAATAATAATAGTGAATAAGATAAATAAAAATAATCATAATAATAATATATTGGTCAAATCATTTAAGTTTGGCAATTATTATTTTTTGATAAAATTTTGGTAATAATTTAGATTTAATTTATTATTTACTCTAATACAAAATTAAATTAATTAGCTCATTAAGGCAAATTTTGTTTTTTTTTTTTTGGTTTTTGCATAGGCGAAATAACAAAGTCATTATAATTTATAAACTCACAAAATTTATAAACTCACAAACAAAGAGCCGAGATTCGAATTTCGATCCTGACGTCCGACAATTTAGGCATTTTTTTTCCGGTTGAGTTTAAATTTGTGGACTATTAAGCCAAATTTTTAAAAAATACAAAATATTATTCCTCTCTTCATTAAAAAAAAAAAAACTACTACAAAATATTTGACTTACCTTAATCATTAAGAACACATGCGATTATCTCCTAAATTGTTAGATTTATTTGTTTTGGGTACATTAATAGTAGATTTATTTCTTTTTTTTTTTTTTGAAAAAAGTAGATTTATTTCTTAACCAAAAAAAAATAAAAATAAAAATAGTAGATTTATTTTATCACTATATAAAGAGATTTTCAGACGTGTATCTGAAAAAAAAGAAAGAAGAGATTTTGAGCCGAGAAAAAAGGGTGGAAAAGTTTGAGAAATAGGTATGCACTTTTCTCCAAAATTTCTTATTTTCTCTGTCTTTGTCTTTGTTTTTTCTACTCTTTTCACACTATATAGTACTGTGTTTTTTTTTGCACCAAGGAAAGCTTTCTCCATAAGTAACCATAAGCATTTCGTTTCCGATTTTCGATCCTCTGTTAAAATGTTTGCACGATTATCAGATCCAAAATCTTAAACCATGGTGTTCTAGCCAATTTAGTTTTTATATTTAAAAAGAAATAAAAGTCAAGCATCTTTGATTTCCCTCTAAAAAAAATTGATTTTTTTTTATGGTGATACTGATAGGAATCAATTTAATTTTGTTGCAATTTCATTGATTGATTGAAAGTTGATGGCTCGTCGTGAGCATTATGATCACCTCATAAAGCTTCTTTTGATCGGCGATAGTGGTAAGTTACTCCTCAACTCTTTCTCTCATGTTTTCTTAAGTTTTTCGAAATAACACAATATTCATTCAATTTATTTTGCATCCGTCAATTTCAATTTGTTAATTTTAGGAGTTACCCATGATGTGACAGTCCACATGATGTTGAGTCTTTAGGGAATGAATTCAAATTGGTGAAGTATTTTATTTAAATCTATGAGTATACAATTTAAGCCCCTTTATACATAGAGGTGACATGAAAGCTACGGGACAACCCTTATAATGTTGAATTTGTGCTACCGAGGCAAATGTACTTAGTTTTAGAAATTAGAATTGAATCTTTTCATGATGTACTTTGAGCAAGGTTAAATGCAATTATGCTGTCATGGATTTCAAATGAGAATTTCCTTTGATGCTAGTTTGAAAATGTTACTCACTCAAACATGATATATGTCATAGTTCCATCAACCCTCTCCATTGTGTTGTTTTTTGTTAGTAATAGTAAAAGACTAATAGTAAACCATAAAGACATGAAACCAACAAACAATAGTGGTCGAGCCTAGCAAAAGGGACAAGTTCTCGACGACGTGACAAACCACAGTTCAAATCTCTGCGGAAAAGTCAGCCACATTTAGCACGCGCATGGATTCCTCAGACATGATTGCCTATGATAAGAGGAGACCTAAATATATAGTAGTTATCGAAACTTTAAGAGTACAGGTGGTGCTTTGGTGCACAAATTCCTTAATTTGCCATTTTGACACGATCATCGTGTGTTATTCTTGATTGCAGGTGTTGGAAAGAGTTCTCTTCTTCTACGCTTCTCTGATAGTGTGTTTGAAACAAGTTATATTACTACCTTAGGGTAAGTTTTTCATGATTAAGGTGTAGAGTTTTAGAATCTTGCATATGAGAATGTTCCCTAAATCACAAGGACTTCTTCCTCTTGCAGCATTGATTTTAAAAATAGAGTCATAGAGTTGGATGGAAAAAAGATTATGCTGCAAATTTGGGATACTGCAGGTCAAGAGCGGTTCCGAACAATTACAACCGGTAAAATTTAAATTTCTTTTTGAGCGAGAGTATTTGTCTTGTCAAGTACTCCACCCGGTTTTAAATACAAGTAAAAAGTTGGATGTATCTGGTCTAAATTTTGACGAAATACATTTGACTTTTCGCTTATATTTAAAACCCGAGGAAGTAGTTTATTGAGTCAAACCTTAACTGATTTCCTTTTCTAATTCAGCTTACTATCGCGGTGCTATGGGCATATTGCTAGTCTATGATGTTACAAATGAATCTTCATTTAACAGTAAAGTTTCCACCTTATGCTTTGGTTTAAAAGTTGGGGAGCTGTGTTTTGTTCTTCAAAAGCTTTCTCATATGGAATATTTACCTACCTTGTGGTAATTTCAGATATCAGGAGTTGGATTAGTAGCATTGAGCAACATTCTAAAGACAATTTTATAAACAAAATACTGGTTGGGAATAAAGCTGACATGGATGAAAGGAAAAGGGTATGCAAACATTGACAACCTTAATTTCTTGTCAAGATCATGAGTGTCATAAAACTTCAATGTATGTTGCATATTCACATAACATGGATAAACATGAATCATAATTCATACTATGATCATATACAATAATATTATTTAAACATGAAATTAGTGACACCATATATAACATTGTGTATGTTTATCTCTGTCTCTCTTGTATATTTTATCTTTATACTTCATACATATTTCAAAAATATAAACAAAAAACAAAGGACACTGTATTTGACATCAATATTATGATGTCCAAACATCATTTCTCATCATATCATATATGTATACAAAACTAACCACATTTGCATAAACTCACGTGAGTTGGTTTGGTGGTGAAGACTTGAGAGTTGAGACCTTGTAGTGTGCTCCTCTCAATGTCTCAGGTTCAAATCCTCTTAGCGCCACGTTCTGTGTTGAGTTAGTCTATTAAGAGTAAAACTCTGGCTTCAATTGGGCCTATCGCTAGTAGATGATAGGATTGATATCCCTCAGATCAGTCGATCCTTGAATCGGATACTGAGTCTTCAAAAGAAAAAAACCAAAACTACTCATTTTCCTTTGCGCTTCCCCATACATATTAGCTGAAGCTATTTTTCTATCTCTTCTAACTCTATGTTTGTTTGCCAATCCTTAATCTTGAACATACATACATGTTCCATGATGTTGGAATAACATTTATAAAATTTTGTATTTCTCTCTAGGTGGTGCCTTTCTCCAAGGGCAAAGCACTAGCAAATGAGTATGGAATCAAATTCTTTGAAACAGTAAGTGATGTATACTTAAAAATATGTAAACTTCCTTAAGTTTTTTGCTATTATTGCAAACTGAAGATTTTCTTTTGCAGAGTGCAAAGACAAGTCAAAATGTCAATGAATCTTTCTTCTCAATTGCAAGGGATATAAAACAAAGGCTTCCGGACATTGATTCTACGAAAACGGTATTTGAACTTTCTCTTCCGTGAACTCATGGACTAGTTGATTGCGTTTATAGACCAAATACATCAATTATTCAGTGATTCTGAAAAGTGGACTTTTGTTTATAATTGTGGCCGGAGACCCGGAGTAGTAGTTCTTTGTTCATGAAGTTGAATGTCTGTTTTTACATTGCAGCCAACAAGATTTCGAATCAACAAACAAGATAAGGCAACTTCAAAACACGGTGCACAGAAGTCGGCATGCTGTGGTTGAGGAAGCAGAATTGTTATTCAAGATCAAGAAGGAAAATACTTGTATGATGATATTGATGATGAACTATGTTTTGTGTTTTTTTAACCTTATCATTCTTTCATATGATTTATTTCTTTTCTAGAAGTAAATTAAACTAAATTTAAATGAAAATGTGATTGTGTCATTTCCCCTAAGTTGTTTCATTGGGACATAATCACACTGATATTCTTTAGAGTTTATGAAAATTATACTGACCTTATTCTTGTTTTAATAAAATACAATAGTTATCATTTTATTTTAATCTTGTTTGTGTTTCTTTATAATGATATGTCAAAAGAAACATACCACGAAATTTTAATTACATAAAAATGTTTTAAGAAACAGCCGGAAAGACACACTCGCTATTGTAAAATTGTTTCAATAGTTTGAACTTTGAAGGTTCAATTGAGAAATTTTATAAATTTTATGATTTAATTCAATATAAACAGTTTTTCATCAGTTGTCCACAATTTCTAGTTTAAATTATAAAAATGTCGAAATTATTAGGTCAAATGCTATGACCAGAATTCAAACCTCGACTCATTTACTTATCTATGAGTTTTCAACAAACTATTGCCATTTCATCTATATGCAAAATAAAAGTTTTTCATTTGTTTGATTATTGAGATTTTAAAAAAAAATTTTAAAAACCAGAACCAAAATATTTTTGATTGGTTTGGAGATTTTGTTTCACCCTCTTTGAGAGAAATGAAACTATATAAACAAGTCGAGTCGTTGATGAACTTCCTCTAAGACGAAGTGTTTTGGATTATCATATTATAAATACAAGCCGTTAGTGGTGAGACACATTATGTGAGTTCTCTAATCTCAACTGAATTTTTTTCATATATAGAAGCAACCATAAATTGAACCCTAACCATTTGTTTAAGGAGTTCAAAACTCTTACCTATTCATTGTTAGTTCACAAGTTATAAATGAAAACAAAATCTTATTGTCAAAAAATAAATAAAATAGAAAATCTTTTTAATTTACTGATTAGTAGGAATCTGTCAAAGAAAAAAGGTAATATGTACGATTATTTCCTAAAATATCATATTTTATTTACTAATATAAAAATACAAGTCTAGAAAAACGACAAAGAGACTACTCTAAGACAAGAACAAGGTATGCGTTTTTCTACTCCTTTTCTACTGTTTACGATGCTTACATGATGTATATGATGTTCATACTTTACTACTGTGTTTTGTTTCTTTGGAGAAACTTCGTACTACCATGTTTTTTGCACTTAAATATATAATGCTTCTTTTTTATGCTGATAGGAATCAATATAATTTGTTGCAATATCATTGATTGAAAGTTAATTAATGGCTTCTCATCGGAGATTGGTAACCGAGGATTATGATTACCTCATGAAGATTCTTTTGATCGGCGACAGTGGTAAGTTACTCACTCCTCTTCCTCAAACTTCATACCGTCGAACAATTCATGACTATCTGATCATGATTCTAAAAACAATATATTTTGGTTATTTAGAGAAATGGATTCATTTAGCCTATAAATTTATTGTTGGCCAGAAAACATGGTAGGTCACGGGTGTAGTTTATGAAATATATTGAGTAAATCGGAGCTTGTGAAGTTGTCGCGAGGTTTTCCCTCGCGATAAGTAGCAATTTCCTTTTCTTTAACTACAATTACTAACCTTTGAACTCTAGACTATCCAATCACAATTCTAAAAAGGAAGCATATTTTGGTTTTTTTAAACTAAAATTACTAAATTTAAACTCTAGACTATCCGATCTCAATCAAACAGTTACAGATCCTTGATTGTATGACTGCATGCAATCGATGACTGACTGCAAGAAAATCCAATGCCGTATTCTTCTTTTCTTTACTATGCCACATAGTTCCATTCGCTCTCCCTTTGTAATACGAGGTTTTGGTAAAATTGAACCGAACTGATATAAAGGTTTGGTGCACTAGTTATGTGGTTTCAAATCGAATAGAATTTTTCCTTTACAAAAAACCATAAACTTTTTGTAGCCGAATTGATGCTTTGTGAACTGAATTGTACCAAACTGTTATTATTTAATTGTAAACTAGAAAAAGTGGCGGTGTTGGGCCTAGCGAAATAGACTAGTTCTCGAAAACGCGACAAACCACAATTCAAATTCTTGCAGGAAGAGGCAGCCACATTTGGTAACTCCTCAAACATGATTGCATGTGATAAGAGGAGACCTATATGATGTTTTGTGTACAAAATTACTTAATTTTCCAGTTTGCCATGATCATTGTATGTTATTATTGATTGCAGGTGTTGGAAAGAGTTCACTTCTTCTACGATTCTCTAATAATACTTTCACAACTAGTTTTATTTCAACTATAGGGTGAGTTTTTCATGATTTAGATATAGTTTGTTAGAATTTTCCTTAAATCACAAGGTCTTCTTTCATGGGTGCAGCATTGATTTTAAAGTTAGAACCATAGAGCTTGATGGAAAACAGATCAAGCTACAAATTTGGGATACTGCAGGTCAGGAGAAGTTCCGAACAATTACAACCGGTAAGATTTACATTTCTTGTTTGTCAAGTATTCTATTCGGTCTTAAATATATAAGCAAAAAATCAAATATATTTAAGACCGGAGAAAGTAGGTTATTTTGAGTCAAACATTGACTTGATTTGCTTTTCAAATTTAGCTTACTATCGCGGTGCTATGGGAGTATTGCTAGTCTATGATGTTACCGATGAATCTTCATTTAACAGTAAAGTTTCTAATTTCTATCCCATGCTTTGGTTTAACAATGAAGGATTTGTCACATGGAATATTTACCAAGTTTATGTTAATTTCAGATATTAGTAATTGGATTAGTAGCATTGAGCAAAATTCTTCGGACACTATTGTAAACAAAATACTGGTTGGGAACAAAGCTGACATGGATGAAAGCACAAGAGTATGCAAACAATAAGAACATTTCTTGAATTCTTGTTATGAGTGTTATAAAACTTAAATTTATGTTTCATATTCACATAACATGAATCATTCATAATATGATCATATATGTATACAAAACTAGTAACACATTCCAAATCATCTCTTTCTGATTTTATGTCAAATTTGATATGATATTTTTGTGAAAAAGTTAATAAAATTTTGTATTCTCTCTAGGTGGTGCCTTTCACCAAGGGTCAAGCACTAGCCAATGAGTACGGAATCAAATTCTTTGAAACAGTAAGTGATTTATACTTAAAAATGTGGAAACTTTCTTAAGTTTTTTGCTATTATTGCATACTGAAGATTTATTTTCTGTTGTAGAGTGCAAAGACTAATCGAAATGTCGAAGAAGCTTTCGTCACAATTGCAAGGGATATAAAACAAAGGCTTCCAGACAATATTAAGCCAATGGTATTTAAACTTTCTCTTCCTTGAATTCATGGATAAGTTGAGTCGTCAAAAAGTTGATGTATCAGATTCAAAATTTGGACTAGATACATAAACTTTTGTTGACCAGACTTTTTCTTATATTTAGAAACGAAGGTAGTGTAGCTCTTTGTTTATGAAGTTGAATGTCTGTTTTTACATTGCAGCCTACAAGAATCATAATCAACGAACAAGATAAGCCAACTGAAACACACGATGAACAAAAGTCGGCATGCTGTGGTTGAGGAAGCAGAATTGCTGTACAAGATCAAGAAGGAGGAAAATACATGTATGGATGATATTGATGATGACATTTGTTTTGTGTTTAACCTTGTTATTCTTTCATGATTTCTTTCTAGTAGTGAACTAATCCAAATTTAAATGACAAGGTTATTATGTCATTGCCCCTTTTCGTTGCGCGACATAATCCAATAGTCATTGATTTTTTTGAAGGGTTGATTGCCATGACAATAGTCCAAGAATTATTTCATTCTAAAAAAACAAATCAAATTATTTGGAATAGAAGTATCATAAGAAGTAAAAGATTGCAAACAAATGAAACAATATTCATAACAAGTGTCCTAGTTTGAGCTTAAGATCATAGTTCTAAAATCTAATTTACAGTTCCTATACTCTTATCGAAATATCAAAGTTTGCAGCGTAACTACAACCGTAACAATTAACTTCAAGCTCTAAGTCCAAGCAATACCATTTTCTAACGGTGTCAAATTCAAGTCGAAACAAAAATTCAACTTTACACAATGATCCTTTGAACTTTTCATGATAGAAAAAGTATTATGCTTTCTCATGTGGCCACCAAGAGCTTGTCCAATAGAAAACTCAAGTCCACAAATAGGGCATGGATGCATCTTTGATTTCATGGTTGGTAATAACTTGTGCATAAGTTTTGGTCTTTTGTGACTTGCTCTATGACCACCTAAAGCTTGAAAAGAAGAGAATTCCTTGTTGCATGTTTTGCATTTAAAACCACATTCTTTCAATGATTTTGTTTCTTCACTTTTACCAACTTTGGATATTAGCATCAAACAATTTAACTCACCTTTTTCTTCTCTTCCTCTCTTCATATGGCTATGTTTGTATAGTAGGCTACTAGGCTTAATTTCTTTGATATAATGTACAAATTATAAGATAAAAAGTCCACAAACAAGATTGTTTAGATTTTAGATGAAATTTTCTTAGTATATATAATGTAGAAATTAATTATGAGAATTTGAAAGCATTACACACACATTGATATAGACAGGTTCTTAGGAGTTACGCGGATAGAGTGGAAGAAATAATTTATGTTTTTCCTTAGTGATTAAGGAAATATCGTAGTTTATTAGTCTTTTTTTTTTATATAATTTTTTTATTAACTCTCTGATTTATAGGAGAATAGAATCCGATAATCTAAAGTTTGACTGCGAGATAAGTAAATGATGCGTTTGATTCGTAAAACAGCAAGTACTGGACAGAACAGTACATGACAGAACAAGATAATACAAGACAGGACAAAATTGTACCAGAGAGATATAAGGCGATAATATCATTATATTCGAAAATAAAATGAGTATTTTCGTATTTTTCATAGTTGTACTGTGTGGACAAAAAGTTGTCCTGTGGTTCGGTGAGGGACAAAAAATCTTGTTTTTGTCCTGTCCCTTACTACCTAATTTGTCTAGTCCCATAACCAGTTTCAAATCAAACAGGGTACGATAAAAGTTGTCCAGTCCATTCCCTTATTTTTTAGCAGATCAAACGCATTCAAAATCTGATAAAAAATTGTTTCTATTAGGAGTCGAACTCCAATTCTCTAGAACGATTTGTCCCAACGATTTATTTTAGGATAGTTCATTAATCATTTGAACTCGTTAACGCGCGACTCGTGCGATTGCCCGGGAATGTTACTAGTAAGTACTTATAGTATTAATCAATTTCACTAAAAAAAATGTGAGAGAAAAAGAGAAGGAATGTGTAATGTGAACCGAGGTTTGTGGGCCTAGCTATAGGAATATTTGTTGGATTTGTAGACTTGTGATGTTGTTGGTTGGGATAATTGCCAAAGCAAAGCGTGTGTCGTAGAGAGTCATTCAAGTAACATAGTGAACGGATCCACTACGCTCAACTAAATTCCTTTCGCTTTCACATGTTCACATTCTGCTCAATCAAGTCCAAATCATTTTCAGAAATTGATCTTTTGGTCACTCACAAGTTTTTCAAAATTGCCCTTTAAATTGGGAACCTCTGAGCATAAGAGTGGATTTAATTCAGTGAGGGAGTAAGAAAAATTATAGAATCTAAGCAAAATTTTACATGTGATATAATATATAAATAGTTCAAAAAAAGAATCTCAATTTAAACTCCTAAAGATTTCAGTTTTGAACAAAAAAAATCCTAATTTTTACCTCAAACTAACCATTTAACAAAAGAAAAAAGACATTCGTACTACTATTTTTCATTGTATTTATCAAAAGAGTTATGTTATATGAATACACTTCTATGGATTAAAATAAGATATCCATACCTCTTTGTACACGGTTCCCAAGACATATAAAAAGTATTAAAAAACTAAAAAATTGGCATACACATATGAATCCCATCTATGGGTGAGTGTGAGTCAATAGTACCCTCCTTGTGATTCAATTGCAAACAGAAAGATAAATGCTATTGTTGGACTATCACTTCAATTAGTTGTGATAGTATCCGTTGGTGCGAGTGAACGTTTCCGCTACATTGATAGGTTTGCGTTTTTTTTTTTTTTTTAAAAATTTGTATTGAAATTGAAATAACATTTTTCTTACCAAAATTATCGCATTGTTTAATACTAACTCTCAAAATCTATGCCAATATTCATGTCTCACTCACACGGGCCTCTTGAATCCAGTGGGCCATACATGAAAAATGACCCCCTGGATAACAGAAGATGTTTTCTCTCCCCACCCCCCGTGTTTCTTTTATCCCCCCTGAGTTTCCAATTTTGCCCTTGAAAAAACTTCGGTTCGTAGAAACCGAAGTTTTTTTTTGCCTTGAAAATAAATTTCGGTTTCTAAAAACCGAAATTTATTCTGAATTTGCACTAGAAAAAATTCGGTTTCTGCGAACCGAATTTTTCACAAGGGCAAAATTGGAATATTGGGGGGTATAAAAGAAACACGGGGTGCCCGAAGAGAAAATATCATAACAGAATATGGTTAATACTAACTCTCAAAATCCAGTGGGCCATACATGTCAAAACCCACGAGAAAATGACCCCTCTTGAATCCAGTGGGCCATACATGTCAAAACCCACGAGAAAATGGTTAATAACAGAATAACTTACTATTTAAGGCTTAAACGTGCCCGGACACAATTTAGCATTTTCCTATAAATAAATGCACTTTTGCTTTGTTGTGACGGTGACGGTGACCGAGTGAGTGAGTCCCAACTCCCAAGTAACATCATCTCATCATCAACAACAAACATGGCCTTAATAGCGAGAGCGCCGAATACAGAGATGAATGTTGAAAATGAACCTCTAAATTGCATTCCATTGACTTCAAATTCAACTCACAAACAATTCCAGATTCTGCTGCAGTCACCACCGCAGTCACCGTTCAAGCTTCCCGATGATTGGTTGGTTGAGCACCGACCCCGTTTTTCTAACCCCAACCAGGTTGACAAGGTAACTAACAACCTGCTTTTCTCTCTTCCAATTACTACTATTTTTATTATTTTCATTCATTCATTCTTGCATGCATCATAATTAATATTATACACCCTATTGCAAATTTAATTTCTGTTTCTTGGCTACTTACAATGTATGTACTATGTAGGGATTGCATACACTTTCATGTACTCTCTCCGGCCTTATTTATAAACAAAAGTTACTATTGAACAACCGATATATCTAGCCTATATTTAAGTTAGATACATCAATTGTTCAATGAATCTAAAAAGTAATTTTTGCTTATAAATAAGGTCGGAGGGAGTAATTAATAGTGATATTTAGGAAGTAGTTACTAGTTATGAGTAATGTCAAACATTTTTAATGATCTCATGGTTGTGATTGGTTATCCGTGTAAACAATCTTTACACTATGCATCCTTCTTTTAGGTTCGTTGAATAACTGGTGTATCTAGTCTTTAATATAGATCAGATATATCAATTATGAACTAAATCCTTCTTTTAATTAAATTTGAATTCAACACCTAAGGTTTCTAAATATAAATATTATAATCGTTGAAAATAGAAGTCCCACATGGGATAAAATAGTGAGACTAAAAGGGTTTATGAGCAAGGTTAAAAGAATTCATAAGCTTGTAAGGGGTTTTTAATGTGTTAGGAACCATATTTATAAACTAGAATCAATCCAACTTTAGCCTAAATAGCTAAACAACATTGCTGCTAATATAATTGTCTTGGGTAGGAAAAGTTACACTTGATTCAACCATGTAATAATTTACATACAAAAGTTAGGAAAACAGGTTTTAATCCCTTGCTAAGTTTCATTTCTACAGCTAGTACATTTAGGCTTCACTTCTCTGTTATTATTTTCTTTGGTACTTCATGTTTTGTTCTCATCTCATTTGTTGAAATTCAACTGGTCATTTAATAAACATTTGGTTATTCTTCTCCTTTTGCATGGATTTGGTCTTCAGTATTACATAGAGCCACAGACTGGACACAAGTTCCGTTCTTTGGTATCTGTTCAGAGATATCTAAATGGAGAAACAAGAAACTATCTTCCTATCGAGAGAACGATATCAGAAAACAAAGACACTGTGAGTTCTAATTTCATGTCCTTAATTAAATTAACATGAAGGGATAAAGAATTCAAGGGATAAAGAATTGCAGATTGTGCTGCGGTCACCACAATCACCGTTCAAGCTTCCTGATGATTGGGTGGTTGAGCATCGACCCCGTGTGTCTAAACCCAACTGCGTTGACAGGGTTGACAGGGTAAGCTCCCTGATGATTGCTCGGTTTGATTGTGTTTGGGGACCCTTTCTAACAAAAGTTTAATTTGGATATATGTACCAAGTATTACACTGTCGACAAATCGCAATCAATAGTATGTATTTTGGAAGTAGTTACTAGTTACGAGTAAAGTCATACGTTTTTTATGATTCTTCCCCTCTTGCATGGATTCGATTTTTTATGAATTTCTTTTCTTTTTTCAGTATTACATAGAGCCACACACTGGAGTGAAGTTCCGTTCGTTGGTATCTGTTCAGAGATATCTAAATGAAGAAACAAGAGATGATCTTCGTACTGAGAGAATGATATCAGAAAATAAAAACACGGTGAGTTCAATTTCATGTTTGCATCAGTTTCTAGCATGTCTCTTTAGTCAGTAGCAGGAGGAAACATAGTGGTTAAATTTGGTTTATAAGATTTCAGGTAGCATAAAAGTT
This sequence comes from Trifolium pratense, assembly GCF_020283565.1. NCBI lineage: Eukaryota > Viridiplantae > Streptophyta > Magnoliopsida > Fabales > Fabaceae > Trifolium > Trifolium pratense. The sequence goes on along the minus strand of NC_060065.1, from coordinate 53,391,042 downwards.
TTTCCTAATTATTCAGCTGGTTAAATTTGGTGCTGTTTATGCTTTAATGTATGCGGTGGAAATGGAAATTACATTAATGCTAGATATGAAATAATGAAAGAGTCGCTGCAAAAATAAATAATAGAAGGATATAGAATATTGTTGTCTGTGATTTAATTACTCGGACTCATAGTTATACTTGAAATGAAAAACGGGACTCCCATTTATGCTATAAAGATGAGACTTGAAGTTTACTTCTCTTGATCCAAAGCTCTCACACACTCCCATTCGCATGTGACTTGAAGTTCTTTCAATGACTTGATCTGTGCTATATTTACTGCAGACTTTCATCAAGTCTAGGACTGCACAAAAGTGTCTTTCTCCTAGTGATTTTGAGGCACGAAAGTTTCTTTATGCGAAAGATTTTGAGGGACGTTTAACGGGAGAAAATGCCTGTAGAGCAACACCGAAGGTGCCTAAACCACAAAAACAAAATTTACTTTCAATCTAACAACTAATTTTGGAGTTTAAAGACTATTTACTTGACAGTGTAAACATTTTTTTTACTCGGTCATCCAATCAGATTTCATAATGTCACTTTGTTATATTAATTCATACAATATCTCAACAAATATCTACCTTGCAGGATCTGATTGAATGATTGTGTAAAAATGTTTTACACTTTAAGGCATAGTGTTTATACTTTTATTTGCATGGATTGCCACTATCTAGTTTATGCTGCCTTTTCAGTTAGTTTCCAAATTTGGCTCTGGAAAGCGAAGTGCTCCTAGTATGAATAGTTACGAAAACCCTGTCGAAAAAAGCTTTTCGGTTGCAGAAGATCAAGCGACTCTAAAACCTTCTATTCAATCTACGGTGAGTTTCAAAACTATAATAGACTTTACAAACACTTATCTTACATTCAGTGTAACTAATTGAATTTCTTTTGAAGCATTCTGAAAATTTTGATTCTCAGAAGAAAATCAAAACGGGGGAAGACGACAGAGGTTCCATCCATAACTTAACAAGACCACCAACAAAAGTAAGCTGGGTTTTGTCTGGTCCTGGCGGCTTCTGGAACCCTTTCCTAGATGATTCTATTATAGCAGCATCTGAAAAGGCAGAATGGTCCAAAGCATTTTCAATATCGATCAATGAAGGAGTTACTAACTAATAGCTAAGGTGTTCTTGAACCAAGTTAAATCCATTTTCATGTAATTTGACGCCTTTAGAAGCACTGATATCACCTGTTACTTGATTCCATACAACTTTGCAGGATTCACGTTGGAGATGACAGGACATATTAGCAACTACGTGCTGGTAATATGTAGCTTAGATTGTAGATGTGATCATCTAGGTTACTAATAGTTAATCGATACATATATAAAGATATAATTCTAGGAATAATGTTTTCTTTTTGGGTTGCACCTTCAAGAACCTTATAAGGCGATAGGCAGAATAGTGAACAATTGAAGTTTCAACATCACTGTCAAGCTTATATGTATAGCTTCGTCGAAAAAACTTTTGTACAGATAACTATCATGGTTTTGGTGTATATATCTCATGCTGTTATGCTTAAAATATAAATGTAGTTAAAGTAACTTGTTATAAGTTTGAAGTTGTTAAAATTACTCGCGGTTTGGTTCGGTTTTGGATGGCTAATTAAAAAAATCCAATCCGATCCAATTTTGTGCGGTTTAATTTGGATCGGTTTTTGGATATACAAATTACAAGTTAAATTTTATTTAATTAAATATTAATATTATAAATAGATGGTAAAATAATATATTTGATGTAAAATATAATATGTTAAAAATTAATATTTTGCAATGATAATTATCAAATATATTTCAAACCTATGAAATAGTAAAAACAAATAGATGAAATTGAACTATTAAAAATTATGTACGCGGTTTGGTTCGGTTTGGATCGATTTTGAAAAATCAATTCAAAATCCGATTCGATTCGGCGGTTTTCATAAAATGACATCCAAACACATCCAAAAATATTCAATTTTTTGTGATTTTCGATTTTTTTAAATCAGTTTGCGGTTATTTTATGGATTGGTTTGGATTTGAGCAATAGGACTAAAAAGTTGTTTGTAAATCATTTGGGACACTTGTTTATTGTGGCATATTCGTATGTTAGGAGCATATGATATGTCTATCCTAATAAGAACAAAGTGTCAAATGCCTAAGAAAGCAAACTAAGTCCTTTACTGATTGGTATAAAATTGGTCCTCATATTTACGGGTCATAGGCCCATAGCAATATTTTAGTGCCTCAATAGGGATGATGCAGATTTGCTGCAGTAATTTTTCACGCAGTTTTCACGCAGTTTTGATTCTGGCCGTTGATTGTTAATCGGACGATTCAGATCAACGCAGTTATAAAATTACTTAAATCAATCTTGATCACACAGTTTAGATCGGACGGTTGTAATTTAAAACAGCGTGAAAACTGTGGGAAACCAAACAGCAGGAAATATGTTTCCCCTCACTAGTGGTGAGGGACTTAATAGATCTATCACCCTACACGCCACCAAAATCTTTTATATTTTTCATTAATTTTTTTTTACATTAATGATTAAAAACAGTATTTTGTCTACCAAAAAAAAAAAAAAAACAGTAGTTTTTGGGTCCTCATATTTGGGCTGTTTGTAATATATATTAGTCTTTGTAAAAAAAAATTGTTGAACGGAAAAAAATATGACGTGTATATCCATGTGTCTGATATTAAATGATGTGGCGCCTGGTGGCAATTGAATTACCAATTTTTTTTATATATCATTAAACATAAAAAATATTATTAAACGGTTTTGGTTTACAAGGTGGGAATTGAACCGAGAACCCATAGCGTATATCCAAATTCCTCACTATTGAACTAAACTTAGTGACTTATATTATTAAACGGTTAAACACTAAACACTTAACTCATCATTAGTCAAAAAATAAAAAGAAAAAAGAAACACTTGACTCATTGTATAATAAAACACTAAAAATAATGAACTCATTTTGTTTGGTGTCAATTTTTTATTTGTTATTTTTTATTTGTATAATAAAATACTAAAAATTGAGTTATGTGCGAAGCTTTGAAGTTGAGGCTCAGACTGATACCTCAATTTTGATCAATAATTCACCAAACTGGTACCAAAATGATCGTAATCGAGTTAACTTTCCACAGAATCAAACTCCACTAAATTTAAAGTTACAGAGAGATTAATTACCATTTTAGTTAAATAAAAAAGATAAAATTTCGACTTATTCAAAATAAGAGAGATAAACCTGCATTTCAGTCAATAAAATAATATAATAATACACACACTTTTGCCTTGCTGCGGCGACTGTGACGTGAGTGAGTGAGTCCGAAGTCACAGCAAAAACATCATGGTGAGCATGGCCTTAGTAACGACAGAAAATGAACCTCCTCTCAATCGCACCAATTCAACGGTTAATAATAATAATAATGAATTGCAGATTGTCGTCCGTTCTCCTCCGATCACTCTTCCCGATGGTTGGTTGGTTGAGAAACGACTGCGACGCCATTCCTCTGACCCCAACCGCGTTGACAGGGTAACTAATTTAATTTACCTTCTTTTCTCTTCCAATTTACTAATTTCATTATTCATTCATTCATTCATCTTTGCACTTCATAGTATCATTCATACCATAACATATCATGCACCCTATGCAAATTTATTTAGTTTCTGTTTGTTAGGTAATTAAGGTTTGATTTTGTTTTAAAACCCTTTCTATTAATTACTTTTCAATTCAACACTTAGGGTTTCTAAATATTGTTTAATGGATGCACATAGGCATATTAATTTTACACTGACATCCATTAAGAATGATCTAATCTTCCATGTCATATCAAGAAAGTGAGGTGAATTGGCGAATACACGGTTGTTATTGGTTGACACTTACACTCTGTAAAATTGTTTTACACTGTCGGAGAATCTTTTTTTCTCTCCTAAATATACAAGTTATTAGAGAAATATGGATATGCACGGTCAATGTAAACTAGTTTTACACCATCAACCAATTTGATTTTTAAAATGAGCTTATGTGGCAATACGAGACGAATTGTCATTGGATGTCAGTGTAAAATAGATGAATTGTGGGATCCGGATTCAGTGAATTTGAGTGCCGGAACTTCGCGTAACTTTAGTGTATTTTATAAGAGAGAAAGATGAAAGAGAAACTGTAGATGAAATGAGAGAGATAGAAACAAAGTCGACTTTCCCGCCTTAAAGGTAGCAAATTTTGATCCGTAAAATAAGTGTAAAATAGTTTTTACACTGTCATCCAATGGGAGACCATCATTTTTCCACGTCACACAATCAGTTACAAAAAACCTTACAAAAGTGGGGTGATGTGGCAAAGTAATGAATTTTAATTGGATGTCAATGTATAGTATCCTTTAATTGGATTTACACTGACAGTGCGTATCCTTTAATTCCAATGCATAAATGTTTGGAAATATGAACAATATGTGAGAGTATGAATATGTCAAGAAGAAAATCGAAGTTTGGATGAGATATTTCTGATACACGTTTAGAATGGCATCCTATATAACTCTTTTCATTCTCAACATTATTAATGTTGATCTCTCAGACATGATGAATATAGGCATTTCTATTCAAGGGTTAACGGTTCATTTGTAAAATTGACAAATCAACATAAATAAGATAATTCAATATGAACTAGGAAAAGTTGCACTTCATTAAACCATATAATTAACACACAAAAGTTGGGAAAGCTAGTTTTAATCCCTTGATATGCTTCATTTCTACGGTTAGCACATTTAGGCTTGACTTCTCTGTTATTACTTGTTGGTTCGTCATTGTATTGTTAACCATTTGGAAATTCTTCCCCTCCTGTATCGGTTTTATTTGATTTTTCATAAATCTTATTTTTTTCTTTCAGTATTACATAGAGCCGCACACTGGACAGAAGTTCCGTTCTTTGATATCTGTTCAGAGATATCTAAGTGATGAATCAAGAAACTATCTTCCTAAGAGAATGATATCAGAAAACAACGATACTGTGAGTTCTAATTTCATGTTTACATCAGTTTCTAGTATGTCTCTTAAATTTGAAAAGATAACGAAATACGTCTAGATTCAAACCTAGCATTTTGTAAAACCAAATTGGATAAATTTGGTTTATAAGATTGTAGGAAACATCAATTTTTTTTTCTTAATTATTCATCTGTTTCTTGACAATAAGCCAAATACAGATTGTTTTGCTGCAAGATCAGGTTATGGTGCTGTATTTGCTTTAATGTATATGATGGATATTACATTAACTCCTTTATATGAAATAATGAAAGATTCACTGCAAAAGTAAATAATAAAAGGCAATACAATTTTTTTATCCATGAGTCTGTTATTTTGAGTCATAGTTATACTAGAAATGAAAAATGGGACTCCCATTTGTGCTATAAGCTATCTTTCTTATCGGCTAGGCTTTAGAAGTGAGTTCTCTATTTTCTGCGGTATTAGAGTCTGGTTTTCTCACTCCATCCTAGCGTGGATGAACCACTCTTTCATCTCTTTAATAGTAGAGGCTCTCACATCTTAATATCTGAATTGTATGTCTCTGCATTTTATTTTTTTGAATTTGGGTTATGATTAAATGTAAGGTCTTATAAGACTGGCAGACAAATGGGAAGTTTTTAATAAAATAAATAGATTATACTGTATTTTTAATTTACTCGTCTTTGATTTAATTAGGTAAACTTTGGCATGAAATAGTGGATAAACTATTCTCTCACTAGTTTTTGAAAAATGTCTTACTTTTTTATGGCAGTAAAATGCTTTGGTTTATAATTCTTGTTACATACAGAATTTAATCGTCTTCTTTTGTTTTCTATTGGACTTTTTTTATTTTTTTATTTTTTTTATTTTTTTTTAATTCTGTATAATTTCTTTTGGCAATTTTATGTAAACATTTAATGCTCTTGATCCAAAGCTTCTGGCCTCCCCGTTCGCATGTGACTTGAAGTTCTTTCAATGACTTCATTTGTGCTATATTTTTTTGCAGATTTTTATCAAGTCTGGGAATCGAAAATTTCGTCGTCCTGCAAGTGATTTTGAGGGAGGTTTAACTGAAGAAAATGCCCGTAAAGCTACCCCCAAGGTGCCTAAACCAAGTAAACAAATCACTTTCAATTTGACAAATTAATAATGGAGTTTAAAGGCTATGTACTTGACAGTGTAATGTTTTTTACTCAGTCATCCAATTAGATTTCATAATGATGTTACTGTTATATTAATTCATAAGAATTTAATTTATATGCACTGTCAGTATAAAGTTATGTTACACATGCGTCCAATAATATACCAATACATCATGTATGGTATTTAAAAACACATGATGTGTCACATTCATTAAATGATGTGGCAACACATCATTGGATGCATGTGTAAAGAATCTTTACACCGACGGTGTACAATAATTAAACTCAATTCATAAAGTATTTCAACAAATACCTATACGGCAAGATCTGATTGGATGATTGTGTAAAAACGTTTTACACTGTCAGTCTTTAAATTCCTATTTGCATGGATTGCCACTATCTAATTTGTGCTGCCTTTTCAGTTACTTCTCAAATGTGGCTCTAGAAAGCGTCCTAGTGTGAAAAGTTACGAAAACCCTGTCGAAGAAAGTTTTTCAGTTGCCGAAGATCAAACGATTCTAAAACCTTCTATTCAACCTTTGGTGAGTTTTGAAACTATAGACTTCACTACAATAACTGACCTTGCATTAATTGTAACTAATTGTATTTCTTTTGAAGCATTCCAAAAAAACTAATTCTCAGAAGAAAATCAAAACGAGGGAAGACAACAGAACAAATTCATTCCATAACTTAACCACACCACCAACAAAAGTAAGCTGGGTTTTGTCCGGTCCTGGCGGCTTCTGGAACCCTTTCCTAGATGATTCTATTGTACCAACATCTGAAAAGTCGAAATGGTCAAAAGCATTTTCAATATCCATCAATGAAGGAGTTACTAATTGACACTGGACTTAATAGCTAAGGTAAGCTTGAACCAAGTTAAATCTGTTTTCGTGTAATTTGACGCCTTCAGAAGCATTGATATCACTTGTTACTTGATTTCATTCAACTCTGCAGGATTCACGATGGAGATGAGATGACATATTGGTGACTAAGGGCTGTTACCATGTAGCTTAGATTGTAGCATATATGCAGAGATCATTCTATTTCGCTGGTTACAATAATGTATTTTGTGTCACACTGGTTCTAGGATTAGTATTTTATTTTTGGGTTGCACCTTCAAGAACCTTAAGACTAGCCAGTGCTCATTTAGCTTTGTTGAAAAAACTTTTGTACAGATAAATTAAATAAACTATCCAGTGTTTTTTTTATTGTGGTTTTGGTGTCAATATGACATTAATATATTTCATGCTGTCTGTCATGCTCAATGTCCAAAACACAGGATGTGTGGGTAAGCTATTTCTATAATCAAAGAAATAAATGTAGTTAAATCATTTCCATACAAGTTATAAGTTGCATGAAATGTGATTTAGGTACCAAAACTGACAAAACCACAATATTATGTTTAAACATTACCCTAAAGACTAATATAAAATGGTGTGTCGACATATAATTATGAGGTAATCTCTATGGAGATCTCCACAAATAGGAATAAATTGTACCACAATATTTTTGTGAAGATCATATTTTTCAAATTAAAGAGCACTAATAATAAATAATTAATGAAAATACCATTATATGAAATTATCCTTATTAACAATTGAACTATTAATTATTTTCAATTTTTTTTATAACTATTTGGTATTAGTATAATTACTTAAGTGCTATATACATACAATTTATTTGAGTGAAAAGTCAGAATAAAAAAATAGGATATTTCAATTGATATCTAAAATCTAAAATATCATACAAACGTATGATGTTGGAAAAGTTGACAATATAAATTTCTTAAAAAAAATAAAAAATAATTAGCTATCTTGAAGCGGACTCAATGTTAGTTTTATAATAGGGCCTAAAGGTCTAAACTATAAAGGAGGGCAACTTAGCCGGATACCCAAATGGTAAACCCTCGCAGCTTAACCGGAATCGAAGACTAGAAAGCTAACACAAAATCAGGAATATGGATGTAGTACTGAACAGCTAATGGAAAGCGTATGGGATCTACGGGGAGGGATGCTAATAAAATTACTCGATGAAGACTCACTTTCCAGCGAAATAAAAAATTATAATTATTATGAGTCAGAAAAAATAAATAATTTCATAGATAATTTATTATGATTTTTCTTTCTTTCAAAATGTTAAAATGAAGGCTTATATGAAATGGAGAGATAACTTGTTAATCAATTAACCGAGTTATCCTTCCATTTCACATCCATATTACTCGGTTAATTATGAATACTACCAAGTGGTGTAAGAAGATACACACATCCATATACAAAAGTGTATGGTATTAAGTATTTATATGCAAAATGAAAACATCAAATATATTACTAAATTATAGCAGTCAATTTTATTTATTTTCATAAAAAGTGCTTATAAAAAAGGATGTAGCTAGTAAATGGTAATAATAAGGACATCTTTATACCAGCAACAAATCCCCAACCATAACAATTTGGTAAAATGTATACATGCATTATCCAATCATCCAAAGAATTTTACAGTCTAGAAATCAAAGAAGAGCAAGTAAAATGTACACATACATGATCCATTCCAATTATAAACTTTTTGAGCTATACCAATGATAGTAAAAATAGACCAAAAACATAAAAAAAAATCATGAATGCAACCTTCCATTCAAGTAGCTCAACAAACTTTCTCTTAGTGCCATTCCCTTCTCATCAGCATCTTCACAAACAAGTTGTTGGTATCCTGAGTCATGATTATGATGATACAAACATAGTAACTCATCCTTCACTTCATCTTGCATATCAATAACAATGTTGTGAAGTAAGCAACAAACAAGAATAATCCTCGGCAACCGATGTTTGTCCGGTCGCCACATATTTCCGCGAATGATTCTCCACATTTCCTTAAGCCTTGTCAATGCTCTTTGTGCCACCATCCTTGTTTCCAAATGCAGCTTGTTAAACTGAGTTTTCGCCTCGGACTTTAAGAGTTCTTTCTCTTCATAGGGAACAATAAGGTAAGGCAATAAAGGATAAGCTGAATCACCAATAATATATTCCCTTATTTCTGATTCTTCAGAGAATTTCAATACCTTTCCATTTAATCTCTCTCCTTTATTACACAGTTTGTTGAAATTTGAGCTCGAAAATATCAATGAGTCCTCCATTTTACCTGGCCAACCAGTGACTATGTCGCGGAACTTCATGTCAGGATCAACTATTGCTTGCAAAACCATGCTATGATTTTTTTTATGATCAAGCCACACGTCACTCGAATGTTCGGTTCCAGGTAAATTCAGTGTGATGTGAGTAACATCAATGGCGCCGCAGCAATTAGGGAAGCCTTGTATTTTCTCAAATTTTGACTTGATTGTATTCATTTCCTCTTGTGTTGAAGGCCATTGAAGGTGATGAAGGGCTCTCTCTTCCATGGATTCAACGAATCGCCATGTGATTTGCGATACGGTTGAGTGGCTTAGCCCAAATGATTCACCAATTACGACAAACGAGTCGCCGGATCCTAACCTTCTTAATGCCACAGCCACTTGATCAATTAAACCCACTGGCTTTCCATTTGAAAACGAGAAATGCGCGGATTTTGTTGCAATATCATCCTTGACAAGTGAACATATGTACTCAAACGTCTTTCGGTAGATCTTTGGTGGTGACTTCTGTAGACCTGCCAATCAATACGAGTTCTAAGAATTCGCGGAAACAATTTATACATGAATCTGGAGGAAATACAGTAAAAGAAAAACAAGCATACAACTAAATTTATTATCATAGATTAAGACTATAACACATGCTTGAGTTGCAAGTCATGTTCCTAGTAATAACATGATCCTCAAACACTGCCATACTAACATCACTAATGATCACACAACTGAAAAACACCACAATTTGCGAGTTAGGTGAGTTTGAGTTAAACATTAGCATAATATAATCAACCTGCATAAAATGGTAGTATAAGCTTGTATTTTTGTTTGACTTTTCTCCCAAAGATTTTACTTAAAATTCATGTTTTGTTTCCTATATAACCTATATATTAGTACACTATGTTTTCTATAACCTATAGAAATATCATGTATGGAGGCTGATTCTATTTCAAAATGTAAGTTGTTAAACCTTTTAGCACACTCAGTTCAGAAAGAAAAACAAATTACTTGCTAACCGGTAAGTTTCTTGAAGTTCTTTGAAATTAATTTTGCAATTAGTACTTAAGCAGGCAATCAAAACTTACCAAAATATGAGTTATCAATTCATCTAAAATTAAATTAACACTAATTAGAATAAATCATAAGGTTTGAAAGTTGAATACTGGTTGTGACTAAATCAAGCAGCAGAATGAACCAAAAACTCAAGAACTGGTTCATTATCATTAACTTATGTAATAATGTATTATTTAGCACTACGCGAATCAGTAAATAACAGAAAGCAGAAGCTGCATTGCTTAGCTGACTGAAAATTTTATTTCAAGTAAGTTGTTGATACTATTGTCCAATTATCAACAAAGTTATATAACCATGATTTGTTATCAAACTCAGTTATACTTAGGTGTAAATTAACCACTTGAGCCGAACATAATGTGTAGACTAAAATGCTTTGAGCCAACAAACTGAAGTACTATATCAATTCGATTAATTTAGATTAACTAGCCTACAAAATATGTAAAAGAAAATGCTGTCGGATAACGAAGTTAGTTTCCTTCTTCTCTATACGTAAGAACATGATTGGAAAGCTGAACCGCAATTAAGTAACGCGTAAAATTATCTACTACTTAACATCAAAAGTAACCGTGTTTTTGCATTGATGAAATCTTGGAGAGAATTATAACAAAAGATAATAATAAGTTCTGAAGCACCTGATCTAGGGATCAACAATCTTGCATATAGGGATCTAGGTAGTCAGTAGCTCGCGTTAGCGGCAGAGCGGAGGTGTGCCACGATGGGCATACGACAAAGGGACTATACACATATCTGATGTGTGTTATACATATGTATTCTTTTCTTTATTTCAAAACATGAAATTAATGTTATTTAGTATGAAAACATTTGGATACTCTAGAAATTTAAAGTTTAAACCATACTACACCTCACATAAAGCAGAAAAGACAGACAAATCATAACCAAGAACAAAGCATCAATCTCCATTGAAATTTAGCATACATCATCAACAATGTACTATGTGTACACCTGACGTGGTTTTAGAACGCGGTTCAAGGTTCAAATTATGACTACATATAAAAAAGAATAATGTACTATGCCATACACAAATGACGCGGTTTCAGAATGAGGTTTAAGGTTCAAATTCTGACTACTAACATGACGTGGTTTCAGAATGAGGTTCAAGGTTCAAATTCTGACAACTAAAATTTGTACTATGTGATAAACAAACCTTTTTAAGGTTAATCATAATGCAATTATATATTTGATTACAACATTCCACGATTGGTAAGATAGCGCGATCATAATGATAATCAAATTAAAAGTCAAATAAATTTGGGATCCGTATCTTACATATCAAAATAAACAAAACTACAAATTTGTAAAATAGAGATGAGAATTGAAAACCAATACATTGATCATACCAAACCATAATTCACAATCAAAAGCAATATGAGACATAAAAAAAGTTAAGCAATTAGATAAATTGAATATACAGTGATGATGAAAATATACCATTGATCTTTTTTGACAATTCATCCCACCAATCTACAACACCCTCTTTCTCAGATGACCCGGTAATGTCATCATGATTCATCTCTGTCTTTCTTCTCTTTTTGGTTACTTTCAAAGGACCCATCACAACAAGTTAATTGAATCAAGATTTTAATAAGGGCAACAAATTCTGCAAGATATAATTCAAAGGGTCAAACACAAAAATAAAACCAAAACAAGATTCATCACTATCATAATCATAATCATAATATATACACATATATATATAATAATAACACATAATTAACTTGCATTATGATGAGAAAGAAGTTACATTACATGTTTGATGTAATAACACAATAAGAAGAATGGATAGTTATGTGTTTAAAGCATGCAAAAAAGTCGAAAACTTTTATAGTGAAAAAAGGAAGAAAGAACACGGTTAAGCTATAAGGTAACTGATGAAAAAATCAAATAACAATAACAATAACATTAATTAATACTACATGTGAAGTGATGAAAGAGTATAATACATGATATGATACCTCTTTTGTGCGTAGCTTAGAGACTTCTTTTGTGCCTCTGAATTCACTTCGAGCTTTCCCACAGAAGTTTTTTTTTGATGAATGAATGAGTAAATTACACTTCCCTTCATATTTCTGTAATTTTTTTTTTATGTGAAAATGTGAAAACTAGTTTAGAGACTGGTGATACCTGTGCGAATGAGACTCGTGAGACCCGTACATTCACACGAGTCCATTAACTTTTATCGATATTTAAGTTTGTAACTATATTAAGTTAAAAAATTTATTTAGAATAAAATAATTAAAATATTATTTTCTTTTTTATAAAACTTATTAAATCAATAAATTTATTTTTTTAATAATTAAACCAATAAATTTGTTTTAGTATAAAACTATTGTTCCGTGTATATTTTTAAATAAATTATAATTAATCTTATTTTAATTATTCGATTTTTTATTTTTTTATAGAATAATTTATTTGATATTATGTTAAAATTTTATGATTACTTTTTTTTATAGAGAAAATCTTATACTAATTACTTTTAATAGTTAGTAGCTTAGTAATAGATGCTCCTATTTTTGTGCCTATTAATATTCATTTTACTCTTTCTATAACTTTTTTTACAGACTAAACTTTCTATTAACTTTTTATTGTTTTTTGTTTTGTTCATATTTTTATGCATAGGTTCATTTTATTTTATTTTTGTATTTATATTCTTTCTATAATTTTTTTAGTAAAATTACAATGAAGGATATAAAACTTGCAAAGTTAAAAATAATAAGGATAAATTAGTAACTTTGGTGGTAATCGATTTTAATATATTAGTAGTAGATTTACAATTTTTTTTCTCTCATATGTGAAATATAGTAGAAAAAACAGTTATATTAATAAAAATTTACACATTTCCCAATTATTATTTTTTTAAAAAAAAGGAAATATATTAAAAAATATAATTGAATTACGTTACTCCATCATCTTCTCTTTCTCCTATTATTATACGTTAAATAAACCTACTCTCTTCTCCATTTTTTTTTTAACGACAATCCATTCTTCTTTGATAAGCTACCATATATCCCCAGATGAACACTATAATTCGTTTTAATATAATAAAAATTCTAGTGCGTACTTTATTTATCTCTATTTTTTATTCATAATATCATTAATATTTTTTAAATCAATTTTTTTATAATATATTTTTAAAACCTATTTTCTTAATATATATTTTTGATAAATTGCTAAAGTTTATAAAAAGAAGCTATTTAATTTTTTTTTGACAAAGTTTAAAATTAAATTTTATATTCTAAAATGTTAAAATTAATAATAGAATTTCAAAGTTGATTATCGTGGACATTTGATATTATGAAGAAAAGAAAATTGATTTCATATATAAATGGTGGCTTAAAGTTTTTTTTAACATGAAACGGTGGCTTGAAATTAATTATTATCACAAAAATATTTTCATGTTAATATGGATCAAAGTGTAATACATATTTAACTTTTAAGGGAGCAAATTGCAATTCAAAACATGTATTATAAACGATGATTAAAATTGGTAACAAAAAAAATATGGAAACAATAGTTTGAAGAAAATATTTGTTTAGATTAAAAACCAAAAACTTGTTATATTTATAAAACAAAAGACATATTTAACTTATAAATATATGATAACTTTTTTAGTAGTAGCCTCCAACTATGGGGTTATGATTTTGAACAAAAAATTGGGATTTTGTTTCTTCTTCCCTTGTAAGTACTCCCTCCCTCCGTCCCTTAATATAAGCCCCTATTGGGGTTTTTTACGCATATTAAGAAAAATTGGTAGTGTAATAAATGTGTACTTTTTGGGTACTCCCTCCGTCCCAAAAAGAATGACCCATTTTGAATATATGCACTATTCATATATATTGTTTTGACCATATTTTTCTACTAATAAATAAAAATAAATATTAACATATAAGATGTTGTTAGATTCGTCTCGATGAGTATTTTCAAAATATCAATTTTTTATAATTTTTACTATTATACAATTAAAGATATTAGTCGCCAAAGTTATGCATTGGCATGCGTGTTTCGGTCAACTAGGTCATTCTTTTTGGGACGGAGGGAGTATTACAATTACTAAATTATCTTGGCGAAAAGATGTATTTGTAGTTGACTTTTCGGATTTCAATGTAAAATAGGGTTATGTTTGAAAAAGTAATAATAAATGTGTCTAGGGAATTGAAAATGAGCTTATATTTAGGGACAAATTTTATCTTTGAAAGGGTGCTTATAATTAGGGACGGAGGGAGTAATACCTAAACCCATAAATTCTATTCCACATTCCACAAACCATAAGGTGTAGTCCAACGGATCGTGGAGAGGCTCTGATACCAACTTAGAATCGAGAATTGAGCCTAACTCAACCCTACAAAATCGGCTTGTAAGGTGAGAATTGCCCTCACTTATAAATACACATTCAGGTCATCTCGTAACTGATGTGAGACTTCTTATCAGTTAATGTCAGAGACAATAAATGAGACAATAAATGATGGCTTCCGATATTATAGGGATAAAATCCAAACAAAAAATACTTAACAGAAACAAAAATAAAAAAATTATATATTTGCATAGACCAATGGTATATTCAAATCTATAGTATATGTTTTCTTAAAATCTTTCATGATTCCATTCCACTTAATTTTTTTAAGCTATACCAATAATATCTAGTAATAGTGAACAAAACAAATCATGAATGCAACCTTCCATTCAAGTAGCTCAACAAGCTTTCTCTTAGTGCCACACCCTTCTCATCAGCATCTTCACAAACAAGTTGATTGTATCCTGAGTCATGATTATGATGATACAAACATAGTAACTCATCCTTCACTTCATCCTGCATATCAATAACAATGTTGTGAAGTAAGCAACAAACAAGAATAATCCTCGGTAACCGATGTTTGTCCGGCCGCCACATATTTCCGCGAATGATTCTCCACGTTTCCTTAAGCCTTGTCAATGCTCTTTGTGCCACTATCCTTGTTTCTAAATGCAGCTTGTTAAACTGAGTTTTCGCCTCTGACTTTAAGAGTTCTTTCTCTTCATAGGGAACAATAAGGTAAGGTAGTAGAGGATAACCTGAATCACCGATTATATATTCCCTTATTTCTGATTCTTCAGAGAATTTCAATACCTTTCCATCTAGTCTTTCTCCTTTATTGCAAAGTTTGTTGAAATTTGAGCACGAAAATATCGACCAGTCCTCCATTTTACCGGGCCAACCAGTGACTATGTCGCGGAATTTCATGTCAGGATCAACTATTGCTTGCAAAACCATGCTATGATTGTTTTTATAATCAAGCCACACATTACTTGAATATTCGGTTCCAGGTAGACACATTGTAATGTGAGTAGCATCAACGGCGCCGCAGCAATTCGGGAAGCCGTGTATTTTCTCAAATTTTGACTTGATTGCATTCATTTCCTCTTGTGTTGAAGGCCATTGCAGGTGATGAAGCCCTCTCTCTTCCATGGATTCGACAAATCGCCATGTGACTTGCGAAACGGTTGAGTGACTTAGCCCAAATGACTCAGCAATTGTGACAAGCGAGTCGCCAGATCCTAACCTTCTTAGTGCCACCGCCACTTGGTCAAATAAAGACATTGGCTTTCCACTTGAAAACGAGAAATGCGCAGATTTTGTTGTTATATCATCCTTGACAAGTGAACATATGTACTCAAACGTCTTTTGGGAGATCTTTAGTGGTGACTTCTGAAGACCTGCCAGTCAACACAAGTATTAAGGATTCATTGAAACAAATTGCATACAAATCTGAAGAAAATACAGTAAAAGAAAAACAAGCATTCAACTAAGTTATCAGCATAGTTTAAGATAGTTATATGTCTGAGTTGC
Organism: Trifolium pratense; assembly: GCF_020283565.1. Taxonomy (NCBI): domain Eukaryota; kingdom Viridiplantae; phylum Streptophyta; class Magnoliopsida; order Fabales; family Fabaceae; genus Trifolium; species Trifolium pratense. Next base: position 53,374,847 of record NC_060065.1, on the reverse strand, counting down.
AGCAATACATTACAACGATCTTATAGTGTGGCTGTGAGAAACCTTATATGATCCTAGAACACTGTACCAAATTGACATCAGTAATGTTCATCACGACAACCAAAAAACACGAAAGTTTGCGAGTTATGTGAGTTCGAGTTAAACAATAGCTTAATATAATCAACCTGCATAAAGTGGCATTACTATTGCATCTAAACTCTCACTTTAACACTAATTAGAATAAATCATAAGCTTTGAAAATTGAATACTGGTTATGACTAACTCGAGTCACAGCAATTGAACTAAATATAAAGTAATTCTACTGAAAAAAAGCCACCATGATGATCATATGTCACAAGGAAGAACCATTTTAAAACTATTCAGACGATGAACATATGTAGTTTATCTAAGAGTACTTAAAGAAAAATGCATAAACATAGCACAGTCAAGTAAAATCTATAAGCAATTATATACGAAGCCCTATATACTGTGCTCACACAAGAATTGATCTAGGAGCATATTTTATAAGTTGCTAAAATCACTTAAGTTTAACTAAAATAGACTGCACTTTTCTCATTGGACTTAATAACAAGTTTTCAAGAAACATATTTTCTCAAGAAGCTAAAATCTGTTCGGTTATGCCTCCTGCTAAATGTATGTGAATTGCAACCATCTGGCTGTTATACTTGGGATTAAATTAAGCACATAGCAGAACTTAATGTGCAGGATAAAATTATTTGAGATAAAAACTTAAGTATTATATCAATTCAATTAATTTATATTAGCTAACTCATAAAATCTGTAGACAAAAATGCCGTCAGATAACAAAAATTTAGCCTTCTTCTCTATAAGCAACAACTCTAATGATCGGAAAGTAGAACTGCAATTCAGAAATGCATAAATTATCTACTATTTAATATCAATAAAAACCTTTTCGTTTTTCCTTTAATGAAGTGTTGGAGAGAAATATAGCGAAAGATAATAATAAAAGTTCTGAAGCAACTAATCTAGGGATGAACATTCTTCCAATTCGGGTCATGGTAAAGGGAAATGTAAACCTAATTTTACTCCTCATATAAAGCAGAAAAAACACACACAGATCATAACAATGTACTATATGGTCTCCAAGGCATAACACTCAATTGGTTAATTCATGACACCGAAGGAGTTACGGAATAAGGTTCAGGGTTCAAATTCTGACTATTAACATTTGCCTATAATAAAATAAATGTACTATGTGATACACAAACTTGTTCAAGGTTAATCATAATGCGCGGAATTATACATTTGATTAAATATTCCACGATTCGTAAGATAACACGATCGAAAAGACAACCAACTTGAAACTCAAATTAGGGATCTTTATCTCATATATCAAAATACATTTGTGTGATACAGTTTATATACAATTTCAATGACAAAATGAACAAAACAAAGAATTTATAAATTAGAGATATAAATTGAAAACCAACACATTCATCATTCATCATCAGCAAAAACAATATGAAACATGAAAAGTTAAGCAATTAGATAAATTGAATATACAGTGATGATGAAAATATACCATTGATCTTCTTTGACAATTCATCCCACCAATCTACAACACCCTCTTTCTCAGATGACCCAGAACCAGAACCATTGTTGTCAAGACTCTTCTCTGTCTTTCTTCTCTTTCTGATTCCTCTCACAGGACCCATCACAACAAGTCAATTGAATCAAGAATTTTGAGGGGGCAACAAAGTCTGCAAGAAAGAATTCAAAGGATCAAAGACAAAAACAAAACCAAAACAAGATTCATCAATATCAATATCATCATATGATATACATATAAAATAGTAATAACACAACACAAACACAACACTTGTTAGTCAACAACACAAACATTGAGAGAATGATGGGAAGTTACATGTTTGATGGTATAACAATAACAACAATGGTTAGTTATTTGTTTGAAGCATGCAAGAAAGGAGAAAAATGGAAGATAGAACAAGGTTAAGGTATTAATAAATGATGGAAAATTCAAGCAACAATAATAAGAACAACAGCATTAACATATGTTTAGGACAATGTGTACAAGAACATAGATATCATATATATGGGTATGTGTGGAGAGGAGAAAGAGTATGATACCATATATGTCAATAGAGAGAGATGCGTAGCTTAGAGACTTTTCTTCTGCTTTGATAGTTGTTGATTCACTTCGAGCTTTCTCCCACAGAAACAGAATTTTATTTATTGATGACTAATAGTGGTTTGGTTATCATAAGTAAATTTATATTTATTTATATAAAAAAATTGAAATATCAGGGACATTGCATTATATGCAGGAATCAGGTTCGAATCTCGAACACTTCACTTATTCACCGTTCATATGTTATTATTCGAAGAGATAAATGTCAATACATTTGTAAGTAGTCTTTGAATATCATATTCTCACTATAATTTTTTTATAAAACAAAGGGTATACCATGAGTGCCCTAAGGCCATTGGTTAAGAAATCCATAGAAGAAAATTTTGTCTTTAAAATACAAGTCAAACATTTGTCAAAATCATTAGTTGTGCAAAAATTAGTTCTTTTGATTTCTTAAACAATGTCGGAAGGGAGTTATGATTTTCTCCATTTCTTAAAAGAAATTGAAAGTTTTATTTGAAGAGAGATATACACAAAAAATAGGTAGTGGATCTCACTATCATTAAGTGATTCTCATTACCTTTTTTGTCGATCTCTTTTAAAATTGAACTCTTCATTTCTTTTGAAAAATAAAGAGGATTCTGTCTAAGGATCAATGTTAACGAGACGGGGAGTGAGCAGATAATACTTTACCACACAATTCCCCAAATGATCCTCATCCCCGTCCTCATTCCCCTCATCAGATAGTATTCTTCCTCCATCCCCATCCTCGCGGATCCCCACACAATTCCCCACCATTTAAAACTATCAAATTTCTATCATTTTCATCCTCATCCCCGCGGGAAAAAATTGTGCGCGACATAGTCTCCGCGGGGCGGGGATCAAATCTCATCCTCATCCCCAAATCTCCTTCAGGGTAACTTTTTCTTTCATCTTCATCCTTGCGGAAAAAAATTCACCATCTTCGGGTCTCCAAACAGGGAAATCTCAACGGGAACCCCATTTACAGATCAAATTTACATCCCTAATTCTATCTTATCCTAAGCACACTTGTTAGTATTTTTCTAAGAGTATATGTCGACTTCGTTCAATTTGATTATGTGCTTAATAATAATTTAATTATATAATCTTTCAAAAATAAAATAATTAATCAATTAGACATAGAGTCAACCGAAAGATGATAAACTCTTCCAATGTGGAGAATTATGGTTCGAATTTAGAGGAAAGATTAGAAGTGCCCACATTAAGTGACACGACATATTATCTTCTTCATCAAAATAATAAAAAAGATTGATTTTTTCTATGAGAGGAGAAATAGATAAGATTATAGTCTACGACAAATGGTATGAGAATTGATAATTACCTCTTGATATGTAAATGAGGAGAGTTCTTCAACAAGCCGATCTGATAGCCCAATTGGAGATTGTTTTGAGAAAGATTCAAATTGGAAAAAAGGGCACAACTCGGACAACTTAAGTTCTCGAGAGAACTCTGACGAGGACCTTCAAGAAGCAAGGAAAACTTGGAAGATGGGTAAGCAATTGGGTCTTTACACAGAATTGGAGGATAAAATTCTTCAAAATCTATCTAAACTCTGATGAAGCATAAGGGTTTTCAGGTGTTGCTCTATTTTTAAAGCGTTATCGTGATTTAGTTTTTTTTTTTTTGGATTTTCCTATAGTCTCTCATGGTCATTTTGTTAGGCGAGACCTCAGAAACAACAACGCTCCTCCCCTATATGGAGTTCGTAACCCAAAGACAATCGTTGAGTGAACTGTATCTTCTTTGTGTTAGACAGAAGAACACCCAACATACAGATGCACACTCTAAAGTGAGTTAATTTTCCAGGTGCTCGCTTTGGGATTTTGGCGTTTTGTTCGTAGGTGTGAGAGTGAACTTTGTCTTTTGCATTTCTTTTGTATATTTTACGTTTTTGACATTTTGGTTAGATCATATTAATAATTTTTTAATTATCGAAGAAAAATGTAAATGAGAACATTCTAAAAAAATCTCATGGTCAATTTAGATAGTTATTGACGAAGATCGAACGACTTATATTTCAACGATGATTTATATTTTAACAATAAGAACTTAAAATTTGAGTTGTTGGATCGTCATTTGATTGCAATTTCAGGTTGGTCGGTGCATATGAATGTAGGAAACCAATTCCACCACAATAAACGTGGCTCACGACGATTTTTTTGTTTGCTCGATCTCAATCAACATTTTATCTCAAGTTAATAGTTGAAATCGTTTATCTTTATCATGTATATATGTGTGATTCTTCTACAATATCTACAATAGACAATATGGGTCCAAAAGATGTAGTTTGTCATTGTTCTTCTATTTATGTTCATAAATTATTACTATATAATTGTATAGCTTTTAATGCTTGAGATTGTCTTGGTCAAAAGAAAAAAAAATGCTTGTGATTGTCTTCTTACAATTGAAAAAATTGTTGTGTGGTATTAACTTTGTCGACAATTATTATTAAATTTTTTAGAAGAATTATTTTTTTAAGTTTATCCTTCAAGAAGTTGAATTATTTAATATTTAAGTTAAAAGACCCAAAAGTGTCTAATAATAATTAAGACTTAAATACTTTTTGTATAAATTTAAAATTTGACATACTTATTTATAAAAGAATACTGAAATTTAAGAGTTCTTTTCACTTTTTTTCTATTTTTGTTTATTTAATTTGTATAAACTGAGAATGTAAAACATTTTTTATGCATGCATCCAATTAAATTACATTGTATTAATATTTGTGAAGATATTTTAAAAATTAACCTATAAAAGTGATGATATTATGATATAATTTGATCGAATGCATGTGTAACAAATGTTTACACAATTGCTGCAAATCAATTAATATCTTCCTTGCTTAAAAAAATAAATAAAGGTATTGTTTACTTTGTGAAAATATTTTCTATTTTTATTTTCTAAAACATATGTTCATTTTAACTTGTTATTAGGAAGATGTGATACTCTTGCAATGGAAATAAGAAGAAAGATTAGTTAAAGATGACATATTTTTGAAATAATGAAAACAATATTTTGGCATTTTTATTGTTTTCTAAAAATGCACATAATTGTTTATTTCAAGGGTCTAATCGAATATCTCCTTGTTAACAAGTAAAGTTAACATTAATAAAATTAATATCAATTTTAAAAAATGAAAATAGAAAATACTTTCACAAAAAATAAACGGGGTTTAATCTCTTTCTTCATTTTGTGTTCATCCAAAATAATTGTTTCTTCAAGATTAAAGATATGGTAATTTGAACCGAACTCTTTGTGGACCAATCCATAATTTTGGGCTCTTTAAAAGAATCATTTTACACAGTAAATTAACAACTTTGGTACTTGTTTGTTACGATCGTTCCCCCTTCCACCAAATTTCTCTTCTCACTAAGAAAATTTTGGAAAATATTTTCCGAAATTTTTTTCAGTGTAAATGTAACTAAAAATTTCACTGAAAAAAAAAAAATTGAAAAACGTTTTTCGAAGTTTTCTAAGTGAGAAGAGAAATTTGGGGGGTAAGGAAGAGAAAATATCGTTTGTTACCATATTATATGGCCCAACCGTCCCCTATAATATGAATAGGGCCTCTTAATATCAAACTCGTCTTAATTTTTTCCCCTCATATCCCCCTCAATTGTACCTCTACATCTATAATTTGATGTCGGCAAATATACTTTTTATTATTATTATTTAATTTAATTTTGTTTTGCCTTTCTGAAAAGTTCAAAATCCAATTTCTAAGAAATGATGTTCAGCAATTTTCAATTCAATAAAAGCCAGTAAAAATAAGATATACATTTCTTTTACTGAGATGAGATGTAAGAATAACGTGGTAGTTAAGATGAATAAAGTAAAAGATTAGAGTGATAAATAAGTTAGTAGTTGACTACGATTCGATCTCTCATAACTGCGATCGGGAGGGAGTTGAAACCACATGATGTAATAACTGACCTTCGAACCAGATTAGACGGTCTAGTGGGGCGGATATTAGTGGTGAAAATTAAAAAATAAAATATGTTAGTAGTTTGATTCTCACCTTAGTAAAACTACTGTGCAAATCAATTAACTTGTATCGATATATTGTTTCTATCCTTAGTTATAAGCAAAAGTCAACTTTTCAGATTAATTGAATAATATGTATTTGATGTATAATATTTATTTTGTTATACCCATGTAAATAAACTAATTTAATTTAAAAAGAACAAATAAGATGGTTCATCAGTGACAGCAAAGGAGAAGTTGATTGGTGACAATAGAGGTGAGAGTGGCATATCTTCATTTGAGTTCTAAGTATATGAATGCAGGACACATGGTGGGCTTAGAAAGAAAAATAACATATGAGTGACTTTTATAAACATATATGCAGTTGTAATCTGCTTATATATTGTGTTTTTTATCATCTACTTTAATTACTTAATGCAAGTGCTTTATCACCAAAACAGTGGCCACATCCAGTGATTCCAACCAATATCTGGATACTGATTTATATGTATTCAATATCTTAAAAATATAAAAAAGTTATTTTCTGATATTAATTTTATTTTTTTATTTACTATTTTAATATGTTTAACAAATGTCTAAGAAGCCAGAAAAAAAAAAAAAAAACAAGTGTCTAAGAACAATTTAACATGACTCTTATGTTATATACTCATTCTGTCTCATTGTTCGATTTGAATTTTGTACAATAAATTTTAACAAGAGATGAATTATTTAAAGTAATTTGAATCATCGACGACAGCAACAGTTACCTCAGCTGCACAAATAAGAGCTATCAGATCAATCTAGTGGTTGTTAGATTGATTTGATGGTTCTCATTTGTGCAGCAGAAACAACAGCAGAGGTAATTATATATTGCCGATGATCCAAATCAATATTTTAAGTTATGATATTTAAGAAGATCACCTTAATACTTTTATTTACTGTAGACTTAATGGATTTTGCTGCAAATATTCCTCATCGTAATGGTGACTGGTGAGTGAGCTCTTGATCACAATTTGTGGTAGGGGTTCAATTATACTTTGATAAATATTCTTCACTTACAGCATATAGCATAGGATTTAGATTTCATATATATTCTGCAAATAAAGTCCCCTCAAGCTTAAAAATCTGATATATATTTTATTCAACCATCAAGGGACACAGAAGCATATAACGAGGGTATCATCTACCAAATCTGTCCTTTAGTTTCGGCCTTAAGTAATAGGTTCAATACTCATCGTCAACATTATAAATAAAAAAAATAAAAAAATATTCACTATTTAAATTTTTTTTGATAAACTATTTAGATTTTTTTAATAACTGATATATTCAATCTATAATTAAAATTAGATACAACAATTATTTAATGAATCTAAAATACGTATATTTACTTATAATTAAGATCGGAAGCAGTAATATATGACGAAGTAGTAGTAGTACATATAGTAGTAGTACAACTATACAGCCTAACGATATCAGAGAGATCATTATGAGATATGTAGTATTTTTTGTTCTTTTTTTCTTGAATTAACGAATACCATTGAAACTATACACACAAGTGCAAGATCTCGAGTTCGACCTAACAATATTATTATTTTTCAGTTGAGTTAGAATTTATGAACTATATAAGACTTTAACATGTATATAATATTTCCTTTTTTCGTTATTTCTAACCAAAACTCACACATAACTGTTAGATCTTAAGTTCGAATCCGAGTAAAGACGTTCGACCTAACAATATCATCATTGTCAGCTGAACGAGGACTACTTGTGTTCACAATTTTATTTTATTTTTTTGTAAATTCTACTATATATGATATGATCTATATATAATGTGATGCTTTTTAATAAACTTTTTATTTTATTTTTACTTAATTTGTATATATGATTACTTTAGGGAGCAGCCACAAATGTCTATGATAAGTTGTAGTATATGATATGATACACACAACAGGAAAATGACATCATAGTAACCTTTTTGTTTGTCAAATGGATGGAGGACGCGCCATGAAGGCCCATGCCATCAAAACCAATTCATTATTCACCACTTATCGCATTTGCAAAGTGCAAACCATAAATAAATCACATTGGTTGATCCTCGATACGTTTCAAATTGGAATATATCAACCACCTTATAAGTGCTTCTCTATTTTATCACTAGAAGGATCAAAGGCTGTATCAAAATTGCTTAACCACAACGTTACACTTTATATATATTTTCATAAGGGAGATATAATACATGCATTCATATACCGAAAAAATAGTATTTCTTTTCAAGTTCGAAATTGTGAATCATGGCACACGTACAAGACTTCTATAGGAAGAAACAAAAGTTTTGAAAAAATAGTATTTCCTTTAAAGAAGAGACACATGTAGAGATGTCAAAGGAGCGGGCTAAGAGCGGGGTGTTTTCGTCCATGTTTCTCATTTTAGAGAGGGGGAGTTTTGGAGTTTTTCAAGTCAAGCCCAATCGGTGTAGATATCTAAAACAAAAAATTTAATGAGACCTTAAACAAAACACAAAGCTTATAAAAACAAATTAAAAATATTACACAGTTATTTTGAGAGATTAATCAATGTACAATACATAGTTGTGTGTGGACGATGCTTTAGTATTATACTCATTCCGCCCCAAAATATAAGCAAAAAGTGGTTGACAAAAATGAACGTATTTAGTCCAAATTTTTAATTAAATACATCAAGTATCTTTGACTCATTTTTACTTATATCTTGGGACGGAGAGAGTACATTCATAATAAAACATTTTATAGGTACAATATTTAATAATCCTTTTATTTTACACTTTAATCATTTTAGAAGATTCAAATTTCTACGAGTGAGACTCAAGCATCCGTAGATTCAGGAAAAACTGTGCTTACCCATTCCCAAATTAGTAATGGCCAGCCTATTTGTGGTAAACCAATCAAACATAGAAAAACTTTTTCATACAATGCCACCACCTTAAAAGAACAATATTTGAGTCATTGTTTTCATTGAAATTTGATAAAGCCAACATTAAGTAGCATTATCTTTTCATAATTTTATATAGTATTATCGTGCCATTAGATTAATTAATATATAAATAATCTAAGCTTGTATCATTGTGTATGTGTGAGGAAATGGTTGATATATTATATAATCAATGCATCCCCTTATTTCTTTTGTTATACGTCAGGATATCCAAGTCTTACTCACATGCAAATTAAAATAATGAAGATCTTAATCTGGGACCATTATGCACTTATGAGGTAAACAGAAATTTTATAAAGTAATTATGGGAATGTTCAAATTCTTTTGCACATTATATTGTTGTCGTTACTTGGTCTTAATAATTTGTTACAAGAGTTCAAATTAAATGGGACCACTTTCCATTATCTTGTAATTACTATTCAGAAGTAAAGAAAGCTCTAAGAAGATAAAATTAAGTGCTCTACCCACAAAATGGTGGTGCTATCCACGTCCCAAACAGATCTTCTTGGCTTCATTGACATTCAATTTGAACATCAAATTTAGAGATAATTTGCATTAAAATTTAGGCTTAAATATGAAAAAGGTCCCTACAATTACGACTTGTTTTGATTTTAGTCCTTGCAAAATAAAAAGTTTGATTTTAGTCCATGCAAAATACCAAAATTTTTAAAAAGATCACTGAGGTGAATTTTTGGCTGATATGTCAAGTAATTGATGATTTGGCAGATGCTGACTAGGATTTTTGACGACGTGGAATTAACATGTCATTTTCATTTAAAAATAGAAAAACAGAAAATAACATGTCAGATTTTAAAAAAAAAATTGAAAAATAGAAATTGAAACTTAATATACTTAAAAAAATTAATATATTAGATTTAAAAATATATTAGATATAAAAAAAATTACCAGTAGAAAGAAAGAAAACACGCAAAGAAGAAAAACTTGTTCATCTTCTTCAAATCCCAGAGTTCTTCTTCGTGAGTTCTTCTACTATTTGTTTTTGTTCAACTCAATTTCGTTTTCGTAATTTCGTGTACTGTTTCGTGTAGGAATTAACGACTACGATTGAATCTGTTCTTCGTGTACGGTTTCGTGTAGGAATCGACGGCTGAGATTGCTTCTTGAGTTTGTGCGATTTACTCTGATCTTCCATCGCAACTTTGATTCATGAACCCTAATTTTTTTCCCCTTTCTTCTTTGCATTTTTCTTCTCTGCGTCTTTGCATGATTTCTTTCTTCTATTTGATAATATTTTTTTTTAAAATCTAATATATTAATTTTTTTTTGGTAGTATATTAAGTTTCTATTTATTTTTTTCAATTTTTTTTTAAATCTGACATGTTATTTTTTGTTTTTCTATTTTTAAATGAAAATGACATGTTAATTCCACGTTGTCAAAAATCGTAGTCAGCATTTGCCAAATTATCAATTAATTACTTGACATGTGAGCAAAAAATTCACCTCAAGGACCTTTTTAAAAGTTTTGGTATTTTACGGGGACTAAAATCAAACTTTTTATTTTGTAAGGGCTAAAATAAAAACAAGCTGTAATGACAGGGACTTTTTTCATATTTAAGCCTAAAATTTATCTCTAGTTTTTCAATATGGATGATCGTGATCGTGAACTCTTTTATTTTATTCAAATTATAGTTAATACGAGAATCAATACGTGGTTGGTTCAAGCGGAAAAAGATTTGGATATTTTAAACAGCAGATAGAGTCTTTGTATTGTTACGATGAATTGGTCCAAGTGATAAATATCTTAGTCTCCTTAAGTATGTAGTTAGGGGTTCGATTCCTGACTATGTATATGGAGAAAATCCGGTTGGAAGAGGAAAACTCACCTTGTGTGCCTCACAGGTTCTCCGACGGAGATTAGTCATCGCTAACGGCGGTGAAAACTTCGTACTAATATCATGGTAACAAAAAAAAAACTCTTGTATTGTTGAAAAAAAATTAATAAGATAAAAAAATTGAACTTAAATGCATATTTGATAGATTGACACCGAAGACCTCTTTGAGGCCAAGGTAGATATGTATCGGGTCATGGCGGGTCTTCACCCAGATGGAGACTGGATACGACGAGGTGCCCATATGTTTATGTTTAAAAAATTATAAGTTTGTCCTTTATGTTTAAAAAATTACAAGTTGGTTCCATATGCTACTGAAGCCAACATAAGTTCATCATTTTTGTTAAATTTTAAGTTAATTTTGTCTAACTTTCTATTAAATTTTAAGTTAATTTTATCTAAAATATGTTAATTTTGTCTAACTCCTATAAGTTGTCTGCATATGTAAATATGTTAGCTACGTGCACAATTAAATTGAAATTTCACTAAAAAAATACTTATTTAAGACTTATGTAAAACCACAATTAAATCGAAATTTCACTAAAAAAATACTTATTTAAGACTTATGTAAAACCAAACATACATGCAATAAACCAAAAAAACTGACAATTTTCATACCGATTCAAATTAAATTATTCTAGTAAAATTAAGTTTGTTTTATAATAAAAATTTTAAATAATTAATTGAGCTTCATATCAAGACAAACGTCCAAATTTAACGAGTACTAAACAAATATACTCATAAATTATTCATCAAGTAAAATTGAAATCACGCTCTTATGAAATTAATCTTCACTAGCCGTACTAAGTTTTTCTTAGGTAACTAGTGGGACTATATAATTATATTATATAGGATAGATTATATAATTATATTATAATTTTGAATGATGTCGATCGTAAGTACTGTTAGTTTTTTATAATATAATCTTATCTTTATCTTAAAAGTCTTTATACCATTACTCACCACCACAAACATATATAGTGTGTTAGTATAAACCCAGACATATGATGTAATATTCCACTTTGCATATATATATCTGCTTATCATGTTAATTGTGGTCACAAAACTGTCCACAATTTCTTATTTGTTTGTAGCATTGTCTAATCACAAATATATACAAGCAGGCCTGAATTGTGTGTATCCAATTAGAATTCTAATGAATTTCTTGTTTTCCTCCACTCAGATTCTGAATGTGACCTATCTTGGTTATTTTGTGTTACAAAAACCTTGCCTGGATTAATCACACCAAAAGTGAAAAGCATATCAGATTATGCTGATGCTGACTTATTTAATTGTATATGCATTGAATTAATGATTGATTAACAAGCGTCAAATTCCTAAAACATTTCTTTTTTCTTCTAAATTTCAACCAAATATTTACTTGAATGGCTGAATCTTTAAAAAGAAATGATATGTGAATATAAAAGTAACATGAACACCGTATTTGTAGACAGACGATGAAATTTTTTTTAATGGAAAATATGTATAAATACAAGACAGGAAATAAGAAAAGAAACAATGTCATCAAAAATATTAAAAGGGTACAAGAAGTACAAAATTCACAAAAAAGAAAACAAGGCAAAATTACCTAGAAATAACCACCCATACCGGCCCTCAACCATAACAAAGAGATAAGAAGAGGAAATCAAAAAGATGAAGGGTAAAAAAGTAGACTCACACCCCTCCAAGACTGACAAAAACCAGAATCACCACCTTACAAGACCCTAATGACTTTGACACAAAATCAGTTGCACCTTCCACTCATATAAGGAACAATGGTTTCGAGGATTTTTGGTCATATACCACTTTCAAGATAGAAGTTTCACCCTATCAACTAAGTATTCGGGAGATGAAATTTTCCCAACAAAAATTAAGTCGTTTCGGGAGTTTCATATAGACCAAATAACAACAAGCCAAACTACCAACCACCCTAGATGATCCCTCCTACCAACACCCAACCCTAGAAAAATCTCAAAGAGTCCGGAAATCCCCTTAGACAGTGTACAAACAATACCTAACCACCTAAAAATAAAATACAATATTGGAGAAGAAGAGTCATAATTCACAAACAGATGGTCTGGCGATTCTTCAGAGCACCCACAAAAAACACACAAAGTATTTCTAAGATCCCCAATCACCCTTCTCCTAAAAAGGTTTTGACGGGTCGGAATCCTCTCCTGAAGGAGTTACCACAAGAACACAATCACTTTAGAAGACACATAGGACCTCCACAGCCTAGCCAAAAGATGGCCGTTAACAACAGCAGGTACAACACCAACCAGTGTTCGCATAAGTAAAGAGTAGGCTGGTATTCCTGAGAAATTTTTCGTCGGGTCATGATTCCAGGCCCACGAATCAGGAACAATAGAGTGTCAGAAGGAGTTCAAGGAACTCGAGATCGTCCAATAACTCCTCCTCCCAAACAAAAAAGATCCTTCCTCCACTTTATCCCACACCCAGTCTCCAATCTCCAATCTCCAATCTCCGTTCACCCAGATCTCCCCTACCTGTATAAAGTTGATGTTAATTTGGTCTTTTATGTAATTTCTTAAGTCGCTTAGGTTTCGTGCAAGACTTATATCACCTCGATCGTTGCATACGGTGTCTATAAATGATGTGTTCAAACAACAGTGCTAATTAATATTTAAAATTGTACACGAAGAGCAAAGATGCGACAAAATAAACCAAACTAGGCAGAGAAATTTTAACAAATCAGCTAGCTAATTATTAAGAGGCAACAAATCAATCTTTAAATATAGGATTGTCTTGGTGATTCTTTTTATCTTCTTTTTACAGCATTTTCATGTTTTCAACTAAATTTAAGGCATGTCTCTTTAATAATAAATCATTTATGTATCAAAATAAAAATCATTTGCTAAAAGATATGCATACGATACGATGATAATCTAATTTTCTTATAATTATGAACATAGATTCATTTTAAAATTTATAATTAAATCATTATATGATTATCTAATGATTTGCGTGAAAGTACGCGAGAAACTATTTGCAAACAAAAAGTATGCAATTGAAGTGGGACTTTTCCTTCTTTAATTAGTATTGTAATATCCCCTACTATTTTTCTTTTCCTTTTTTTTTATAAAAAAACGTACCCTACTTTTTGTGTGTGGAAGGCATACACACCAACTTCATTTTTTTTATTAAAAAGAGATATCAATAAGTGGGAAATCATAGATTCGAACATCGGTCTTGCATATAAAATTTGTTAATAAACTCCCAACATTCTATTTACTGGCATAAAATTGTACAATAATTACGAATAGTGCGACAAAATCAAAGTCACTGAAATATTCATGTTTTCATATCTTCAACGTTGACGACTAAGAAATTTCATGACCAAACAAACATCGTAATAAGTTGAGATATCAAACAATATACTACACCAAAAAGACAAACAAAACAACATAATATTGAAATGATCAGGATTGTATATGAGGCAGGGTGACTGTCTTAGGTCCATAAAATAAGTTCAAAATTTGGGCCCCAAAATAATTTTTTTAGGGGACTATTATGCCCATAAAAAAAAACTATACCAAATTGTTAATTTTGTTTGTTGCTTCTTATTTTCTCTCTGTGAACATATAGTTGTATCAAATATCAATTATAAATTTTGGTACAATCATACTTGATATGATTGATAATTAATGAGTTGATATGATAATACGACGTCAGTATGAGTGATCAAATTCTCTCTACGTATGTATCTATTACTCATATCAAGTATCAAATTCTTTGTCATACTGCCTTCATACTACTTTCTCATCACTGCACGTTTGCATTTCTTTTTCGTCTCGCAATCTCGCTGCATATTATCACACACTCATCGTCTTCCTTTATTTTTTTCTCTACAAGTTTACAACTCAATAGTCATCCCAAGTTTTCTCTTATATAACATATTGATGTAAACAAAATTATTAGTGATTTTGCATGATTGCATCTAGAAATATACGTAGCAATTGTTTTGTAATACACTTATTAGTTAGAGCCCAAATTATTATTTACTTTAATTTGGATGCTAAATAAAAAGTTTATGTTTTTTTAGAATTCAAACTTTTTATAATACTTATTAGTTAAGGTCTAAATTGTAGATTCGTCTTTAGGCCATCAAAATTTTAAAAACAATTTTGAAAACGATAAAATCGTAAGAAACAAACAAACGAAAACCTAATCTATTCTCTCAGAAAAAAAACGAAAAACTTAATCTATATGAGAATTAATCACTTATTTTTAAATTAAAAAAAGAGAAACAAATGATGAAACAAGGCAATCTTGAACAAGAAAAAAATGCGTCAAAAAAAAAAAAACTTAAAATCACATCTCCTATGAATAAAGAAGAATGGATAATAAAAAACTTTGAGAGACGATAAAATTCCTTTTCTATTTAAATAAATATTAGAGAAAGGCATACATCAACTTGGAGTATTATATTAATTTAAAAACCTACCGTCCCGACATATTACGTACCACACTATTTGTAATTCCTGTTGGTGGCACCACAAACAAACTATCAAATGCTAGCTAGATAGACTTATCCAACAAAAGTTTCATGGTCGATCAACATATCTCTCCATTTAAATAAAAAGACACTACTGTGTCATATACACTGTTTATATTTATTTTTATCACTCTCAATTTTTTTTATCTTATAGTAAAATCTTATGGTAGAATATATACGTATTTATCCTCGTAAGCATAATTCAATTGATAGAGATATTGTATTTTATGTGTGGGGTCTGAGTTTAAACTCTGGATTTTCCATTTATTCAGTTCAATGTGAGTTTCTAGTCATTAAACTATTTGACCAAAATATATATTTTATAGTAATTAAAGAACACTGTATTTATTGAATCAAGAACGAGTTTGAGGATATATCCTCGTATGATGTCATTGTTAAAAAGATTTTCGATACAAATATTCGGTTAAAGCATATTCTTTTGTCATGAAGAATTCAAAAATTATCATATTGAGTTTAAGTAATTACACTAGTGAATTAAACATTATATCTTTATTCACAACTTTAAAAACACTAGATTTATAAGTTTTTTAACTTATATATAATGCTTAACATACATCTATTTTTTGTTTTAAAAAAAAAAATACTTCTATTTTTTGTTAATGTGAAACTATTACTCACATTTGAAATGGCAGCAATATTTAACATTAAAATTTTGATGTGAAATATTTCTTTCTCTTACATTATATTAAATAAATCCTTATATTTGAAAGAAAAAGATTTATTTAGCCTGTAAACCACTTCAACGATTTGTTCAAAGTTTTGTCTGCTTCCAATTTTGTCTTTTGCTTTCTGCCCTGGCCCTTGCTGAAGTTAAGGGACCCAATATTCCATCAAAATGTGCAACGATGCTTGGTTTTGTTAATTGCTTCACTAACTTATTTCCCATTTTGTCCACATTTTTTGTGTGATATTAACACAATATATAGAGGTTGGTTTAGTGGACAGTAAGCAATATGTATCCATTAGAATTAGTTGGAATTTATTATAAGTAGTTACAAGTTGGTGGGATATAATGTTGATTTAGTGATTGAAAAGAAAATGTTAAAAAATGAAGTAATAAGTTATTTGCTCTATATTTCATTACCAACATAATACTAACAATATTAACATATAAGGGGTTAACAAAAATATAGTTACAAATTAGATAAAATTACTTAATTAACTTAATTAATTGTGATCACTATATAAAACATGTATCCTATCGATTTTAATTTTAAATAATCATTCAATTTCTCAATTTACTTTTATCTTTTTTTAATAAAAAATAAATGTTACCATGTTTTTCAACATGCAGTATATCTTTCATTTGATAGTTGACTATTTTTTGTAGTAGAATTTGAACTTTACCCATCAAAAGTATAATTTAAGTTGAATTCTTTACTACTTAGCTAATACTTATTGGATAGAATAAAAACTCTTATTAGAAGTCATTTTTTTTTCATTCACAAAATACTCCCTTAATCTTGTATGTGGTATACCCCTTTTTTTCATAAAAATAAACTAAGGATGTTCATGGTCATAAAAAAATGTTGCCCCTTTTTCTGAAGTGGGTGTTCCCTTTAGGAACTTTACAAACAAACTTCATCTTGAAATCTTCAAGTTCTTTTTACATAAATAAATCTTTAAGATCAAGATACCAATAATTAATTAGAGAAATTTGTCATGACAATAAAAATAAACTATAATTAAGTGTACCAATCCAGTGTACTAATTACTTTGTTCCATCAAGTGCTCAACTCAAGAAAAACAATTATAATTAACCAGTGGGTATGGGTACAAGAAAAAATATAAACTTTAGCTAGAAAGGAAAAGCTAAGTGAGGACTTAGAACAAGTAATAGTCCTCTACATTATTTTTCAATCTTCATTATTATATTAAAAAAAAAAACATATAAGAGAACTTTTTCATAATTCCCTCTCCTAAAAAATTATCCTCTCACCCCTTCACTTCCTCCATAGCTGTTCCCTCCCCTCTACTCTTCACTTAACTCCCAAACAAGAGTATTTAACATTGTGTATACAAAACAAATCATTTTCACAAATTTTTAAAGTAAAAATAACATCTTAGTCTTTAAACTAAAGAATGTTATAAGAGGACGTTGAATTTAGTATGGAGAACCACCGTTCGATCTCACAACTGCGATCGAAAATTGGCTGGAACCACTTTATGCCAAAAATGACCCCCCAAATTAAATTAGGCGGTTCAATGAACCGAATGCTGGTGGTGGTGAAAACAAAAAAAAATTATCATTTCACAAATTTAAGAAACAACATTATTTCAAACCCTTACAATATTAAGAATAAAAATTTCAATTTATTCCACAAATAAAACATAAAAGTTACATAGACAATTGATCAACTACTCTGATTATATATATTTCCCGTAAAAAAAAAGATTATATATATTTCCATGTAATGTAATGCAATGTAAATATAATGGATGTCATTGTCTTCAAGAATTTTCTCATAGCAATTGATTGAATGAGCATGCGGAACCACTTGTACGGTTGATATGCAAAGTCACTTATTATAATTTTTTTTTATATAAAAAACAAATATTTAAGACAGTGGCAACCACATATATAAATACTACCACTACCCACATAGATTCCATAAGTAAAATCAAGCACAAAAATAAAAAGAAGAAAAATTTTCAACTTCAAGAACTTCTTTACTTTGGTGGGAAAAAAATGGTGCAATCTGATGAAGTACGAAAAGGACCATGGACAGAACAAGAAGACTTCAAATTGGTGTCATTTGTTGGATTATTTGGAGACAGAAGATGGGACTTTATTGCTAAGGTATCAGGTTTGAAGGTGGCGGGAGACAGTAACATATAGGTAATGCTTATCTTGGACATGTTTGATTATGTAATAAGCAACCTTTTAAGTTTAACCACCTTAATTTTTTTGTAGGATTGAATAGAACTGGTAAGAGTTGTAGGTTAAGATGGGTTAATTATCTTCATCCTGGTCTTAAACGTGGTAAAATGACTCCTCATGAAGAACGTCTTGTCCTTGAACTTCAATCCAAATGGGGAAATAGGTAATTTGTTTGAATTATTATGTATATGTTTACTTAATTTCTTCCTACATGATTTTTTGTCATAATAGCATATCCAACTAAAAAAATGTTGGATATTTACAAGGAAAATTAGTGCGAGAACAATTGTATGTAACTTTTGAAATACGTATAGCTCAGCTTTACAAAATTGACTTGAATGACTCAGAGTCTTAAGAATATCATCTCTTTTCAACGTGAAATATGTGTTTTTCTTTTCACTACACCACTAGTTTGCTGCCTGGATGATCTATCCAGCGGTGATATATAGATAGACTCTGATATTATCTTAAGTTTTAAGATTAAGTTTAACTCGATTAGAAAACTGATTTGTAAGGTGATAGATTTTTTTTATGAACAATTTTTTTATCTCCTTTTATACTTTGGAGGCTAAGTTAGATCATTTGAGACATATAGGTGGTCAAGAATTGCTCGAAAGTTACCAGGACGAACAGATAACGAGATTAAGAATTACTGGAGAACTCACATGAGGAAGAAGGCTCAGGACAAAAAGAAGGGATCATCAGTTCCATCAACAGAACACCATGCAATGAATTCTCAAGCTTCCAAAGAAGCAGGGGAAGAAATTAGTTTTTATGACACAGGAGGATCAACAATATCAAACCAAAAAAAACAAATTAAACAAGTAGGAGAAGAACATGAACAAGAAATTTCAATGGATGATATATGGAAAGATATTGATCTGTCAGAAGAGAACAGTCTGCATAATGAAGATACAGGCTGCAATAATAATAATAATAACATATCTTATTTACCAAAGACTTCTCAATCATGGGAGTATAATTCCACAGACTCACTATGGGTGATGGATGCAGAAAGTATGTTATTCCCTGAGGTTCCTATGATTGATGACCCTTATTTTTCTTGCTATACTAATTAGGATTCTTTTTTCCAAAATCAATATTTTGTTTTGTTTGTTTGTTTGTTCATATCATCATGATGTGTGTCACTGCCACTTGTTTTAATTTAGTCTAAATTAATTAACCTTTGTATAGCATTTACAGCCTTTTAGCTTTTGTAATGGTTCTCTTTAGTGTGAACCAGCTGTAATAATCCCTAAGCAAGGATAACCTCTAGTATTGTCAATGTTTTAGTGCTTTTTTTACTTTCAGAAAACATCCAATAAGATAGGGAGTTGGTATGTTCGGAATGAATGTAAAATATTAAGTGCATGTACTTTACATTATAAAGCTTTAATCTCATTTACACATCTACTAATACAGCTGTTTTGTTCTTCATAGTATATTTAGTTAGTTTATTAGCAGCAGCTGCTAGCAAATCAATGCACAACTTACATATCAATCAGATATGTGACCAAATTGGACATTCACTAACATATAAAGGTGAAAGCAACTTGGCCTTTAGTCCCTCTTTTGTACACAAAACAAACAGAAAAAGTGAAAGCAACTTTTTTCTTTATCTTTTTGTTTTATCAATGTAAAAAAAGTTGAAATAATAATCTTACACTCCAAACTCCTAAAACATCGGCTAGAAGAGAACTAGACAGAGTATGGGGAACAAAGGTTTCAAATCTGCATTCAAGTATCTATGTTGGTGCCAAACATGACAAGCTAATTGAAATATATTAAAAAAATATAAGATAACAAGTTGTGCCGTCATCCTTTTTTAATTGGCAAAACTAATCCTCTTAAAAACAACATTCATACGATGTGTGCCGATCTAAAAGATAATCGGATGTGATATAATATGTCAGGTGATAGGTGCAGAAGAATGGATATAGAGAACACATTCTTCTATTAATTGGAGAGTAATAGAGAAACGATCGTTTTTTGGTCACGGTGACCAAACCGTGGCCTAAACTTTAGGGCATTGTTTTTTGGATTTGGACCACACTTTTTGATTGTTGTCTATAGTTACATGTTGTAGGGAATTTTGCGATAATATTTGCAAATGAGGTCGTTAAAATCATTAAATGTTGTGGAATTATCTCAATCCACTTGGCACAATCATCGGCAAATAAGATTAAAGTGCGGATGAAAATAAAAAATATCAAACAGTCGGTATGCAAGTCACTTGAAACTCACGAGAGACATGTTAAAAGCCTCTAAAATCGTTGTGGGAAGACTATCCTATAATCAAATGTAAACTTTATAAACTAAACATGAGAAAATAAATGAAAACACAAAAGATAAAGAATCGTCTGAGAATAGCAAAAACGAGATAAACAAACACAAGTCCCCATTTATTGATTGACTTGTGTCAATTAATTTATATTATATTGATTTTATATAAAAAAGGACCACAGACGTGGTCATGGTCAGGAACCACCTCTGAAGGCATTCCGACTTCAAAGCTTGGGAACATTTTTCTCCCTCATTAATCGCGTTTAATGTTCTTAGAAACTATTAAGAAGTCCCATATCAAATGTGAATGTGTTTGGACAAGTGTTTATAAGAGACAATTCTCACCTTACAACCAGTTTTGTAAGGATGAGTTAGGCCTAATACTCAATTTTAACATAGTATCAGAGTCTTTTCAAGATCCATTGGACTACTTGAATTCAATAATGCCAAAAAGATAATTTTTGCTTACAAAACGGGGACGGAGGAACGGACGGGGTACATTAAATGTTAGAGATATAATAATTTTTAGTACTTGTGAGTGTTTCCAATAATGTCTCATATTTTTATGCACATGTACTCGCGTGTTTCCAATAATGTCTCATATTTTTATGCACACGTGCGTAAAGAAGAAAAGAAAAACAATACAAAAAAATAGATGAAAACAAGTGAGAAAAAAAAAACAAATAAGTAATTATATTTTGATAAAGTAATATAATATTGCAACATTTTATGTGGTTATTTAAATATAATAAGTTTTTTTTGGTAGATAGACGAAATTCAACCTAACAATACCTGTTGACCTAAGATTTGTGGATATTTAAATATAATAAGTTATTCGAGAAATAATAGATACATAAATATTGTAAAAAAAAATACATATATAATAGCGGTTTCATAAAAATAAAATAAAATAATATGGGTTAAAATATATAATCCTTTTGTATTTCAATGATATATAATATTCAATTTCACATGACCTGCATGACTCAAAGAGTCATATTTAATACGTGAAAAAATAAAATAAAATAAAAAATGAGAGGGATATTTTTTACGAGATATACTGATGGACATAGTTGTTGTGTTAGTTGTTATTTAAATGACTTTAGTCATATCTAACTAATGAGAATGAAAAAAAAAATTAAATATGAATTATCTAATATTTAAAA
Organism: Trifolium pratense; assembly: GCF_020283565.1. Lineage (NCBI taxonomy): Eukaryota > Viridiplantae > Streptophyta > Magnoliopsida > Fabales > Fabaceae > Trifolium > Trifolium pratense. The sequence goes on along the minus strand of NC_060065.1, from coordinate 53,353,048 downwards.
CTTATTTTTGATTTAAAATTTATAATATATTAATTTTGTCATGTTTTTTTAATTAATATTTATAACACTTAAATTTCTAAATTAAAAATAAAATTATGAATTTCAATCTACGTTCATTGAATCTATGTTTCGATTCCACTTTTGCAAAATGAGGGGACTTAAAAATTAGACTCTCACAACTTATTCTCTCCATTTAGTGGACACTTCTATATGAATGACGAGGTTCTCATTTGGTTGTTCCCAATTCGATTTGGAAACACTTTTAATCGATAGTTCCTTGCCACATTCATTTTAAGAACTTCAACAATTTTCAACTCCAATAGTATAACCCTTTCAACTTGTCTCCCCTCACTTTTAAATCTTAAGCCTTCACTTTCTCTTTTAATTTTATAACCAACCACTCTTTGTGTAAGAAGTTATCCTTACATTTGGCAAACACTTGTAACAACTCCAATAACAGTGGATGCTCTTAGGGTTATATGATGGTGGATGAGTGAGGAGGAAGAAGTGCCTAACAATTTAATATCATCTTACTGATTGACTAAGTATACAAAGTCAATTTCAAATGATCATGTGACTACGTGAATTTAGTTTGTTTCATCATTATTTTCCAGAAAATATTGTGGAACTTTAAAAACACGTCTGGTTAATATTTGTTGACTCGAGTAAAAAGGTAGAGTCCAAGTCCAAAACAACAGAAATCTCATGATGAAAACATGTTAATCTTATGATTCAGAACTGTATAGTATGAACTTATAAAAGCACATTTAAGTAAAAACCAAATTTGGATAAAGGAACATGAAGAGAGTATGTAAAATATCTCCCTTCTGTTATTTCAATTTGTAAATCTAAAGCGAGCAAAGCTCTCTTTTTACATGTAATTCGGCATACAAAGCCAGAGTCATTCTTCACTTCATAAATCACCTGGAAAACAGAGGAAGAACATGGTATTCAATTAACAGAATCCAGAAATTTGTATGACAGTGATAATTAGATAATCTCAAGCTTACAAAAAAAGTTGATACATTGAAAAATCATAAGCCAAAAGAGAGAGCTAAAGAACCATTTGAAGATATATTACCAGTCCCTCGATTGAAGTGGTTATAATTATCAAGCAAACCCAATTTCAAGCAAAACAATATAACACCCAACATTGGTTACTACATTATCATCTGATCATTGTAAATGCAAATTGGTTCTAAAGTATCCATGAAATCAAAAAAGTTTCATATTTGGTTTTTGCATGAACAATGCAGAGACAATAAATTATTAACAAACAAACTGTGCATAAAACACATTGATCTATCAACATGAGAGTTTCATAATCAACTCACAATATAAGATCCAATTGATCATCAAGTTTACGTGCCCCACATTTCTAGTCTATCACTAAGGACATAAATAGGACAAGAGCTGAATTTCTACAAACATCGAGGAGCCTACAGATGTACAACTAAGATGAACATTAAGAGAGCGTTCAATTGCTATCATTTTATGATCAATAACGAAGTATGAAATGATGAAACAATATAACAAAGTTAACTGAGCAAAAGTCATGTTTACAAGGACCAAAATATCAAATTATTTCAGTCCTGCTCCTCTCCTCTTTAGGAACAAAAACTGAAGTATTGTATAGTTCTACGCTTCTACTATATTTTTTTTGTCTTAACCCACGGTTCCTAAGAAAAGAGCCCTAGTAATCCAGATTTCAGCCAAGGAGGTAAACAAAACTATAATAATCTAAATATATTACTTATGATGAGTTATTATTGGACGACAGTGTAAAACTATTCTACACGGCTAATCTCGAAAATACAAAACATAGCAAAAAAGCTAAATAATCGAATTCTAGCCACAAAGAACAAACAAAGTTCTTCCTTAAGGTCTCAGGTTCAATTATCTCTGGTGTCAATTTAGCTTCTTCAAAAAAGCACAAGATCCACATTACACACCAATGAGTTAAAATTTCAATTTTCACCAGTTGGAAGCACAAGATACACATTAACATCAAATAGAACACAACCAACAAAAAAGCTAGGGTTTGGTAATTGAAGAATTACCTGTTGTGCGCTTTAACAAAATTTGAGTTTTTGGCATCCTCCTCTGCCATCATGCAATAAAATGAAAATCAGATTCAGATCAAAATTCATAGCTCAGAAACAAACCAACGACAAAACAACAACAAAATTGAAAATTGGGGAAAATAACGAAATGATTTACCAGTGAGACCAAGTGAAAACTTGGTAATCAAAGTTCCGGTGACAGCGAATCCAACCAAGAAAGGCCAATTCCTCTTCCATTCACGCTTGAAGAAAACAGGCCATGGATCGAATTTCCTCATCTTTCTCTGTTTCTACGCTTTCTCTTCTGCAATGAAGATCCTAATAGCGTTTTTTTTTCTTCATCGCTGTTTATCAATGGCGGGTTTTGTTTTTTTGCTCAAAAGCTTAGTGGGCTCAAAAATCATTTGGGCCTGATCTGTGGTCCATAGTAGGCCACATTATGGGGGAAATTACTATTTGTACTACCTTTTTCTAACAGAAAAGTTTTGAAAATATTTTATGAGTTGGAGTAAGTTTAGTTTTACAAATGAATTTAGCTCATATAAGTAGATATGATTTACATTTATCTCATGAGAACAATATAAAGTAATCTTATCTAATAATAATAAATGAGTATTGCAACACTCTAAGTTGGATAGAATCATGAGTGGTAAAATTAATTTTATAAGTTTAGGGTTAAATATGTTTTTGGTCCTTATAATTAAGTGTTGTTGATGTGAATTTATGAAATCAAAGAAAACCTTCAAGACTGGAAATGCATTTGATAATTTTAGAATAACAGCCTTCACAATGCATGTCGACTTTCAAAACAACTTTTCTTATGTGACATTAGATGACTGTTAGTGAATAAATGAGAGTACAAATGAAGTTTTTAATTGATTAATTAAAACCAGAGAGGATCAAACAATCAGAAGCAAATTTATTGGTTAAGAATTTCATTTTTAACTTTCATCATACTTCCAAATAATCAGGACCAACCACATATCTAACTACTTTACATTCACCAGTTTTTTGCTTATACAAGCTAGGCATTCGGTAAAAGTCATAACTTTTATATATATTTTTTCTTTTCTAATTATATTTGTCATCACTTTTCTCCTATTCTTAGTCTATTAGAGAGAGGTGATTTAAAATTTTAAGGTCAATTTTAGTTTGAAATCAGCCATCCATATTGTTTTTTCTTTTTCGTCTAGTTAAGTAAATGTAATTTTACATATTTGTTTGTTTATATTTTCCGTTTTGGCACAATGTATTTTATTTTTCTGTCTTTCTACCGTGTACTTTTTTCATATTTGTGTTGTGTTCATTTATTTCAAGTTGAAAAATTAGTTTGAATTTAATGAAACTTAAACCCAATAACTTTAGTACTATCAATGGCTCATCGTTATAGAATCCATCTGGATCTTCTAGAAAGTGATAACTCCTTCACTTTATTTCATTCATTTTACCCTAAGATTCCATTGATAAATCCCAAAAAAAAAAAAAAAAATAGATTCCATTGATAAAGCACTTAGACCAATTAAGTGCCTAAAATATTATTTTACAAACAAAAAGTGCAAAACACTCATTTGGCCATTGCAATTGGAGTAAGTTTGTTCTTGTTCCTCCTACTCTTCTTATTCACACTCACACGGTCTTTTTTCTTTTTTTAACTGCAATTTTCAGCCGTTCAAAAGGGCTTCGGTTTTTCAGCCATAGTAAAATATGCTTCTATTAAAGTCTGAAAGTAATAATATTTATTGATGAAAAAACCTATGGGAGGCATGCCCATTAATCTCACAATATCATGGAGAACAATCATTTTTTTTTTACAAGAGAACAATCAGTCTTAATATGTAGTATTTGCCATTTGATTTTGCGGTGAGAAATATTTATTTTAAGTGAATTGATTCTATAAAATTGATTATGTATAAATATGAGTTAAAGAGAAATTAATTTTATATTCAAATTCATTTATGTAAAAGTGAGTTAAGTATTTCTAAAAAAAAAATTGAACAGTATATTTGAGTATAAAAAGAAAATTCTAAAATCAAAAGCTTCAGTTTATAATTTCAAATTAGAATGTAATGAAAAAAAAAAAACTTAAAAACAATGGGGGAGAGCTTATCTCTATAAGCAGACATAGGTACCTACATACATACTTTAGAAACAAAAATAATTAAAATACATGCATACAATCCATTTACCTCTTACTATCTTCATACATTTTACGACCTAAGCATTAGAGTATTTGCACATACTTTCACTTACGAATCATAGACAATTTCCACAATTGAAAATAGAGATAAAAATAGGACGGATAGATCATAAGGGATTCAACCTATCATCATCATCATCATCATCATCATCATCATCATCATCATCATCATCATATATTAAGCTAGGTTAAACTTTTTAAAATAGATTAGGTTAGGTTTTCTAAAAGTATACTATTTAGCTATAAAATAAAAATAAATTAGACTATTTCCAATTTATTATGTCGACCTATTTAAATAAACATGAAAAAAAAAATATTAACATTTTTTACTACTCCAATTTTAATTATAAGCAAAAAATTGTTTTTTAGATTCATTAGTTAACCGATCTATCGGATTTATATTTCAAAAGACAGCCTTTACAAAAGATTTTATTTGACAACCTCTAAGCCATTTCCGTCTGAATAAAATGCTTTTGCTAAGATGATACCAATATCTTGTTTCTTTTAAATAAAAAAATTAGAATGTGTCACTTACAAATCCATTAATGAGTCAATGATAGTTGAACGGAATAGTTAATAAGAGAAATATTTCTAATTTAAGAGCCAAACAAAATTAAACAAAAAAAAGTTGAAGATAGCAACATGATTACATGTCCTTTTAGGGATATTTTCCGTTTTGACCAAAGCTAAGAAAGGAACTATTTGTTGTTTAGTGGCTAAATTACTTTGATAAGAGGGAACATAAGCACATATTAAAATCTTATTCCATTTTTCTGCCGTCAAACACCTAATCATTCACCGACTGTGCTGTCCAAATTGTGAACCTTTCATGCCAATTAAGTGCTTTTGTTCCGGTTGAGTCAAATTAACCAAACTCCAACTACCTTTTTGCACACTTTATAAATATGGTCAAATAAATGTTAGTAGTAGCTTTTGGCAAAGACTTTGACTGTTAATTATAAAGTGTTAATCCATTACTAGCTAATCAAATTACTCTTATTAGTTATTAGGATCCTATGTTAAAGTATTAGTAACATTTGAGATGGATGTTTTTTACTAATACTACTACTATAAGAGACCATTTGTTAATGATTGGGTAGTGGCATCATCACATCTATTATCTATACATAGAATAACTGTCTCTAGTATGCTGCGCGCACCAATGTCTTGTAGGAGCAAGAAAATATTCTTCTTTTGGCTTAATATACTACTCCCTCCGTTAACAAAAATAGCTACTTGAAAAAATATGTTGCGCGTAGCCAGTTGGTTCAGTAGTGATTTGTGCTGAACTTGGTAAGGAGTACCACAGTTCGATCCCCGCAACTGCGATCGAGAGGGGTTGTAACTACTTGATGTCAGAACTGACTTCCGGACCAGATTAAACATGTGGTGAAAGCCAAAAAAAAAATATGTTGCGCGCACTCGTCACTTATTTACATTAAGAGTGAAATTTTTAGTCATGCTTGTTCCATTTTAAATGACATAGTTTGACCAAATACATTATTCACGTATCTCGTTTTGACGGTATTTTTCTAAAAATTAATAAAAACAAATATTAACATATAAAATGTTAGATTTGTTTTTACGAGTATCAATTTTTTTATATTTTTAGTAATGCACAACTAAAGATATTAATGATCAAAACAAATATCAATGGTGTCATTAATTTTGAGAATAGGATTTCCTATAGTTACTGCAGGATGCAGTAACGGATCTCAGCGATCTGATCTAAAATCGGTGTGAAACACCAAAACCATCTGATCTTAAATGAGTGGCTTAGATTTAAGATTGTGTGAAACTGTACATTTTGTGACGGAGTATATTTGATAAAAAAGATAAAAAGAAAAGTATTGTATGATTAGGACAAAGTTAATCTCAATGGATACAATAAAAACCAGTCGGCTTACTCCTTAGGCCACCATAGGTTTGCACTAAATTATAGTTGAAATGATAAGTAAGCCACATGGATTAATAACATGTACCTTGCCTTACCGGCTGCTTCATTCCCAATTTTGTATATTACGTAATTAATTAAGGTAGACATCTTGTTGGGTAGTTGATTTTTTTTTCTTTCGCTACCAGTTTAATCTAGTTCGGGAGACAGTTCTGATATCAAATAGTTTCAGTTCCCTTCCGATCGCAATTGCGGGGATCGAACCGTGATCCTCCCGGGTAGTTGCATATTCTAATGGTGTGAATTTTATATCTCATATTGCTACATCATCACTTAAAAATTAATAGTGTTGTTAATATGGGAATAAGTAGCCCTTTGGGATACTGACAAAACAGAAGACTCAAGATTGTTATGCTAGCACATGTAATCACGCACAATGCATGTGATGAGCCGCAAGAATGCTAGATGCGCTGCATTGATATTTATATAAGTAATTTTCTTAGTTTTAATTTATGCAATTAAGCAAATTTGTCTTATGTATGTAAACTTTATTATGGAATTAACAATTGGAAAGGGAGAAGAGAATGATGAGAGACAATGAGAATCGAACTATGGTTATTCATGATGTAAGTGATTAGCCTCTTCCATTAGATATATTCATGGGATTTTTTATTTATGAACAAATAAATACTTAATTTCATAATATTTTTGTAATAAGATAAAGTCATTATTAAAATAATAATGATATAAATAGAATTTCACATCATAATTTAAAATGACCTACATTTTAAAAGGAAGACACCCTGAACCCGGGAAATCGTCGAAAAATAGTTCGTTCGAAAAATAAGACCCCTTTTTTTTGGCGTGGAGAAAATAAGATCTTTGGAACACGTTTAAATGCTTTCAAGGAAGCATGTAAAATACCTCAGGCTTAAATCTTCGTTCACTTAAAAAAAATTCTTGGTAAATGACCTTCTACATATGTGCCCTCCAAAATGCTCTTAAGGCAACATGCCTCAAGACGAAGCCATATACAGATATACTACTACCTCTACTTGATGCTCATACTCTACTCTTCCCACTCACCGCCCTCCACTAACATGCCTTAAAATTGGAGGGCCAAAATAATTATTTTAGGGATATATTATATATGCCAAAAAAATAAATCCCTAAGTTCTTAGGTGTTAAAAATAATATGCTAAAATATCTTCTTCAAACTAAAAATTCTTAGATTTTAAATTTAAATATATTTTAGATTTGTATTTAAAATAAGATATCATTAAAAATTATTATTTATATTTTTGTTTAGAATTTTTAGGATTTATTTCTTATTTAAAAATATGATTTAGAAATATATTTACTACAATTTAAGAATAATTCTTTTTTATATAGTTAAGAATAATTATTTATATCGTTAGAAATAATTTAAAGATACGATTTTAGGAATTACGTATTGTATTATTTATATCGTTAGGAATTTATCAAAGAATATATATATATTGAGACTACTTATTCCCATTTGAACAAAAATATCAGAGAGTATCAGTATCAAGTACGTATCGGACACGATACTTCATCATTTTTAGAGTATTGAAACTTCATAGTGTAACCAATAAATAATTGTACATATATCACTATATTTTTGTCAAGTTATTTAGTGACCATAATTTCATTTAATTGAGTCATAATTTTAGATTAATTAGCAATTGACCTATGTTCACAATTTTTAATTTTTTTGTATATATATGAAAAAGAAAAGTAATAGTAGTATTTCTACCCAAAAAAAAAATGTAATAGTAGTACATCTAGTATATCACATAAAAGTGCGATTTTTTTTTTGGGGTAAGAGAAATTGTGGGATTTACAAATCATTATTTTGATCATATGAACAAATAGAATAAGGAAACTCCAATTTTTTCTCAACATGGTTTTGGCATATTTTTATATTTTCATTAATAATATAGGTCAAGGTTCTTTTTATATTGATGAGGTGATAAAGTCTCCACCTTTTCCTATTCCCTTTCTCTCTTGTCTCTATCTCATTTCACATGTGTTCTCCTAACTCCTTATAAATAACCCAATCCTAATACCTTTTGTTTTCAAAAAAAATTATTCATTTTCTTTCCAAGACAGAGTAGCATGGAAGACCCTCTTGGTTCCATATTCAGTTATGAAGAAGTAAGTCATTACTCATTACCCTTTTTTATGCATTTCCCTCCCTATTCTTTTTCATCTTTCTCTTCACTATATACCCTTCACTATTTTTCCTACACACTTTTTTTGGGTTTCTTTCATTAAAATTCTTGTTTTTTTTAAACGGTGAAAAAAGTTAATAATTTGTTGTTAGTGTTAGTTTTTTTTTTTTTTTCACTTTGTCGGTACTTAAACCCTAGACCATGGACTCTTTAATTTCTTTCATTAAGATTCTTGTTTGTAATGTGTATTTAGTTGTAGTGTTTGTGTTATTGTCAAAAAAAGAGTTGTAGTGTGTGTGTGTGTTTTGTTTTAGTTGTTTGTTTAATCTGCATTCTTTCTTAATTTCTCTTGTTTTTTTAAGAAACTGTGAGAATTATTACATTTAATTTTCTTCTAGTATTTACATGATTAAGAATGGAATATACTTTGTTTCATGTTTTTCCACACAATAACTTTGAGTTTAGGTATGAATAGTGATTTTGATTTAGTTTCTTTCATTGAACATTTTGCAACAATATGACATGTCATGGAAAAATTGTGGAAAGGAATTCTTTGTCCGTATTAATTTCTTGGGCCCAACGTCATTATTGATTTTTAAAAAAAATAAACTTTTCTTTTCTGAAAAAAAAAATTGCTTCTTGATCTATTTTGTACTAGTATCTTCATTATTATTACCTTTTTAATATCTTCATTACTCTAAGTGGAAACAATTTATCCTTCACTCCTTTGTTTCCTAATTTGCTTTCCCATCACCAAAAAGTAATTAAAAGATTTTTTTTTCAAAAGGGTAGAATTGAAAGAGATGGATTAAGAAAAATAAGCTGCAATCAATATAAAAATTATTGTGAAAAATACCCATATTATAGTTACTTCTAAAGCCAACATTTTTATTTTCAAAATGAACTTTTTATTGTTTTTTTTCTTCAAAATTAACTATTTTTTGTTCCTAAAAAATAACTTTTTAAAGGCAACATTTTATTTTCAAAAAGAATTTTTTATTGATTTTTATCTTATATTCAAAATTTGAAATCTATTTTTTATTGATTTTTTTCAAAATTAACTTTATTTTGCAGAGTCCTGATCAATTGAGGCAAAAGCTTATAGACACCATGGTTGAACTAGAAGAAGCAAGGAATGTGAAGAATGAATTGCTCAACATGATTGAAATAGCTAATAAAGAAAGAGACCAAGCTAGAGAACAACTTCAAAATCTAAAGAAAAAATTTGTCCCTTCTAACAACACAAACATGTTTTTTGACAACAACATTAACAATAACCTTGTAATGTTTCATTCGACCAAAGCAAATTCAAGCATAACAGAATCCAACAGTCCATCACACGTGTCATCTCCAATTGATGCTGTTTCATCTCCTGAGTTTTCAAATGTTGGTGTTGATTCACATAACAACATGAGTTTTTTCAAAGGGTCAATTAGTAACAAGTTTGATCCAGTTAATGATATTGGAAATGCTGTTATTGATTCTCTTGTAAGAGGAAAAGTGTTACCACAAAAGGGTAAACTTCTTGATGCTGTTATGAATGCTGGTCCTTTAATTCAGAATCTTGTTCTTTCTGGTCCACTTCCTAATTGGAAAAATCCACCTCCTTTGGATTCAATGCAAATTCCACCTTTTGATATTAAAGAAATTGATGAGCTCAACTTGTTTCGGAATTCAACACTTCCATCTTCTCACTCTTTTGGATCAATGCCAATTCTCAATGTTGATGGTGTCACACCTAGCTCTTGCAACAACAATACTTGGAAGTCTACTTCAAATTCTAGCTTCAAGAAACAAAAGCATCAATATTTTTTATGAATTCCCATTCCCATTCATCGCCCTTTTTTTAGCCGATACTTTAGATTGAAAGTGTGTCCAGAGTTTTTGACACTAAGACGACATTGATTACTTATGTTCTTCAAATTACTACCATTATATATGTGTCAGTGTCAATATCGTATTTGATGTTGTGTCGATACTTTTGTAGGTAACACAACACAACCATTGGTGTAAATGGCATTAAAACCTTTTTGGTTTACTTTTAGCTGAGAAGAAGTTGTAGTTACTGAATATTACTAATAATTTTGAGATTGGTTTTGTTCCCTTTTAGCAGTACTTTTCTTTCACTTTTTTTTTTTTTTTGACTAATTTGAGAAATTATATTGTCACTTTCTGTGTGTTTTTAACAAAACAAACATTCTACCAAATTTTTCAATTAAATGTAACAAGTCTGATTATTTGAGAATATACACGGCAAAGAATCTGAATACATTCTTAACTTATAGAATCTAATAGTACAAATTATTTCTTGGAAATTATCTACACACATGTGTCTGCAATTGTTGTTGCAACTTGCAACAACATTGATTTATACGTCATTGGTATTCTATAAATAAGGTTTCAAAACATTCATTAGAGCCTCTACAATCTCTATGTTACCTTCACTTCACACTTACCTTAATCTTATAATGAGTCCAGAAGATATTTTATTATTTCTATTGTTACTAGTATTATGTTTTCTAATCTTCATGTTGCTAAGTCAATGGCAAGCTATCAAATGTATCTTGTGTAAAGCTATCACTAAAATTTCAAGTTCAATATCAAATTCAAGTGCTCCTCCTCCTATAAATAGTATTCAATGGCAATTTCAAGATTACTCAATACCTCAAAATTCTTCACCACAATTTCAAGGTAGTGACTTGGAATTATCTATTATAAACTCTCTTCCTATCTATCAATTTAAGAAAAATGAGACACAAAAGAAGACAGTTAATATAGACTGTCCTATTTGTTTGGGGGAATATGAAGAAGGGGAATGGCTAAAACTTCTTCCTAGTTGTAACCATGGTTTTCATGTTTCATGCATTGATAAGTGGTTTAAACTGCATTCAAGTTGTCCCTTGTGTAGAACTCGTGTACAAGTTGCCAACAAAGAGTGTTCTGTGTCTTTTAGAACTTGGCTAGAAATTTTGGGGATGGATGATAGTACTCCTGAAAGGAGTGCACATTTTCAATCTCATTCCCTCTGAAATCATACAAATTTGGAGATTTGAAAAAATGAGTTCATACTATATTCATTGAGTAAGATTTTTTTTTTCTCAACCCTTTATAATCCAGAATTCGGTCCAAAAGAGTTTAGAGGTTTGACAATGAGAATCAAACCTAAGACATTTGATTTTACTGGCATAGAACAAAGAGAGAGCGCCAATATTCATATATGTGTATTCTTGGAGAGGTGCAGTGTCAAAGGAGAACAGTATGAAAGTCCTTCGAGTCAAGGGCAAGGCCTCAAGTCTTACATCTAACTATGGTTCATGGTTTGCACATTTTGGATACAAAAAAGAAATTGAACAATAGAGATAATCAAGGTTTTACTGAAAATAAACAAACACTGTTTATAATACCGGCTCTAGGAGAACCTCATAATATTATGTAAAATTGTTTTCCTTTTCCTTGGGTTTTGTTTATGCCCCTAAGATTCTGTTTTTGTTTTTTACATTATTTTTTAGCTAAAAAGATTGTTACAGACTTAAAATGATGCCAACATTTCAATGTGATTACAGTGATGCTACTAGAGTCAGTAGTACGAGATATTTGCGAAACACATCAGAAACACACAAATATTATGCCACCAGTCTGCAAATCACATAAATTTAAGAAAACGTTGCAAGACCATTGTAAAAAAAAAAAAACATTGGAAGACCATTAGCACAATTGTTACTTGTTAACAGAATCTCACAAGCGCAGCACCGATTGTTTAAAATACAGAAAGTAGAGTTCATAAGATCTGGAAATCTTCATAGTACAATCTAGAAATGAAGGTACAAGATTTTGATGCTCTGACGATAAACTTTCTTTTAACTATCGTATGTGATTCAATCTATTACTCATTTAAATTGATGACTCACTTAAGGTGAAATCTTAGTCATTTTAATGGCAAAAACTTCAAAGAAAAAAAATTGTAAATTTCAGAAGTTGCGCAAGGATACTTTGGTTTACCAAAAACTGTTGACACCAAAAATAATAACAAACATCAATAATGATCTAATTTACTCATCAAATTTGAAATTGTAAACAACCAAATTTAATTGCAACAGAACTAAAATACACCAAATAACAAAACACAAAATCCAGAGTTAAACTTCGCATAAAAAAGTATCCAACAGTGATCACCATGAAAAGACTAACATCTAAAGAAAAATTGTCTTTGGTGAAGCCAGCCATAAACTTAAATAATTCCAATCTTGTTTGCAACATCCAAAGCATCATAATCAGGTGTCAACCTTACATAGGCCTTTTTGGTGCCATCGGGCCTGCAACAGAATAGTTCAAATTTAGAAGAAAAACAAGTAACCGTTCTAAGTATTCATGCAAACTTCTTTACATAATGCTGTTCCATTCCGATGACATTGTTAAATTAGGTTATATGAAATATGGCACATAGCCTGCACAATGCACAGGGCCCTTCATCACAAGGGTGTCATAAAAAACAGTGTATGTTACTACGACAGCTGGTGTAAATTGCAATACAAAATTACCACCCAGTATAAAAGTCAATCAGTCATAAGTAACCATGAATACCAGACAATTGGAAAAAGAATCACTAAGTAAAGGCTCACCTGATCAAGGTGTTAACTTTCTTGGCCTGGATGTCGTACATTTTCTTCACTGCATCCTTGATCTTCTTTTTGTCGGCTCTCAAATCAACAATGAAAACCAAAGTGTTGTTGTCTTCAATCTTCTTCATTGCAGACTCGGTGGTGAGAGGATATTTCAGAATCTGATAATGATCAAGCTTGTTCCTTGGAGTAGCACTGATGCGAGGGTATTTGGGGTTCCTCTCCTTTGACAAAGTCTTTGGCCTATGGAATGTAACCGTTGTCCTGATCTTCTTTGCCTTCTTCTTGATGGCAGTGCCCGACTTCACTGCCTTAGCAGCTTTCAAGGCCTGTGCCTTGGGATCGGCCTTCTTTGAAACATCACCTGCAAAAAAAAATTGACCTAGTCACATTTCATGCCACAATAAATCTAAAAACCAACTATTTCTTATACACGCAAGTAAATTTAACAAAAAAATATCATTTATTCCACAAATTCAACAAAAAAATGAACCTTCCACAAAAATGGAATCACATTACAAGAAACAAGTGAAGCACGGACACTCCACAACACATGATTAATTTGAATTGTCATTTTTTTCAAATTATTATCAATGTCGATGTGTTAGTGTCAGTGCCAGTGCTTCATATCCAATAACTCAGAGAAAGTACAGTGACAATTATCAAATTTCAATGACACAGCAAAACAGCAAGCAAAAGTGGAAGTTAAGAATCAACAACAAATGTAAACATAAGGATGCAGGTTTATCAAATAAGACTGATAAATAGCATATATATGCATCTAAAAGTATTCACCAAAAAATTATGCTCATGTTAATTAATTAATCATTAACAACTTAAAAACTTAAATCATACAAACACTAAACAAATTTTAGCTAGAATCAAGATTATTAATTAACTAGTACACTTTCTACTACTCAAAGAAACTAATAAAATGACAACAACGCAGATTATAATAATTAACAGTACAATTATTCAACATGAAGAGAAAATAGATAGATCTAGAAACTCGTCGAAGGACAAAGTAGTTGCATAATGAAGATAGAAAATGATGATGAGAGATACCTTTAGGTGGAGCCATTGATCGGCGAAGATGAAGAAACCCTAGATGTTAAATCTGAGAGAAAACCTGAAACAAATAGAAAATGAAGTTAAGAATCGTGGATAGTTTTCAACGAAACGAAGATAGATTGAAGAGTGTAGAGGAAAACCTGGGCGATGGAAGCAGACAGTGGAAAATTAGGGTTTTCGGGATTATATGCGCTACTTATCAAATGGGTTGGATCGTTCAACATGGGCCTAGCCTATTTAACAAGAAGATTGTTCATGTAAATTGTTAAGGGTACCACCAATATGTTTTTTAACCCCCAAAATACCATTATCAAATTTTACTATAATATATGTTATAAAATTATTATGGGAAAAAGTATATTTTTACAGTATTTTTTTTTTCCAATAAATAATACCTTCAAGATGACTTCTATAATAGAAATAGCTGCGATATTAATAGTCAAACTCTTACGGTTTGAGGTAAATTTTTAATCCAATTTTGAATAATTTGATATCTTCTCTAATGCTATACCGATGTAATTTGATATCTTCTCTAAATAAAATATTAAGTTTTTTTACATTTTTTATTGGTTACTTTGTTTCAAAAATTTATCAGAAATACAATTAGATGTAGAATTTTGAGTACTTACTATGACTTGGTTAGATATTATTTTATTTTATTTTTTATAGGTACCCTTCAATTCACCGGTGGTAATCATATTTGCATTGTCGAACTATAAAAAGGTGCACATCTCTCCATTGACTTTCAAATTTTAATTCACTTTGTTGTGAAATACTCCCTTATTTATTTATTTATTTTTGAACAAATCATAAACTTGTTGAGTAACATTAAGAATGACCTTTTTTTTTTGACACCGAACATTAAGAAAGACCTTGTTATTAATTAACTAAACTATGGGCAACTATATTTGTTTGCGGACAAAAACAAAAAAAACTTAACCTCAGTTTTCATTCAAACTTAACAAAACTCCTAATGTTTGAAACAATGAAATCAAACCCTTGATCACTGTTTGAGTGAATAGCATCAAGTAACTAGCTCCTTCTTTTAGATCCAACATATGTTGGTTATTTGGTCTAATCTATTTTTCTTCCTTTGGCCCGTTTGGTGCGCAGGATAAGATATAAATAGGATATGATAAGAAGCTGGATAAGGATAGGATAGGATAGTGACATGATAACCATATATCCTATCATGTGTTTGGTGCACATGGGATAATAAAGATGATATCATTATTTTATCTTATCCTGTGTTTGGTGCGCACTTGACATTGACATGATAAAATAGTTTTTTTTTTTTTTTTTGAAAAGGCTGATAAAATATACATGTTATATTTAAATGACAAAATTATTCTTTTTAACATAAAAGGGTCATAACTTTGACATTAACATATATAAACATAAACATAAATCGATCATTAGGAACAAAATATAAAAAAAAAATATTCTGAAGATGAAAACATCGCATTTATAATTTTAGAGACTAAAATATAAAAAATTTGCTGTAATTTTAAGCAAGAAAAACTTATTTAATTTTTTAAAAAATATAACAAGTAATTAAAGAACTTCATATAATTATAAAATATCATAAATTTAAAAACCATTGTAGCTATAAATGTAAATGAAAAAATATATATTATTAACGAGATATCAAATTATACCAATATAATATTTAATAATGTTAAACTATAAATTAACATTTTAATGAATATCTATTATAAAAAGATGACAAATACCAAAAAAGATTAAAAAAATTAGATAAATATCATTCATCATTCTGGGCTTATATTATGTGGGAGCAATCGAGTAACAGTAGACAGTAGTAATCAATAATCAATAATGTATATGCCAGTCGTATGAAAAAACATGGTGAAATAATAAAATAAAATAAAGTCCATCAAAGTGGTACTTACAAGATTCGAAGACGTGTTTCCATGCGGCAGGTTTAATATATCCTATCATGTTGTTAACCCAGCTTAAAATAAGGATTAGAATAACAAAGGAGTAACAGGATAGGATAAGAAATTGGTTTATTTTATCCTTTCTTATTGGTGCACCAAACAAGAGATTTAAGTAGGATAAGATAACTTTATCATATCCTGTCTCTTTATCCTATGCACCAAACGGACCCTTAATTCTCACTGGAATGCATCTCATTATCCTTATATTTTTTTTTTTTACTTTTGTAGTAGGTTTATCAAAGATAACTCATAGATATTTCAAACCTTCTGATTGATCAAATAGTATTATATTGAGCTAAAATAAAGTTCCTAACATTGAAATGTAGCTTAAAATATTCTGTATAGCAATTTATACTTACAGTAAGCTAAATAAAATTTCTGAATTTCGTCTTTTGAATATATTTTTAACCGTGTACAAAGTTTTATTCTGTCGTATTATGTATTCTTTGGCAAATCTCAGTTATTTTCAACTGAATCATTGAGTTCATGTAATAATAATCTTTATATATCAGACCCATAAATATGACCCATTTTAGTCCTCTTTGTTTCTAGGTACCGCTTGTTTGCCTCAGTAATTGGTGTTAGCACAGGAACACGCCCTATCACAGCCAAACCATATCCTTTAAGACCAACAAACTTCGCTGGATTGTTCGTCATTAGTCTCATAGTTCGAACTCCGATGTCCCTCAAAATCTACACATACAAAGATTTTATCAGCAGTCACGCGCACGCACCTTAAAAGAGTTTTTACACCGTCAATCAATCAAAATTCATAATTGTCACATTACTAAAAATGTCCAACTTTAATCGTAACTAACTTTGATTGGTTGATTAATAAATCTAACCTGAGCACCAATTCCATACTCACGAGCATCAACGGCTAACCCTAAATCTATATTTGCCTCGACCGTGTCACGACCTTGATCTTGTAAATTATATGCTTGAAGTTTGTGACCTAACCCAATGCCTCTTCCTTCATGACCTCTAAGATACACAAGTGCTCCTCTTCCAGCTTCTTCAATTAACTCCATGGCCAAAGCTAGTTGGTTGCCACAGTCGCACCGAGCTGATCCAAATATGTCACCTGTTAAACATTCTGAATGTACTCTTACTAGAACATCTTGTCCATCTCCTATGTCTCCCTAAGTAACCCAAAAATAAATTATAATTGAGAAAAGATTATTCTAAGTTCTAAATGTTCTCTTGAAAATCATATTAACAAAGTTATATTTATTTACCTTAACTATAGCAACATGCTCAGTTCCATCCAACTTTGAACTATAACAGTATGCTTGAAATAGACCCCATTTAGTAGGAAGATGTGAGACATAAGTTCTTTCAACCAATTTCTCTCGCTTTCTCCGATACCTTGAAGCATCACATGCATACATTCACATCATCAAGTAAATTTAATTACTGCATTATAAACCATATTAAAACAAGTCCTAAGGCCGGATACCAAGTTTTCAAAAAAAAAAAAAAAAACACACACATATCGGCTTAAATAGTCTTTTGCCGCATCAATATAAACATAGAATCTAGAAAATTGATCGAAATTTACAATTTTAATGACTATTTACTCGAAGAAATAACACGAAGGTAAGATTGCTTACCTTATCAAATCAGTTATTGAGACAATTAGTAAGTTGTATTCCAATGCAAAGCTTTTTAAATTTGGCAAAGATGCCATATTTCCATCTTCAGCATCAACAAGAGCTGTTAGAGCCGAAAATGGAGACAAGCCAGCCAATGCAACTAAATCTACAGAAGCCTCGGTATGACCAGCTCTCCGAAGAACTCCGCCATTTCTATACTTAAGAGGAAAAACATGACCTGGTTTTCTCAAGTCTTCTGACTTAGACTCTGGAGATGACAGAACAAGAATTGTTTTTGCTCTATCTGCGGCTGATACGCCTGTGGAAGTTCCATATTTTGCATCCTACAACAACAATAAAGCGACGTTAATAGTCATTTTAAAATTGTCTCAGGTGAGATCTGAACTATGTCCTTTGAGGTTACCAGGTCAAACTTTTACCGCTGAGCTGAGACCTCATAGGTCAACTTACCACGGTGATAGTGAAAGTAGGGGCAGATGAATCCTCTTCTTCAGCCTCTGGTGACATAAGAGGAAGATTCAGTCTTTGAAGATCCTCTTCTTTCATGCCAACAGAAACTATTCCTGATCCATGTTTAATCATAAAAGCCACATCCTTGGTACTAATAAGAGATGCTGCCTTTATAAGATTTCCTTCAACATTGTTGTTTTCATCATCAACAACTATTACAAACTAAAAAAAATATATATATGATCTAGTTGTTAGATATGATCAATCCATCAATTATTTAATAAATGTTTATAAAACTATCACTAAACATGTCATGTTCAAGAATATGTTTATTTATTTATTTATTTACGTATATGTTTGGATTGACGGTGAGTTTGTCAAAATTACAATGTGTCATAATGATAACGGACATTTCTGATTATAAGCTAGTGTCTATGCTTCATAGTGTACGAGAGTGTCGCCGAAGCACAACATGTTAGTGTAACACTAGCTATCACATTCTAGAGACAATGAACGAACAAAAAAATTCTAACAAACCTTTCCTTGGCGCAATGCATTAAGGGCATGCTCAATGGAAGAGTACCCTTTAGAAGGACAATCTGGATCACCTTCAGCTTCACTCACAAAGAAATCATTGGTATCTTGCTTTATTTCATCATCAAACGTTCCTAAGATGGATCCATTTTCATTTCTCTTCAAATCATTATCATCAAACACATCTTCTATTCCAACCTTAGAAAACCCAATAGCATAAAAAGCCAAGTTTCTTGCCTTGTTTTTCCACAAACCAAATCTTGCACTATGATGAGTAGTGCATGAACGATGCAAGCTATGAATATAAATAAATAGAATAGAATAACAATTAATTAAATTCAAAAAATTAATTAAATTTAAAAATTAAAAAAAACAATTAATTACTGTTGTGTTGTGTAGAGAAAGAAAATATGTACCTTGATTTGGTGATGACTTTGGAAATCAAAGGACGAGGGATTAATGAAGAAGAGTCCATAAGCAGAGACTATAAATTTGTGTTCTTAGAAAATTGAAGGAAAAAATAGTATGCACAAAAAAATTGTGTTATATTATTTCATGTCACATAGTATATAGAAATAAAGTGGAAAAATAAGAGCACCTCTTGTTATGGATGTGGTTCCACCAAGAACCATATTATATATCCAATATTAATATTTCTGGTTGTACTTTAGCAACACACGTAACGTAAGAATCACTTTCTTTTGTATTTTTGTTACTTCTTGTTATTTTTGTTGAGCTTATAAGTGAAATTGGATTTCAAGCCATTAGGATTTTCAGCATTCACGTATTTGAAACTTCAATAGTCGATCAAAATTAGATTGATCTCCAAGGCAATACGATTTAAACAAGAGTTTTATGTCTCAAAATTTTAGAGAGAAAAAAAAAACTTAGTTATAAATATATAATCTTAATCTTATTTTAATCTTAATCTTAATCTTAATAATATACAAACTCAAACCCATGTTAGGGAAAATTTGCTTATTTGTCCACCTCTAACCACATTGTTGCCAAATCATCATTAACAAATATTATTTCCATTTCATATTTAGATTTTTTTGCCATGTTGGATGCATGAGTTGAATGAAAATTCAAAATTTTGAAGAAAATAAAAGAGTGACTTTTGCTTTAGTCGGAAGTAAAATTCAAATTCGTTATTTAATTGCTAGTTTAAATAATAAAATAATGTGATCACAAAGCATAAAATTCAAAATTCAAATTTTCCCATTTTTATGGTGAATTCGGGCCCTGAATTAGCTAGCAGACAAAAAAGGTTCGGCCCATATTTAACACTCAAATTGTAAGCTTTTCATTTACGATGTTAATTACAAACTATTTCATTTACGCACACAATTTTTGATTATTTATGAAATAATTAAAAGAATAAAATAAAAAGTCAAATTTTGTGTATGTAACCAAAAAATTATATTTGATCACGTGATCATATAAGCATAATTCAGTAGAAACATACGTTTGCGTACAAAATTTGAAATATAGAAACACGTATTATAATATGATAAAAAATATAAGTCCTAGAAATTTAAATATTTTTTCTTTGTTTTTTATAAGGAGCTGTCAAAATTTGTTGTCAAACTAATGCACAAGTCTAATGTTTTAGGTGGTTAACTAGGTACATACCCGTGCATACGCACGGGACGCGCCTTCGGCGCGTTATATTTCGTCGGTACGTTAGGTCGTAAGGGTTCAACGGCGCGTTGCACGCGCCTTCGGCGCGTTGCGAAAGAAAGAAAATTTTATGATAAATAGAATAATCAATTGATTTTAAAGGTTGCCTTATAATTAATCGACACAATGTATATTTTTTGACAATAGTTAAAAAATAAAGACTTAACATCAAATTCATTACAACATTATATTCGAAGATAAATAACTTAGGAAATAACATAATACTTAGTCTAAATTATGGAAAACTGACAAACATTCAAGCTTATGTGTCTGAATTCAAAACTTATTCTATCTCCCAATTTAATATTGTTGTCAAAACAGAAATTTTTCCATCCTCTGGCAATCTTGACATTCTCTGAAGGATTGTTCGGATATTTCAAGTGAACTATTGAAATATCTTTGTTTGGTACATTCAGAACCAGCTTATGAAAATTGTATCGCCTTACATAATCGCTAAATTCAGAAGGTAATGTCTACAAAAAGTAAGATTATTTATCAGAATATGGCACTACAAATAATATTGCAGATGAAGAATAAATGAAACAAATAAACATTAGCTTGAATTACAACTTACAAATTGAGTCTTTGTAGCTTTGTTCAGGTCACAAAGAGTCAATTCAAAAACATATGATTCAGTTAGTTGGCCGGAAACTGTATAACCACCGAAAACTTGAAGGTAAACATTATCAGTACACTGATTTATGTTATTTTCAGTATGTGAAATGTTCTCATTATTTATAGATGATCCCTGAGCATCGTAATTGTCATAGGTTCTTGCGCATTCATCAAGAAATTTTCCATATTCTGCTTCCAGTTCATCAATTTTAATATGACTATATAAAAAAAAATTGTTGTAAACTGTATCAGTTCATTAATTATGAAATTAATATAAGTTTAATTATCAATATGATATTGAAAAATTTGAAGCATAATGAAATCTTCATAAATCAAATTGATATGATTTGAAGCATAATGAAATGATGTAATATATTTTCCAATTAGGGTTCATAATATTATTTAAATTCCCAGAGCAACCTCTAAAAAAAATTGATGAATTCGTTTAAAAAATAAGTTGATTTAATAAGAAAGCAAAGGAAAATCGAAGTATACCTGTTATCTGAGGAATCCATTTGTAGCCTATATGATGATTTACAAAAGCAGTGAAGAAAAATAAAGAAAATTAATATTAATAATCAAATAAACATGATTTTTTAAGGATTAACTAATTCATAATAATGGTAAGTTGAAGTATAAAAATGGTTTATTAAGGAAGAAGGGAAAAGGAAAATTGCAGATCCTATAAAAAAATCGTATTAAGCAAGAAGGAGGAAGAGATCTCACCTAATGGTGCTGCAAAAATCGTTTTTCCTGATAGTGCTTGTGCAGCAACCGTTGTTCCTTTTGCAAATGTGACATGGAAGTGGAGTTGGTATTATGAGGTTTAAATTGGGCCAAATGGGTCTCATAATTGGGCCAAAAAAAGATGTAAAAAATAATAAAATAAGAAGGATTTTTTTAATATGAAAATATGGACTATACCCAAAAATATGACTATAAAATATATGTCCTATATTGTAGAATAAAGAAATTTTAATTATAATTTTAAAATTGATTAAACTAAATATTATTTACGTGTTGCCGAATGTTTTTTTAAAATTTTAAATCGTTTGTCGAAAAGTTAATTATTTATTGCTGAAAATTTAATTAGAAATTAGGAGAAAATGAAATCACCAAGTACGGATTGGCACATGTAAATTTGGAATAATGGGAAAAAATGTATTATCGAATTGAAATAATTTCATTACATAAAACAAAGATGAAACGCATTCTATTATTACAAATGAATGCAAATAGATTAAAAATGTTTTTGATCTATTTTTTTTTAAGTTATGGCAATGAATAGTTAGAAATTGATATGCTAATATATTACACATTCACAAAACATTGCTTATCATACAGCAGATAATGATATTAGCCAATTAGATTAGACATTCATATAATATAATAAGTTTCAAAATGAAATTAGAGATTGGAAATACATAATTTACATATTGATCAAAAAGTTTGATGATTTATAAAATGCAGTACATCAAAAGCATAACTTGTTATTTATCCTCGTGATGTCCCTTTAATTGCGACGCTGAAGTGTAACAAAGAGTTCAAATGTATCCGGAAATAGCTGAAATAAGAAGGTGTCACCGGGTCTTGGCCTTTGATTAAGCATATAAGCATACCAGCCGTCGCCAATAAATTTTTCAATTGCTCCCATATTTTGTGATATTTCCGAAGTATGAATAGGGCATCGATAATGAAAATCTATATCTTCCGATATCAAGTCAAGAAAGGTTGCTTGTGAAAGTACACCTCTTGAAAGAGCATTTGGAAAGTGCTGTTATAGTTAAAGTACTTTATAAGACTTAGCAGGAAGTTAACTTCAATAATCATGATTTAATAATAACAAACATTAAGTAAATTATAGGCATTACCAGAACTTGGTTTTTTGAAAGTTTAGCCATTGATGTGGTAACTATTTTATTCCATTCAATTGGTTCTTCATCAGCATCCACAGCCTCTTGATTGTTTAGATTTTGAACATCATCTTGAGGCTCATCAGAATCTTCATCTTCTTCAACATTGTCCTTAAAATAAACAGTATGGTTCAGAAGATTTATTTTGCAAATAGATTTAAATTGGTAATGAAGTTAAAAGAAATATTACGAATGTACATTACCAAGATTATGGTTCCCTCATCAGATTCATCATCATTTAAGCCTTCTTCAAAAACTTCAGTCGATGCATTTGATTGATCATCAAATGATTCAATGAAAGTCAATGAAAACTGATTGTTTGTAATTGTATACTCTAGACACACTTTTGTCGGTTTTTTCAATCCAAAAGTATAGCAAATATCATTTCCAAACATAACTTTATCAGTGTCTTTGAATTGAAAATACACAGGTACTGATGTATCATTGCACACAATCTGACCATAGCTAAGTCGATTCAATTCCCTTTCCCATTGTTGATAGAAATCAATTGGGATGTGAATGTTCCTCTAAATTTGAAAAAAACCTTAGTTATTGATTTAAATTTTTGCATAACACTGATGAATACAAAGTCAGTTTATAATGAATTGCAATGTACCTCAGATGGATTGATGATAGTTTCGAATGTTGTTGGCCGATTACTATGATCGATAGTTGCAATCACCGTCATTTGGAACTCATCATCACTAATGTTATAATCCAGAATCACTTTAGTTGGTTTTTGGAAACCAAATACTTCAGCTAACATACGCGCAGAATATATGAAACCTTCCTTATCGGTTAAACATAAACTTATTATCGATGATTTATCAGCTGTAGTTATTCTGGCATGTTGTATTTTGAGCAGTTCATGTTTCCATTCCTCAATGAAACTCCTTGGTATTTCAATTTTGTCCTAAAGTTTATTGGATTTATGATTTTTAAATGATCGTTTAAAAATATACTTCAAATTATCAAAACTAAATTATATAAATTGAATCGTATACCTCATCAGGACAAATGATTGTTTCAAATTTGTTGTTCCTTTGGTTATCAGTCCTGATATAAGTAGTATTTCATCATTACTTCAAATGGTTTCACAGCAACATATATTAAACTATAATTAATTTAAAACATAAGATACAATATTTATAAAATTAATACAACTTATGCATCAGTTGAATATGAGGATTATATTTTGTTGATGATTTTGATATAGAACATATAAAAACTATACCTTACAAACAGGATTAATTGAAAAAGAAAAAAAAATCGAACCATATTGAAGCATGCAATTGGATATTATGATCAGTTGGAAAGGTAAATTAGTTGAAGAAATTGAGCTTTTTACCTTCCTGAAGATGGTTTCATTGCAGATCCAGATTGGACTACAGCAGAAGAAGGAAGAGTGATTTGTTGTGGCCACAGAGGAAGATAATAGATTTTTTGTTGAAGAATTTAGTTTCTGAAGTTTGTATTGTAGTCTTGTTCTATTGGAAAAAGACAACTCAGTGTTGTATATGTTTTTGGTAAAGTTAGAAAGTTAGAATAATTGAGAAGTATAGATTTTGTAGTTAAGTATATATATTTTTTTTCGGTTATATTAAAAAATTAATATATTTGGTTTAAATTGTAGAATAATGTATTTTTTCTATATTATAGAACAAATATAAATATAATAGAATGAATTTTAGAAAAAAAAATAGACGGGGTCTGAGGAAAAAGATTTTCGATATCAGAACGAAAAATATAAAAAGGATAGGGGATATAAGTTAAAATTTTTTCCCATTCATATTGTCCAGCTTGATTTATCTTGACCTTAATTGATGATTAAGCGAACGATTTGGTCCTTTTTTTATGTAAGGGATTAATCGAAGCTTTTTTTTTATTTAAGGGACCATTGTGAAATTTAAAATGTCTTTAAGTGACCAATAGATTAATTAAGCCTATATAAAAATAAAATTTGATTTTAGGATGGACTTCTAAAGAAATGTATTTCATCATTGACTTAGTTTTACAACTTATATTAACCAATAAAATTAAAAAATTAATATGTATTTATAAGTCACAATTGTTAACTGTGCCAGTCAAATTGGGAAGGAGATAGTGAGTTTGACATAACAAATAGTGGTAGTTGGATAGGATAAGATTTTGGCTAATGTAATCCAATATTTTATTTGTATTTTAATTGATTTTTTTAATGCCAAATCTCAAAGTACTATTGAGTTTAGAGTAACATAGTTCGGTTACCACTCTTTGCTCAAAAAATAGTTTGATTGTCCTTGCATTCTTCCAAAATTGAATGGAGTCATACTTTAGTGATTTCATGGATGTCAAACCTCTTGGAAGCTTTACAACCATCTTCTTCACAAAGCAGGTAAAACGATCTATTTGTTTTTTTTTCATGAATTTCACATTTGATTTGTTGATAATTTATGCTCGATAATGGTTTCATATATGTTAAAACTGAAATTATGTTTTGAAATGATTTGTTGATATTATTTCGAACACAATTTTTATGAAAAATAATCATTTGTTGTTGAGAACTGAAATAGAAATTTGGAGAGGTGGATCCAAACTTCATTCGTCAATTTGGAGATGAACTTCCTTCTCAGTGGAGAATAATGGATTATCGATTTGAACATCATGTTGTTACATACAACAAAGATGAAGTTCATCCTCTTCTTACAGATGGATGGGCAGAGATGAGAGAGGTATTTGATCTGCATCAGAATGAGGTAATCCATTTCGCCTATCATGGTAAAGATCTTTTTGGTATTATGGGTTCAAGCAGATTTGAAAGTGAAGATGAAATTCCAGATTATCACAGTCGATCTGTTTGTCGTGGTAATTCTGTGAGGTTCCAAGTTGAACTTACGCGGGATAATATTAGCAATCCTTACTTGGTGAGTTTTCTAATAGATGTAATTTTGATTCCTTAGAAATCTTGATAATATGATACTTGTTTTGAAGATTTACTGATGATGTTTTTAATTAAAAAACAGAGCATATGGAATGCTTTTGAAATTTATGTCCGAAACTCAAACTTGAATGTGATAACTGCTTGTTGTGACAATGGAACAAAGACTGAATTGCAAATTGCAACTCATGACAATCCTTTTTGGATGACAGCCTTAGGTCCCCGCTGGTATGGTTTTTGTCGTGAAAATGGGTTTCGTGCTGGTGATCAACTATGCTTTAATTTTTCGCTTGTTAACTTTGGTAATAATGTTGTGCGTGTTTTTAAAATATGAGCTGAGAAATCTGAGTATGTTGGATGCTGGTTGATGCAGGGTTTTGATTATGGTATTTAAGATACTTAGTTTTTAATGTTTAATGTTTTAGCTTAAGAAGATCTTAATCAATGAAGGTGTTGGATGCATTGTAAAATGTAGTTTATCTAAGTCTAATTTGGTTTGACTTTGTGGTAATTATGTTTAGGGTTGATGTTTATCCTTTATTTTCATTAGTTTATGTTGAATGTAATTTATGGTTGTTAAACAATGAAACTGTTTCTTGGTTTGTTTTAATGTTAGTATATTTAATTTAAATATTATGAGTACATGTATACAAAGTTTAAAGTGGGTGTTTAGTTGTATAGAATAAAATGCCAAGCTCAAAGTTGCAAAATTTAGATGAATTGATTATTAAAAAATAAAAAAACAGAAAAATAAAATATAAATAACATTACAAAATATGTGATTTCCTTAAACTAATATTGATAATTAGTATATTTTAGTAATAATGAGGATGTTGCTTTTGACGCAGTATTTGGCTATGTATTGTATAAGTAATCATCGGATAATATTGTTGAATTCGCAAAAAATAAATCACATATTTTAATTAATATTGGCCAACGTAGTTATCATTTAAGTTATGAACTTACAAATTCATTTTAATTAATATTGAAGGTGGTTAAAAATAGATGAAACGAAATATTGTGTTGGCTAATTGAAATGAAATTACGGATATAAGCGCTTATATTTTGCGTTGATAAGTTTGTCCATTTTATCAAATAATCATTAAGAATGAATATTCATCATTGTAAATAAATTGAAGTTTCTCATCTTTGGTTAATTTGGTCAAATACTATTTATAATATTGTAATTTATTAAAAAAAATTACAATTTATAGAGTGGATACCCAAAAACCGATGCAAATTAAACTGCATAATGTTGGTTCGGATTTGATCGGATTTATTTATTTGTCATTGAAAACCAAATCAAACTGCAAATGAATTTCAGGTTAATTCGCACTAATTTGTATATATTTCCCAATCAAAGTATATGTGGTTAGGGGTGCTCAAATCCAAACAAATCTAAATAATAACTGAAAATTGATCCAAAAAAACTGAAAATAGCAAAAAACGGAAATTATTTGGATGTGTTTGGATATTATTTTGTAAAAACCAGTGGATTGGATTGCATTGGATTGGATTTTGAGATGATTTCGAACATAATTGCTTATTTTCATTTGAAAATTTTAACTTTCATTCAATCATATGTTATATTTAATATGAAGCTTAATATATATGTTGCAAAAAATTTAAAGCTATTATTTGTTAGGTTTATTTATAATATTCGTATTTATTAAAAAAAATTACAATTTATAATGTGGATACCCAAAAACCGATCCAAATGAAACTTCATAATGTTGGATTTGATTTGTTTATTTGTCATTGAAAACCGAATCAAAGTGCAAATGAATTTTATTTTTTATTAAATGAGATTTTACTTAAAATTCGATCTAATTTAACTTAATATCAGGCATAGAAATTAATGTTAAATTCCTACCTTTTGTAGATATTTAAATACGGGAAAAAGTATAACTCTCTAAATATCTATACCCAAAATTACGGTGTGTAACAGATTAAATTGTATAAAGGAAAAAAATAATAAAAAACAAACATAAGAATTTCTTTGAATAAACAAAAATGTAACATAACTGGGTAGATGAATAATTGATTGACTAATTGGAGGAAAAGTTTACGACACAATTTGATTCTCACACAAATAATATATTATAATACAAAAAAAGATGATTCAATTTGAGCCATATATTTGGGCCAAAGACAAAGTTGGCCCATGACAAACCCTATATCTAACCTTGTAAACCCACATTCAATTTGTTTCTTTTCAACATAATAATACGGCTAGGTTTGAATAAGGTGATATAGCAAACAGTTTCCATTTTCAGGCAAACAAAATTCCAGACGTTTCCAAACAAATTTGATGTGAATGATTCAAAGTTTTGTTGATTTATATCAGGTAATTTTAAATTGTTATCTGCAAAAAATATTCTGTTATCTTATGAAAACTTTTGTAACTACATGATTATCAGATTTTACATGTTTTTATATAGCTATAGTCATATTAATCTATATCAGTAATACCAGTACCTGTATGTTCTAAATGGGTAGGATTTTCTATGCAATACCTCAATTAACAATTTGGGAATATTGATATGGTTTTTCAGACATATGATAATTCTGTCAATTGCAAAATAAAATCATCATAAATTATAGATGGGAATATTGTCAAGATTTGATGTTTATAATGCGTTACTTATGATCTACTGTAATTCAGGCTAAAACAATTTTAATTAAATATGCCCCATAATATAATAGTTGTAATATTACAAAGCAAAAGGATATGAAGTTCAACACTCACCTTACACATATTATAGTAGATTACATTAGTTCTGACTAAGTCTTAGTACACATATACATTAGTTAAATAACTTGAAATTCAGATTCAACATGATCAACATAAAAGATATCATATGATAATAAACAGGCTTTTGGAATAAAGTCACAGAGCAACAAAGATTACCGGTCCTAATTCTGATGCATATTCTGACGTATAAGCCTCACATTAAGCTCATCTGTTTCCGGAAACAGGACAAACCTCAAAGTATCTCCAGCCCTTGGTCTGTGAAGGCGAACGTAATCGTACCATCCTTTACCAATGTGCTTCTCATATTGGCCAGTTTCCAGCGATCTTTTTGAAGTATGAACTTGGCATTCAGCTTCAAAATGTGTGTCATCCGATATTAGCTGAATGTTGTTCACATTGGCAAGTACACCTCTGGAAATTGGATTTGGAAAATGCTGCAATAATAATACAAAAATCATCACAGTTAGTGGATTTGAACTTAAGACTATATGATTAAACTCAATATTTTTCATTGCTTACAAAATAAGCAACAATGAAGGCACGATAAGCCTAAATCATATGAATCCAAAAAATAAATAGAATAGTTCGCAATCAAACTATATATCTCAGAGTATATAAACATATTATTATTTATTGTCCAAACAGGTAAAATGTTTCAATGGAATCACAATGGAAATGTAAATCGAATTAAGTATTAAAGAAATTCAATGGTATGAAATATTACCATCACTTGTTTCTTTGAAAGATTAGCCAAAGATTTTGTCACTGTTGTATACCATGTAACTGTGACTTGTTCACCTTCTTCTTGAACATGATCTTCTCCATTATCCTCATGATCTTCTCCATTATCCTCTTCCTCCGCTTCTTCCTGAAAAAATAGATATTCGTAACAGACGTCTATTTTTTATGATACTAATATTGAGGATTTGAAATGCAAGATAAATGAAAAGCATTACCATGACTTGAGGTGCTGCATCCTCAACCACACTGATAAAGGTCATATGAAAATCATTGTTTTTAATTTTGTAGTCAAGAAGAACCTTTATTGTTTTATCAAGTCCAAAAACTTCGGAAACATCATTGCCATTCATATAGAAATTGGTATCATCCTTTTCAAATGTTACATGTGCCCAATGATGACCTGCTACAATCCTTCCATACTTTAGTCGATGAATCTCTCTTTTCCAAAGTTCATGAAACTCAGAAGGAATTTTGATTTTTGTCTGAAATTAAAGTTAAAATCCATGATTAGACAATTTGCATAATGTAAATGTGTTATTGAAATCAAAATGCATATAATGGCATGGTCTACCTTAAAAGGACTGATAATTGTTTCAAATGTTGTTGGCCTATCAGGAATCTGCATCGTCTCAATGTATGTCATTGCGAATTCATTATGATGGATTTTATAATCGAAAAGTACTCTGGTAGGGTGTTGAAAACCAAACTTCTTAGCCACAACTTGGCCATAGAACATGAAGCAAATATCTTCATTCAAACTAAGATAAACCTTCACTAATTCAGAATTACTGGTAATTCTCGCTTCCTTTTCCTTTGGTTTGTTCAATTCGTATTTCCAATCATTGAAGAAACTAATTGGAATGTCAATTGGTCCCTAATATTGAAAAACATTATATATTTTAAAACTTGACAAACAAATTGAGTCGTATAACATAAAAATTAATGTCTGATAATCATCAGTGACAGGGCCGGTCCCGAGGATATCAATTAACAATTAAAAGAAAAGAGATAATTAGCATTTCACAATTAAAATCACAAAATAACAAACTAATAAAAAAAATTAACAATTAGAATAGAAGAACTACTGAACAATTAGTAAACTAACCTTAAATTCAAAAAAAGATTTAATGATATTTTTCTTTTTAGGTTAGTGTTGATTTGTTGTTTTCCCTTGAACATAGCCATAAATTATTACTTAATAATGCAGTATAAAAAAAAATTGAGGCCCCTCCAGTTTGGAGGCCCAGCGGTGTTGCACAGTTTGCACTTGTTGTTGGCCGGCCCTGATCAGTGACAAAATCATTCCTAATAATGTGGGGGGCAAATTTCTTGTATAACATATAAAAATATACGAAAATAATAGTATCTACAATAGATAATCTAAGTAATTAATGACTGGCGTACCTCCGTCGGATAAATAACACTTTCGAAAGTGCTTATTCTTTCTTTTGGATTGTTTGGTGTAGTGCTAAAAAATAGCAAAAATTACAACAAAAAAAAATAGATTAAAAGTCAGTCTATAAAGTAGTAAATTTGCTGATGGAAAAGGAATTCAAATAAACACATATTAGTAAAATATTTAGATATATTCAAATTGAATAATTTTTCTTACAAAATAATCAGGGGTTCTTCCATTTCAACTTATATATGACATATATGCTACGATTTTGCTAAAACTTAAGAACAATGACCAATGAAAGTCTTAATTTGTATGAATTTAGTAGTTTATCAATTTAAATGATAAACTGGAAAAGATGATGATTTAAAAACGTTATTAAGTATGCATGACCAAATACATAAAAGGAACAAATGATTGAAACTTGAGAAAATACAAATTGATTACCATTTTGAAGAAGACGCCATTTGAATCTGAACGGTTTTGGTTTGATAGCGAAGAAGGTTTTGGCGGATCTAATGGCTGGGGAGAAGCTTCCTGTGTTGTAATAGTTAAATGTTGAAAAGGAAAGTGTTTTTTGGCTTTTATCTCAAAAAGGTAAAGAAGAATATGTAAAGTATTCCTTTTGTTGGGAAAAGACAACGGTTTGTGATACGTTAGGAGCAGTAAAGAACTCTTTAGAAAGATTTTGTGACTGTTCACGTGTTATAACTATCAACATTCAATGAGATATATGTCGTTTTCAATTAATTAGGACCACAATTCTTGGAATGTTTATTTGGTCATATAAATATTAAATGTTGAATAATACTCCCTCCTTCGCAAAATATAAACAAAAATTTGTCAATAAAAGTAGCAATATTTTGTTTTAAATTTAGTCCAGATATATTTAATTTTGTTGATCTCCTTTTGTTTATATTTTGGGACGGATTATTAGTTGGTATCAAGAAAGTTGGCTGAAGTGGGGTTATGCGGTGGAAAACATTATTGGTATTTATGGACGGTATAAAATAATTTTACACAGTCGGTGCATTTAAATTAAATCCTTCTTGAAAAGACACGGAGATATGGGTGTCAGCGATTCTGTTTGGATCGGTTTAGGGGCAAAAACTCATCAGTTATAAATTGTAATTCTTTTTTTTAGTAAATATAAATATTATTAAAATCGCTAAAAAGTAATAATTTGACATAACTGACAAAATAAATATTAAGTTTGACAACAAAAGATAACATATAATATATTCAAGATTAATATTTTGGAATGACAATTACCAATTAAATTTGAAAAATATTAAATTTAAAAAAAAAACAATAAATTAACCTATCATATAGTATTAAGAAAATTTAAAATAAAAAAAGAAAGGTTAATGTCATGTATATATGGGAATAATATTTTTGTTACATAATAAAGATGTCAAATCTAAGGTATTTTAAAAAATTTATGTAGTATATATAATTTTCAGACACATATTTTTTAATTACTACATATGATGTACCTCCATTTTATTGAATTTTTGATATAATATTTTTATACCAATTATATATATTAGTAAAATTTTAATTAAACATATAAATAAATATTTTTAACGAAATATTTTACGTTATAATAATTTTTTTATCATCTGAACTGATTGAAAAAAGATGAATTAGCTTAAAAGTATATATAAAAATTGTATTATTTTTTGGTTTATTTATTATATAAAAGTTTTATTAAATTAGTTCTTAACCCTATAAAAATTTAAAGTAGTAGCTTCGGTTTTTAGAGTTTCATATATCTAAATGTACTAACATCTTAGAAAATTAATAAACTCAACAATAATGGTATTGAAAAAAACCAAATATTTTTCATAAATATATTCATAACATCTTAGAAATACTGAAAATAAATATATGCCATAAAAAATTACATATTATTGACGATAATAATATTTGTATACATAAATGCATCACAGTTAAAATCTAATGTATTTCCTTCAACAATGTCATTGAGTTTACACCATTTTTTCCATCCTTTTTTAAAGGTAAACTCAACACCATTTTCACCATTTTTTGTGAATTTGCATCTGATATTTTCAGGATGAGCACCGCATAGGATGAATTCTCTATAATCTGATAATGATAGGTGGTATCCAAAATCATGAGGTAGAACCTAAAGATTGACAAAATTGAATTGTTATTATATATGTACTGACAAACCATGACCATGTACTGAAAACATTATTGGTATTTATGGACGGTATAAAATAATTTTACACAGTCGGTGCATTTAAATTAAATCCTTCTTGAAAAGACACGGAGATATGGGTGTCAGCGATTCTGTTTAGATTGGTTTAGGGGCAAAAATTCATCTGATAAAAAAATAAATGGATTTTCGGTTTGGTTCGGTTTTGGATGACAAATAAGAAAAATCCGATTCAATCTGATACAATATTAGGTGGTGTAATTTGGATCGGTTTTTGGATATCCAAATTATAAAT
Organism: Trifolium pratense; assembly: GCF_020283565.1. Lineage (NCBI taxonomy): Eukaryota > Viridiplantae > Streptophyta > Magnoliopsida > Fabales > Fabaceae > Trifolium > Trifolium pratense. The sequence continues at coordinate 53,319,954 of NC_060065.1, read as the reverse complement.
TGTAATTCTTTTTTTTAGTAAATATAAATATATTTAAAATCGCTAAAAAGTAATAATTTGACATCACTGACAAAATAAATATTAAGTTTGACAACAAAATATAACATATAATATATTCAAGATTAATATTTTGGAATGACAATTACCAATTAAATTTGAAAAATATTAAATTTAAAAAAAAACAATAAATTAACCTATCATATAGTATTAACAAAATTTAAAATAAAAAAATAAAGGTTAATGTAATGTATATATACTAATAAAAAGATAAATAAATATTGAAAAATATGTATGTGGTTTGGTTAGGTTTAGGATCGATTTTCGGTTTATGTTTGTCTCCCTTTGTGATTTGAGCACCCCTACACGGAGATGTAGTTCGTAAAACTTTTATTAGTCCCACGAATATGGGAATCATATTTTTGTTACATAATAAAGATGTCAAATATAAGGTATTTTTAAAAATTTATGTAGTATATATAATTTTCAGACACATATTTTTTAATTACTACATATGATGTACCTCCATTTTATTGAATTTTTGATAAAATTTTTTTATACCAATGATATATATTAGTAAAATTTTAATTAAACATATAAATAAATATTTTTAACGAAATATTTTACGTTATAATAATTTTTTTATCATCTGAACTGATTGAAAAAAGATGAATTAGCTTAAAAGTATATATAAAAATTGTATTATTTTTTGGTTAATTTATTATATAAATTTTTTATTAAATTAGTTCTTAACCCTATAAAAATTTAAAGTAGTAGCTTCGGTTTTTAGAGTTTCATATATCTAAATGTACTAACATCTTAGAAAATTAATAAACTCAACAATAATGGTATTGAAAAAAACCAAATATTTTTCATAAATATATTCATAACATCTTAGAAATACTGAAAATAAATATATGCCATAATAAATTACATATTATTGACGATAATAATATTTGTATACATAAATGCATTACAGTTAAAATCTAATATATTTCCTTCAACAATGTCATTGAGTTTACACCATTTTTTCCATCCTTTTGTAAAGGTAAACTCAACACCATTTTCACCATTTTTTGTGAATTTGCATCTGATATTTTCAGGATGAGCACCGCATAGAATGAATTCTCTATAATCTGATAATGATAGGTGGTATCCAAAATCATGAGGTAGAACCTAAAGATTGACAAAATTGAATTGTTATTATATATGTACTGACAAACCATGACCATTAAATGATAAAATACTTAAAAGAATATAATTGATGAACTAACCAATTTAGAGGAATTCAGATGGGATTCTTTTATCACAAGTAGGAAAGAACGATAATCATCAAGATTTGTACTCAAACTATGATATTGAGGAAAAGAAGATGGGCACTCATTTTGTTCAAACTCACAAACGATCATAAGAAAAGTATCTTGACCATAGTAGTGAAATGTAAGGCTTTGATTTCCATTCCATTGATAATAATTTCTAATTCTTGGCCAACCATATGTTATTAGTGGTTTGGTAGTTGACATATTGAACTCTACCTGGTGAGGAATTCCATCTCCATCATACAATTTCCATTGAGCACCCAGTTCCTTAGAATATTTTCTAATAAAAAAAGGATCTAATTCTCCGAAAGTCTGCAAGTAAGTGACTAATGTTAAGTTTTATAGTATGCAATATACAAAAAGGAAGAAAAATATTTGTTCAAACCTCATTAGGAAGATGGACTGCTTCAAACATTGCCAGAGGACTTCCATGAATTATTGGAGGCCATTTTGATGACATTGAATATGAATTAACAAAAGTAAGTAAAGCTTTGTTAAATGAATGTATTTATAGATAAAGAATAATGAGTATTTTATTAAAGAATCTGTCTTTGTACTACACTTTGAACTTTTTGATTTATTTACTAATAATTTAATAGTTAATCTAATATCATTATCATATTATTTGGCCAAAAAATGTAACGTAAACTTAATTCATAGGCTCTTTTTGAGTTTAATTTAACGTAAAATTATTATATTTCTCCTAATTAATATTAGAGTAATTTATAGGCTCAATGGAATATATTGATACTGTTTAAATTATTAAGATTGATAATATAGGAGTAATTTATTGTTATTGTGGAAAATATTTTAACGTAAAAGACTTCATAGATAATAATTTCATTAATTAAAAATGATAATACAAAACACCATAATAAAAGAAAGTAAAGAAGAAAAAAAATACACAAATTATTTGATTGCCAAATTCAACGAAAAGTTGGCAAATAAGTAGTACTTTTAATTGATAAAGAGAACCAATAGAACATAGCAAATAACAAAGATCATGCATTGGTAATTTCTGGTAGCTTCCACATGTGGCATCGATCGTGTGGATCGTTAATCGCAAACTTAAAACGAATTGTATCACCAGCACAGAAAGGAATTTCTTGACACAGCTCTTTCCAGGTATTTCCCAATTTTGTTATGACGGGATTGGTAGAATGAACAACCTTCATATGTTCTTTGTGGGGATAATCGCCGCATATGGTAATAAATTTGATCTTTTTATCCATCAAGTAACTTGCAAAGTCCATAGGTAAAATCTTAAAAAAAAAAAAAGGAAAAGAGTTAATATATATTGTAATTAAACTTATTAAATATGAAATAAATATATAAAAGGAAATTGATTCGAAATATAAAAACAATAAGAAATTTATTTTAATTGACAATACCAAATTTTTGTTCTTCACACTTTCAGTAGTCAATGGAATGTCAAAAAACACAGTTTCATGTGGTATTATACTACGACTGTGAAATGGCAAAATATCAGTTTCAACAATAGGTTCCTTAAAAGATTTGATTCCAAAACAGTTTCCACCATAATAGTCTAATTCAAGTTCAATGTTATTAGGCAATCCATGAAGTTCAAGTAATTCTTTCCAACCATTAAAGATTATAGGATTATCATAGCTTTTATTGTACTTAAGTACAGTCCAACCACTTTCTGAATTGAATACGAACCACATATTGTCTAACTTATTATAATATTCGACAATAAAATTTGGATCTATTTCTCCGTAACCCTGTAAAACACAAATGAAATGTTTTAATCAGTACAAAAGTCTAACATAACAAAGTAAAAAAAAAATGAATTAATTAAGAAACTAAAAAATATTACCAGATTAGAAAGTCTTACAACTCTGCAAGTTGTAATTGGTTTTGATTGTAGCATTTCAGCAATACTCATTTTGTTAATAATTATAAGTGTTAAACATATGTAATAGACACAGCCATACACATGTATATATACATATACATATAGGAGAAACTATTCTATGGTCATGGGTCCAAAACATCAAATTTGGTCTCATCCAATTAGCTTTTTACACAACATAAAAATAGAGAATAAAAAAGTGAAAAAATATTCGTATTTTTGTCTCCACTGTTTTCTTTATTTCATATTCTCTGCAAGACAACATGTACACGTTTTAGATACAAAATAGAAGGCATAGTTATAGAATAATTGGAAGTTAAATATTGTTTCCTTGCAAAATGAAGTACATCCCACGTGAGACATGTAGGTTTCTTTGAAAGTCTTTATGAAAAGATCATTAGGTAGATTCTTCAACTTTAAAAAGTACAAATCATGATGATGAAAACTTGTGGATGAGACCAAGAAAGGACCGCATGATATTTATAAAGTTGCAATAAAGGAATACTTTTTTTAAGTACTGCATGATTCTAAAAATTATGTAGGTAAAATTAAACTGCAGGTTCTTATCTTATTTATTTATAAAAATTTAAAAACTAAAGTGTTAGTGATAAAAAAAGATAAAAGACCAAACTGTTACAAAAAACTTACTAAAGTGTTACAAATAAAAAAAAATAAAAACTAAAGTGTTACAAAAAAAAGATAAAAGACCAGACTGTTACAAAAAAAAAATTAAGGCTCAGAGTGTTATAAAAAAATATGATAAAGGATCTGCTGTATAAATTTGGCTATTATGTAATATTGGTTCTCTAGTTTGGAAGAGAAATTATGGTAATGCGACGATGAATAATTCTCACAAGTGGTATAATTTTGACAAAATAAGCACTGAAAATAATAAGATAAAAGATAAAGGTCCTGTATTATAATTTGGCTGATTAATTATCTTGATTGAAGATATATTTTGAATTAAATACATTAGATTTCAAATTATTGGAACTTGCTAGATTATCATGTTGTGAAGAAAATGTGGTAAAGATAGGAAATAAATCAGAAGGTGCATTATCTAAAAGTAAGATTGATTCAAAGTCATGTCTACTTGAGTATTGATTGCAAAAATTGAGATGGGTATATGATAATGACTACTCTATTTAGAGAATCTTAGGCTACATATCCTTCACGTGAATGTTTTGGTTACATATGTTTAACTTTATTTGTACTTTACTACTTCAATCTCAAGAGATTTAGTGTGTGTTTGGTATGGCGGTGGCTATAATTGAGTTTGGTAGAATTGAGTTTGGCAGAATTGATTTTAGTTAAAAGTGAGTTGGACTAAATTGATTTATGTTTGGATAGATTCAGTAAAAGTGATTTTCATCAATTTATGTTATTTGGATAATTTAAAATAAAAAATGCTTTTAAAGTGCAAATTACCAAAAGGGTCATAATACATAAAATAAAATAAAACCACAACCACCCTTTAAAGCTCAATATAAAATTCAAGTATAATTTTTGTAATACTAAATTTTTGTAAAAAAAAAAATTAACAATACTATATTAGCATATAAATTCAAGTATATCAATATAAAATAAGTATAATTTACGGTGCAACATCGTGTTGGTGTAGTACCTTCGTGTGAATTAAAATTAGAGCTATTAAATAATTTTTTACGCAGTTAAAAAATTTGGAATATATTTTTTATGGACAAAAAATGAAGTTGGAATGTGTAACTTACATTGCACAGGAATATAATATTTTCCACTTATAAAAATTAGAGAGCAAAATAATTATGTAATATAAGGAGGTTATAAAGGACATTAGCAGTACAAAAAGAGAAAAGGCATGTGGGAGAAAAGTCAAAATCGATTACACTTGCCGTGGAAGCTCCAAATTCCAGCTTCAGCTAGAATCACTTTTAAAGGCCAGAATTGCTTTTAGGAAAGATAACCAAACATAATGCAAAATGCTAAAATCATGGTGAGAGTTTATAAACGTGAGTCTAGTGGTAGGAAACGCCAAACCAAACGGTCACTTAATAAGGTAGAATGTTTTGGTACAATATAGTTATAACAATATTGAGATTATTGCAATTTACGGACGATAATACAATTAGTAATCATATTATAAGGACAATGAAATGTAAGAACATCTCCATTCATTATATTATTTGCAGCGCAATAGCTTTCCCAGCCACGTCCAATCATCAGGCTTGGTTCGGTGTTGTGGCTTAATTGTAATCTACATGGAATTTTGATGTTTAGTGGACCGCACAAGTAAATATATTTCTTCTTTGCCTTTAGTATGTAGTTGGCAAAATCATTAGGAATCGCCTGGAACATTGAAAAAAAATTATAAATAGTTAGAAATAATATATTGTATTAGAACAATAATATATTAGAACAATAGTTAGAACTATTTTAAAAAATTAAATTACCAATGGTTTATTGATAGCCTGATTTTTTTGAAGAAAAACACAAAATGATGAATATATTGTTGGAGCAGTGCTTAAACTATGGAATGGAGGATAAACATTTGAACCTACTTGAGAGATATCAATTTTTATTTTGAAACAATTATCTCCGAAATAGCTAAAGAATATTCTTCTATAGCCAACGATTTTATATGTAACTCTTAATGCAGTCCAACCATTTGTTAGTTTAGGATGTAAAATTGATTTATTGAAGGTCATAGTATGAACAACTTCATCTGATACTTTGATATGCCATGTATCTTCCAATTCATGAAAAAATTCAGCTGCAAACCATGGATCAATTTCAGCAGCAGTCTAAGAAGAAAATTAAATATGGTTAGATATAAAATCCAAAATATTATGAAATCGAAAATATATAAGTAATATTGAGAATGAAATAAACCTGATTAGGTGCATGAATGGTTACAAAATTAGATATGACTTCTCTTTTGTTATTATGAAACATGACTTGATTAACTTAAAATTGTTATCAACATGATATTATCATTCATTGTATTTCTATCTTTGGGGATATTTATAGTGATTGAGTTGAGTTGTTGAGGAAAAGTTGATTTAATCAATTTTATTTAAATGCACTGTAATTATGATGTGATACATGAAATTATTTAGATGGTCTAGTTGTACTCATGGTTATGTGCCAAGTAATAATAATGAATGTGAAATATAGATAATCAATATATTAGCTTTTATTTAAAAATTTTTAAAAAAATATTTGTAAAACAATGAAAAAATATTACAATTTGTGTAATTAAAATTTTTAGGTGAGAATGATAAAGTTGATCTTCTCCGTTTATTACCATATATAATTTTTTTTCTATTGTAAATTCAGTCCATTTTATCCGTATTTTTGAATAATAATTTGTTTTTCTATTTGAAATTTATCCCTTTTTTTATAAGGAAAAATGTAACATTTTATAGGGTCTATTATAGGTTTTTTACATTGAAATAAGAGAATAAAAATATATATGCTAATATATGCTAATTTATGTTCGTAAAAAAAAAATATGGTAATTTATCAAAGTTATAATTGATTATTTGTAGTTTGATAAAGGTGTAGTAGTTAAGATAAGCTGGATACACATTGGATACTTTGGCTTGTACTAATAACTTTGTCATAAAGCCTCTTACATGAGGTGATGTTAGCTTGTTGAAGAAAGTAGCAGTAGAGTAAATTTCATTTTAAATTTGTAATCACATTCACCTATATAAATGTGAAGTGACCAAGTGGTTGGTTGGTGAAGAGAATATAGTTGATGATATGGAAGGTGACAATGTTGGTAACATTGAAAGTAATGAAGAAATAGGTGATGGAGAAGTAATAAATCCGGATAAATCTTCCGGGAAATATCGTGGATTTTATGTTGCTGATTATAATGATTGTCATTATTGGGGTTACACGGTCGGAGAGAACAACAATGTTTTGGTAACATTATTATTTAAAGTAATATTTTGTTAATAATTTTTAATAATAAAAGTATTGTAATTCAACTTGTTTATTTGCAGGAAATTCCTAAAGAAAACTCATTCATATTTAATGATAGAAATCAAGCCAAAATTACCTTGATTGATCATTCGAATGGCGATAGATATCCTTGTGATATTTATTTTGGGGATACTAATATCGATGAGATATATGTAGGAAATGGTTGGCCAGAGTTTATAAGAGGCAAAGTCTTGAAGATCGGGGATATTGTGTATCTTCTTATGTATGGAGATAATCCACATAACATACATGTATTCCATATAGAGGATATGTGATTAAGTAAAATATTTGTAAGATGGTGTTGTTTTAATATATTAAAGTAAGATGGTGTAAGTTTTATCTAAGTTTAAGAATGAATGTAATTTTGAATTAGGTAAGATGCATCCGGTCTAAGTATGTACTGAATATATATTTTTAAATATTAGATAAAATTTTAAGTTGGAAAATAATGATTTAGTCAAACTAATTAAATAAGCAACAGTGCATAAATAATTTAAATATTAAGCAAATAAATATAACATAAACATAGTCAATTGATGTAGTGGTTAGAACAACAATCAAAAACATTGCCCAGCTTTGAGTATTGTCGAATGAAGTTGCAGTTATGACTCAATTGCTACTTGATATAGGAACATATATTGCAAAAATATTCAGGAAATTGGAATTCTTCATTGTCAGGTAAGTTATCAAAACATCTGAACTGAACTTCCATTGAACTTGAGTTATGCTCTGGTTTGATTTTAAGCACCTTGACCTGAACAAATAACATAGTACTGTGAGATTAACCTCAAAATGTTAACATGATTTTTGTTGAAATTGGAATAATCTATGTATACGTTACCTGCTAAAGGTTTTCAAAAACCTCTTTGAAAACAACATTAGTAGTTGAAGTTGGAAAAATGTTATCTGCTTTTTTATCTTTATCATATATCAATATCTTCAAACCTTTTTTGGTGGTAACTCTTGACATTGCCACATACAGTTGACCATGACTGAAGACATCCTTTGGCAAGTATATTCCAACATAATCCAATGACTGACCTTGTGATTTATTGATGGTCATGGCATATGAGACTATAATTGGAAATTGTATTCTGTTTAGCTTAAATGGCCATGGTGATTGTGATGGTGACATTTTGATTCGTGGAATATACATTGTGTTTCCAAGATGTCTTCCACTTATAATTTTTGCCTCAATGACATGATTTGCAAGTCTTGTTACTATCATTCTAGTACCATTACATAAGCCTTCCGATTGATCAAGATTTCTCATGAGCATTATCGGTGTTCCAATTTTCAAACTGATTTTGTGATTTGGTAATCCAGATGTTTTAAGAGAATTTAGAAATTCAGGAGTCAACGTCTCAAATATCTCACAATCATTAACATCAGCACGATCGATTGAGTCACAGCTGTAAAAATCTTGAGCATCACCTGTATTTGGAACAGATTATAATATGAATGTTAATATTATTGATACGAAATATAATGTTATGCTATATAAATTATATTACCTGGTATCAAGCTCAAAACATATGTGTTGATCTGTTCGACAACTTCAATTGTGGAAGCTAGAATTGCTCTTGCTTGCAAATAATTTGGACATTTGTATTGATCGACCAAGTTTGGATAAGTACTTTGAACTATAGCAGGAATAGGATCATCATAATCAAGAATTAGCAGTTCCTTTGGAATTTCTACATCAGCATAACCATCATTTGGCTCTGATAGTCTGCCTTCTCCTACTTTTAATAGCCACTTTGAAAAATTGGCTATTTCATGATCGTTTCCGTTTTTTTTCAACCTCATATTTTGAGTTAAAGTCAATACTTTACAGTGGTCCCATATCTTTGAGGAGTTGATGGAGGCATGTACAATATCTGAACGATAACCTCTTGGTACCACTGGAAGTATTTGTCTAAAGTCACCTCCAAAAACTATAACCTTTCCACCGAAAATTGTTTGACTGTTTGAAAAGGAACTCATAACATCTCTCAGTGTTCTTTCAAGTGCTTCAAAAGTATACCTATGCGCCATTGGAGCTTCATCCCATATGATGAGTTTGGTTTGTTTCAGAAGTGCTGCCCGATCATCATTGTGTTCTATATTGCACGTAGCATTATCTAAAGTCGGAACCGGAATCTTAAACTTTGAATGTGCGGTTCTTCCTCCAGGTAATAATAGTGATGCTATTCCACTGCTGGCAACGGTCAAAACAATTTGTGATTTTGATCTGAGGGACGAAGCAAGTGTTCTCCACATATATGTTTTACCTGTTCCTCCATAACCATGTAAGAAAAATACACCTCCTTGTTGTTTTCTGACTGCCTTCATAATTGTTTGGTATATGCCTCTTTGTTCATCTATCATGATATTGATATAATTAAAAATCCTTTATTTAAGCTTTGTTTAACTTTTATAAAAAATGATGGAAATGTTCTATAATTACGAAAGACATCTTATATTTGTATTTAGATAAATTAAATGATTAAACATAAATTGAATTGCATACAATCTACCTGTAAGTGACTGATACAATTGGCGAAATTCCTCTCTTTGTTGATGAACATCATAATTGAGCTCATCATAAATTAGTCTATTTCCCAATTCTGCTGTGACATAGTCGTTTGGAAATGGAAGGCATGGAAAATCTGTCAAGCTTTTTCTGTTGGCTTCTAAGTATTTTTCAATCTCAATTAGAGTCAAATTTTCAAGCTGTGCTTCGGTTAACTGCAGTTCTGCATTTTGTATGAAAGAAAGTAAATGAATTTTCATATACTATAAAGATAACAATCCATTTTTAAAAAAAATAATGTTGATAACGTACCTCTGTTGTTCGCAATAATCCGTTGTCGATGGAGAATACCATCTGATAACCAAACTTTAGTTTCATCCCATACATGTCTAGGACGATTCATTGTTCTTGCAAGTAGTATAATGACAAAAAGCTTTCTCAAAAAATGGCCGGAACCCCAATCTTTAGCTTCCTTTATAGCTTGGATGTACTGTCTATCATCTTCAAGAAATCCCATGGCAAAGCAAGCATCTCTGTAGGTAAAGTATTGAGTATTTCCAATTTTCTTGATATCATCATAACATGTTGGTCCCTTTACAACTGCCAACATCATTCTAAAATAGTAGAGTTCACCAGTACTTGGAGGAACCCAAATTAATCTTCCAATTGTGTATCCTCTTTTTCTTAGCTTCCACTTTCTAGACTTCTTGACATAAACAAACTTAGAGACAAATTGACCATATGTAAGAGTTCTTGCCTCTGGGAATGTATTGTTTGCCTCTAACCATGAAGTAAACATTGATTCGGTGACGCTTGGTTTAAGAAGAACATCATCAAGATTTTCATAATCTTGAAAATAAACAGAATTCTGTCCTTCTAAGTGATAGAATAATCTTTCAACTGCAGGTTTCCTACCATGGATAGGAAAAGAAAAGATTCTCCAACATGCTTCACATGGAGATACATATCTACAATCAATGTATTCTTTGACTTCATCAATTTCTTCATTTTTAGAACTTTTTTGCTTAATGGAGGGAGAAACAAATGCTGTGATCCTATCATATCCTTTGTGTATGTATTTGAAGAGATATTTGATTGAGGTACATTGGTTACACCATTCCATATTGATGTGTGCTTGATATTTCAACAACAAAAAAGCATTGTAAGGGACAACATTTCTATTGTCCATTGTTACTCCACTTTTTGTTATAGTATGACCATTTGATCTTCTTCTATAAATCGGATAACCATCTTGATCAACAATAGTTTTTTCAACAAATTTTTTGGGATAATACTTTGAACATCTGCCAGTTTGTTGCATGCAAGGTGAAGAGGTATGTGTTATACCGCAAGGGCCATGAATCATGTGATGTTTGACCAATTGATACAATTCCTGCTGTGTTGACTGATCTGGAATTTCAGCTGAGATAATGGTGTCAATATCATCAGGAGTTGGAAACTTGCTTGATGGGTGAAGGAATAGTAAAATGTGAGCATGTGGCAAACCTCTTTTTTGAAATTCAATAGTGTACAAATCTGTTCAAACATGTATAAGAATAAATATTTATGACATGGCATGTGTAAAATAAAGTGGGAAAAATAATATCTGATCATAAGGTGTAATTATAAAACTTACATGCCATTACTCTTCCGAGGACATGATTCTTGGTAAGATCTTTGAGCAACTCATTAAATTTGATTTTAAAAACTCTAGCTATGATATCTGGACGATCATGAGGTTTTAAATGTTTGCTGTCAAGTAATCTAATAATTTCTGGCCAATTTGGATTGCATGTAAAGGTTATGAACAAATCAGGGAAACCAACTGCTGCAGATATGGCCATACCATCAAAATATAACTGGTCCATGTATCTTTTGCTACCAACAAAAGTTGAAGGCAATACAACTCTTTTACCAGTTTTCCCATTTGTTCCTTCAGCAGCATGAAGTTTTTGATATTTACTTACTCTTAAGGTAGATTGATTGTTTCTAATGAATGATAACCTTTCAGCCTCCATCATTGTGAAACCATCAACTAAAAATTGTTGGAAAAGTCTTCTGGAAGAAATTAGAGTTTGAGCCTCTGATTTTCTCATTTGGATTCGAAAAGATAGCCAATCCATGATTGTGAGTCGATTTCTCTTTGTAATTATGACATCGGGCCTTTCTTTATGTAGTGTTCCACGTCTATATCCATCCTCTCCATATGGAAATAGTAGAGGATATTGATATCCAAGGTATGCTGAATGGAATTCATTGATTCTTTCAAGTTTTCCACTACGTTGTTCTATTATTAGATCTCTTGTATCTCCAGCATCAACATCACCGACAATAAGAGCTGCTACTTCAGAAACAGTGGGATGATTATATATCCTTCCATCAGTCTTCCTATCATGAATTAGTCTCAGTTTCAATTCATTCACATTTCCTTGCTTTAATTTATCTCTTGCCATTCGAAAAACTTTAGCATGGACATTGTGTTGATCAAGCATTGAAGCCAAGCTGGTCACGATTTCAGGATCAATAGCTTTGTTACCCCTGTACAATGTGTTGAACAAATTATGATCAAATATATTGATCATTCACTATCTAGAATTGGCAATATTGAATAAGCCACTAAATATATGCTAATATTACAGACTCAAATAAACGCATAACAGAAATCTATATGTATATACTTACCCACAACTATTTATCCTATTGGCTATTTCATTGTCGGTGTCATAGATATAAAGTTGTGCATACTTTGGAAATTCGCCATCCTTTGGCAACATGCTTCCCATTCTATGACAGGGTTGTCCATGTAATCTCAAAACTGGTGGCCCTTTACCATTCTTGTTGGTTTTTTTATCAAACTTCATTCCAGGTGAGGTGAAAGAAAACATTGAATTGTACATCCTGATATTTTGCTGAAAGCTTTTACTTTGTTTGGAAATATTGTCAAACAATAGTTTTTCCAGACATTGAGGTGGATGTTTTAGGAATGGCAATTGAACTTTTCCATTACCACAACAAATTTGGAAAGTTGGTTCTACGGCGTGTCTGGATTTTGCGCGCCTCTCTTGATACCACATTTGAGCTCCGCATGATTGACATTCATGTAGAGGATCACCAATGTCCGAATAACCTATAAATGATCAATGTATTAACAGGCAATGATTATAAATGCAACATGATTAAAATCAAATATTAAACATAATCAACCTTGTGGAGAATTAGCTGCAGATAAGGTAATGCATTCAACAGAATCATCTTGATCTGTGTCACTATCTGTGCAACTGTCATAAGCATCTTCTTCACTGCTTGAAGATATATCGGAGTCTTGTTGAAACTCATTATGACCAGTTTGAGAGGCTGTTTGTTTTCTTTTATTCTCATCATAACTCTGGTCAGAATTTGGAATTGTAGATGTATTTTGAACAGTAGTTATTTTTTGAACTTTGTTGACTGCATCAAACTTGCTTCTCAAGTTAACTTTTACTCCTTCAACATTGATACAACTCTTGGATGGAATGGGTTTTTTATGTATGAGTGTTTCATTAACAGATTGATCACCAGGTTGTAAACTTGGAATTAGTCTATTCACCACTGATGAAGTAATATCACAAAGTGGAGTCCTGGTCATAGAAGTAGAAACCACATCTGGTGGTGTGGATGATGCAATTGGTATGGATTGCCTATTTTGAATCAGTCTGTTTACCACTGATGAAGGCATATCATTAAGTGGAATGTTACTCATAGAATTATAAGTGATACCTGCTGTTGTGGAAAATCCAATAGATATGCGTTGATAACCGCTCCTTTTCATATTTATGATTCTTCTTTTCTGTTGAAGGATTAATTTTCTCTTGTGCCTTGCAATTTTTGATGCAATTTTCTTAGCAATTGTTTGATTCTCCATTATTTCTTAGCAACGAAAACACTGTGGATTGAAAACAAAATATTACATCAGGAATTTGTAATTACACATTATTAAGGATTTGTAGTGAATTTTTGTTGACACCAAACAAACAGATACAATGAACATCAATTAATATATTTTGGCTTCATATTAAAATGACATTTACGCAATGAATTGGATATCAAAATACTGCATAATATATACAATGATAGATACTGTAATAACAATTGTTGTATTTAGATAACAAATTTAAATTATCTAACCTTTTGACTGGAAATCATTTAGGATATTGGAGTAGATACATGAATGATATTATAAACTAACTGTGATGTGAATACGAATCATTGTGATCAATTTGTTATAAACTGAAGTTTAGTTCTTGTGAATATTGCCATTTAGATGTATGTAAGATTGAGAGCTTAATAATATAAGGACTTAAACTTCTTCATATCCATTTCGTATATAATGTTGTCTTGTCTTTCAAACATTGTGTAAAATTCAAATAAGATGAAATTTGGAAGATTGGTGGGAAATTAGAAATTATAAACTGTGCTTTTAAAAATGGTGTGAAATTTGAATTTGAAATTTCAATTTGAAAGCCAGCTGTTAATTATGTACGATAAGCAAAACAACAATCAGTAATTTGAATAATCTAATAATAAGTTTGTCTTTCCTAAGCATGAATAGAGTAGTTTATTATTATCATAACCTAAAGGTAGACTATGACCTGCTCAAGGAAAAGATATCAATATAAAACTGAACTGATAGTACAATCACACTTTCCTAATGCTGTCATAGAGTTATATAGTCTGCAGCAAAGTCATTATGCAGTCTAGTCCTTGTTTCATGGAAGGAGTTTTGATGCAAAAACAGTAGGATCTACCTAATAGCAATTAAATGGATCAACTACATTGTAAGAAAAAGTACAATTTTTGCTGTTGTTATCACGTAAACATATGATGTAACCAAATTAAATGGTTTAGTTACAATGAAATCAAACATTTTCGAGTAATACTATTCATCAACCATCTTGTCAATATTTCTGTAAATGATAAAGTAAGGATGACTTATTTTTTAAGCAACCAAGACAATCAAATATGAAAAGCAAATATATATATATATATATCAGAAGTATCTGACCACAATAACAATATAAATACTAATATTCATTAAACATTGAAATACATAAGCATTAAACTAAAACCAAAACTACTAAATATTTAAAGAGCTGATACACTTCTTGCAATATTGAAATGAAATATTTACATATAATATGGTGCTGCAGATGAAAATAAAAACAGAGATGGTCTATAATAAAACACCAATTTTGAAAGATGAGTTAATCATTAGTTATTAGACGAACATGAACCAAGTTGCGTGATATTTTGCAGGCAAATTTGAACCTAATTGTGTCACCCTCCTTGTAATTTTGAAATCTGCAAAACTCTTTCCATCCATGACCAATTATAGTTGTAACAATAGGATAATATGTACTCATAATTGATGCTTGAAGGATATCTAAATGGTCATTGACTAATAGTAAAGATTTGTAACCAACTGATCTAACATAGTCTGAGAAATCGCCCTCCAATGTCTGCACAAACACACATACCAACAAATACTCATGAGATTTAAAATTAAATAAAAATTACATATGTAAAGTAAAAGTAACATAGATAAAAAATTACCATGGCAGTGTTATGAACATCAGATTTAGATAAAGTTACATCAAAAGATTGAGTATCAATTGGATTTGTAGAATGACTGTGGAATGAAGGAAAATTTTCACATAATGTATTACTTCCAACTGATAACAAAAAATTTCCACCTCCATAATAAGTAAAACTTATTTCGGTTGCTTGTTTGCATTCAAGATGATTTAGTAATGAAAACCAACCATCAGTAAGGTATGGAATGATGTTGTATTTTCCAAAAGTTAACTTGTGATGGATACCATTTTTATCCCAAACGTGCCAACTCTTATGCAGCTCATTGAAATGTTGCTGGACAAAATCTGGTGGGACTTCACCATAGAACTGAATTGGATAACAATAAAAATGAAGATAGCTCAACTATAAAATCATAACAAATGAAAAACAATAAAATTCTATAAATGATTAAGAAGAAAAAACCTGATTTGGGATAAGTATAGTCTTGAAAAAGCCTAATGGTGTTTTACTCTGCAGGTGTTGTATTAACTCCATAGTTGTATCTTATTGCAAATTGTTGTTGAAATATGGTTAAGTATAATCTATTTATAATGTATGAAAAGTTTGTTTGTAATAAATGAGGCAGATATTAAGCATTAAACTCATTCCACCTGAATTGGTAATTGATAAGTAATAATGTAGGTGGTTGGGATATAAGTAGATTGTATAAGTAAGCTTGTGTTAACATGCGGAATAATGAAAAAAAGTATCCCAAAAAAAATACACACATAGGCCTAAATACACACTTAGGGGTTATGATAATATTGAGTTGCCTAAAGTTGAATGCAGACATTGATAATAAATGTAAAATGAGATTTCTTATAATACACACATAAGCCTAAATAAGAAAAATCTGTTAAAAAAAGACCATAATAAATCTCATTATATATAATGTTTCAGAGGATTATAATCTTGTTAGCAATTCTTGCTACACCATTCACTAAAATTTGGGCTTGTGAATACAAATTAATACTTGATTTCCCACAAAATTGGTGTCAAGAAGGTCATAGGCAACAAAAAAGTTTCAAGCAATTTGTACATGCTAATATGCCTGCGAACTTAAACATACACACAAATTGTCATAGATTACAACTTCAAAAAGTAGTACGGCGAAATAGTATTTGATTAAATTTTCTCTTTTTTAATCAGTTTGCCAGATCTTGTTGATGAAGCCTGACAATCAAGATTGAGAGAATCAACTGGTTGTTCCTTTGCAGCAGTCCTTTTGGCTGGAGTCTTTTGAGAAGAAGGAGAGATATCATTCTCTGATGAAGCTGAAACATTTGGCTGTTGCACATCAATATAAGACATAAGTTATGTGTGACTAAAACATAAGTACAAATTATTAATGGTGGAATATCAAGGTTATGAGGATGCATACTGTTGATAGAATTCCATCATCTAGGTGAGCAAATTTTTCAATATCGTCTTTTGTAAAAGCCTGTTACATGCATATGATGCAATATTAATTAACGGTTCTTGATTAATGAAATAAGTATAACTATAATTTATTAAAATGACAAATAAGTATACTAAGTTACAAACCTGAATCGTAGGTGATTGAGGTATTACACAAAGTTCTTCCTCAATTATATTGATGGTTTCAACGTCTTTGAATGTACTCTATCAAAGTTGAAATTTACGAAAATTATATGTCAAGAAACAAATCATTTTTATGTAATAAGACATCTTATCCATCATATAATTTGAAATTTTTTACCTCTGCAACAGGAAGTTGTTCCTGAATTTTGGCAATCAAATCTGGACTATCCTTACACATGACAACAGATCCCATCCCACCCCATCCAATTTGCCACTTAACTCTAAAAGCAAATTTTCGTTCCATGATAGCATCAAAATGGCGAGGATATTCCTGCTGGTCTCCGTAACCATTCTGCATATACAGATTATTTGCATTGATCAGACAATGTTAATAACAAAAAAAAATTAATGCTTATGAAAACTAAAATATATAATAAACCTTCTTTTCTTGTTCAAGTAGAGTCTTTGCAGTGAGGCCAACCATCTCATCAAGAGTATTGTCCCAAAAAACAAACTTGGCTGTATCGTCACCATCGTATACTTCAACATCCAACTTGTACCTTGCAGTTTAAGTAACATTGTTCAAACTCTAAATGAATTAATTGTATTCAGTTAAAAAGTTATTGGAGTAAAATATATTGTAAATCATTACTTGACTCTAGGATCATTTGTGGTGTGAGACTTTCGGCATACAAAGGGGAGTTCAGATCCTTCACATTTTAAAGAGCAGTCATTTCTACCATCATTGCAAGCATAAAAAAACCAACCTCCATTTGACACCCTAATGTGTGAAGTGCTTACTACAGTAACGCAAACTGCATCCTGGCATTTTGGGTAATCAGTGAGAAGGTAATTCAATAATGAACAAACTTTAAACATACTTCGAATGTTTATGCATACCTTTTTAAGTTTTTTCATAGCTCCCAATGAAAGAACTTGGGCATTTCTCATGAAGTTTTCATCAGTATTGTATTGAGTACCAGCATAACTCTGGGTGTATAATTGTGTAGAAGTTGAAAAGGACCTGTTTTGCGACGCATAAACAGTTTCCTTGGGCAAGCTGCATATGAAAAATCCTTTATTATAACTGAAAATCAATAATTGGGACCACTTTGTAAGGGTTCAACAGAATAATATAAATAACCTGGCACGAAATTTTTCTATTTCCGGTATCGATGTATCAAATAGAATTTTAGTTCCATTCCACACATTTGTTAATTGCAAGGGGTATGATCCTACAATATTATCCAGTGTGATAATGGTTACAGAAACACAGATATAATAATGTGGACATTGAGAATAACATTAGACAATTTATCACATACCTTGTGCTTCTCTGACTCGAACATGTCTCATAATGATGACACAATGATCATTATTAGATCGTTGGTTGTAACCATTGATGAATTGTTCAGATACTAAATCCCACAGAGTACAATCAATTTCCTTATCACTACAAACATAAAACAACAAATAATTATAATAGTGAGGTTAACTGAACTCTATGTGACACAGTTTAATACAATACCGCTGATCTTTGATGGTAAAAGCGACATTAGCTTTCCTTGTTGTAGTTGCAGTAACAATCTTCCCAATAGAGTTAACAACTCCTATAGCATCTAAGTCAGAAAACAGCATATATATATAAGATTTGTAGACAATTATAATATGCAACTATAGGTGAAATTATGTTGATAACCAATTGTCTTACCAATTAACAGATCAGTCCGAAAAGTCCCATTAGAGATCTCTTCAAAATCCTTGAAGTAAAAATGTGTTTTTGGTATTTCTGGAATTTCAACTGCATTAACTCTTGTTGCACCAACAAATATTAATCGAAATTTGTGAGGAGTCATCTTATATTGTGAATCATTATCTGCAACCCTAAAATTACGCATATAATACGTCTGCCCTTGTGCAAGTTGTTCTTTCCACTTCTCAATATCATCAGTCATCACAGTCGCTTGGATAGTATATCCCTATAACAAATTAAAAGGAAATTGGCATATACCTAAAAAAACTAATAACCATTATTCATTAAGATGGATAATATGAGGAATGGAAGCTACCTTTATATCCCTGAGCAACATTTCCATTGTCACTTCAGATTCTCCTTTCGACACGATCCACATGTCATCCAAAATCACCCCTAGTCTCCATATTTCTTTCTTCTTGGTAACATCTTTAACAGAATCATAATCATACTCAATAGGCTTCTTTTCCTGCATATACATACTCTAGAGTTAAAACTGCCACAAAGAGATGCCTTTCCAACCAAAATAGATATATACAGAGTCTACTATAAATATATAAGCTAACCTTATTGTCTTGAAGCATTTGGGTATCTTGAGATTTCTGAGGTACATTATGAACAAACTTCATCAAAAATATACTAATAAATGCATGGTGAACAAACCTTACTGAATCGTAATAAATAAATATAATGAGTACCTCTTGGTTTTCTGCCAAAACCTTTATGCCATCGTTGATTTCAGTCACCTGAGATATCTACATTCAGTTATCAAGAAACTTCATCAAGTTGTGGAAAAGTTTTCAACATTTTTTCCTCCATCACATATTATAAAAAGATAATCTAACCTTGGTGTCATGATCCATTTGCGTCTCTTGAGATATCTGAAATACATTATTAAGAAACTTCATAAAAAATATATACATTATGAACAAACATTATGTATGATGATTATTAAGTTTCATGAGTACCTCTTGATGTTCAATAGGTTCAGCAGTTAGTTTCTTCTGAAATTTCCAGTTAAAAGATTATGAAGATACATAAAGTTTCTCTTGATATAATGGCAAGTAATGGAAGGTAAATGCTAGTTGCATAAAATATCCATACCTTTTTGTTAACATCCACTGAAACAGAACCTTTAGTTGAATTCTAAACAAATCGAACGCAATATTACAGAGTTAAGAACTAACAATGTCTATTTGCAACTACGTGCGCGTTAATGATTTACAACCAAACATCAAAATTGTTATTGATACCTTTTTGTTAACCTCCATTGAAACAGATCCTTGCGGTAAATTCTAAAAAAATCAAACACAACATTAAAAAATTAAAATTAACCTATTTTAATTTTCAACAACGTGCGCGTTAATTATTTACAACACACAACCAAATTTTTAAATATGTTCACCTTTTTTTCAACCTCCATTGTAGTTGATCCAACTTTTGATTTCTAAAATGTCCAAAGGAAAACCATCAAAACTAAAAGTTGAAGTTCATGGAGACATAGATCGTTAATAATACTCACCCAAAATCTCATATAAAACCATTAAAACTTAAGATTCCTTTGCTACAAACTTGTATTGTTCATGAAAATGCCCAAAATTGTAGAATCATCATTGATACTTTAAATAATCTTCGAATAGTTGAAAAAAAAAGAGAAAAACTTAAACTTTATGTTCATACACACATTTATTGTTTATGTCAATAACAAAAAACACCATGATTGGACAAAAACACCTTAAAAACATAAACTTTGTGTTCATACCCACATTGACTGTTCATGTATAAAACCAAAATGATATCATCATATTACATACTTCAAATAAACAACCAAAAGTGAGAATAAACCATATAAACTAAAACTTGAAGTTCTTACACAACCAAACAGTGGGAAAAAAAAAACTTATTTCGAAGAATCTGTATGTTCATGTAAGTTTCGATTTTGTCTACCTTTTTTTCAACCTCCAATGTAGTAGATCCAAGCTTTGATTTCTAAAAAGAAAAATAAAAAAAATACAGTAAAACAAACTGTTTTTAGAATCATTCATCAAACAAAGTCAAAGTTCAAGTTATATGAAGATAAAATTACCTTCTTAATCTGATCCATAGCAAGTTCAAGTTCAAGTTTTCAGAATTTTTTCGTTTTGGAGGGAGATGGAAGGAGATGGAGTGTGATGTTGTATGAGCTGATGTTGTCTCGGAAGTGACAACATGAAGAGTAAGAGAGTAGTTCAAAAATTGGTTGGAGGATGTGAAGCAAATATGTGAAATGCCATTTAAGCCCAATGTCTTTCCTTTCAAACAAAAATGCTAATGTGATATGAGAAAAGGGCAATGAGGTAAATGCGTTCAGGGTGGGGCCAGAAGCAATGAGAAAATTTTCATCATTTAATCCCAAGATTGCCCTTATTTTTAGTAGTAAAAAAAACGGGAAAAAAAATGCCAAAAGGGCAATCTCGGTAGTTTGCTGGTATCTTATTTTCTTATATTTATAGTAGATTAAGGGTGAAGTGAAGTGAATAATAATACGTATCCAAGTGGTGACATGTCAGAAGTAATACTATAATATAACACAGCAATTAATTCGTATGTTTTACTAGTATTGTTAATTAATTAGTTAGTAATTAATGAATGAATGAATGAATGAATAAGAAGAAGAACTTGGTTTTAGGAATGCGCATGAAGTGGTGATGCTGGCTCCTTTCTCTCTTCTTTCTTCTTTCTTTTTTCTTTTCCTTACACAAAACATTTTGGTCTAACTCTAAGCTCTTCCGACTCTGTAATAATAAGGTTATAAGTGGTTCCATTCAATCAATACGACACCGTTTTGGTTCCATTCTATGTTTTCTCGCTTATGGCGGAATCATCATCATCATCTTCATCATCATCTTCATCTTCTTCTAGCGCCGTTAGTTTCAAAGAAAATCCATGGAAAGGTGTTTTCGCTGTCTCCGGAATCATGCTTACCCTTGTCACCTATGGCATCTTACAGGTATTATCATTTCCTTTTTTTATTTATTTAATTAATTAATTAATCAACATTGCATCCTTCATTTCCTTCCATTGCATCGCATCGCATCTTCTTGCGATCTCCATTTATTGTTTCTTCTTCATTCTCATTTTTTTACATCGCACAAATTTATGCACAACCCATATTTTTCTTGATTTAGTAATTCCGAATGCTATAGCTGCCATTATTTGAATACACCAGCAATATGTGTTTAGGGTTTAGGACCTGTTTTTTATTTAGATTGACTTATTTGAGCTTATAAGTATAATGTCATAACACTTGTGAGATTGTTTAGGAGAGTTTATGGATATGTCCATCACCTGTTTTCAGCTTATTTCCATAAGCTCTTAAGGATAGTTTATAAAAACAACATACAGCTTTAATAAAAACAGTTTGACATATTTTAATTTTTTATTATAAAAATGGCCACATGTTAAGGATTTCAAAAAGAGAAATTTAATTAGGTCCGTTTGGATTAGCTTATTTTTGAGCTTATGCAAAACAACTTATTCAAATAAATAATTTTTTATGTATTATTATAAGTTTGTCATGGTAGTTTATGGTAAAATAGCTTATAAAAATACAATTTTTATTAGTAGGAACTTATAAATTAACATAAAACCTCATTTATTTGCATAAGCTCAAAAATAAGCTAATCCAAACGAGCCCTTAGTGTTCAAAAAAATCAATTTTTTAACTTTTAAGAAATTAAATGCATAATTTACAAGATAATATTTCCATAATTTAGCATTTGCTCTAAGGGCACATGTTAGCATTTTCCTATAAAAACAACTTATTCATCATAAGCACTTATGCTGTGACCACTTAGAGCCCGTTTGGATTTGGCTTATTTTTTAACTTTTGAAAATAGCTTATGCAAATAAATAAACTTTTATGTTAATTCATAAGTTTTCACTAACAAAAATTGTATCTTTATCAGCTATTTTTTTATAAACTACCTTGAAAAGCTTATAATAATACATAAAAACTTATTTATTTGCATAAGCTGTTTCGTATATGCTCAAAAATAAGCTAATCCAAACGGGAAATTATTAATTAAGTTGTTTATCCAAAATGTGCTTAGTACTGTAAATTTAAAACCAATCAAGCAATAAATAGACACATGAAGTGGTTGGCAATACTCTTGGTTTCTCTGCTATTCCCTCTTAGTGATTTGATGACGAGTAAGCTATATAATTTTGATACATTATTTCATATATGAATGGGTAGCATGAAGCCCTCTCAGGATCCAAGATCTATTCTTTGATTTACCGATATTTGTTCTTGCAGGAAAAGATCATGAGAATACCTTACGGGGCAGAAAAAGAGTATTTCAAGCATTCACTATTTCTTGTTTTCTGCAACCGCATTATGACGTCTGCTGTTTCCGCTGGTTCTTTGCTGGCAAGTATATACATTATATGCAAAAATACTCACATTTTTGCAGTGTTTGAATGGTAACATACCTTTCTTGTGGCTCTGTTTGTTCTTAATATTCTACATTTCTTATAGGCAAGTAAAAAAGCATTGGACCCAGTGGCTCCCATTTATAAGTATTCCCTTGTGTCAGTATCAAACATACTAACCACAACTTGTCAGTATGAGGTAAGAGAGACATGATTTCTGCGTTCATGTTAATTTATAAGTAATTGGTAACATTAATGGATATAACTTACCTACCATATTTCTTACTCCAGGCCCTCAAATATGTTAGCTTTCCTGTTCAGACTCTTGCAAAGTGTGCGAAAATGATACCAGTTATGGTAGGTCAATCTTTGATGCTGTTCTCAGTCATGAAATTTTGTTTATCATGATGACTTGCTGATTTCAATATACATTACCCTCTTCTCTTTTATTTATCCTGTATCATTGTTCTGTAGCTTATTTTTCACCTTCTCAGTCACTGCTACTTCTCTTGATGGAGAATGATGGAGAATAATAGTAATTGCTTGTGTTGTTGAAGAACTAGCGCTAAATTATCTCTGTGTGTGTGTCCTCAATGTTGTGTAATTTCTATTATTAGTGTCCCCTTTCTTTACTAAATGGGGACAAGACAAATCCATGAAAGCTAAAAAATGTTGAGTAGATACTTGAATGTATTTTTTTGACCTCACAATCTCGCAATCATTCAACGATCTCAAAAACATTGTTTCGCTATGACAAACAAAAATCATGTATCCTCTAGATTCTAGACTGAGATGTTAAATACGACACCTGGAATTGATTGATTAATTTTTTTATAAAGTTGATGCAGTATATCCATGAATGAGAGAATTCGCTGAGGCAAGGAGTTGTGTTATGGGAGTTATAAAGATGTGTTAGAGGATTCCATACATGTTTAAAAAATTCTAGAGGATATTTTACTTTTTGGACAAGTTGTTTATGAATGTAAAACGACATTTTATTATGCACAGAGTGATGTGTAACTTGTATTTTCGGTTTGAACCTTTATTCCAAGGACTTTCCATGTTTTCTTCTGAATTCGACAGTAGCCGAGTTTTTACATAGTGGAATTGGTCTTGGTCTTAATTTGTGTTTCTTCCATCCTATGTCATTGTTTTTCGTTGATTCCACGAATCTTGTTTCTGCTTTACTGGTTCGGTTAAGATTGACCTATACACCTTGAACTTATATTCCTTCTTTTGTATCCTATGCAGCTCTGGGGTACACTTATCATGCAGAAGAGATATCAGGGACCTGACTATTTGTTGTCTTTTTTAGTTACCCTTGGCTGCTCAGTATTTATCCTATATCCGGTAATTATTGAAACTTTGACCCTAATAATTTTCTGTTGCTTTATTGTCATTCTGTCTGTTTGTGTCTTTATGACAATTTTCTATCAAAGAACCACCGATGAGTAATCATATTCAATGATTTGATGTTGCATGTGGGTGGTACTGTTATTTCTTTTGGCAGTAAGGAGGGGTTATTTTAAGCACATGTCATGAATGTTGCACGTCTGAGGATAAAACTATCCTGAATCAGTATAAAAACACTCCTATGAAGGCTATATTTACTATTTTTGTCCCAAAGAACTGGACGTTTAGGAGTATGAACTAACTCTTATGCAAATAATGTATGGCTCTCCTTCACAAAATTTACCCTCAGGCTTCCTTTGGTATGTGGTGGTAACAAAGGCCAAGATTTTGGAGAATATTTTCATTAAATTAAGTGTTTAGTAGTTTAATATCAGAAACAAGGAAATTTTAACTCTCCCTCTCACTCATTGCAATAGTGCCAGTCGTGGATGCAGAATGGCTGACACCATAATGTCATCATAACAATACCACTATAGGCAAGTGACTCACGCACCGAAAGGGGATTACTATCATTGGTCTACTCTTGTCCAAAGGGATTTGTATTCCTGGTCCAAATAAGGAAGGCCCACAAAGGTCGATGATCTGTTATAATAGTAGCCATCAATGGATATTGCATTGCATAAAGAGTTGACACATGTATTGAAATCTAACAGAGTGAGTATTGTTGCAAAAATGCAATAACGGAGGGCTTCCAATGACACGGGCGGTTCCCACGACTGCTATGATTTTTTCTTTAAACATGGTAAACAAACAGAAATGAAAAATATTTTTCACCCTGTATTTCAAGAACTTTAAACTCCCTAACTTCAATCTTAGTTTAGCAGAGGGCAATTTCTTAGATATCATGATGACACTGACTTAGTCGCTGATGCATTCACCTAATAAGTTAAGCTGGCAGCATTCGTTAATAAGCTAAAGAAATTTTTATGTTTTTATTGTAGGCAGGAACAGACATAAGCCCATACAGTAGAGGAAGGGAAAATACTGTTTGGGGTGTTCTTCTAATGGTTGGCTATCTTGGGTATCACTACAGAACTTAAAATCTCTTCATATGATTAGTGATTTTATGTATTATTATGGGGAGAAAAGTCCAAAAATTAATGCTACCTTCATTCATTATAACAGAAGATATTTTATTTGTCCAAACTGTTTACAATGCTGATAAAAAACGATGAAAGTAGATTCTCTCAATGAAACTTCAAATAATTACCTGTATATACTTTTTTTACTTCTCCCTCTTTCAAAGTTTAGAGTTAGTATGGGAAAATATAATCATTATGAACGATTTTGGTTTATTTGAGAAGTACAGGTTATTTGAAGCTGCAGTGTATATTTAAAACCTCTTTTGGAAAAATCGCCATTTTAAACTTTTTTCCAGTCTCTTGAATGCATGTTTATTTCAACTTGTTTTAAGAATTTATCTCCAAAAGTGGTTCATATACAACTCCCCCATTGAATCTTTTTTATGTTGTTGTAGGTTTGATGGGTTTACAAGCACATTCCAAGATAAGATGTTTAGAGGCTATGACATGGAGATACATAATCAGATATTTTATACAACATTGTGTTCTTGTATTCTTAGCCTGACAGGTTTGTTTAAGAAGTTCATTGAATTTTTATATCGAACATTAAATTTTGTCATACATATCTGATAGGACTTGACAAATATAAAGAAACTGATATATGTGCTATTTGAAATAGAACCTGATCAGTGACGAAACTCTCCTGAAATAGAATTTACACACAAACTACAAAAGAAAATGAAACTGTGACTGAATTGGAGCGAAGCTCCTTAGAAGATGAAAGAAGTCCTGGTCTGGGAGCCAACCTTATTGCTCAGTTACCACCACACACCAATTTCCTCAATTCCATGTTTCCCTCTCCAAGTCTGTTACGCCCTCTAATAAACTCCCATTGATTCCTGAATCAATTTCTGCCAGCCCCCCTTATGCCACCTGTCCCATTAAGCTATATTACAATCCTTTTTTGCGTATTTTTAGTATTTCGCATTCTATCCTCCTAAGTCTAATGATATCTTGCTCGGTAATTGATAGGAAACAGAATATATTGTTACCAAAAATATAGAATAATTGAGCTCTGTTCCTTACAATTTGAGGTCTATCCCTCTGTATCACTAAAATAGAAAACAAAGATAAAAGTGCATAACGAAAGAAAGAAAAAAAGAGGAGATGAACTCCTCCGAATGATTTACCCATGCCTTTTCCAAAATATTCCATACACCCATGTTTCCCGTTTCCACTCTTCTTATAACCACCTCTCTTCATTACAACATCACCCTACCTAATACTCCACTGCCACCAGTCCATTCAGTTATCCATTGCAGTATTTTCATTATTTCCCATCTTACCCCCCTAATACTCCAAGTACGTAATGATTCATTTGCTGGAGTCATATTTGAGGGCAAATATTTGCTATGGATACAATTTTCTAAAAGTCTTGGATGCTGCTTTGCAACATACACTATATAACTTGCACCTGATAACTCAAAGTTATGATGTATAATAATGTTTGATCTTGACAACCTTTGCATTGGTGTTTCTTTTAGTGTTTGGGCCTTCCTTTCTACTTTTTTTCTATGTGCTAGCCGTTCACCAAGAATACTCAGTCCCAACTGCTAAACAACTACTATCTTGACAGCCAATATTCTGAGTTGCATAAACTGTCTAGTATCTAGACTTATTTAAGTGATAGTAGTGATTTTTTCATTCTAATATTTTGGTTCAGCTCTGTTTTCTCTACATTCTTCAAGGCCAGAAATCCACTCTTTTGATATTTGATAATTTTTATGTAGGTCTTATTGTACAAGGACAAATGATATCAGCAGTAGAGTTTGTATATCGGCATCATGACTGTTTCTTTGACATAGCATTACTTTCAACTGTAAGCAAACTACATCTGTTTTAATTCTATACAGTATTCTCCTTTTCTGTTTGTTGTAAAATATTTTTTAAATCCATAGCAGTATCCATAGTATTATACTGCTTATCCCTCTTTGGCTTCAAAAGCAAAAACATGAATATTCTCCCTTTTCATTATCTATTTCATTGAGGTTTGTTTTATTATTATGTTACACAGGTTGCAACAATTAGTCAATTTTTTATTTCCTACACAATTCGCACTTTTGGTGCTCTGACATTTGCTACCATAATGACCACAAGACAGGTAACTTGCACAGAGAAATCTAATTATCATTTTCACTACAATTGCGTAATATTTCAATGTTTGTAATTTTTTATTCAAATTGTTGCAGTTGGTGAGCATTATGTTGTCGTGTGTGTGGTTTTCCCATCCTCTTAGCTGGGAACAGTGGATTGGAGCCGTAAGCCTTTTACCTTTTCTGAACATTCCCTGCTTGCACTTACTTTGATTAAAATTAAAATCGAACCATGTAGATTGATCAAAGCTTTACAGTTAACTGTGTGATCCAATGATTCCCATCATTTCCTTGATGAAATTAGTGGTAAGCAACTAAGCATTGTAATGCCATTACTTTTCAGGTCATTGTTTTCGGCTCCCTTTATGCAAAAAGTTTCTGGAAGAAGGCACCTCAGAAGACACCCTCATATGTAGCACTTGTTCAAAATGAGGATTCAAATGATTTGAAGGATTTGAAGGACAACCCATGACTGAGATGGGCGTAAAGCATACTGACCTTACACCTGACAATGTCTGAAGAGGTTCAATTTTAAGCTCACGAGCTGCACATCCAGTATTTAAGATCAGGGATAGCTAATTATACAGAGGTGGTTTGACTTAAATTCAAACAGCACCAAGTGCGGCTAGGTTCCTCGATTTTGGCATCACTGTCATAACAATACCGAACTTGAAAAGGATGTTGTTAACCCCACATTTTTTTCCAAGGGGGAGATCAATTGTAGACCTTGCTAAAGCCAAAAGATGTTGCTCAAGCAAAGTTGTTTTTGTTCAGTTTTCCAGAATGTGTAAGAGGGAAAAGATGGAAGATTTGTGGTAATTTTTGGGGTCCATTATTTACTTAATATCATTATTGGCAATTTATTTTAGGAATATGATAGCATAATCTATAAACAAACTGTGCAAAAATATAACATGCATATACTGTCTTTTTTTGGTAAGAACATGCATATATTGTCGCAAAACTATAATAGGCATTACTGTGGATGGGATTTATGTGGCAGGAAAATGCTGTTTACCTATAAAAGTAATCAATATGAAGATAATTGAATTCTTCAAATCATAAAAACATCTTGACAACTATGAGCATGACTGTGTCTTTTTTTTTTTTTGTTTCTAACACGTCTTGTAATACTGTTTTGCACAAACTAAATACTTCATAGCTTTGATTAATAAGCAAAATTCAAATATATCCTCACTTTTCATTGTGTTACTCATTTGTTTACTCTCTTAATAAAAGCGTTAAGTAATTGATGGAAGTATACAATTGACAAAAAACAGTAGTTAATATAACTTTGAAATTCCAAAACAAGATGAATAAAGGAACGGAGAAAATACTACTTATGTTAAAAAAAATTGAGTCAAATATTGAAAAATAACTTAATTGGTTTAGACTGAATTCATTTTATAGGGAAAATAACTTAAATAATGTACTGGATTTCAACATATTCAAATTTTTCGGTAAAAAAAATTAGTATTACACATAATATGGGAATGCCTCCTGTGAGAATATCTCGTGTGGGACAATCCACACCCTTATTTGTTTTCTGTTTTTAATAGTTAAAACAAATTAAGGGGTGAAGTTGAAAAAAAAAATGTTGAAATAAAACAAGGGTCTTGTTAACATGTGCCCTAAGGGCACATGATAAGATATACCAAAATAGAAATTCAACATTTAATAATATAAGAAATTTAATGTTTCAAAAGTCAAAATACACAAATTAACATTTAATATTTTCTATTTTTACTTGCTTAACATGTGCCTTAAGGGCACAAGTTAACATTCTCCATAAAACAATTGTCTTATTAAGACAATTTATTTTGGGATTGAGAGTATCGATTATTTTACTAAAGGCAATTTAAACATTCTTATTAAGACAGTCAAATCACTAGAACCAGAATGATTGTGAACTTTGTTTTTCTTCTTTTTCTCATCTAACCAAAAGGGAATGATTGTGAACTTCTTTGAACAGGATACAAAAATCTTAAATTGAAAGGTTTTTGAAATTATTACTTTTTAACATAAAATGAGCTAGATTTGCAAATGTAAATTATAGAGAATAGAGAATTTGCATCCCACTATTTCCCTCCAAAAACACCTGTATAAGACCCTAGTAAACATTTTTGTAACCGGCTATGTCCCTTTTCTAATGAACATGATTCTTTCCACATGGTAATTTGTTCTTCTCAGCTAATGTCTATGAAAATACATGCACATGGATTTGGAATTTGTTCTTCTCAGCTAATGTGTATAAGACATATAAACAAAGGGATAAATAATTACAGCAGGTGGCAAAGTAACAGCTGCAGCCACCGAAGCATCATGAACTCAGTCCGACCGCAACACTAATATTTTGTTCAAATCCCATAATACTCTCATGACACCGAACTTTGTTTGAGCCTCTGCAAATGTTGTGCCAGTGGCTTCTGACGAGTAGGGTAGCCGCAACCCTTTATCAACCCTGAGCTCACAAACATCCACAACACAGGTTGCTAATTCCTCCAAGGTCTTCCCATTCCACATACCATGCGATTGAAACACCTTTCCTTTGCCAATCTCCTCTCCTTGCACACCAACAAGCACAACATGTTGACCTGCATAACAATGGCCAAATTATGGAGAGCTGATATTTACAAATACAGCAAGTGAAGGCTCGGGTTTATCTGATTTCACACGACTAAAGATATTTTCTTCCATTTGATGCATTACCAGGACCGTTAGGTGAGTCACTGGGCCCAAGTGCTGATCCTATCTGCCTGTCTGAGATGGGATGGTCGACATCATCTCCTGCTGGTCGAACATCCTTATTAGCTGTACGAGCTAGCCTAGCTTTTCGATTGTTCAACCTGATATGACAAAAATGGCATTCCATTACAAACATTGGTTAAAATATTGATGACTTCAAGTCCTAATAACATTTCAGATCATACATTAAACAAAGATTCAGTATAGTTTTGGTAAAGAAAACTAGATATTTCATTATCTAATCCTATATAGTGCAATTAGAGAAACAACTTAAACAAACAGGTAGATGACAAGCTACATAATGAGGCATACCAATTTTTAAGCTGCGAAGATGTAACCTCAGAACCCTGAAAAACATGCAAGAAAGTCTCATGAAAATATGTCAATGAAATTCTACTCAAGAGCTGAGTCAAATTTAACATACATTCGAACTTAATTTATCAGCCCATGATTGAAGTGAAGCTGCATTTCGGTGAATATCAGGTTCATCTAAGAGAGCTCTCTCTATCATTAACACCTGTTCATCATTCATTATAGTTCGTTTTCTTTTTTTCCTCTGTGCAAGCTCACTCTTTTCATCTTCTGGATTTTCTTTAACTGTGACTTTTTTAAGACGCTCATTTGATTTTGAAAGATCGCTGTTATCCATATGAGCAACAGCATTCTTTCCTTTGGCAGAACTGGCATCTGAACCGCTTGTTTCTATTTTATGAGCATCCTTGTCAGTATCTCTTGCTCCTCCTAATGCTGTTTTACCAGATATGCCTTTATTTTCTACCTGACTTTGCCGATTTGAACCATTGCCTTGAACTTTGTCTTCAGCTTGGGTTTTACATTGTTCCAAATTTGCATAAGAAGAATTCTCCAGCATTCCTTCCTTGACTTTACCACCCTTCTTATCGAGATCAGAGGGTTCTTTACCAGTTAAAGGCAATGGGCGTCCCCCAGCACTTTGAGCCTCCTGCGGGAAATCAAACTTCTCAAGTCACTTTGTTGAGGACAAGCTACATGATAATTGGTAACCAAATAATCCAATTTGAAAATTGGATTACTTTGTTTATTTAACAGTTTAAGGCATTTTGTAGCCATAAAGCAGGAAAATATTTAATTACATTTTTTAATGAACAATTTCATTACATTTTTGAACGAACATTCAGCTACACAATGTTATCATTTAATGTGTCGAGTCAAAAATAAAAATTGTTGCAAATACCTGATAACTCTCATTGATGTTGAGTTTATAAAACTTATCCCAAGATGACTCCCCAAATTTGCTATCCTGAGTTTTCTGGCAGAGTAGTTGGGCACATTTATACATCAATTAAGAAAGGGAATGAGTAAAAAAGAGATTGAACAGAAAAAGACAGTATTGACAGCTCAAACTAAAGTACAAGGATTTACTTGAACACAATTTCTCCCAGATCCATTTGGAGTAAATAGTGATTGTAATTCCCCGAAAAAAACCCTACAAACAATTTACAGATAGAAGTTGTTTACTTACTGATGATATTATAATTTATAATGCTGGATCTTCAAGAACAAAATGATCGACAGAAAAATGTTTCCAAGAACAAAGTCGACAGAGAGAACTTTTTACTATAAAACACAGTTTCCAAGAACACATTCATTGACACTGACATAATGCTGAGTTTATTGAAATTTCTAATTGTAGCATAAATAAAACGTCTAGTAACTAGTTATATTAAAATTTCAAAATTTTGTTTGCAATGTTTGGTCTATCCTCACACAGTAAACTTTATTATAAAAGTTAGTTATCATCAGCACATTTGCTATTCATCTATTTTTTTTTTTCATTTTGAAAAAAATTGAGGATAACTAAATTTGTACTTTAAAAAATAGTTTATCATGTAAATAGAACAAAAAAGGCAGATTGAAGTGTCCTTCTGACTGGACTGTCAATATGCTGGTAAATATGTCATGCAAACCACCATCAGATATTCAGAAGAGAATGTCTATTGATTTTTTATGATCAAGCAAGGCATGACGCGTGCAATGATCAGGAAGATTCCTTGACTCTCTATATTGTGGACAACAAGCTCCAATTTTCAGGAAAAATAACAAAAACAATCACTTCAATTCATCATTATCCTTGAAAATACTTATCCTTGCAAATAACATTTCAAAATCATTCATGCTAAGTGAAAGTGCCAAGTGCTAAAACAGCATTTATGAGGGACACGTAACCTTAAAAGTTGTATATCCTCCACATTTACAAAGTTTGGAATCAGAGATTCTGCATGACTTAACAACGAGCCTGCAAAAAAATGGTTAATTGTAAGAAAGTAGCTATGTGTGGCTCATATTTTTGCAAGAATAATTATGTGAGAACAATCATTACGGAGGTTCTTGCTAGCGGTGGCAAATTTAGGAGCATCAGAATCAAAAGAAAACCCAGGAAGCAAGTTAGATAGATCCATTTGCAAGCACTCGAGGACCTTGAGAACGAAAAGGTTTCTTTCCTGCTCTGAAGATCAAAATTACCAAAAAAAAAAGGTCTAATTATATGAGGAGATGCACATTTCTATAAAAACAATCAAGTTTGGCCTAAAATATGTAGAATGTTGACAAGGAACCAACCTTCACAAACATTGGGAACAAAACAATGAAGATTTGCAAAGAACTTGATAAATAATGATGTCCTATGATGTGCATAAGAAGCCTTAAGCATGCTGTTTCGTGTTAGGTTGAATTCCAAGTTTGTGGCATCCTTTACATCCGGTGAAGTATTATGCAAAACCCATCCAACTGCAGCAAATATATCATATTCAAGACTCGCGTCCTCCTCTGTCTCTGAGAGGTTTGACGAACACCAACAGGATAAAAAATCTCCATGGGAGAGTGAAATTATTGCTGTCAGAACTTCAGTCTGAAACCACATGCAAAGGAAACAGTCAAATTACCAACCACAAAATGAACATTTGACAAATCTAAGGGAAAGGAATAAATATTATACATTGGCTACAAATTAAAACAATATGTGAATACAATTTTAATTGAGTGTAGTTTTAAAAACCAAACAGAATGATGCTTGCTAGTTGCTACTACCAAGTCAATAACACTAAAGCAGGTTAACTCTCTATTATTGTCTTTAAGATATACTTACAAAACAAAGTATCATGTAAGATCGAAAATTTGAATCATCGGAGAAAATGTCAGCTAGACGCATTGCATTGAGCTGTACAAATCCCATTGGGCGACCAGCAGTGAGATGCCCGGGATTTCTTCCAAAAGCTTTCTTCAACAACTCAAAAACCTATATCATGATAACCATATTAAAATGCAAAAACCTGATGATAAAGAAATCAACGTTAATGGCACAAACACATACTGCAGACCGCCATGGGACAATGTCAATTTAGAGATTTTATGAAGAACTTATACTTTTTACTCAACATATTCAATCCCAGTTGATGAGCAACATACTCACAGATAATAATGAAATGATGAGAGTGGCACAAAAAGTCAATAAGGTAATTATCAGGCTATAACGTTTGCAAGTCAACTATCAGCAAAATCCCACTAAAACAGTGCAGCCCTATCTTCAACAGTTCAAATTATTGCCATTTGCCGAAAAAGAAAACTAACCTCTAATGCAACAGATTTAGACAATTCTAAACTCTTTGTTGAGCTGGCTACTTCATCAAGATAAGAAATGCTTTCTGCTTCACACAAACTCAGCAACTGAGAAATGAAAGCAGTGACAGTATTGTTAATAATATGCATAAATAGTAAGATTAAAGGGAAAAGCAGGGATTTATAGCGAACTTTGCCATTTGACTCACAATAGAAAGTATTTTAGCTTTTAGCCTAGAAATAGATGCTGTGATTCTACTCGGTGTATATGGTTGAATGTGTAACTTCAAGATGGATTGTGCAAGGAGAAGAATGCTCCCCTTTCCGCATAATTCCTGTAAGTAAAAGACAAACATGCATGAAGCACACATTGTCCTGTCAATCAACAAAGCAATGCAATAACACCAGGAATCATCTGTAAATAATTAATAAAGAATGAACACCCCTCACATTACAAACCAATTTTGTGGGATTGAGTTAGACTCAACCTGAATTCTAAGAAAAAACCAACAATCAAGTGAAACAAACAAAACCATAATATAAAAGAGCTCTACAGTCCCTCCATAAACCTAAATTACATTGCTAAAAGTTACAGTACCATAAATGGAGATGCTACTCCAGTATTGGTTTGTTCAGCCATTAGGAGTGAGAGAAAAGGGTGATCTTAAAGATAGCAAAAGATATAGACATACGATGGCTTCCTTTATCGAGCCAATTTTTACTAAGAAGGAATATGGTGTGATTTAGTTACTGAGATTTCCAATTTTAATGAACTGTATTGCAACTAAGAGAGACAAAGGATGCAACTGGGCTTCCATACTGTTCTCATCTCCAAACAAACTTTATAGGAATTCCCTCATATATAGTCACCCGTGATGAACTGCTTAAAATATATGCGGTAAGTTTAGTTTGGAAACCTTATTCCTAAGAAGGCGCTCCTTAAAAGATTTTTGCTGACATAATGAGTGAAGAAACTGTAAAGAAGCTTCACACTGCTGGCAGAGATAAAAAACTACTCTTTCTGCTGTCAGATTTGATTCCATGGAAGTATCTTTATTATAAGCTACCAGTGTAGTCTCAAGACACCTAACAACCACACGAACTGATCCAAAAGCTGCATCCATAAATATGTCAACCTGTCATAGAATTCATGATTATTCATAGCGCAAAAATGTGTCATCAGCACCAATAAGGGAAACATGGGGTAGCAAACAAAGCACAAAAAACGGTATTAACCTCTTCTTAGGTGGTTTGGGAATGGGAGTAAAACACTTGTTGTAGAATCACCAATAAGGAGGGTTGACTAGATGGATGACAGTCCATTAGTTAAAGATCAAGAAAA
This sequence comes from Trifolium pratense, assembly GCF_020283565.1. Lineage (NCBI taxonomy): Eukaryota > Viridiplantae > Streptophyta > Magnoliopsida > Fabales > Fabaceae > Trifolium > Trifolium pratense. Next base: position 53,284,694 of record NC_060065.1, on the reverse strand, counting down.
AATTATATGCCAAAACGGATTGACTAGATGGGTTGTTTGGTCTATGTAACCAACCCTACCGAGTAGAATAAGGCTAGGCTATTTTCTTGTTCTTCAATTTGACATGTGAGTTAAGAAAAAGAAAAAAAAAAGTAAAGATTTGAAATAGTCATGATAGTATAAGAAAAGTATTTTTCAACCAGTTACAACATATGGACACAAACAAAATACTGTTTTTGAATCAAGCATCTAAAACACGAGGTGGAGGTGATTCTGTACCTTGGGGTGTGCAAGCAATACATGTACAATATCTCTCCATTGTGTTGAAATAAACCCTGTTAACAGATATAGGTTGCACGCTACAAGAGTTGAATGCAAAAGGTGCACACGACTAAAAGCATGGCCTTCCTGCAACATACATGTAAAGCTCAATATGGATTGACAACACAGATCAACATGTAAAGAGCGGAATTGAAAAAGACCTGTCTATAACCACCAAGATAAGTTAGCATGAAGAAAACCATATCAATCAGCTGTTCCTCCACTTTGACATCATCAAGAAAAATCTGTAGTGATGTTAAAAAAATAAATAAAAAACTGTAATCATGTTCCAAAACAGTATACAAAAATTGGAACCACTGCTTTAATACTCAAATTAGGAAAAGAATATCATAGGACACAACTAAAGGTTATTATCTACAAACAAACAAAATGACTAAATGCCTGTTTTTCTTTTCTGAAATATGACCACAAAATGATGTGAACAGCAATGAAACTTGGGTGTTTTGTATGGTAGTGCTGCAATGGTTATCAGACTCTACTCTGTAAGCTTAGATTATTTTTAGTAAAATCAAGTTTCTTCTATTACACTCTCTCCTCTCAAGTCGCACTGTCAAATTACCACTGAACATGATCCCTGCTTTATCTTTAAATATAGAGTGTCCCAACTAAACAGAGTCCAGCTCTGGCCACTGGCCAGCAAAGCATCACTTAATACACTATAAATGCTGTTTAAATGTATGAGAAATTTTGGTAAATATCATTCTTCAACATTATGATAACATGTTTTTTCCACATAAGGAAAAACAAAAAAACAACCACAAGAGAAGCAGTCGCAGAATATGATAAATGTTAATAGGCATTGAAAATACGAACCTGCTCAAATTTAGAATTTTTGGAGGATAAATCACACAAGGAATGCAACAGTCGAATGCCACATAACAGGTATTTGAACATGTCCTCATCTTTTTTGGATGATATTAAAACTGAAACAAGGTGCAATGGAAGAGATCGTGCAAGCTTTTCCAAGTCAATCTGTACAGACCACGGTAAAAAATAAGAGTCTGATAAAACAGGATGTAAAATAGCATTATGATGCTGAGTATGAAACAACCTTCAGCAATGATCCTTTTTCAGTACTGTGTTGAATGGTAAAATTTTCGGCATCCCTCAATAATTTATTAAGATCTAGAGAGGTAACACCTTGCAATTGCTTCAATGATGATATCAAGCCTAATACCTGTTCAAGAAAATAAATAAATATAATTCACGCTTCAGCCATTGAGAAGGGTAATGGGGGACCAGAGAGCATCATGAATCCAAGTTACACTTGCCTGTGAAGCATTACTTGAAGTTTCTTCCTTTGAAATCCTCATTCCTGAAAATTAATAGGAAAAATGAGGAGGAATGTGTTAGCAAGACACATTGGACAGTGGTGTTAAATAACGGCACTATAACATAGTGGAGTTTGAACGAAAATCGCTATTGTTCTGCAATACGCTATTTAGTTCAAAATATTGTTAAACAGAGGCTATAGCTGCACTATAGGCTATATAGCACTTGTTTAAAACAGACAAAGCTAGTAGTAGTAATTGTCAGAAAGTCAGTAGGTGGGAATCGAACCGAGCACCTTATACCTCCCAACCCGTAAGTCCCTCACCCATTACCAACCAAGACACCTTACTCTTGGCACTATAGCACTGTTGCATAGTAAATTTTGAACAAACTGCTATTTTCAACGATCCGCGATTGACAACATTGGTTTCGGAGTGGAATTTTGGAAGGAGACCAAAGGCTCCCGAGCACCCCGAGGTATCTGTAATCATACTTCCTTCCTTATCTTTGTTATTGTATATATTCAGCACAGGTCAAGAGATGACTATTTGTCAATAAACCTTCCATTTATTTCCGATATTCTGATCCAGTTCCATCACGTTTCAAATGCTATTATGCCAAGGTCATTTATACGCCATCCCGTGAAGCAATTTGATAAAAGGAATTAGATTCAAATTTTTTTTTTTTTGGTTGGTATAAACCCTCTGATTTGCGAGGTAAGTAAAGTCTGGGCAATAATTGTTCCCACCAGGAATCAAACTTGGGTTCTCCCGAACGATTTAATCATAAGGGGAGCTCATTAACCATAGATTCAATTTATTTATTTTTTACGACGGAACTGAGGATCAAACCCAGGACCTCCAACATACTACCCAAATCCTTCCCCACTAACCAAACCTAGTGGCTTGATTCAAATTTTTTAAATAAACACAACTAACTGTATTATTTAATAAACTCTCTTTTTAGCATACAAATTCACCGCCCATAAAACTAGTGAGACCCTCCCTTCATCTATATATTTTTTTTACACGAAAAACGATTCTTAAAAAATTATGAAAATTAATTGGATTGAGTTATGAATGCAATTTAAATCAATAAAATCACATTTAATTCCGAATTTTACAATATCTTGTCAAAGAAATCCTAATTCTACAAGAAAATCTGTGAAACACCAGTAACAATTATTAACCGTATCCAAAAAAACACAACAAATTATCCTAAATTTAAGCTCATTGCGATAAATACACTCATGCCTAGTTAATTTAGATTATAAAATTAACAAATCACAAAAATAATCCACATTATTATATACGTAATTATGAATTAACATTAGCAGTGACAGTGAGAACAACGTAGTGAAATAATTGAATAATAATAATGCATAAGAACGAATAAGCATTTATAAATAATGAATTTGAAGAACGAACCTGGAACAGAAATGAAGCAAGTAGAGTTGTAATACAAACGCCACAACTACAAGAGAGGGGAAAAAAACAGTTAGAATGGCAAAATCGAAATGAATTACCGTTATAGAGAGAGAAAGAGAACCTGAAAGTAGAATTGTAGAAGAGTACGGTGGTGGAAGGTGACGGTTACGGAGGAGTAGGGTGGTGAGGAATATATATAATAATATAATAAATAATTAATTAATAATTTAATTCAATGAAAATGAAGTTAGAAAAGTGAGAGAGAATGAAGAGTGAAGGGAAGAGGGTGGTTTGGTTTGAGTTTGACTTGAAGTGAGTTGATGTCAAGAAGACAAAAGAGCATATAAAGAGGGGCCAGGCTAGGGTGAGCTGACTATATCTTGTATTTTTTTTGGTATATTTAAAGCTGAATTTATTTTGTTAAAATGCTAAATTAATAAATTCTAGGTTGAATCGACACTAGGAGTGGACAAAGTTTGGTTAAAAAACAAAACTGCATAAAAATCGAACCGAACTATTTTCACGGTTCACAAAAACTGAACCGAACCGGAATTGTGTAACATGAACTGAATCGAACGGTTCAGTTAACTAGTTAACCAGTTCTATATTAAAAAAAATGAATCGAACCATTTTTAACTTAACTGGTTTTAATTGGACCGAACTGCACAATTCTAATTTGCATTGAACTGAACCGAATCGTTTTCAATTTAACTAGTTTAATTGGTTTTTCTTTAATAACTCAATGTAACACATATATAGTTAAAAACACAAAAAACTAATGTAAATCCATACATATAAAACCTTCTACATATAATAAACCAATGTATATTCATACAGATTAACCTGCCACCATATTTTCTTTTTGCAAATTAAAAACTAAACTCCAATTTCATCCACAAAATACTATAATCTTATCTTTCTTTTTTTGACAGTAACTACTAAAACCATATCTATTACAATTTACAAATGATTTCAATCATCATCAAGACCAATAAGACCTGTAGAAGTTGTCGCACGGTACGTTTGAGAGATCATATCTGCAAACAAGAAATAAACTTCATTATTTCTTCACCATTGGAAATAAATGTTACATCAAAATATTAACCAGACCCACATTGTTAAACACTTATTAACTTCATGTTTTGTTCAAAATACGTTATAACATACATTATATCTATCAAATAGAATGAAGTAAAACTAAAACTAATGACTAAAACTAATGATTAAGAGTTATCCTAATGACTAAAGATGACAACCAGTGCTTCGAGATAAATTGTTTAAGTCTTTCTCTTTCCCCGTCAAAAAGTGACCAAATAGCACGCCTTAAAGTAGTGCGGGATGGGATATCAAACCGTGGTTGTAAGACTTTCCCAAAGTTTATAAAAAACTCATTCTCCACAAATCGAAAAGGAAGCTCTGCTCCCACAAACATCTTCACAAGCTCTAGCCGACATGCAACTTGGTCAAATTTTACATGAGGCAAAGCGGCAACACATACTTCCCCTTCTGCAGGTTCTGTTGTGGGAGATGTTTTTTGCCTTTTGTTTCATACTATATCAGGATTATTCTTACATCTCAACACATGTGCTGCCATAAAACTTGTATCATCCTTGAATTTAATTATTGAAGGGCAATAGTTACACTTGGCGTGCATCTGAGTACCAACTTGTTCAGTAAAGTGCATCCATACATGTGACCGATGTCTACGCCCAAATGGTGGCAAACCATGATGAGTTATTGCAGCTGTTGTGGGAGGGACTGATATCATGTCTAAAAACCACAAAAAAGATATATGATCATTCATGAATTAGAAAACAACATTATGCAAATTTATATAGACTATTTAAAATAAGATCTAAGTCGACAATGATCGTATATTTAAATTCTCAAACCTTGGCCCTAGGAGTATTGTGAATTGGAATTTGTATAACGAAATCAGAAAACATAATGACATTAATATAAAGCAAACCATTCAAGCAGAACAAATTGATCTATGCTTATAAACAAGGTCTCAAATTCTCAATTATATATAACACATAAGATTGATGCCAGTAATTGCATATGAGCTAGGATCTTAATTGATGCATTGCTTGTTTTTCAAGACATTTCCAAATTGTGAACTAAGCTGAGCTGGATAATCATGGGACGGGACATGGCTGCGCTAACATAGTCAACATATACCCATTATTACAAAATCACCAACAAATCAAAGATTCAACTACAACTACAAATAGATCACTACGGTTAAATCAACATATACCCATTATTACAAAATCACCAACGAATGTTATGTAGAATGTTATGTCTGGAGTTCGACAAATACTCTTCAACCGTCAACATCTCTTCAGCCACAAAAATTTCGCTCATAGTTCTTTCTTCGACCTCACAAGGGAATAAAATTTAAGGGTTACACTCTCCAAGACTCTCTATATGTTCCAATTGATCTTGTTGACGGTTGTGACATGGTATGAAAGATCTGGGCAACACTTCCAATAACCCTAAATCTTCTGTATTTTTAAGGTGATGATCATATCTTCTCCGTTTAATATTGTTTATTGATAACAATGTGTTGTTTAACCTATGATGCTTACCAATGTGTGTAAAATACAATTCTTATTTAAATGGATCTAAAAGTACACCAAAAAGTAATTAAAATAAAAATCAAATTTAATACATAAACTATTGTTTACAATATGTTTAAATTATTGTATTCTCTACATCATTTATCTAGAATCTTGACATTGAATGTCGACATTGGTGTTAATCTTCCCATCAACCGGGGTTCCTGATTGTAATCATTTACCTTCAAACTTGGTTGAAGAGCTACCCAAATCGGTTGATGCTAAAATAACACAAACAATTATATATATATATATATATATATATATATATATATATATATATATATATATATATATATATATATATATATATATATATATATATATATATATATATATAGACACACACTAATACTAGGTATATTCGTCTAGAGTAAGAATTTACGATATATTTAAGGTTGACAATATATAATCTTTGTACCAACATTAAGGTTTCTGACGCAGTATCCTACATCAGTTTCACATGAGTTTTACCATGAGATCTCCTTTTACCACCTTACTGATCCTGGCACGCACCCTACGAATTTACCAAAATACTTTTGTCCGCTACTTAAGTAGCGGACACCCTCCAAAACACCCTACCTTTATAACGTACGCTACTTAAGTAGCCGACACAATTTTTAGAAATCCTCATTTTTATAACATTCGCTACTTAAGTAGCAGAAGAGTAAAAAGGGAAAGTCATAGGGCGCGTGAGTAACTGATAGGGTGGCATAGTAACCGATAGGGTGGCATAAGTAAATATCTTTTACCATTGTGTTTCAATTCAGGTAGTTGGCCCAAATCTCCTCCCTTGAACAATTCAAAATTCCTCGACGGAAGAAATCTTCCGATTATATAAATTATACCGAAAGATCTTCTTTAATAGTGTAAAATCTTACGGGAAGATACTCTTATCTTCTAGAAATATGGTAGTGTATTTTGTCTATGTGAGTGACATGGGAGAAAAAAAAAATCACCTACTTGTGATAACTTTGAAATAATATAGTATATAGCTCTTTATTTATTTTTTGGATACATGTAGCTCCTTTTTTTTTATATATAAACATCACACTAGGTTTTATGAGAAATACTTATATGGATACAAAGCCTAGATAATTAGAAAAATGTTAATATGTTTCCTTATATATAGGCCAAATGTTAGGGAATTAAAAGTGGTGAACACTACGATACACATATTATTATGTGGATATGTACCGATACACGGCTTAGGTGGATGATTGTGATTGATCCATAAATAGTATTTAATATAGAAAAATCAATAAATACTATTTGTAAATCAATCAAAATCATCTACCTCAGCAAATGTACTGATACATATCCAAATAATATGTGTACCGAAGAATTCACCATTAAAAGTGAAATTTTATCTTGTAAAATGTGTATTTAATTTCTCAAAAATGTAAATATTAACTTTTGCAATAAATATTTATTATTTTAGTGATCCTTAACATGTGCCTTAACATGACCCGAATAATTAATTCATAGCCGCACATAAAACAACTAAAAAAAATTAAAGAAAAAATGAATTAATAAGCGATGTTTTGTTCTAGCTCATATTTTCGATAAAATGTACTATTAAGATTTTTTTTTTAACGGTTGTACCGATAAGATCTGAGTTAATTATAAAATAAAATTTCACTGTGCTTGCATCTTTTTGCATTTTCCTTAAATTAATACAACATTTCTCAGCAGAAATTTTATTATTTTCCAAATTTGATTTAATTTTTTTTCCTTATGTTTTATTATACATATATAAATACATTATTCCACGATTTGTTCCTCGTCGTAAGTCACACGGATGTAAATACTATAGCATATACTAACATTTACAATAATTTTATCACTGAAAAAAAATTCACAATATTTTTTTTTTAAGATTAACTTTTTACTCATAAAAACATTAAAAATAAAATATAAAACTACACATGCAGTTTCTGTGAGGAGTGTGGTTGTTTTCTCACTGTATTGCTGTCAATTTGTTTTTGGTTGCTACATTAAGTGTGTGAACTCTTTCATGTGCATATCGCAATCTTATGATTATGTCTTTTTATAGTTGAATGAATCTTCTCTTTGCTTTTGATAAACATAGTCCTATGAAAATGAAAGGTAGATAAATGGAGCATATAAATTCTTTTTCGGTATTAATTCCATAAATAAAAGCTATATGGTTGCCTCTGAACAACCGTCCAAGGTGATTGTAAGATGTGAAAATGAGGATAACACCTAATGCTTAATAGGGTGGGTGCTCTTATAGTACTTTATACTATATATATATATATATGGCTCTTTGAGCTTGGATGGCAAAACCGAAGTGATTCGTATGAAGTTTATCGTACATAAGTGAGATAGATCTTGCACACTATGTATAAAATTTGCTTTTAACATTTGATCGATAAGTCTTATTATTTGATGAGATATATGGTGAAAACAAATTTATATATACATAATAATATGGTGCAAAATTTGTCTATATATTAAATAAAATTTTGATGCTTCAAAAAAAAAAATTAAATAAAATTTTGAATTTGGTGCACATAAGATTCGTAAGTCATTTCAATAAGGTTGATGTTTGTAAAAATTCAAGCTCTCAAGACTCTATTTAACTATTACATGGTGACTTGTGTTGATATAAGTGAAACTAGTTGCTTAAAATAAAAATAAAAAGTAAATAGAGATGGTACTCAAATATTTATGTGTCTAAGTAATTAGGAGTCATTGTAAAAAAAATAAAAAAATTCGGAGCTTTATTATCTATTACAGTAGTAAATAGAGTCTAATTTGTATATATCTTTAGACTAAAAATATATATTCATCTTCAAATTTTGTAATGATTTGATAAAATTTGAGCTGTTAAATTTACGAATAAAAATAACTATTTGAATGGACAATTTTCCATTAATTGAAATTTAAATGAGACTCGGGCTTAGGCCTAACCCTCTACATTATTAAAAAAATAAATTAAATGAGACTTACTAATTTTTCTTAAAACGGCAAAAATTAATATAAACTAGTTGTATTAAAAATTTCCACCTTCACCAAAATTTAAATTATAAACCTCTTAACTTTTTTTACCCTTTATAGCTTAAATTAGTTGAGAGTCACTAAATTATATATTAGCCCCATGCCCCCATATATATAAAATTTGGTAGTCATAAATTTCACCTAATAGGAAATAGTGTGTTAAAAACGTGTATTAGCATTTTTCTTTGCAACATAGTGTATGTTTTGAACCCTTTAGTATGTATAGCTAGTGACCTATAATAGCTCCAACTGAGAGAGACAAGTAGAACATTCTATCCTGTATATCTCCACCTTATAATCTGAATTTCTTATGAACTTGCTGTTGCCTCAAATTAATGTTTAATTTATCATTAGCACATTAACAAATTGACTTGATAGTACTAATCATGCATTACTTTATTTTGAAAAGGCACTAATCATGAATTAATCATCATCTCACTTTCAAAGAAAGTGTTTCATTAGGACTTGTTCATAATATATATTAGTTAACTACTAATATATAAATTTCGACGGCACATACAACTAAATGCAAAGGGACTAATTCCTTACTACCAAATCAACCAAACTAGAGACCCCTTAGGTAATTAAGTCGTTTACAAAAAATACTCTTTCATACATTTATTTTGACGCGTTCATACATTTTTTTGGACTCAATATCTCTTCCATACATAGAGAATAGTAGCATATATGTAATGTAAATGAGAAGAAAATGTCGCAAGTTGGATTTCATTTTATTGGCATGGTCCTATTCCTATATAACGTTACTCTTTAATTTGGTAAAAGTTAAGAAACCCCAGCTATATTCTATTGGCATGGTCCTATATAACGTTACTCTTTAAGCCTTAGCTAGGAAATAGACTAAGTCATCATCCAATGCCCAAAGTAACTAAGCAAGAAATATTCTTTTCTAAAAATAATCTTTACGTAAGAGGAGCTTAATTAATTAATATTAATGAGCTATGACAAATGAGAGAGAATTGGCTTTGATGATTTAAGGGGAGTTTTTTTTTGTTTTTTTTTTAAAATAAACATTTATTTTAATTTATCTATTTTATATAAGTAGGAAATTGTTGATTTATACTATTCATCAATATGAAAGGAGGTGTTTCAAAAGGCAGTGTGATTTCTTTAGGAAATTAAAAATTTATACAAAAGACTTGTTTGTAAAGAAAGTGTGTAAGACTCAAGTGTTGATAACAAAGCCATTTCCTTTATGGAGGCAGTATCTTTTCAACAAAAACGAAATCCTACAAAAAAAATAAAATAATGTTAGTTTGTGGTTTGTGGAGGCTTTAAGTGAGCAAGAGACGAGTTATAATTAACTCTTTTTGTTTTAAATTTTGATGGGATCATTTTGAAAACTTTAATATGTTTCTTAATTCCAACAAATTTGATAATATAGTCAACTTAGACTGAGAATAAATTTGGTTGATTTGAAATATATGAAAAAAAGTTTAATTTTTATACTAATAAATAATTTTTACCTAAAAATATCATTTTAGATTTAATAACTAAATTTAATGGATACTTTTTAATTTTATAAATAAACCTTACAGTTGATTGTAAAAAATGAAATAACATCATCAATAAAAAAGGTGAACCGACAACATTTTGTATTTAAACACAATTTTAAGTTCGTTGTTAAGCAAAAAATTTCTCATTTGACTTTAACTCTTGAAAAAACTGCAACATTGCCATATTATTCTTACAAAATTGTGAATAACATTTAGAAATAATTATTACAATCATTTGAAAATGAATAAATGTCACATTATGTTATATTTATTTCATTTAGATATAAGTATAACATTTAGTTGTTGAATGTATAAAAATTGCAAACAGATCCATAAATGTCTCGTTTATTAATCATTTTGATTATCGAATCTATTTTTATGTAGTCAATAGTCAATTTAATCCTCAAATGTATTATTTTGTTGGTCAATTTAATTCATGAAATTACTATCAAATGATATATTGGGGATGTATTTACAACTTTGATACATTTAGAGATCAATGTAACAGTAAGTTACACTTTTAAGAATCAACGTGATAGTGAATTCAAATAACCCAAAAGAATTGTGTGACAAAGAGTAGTGGATCATTCCGAAACTATTGAATTGTGATATGTTTTTGGATTGAGTTGGGTCCTTCACACTTCTATTGAAGACAATTTCCCTAATTCAACATACGAGATATTTTTAAATAATCACGTGACCAAATAAATTGTATTTAATTACGCTCACAATTATGGACAAGACCATTAAAATGTAAGAGAGAATTTTGCCGTTCATCTAAATCATGCAAAATTCAAAGAATTAGTATCTACGATTATGGTCAAGATAATACATTTATGTAAAGAGATCCCTCTTTCTGTTGCATCTGAGTCACTCGGTTGTTGTGTTGCTAAAGGTAAAGCAACAAAGAAAATTATGTTGTCTGTATCTGAAACTACTACCGCGTCTTCTCTTGTCTTTAATGGAATAGTCCCCAGTCCCCACACGTACACCATTTACGTTCTCACCTCAAACATGAGTCAAATCTTCAACTCTTTCAACTTCTATAAATACCCTTCTCAACCCCCATACTCCAAACTAGAACAACCAACCACAATAACGTAATAACAAGCACAACATTAAGCCTCAACAAACACATTAATCACATCAAAGAGTAATAAACATTTCCCTAAACTCAAAAAAAATGTCAAAACCTAGAAACTTCTTTTTCTTCAAACCATCACCACCACCCCAATCATCATCACCATTTCCACCTTCCTCACCTCCCAACAAAACCTTCTCCGACGCAATCATCGACGAAAACATCGAAACCGCGCACACTCTCATAACAAAATGGAACTCTATTTCCACAACTTCAAACCATTCTCAATATCCCTATCTTTTCACCAACACTGAAGAATCCAAACACTATCTTAAAGCCGTTAAGAGTCTACAATCTGCTATGCAGTACCTCGTTGCAAAGGATTCCACCTCCAAGAAACTCATTGAAGCACAATCGTTAATGCAACTCGCCATGAAGAATCTTGAATCAGAATTTTATCGAATTTTAGGAGAAAACAGAGACCGGTTCAACTCTGAATCGGTCTCTGTTCTCTCTAGCTCCTCCACTGATCGTCGGAGTAGTTTCTCCGACGATGAATACTCTGACGAAGAATCGTCATCGCTCTCTGCTCAATCGGTATCTATGACTGCTGTACCTGATTTAAAAGCGATTGCAGAATGCATGATTTTCACCGGTTATAGCAAAGAGTGTGCTAAGATTTATGTAATTGTGAGAAAATCGATTGTGGATGAAGCACTTTACAATCTCGGTGTTGAGAAACTGAGTTTCTCTCAGGTTCAGAAAATGGATTGGGAAGTTCTTGAATGGAAGATTAAGACCTGGCTGAACGCCGTTAAAGTCGCTGTCAATACTCTGTTTCACGGCGAGAGAACACTCTGCGATTACATTTTTGAATCACGGGAGAAGAAAATTGCCGATTCATGTTTCAGCGAGATTTGCAAAGACGGTGCTATGATGCTGTTTTCTTTCCCAGAAAACGTCGCAAAATGCAAGAAAACGCCGGAGAAAATGTTCAGAACGTTGGATTTATACGAAGCGATTTCCGAAAATTGGCATCAAATTGAATCGATCTTTTCATCGGAATCAAATTACACGATCCGTTCTCAGGTGATTGCATCACAAGTGAGACTCGGTGAGACCGTTATAAATATGCTAACCGATTTCGAATCGGCGATTCAGAAAGAATCTTCGAAGGTTCCGGTACCAGGCGGAGGAGTTCATCCTCTAACACGCTACGTCATGAATTACATTGCACTTCTCTCCGATTACAGCGATGCAATCGCCGATATAGTTTCCGATTGGCCACAATCACCGTTACCGGAATCTTACTACAAAAATCCATCTCACGACGAGAATAATCCACCGTCGGAGATAGCAAAACGGTTATCGTGGCTAATTCTCGTTGTTCTTTGTAAACTCGACGGAAAAGCTGAACTATACAAAGACGTTGCACTTTCGTATCTTTTTCTTGCGAATAACATGCAATACGTCGTCGTAAAAGTGCGTAAATCGAATCTAGGGTTTATTCTTGGTGAGGATTGGTTACTGAAACACGAAATGAAGGTGAAAGAGTATGTTACGAAATACGAACGCATGGCGTGGAGTAAGGTACTGTCGTCGATTCCGGAGAATCCAACGGCGGAGAATGCGAGTGGAATCTTCCAGAATTTCAACGTGGTGTTTGAAGAAGCGTTTAGAGCACAGTATTTGTGGGTTGTACCCGACCCGAAAATGCGAGAGGAAATTGGAGCGTGGTTAGATTTGAATGTTGTTTACAAGTACAGGGAGTTCTATGTGAAATATCGGGTCGGGTTGAATTCGGTTATAAGATATTCGCCCGAAGATTTGAGGAATTATCTGTCGGAGATTTTGTGTGGTAGCGTTTCGTCGCATTCGCCGGATCGGTGAAATTGGAGAAACCTGCCGGCAACGTGGGTCCCACTTTATGATTTGTTTTTCAGTTTTTGTTTAAAGATGAAGACAAGAAAATGGGCCAAATATCCAAAGACAACAACAAAGATGGGAATATTATGTTCTTTTGTGCATGATTAGACATATAGTAGTATTTTTTTATTAAAAATAATTTTATAATTTGAAAATACTATAGGTAGGAATTATCGTAAAGGATAGTATTAGAAGATTAGAAAAATATGAAAGCAAAGGCCAGAGTTACTAACTACTGTATTATAAAAATTAAATCCATTTCCATATAAAAATATAGTTAAATTCTTCTAGTGCAATTACGATATACTTTTCTTTTCTTTTAATTAATTTGTTTATGTTATTATTATTTTTTATATTCAAGTTTATTTGATCCTCTTCTTCATCACTCCAAACCTCCATTTCCATTTTTCAAAGAAATCATGAAAATGGAAGGAGCATCAAATTAATTTCCAATCAACCCCGTCCCTACCCGGACAGCCAACCCCGTCGAAATTTCCAGATCCTCACCTTCTATACTCTCTCTGTAAAGAATAAACAGAGTTTGGGCGTGGAACGAGCTTAACCAAAGAGGAGAAAAATTTTATTCATGCAACTTATTGATTACAAGCACTATGATCAATGTTATATACTAAATGATAAAGGCGACTATCTAACTAACTATTACAACCAATTTTAACAACTTGTAACTGCATAACTAATTTCAATTGACAGTTAGCTTGTGTGGCAAGTAAGCGTAGAATTAGTTGATTCCTTTGTCATTAACACTCTCCCCATCGTTGGCCCACTTTACCACCAATCTCCAGCCATTTACTTCAATTAGATGATTTAATTTTGGAAGAGAAAGTCAAATTCAACAGCCATGTAGCTGATATTAATCAGTTAGTGAAGAGATGCTTAAGCAAGAATTCGATTGAGCGTCCGAAGAAGATTGGCGATGTAGCTGAGGCTTTAGAAAAGTTCATCCTTTCCCAAGATGATGCTACAGGATAATAATATAGCTGGCCTCACTTTATATGCTCGGGTCTAAAAGTTATTAGCATAGAATAGGAGGAAATGTATCTTTGAAGTGTCTAAAAGCTCTTAACTATGGCAATAATATGAATGTAATTGATAAATACAAATGATGCTGACGAGGAAGAGGAGCCAATAAGTTATTACCTAGAAAGGGGTAAAGATCCATCCTCGGCCTGGGGGGTTTTTAAACCTGTGGCAAGAGATGGGAGTAAGTTGTACATGATCATCATCAACACGGCTGACACGGAATCTAAGGAATTGAAGAAGCGGGTCAATTGAAGCAGGGTGAGGGTAGGAAATGGCCAAGCACATGATACCATCTCCCAAATGGATCATTCGAATTCGTGTCATGTCCGTAAAGAACATATCGCAATCTTGAAGCTTCTTTTCAGGCCAAGAAACGTTAAGCCACTTCCTTTGGGTAATATCATAGGCAAGAAAGGTGTAAGGTGGACCAAAGTAGTAAATAATAACATCATCCACAAGTTGTTGATTCCAGAGAGGCAATGTTTTCAAGTCATTGTCCAAACATTCCCATCGACAATTTTTATCATTATCAGGATAATAAGCATAAAGGCAACATTGATCTTCAAAGTATAGAATTAAGCGATTATTCTTGGGATCAGACATGACTGGATGAGAAACAATTGGACACCTGCTTGTGACCTCACCAGTACTAAAATCGGCAGCAGGAGTATCTAGAAATGGGGTAGTAGTCATGTCTTCCCACTGAGGCTTGTTCTTGGATGTGTCATATACCTAATCCAGATGAATCACTGTTAATTGAAAAATGAAAATTAGTCATACTAATTCGCAATGAAAAAATATGTTTATCATAGAAAGAAGAACGAGAGAATTGGATACTAAATAGATCTTTTATTAACCTTTGACGTTTTCCTGTCTGAATCTCCCTCCACATTTTCTTCCATTTATCTTTCTCTTCTTCCTCTTGAACACTTTCTTCTATGGAAAATTTAACACTTTGGATATAAATAGCACATATCTTTCTATCTTTTGCAGCCCTTCTCTTTTCCTTTTTCCTTCGATTCTTCCGTTTCCGTTTATCTTCGTCAGGGTTTTTTTCCTCTTCTTTTTTTACCACTTCTTTGTTTTCTTCTTCTTGCTCTTCTTCTTTGTTGTCTTGCTCTTCTTCTTCCTCTAGAATTCTTTGTACTATGGCGTCTATTTCATCAGCCATATCTGAAGGAGGCGCGGTGATGGCTATTTCAGCAAGTGTACTGAATCGTGCAAGTAGTAAAATTAAAACGGTAAGACCACCGAGTGTCGAACTCAAGGATCGCATTATACTCTTAAATTGTATTTTTGTAACTTAATTGAACAAAAGGTTCCCGAGTTGGTTGTTTTCAATAATGAAATTATAATAATTAAAATTGGTTGAACACTTGGAACTTTAATAATGAAAAAGAAACCGTCAGGGATGAGTTTTACTAGACTACTATTTTGATGTTCTGACTTGGTTATGACTATTGAAGTTAATTATCAAATTGTTACCGAATTCCCTAAAGTATTTGTGCCCTAATTCCTTAGTGAATTTAAGATTAGAATTAAGCATGAATGAACAAGAATTATAAATTGGTTACAAGGGTTTGCCTCTATTCCTAGATTACAAAGGCAAGAATTTCTTATATCAAAGTATTCATAAATTGAACTTCCATATCGCAATATGAATTGTAAATCAATTTAAAAGGTGATCAATGATAAAAACATTAAGCACAAATATAAGAAAAATAATTCAATAGACTTCTTCAACAGTCATAAAACAAAATCATATAAAAAAAATTGTCATCTAGGTTTACTCATCCGTAACAATTGAGAAATTAGCTACTCATAATGTTTGACTAGAGATATTAAAGAATTAAGAACTACACATAAAATTGCCGCAAATAATTGCTCTTCCAATGTGCAAGCCTTCTGGTGCGACTGCGTTTCTTTTTTAAGCCAAAACTCATTACAGAACACATACTATGACCAAATCAATGGATTAAAATAATACAATTTCTATATTCTAATAAAATCAATTTAATTTGACTAAAAACCTAAAAGCATAGTAGAAAATACAAGGGTTTAAGCTAAGAGTTCCAAACATGATCAGAAACCAAAAAGTAGAAAATAAAATAATTGATCAACAACTCATACGAAACGAAAATTACTGCAAATCCAAAATAGAATAACAAGAATCTAACGAAATGATGTCTGAGATTACCTGTGAATGAACAGGAAGGTTGGAGACTTGTTGAAGCTTCTTAGGTTTTGGAACGAACAAAGGTTTAGATTGTCGGAAAATGCTAATGAAACGCGGGATATATGATGCTAGGTAGTACAACAACTTAAAAGTATGCAAATGACTATTTTAACCTCAAATACAACTTCTTCTTTTCTTTTTTTTTTACAATGAGCTGAGGATCGAACCTATGATCTATAGCGTACTACTCAAACCTCTCACCATTAGACCAAACTTAATGGCTTCAACTTTATCCAATCATATTCCAGTTACACACATAAGGGGTATTAGAGGTAAATTGGCATTCTCACTTAAGAAAAACAATGTTCTTGTGTGTATTTACAATCAATGGTTATGGTTCTATCTCGAAATCGACTTGATTCAAAATCAAGTCTTATCCGGTTTATTCAATTCAATTTGAGTTACGAAATCAAAACATTTTAATCAGTATGAGTTCGGTTACAGGTACAAATACTTCGTGTTTGAGAAGTATCATGTTTACCTTTTTCATTCATATGTAATTTTCCTATATAATAAGAAGACAAAACCTTAAACGAAAATAAAACAGTCTTTCATGCAGTCAAACTGAGTTGTCACGTGGCCAAATGTAATTGGTAACGTGGGAGGTAGCAACCAATCTCACATTGTATGGCTTTGTCTATAAATTGACACTACTTTTTGGCACCCACACACCTTCTCATTTCTATTTTTACTATTCTGTTACTTAGTAGAGGACGTTGTAAAAATGAGAAGAAAAAAAAAAGACCAATATTAAATTTTAAAGATTTTATACGTCCACAGTGGAGTCAGCTACTTGAGAGATTTTATAAAAATGAGAAATTTGAGAGATGTATGTTCATAATAGAGTCCATGGTGGAGTCCGCTACTTAAGTAGTTTTCCCAGAACCAAGGTCCTCAGGTGCCTGAGAAACATTTAAGAAAGAAACACACAATTCATTTATCTTTTAATTTTTTAAAATTATGTATGTGTGTCTAAGAAGAATTAATTTACATTTGCGCCTATGTAAAAATAGCTCATAAGATTGGTGTGGTAACTTGGGTGAGTGGGTTAAGAAATAGAATTATAAAAAGATCAGAGGTTCGGTTTTCACTTCCAAAATACTACTAAGATTAACATTTTTCGTGTTAAAAAGAAAATAGTATAATCTTGATCGAAAGTCCACAAAATACTGAAAATAGAAAATTAAAATTTTGGTTAGTGCCTCAGAGACACTGGTTAATCATACCAAACGAGATAATCAAATATAAAAAATTAATATTAGAAAGAAAAAAAACTTTTACAATTTTAAAATATTAAATGCACAAATTTTCCTTAAATTTTTTCTAAGTTTGGATCTGAACATTTTGACGTTAACGCTGCATCTTTTTCTAACTAACTGTGAATGCAAATATTGGGCTGGACTGTGAGCATCTCAACTGTGAATGCAAATATTTATGTGATTTGAAGATTCAGCTGATTTCTCATTAGGCCCTCATATTTCTTTTTCACCCTTCTAGCGCAAAAAAAAATCGGTTTCTAGAAATCGAAGTTTTTTTTATAATGTATTAAGCTTGAAAACAATAAAAAGAATGACATTTATTACGAAGTTCGATCACAAATAAATGTCTTTCACTACAGAACAACTTTAGTTCCGTTCTGATCTCACGATTCATGCGTCTCCCCCAGAAGGTTTCTTTGACATTCTTCGAAGCGACGCGACTGGAACTTTCTACCTTAGAGAATAATTCCCTTTTCTTTTTTCTGTTTTGTTTTTTGTTTTGTTTTGTTTTGATTAGCCTTGTAACCAAAAAAAAAAATAATAAAAATATTTTGATTTTGGGGCTTTGCCCCTCTTATTTTGTACCCAAAAAAAAAATGATTACAACTCATATAACTACGGTTTATATTACTCAATATTCAATACTACTCTTTAAATTAATCTTTATGCTAAAAAAAGTTGACATTTTCAAACCATTAAATGAGTGTCCAATTCACTTAGTCTTATAAATAAAAAAGAGTGAGCAACTTTGACCTTTAAATTTCTTTTATTATGTAAAGTAAAAAATATCGAAATTATTAGTTTGAATATCTGTAGTGTCCTTGAATTGAATCCAAGGTCTCCTATTTTTAGTGACTAGAATTCAAAACATCGGGTTGTATATATAAAATATGATATCTCTACTAACTAAACTAAGCTAATGAGACTTAAATATATATTTGTTAATTGTGTTTTTTTTTGTAGGTTGTTTTTTTTGGTAGATTGTTAATCGTGTTTCTTGTTATATACTGTATAGCATATTCAAATTCGAAAAATTTTAATTTGCCATGTTTAAGTTTATAAGAATCTCCCACTTCAAGAAATAAATTTCTAAACATTAGACTACTTGAAAAAGAAAATAAAATTAATTCCTCCTCCTTTCAGAAGGAAAAGTAGATATTAGTCAAAAAAAAACAAAAAAAAAAAACAAAAAAAATTGGTAGCAATGTTATGTTTCAAAGTGGAAAGAGGCAAATTTATAAAAACAAAGTTGATACTTTAGT
Source organism: Trifolium pratense (assembly GCF_020283565.1). Classification (NCBI taxonomy): domain Eukaryota; kingdom Viridiplantae; phylum Streptophyta; class Magnoliopsida; order Fabales; family Fabaceae; genus Trifolium; species Trifolium pratense. The sequence continues at coordinate 53,265,710 of NC_060065.1, read as the reverse complement.
TCCAACACAATTGTTGTTATACACGAGTTTGGAGTGACGATGAGAAAAATAGGGGACAAACAAAATTGTGAAAAATAAATAGCCAAAACAAATGAGCAGAACAACCAATTAAAGTTTGCTCAAAACATGAACACATGCAACATCAATTCTGAAAAATAAGTAGCCTCCAATCCAAGACAGAACAAGTTGTAACAATAATAGATATAATCAACCATAAACAAGTTGCCTCCAAACCTAACTCGTGAAGAACATTTAAATACATATAATTCTATCACGGTCCAACATATTTTTAGGCCTAAAACGACTTTTAAAATGGACTCTTTTAAGTTTTATGTGTGTTAGAGAGAGTAATTTAAAATTTCGAACTTTAAAAATATTGTTATGTTTATTTTAATTATTAATATATGAAAAATTCAATTAATAGAACTCTCATACTTAAGGTACAATCAAGTTATAATAGCCTACAAAAGAATGCAAGGCATAAAAAAAAAATTAAAAAAATGAATATACTTGGAATCAACCTTGCACGAAATTAATATATGTCTGGCAATCCAAATACTGAAATACCAACTTTATATATTTTTTTTTGTTTACAATGAGCTGAGACTCGAATCCGGCCAGTATACTACCGAAATCTCTCACCACGTACTGGCCGTATATATTGTATATGAATAAAATTTCTTATTATTTAAATCTGAATCAACTTGTGAGCATAGCTCAATTAATAGAGATATTGCATATAATATATAGAATTAAAGTTCGAATCTTAGTATTTCTACTTATTCACCTTTAAAAAAAAATTAAACACTAAACTACTTAACCAAACCCGTAGAAAAAAAAATATAAAAAACAACTTAGGATTAAAAGCTCTTGATTTAGTTTCATCATCTTGGGTCGCCCCTACTCTACTTCTTGTGTATTATTATTTGATACTATTATATTTAAATTAATAGTAGTCAAAGCTACCGTATTTCAGTGTTATTGTTATTAAAGTCTCCTAATTTTATCCTAAAAATAAATTCAAAACAACTTATAAATTTATATAAACTATTTTTATATTTTTTAAATGGGCAGTATTAACAATTAGTTAGTATTGCTGATTTTTTAATTTTGTCGAGAGTAAAAATTGAACACTTAATCTACTTAAATCTAATTCATTAACTTCATCCACTAAATCATCTATATATAAATTTTAGGTTGCTTCGGATTGTTAGAAGTAAATATAGGTGACATTTTATTTTTACAATTCCGAATAAAAATTATTTGGGTGCAAAAAATAAATATAATTAAATTATTTTTAAAATATAGTATTATTTAATTTTTTTTCTTTTCATTTTAGTGCATGCATGTGTTTAAATTTTGTGACCATACAAAACTTTGTCAACAAGTAATTAAACCAGTGAAGTGACTACACTGTCCTTCTCAAGTTCTGAACAACGATACCTTATTAGTCAACTTTGTGTAGTTGGAACTTGGATGCACCAAATCAATGTTCCTATTGCTATCAATAACATGTGTGTAGTTTATATATAGAGTTTGGCAATTCAATGCAGCTAGGAAGAAGTCAGCAAAAATTTGTTTGTTAGCCTTATCTATATCCTTCCACATCCACCATTGATCAAGATGGGATTATTTTGAATTATTAAACTTTGTTCAGAAATCATTTTAAAAATATATTTTTTGGGTTTTTTTTTTTGAATGACAAATATATAGTGACTACTAACTTCCTTGTATATGTATTCCACTAATAATCACTATATTTTGATTGGTAAGTTTTTATTTAGTTACCATTGTTATTATCCCTTTCTCGCACTATATATATATATATATATATATATATGCACTATATATATATATATATATATATATATATATATATATATATATAGTATTGTTGTTATTCTTTACACTTAAAATGTCTCATTTTGTTTGGAATTAAGAACTGAATTTAATATGTACCAAAAAATATTTATTTATCAGAATTAATTTACACTATGGGTCCGTTTGATCTGCAAAATATAAATACTGGGCATAACAGTACAGGACAGTACAAGACAGAACAGCACAAGACAAACGTTTAAGGTATTGAACAAACTTTGTGTTGTACGATGTTTGATGGACAAAAGGTTATTTTGGTATTTTAGACAACTTGTGCTGAGGACAAAAAGTTGTCATGTGGTTCTGTGGGGGACAAGAATTTCAAGTTTTGTCCTGTCCCTTGGCCCCCAGTTTGTCCAGTACCAGGAACGGTTTTAAAATCAAACACAGTACAACAGAAGTTGTCATGTCCAGTCCCTTATTTTTTAGCACATCAAACGCAACCTATGATTATACATAAAAAAATTATAGTCTATTAATAATAATTATGTATAAAATAACAATTTTAAATATATAGTATATACAATATTAGGGGTGGGAGGGAGGGGCCAAAACCCACCCTTGCCACCCCATGAATCCATCCCCGTGTGGAAACCAACCCACAAGCTCACTTAGCCTGAATTGGGTGACAATTATTCCGGTAAACGTAAAAAGTCCCATATTATTTAAAAATTTAGGCTAAGGATTATATTTTTTTTATGCAGATGAGGGCCGGCAACAACCCAAGCTGAGGATGATTTATATAACACTCACACTCGTCAATTCACTGAAATACTTTTTTTCAAGAATAAATCTGTGAACACTTACACACAAAATAATAATCAACTTGAGATCCAAACAACGATGATTGAGAAACACAATCATCAGACAAATCAACAGAAGAGTATAGACTATAATCAACTTAATTGTGTCATTAAGAAGTGGGGGTTTGTAATAATCAAAATATAGTGATTAATATTAGTGGAATACAAGCAAGTTAGTAGTCACTAAATAATTATACAATCAAAATTAACATTTTTCATTCTTAATTTCCTAGATTACACCTCTCGTTCTATAAAGTTTTTGGTGTGCCAATAATTAAATACTCTTGCCTATAGTACACCTCAAGTTTAACAAAACATTTTTATACTTAATTTTGTGCAATTATCGATCTTATCCTTTTTTGCAATTGGCATATCAGTATCACATCACATATATAAATATTAAAAGATACATATATCTCTTTGTCAATGTTCAAAGTCAGAGTTAAGACTTTGATTAAAGTAAACGGTGCAGTTAAGCCTTTGATCACTGCATGCACTGCTCTGGATTAGGACGTAACAGTCTTAATTCATTATATGGACAAATCACACATTTGAGTGGCATGTATATCTTTATCTTTAGATTGACTGATGCATACATGAAACCAAATTGTTACAATTTGCCAACCCTTATTAATTGGCACACCAAAGAATTTGGTGTTCTTGTGTTGATTGATTCATCCAGTTTCTAGAGATTGTTTGTACTGCACTAAATTCTGTAAATGCTTGGCGTTGGAAATATTGGACACGCGCCATTTTCAGGTTCCTTCCTATGCAGGTATACTTATGGCATTGGATATAGCCATATAGGTATATATTATATCCACAAAAAATACTACTAATAGATATAGAATAAAATATGGATTATGGGTGTGTTTGATCTGCTAAAAATCAGGGGATTTAACTGAACAACTTTTGTTGTAACATGTTTGATTTGAAACTGATTATGAGATTGGATAAATTAGGTAACAACTAACAAGGAACAGGACAAAAACGAGAATTTTTGTCCCCAACTGAACTACAAGACAATTTTTTGTTCACATGTACAACTAAAAAATACGAAAATACACATTTTATGTTTGAATGTAGAAATATTATGGTCTTATCTCTCTCTAGTATAGTATTATCTTGTTTTGTACTGTTCTGTTCAGTCATTGCTGTTTTACGATTCAAATGCATCCTATATGTTGGGATGACAATAGTTAGAATCTGGTTATGATGATAAATATGTATTTTATATTCGTAGTTTTAAATAATACTTGTATTCGGATTCGTATATGCATCAGTAATAATTTTAATGGAAATTTTTTGTATTAAAACTATTCATTAACAAGTGTCTTCGGGATATTCTTTAAGCACCTTAAATAGTAAGTTTTTTTTTTCTTGAATTTTTTATGAAAATATGTAAAGTCAATGCATTGAAAATTGAAATATATAGATAATTTCTTTAATTAGAATGCTTAAAGAGTACCTCGAGGGCACTCGTTAGCATTTTCTAAATATATTTTATACTTAACAATTTCAATGATATATATTTAATTAATCTAAAATAAATTTATTTTTTAAAATTTAATAAAAACAGGAAAGCAAAAGATTATCACTTGATTGATAGTTTATCATCTTATTTTGACACTCAGTCTATTCAACCATTACAAATAGAGTTTGTTAGCGATAAAAATTGGCAAGACAAAATTTAGAAACAAATGGACGATTTTATTTTTTAAATTTTATTTTAATTTAATTTTATATAAATAAAATTATTATGAATTTTGTTATTATAATCTAATCTAAAATATTAAATTTTAAAAAATATTCGTCCCCTCTATATTTGTCCCCTCGAAAATTCTTTTGCTAGCTTCTGTAGGGCTAGTGAGCAAGTAGGAGTACTAAACCATTTTGGAGGACAAATCTGTTTGGAAACAGAGTTCTTTTATCGCTGAATTAGATTAATAATAAGAAAAAAAAATTCTTTTTACAAGAAATAATTTAATTTTTAGTCCATTAAATTATTGATATATTTTGTTTATTTTATTGATCAGATATATCGATTATTCATTAAATTTAAGAAATGATTTATTTTACTTTTTTTATATTAAAAAAAATGAAAAACTCAAGGAAGTTATTAAAACGATGTTGACTTAAGAAACTAATAGTATAGTAAGTAATAGACCACTATGAAGATACTGTTATGAAGTATTGATTGAATTAGTTGAGCTTTGGTCCACTCCACGTACGTTGACTATGTGCAAATCTTTGATCAGAAAATGACTTATTGAATAAGTCTTAAAATCCAATACTAACCAATGGTAATCGAGGAGTGATCAATATTAGTACGTTCACTTTGAAACTGACTTATATATTAAGTCAACACAACTCATAAACCAAACCAAACTACATTATATTCCACTGTGATTGATACACCTAACTAACTATTTGGCGTATCTTTTGTTACACTACTTTATTATATTAAGATTAAGATATATATTAGATATTTTTTAGTACTACAATTGGTATTATTACATTTCAAGTAATAAGAAATTTGAACATCATTAGATAAAACAATGACTCTGGTAATTTGTTTAGTTTTTGAAGAAGTGATGATTATACTAATTTTTTTAATGGCAAATATAATTATATAAATATATAAATAAAAAAATTGATACACAAAGAGAATTCACAAAATAGAGTACAAGATGTATCAAGCTTCAAAGTAAAAAAAAAATACAAAGAAACTCATAGATAAAAAAAACTCCTAAGGCATCCTTAACTAGACCGAGAGCCACCAATCTCCAAAACACTCGACGACCGAAGAGAGAAAAAGAAGAAATCAAGAAGAGGAAGCGAAAAGAAAGCTGACACCCCTCCAAGATCACCAAATCCCAGTAGCATCACCACACATAACTCTACGGTTCCAACACAAAATAGATTGCACCTCTCACTCATAAAAAGAACATTGGTTGGCAAGATTTTTGACAAGATGCCACCAAGTTTCACCCTATCAACCAACCAAGTATTCAATAGATGGAGATCCCTCCAACAAATATTAAGTCATTCCGAGAATTTTAGATTGACCAAATAACAACATGCCAAATAAGCAACCATCCTTAAGTAAGTTCTCCTACCAATAGCCATCTCTAGTAAGAACTCGGCAAAATTACACTACAGGTCCTTTATCTTATTTTTTTGTAACATTTTGGTCCTTTATTTTTTTTTGGTAACAATTTGGTCCTTTATCTTCTTTTTTTGTAACACTTTGGTCCTTATCTTATTTATTTATAAAAAATAAAAACTACAGGTCCTTTATCTTATTTTTTTTTTGTAACACTTTAGTCCTTTATTTTTTTTGTTTGTCCAGACAAAGCATTTTAGAACTAACACCTAAAAATGGAGAACCACACCGTAGAAGAAACATTGCAAGATAGGAACAGTTGTTCCACTAACTCAACAGAATTATTAATATTTGTAATCACATATAATATCGACAACATGAAATTGTTGAATTTCTTCTTTTGTATATTTTGATTTCATCTTAATTGCGGATAAAAGTTTCCAGGAAGTGGTTGCTTAATTTTTTTTCTTATGTTTATCTTTTCTTTTCCAATGATAAAAATGATAGTGTATTCTTACCATAAATTTATTTACAAAACAGTGTATTCTTAATATTTTTAAATGGTGTCATAAAAGATTTATATATTTAAAAATAAGAGATTTATTTAAAGATTATGTTTGTTTGTCGCAACATATGTATAGTCAAGTAGAATTATTTTGTTTTGTCTCCTTCAAACCAAAAAAAAAGGGAGGGCCTTCCCCACCATTCAATTGAATAAAACAAAGAATTCCCCTCCTCTCCATTAATTCGTATAGGGTAAAAAAGATCAAATCAAATAATTAAATAAATACAAGATAATGAACACAGTTGACAGTACTATGTTCATGTTATACTCCCAAAATACACACGGAGCTTGTTTCCCCCTGTCACTATGTGGCACAAGTAACTAAGGAAAAAGGATTTGCTGCATTTACCGTAGAACGCAATAATATATCAATTAAAGTCGTCCGATTTAATTTTAACGGTCGAGATTGCTTTCACTAAAAAAATCACAGTTTTCAATATAAATCGTCCGATCTAAGATACATAACGTTTGTTACGGATTCTTTTAATTATTATTTTTTGTAAAAATAATCATTTTTTTCAACAAATGAGATATATTAACAAAACAGTCTCCTCAGCACAAGACATGCCAAGATAGACTACCAGAGTTTAGAAAAAATCACAGAAAAAAATACAAACAATCATACAAGGCCCAAACATAGTAAAAGACTAGACCATCAACTATGGTAATTTGATACTAAAGTAACACTCGTAATCTTCAACCACACCTATAGGAAAAAAGCTTGATCTTGTCCAACAACTGATGAAGAGTATTGTTTGAGCCTCTGAACAACTTGTGATTTCTTTCCGTCCACACAACTCATACGCTAGCAAGTCAAATGTGTTGCAAAAAAAACCGGAGTGCTTTAGATCCACCAGCTGAAATAGTAAACTAGACAAAAAAATCATTTTTTTATAGAGAAGCCTCTACTATGGTTCTCGAATTTTTATGTCCACCGATTGTCCTCTTATTTTGACCTGCTACAACAGGCTTCACTATTTTATAAAGTGAGAGCTATAATCTCAAACTTTTAACACTTGTTTTCTCACTTCTCTAAAAAATCTATTATTTGAGAAGCTAGCTTCTCATTTTGGTCCATGGCCATTTTTGTCATTTCACCAACTTTTTGTCTTTCGCCACGTGACACTTACCACGTCATAGTTTAATTTTCTAACATATCTCGTGAGGGACTAAAACCTATAGGTTAAAATTTTACATAGTCGAAACGGGAGGAATTTTTTTACAGAGAATAAAACTCAAATTCGCCAATTTTACAGGTACTAAAGCACCTTTTATCCTTATTTTTATATTATGAATTTGTTAAAAATCTGTAATAAACGGATGCACTATTTTTAAAAGTGGTTATTTTTATTAAAAAAAATTCTATAAAAAAGCTGTAACAAACGGCCTGAAATTATTGAATATCAAAATCACTATTTTTTAAATATATAATAAAAAGACCCTTAATGATATCATTTTGATTTTAGATTGTATTTAACTCAATTTTACAAAATCGACATGTAAGATAAAAATTGCATTCATTTAGAAATTCATGTTTATAATATCCCGTTTAATGTAGGACTCTTAAGTCTTAACATCTCCCTCATGTCAAGGATTGAACTTTTGGAGTGTGACACGAAAAATGTCTTGATAGCAATGATACAACAATTTTGGTATAGACGGCCACTAGGTTTGGTCTAGTGGTGAGGGGTTTGGGTAGCACGCTATAGGTTCTCGGTTCGATCCCCAGCTCATTGTAAACCAAAAAAAAAATTGTATTTTTATAAGCTATTTTAAAAATAAAAAAAAAATTGGTATAGACTATAAGAATATAATTTATATGCATCATCGGTGTAAAGTTATTTTACATGTGTGTCCAATAATATACCGACACATCATGTATGATATTTAAAAACATATGATATGTCACATTCATTAAATGATGTGACAACGCATCATTAGATGTATATGTAAAAAAAATTCACACTGACAGTGCACAATAATTAAACTGTAAACTATAATACCATCTTGGATTTTAACTTACTCATCCTTACAAAACCGTGGTGATTATAATGATAAGATTTTATCTCATGAGACTCTTAACAAATCTCCAGCTCCAAGTTTAACTATAAAAAAAAATATAAGCAAGTAGTAAGAGCTTGGACTCCTTAAACAAAAAATCAAATATTCGATCTTTAAGTAGTTATCAAATTTGTAGATAAAGTCACAAACACAACATGAAAATTATATGCACAACCATAAAATTCTAAATTTAAATCTAAGTAAGATGGAAGCTTTGGACTCCTCAAACAAAACATTTAATTAAATGTTCGATCTTTAATTAGTTATCAAGTTTGTAGAGAAAGTGACAAACACAACATGAAAATTGAAAATTATATGCACAACCATAAAATTCTAAATTTAAATCTAAGCTTTTCTATTTCGGATTCTTTAAAGTTTACCAATTTAACTATGTTATTTGAACACATTTTCTTATATACCACTATTCCTTTATATATCTATTTTAAAACTCTCCCGCATATGTAAAAGTACATGATATGATATTGTACTTTTGTCATAAAAATGTCTTCCTGTTGTGTATGTATGACTCAAACTTATTAAAGTACTAGTACTTTGTTGGCATAATTAGTTAATTGGTCCCTTAAAGACATTTTAGGTTTCATAATGGTCCCTTAAAGAAAAAAAGGTCCGGATTGGTCCCTTAACTATATGACCGTTAGACAAAATGGTCCTTTCCGTTAGTTTTTAACACCAAATGTATTAGGTGGACCACCATTGCATGTGGTCCACCATGGATCTCAATAATTCTTTTAATTTAAGCTGTTTGATCTTATTGAAAAAAAATAGCCATTAAATTATGAATGTCCACTATATCTATCAGTGCACCATTATCCACTTAATTTTCTTCTCTATTTCTTCATCTTCTTCCCTAACATCATCATCATCATCATGCGTCCAAAAAAAAAAACATCATCATCATCATAGATGTCATTTTACACTTACTTTGTTTTAACTTCAACAAGTTGATTTCTCAGATCCAAAAAAAATAACACCCAATTTCAACTTCTTCTTTTTTTTGCAAAGAAATTATATAAACCCAATTTCAACTTTTAATTGCTCATTACAGCAGTCAAATTGTTGTAACAGTGAAGAAGATGAAGGCTTTTTTGCGCTAGATTAATGATTAAGGAAGCATGATAGAAATAAAAAGAACTCATTTTTCATAAACAAAAACTATTTGATTTCACTTGGTGTTTATACTGTTCAAACTCAGAGACAACAACACTCATGGAAGTTGTCGGAGAATGCTACGATGAAAAGAAGAGTTTTCGAGTTTAAGGAATTGAGTTTTCTGAGTTTAAGGAATTGAGTCGCTAGAGATGAACGAGTTAAAGGGGATCTTATTGGGGTTTATTGGATCCGGTTTGGTTTATTGGTTTTTTTTTTTTGGGTTGAAGTTTGATGAAGATGAAGAACAAGAGAGAGAAGAAGATGAAGAACAAGAGAAATATTCATCTAATGATGGTTCACCATTATATTCAGTAGACATGCAAATCCTATTGTTACTTTTTTAACAAAAAGATCAAACGGTTCAGATTAAAATAACTTAACGGGAAGGACTATTATGACTAACGGTCATATAGTTAAGGGACCAAAACGAACTTTTTTTTCTTTAAGGGACCAATGTGAAACCTAAAATGTCTTTAAGGGACCAATTAACTAATTAAGCCTACTTTGTTTCTTAATAAAGAATTAATACAATATTTTTTTTCTTTTCTTGGTTGGCAAGACGTATGAGCCATAAAGATATTTTTTGAAGTGCAAGTGTTCTTGCTTTTCTCCATTATCGCTTTTATTGTTTATGATTATTATTACTATTTATTTTGATATTGGTTGTCGATCTTTTACTCTACACATTAAGTATTTTATTGATGTGATGTTAATCGAATTCACAACTGTTTCCAAAACATTATTGTTACCAATTTTGCTTGGCTTTTTAGTTCAATTGGATCAATTGAAATTCATGGCAAGACATGCTCATATTGAAATTTGGACCTCTTAATGTGATTTTTTTACAAATAACCACCTTCATTCAAATTGATAAAATATATATCGAATAATACAATTCAAAATTGCTAAAAACTGACAAGGATAAATTTTTGAACAAACTCAACAACACCCATGTTAATAGCATACGAAGACAAAATGCCTACAAGTGCGACAAAGCCTACAAATAAAACGAAATTGAAGTGCTCAGAATACCATGTCTCCGAGTCTGCAACGTTGACGACGCCAGTCATTGATTGAGTATGAACTGAGTCGAATTTAATCTGTCAATCTGAACCGAACAAACACCTTTCCAAGACTGAACAACAAAATAACGCCGCAACAAGACGGCCAACAAACACGAAATCGAAAAACAAAATATACCTGAAAATCGCTTATTGATCAGTTTAAAAAAAATACATATTTAAAATTTTTGTTTTTATTATTCAAAAAACCGAATTTAACTCTGAGCCGTCTAATATTGATCGAGACACACCCATATCTCGAACGCTGGAACTGAGGAATGGGGCATCAGAACTCCCCGTATTGCATGGACATGGGCATGGAAGCAGTGATTCGTTGACATGGAATTGGATACAGCATCGTCCATTACTGACAAGAATATTTACTTCTGAAATCTCACCCAAAGATTGAACAATACCAAAAAACAATGTCTGAGTTTTTCTCAGAAACCTTCTTCCACGCTGTTTCACCTCATTAGTCATTCATCAATCTCACAATTCTGGTTTCTTGATTAAGATTCCATCAAAACAATGAAAACTCGGAGAATCGATGATTAGTAGTGAATACCAATTTGTTGCTATGGATCGTGGAACTTGCAAGGTTTCATTTTTATCTTTTTTTGCACACCAACTGTTTGGTTTTATTAATCTCATTGATTTTAATTTTTTTTTTCCAAGTCAATAGATTGTTAAGAAATTTCGTTGTTTCTAGCCTCATTGGTGTATTTTGGTTAAGTATTTTTATATATTTTTTATTTTAGTTTCTAGTTTGTATTGTGGTTAAGCTTTCTTCATATTATTTATTTCTTTATGAAATTTTCTAAATTAGAAGTTTAATTAATAAAAAGTTCCCGTGAACTTAACTCAGTTGGCAGCGACATTACAAGAAATGTATAGGGACCGGAGTTCGAACCCTAATACTCTCACTCATTCACTTTAAGAGATGAATTTCTAGTCATTAGGCTACTTGACCAATAAAAAACATCTTCCGGTTTGCGGGGAGATATTAGATATAACGTTAGCTAATACTACTAGTGGGTTATCTTTAGGCAAAATTTCTCTCATAGTTGGTTCGATCTCTGAATTGGACATGCAACATCTTTAAAACTCTTAGAGAGAATTTGCCGTTCATTTGGGTCCCACAAGATTCGAGAGATTAGTCTCTGCAATTGCGCGTATAGGATACCACGCAAACAAAAATAATTGCTCTCAGTCTCTTAACATAATTTCAGATAACAATTTAGTCCTTTATTTTTTTCTCATGTCATTTTTGTTTTTTTTAATCTTTTATCCATGTTTATATATGATTTTTCAAACTTTAAATCTATCATTACAAGTGTAAGTATTTCATAGAAAATAGATACTGCGGCAACTATGGTTAGTCTAGTTGGTAAGGAGTTGATTATCCTTGCAAGTGTGAATTTAACTCTTAATATTTGTGTTAGAAACTCATTAGTGAGTAATATGTAACTATCTCTATAAATGCTCTCTCTAAACCTTGACACTGATCCTAGTGAGCCATATTAAAGCCATCTAAATTTTCTTAGAGCAAAACAGAACATATCAAACCTGAAATGTATGAGACAACTAACTATAGCAGAATCCTAATTATGATAACATGGTTTCTTTAAATATTGAATTTGTTACCTAACCAAATTTTAGTATTAGTTGTTCATACATAACATCAGTAAATATGGATTAATTGCTTCTGCTATAATATACTTATAAAATTTGATCACAATCATAAATAAAATAGATCTGTGTAATGGTTTTAAGATTACCGTGTTTTCTTCTGTTCCCCTGTCTGTAGTACAATTTCTATCTTAAATGTAATAACCATACAGAGTAAGCTACTAACTATTTATTGAGCATTGTGTCTTTACCTTTTGTTTTAAATTTCTATTCCAACTTCTACTACTATTACAGCTTAAACTAGCTGGCCTGGAAAGCAATGTCTGGCTCATTTAGTGCAACTTTTACAAGAAGTTCAACTATTAATAATTTCACACATTTATAATTCATTATCCAACGTTATTTTATAGGTATTTATTATCCACCTACATGCCTAATAATTGATTTCTTTTTGGGTAAATAATAATAGTATGTATTATCGCAAGTAAACTGCAAAGACTAATCCTATTGAGATTTCTTTACGAAGGTTAACCTCTTTCAAACGGCGTTTTTCCTTGCACACCGGTCTCAAATATTAATCACTTATGTCATAACGTATAATTGGTATTGAATTAATTTTCTCGTTCGTAGCTTGGATTAGTTACTGTTTCAGACTAGGTCAAGCCTTATCCATTAAATGGACCAGGTCACCACAAGCCACTAAGTTTAGAGCGGACCATAGCATGGACACGACCTAGAGGCGCATCCAAGCAGTACCGGTGATTAAATTAGGACCCTGTGATGAAGAACAATTAGCCTTTTGGGGTTCTGAAACCCTGTCCCTACCCTTTATAAACTAACTCATGGCTCAGGTACACTATTCATAACGCTAAAAACATCACCCCTACATCGTTTAATTACTTGATCGTCAAAGTGTCTGCAGGTACACCAGCCTCTCTATGGAGCTGCTGATCAAGATCAATTTCCTCAACCAACTCTCAGTCCGCAGATTGTAGGTCCGGTAAGGACCACTTTTTAATTCAAATGTAAATTGCTCAGATACATGTTTTGAAATCCATTAAACAAATGTTAAACATACAATTGAATTACTCAAACATATCCTGTAATTTAGAATATATCCTGATTCCTATGGGATCCAATTATGGTAAATAGAGACTGGTAGACCAGGGAACTCTTTCCTTACACATGCCCAAGGTGTGACTAATATTTTGCTTTGTTATTGCAATAAAAGTTGACACGGAACCTTCAAAAAAGAGATAAGTTTGTTGGGGGTTGAGGCTGTGTAATATTGTTGACATTTGCATCTTAGTCCTTCCCCCACAAAGTGCTCTACTCACTCTCTGCTTATATAAAGTACCTTGTTAATTTGAATTTCACACTCATCAAAATTAATTCATTGTACCTCAAATACACACAAACTTTCTCTCTCTTCTTTCTAATGGAGTTTCTCACTTTACTTTGTGCTTTTACAATAATGCACTTGTGCTACCTGATCTGGAAAGTTTATGATCAGAGAAGGGACCAACAGTGTTACATATTAAACTACCAATGTTACAAACCAGGTGATGAAAGAAAGCTTGGAAGCGAACGTTGTGGAAAGATCATAGGAAATAATGATGATATTGGTCTGAATGAGTGCAAGTTCTTCCTTAAAGCCATTGTCAACTCAGGCATTGGTGAGGAAACTTATGCTCCAAGAAACTTCGTCGAAGGCCGAGCCACAAACCCAACATTGCAAGACGGAATCGAAGAGATGGAAGAGTTTTGTCATGAAAGCATTGCGAAACTTCTAAACAAATCAGGCATTTCACCATCGGAGATCGATGTTCTTGTGGTAAATGTATCTTTGTTTTCTGCTGTCCCTTCTTTAACTTCTAGAATCATTAACCATTACAAAATGAGAGAGGACATAAAAGCTTATAACCTAGCTGGTATGGGTTGTAGTGCTAGTCTTATTTCATTAGACATTATTCAAAACATTTTCAAGTCACAAAAGAACAAGTATGCTCTTTTGTTGACATCAGAATCTTTGAGTCCAAATTGGTATTCAGGCAACAACAGGTCAATGATCCTTGCAAATTGTCTTTTCCGCATTGGCGGATGTGCAATTCTTCTCACAAATAAAAGATCCTTAAAGCATAAAGCTATACTAAAATTGAAGCATTTAGTTAGGACTCATCACGGTGCCAGAGATGACGCACATAACTGTTGTAGTCAAAAAGAAGACGAACAAGGTAAGCTCGGTTTTTTCCTAGCTAAAGATCTTCCAAAAGCCGCTACAAGAGCTTTCGTCGATAATTTAAGAGTGTTATCGCCTAAAATTTTACCAGCAAGGGAATTATTTAGGTTTCTATTCATGTCAGTCATAAAAAAAGTGTCAAAATTTCATGTCCCTAAGTCAGCTGCAGGTGGTGTTGGTGGTACAAGTAACAAATCACCATTGAATTTCAAAACCGGCGTTGATCATTTTTGCCTTCACACTGGAGGAAAAGCTGTGATCGATGGAATAGGTATGAGTTTAGATCTGAATGAGTATGATCTTGAGCCAGCAAGAATGTCCTTGCATAGATTTGGTAACACATCAGCAAGTAGTTTATGGTATGTGTTAGGATATATGGAAGCTAAGAAGAGGTTGAAGAAAGGTGAGAGAGTATTGATGATAAGTTTAGGTGCTGGCTTTAAATGCAACAGTTGTTTGTGGGAAGTAATGAGAGATGCTGATGATAGAAATGTGTGGGACGATTGCATTGATTACTATCCACCACACTCCTTAGCCAACCCATTCATGGAGAAGTACGGTTGGATTAACAATCTTGAAGATGCAAGCACTTTCAAACACAAGCTTGCTCAGTTTCTTCAAAACTGATTATTATTATTATTATTATATTCATATTACTTACTCCCTCGGGTTCTTAATATAAGAAACAAACTACTTTTTATTCTTCATTGAAAACCAGATATTTCAATGAACCTAAAAAGTAGTTTGTATCTTATATTAAGGATCAGAGGGAGTATAATACAAGGTTTACATGTTTTGTATTATTATTGTATCTTAAGTATATTTTCATAGAAAGGAAGAAGAAAAAAAAGTTTTTATAATTCAGGTCTTTTCTTTAATACAATAAGTATGATCAAATCATGCTTATTGTGTTTTTGGATTTCACTTCAATTTTTATGTTCCCTCAAGGGTTCCTTAGCCAATAAGGTGTTTTGTTTCTAAACTCTAAATCATATTGATTACTGAAACCTACCACAGTACTTTGTTGTTTAATGTTAAATAATAATAAACGTGTATTACTTTATGTTTCATTTTCCTAGCTTTTATTTTATTAAACTAAAATATAGGTTTGGGTTAATATATATTCTCCTGTTTTTGGCAAAAAATAGTTGTAACATGAAATGTTGTACTTGTTTTATTCAATAGTACATTTAATGTAATATAGGAAAGATGTTGAGTTTTGGTGGGGTTGTGTGAACAGTGAAGTACTCTTTCTTTCATTTTCAACATTATTATTCTTCCAAATATTGTCAGAAAATAATAATAATATTATTCCAAAAAAATATAATTAAAGTGTATGTAATTTTCAACTTGAAGGTTACATCATATCTTACTACTAATTATGCAACTTACACTTATATCATCTATCATGGCTGGTGCATGTCAATTTCGTCTAATTTGATTACATTCAGTTTGTTTTTTTGTTTCTGAGCAATAAAAGAGGTTGAAATAGCAGACAACAATTAATAATCATGATTTTTTTTGCATTGTTCAACTAATTATGATCCTTAACGGTTTCTTTTATAAATTTTTTGGTAGGGCCCGTTTGGATTAACTTATTTTTTAGTTTATGCAAACAATTTATGTAATATAAATTAGATTTTATGATATTTTATAAGTTTATACTAGTAAAAGTTTTATTTTTATAAGTTATTTTATCATAAACTACCTTGACAAACTTTTAATAATATATAAAAATTGCATAAACTCAAAATTAAGTTAGCTCAAACAGGCCCATAGTTTTTTTTTTTAACTTTTATTATTAATTATTTTATAATTGTAAGTTTTAATCTTTATCACTTAGAAATAAGATGAACGAGATCATCTTTAAATGGTAATCTTTTATGGTCCGTTTGGTACAACTGAAAGAAAGTGAGAGGAGAAAAAATTACGCAAATCAATGCATGAACTTGGACTAACTTTAGACTAAATTTATTCATTGATTTGCGTAATTTTCTTTTCTTCCACTTTCTTTCTGTTGTACCAAACGAAGCCTTAAGAAAGAATAGAAAGAAAAGAAGAATTTTAAGTGGTTACGAGTTTATAATAGTTAATCACGGATCTATGTTAAAGTTTGTGTGGGCTAGGCCCCACTATGATTTGGGGAGAAAAAAAATTAATATCATATAATCCAAAAAAAAAAATTATACATTGAGATAATTTGACTAAGTTATGCACTATTCAAAATTTTTGGGTCACTTCTTGCGGGATTTAGGTCACTGACTCTTGCGTATGACGAAAATTAAGTTGAAAAAGAAGAATCCACCATTAAACGGTAGTAAAAATTGTGAAAATTGTCCTTCCACACATTTTTCGACAGTAAAAATTGTGTATCCACTATTAAACGGTCCCTAACTCTTGTCCTGCTTCAAAGAATTCCCACCGTTAAACGGCAGTGAAAATTGTCTCATAACATGATAGCCCTCGTAAGAAGAAATGAAAAGAAAAAATAAACGAGGAAAACTATTTAAGCCCCGTTTGGATTAGCTTATTTTTGACTTTTTTGAGCTTATGCAAACAACTTATGCAATTTTTATGTATTATTATAAGTTTGTCAAAGTAGTTTATGATAAAATAGCTTATAAAAATATGATTTTAACTAGTATGAACTTATAAAATAGTATAAAACTTAATTTATATTGAATAAGATGTTTACATACGCTAAAAAATAAACTAATTCAAACGTGCCCTATTGGGTTGCTATTTCGATCAAATCAACAATAATATCTCCCCACTTTTTGTGTGACGAGTTCCTCTCCAATGATATTTGAAAGAAGAAAGGAAAACAAAAACTTTTTACTAACTATATATAAATTTTGTTATATTGCTCATTCGTCATCATACTATTCCAAGCCTTTTATATCTCCTCCATTGGGACTATATTTATACATGACTTTTTTATTTTGACATCTTGCAATATTTTTCATGAGCAAAATTAGGAGTGAGAATAGTTTAATTGCACGTTACAATTTGAGCATTGCCATCCACGACCTAAATTTCTTTTGATCATTCTTAGTGCGTGAGTAAACTCTCCATGGTCCCATTCCCATGCCATGGTAAAACTAGAATCAGGAAAACAAGGAGCAATGTCTACCATGCTCCTTAGACTTAGTCTAGAGAAGTTAAGGTCCCCCTATCATGTACCTTGAATGTTAGACGTTTGTTTTACTTTAAAAAAACATTAACATTTAGACATAATAGATAACCCCCTAACCGCCTACCTACTCGTGCTTGTATCTCGATTGGCGGTTAAGAGTGTGGTCTGGCGGAAGTAGTGTAGTACTTTATCCCCACATCTCGGCACTGCATCAACTGGGAGGGTGACGATTGAAGCTATTCTGCCCCTACGAAGAAGGAGGCCAAGTTTCTTTTGACTTGCTAAATATGTAAAGAAAAATATTAACATGCGTCATGTGTGCCTTTATGACACACGTTAATGTTAAACAATTAAATGTAAAATTATTTGTCTCTAATAAAATCATACATTTAACGTTTTAAAATTAAATTTTTGTATTTTTTTAATGTAAAATTTCTATTTTTAAGTTTCTAGTACACATGTTAGCGAGATCCATATGTAAATACTTGAAATGTGTGAATAGAAGATTGTGGTCCATGGAAAAGTGAGACTTAATTTACTTTGCAAGCAAATCCTTAAGTAAATCTTCGTTTGATGTTGGACTATTTGACTTGAAAAAGTTGGTTTGCTTGTTGACATATGTTACGGGGTGTTGATGGTTTTTGGACTCGTTCTGTGTCGAAGATTAGTCCATATCCCAGTCTTTTAGACCTTTTGTTAGGGTCTGTTTGGTTCGGAGTAAATGGAGGGGAGGGGATGAGAGGTGAGGGAATATTATTAACCAAATGTGTTTGGTTGAATTTTTAGAATGGGAGGGGACAGGAGGGGAGCAAAATCCCTCCAAACCTCAATTTTTGCTTCCCCAAATTGGAGGGATTTGGAGGGGAGGGGAGGGAAGGCAAGTTATTATTACAATTTTAAGTATATTGACACAATTATCCTCATATTTATTTTAAAATACCAAAATAATCCTTATCGGCATTTTTTTATGTTGCTGACTTGCTATTTTTTTTTTCAAAGTTTTTGATACGTTTTTTTTTCGACAGGATTTTTTGTTACGTTGAACTGCTTCATTGCCATGCCCATATCTATAGTATATACTGCATTTCCATACAAATTTTATTTATAAAGATCTCTATACAATTGTTACGTTGATTAAACAATTTTTTCATATAATTTTTATTTTTGTTTCTTGCTCTTACCTGTTCATTTTTTTTAACATTAACAGTACTTTTTTTACATGTTCATTTTATTTAACAGTACTTTTTTTTTAATTTTGTTTTGTTATATTAAAAAATTATTTTTAATTTTGTGTAGAGTTTAATTTTATAAATTATTTATTAGATTAGATCGATCATCAAAATTAAAAAGTTATTAACTACAGGAAATAAGACTCTCGTTAAGATAATAAGGATAAAAGAGCAATTTAGTTTTATCATCTCTCCCCTTCCCTCATGAACCAAACATATTTGTATTTAAAATCCATTGCTTCCCCTCCCCTCCCCTCCCCTAGTTTGAACCAAACATATAAAATATTAAAAGATCTTCCCTCCCCTCCCCTTCTCTCCCCTCCCATTCATTAAAATCCCTTCCCTCCCCTTGCTTCGATTGAATCAAACATACCCTTAGTGTTTCAAATGTTATGGCATCATATTTTTTTGCATCCTGGTTTTGTGCTCATACACGGTTGTGCTCATGATCGTTGTTCAATATTTGTTAGGACGAACTAGAGGTTGAATCTACCGGTGATGATTTAAATTTACTTCTACCCTGGCTCGGATTGACTTACACATTTGTGTAGATTTATTGGATCAGATTTTATATCCCCCATACATGCGGTTACTCGCCAAACCCTCCTTACTTTGAAAGTTAAATTCAGCGGCGCTTCAATAACTCAAATTCATAATGTTGTACTAATTAGATTAGCGATGTCATTTTCACCGTAAATAATTAAATTATTTGCAAGAAATTAAAATCATCATTCATTTTGTTTTTGAATCTTGTTTTTACAATTTTTGTTGCGCACAAATTTTCTATTTAGTTGTAGAGATTGAAAGTGTCAAAATATAAAACAAGTAAACTTATAGTGATAATTTTTTAAATTTTATATTTTTACTAATTTTAAAATTTTCTATTTAGTTATCATTTGTGTTGCCACATAAGCTCCATGTATTTTGTCCACGTAAGCACTTTGTAGCATGTAACATCTACATATTTTGTGTCACATTGTTATTTATAACTGATACATCATTGATTTCGTTAAATGTTGATGTCAATAGATTGATCGATGAACTAAAATTTAAGAATATCATAAATTTAAGAGATTAGGATTGCAGGTTTAAAAAATAATACCAAGACTGTTAAACATAAATGAGACAAATAAATAAATTTTTGACTGAAAAAACAAATAAATAAATAAATAAATAAATAAATTTTAATTTAATAAACTCCTGGACGTAGCTTCTTCTTGTGTGGATTCCTATTGAGCCTCTCCCCACGGTGGTCCCAATGAGAACTTCTCTCCATCATGGTGGGGATACCCGTCGGTGTATATTGTTGCATTTAATATTTAAAGTTCAAGTTTGTCTTAATAAAAATACCAACTTTTACAAACTTTTTATTTAACAAAAATGCCCGGTTTATTTATTTCAATTAGTTAAATTTAAGGTTTAATTTGGTGGAGGCTTGACTTAGTCTTGTGTGTAGTTTGGTCATTTTAAGTATTTTTTTGAGATATTTAAGTATATTAACTTATTGCATAAAATAAGTCTTGTGCTGGGAAGACTGTTTATTAATATATATATCTCATTTTAGCTTGTTCAAAAAAAAAAAAAGTATATTAACTTATTTTTAAGTATATTGACTAGATATTAGTTTAGAATATAAAATATATATTCATGATATTTAGAGGATCTGCAAACATTTTTTGACACTATGTCTATGTAACTATATTTATTTCTCAAAAGAAATAGTTAGCTTAATTATTTTTTTTGCTACATAGTTGAAATAGCAAAGTCATTGAAAACTCGCACATATAAAATGGAGTGACGGGTTCGAACCCCGGTCATGGCGCCCGACCTAACAATTTTGATATTTCTGTCAGTTAAGCTAAAATTTGTGGACAGCTAGCTTAGGTTTTTTTCCATTGAATTTTCCTGGTAAGGTTTTTAATAAGACATATGTTGTTTAAGCCCTTGTCTGTTTATCGTGGGTTTTGGTCTAGTTCCCATGTTTTTAATTTTCCTCCTTTTATCTTTATTTTTATCTAATATGGCACCTTTGCCTATTTAAAAAATAAAAAAAAATTGTGTACAGCTAGCTTAATTACTTTAACTTTAGGTATATAAAAGACATTTGACAAACTTATTAATTGTTAAGAAAGTGGTTAATTCATCTTGAAGTTTGTTTTGTTTGATCCTAGGTAGTTAGTTGGTTAGTCTAACTACCAAAAGTTGTTAGGAATTAGTTAGGCAAAAGGTAGTTACTTGTAGCTTAAGTAACAAGCATAAATACACCTTAGTGTATCAATTGTAATTCAACTTTTTGGCCCCTATTGTGGATGAATAAAACTTTTCCTTTTGCTTATTCTTTCATATTCAGTTGTTAATCAATTCATCAAGAAACTTGTTCATCTTGTATATAGCAGTTTCTGCAAAACTGCTAGTTTGCCCAAGGTCAAGCCTGCGTGCCTGCTGAGCTTGCCTGCAATTCATCCTCTGAAGCGCATCAGAGTCAGAGGCAACACAACCTCTGAACCGTGCATCCTCTGAACCAAGCAAACTCTTGCTTCTGCTGCGCCAACAATTGGCATCAAGAGCCTGGTTCAATCACAGGTAACAAGAGTGAATTGTGAAGGAATCAAGTGGAGAAACACAAAGTGAGCTGTGTAGATTGATTTCTTGAAAATTCAAGATGAACACCCAAGGCTTTGGTACAAACATTCTGATTCTTGATGGAAAGAATTGGGATAGATGGAGTGCAGTGATGAAGTCCTTATTTGGAGCACAAGAGTGTCTTGAGGTAGTGGTGAATGGATACGATGAGTTGGGAGCAAACCCAACCAATGATCAGAGAAACACATACAAAGAAAACAAGAAAAAAGACTGCAAGGCTTTATTCTATATCCAGCAGAATTGTGATGCACAGCATTTTGAAAAGATTTCAAAATCAACTAAGTCCAAAGAAGCTTGGGATATACTCGAGGGTTACCATGATGGTGGAACCAAGGTCAAGAAGGTGAAATTGCAGGCCTTTAGGAGGCAATATGAGTCTATGGTGATGGAAGAGGATCAAAAAGTAAGTGATTTCTTCTCAAAACTT
Organism: Trifolium pratense; assembly: GCF_020283565.1. Lineage (NCBI taxonomy): Eukaryota > Viridiplantae > Streptophyta > Magnoliopsida > Fabales > Fabaceae > Trifolium > Trifolium pratense. Next base: position 53,243,763 of record NC_060065.1, on the reverse strand, counting down.
CTTGCACTTGTTCATCAAATGCAAAATTGTGGGGAGACTGTCACTGATGAAATGGTAGTAGAGAAAGTGCTTAGATCCTTAACTCCAAACTTTGATAATGTGGTAATAGCTATAGAGTATGTGAAAGATACAGCTACTATGAAAATTGAAGAATTACAAAGTGTTTTGGAAGCACATGAGATTAAATTTCTCAGTAGAGGTTCAGAAAAGAAAGAACAACAAGCCTTGCAAGCTCAAACCAACAAGAAAGAAGATAATGGCAAGAACTACAAAAAGAAAGGCAAAGATAAACCAAAGTGGCTTAAAGATCAGAGTTCAAAAACTGATGACAAAGCTGAATCCTCTAAAGGAGGAGGTTTTGCCAAAGGTAAAAACAAAAAGAAGAACTTTGATAAAAGCAAGGTGAAATGCTACAATTGTGAGAAGCTTGGCCATTTTGCAGATGAGTGTTGGTACAAGAAAGATCAACAAGAGGCTAATGTTGCAGAAGAAAGTGATGTAAAGTCAGTCTTGATGATGGCTACTATAGGGGATGAGTATGAGAAGAATGAAGAATGGTTTCTTGATTCAGGGTGTTTAAATCATATGACACCACATAGAGAGTGGTTAACCAATTTTGATGCAAGCAAAAGGTCTAGTATAAAACTAGCAGATGGGAGAAAACTTGCTGCTGAAGGTATTGGTAACATAGTGATCAAAAGTAAGAAGGGAGGTAAAGTGATCATCTCTGAAGTGTTATTTGTCCCTGGTATGAATTACAATTTGCTCAGTTTAGGTCAATTGGTGCAAAGAGGGTTCCCTGTAAGTATGGAGGATAATGCACTGAAGCTGTTTGACAAAATGAAGAACTTGATCTTGATGTGCAGCTTGTCAAACAACAGAACCTACAAGTGTAGAATCTCAAGTGTAGATATGATGTGCATGTCTACCACAGTGATTGATGAGGTTGAAGCACTTTGGCACAAAAGGTATGGACACTTGAACTATAGAAGCCTCAGTGATTTAAATTCTAAGGAATTGGTGTATGGCCTGCCTAAGTTTAAGACTAAGAAGTCCATATGTGAGATATGTGTGAAGAGTAAACACAGTAGAAAACCTTTTGTAGCTGAAATGCCTAAGAGAGCTAGTGGTGTATTGCAAGTTATTCATAGTGACATCTGTGGTCCATTTGAAGCTGCATCATTAGGGGGAAGCAAGTATTTCATCACATTTGTTGATGAATACAGCAGAATGATCTGGTTATACACTTTGAAGCTAAAGAGTGAAGCTTTAGAAGTATTCAATAAGTTTAAAGTCTTAATTGAAAAAGAAAGTGAGAAAGCAATTAAGATTCTGAGAACAGATGGTGGTGGAGAGTACACCTCAAGAGAGTTTGAGAACTTCTGTACTAATCAAGGCATTACACATGAAGTTACTGCTCCATACACACCACAGCACAATGGACTAGCTGAAAGAAGAAACAGAACATTGTTAGATATGGCAAGAAGCATGATTAAGCAGAAGAATTTGCCACACATGTTCTGGGGTGAAGCAGTACTTACTGCAGCCTACATTCTGAACAAATGTCCAACTAAGAAACTGAAAGTTGTGCCAGAGGAAGCTTGGTGTGGGAGGAAGCCAAGTGTGAAACACCTCAAGGTTTTTGGCTCATTATGCTATAAACATGTACCAGATGCTAGAAGAACCAAACTTGAGGATAAAAGTGAAATAATGATACTCATAGGATATCATCCAACTGGTGCCTACAAGCTATACAATCCAGTTACTCAGAAGGTTCACATTAGCAGAGATGTAATTGTGAATGAAGAAGAGAAATGGAAATGGGAGAAGGAACCAGTGTACAATAGTGAATTGCAGTCAACTTTCATCTATCCAAGTTCAAGTGATGAATCTGATGGAGGTGATGAAGGTGAACCTGCTGCTGAAGCTATTCAGAATCAAGGTACTGATAGTGATGGTAATATGAATTTATCAAGTGATGATGATGATAGAATTCATATGATTGCAAGGACTCAAAGAACCAAACATGTACCAGCTAGATTGAATGATTGTGAAGTTACTCAAGACAATGCAGTGAATAATGAGGGTGATCTCATTCACTTTGCATTACTAGTTGATTCTGAACCATTGAACTACAGAGATGCTTTGAAAAGTAATGTGTGGAAGAGGGCAATGGAAGAAGAGCTGAAGTCAATTGAGAAAAATCAGACTTGGAAGCTAGTTGACTTGCCAGACAAGAAAAAGAAAATTAATGTGAAATGGGTGTTCAAAGTGAAATTGAACCCTGATGGCACAATTTCAAAGCATAAAGCAAGGTTAGTTGCTAGAGGATTCTTACAGAAACATGGAATTGACTACAATGAAGTGTTTGCACCAGTTACTAGAATAGAGACTGTGAGGTTGGTTGTAGCATTGGCCTGTAAGAACAAATGGAGCCTATACCATCTGGATGTGAAATCAGCATTTTTGAATGGTCCTCTTGATGAGGAGGTATATGTGTCACAGCCTCCAGGTTTTGAAATAAAAGGAAAAGAACCAATGGTGTATAAGCTGTATAAGGCACTATATGGCTTGAAACAGGCTCCTAGAGCATGGAACAAAAGGATTGATGACTTTCTGATTCAGATAGGGTTTAAAAAGTGTGCTGCTGAGTTTGGTGTATATGTACATTGCCCTAAAGATGAAGATATTGTCATAATCTGCTTGTATGTTGATGACTTGCTCATAACTGGAAGTAGAATTGCAGAAATTGCAAAAGTGAAAGATAAGCTCAAAAGTGAATTTGAAATGTCTGATCTTGGTGAACTTTCATTCTTTCTAGGAATGGAATTTATGAGAAGAGGAGATGGTATAGTAATGCACCAGCAGAAGTATATTGGTGAATTGCTTGAAAAATTTGAAATGGAAAGCTGCAATCCATTATCAAATCCATCAGAAACAAATACAAAAATTGATGAGTGCTCAGATGAAGAGAATGTTGATCCAACTGTGTTCAGACAAATAGTTGGCTCATTGAGGTATGTGTGCAACAGTAGGCCTGATATATGCTATGCTGTGAGTGTTATCAGCAGATTTATGCATGATCCAAGGAAGTCACACATGATAGCTGCTAAGAGAATCCTCAGATATCTCAAAGGTACTTTGGAAATTGGCTTGCTATTCCCTATTGGTACAAACAGTGCAGGGAGTACTTTGATAGTGTATTCTGATAGTGATTGGTGTGGAGACATAACTGATAGGAGGAGCACATCAGGGTATGTTTTCAAGTTCAATAATGTTGCAATCTCTTGGTGTACAAAGAAACAAGCTGTGACTGCTCTCTCATCTTGTGAAGCTGAGTACATAGCAGGCACCTTTGCAGCATGTCAAGCAATTTGGTTGAATTCAGTGATGATAGAAATCAAGTGTGAACCAGTGAAGCCTCTAATCCTAAGGATTGATAACAAGTCTGCTATAAGTCTTGCTAAAAATCCAATTTCACATGGCAGGAGCAAGCACATTGCTACCAGATTTCATTTCATTAGGGAACAAGTGACAAATGGAATGATTGAAGTGCAGTATTGTCCAACTGAAGTACAGCTTGCAGATGGTTTTACAAAGGCTGTGAAGCTTGACAGGTTTGAGTTTTTGAGGAGGAGCTTAGGACTGGTTGTTTGCAATTCAAGCATGAATTAAGGAGGAGTGTTAAGAAAGTGGTTAATTCATCTTGAAGTTTGTTTTGTTTGATCCTAGGTAGTTAGTTGGTTAGTCTAACTACCAAAAGTTGTTAGGAATTAGTTAGGCAAAAGGTAGTTACTTGTAGCTTAAGTAACAAGCATAAATACACCTTAGTGTATCAATTGTAATTCAACTTTTTGGCCCCTATTGTGGATGAATAAAACTTTTCCTTTTGCTTATTCTTTCATATTCAGTTGTTAATCAATTCATCAAGAAACTTGTTCATCTTGTATATAGCAGTTTCTGCAAAACTGCTAGTTTGCCCAAGGTCAAGCCTGCGTGCCTGCTGAGCTTGCCTGCAATTCATCCTCTGAAGCGCATCAGAGTCAGAGGCAACACAACCTCTGAACCGTGCATCCTCTGAACCAAGCAAACTCTTGCTTCTGCTGCGCCAACATTAATTACATACTTATATTTTTCTAAAAATGTGATTAGTATGATCACAAGTAATGTAATAATGAATTAAAAAGCGTAAAATGAGTTGAGAATTAGAGATGAAAAGTGATAATAGCAATATGATATATATGGTTGATAAATAAAGTGCCTTTCATGTTATATAACATTCGTTTGCTTAAAAAAAACCATGTGATGAACCCCACCACCACCTAGGTTAACATGTGCACACAAAATATGCATTAAATTTCCAACCCCATATAGAGATTTAATGTGAAATACTTGGTATATGTGAGTTCATCATTAAAGTTCTAACGGCAACGGGATAGAATTCTTACAGAGATAGTGAAAGGAACACATTACAAGGTTCTAATCATTCACCACCGACCTAAATGAATTTTTATGTAAAACTAGCGTAAATCATTTTTACCAAGAGAAGCATATGTTTTGTAGTAGTTGAACAACAACATTGCTTGATAGAAGTTTAGTTATTCATTATCTTCTCATTGAAGTAGACTCTTCAGTTACTGTTAGCTTGGTTAAAAAGGGTACCCCATCAACCGTTGATCTCCAACCTATCTTGGATGATATCCATTATTCTCTCGGCCTCTAAGATTGAATTGTGCAAGTATCTCATAATTATAAAGAGAGTCTTGCTAACAATGCCGCCTGGACACTTGTTAAGAAACTAAAAAGAGAAATAAAATAAAAAATTGTGCATTGAAAGAAACAAAATTTAGTGTATGTTTGGAAACTCGTGTTTCCATGGTGAAAAGTGACGGCAACTCTCAAATGCTACCTCACATAGCTCCAACTAAAATCGCTTCTAATGATAATCCACTCTGATTCCAAACACACCCTCAAGCTTTTAAGGTGTTAGTTACAAACTTTCAAGAAAATATTTCTTAGCATTTGTCCTATAAAAGAAATCAATAGTTGTGTTGATCTTCTTGTAAACTTATCATAATTCTTTTGATTTGAGTCAAGATCCTCTCCATTTTTCTTCCTCTCAATTTTTACCATTACTAATGTTTTGAAAATATAAATGCAATAATATAATATTTGGTAGATACAACTATTTAATATATATTTAAAGACTATTCAAAACTATAGTAATGGAAAGGATCCCAACTCCTTTTGAACTATCGTGGATTCTCTTCCCCTTTCTCAATCATAAGTTACACTTTTAATATAATGCAATGCAACATCTCTATGCTTGTATCTTAGTTTCTTCTTCTTTTTTCTTGAATAAGGACCACCATCTAATAAAAATGTCGCACCTTCTAACAATTTTATTAATTTTTTCAATGTGTATGCAAAAACTTTAAACGGCGCTCATTTTAAGATAGATGGAGTATTAAACCAAGCTTGTTCATTTGGACCCTATGATCAAAATCAAACGGTGTAGATGCAATTGGCTAAATGCAAGTCACCACCAACTCGCGCCAATAGAAAGAGAAAAAGAAAATCCAAATGTGCACTGCGTGCGTGATTCTGTTATTTCAGTTTCTTGACATTTCATTGGCCACACACAACAACCTGCGGGTTTTGTCTCTTTCTTCTCTCTCTCTCAAACATATTTTTTTCCGAATTATTTCCGACACCGTCACCAGATTCACCACCACCTTTACAAATGTTGTTTCTTTCAAAATCGAATCTTTGTTCTTTATAGCTTTCACGGTGGTAGAAAGAAGCTTGCACAAAAGGGTTGAGGAGGCTCTTTCTTCAACCCAAGGTTTAATTTATTTTCAAGTTCGTTTCTTTTCTTTTTCCATTCTTTACCCATTTGGTTTTTCTCTTCCATAATGATCATTCGACCAATACAATGAATCCTTTTTTTCTAGTCTTTTTCCAATTTCTGTTTCTTGGGTTGTTTTGATTCTTTAGAATATAATAATATATGAAGCATGGACATCAGAAACGATACACACGTCGACACCGATAATAATTTGAGAAAATAATACAATTCATTGTAATCATAAGTGTCGTGTCAGTGTTTGACACCGACGCGTGTCCAACATCGAGACACGCCTAATCTGATAAGTGTATGTGTTTCATAATGCAATTAAAAAAAATACCTAGGTGCAATGTTTTAAACCCTTTTTTATGTTTTTGTGTTGTGATTAGATTCCACAATGATTTTGATAAAGTATTAGCATCACAAGATAGGAAATTTGAAGATGGGTGAATCCAATAATGCAACATCAATGGTGCAGCAACAAGCTATGAATGTGAGCACCCCAAGAAAAAAGATGACAAAACAATTGACAGGAAAAAGGGATGATACACGTTTGCATTCTGCAGCAAGAGCAGGGAATTTAGATGTTGTAAGGGATACCCTTAATTCTGCCGAGGAGGATGAATTGCTTGAATTATTGGCTAGGCAGAATCAAGATGGAGAAACGGCTCTTTATGTTGCTGCTGAGTATGGTTATATTGATGTTGTTAGAGAAATGATTCAATATTATGATCTTGCGGATGCTGGAATTAAAGCAAGAAATGGTTTTGATGCATTTCACATTGCTGCCAAACAAGGGGATATAGGTATATTTTAATCATCTTTGTTGTTTATTTGATAGTTTCATTTGATTTTTAAATGAGTAAATAGGCATTGTAGTACTTGAAATTGTAAGGGTTGATCAATTTAGTCCCTTAATTTTAAAGGTCTGTGTTTGTCTTGATCAGTGTTGTCAGCCGCATATCACGGAAAATAGTAGTTTGTTCAAATTATGTTATGCTAGCCGCTATATGACAGCAATTTTAGTACATGGCATATCACGGAACAGTAATATAATTTGTTCAAATATCACTACGCTATAGCTCTATAGTATTGTGATAGCCGCTATTTGACAACATTGGTCTTCATACCGCCCGAGACTACTCAAGTCAATATTTAGGTATTTCGGTGGTTTTGTTTGATAAAGAGACTAGATTGATTGATGTTCTTTAGTTTAAAGAGCTGAATTATAATTTCATGAACTCCAAAGGCTTATTAGTCTAGTGGTAAAAAGACAGGTCTTGAATCCGAGAGGTCCATGATTCGAGCCTTGCTAGTGTCTTCCCTGCATTGGACTGAGGCACCATCCCCTCACCCTAAATTTTTGTAACCAAAAAAAGGGAAACTCATTATTTGTATTTACCTTGTTGCAGATATATTGAAGATCCTTATGGAGGTTCATCCTGATTTGTCAATGACAGTGGATCCATCAAACACAACAGCATTACACACAGCTGCAACCCAAGGACATATTGAAATAGTAAAATTCCTACTGGAAGCTGGAAGTAGTTTAGCAACCATTGCTAAAAGTAATGGGAAAACAGCACTTCATTCTGCTGCAAGAAATGGACATTTGGAAGTTGTGAAAGCACTTGTTGAGAAAGAGCCTGGTGTTGCAATAAGGACTGATAAGAAGGGCCAAACAGCACTTCACATGGCAGTGAAAGGACAAAATCTTGAGGTAGTGGAGGCATTGATAAAAGCAGATCCTTCAACAATAAACATGATTGATAATAAGGGAAACACTCCATTGCATATAGCAACCAGAAAAGCCAGGGCACAGGTAAATTATATAATGCTTGCAAAAATTCCATAGATACTAGTTACTACGAACGTGTTTGGATTGACTTATTTGAAATTACCTACTAGCATAAGCACTTGTGAAACTTTTTGAGAGAGCTTATGAAAACAGCTTTGGCATGTCTATAAGCATTTTCAGCTTATTTTCGTAAGCTTTCCAGAATAGCTTATGAAATAAGCTTATCACTTATATAGAAACAGTTCGACTTGATTTTATCTTTTATTGTAGAAATAGCTTATATACATAAGCACTTATATGACAAACACTTATGCTATAAGTGTTTAACTAAGTTGTTTATCCAAACAAGACCTTATCTACTGGTATAAGCACTTGTGAGAGAAAAAAATTATGATATGTCTATATGTTGTTTTCGAGTTATTTTTGCATATGCTCTTCAGCATAGCTTATGAAAACAACTTACATGTATGAAAGCAGTTTAACTTCACTTTATCTTTTGTTATATTAATAGTTAATATACAAAGTCTTATATGATAAACGTTTAATTAAGTTGTTTATCCAAACGAGGCCTGTATATTGGGGGCATTGCCCAACTGATATTTGAAGAGCATCAAATATTATATGCATAATATCATATATTTGATGCCCTCTCATATACTCACTTCGTGATAAAATATAAGCAAAAACATAAACCATATACATTAATTATGCAATAAATCGTAAATTTTTGCTTATATTTTGTCACGAGGTGAGTAGTATATGTTAAAACGATATAACTAAGTATTGCCTCCACAACTTCAAATTTTGAAATCTGTCATTGACAACGGATAGGGAAAATTATTGGCAACTCTTTGTTTCCTAAAGACTAAGGGGAGAGGCTAAAATATCTTAATTTGATTGTGCAGATTGTAAAAATGCTTCTAGGACGGCAAGAAACAAATCTAAGTGCTGTTAACAGATCAGGCGAAACAGCAGTAGACACTGCTGAGAAAATAGGGAACCAAGATATCAAAGCCATTCTATTAGAACATGGTGTTCAAAGTGCCAAATCCATAAAACCACAAGCAGCAACAACAGCTCGCGAGTTAAAACAAACCGTAAGCGACATAAAGCACGAGGTACATTACCAATTAGAACACACGCGCCAAACGCGGAAACGTGTTCAAGGAATCGCGAAACGTATCAACAAGATGAATACAGAAGGATTAAACAATGCAATAAACTCAACAACCGTTGTAGCAGTACTAATAGCAACAGTTGCATTTGCCGCGATTTTCACTGTCCCTGGTCAATTTGTTGATGATCCAAACAATATTCCAGAAGGGATGACACTTGGTGAAGCAAATATAGCTCCACAAGCACCATTTGTAATTTTCTTTGTGTTTGATTCTATTGCACTCTTTATTTCTCTGGCTGTTGTGGTTGTTCAAACTTCGGTCGTCGTTATAGAAAGCAAAGCAAAGAAACAAATGGCAGCTATTATTAATAAGCTAATGTGGATAGCTTGTGTACTTGTTTCTGTGGCATTTTTGGCATTGTCATTTGTTGTGGTTGGAAAGGAAGAAAAGTGGTTGGCAATTTTTGTTACCATTATAGGGACAACTATAATGGCTACAACTTTGGGAACTATGTTGTATTGGGTTATTAAGCATCGAATTGAGGCAAAAAATTTGAGGAATATAAGGAAATCTTCAATGGAAAGCAAGTCAAAATCTTTTTCAGTGACTGCTTATTCAGATTCTGAGCTGATGAACAATGATTTTAAGAAAATGTATGCTATTTAGGAGTTATTTACTAACTTTTTTGTTTCAATTTACTTTTTTTTTTTTTTTTGCTTCTCCAATTTAAAGCACCTTGCTCGATGGAACTATATTCAACTAATGTGGAATTTCAAATGTATATCTCTCAAGAAAGGACTAAATGTAAACGATGTACTAACCAAATCATAATAGTAAATAGTCCCATTTTTGTACCCCCCAAAAAAAAGTAAAGTCCCAATTAATCTCTGTGCCGTGCCCCGGATATGCCATTTCCGCCTAACCCGAATCTCTTTCTTGACATCTGGAGTTGGCATATCAATGGTTTTCTACTCATATTAGTCGCGACTTTGTGGTTTATTTCAGAGAGCTCTCTTGTGGATAAAATGTACAAAAAATCAGTTGTAAATCCTTGGTGCTTAAGATTGTATTCAGCCATCTGGTAAATTCATATACTACAACATTGTCTATTGGCATGTTTATGCACTTTATCTTCCTTGTGGCCAATGAAAGCAGATTATGTTCAGGGAAAATTACAACCGAGCTACCAGTTATCTTAAATTTATAGACCACATTCATGATCCAGTGTTCATTTTAGAGACATTAACTAGAGTTCATAGAGAGACATCCGATAATTTAGAGACATTAACTAGAGTTCATTTTGACAGCTACTATTCCCCCGAGATTTTAAAACAAAAGATTCAGTTGTTTGCTGAAAGTAACCGTTCAAGCTTATGTTCCGCAAAACTGATTTCAGAGACATGCTAATATGAATATTGAGTGACTACATCCGAAATCATGTCCTGCAAGAATAGGTAAATCGGATGTTCTATAGTCTTGTGGTAATATGCAGCTTCTAATTAAAGGTAGCACCAGTGTAATCATTTCATTTTCACTGTCTCTGTATACTGATTATCGAAGAGACAATCAAGCTACTCCATTTTATTTCCCTATTTGAGGACCATATTCCTCTCCAAAACATACTAACATAACTTTATTTATGTAGTAAAGGGCAACTACCAGACACTGCATACTAACATAACTTTATTTATGTATTCAGATATATATGGTGCATTTGACAAACAGGAACAGCTAGGTTAGGTTAACCTGGCGTCTACTCTAATAACTACAATTCATATTTGGGCCATGAGATAACAGCTCTCGGTGAATCGAGATTTAATAAAATCTAAAAGAAACAACATATTGAAGTTACACTAATACTTAAATAAAATGGCTTCCATAATAACAAATTATATTCATACATAAAAAGCTTTACAGTGAAGGTTTTTTGTCCACTCATCAATGTTGTGGCAAAGATGGTCTCTTTTCCACATGTTCATAATGAAGAACAAAATTATCCTGAAAGAAGCATATCCATTAGAAGCTAAATAGGACAATTACACTGCACACAAAAAGATACAGAGCAGTGAGAGCAGTATGTTTACAGAAACTCACCCTCCGGACTGTTTCAAAAGTGTTTGGATCAAAACAATGATAAGATCCTCTCTCGTATGTGGGTGTTTTGACAAGCGGCTCCACGTTGGGAACTCTTATGTACCACATGCGATGCTCTTTGTGATAAAACCACTTTTGTTCGTACCTGAGAGCAACAACAGTAGCTTGTTGGTAATTTTTTATTGATAAAAAAAATAACTGACAATATTTTAAATTAAAGAATAACCATGTGGATGAATGGATAAGAATTTTCAGTGTGGTTAATGTGCTATAACCACATAGCAACTCAAAAAACCACTCACAGCTACTTATTTTAAATTAAAAACTCTCGCCAAGAATCCATGAACATAGTTATCCAGGAAAAACTTGGAAACAAGGCCAAAACACACAAAAATAACACAACAAAAGGGTGTATGTGATAGAATGCATACAGTTCATCTGCGGCATATAGCTGTGCTTCATCTTTGGGCATGCTGCAATAAAAGATCAAATTTTAATTACTACTGTTATTATAACAACATGGAAGCATAGTGAAATTGAATAGGATTGATTTCAAAAGGCACCTGTAAAATATGTAAAACAACGTTTCCAAATTAAACTTCGAAAAATATCCTTTCTGCATCACATAAAAGAATTAGCCGAAATAAAAAAAAATAAAAATGAGAACAATGTAAGGACGATGAAAATATATTATTATATAAAGCCAAAGAAAGAACGTCTCACATGTAAGGCAGGAGGTGGTTTAGCATAATAACATTGAAGCACACTAAACTCTGGATCACCTTTAGCTGGTTCCTCAGACCAAGGAGACCCAAAAGTCTTGTGAAGATTTTCTGAAGAATTCAAATTCAACCCAAGTGTTGTAAGATCGATTCCAAGAGCAAGAGATGTCAGATCAGGATCACTCATCCTGATTACACTTAACAAGCCAAGCAAACCAAATGGATCAGGAGCAGATTGTGCAGTTTGCATAGACTTCATGCCATGATCCCTAAAGGACTGATTTACAGCTGACATTTGCTGAAGGCGAAATTGGGACTGGTTCTGGTGTTGTTGATACTGCTGGATGAGCTGGTCATATGAACCCGTACCAGAAACAGTATTTGGAGAATTTAGAGGCCTTAATCCAATCCCAGGAGGTCCGCTGGTCTAAACCAAAAACCAGAAGTAATAAGAACGTCAGAAACTTTGATTGGAATATGGAATTACAGTTCAATCGAAATCTCGTATCACAGTTTAAAAAATAGAGATGTATTCTCACACAAAAGCAAGTGCCTTGTTTCATTTACATTAGGAAAGTCATGTACCTGTGAATGATACGTAGAGTTTGAAGACGGAAAAATATCTGACCCATGCAGATGAAGATCTTGATTGTTCACAGATGAAAAAGAGACACCACTGTTACTGACAGATGGAGCATGCTGCTGCTGTTGTTGCTGAGCTCGGTGTGATGAATAAGATCCTCCCAAATTGAAACCGGCTGACCTCCCCATCTGCAGAAAGCATACATATAAGTTAGAGAACAGATTTTGATTGATCCAATAATATCATAAACAAGGATAAGAACACAGAAAATATATGTTAATATTTTACTGTATGAAACTCACTGAGAAATGCTGTGATTGCATCATTGACATAGCATTGTCATGAAGTTGTTCTTTCTGGTGCATATCCATAGTAAAATCTCCATTACCACCTGTATACAAATATTGTCATAAAAAACAAATGTCAAAGCCAATTGACTAACCTTTGTAAATTAGATTCTTCAGTTCTGCGAACGAAGTTGAACAAAAATAATTAAAATGTCATCAGATACAAACTAGTGAGATGTAGCCATCAAATATTCAACAGTGCAAAAGTCATAAAGCTTTCACTCTTCTACAACAATAGGAACCATTAAAGCATCCTTGCTAAATGTATGACAGGTCACACAGATATATACTACCTCCGTTTCAAAATAGTGTGTTTAAGGTTTTTGCACACATTAAGAAATGTAATTATGTTGTCAAAAGACATGACACTTTTACTAAACTAAACCTATTAATTATCGGTGTTTCCCATCACCATAAATGCAAAGTGTAATGCTTTGGGAATAGTGTCTATCTATAGTAATATAATTACAGGGCACAATTGGAATATTTTACATTGAAAAGTGAAAATGACATTCATTTTGAAACAATTTTTTTTGTTGAAGTGACACTCATTTTGAAATGGAGGGAGTACCAAACACGGCTATAATAATTCCTGTCAAAAATACAAAAAAAAAATGGAGACAACACAAGAAAAAACTGATGAAGCTAAAAAGCATATATAACCCCAGGAAGAGAGTATAAATTTCGTGCTAAAATCTATAACCCCCAAAACAAGAAAATAACACAACTAAGGTGCAAAATTTCCTAACAAGAAATTCGTAACCAATTAGCTCACAAAGATATTATATTTATGAAAAGTACCTTTGAATCCTGGTAAAGCTGGGAAGTCTTCATTTTGAATGCTAAACTCTTGGTTTTGTTGTACAATAGGACTAAGACCCTGTTTTCGTAAAGAGCCTGCAATGCAATTTATAGATTACATTATTCTTTATTGTGGATGGTGAACAATATATTAAGCTTTGTAGATGGTGAACAATATATTAAGCTAAACAATATTTTCCATCACACACCCAACTGTCCTTGAGGGCCCCCAGCAGAACTAGGACGACTTGATAGTGAAGGGAAGTCATTAGGGTCGAAGGGTGAACTGTCACTGGAATTTAAATCATTCAACATCCCCATAGAGTTCAAGTGATGTACTGCTTGCATATGACTTTGTGAAAGTGGACCTCCAGCACTGGGATAAGAATTTCCTAGCATTGAAATTACCTGGGGAGATCCTGAATCAAAAATGAGGTCTGGTTTTGTGAGAAAAAAGTTCAACACAGCTTCATGAGATTCAAAAATGAAAACTCGAATTTAATATATATAGGTGGATGTCTAGGCACTCAAACATGTTATCTAATGCAACAAAGTACATACTAAGAAATAATCAAATTGATATCTGGTAAAAGAGTGCAGTATAGTACTATGTTTCCCTGGATAAATATAATTTTATATGTAAAATAATATATAAAGTTCGCCTCAATATAATTGGATATGTCTTAGGAGAAATATTACTTCCATGTCACTTTAATGCACTTGTTACTACCAAAATATATACCTTGTGGAAGCACACCGCTCATCAATCGATTTTGTCCTTGCATGCCTAAACCAACAGATCCGCTGTTTCCATTTAAATTGAGACGTGAAGCAAGACCCGGAATGGACAATCCTCCAGAGCTTATCCTCCCAATGTTACCTCCAGCAACCATGTTTCCCATCGAACTTGTTATCCGAGGACCTGCATTTCCCAAAATTGGGGATACTCCCAATCCTGGAACAGCATTACGGTTACCAATTGCAGCAGAAGTTGGAAGAATCCCAGGAATAGAACCAGCAACTCCATTTGAGCTACTGCTAAAACCAGGATTTCCTACAACACTTATACCTCCTCTACTGTTGACTCCAGATTGTCCGTGAGAGCTTCCATGAGATAGCTGCAAATATGATATATAAACATATGGAAATACTTTAAACTGTGCACCAGTAGAAAGATAATGAAAGACAGAACAGTTCAGTATGCAAAAATAGCTCAACCATTACTCTCAGAGATGTTCAAACACGGGGATTCACACGTACCTGTGACAGAGCACCAGGTAGATTATTTGATGTAAATCTTCCACTAGAAAGGCTTGACGCAGGTTGTTGAACCGCTCCAGTTGGCATGCTATTTATTGTTGAGTTTCTTGATGTAAGAGTACTGGGCATGTTGGGAATGTTAAAGCTCCCGTGCATGTTGTGCAATCCTTGAATACCACCTGCAGCAAAATGGCAGCGATTACAAAACTAAATAAATGAGAGGATAAAAAGGATTAACTCCATCAAAATATTCCCACCAGTGTGCTGATAAATTGGGGAGGCTGCACCAGACTGACTAGAAAATGATGTAGTAAAAGACCGCCCAGCACCGTCTGGAAGATTTGAAGTAGATCCGTTCAGAGAAGACTGCAAACAGAACTCTGTTATAATTTACATCAACGGTGAATGAAAGGCCTAAAAAACAAATCAATATCTGACAAAAATAGTAATATAATGATGAAAAGCTAAATAAAAAAGTTGCACTCCTTCTAAGTGATAAATCCAATATGCCTAAGGCATGATATACAGAACATGGAATTGAATTTTACTTGAAAATAGGTCATTTTCGGTACAATCCTAAAAATGGTTAGCAATCAAAGACTCTTGTAGAATTTAAATTTAGGAAATGAGAGTATTTGACTAGTATTTTATACTTATTAGGACTTGCCTAAGATTTTTATTAACTTTGGGTAAAAAGTACTTTACAGATGACTATTATTAAAACTATTTGCAATAATTATAATATACCAATATTTCTTTCATGTTCTTCTCTAACTGCATAAGCTAATATTTGGGTTGGCTTAGTGGTGTTGGCTTGAGACCTTGGAGTGTGCTCCTCTCAAGGTCTCAGGTTTGATTCCCCTGGTGTCAATTTCGGTGGGCTAGTCCATACGGAGCAACAAAAAAAATCTGGCTTTAAATGGGCCCCACATGTGGGCGGTGGGATGGGTCCCCTCGGATTAGTCGGTCCTTGGGCCGAATACCGAGTTTTCAAAAAAAAATGAATTGGTTTCTGCTATATCAAAATCAAAATGTTGCCAAAACATTCTAATTAGAAGTCAATACCAAAGAATGTCATCATGCAATGCATTTGAATATAAATGATTAGAATGTTAAGAAAATATATAATCATGAATATCAAGGATAAAATCATATAAATCCTAGTAAAAGCCATATACTTAAATGTAGCATTATTAAACAAAGTATTCAATGAAAATGAACCAAAATTCAAATTATAAGATACACTCTTGAAAATAGTTTCTTGCTTGTTCAACAGGGCATAAGGAGAATACATTAAGTAAGCCGGACATTGCAGGAATTTCAACAGATCAAGCAAAAAATCATCCCTACGCCAATCAAAAACCTGAGAACGATAAAAATGTTGAAGAAATAGCATCAGATTTAATATAACTAAGTTGTAAAACTACTAATTCAGTAACAAAATAAGCATCAAAGTTCACACTTGCGAAGATCGCGAAAAAATTGAGATCGATCGATTTGAAACGATGATTAAGAAACTGAATTTTGCACCGGTTTGCGTAACTCGATTCCCTTAATCCACGACGGAGAATCACGAAACCCTAGCCTCCGACGAATTTTCGGTGGTTTTTGAAAATTAGAGTCTCCGGTGAGTTGTTGCCGGAAAACACGGTCCGTAGAGTGATGATCAGATCGGAGATGGAAGAATTGAGCTGCCGTGGACAAAAAACAGACAAGATGGGGAAATTAGGGCAAAATGATTTAAAATTGGGCTATTGTTTTGTTTTGGGCCTATTTCTTCAATAATTCAAATGCATAAAATAATTAGTACTTTTTTTTATAATAAAAATTATTTTGTACTATTTTTTTTTTGGTACATAAAATTATTTAGTACTCTTATCTAACACATTAATGAATGATGATAGTACTCACCGATGATATATGAAGACATCATTTGATGTGGTTGATGCGTAAAGGTGGGAATAGATTAGGTCGAGTTAGATTTTACCAAGTCTGAGTATGGCCCGTCAAAAAATTAAAAGTTTAGGTCTGGTTTGTGATCTATCATAGGCTTATCTTCTAAGCTTGAGTCTGGCCTTTTCAAAGCCTAATGTGCATGTTAGCCTGTTTAAAAACATATTTCACGTAAACATATTTAAATAAATAATTATATTTATTTTTAAACTAATAAACCAATTTCCTTTTGATATTTAACATGATATTTTAAAGACTTTGACGATAGATGTCATCATATTTCAATTCTAGTTTATGATAATACATTTATATATGTGAAAAATTAATATAGATTAATAAACTTAAACTACCGAAAAAGTTAATAAATTTATAATTTAATCAAAATATAAATTTTAATATATAAATAATAACAGTAATAAAAACATTATTCATATTAATTTAAATAGGCCGGTCTAATAGGCTAAACGGCTTTTTTTAATGGCCTACAGTCTGACCTATTTAACTAAATAGGCTTGTAAAAAAAAATTAGTCTGCTTTATTTAAAGAAATAGGCTGGTCTGGCCTGAGTCTATGTAGACTAGGCCTTAAGGCCATGTAGGCCGCCCTGGCCTATTATGTGTATAAATCTTAATTAATTTTGTCCAAACACATTTATCAATTTAATTTTCAGTTACATCCATATTTTTTTTTTTTACGAAAATTACATCAATATATCTTAAAATAGTAGTATTTTACTTTTCAATTGTCCGTATGTTGGTTTTAAAAATTAATTGAGTTTAGGTAAAGTGTCTCGCTATTTACACATGTTATGGCACACATTAGTGTGGTATTATCTATCTCATCTCATGTAATTGTTGGGAAAAAAAATTGATACAAGTTAGGGTTTGAATTGAGAGAGTTTCAACATCTTCTTGTGTTATTTTATTGGTTAATATCTTGTTCTTTTTTTTTCCATTCATTTAATTTAATCCAGCATTTAATTTTTTGTTTTTAAATGATAATATACTCTATTTTGGTCTTGAATCTTCATATATGAAGACTAAAGAGATATTTGCATCTTTTTCTATATGATTATTAATAATATTGGGAGAGAGTGGATCTACAATTTAAAAGGATGGGAGAATATTTTTTACAACAGATAACTTTTATACTTCTTTTTATTTAAACGTTAAGTCGTATCATATAATCATTTCAAAAGTTGTGTTGTTTACACAAATGATATTCTTAATTTTAGATTTTGTGTGTTTTGAATAAGCTCAACAAACAACCGTATATATTTTTATGCAACAACGGCGGGTGGGGCAGGTTCAGGTCTGAAAAATATCATCCAATCCAACCGCAGTCGTAATAATGAGGTCCAATTCCACCCTTTTTTAAGGTTCCATTTTTACAGATTCGGTTTGTTTGGATTGACTGTTTGATGAATCAGTTAATTCAGTTTTGAACCAAACAAACTTTGATTTTAAAAAATTAAACCAGCCCATTTCAACCCGTCTAAAGCTTAAAATGTTTGACCGATTACCCGACGATCCATAGTAATCCGCTCGCTTGACTTTTTTTTTCAATTCGGATTGTCTATTTTATGTCGATTTGTGGGTTTTTATCCACCCCTACCTCAAAACAAAAGATGTGCCGAGCAGGGACTGATCCAGAAATTAATGAGACGGGGGGCGGAAAATGTAATATTAAATGTTAAATAAGTAAAGTTTGAATTCAGTAGCAAGATGATTAAGTAAAGTCCGACAACTAATTTCTGTAGATTTGAGATTATTCCCTTATGTATTGAACATTTACTAGTTAATGAAATGCATTAAGTTTGTTTGATTAAAAAAAAAGTTCGACAAAAAAAATTTCCTTCAAAAAATTGATAGTATAATTTTAAAAGTAGTACATTATATTTTTATTTCCTTAATCATTGCCCTAAAAAATACTATTTAGCATAACCTTAAATATGACTAAGAAATGAGGGAGTATAATTCTTTTATTCAATATGAGTACACATATATTATTAGTATTGTAAGACAATGAACAAGAGGGAGGGAGGGGATTGCCCAAATCCGTCCCTGATGCCGAGAATAAAAAAAATAAGAAATCAACGCAAGTAAACAAATATATTTTTATGCAACTACAAGCAAAAAAAAATAAGAAATCAAAGTATTCAAAAAAATCAACACAAGTACAAGCCAAAACCATCTAAAAAAACTAATAATAAAAACCAAAACCACCATAATCAAAGTCACGCAGCCTCCTCCAAGAAACAAAACAATCAATAAAACCAAAGCAGCTTATAGAACTTATCCACCATTGATTCAATTCAAAATCAAAGATTATAATCTTCACTCTAAAATAACACCAAAAATTGAATTTTTACATTATTTGTAATATAACTAAAATTGTTTTCCTTTTGATTGAAAATATATTACTCAAGCAAATCTATATATATAATTCCTAGATAGTTCTCCTACTATCTATCTTAACCCTAATCCACATCACTCATTTACATCCAATTAAATCACACAATAATGCCACATCACTTTCTTATATTATATCATTTTCATCTCAATTTTTTTTTGTTTCCACATCACTTCCTTATATTATATCATTCTCATCTCTATTTTTTTTGTTTTTATATTATATCAATCTCATAATAAAGAATTATGTCTCTCCAATTATCCAAAAATTGATGTCACAAGATGTTACACTTTTCTACATTATTATAACATTTCTTAGTGTCAATGAAGATGAGCATAGTTGGATTCTCTTTCAACATTTATCCCATTTAAATGTCGTTACACTTTTCTACATTATTATAACATTTCTTAGTGTCAATGAAGATGAGCATAGTTGGATTCTCTTTCAACATTTATCCCATTTAAATGTCAACCGTTTTGATAGAAACAACAAAGAGTTTATAATTTAGTCACACAAAAAATTACGAATAGTGTAAACATTATTGACTTAATTACATTATAATTGTAGAGAAGAGTGAAGGTTATGCAAAAAGTTAGGTCATGGGATTGAAATATATAACCATTATCATATTTCATTCAGTTTTGATGGTCCGTACTCATTCTCTATACATATAGGTATATATATATATAGGTATACTTATATATTGTTACAATTTATACGAATAATTTTTCAAAATTATAATATAAAATATCACATAACACCTGTGCATCGCACGGGTGTGGGACTAGTACCACAAAACGCTCGATCATGGCTAAAAATGCACTTTCAAAAATTAAGCAATAAAAAAACGTTGAGAAGACTAACCTCCAAGTCACACCAACGAATTAAAATTCAATGTTACATCTTTAAATACACTGTCCTTTATATGAAGTTTATTATTATTAATCTAAATAATCTATTAAAAGTGAACACTTCCTCTTTCACCCAAAAGTTATTGTATAAAACTAGTGGGAGGAAATCAAAATAACTAGTATTGTATATTTGCGATGTTCAATTTTGTCCAATATAGCATCAATCAAACAATACTTGGTAAAAATAAGTTATAAGCTACATGATAGCTGATAAGTTAGCTTATAACTGAAAAGCTAACTTATAGTTGATAGCTGAAAAATTAGCTAATTGAAATTAAAATGTTTGGTAAAATTAGCTTTTAAAGTGGTTAATAAATATAAAATGACATAATTGATAGTGGGTAATTTCTTTTTTAGAGTGGGTAGTTATTAAATTAAAGGGTAAAAATGGAATAGAGTGTAAAAAGCTATAAGCTATAAGTTCAAACATTACTTGAAATAGCATCTGAAAAAAAACTATAAGCTAGTAAAAAAAAGTTTGTTACCAAACATCTCTAATCTTTTGAAACAAGCTTATAAACTCATATAATAAGTTATAAGTTAACTTATTTGTGTTACCAAACACACCGATAAACAATTTAAATCACCTCTCTTCATCTAACATACTACGGTCTATTAGATGGTAAAAAGTTTATCATCTATAAAATCTAAAAACCATTTGTTACAAAAAGAAATGAAAAAAAGTAAAATCATTTTATGCTTATTTATCGAGCAATTAAAAATTTAAAGTAGTCAAAATTGTCTTAAATAATTTTAGATTAATATTTTAAAATTTGAATTGTTATACATGTTTCCATATTTTTAAAAAATGAAATGGGACTTGATAGTTGTTGGCTAGTGTACGCTTTGCCAATTGGCAGCCAAAGAAACATAGAACATCATCCTACGCGTTATTCACCATCCATCTCCCACAACTAGAGTTTGCTTGTATTTTTTTTTTTTTTTTGTAACAGTTTGTATTATAAAACGAGAAAATTCATACTTATTCTTACACAATAAAATAATTATTTGAGTTTCTTATATAAACAACAATTAACTTTTTTTAATTTAGAAATAAAATCTGGTCTTCATTCATAAATCTCACTTGAAAGAAAAAGTAATATAAAAAAAGTCATGCTAATTGGTGCCCAAACACAGATTAAGAAAAAGATATTAAATTAAAATTGGGAAAATAGTGCCATGTCATGTCAAATTTTGTGCAAAAAGAACATATCTCTTTAAGGAATTATTGTTAATTAAATTAAAATAAAAAAATAAAATAAAATTGTGGTGTACTTTAGGTAAAGTTTGAGAAACTTCATTTTAACGTGATTAGAAGACAGCAGTTGATACGGTGTTTGATTATGCAAGTCAATTTCATGCAATTTGGTAGGGTATATAAGACAGCTGACTATTTATACTTTCACACCACCTGGAACAATTTAAGGCCTCGACCATATATTTTGGCTCATTCTTATGATTTGGACAGGAATATATGAGCCTACCAAATCAAACAACCATGTTCAAATGTAACTTTTTAGAGCTTTAATCTATCATAAAATTTATAAGACTCAATTTAAAGGAAGTTTCAATTAGTTCGTTTTTAAGCTTATACGAAACTGTTTACGTAAATAAGTAAGTTTTTATATATTATTATAAGATTGTAAATGTAGTTTATGAAAAAAAATATTATGTTGATACAATTTTCGTTAGTAAAAACTTATAAATTAACATAAAATCACATTTATTTGCGCAAACTATAATTTATCATGATATTGAATTTTGACATGATATTAAATTTTGAAACGGCAGCCGCCCGTTCCCCTAGCCGCCCACTTACTCGTGCTCGTATCTCGATCGAAGGTTAAGAGCGTGGTCCGGCAGAAAAAAAAAAGTCGTCTGTATCAAGTGAAAAGTTAATTTGCTTAGTAGTGTCTTGCCACTATCGTAGATGGCGAAAATAGCTTAATGGCAGAGCATAGCCTTGCCAAGGCTGAGGTTGAGGGTTCAAGTCCCTCCTTCCGCTTTTGGCTTCGTCGTTTAGTGGTAACGAGTAGAGTAGACATTGTCTCTCGATCCAATCCGTCTTTCCCGCCTCCACAACACATTCTTGATACGAAATAAACCTCTCGCCATAATAAAAGGGTACTGATACTTCGCAATATAACTTAGATACTCACTAGCTAACCAAATTTTAAAGTACCTAAAAACTCACAGTCTAATTTATTTTGTGAAAAAATTATCCATTTTTTATTGTTCTCAATTACTCTTCAAAATGAGTGTGTTTAAGATTTTTGCATACTTATCAAAAAATGCAATAATATTGTCAAAAATTTATACATTTACTAAATTAAATACCTACTATTGTTTTATTTTCTCATGAACGGCTTATATAATAGTAATAATTAGATGACACAATTGAAAAAAATTATGTCAAAAAATAAAAATGTATTCATTCTAAAACAATGTATAAATTAAATACCTATATCAAATTTTATAATCTCTATTTACACCGCACACGTTTTCAAGTTTTACCAAAAACAAAATTCCTGCACCAACCTTTCTGAGATTTGACTCTGCTTCCACCTTCCACCAATCCCACCGTTTCTACTCTTTCTTTATCTTTCCCATTCATTTTTAAAAAATAAAAAAAATTAATTAATAATAAATATAAAATCAATGAATATGTCAAGAGTTTAGGTTGTCAAAAAACATCATTATTCCAGCTTATGCTTAGCTAGATTCTTCCTTAACATGTCTTTGTTCTTCTCCTGCAACTATTTCTGTTCCATCAACTCTCTCCCAAAATAAAAAAACACAGATCCTTCAGGTTTTTTCTTCAGGAGCTACAACACCGTTTAAAAGGTTCCATTTTCACTCTTCCTTTGACTTTATTTGCTTTTTTGCTTTAATAAGTAGAAAAAAAGACTCATTTTTTCTTTTTTGTTTGTACCACAGATCTTCCTAGGATTCAGTTTACTTCAAAAAGACAAGATTTTTAGAAGCAAAACAAAAAACCCATGATGTTGGATTTGAGAAAACATGGTTTGTTTATCTGTGTTTTGTATATGTTGTTACCCTTGTTATGCTTTTGTGCCACTTTTGTTCCTTCTGATAATTACCTTATAGATTGTGGTTCAACTTCAACTACTTCAGTTGGTAATAGAAATTTCACATCAGATAATTCTAATAAGAAGTTACTTTCAACTCAGCAAGAAATTCTTGCTAGTACTTCTTCAAAATCAGTTTCTTCTGATGCTGATGAATCACCTCTTTATCAAACTGCAAGAATTTTCACTGGATCTTCAAAGTATACTTTTCCTATTAATCAAAAAGGAAGACACTGGATCCGGTTTTATTTCTTTCCATTTATTTATGATAGATACAATTTAAATGCTGCAAAATTCTCTGTTGCAACACAAACTTTTGTTCTTCTTAGTGGTTTCACTGCTCAGAAGAATCCTGTTATGAAGGAATACTCTATCAATATTACAACAGATACCCTTGTGATTACTTTTAACCCTTTTGATAATTCAGTTGCATTTGTCAATGCTATTGAAGTTGTTTCTATGCCGGATGATCTTATTGTTGATGATGCTAGTTCCTTAAATCCGGCGTCGACTTATTCTGGATTAGGGTATCAGGCTTTGGAGACTGTTTGGAGGGTTAACATGGGTGGTCCGGTTGTTAACTCCGGACAAGACCCTCTTCATAGAACTTGGATTTCGGATCAAAAGTTTCTTCTACAATCGAGTCTGACCAATGATGTTTCAAATATTCCTGCTGTTGAGTATGTTCCTGGAGGGGCAACACAAAACACTGCTCCGTCTAGTGTTTATGGTACTGCTGCGGAGATGAACACTAGTGGTGATGCTAATGTTAATTTCAACGTGACATGGACGTTTGATAGGGAGGCTGGATTTCAGTACCTTGTGCGAGCTCATTTTTGTGATATAGTGAGTAAAGTTCTCAATGACCTTTACTTCAATGTTTATATTGACTCGTTGGCGGCTGCTAAGGACCTTGATCTTAGTTCTCAAAGTAATAATGTTTTGGCTGTTCCATATTATAAGGATTTGGTTACACCTTTAGCTGACAGCAATAAACTTCGTGTTAGTATTGGCCCTTCCACTTTGAATAAGGACAACCCTAATGCTATTTTGAATGGACTGGAGATAATGAAAATGAACAATTCTATAGGCAGTCTAAGTGCAGATGCGGCGTCTGGTGCTGGGGGTATTAGTTCTGGTTCGAGTTCTAGTAAGGTTGGCGTGATTGCTGGTGTGAGTGTTGGGGTCGTGAGTGTATTGGTCCTGGCTGGAGTTTGTTGTGTACTGTGCAGGAAAAAGAAGAGGTTGGCAAGACAAAGGCAGTCAAAGACATGGATTCCTTTATCTGTCAACGATGCAACATCGCATACAATGGGAAGCAAGTATTCCAATGGCACTACAATAAGTGCTGCTTCAAACTTTGAGTATCGTGTCCCTTTTGCTGAAGTTCAGGAGGGTACAAACAATTTTGATGAGAGTTGGGTTATTGGGGTAGGCGGTTTCGGGAAAGTCTACAAGGGAGAATTAAGAGATGGCAGAAAAGTGGCGGTGAAGAGAGGGAATCCACGGTCGCAGCAGGGGATTGCTGAATTTAGAACTGAAATTGAAATGTTATCTCAGTTTCGTCATCGTCATCTGGTGTCTTTGATTGGTTATTGTGATGAAAATAATGAAATGATCCTTATATATGAATACATGGAGCAGGGAACTCTCAAGAGTCATCTATATGGTTCAGGATTCCCGAGCTTAAGTTGGAAGGAGAGACTTGAGATATGCATTGGATCTGCTAGAGGACTTCATTACCTTCACACCGGCTATTCTAAAGCAGTTATTCATCGTGATGTGAAGTCTGCAAATATCCTACTCGATGAGAACCTAATGGCTAAAGTTGCTGATTTTGGATTGTCAAAAACTGGTCCTGAGATCGATCAAACACACGTGAGCACTGCTGTCAAGGGGAGTTTCGGGTACCTCGATCCAGAGTATTTCAGGAGGCAACAACTGACGGAAAAGTCAGACGTATATTCCTTTGGCGTAGTTCTGTTTGAAGTTCTTTGTGCAAGGCCTGTTATAGATCCATCTCTTCCTAGGGAAATGGTAAACTTGGCAGAATGGGCGATGAAATTTCAGAAAAAAGGACAGTTGGAACAAATCATCGATAGAACGCTTGCAGGGAAAGTCAAACCAGATTCTCTTAGGAAGTTTGGAGAAACTGCTGAAAAATGTTTGGCTGACTATGGTGTTGACAGGCCTTCAATGGGAGATGTCTTGTGGAATTTGGAGTATGCTCTTCAACTTCAAGAGGCTGTGGTTCAAGGCGATCCTGAAGAAAACAGTACAAACATGATCGGCGAACTATCCCCACAGGTCAACAATTTCAACCAGGATGCGAATGTTTCGTCTGCTTCTGCTGTACAGTTCGAATCTTCTACTGTCGATGATCTTTCTGGTGTTTCTATGAGTAGGGTATTCTCACAGTTGGTGAAGTCTGAGGGTAGATGAGGTCTCCTTTTCTAAATCATGTATTTTTAAGTATTCTTTTATCGTTTTTGTTGTTTGTCTTCAATTCAGTAGCTATCTGCTACCTATGTAGCACCGACACTTCACATTGAAGGCGTGTCTGGTGTCCAATACTCGGTATCCAACATTGACACAACACTGACACGTGGTTACGATCAATTTTTCCACTTTTTCAAACTATTACCGGTGTCGACGTGTCAGTGTTTGTGTCTATGTTAGTGCTTCATAGTCTGTCACAACATAGAAGATTGATGCACTTCATAGAGTTGTAAAGAAAGATGAAGTTGTTGAAACATGCTTGCTTAATTGGTAATCAGAGGTTTGCACCGGTTTATCTTAAAAACTAAGTGCAAGTTCAGAGAAATGTCTGAATCTAAAAATTGGCAAAGTTCTCATACTGCCTATAAGAGGATTCAGTCACATGTTTTTGTTCTTTTCTTTCACATGAAAGATTAAGGCCTGTTGTACTTTAAATTTGTTATATGTATTGCTGTTAATACAATTTGAATCATGGTTTATTTATTTTTTATATATTTGCAGTTAATACAAGTTGCATGGTTTATCTATGTATGTAATTTTATTGAATTGAAAAAAGTTCTCTTATTTTTTAATTTGTATTTCACAGATACATACAACTCATGCAGCATTGATAATCTTAACCTCATTCACAGGGTTAATAATAATCCATTTCACTTCCATGTAGCATTTTCATCTATTATGAATTGGTCTGTGTACTTGTTTCAAATTTTCAAAGAATGTAAGTTTCTGAATAACTTTTTTCATGTTAATCAAATAGGCATGATAACATGCTTGTTTGTGTGTGTTACAAGCTAAAGTTTTTGAATAATATTTCAAGTTAATCAAACAAACACGATAACATGCTTATATATGAAAAACTACTGGCTATATCAGCTGCTGCAAGAGTAACAGAAAGTAACAAAATCTGTAACCAACAACAGATTAAACTACTTTGCTGTCAAAAAAAAAAAAGGATTAAACTACTTTAACTGTTTTCCCTTATGGTAGTGAAGATATGCTCAATGTCAAACTTGCCATGGAACTTGAACATATGATGAATAATGGCAAGTTCTAGCAGGTTTCAAGCATCATTAGATTAAGAAAATTTCTTGAAATTTAATTGTATACCGCATATACCACAATTTTTTCTACCCATTTAAAATGCAACCTCACTGTTACGGTCACTATATTCTCCTTCGATAATTGCCAAACAAAAACCATGATTGTGATTGCGGTTGGCCTCACCTCACGTGAATAGACGTAAAAACTCTCATGCTCTCGGCGGTGTAGCCTGTTCATAAGTGCAAACACAAAAAATTTCTCTAGATCTATCTATTTCTACAAATGTTCCACCATAGAACTATTGATTACTTGCGAGACCCATCTATATATATGGTATGTTGAGTCACTTGTGAAGTCGACTTTACTTTACTGCTATAACTTCACCCTAGACTCGTGTCGCGTTGAGTGATTTATGAACGAACGAGCAGGTATTGTAAATAAATAAAAAATACCTTTCTTACTTTTTGATTCTTCCTTGGCCTTGCACTTTTGACATGGTGTCTTTTGGACTATTTTGCTGCATAATGCTCTAGATATGGTGCCCCATCTCTATCATGGAAAATACTACTGGCCTATTAATTTTTTGAGGTCATGGAAAACACCATCACCACTTCCACTATCTTCTACGTTCCCTTTTCACCTACTAAGGGAATGTACATGCTAAGTTGCTATAATACCAAAAAATCTAAGGAAAAAGATAAGATCCATAAAAATACACCATTTTCAGCCGGCTTGTACAACGGCAATTCCAAAGCCTACTAGTATAGTTTTACTAGATTAATGTCAATGTAATAATATATCCACATATATGACATGTTTATTAGCGCATTCGACGTCTTATTCTACGTTTGAATCCAATTATACGCAAACTAATACACGTATATAGAATCCTTCATGACACATATATACAAACGTTATAAAATCATCTCTGCCACTCTTATTGCCTGTTTGTTTCCGTGGTGAAAGTGTTCCAAACGTGTGTCCTGTTGGAAGCTACCTTTTGTAGCTTTTAGGAACCACAGTGAAGTTAGTCTTGAAACGCGAGAATCATAAGTTTGTCATATATCCAAACATATCGTTATACTTGGTCGCTTCTCAAAATTATAAGCCACGTAACTTTTTTTTTTCTTCATCTTATACCAAAGTGTTTAAGCTAATTTTTATTCAAGATAAAGGAGATAACAGCTGTAAGATTAATATTAACATGCTTCTCTAATAGCAGGTGACAAAATATAGCTCTATATATTTATGCTCCCAAATTTTAGTAATACATTTATTTGACTTGAAAAAAAGAGGTTACAACAAAGAAGATACTATAAGTGTAAATATAACTTGCACTTATGTTTCAACAGTGATTTAACAGAAGCTACATATTGCAGCTTTGATCCCTGAGAGGTGTTGGACACTGATCCACCGCAAAAACAAACAACCACGCAACATTAGAAATCATGACGAGCGACATATCCCTTATGAGTTCGAGAAATCAACTTATGAAAGATTGACACAGCAGCATGAGTTACATACTTAGCCCTCCCTAGAAGCATACAATTACCCTCCTTGATATTATAATTTAATCTATTGCTAGCACAAACCACACTCTTCTTGACACTGTTGAAATATTTTATAGTCTTCTCAGTACCACTCAATTTCTTCCTTGAGAATTTGTAGCTCCTCAAGTATATTTGCCTGCAGGAAAGGCTATGATCAACTTCAACTCCGTCGCGATAATTGTTAGAGTTCATAATCTTCACAAATTCTACTTCTGATTCTGGCCATTTGTAGAGGTTCGCGAAGGTTGGCCGAACAGGAATACTTTTGTTATTGGCACAGTTGTATATGGTAACAGAAGCCATTGAAGAGCATAATACACTAAATGGTTGCACTGTTTTACTGTGTAAGAGAGGCACAGAGAATATGAGAAAAATGTGAGGCTTTTATATAGTTCAAATCTTAGTCATGAGAGAAATAATATAGTCTAATTGTGTGTATTAAACAAGTATTAGGGGATGTGACATAATCAATTATTTAAATAAATCTAATGACATTTAAAATTAATTATGGATATTCAATGCTAAGGTGTCCTTTGAAATGAATTATTGACATTGAGGAGAGTCCTATCTATCTTCCAGCTTATGTACTAACGTATTATAAAGATAATGTTAGTTTAAGGAAATAAAGTAATTTATCTCACGCAAAACTTAATTAGTATGTATGAACCAGAACTATACGCTAGAAGACAGCTTATCCTATATTGCAGAATTCATTCTTTTTCTGTACTATATGGCACATACTCCTTTGTGTATCAAAAAATAATATTCTTGTTCAGTTTGAGTAACTATATAGGAAAACTTATCCAAGATTGCCAAATTTCCTAGATTTCCATCACATCTGAGAAACAATGAAATCTACACAACTAAGCCATGTCTCTAGCAATAGGATCAGTGTTCATGTACCACTATGAGGTCCGTGGATAGTGGTACATGAGCGCTGAATTGTGAAGAAAGCCAAATGAGTTTTTCTATTTGACACACATTTATCATTCTTTTTAACTACTAGATGGCACATACCCCCGACATATAAATACATCGTAGGCAGCAAATGTTATATCTGTATCTGAAGTTTGTACCAAACAGAAATATAACTTATATGACACTGACTATTTCATCCTCATCCATGTTCAATTCCACACCACCTCGCAGACGCTTTCAATAGACAGCATTACTCTTGTACATTCATGGTGCTCTTCCTCTTTTTTGGAGCTTCAAACATCGCATTCATTGAAGAGAACAAACCAGAAACAGTACAGGGTGATTGAGCAGCAGACAACAGAAAAGCATTCCTCATCCAGACTCTAAACTTTCCTAAGGACAGGGTGAATGACTGCAAAACACAGGTTTTCAAGATCATAGACTCTAAGCTACTCCTAAGGACTACGAGCCTCATTGATCAGCTCATGAATCACTCTCAGCTATTGCGTGATGTCTTTGCAGTGCATAAGGACAGGTGAATGACCGACCACAAAACACAGGTTCTGGTTCATGCACAATTATCATCAATATATTAAGCTCAGTAATTTTGAAGACACCATATCATCGCGGCCAACTCTTCAGAAAGAGTAGCATCAACACAAATTTCCTCTGTTTCGCGAGCTGAAGGAACCAAACCACCCCCTTGATCTTTGATAACCATCCCCAAATTAAAAACACCATCACTCAAACATCTGCATCCACAAGAACCCAAACATAGGATTTCGACATCAAAAACAAAATCTTATTCCACTAAAGTGGGATCAGCTACATTTTGTTCTAAGGAAATGTTTCCCAGCATTATCAGTACTAAATTCAACAAAATATTGGGTAACCCCAGCTACTTCAGTAGGATCAATTGGTTAGTGGGAGAAGGTAGTTCATCATAGATAGACAAATTTCCCCGATGGCAAGAAAAACATTTGCCAAACAGTGGAGAACACACAAGTCAGCCATGTCTTTAACAATAGGGTAAGTTCCATAGGGTGTGGTGTATGAGCACCAAATTGTGATGAAAACGAAATGAATTTAGCTTATAAATTTGGACCATTTCTCGATTTGTGCATGTCATCCTTGCACAGGGGCCATGAATATAGCTTATAAATGATAACACGAACAGTTAACCATTCTTTTTCACTAATATTATGTCATAAACACATCAATTACTTAACTCTTAATGCTTAAAATCAGTATAAAATCTCAAATATATGCATTAAAGTGTAAATTTGAACCAAAGAGGGAGGGTATAACTAACAAAAGAAAACTAAATTGAAAATGAGTGAAAAACAGATCTGAAACAGAAATTCATCTTCATTGCAACAACTAGTTACACAACAGTTTCACCATGAAATCATAAGCTACCTATCACCAAAATACACATAAAATAATTACCCCCTAAATCTTTACCCTAAAAACACCACCTACAATCCAAACTAAAACTCTTGCCAAATTTTCTTGACAGCAAGACTTTTCCATTTCCCTACCCAAACACCACAAATTCCAACAAAAAACAACAGAATCACAAACCCTAACCCTAACCCCCAAATCCATAAAGAGTCCTTCCTTGTCTCTTCAAAGCATAAACAACATCCATAGCAGTAACAGTCTTTCTCCTAGCATGCTCAGTGTAAGTAACAGCATCACGAATCACATTCTCCAAAAAGATTTTAAGAACACCACGAGTTTCTTCATAGATTAAACCGCTTATACGTTTCACTCCACCTCTACGAGCCAAACGCCTAATTGCAGGTTTTGTAATTCCTTGAATATTATCACGAAGCACTTTACGGTGTCGTTTTGCTCCTCCCTTTCCCAATCCTTTTCCTCCTTTTCCACGTCCAGACATCTTGATTCTTGAGAAAAATCAACAAAAATTCTACAAAATTGAAAGAAATAGTTAGATTCAGATTCAGGAAAATTGAAATTAGAATTTGAAAATGAAATTCGATTTGAGAAATTGATTTTGATTTGGATTTACCTCTGTGAGATGAAGATTGAGATTAAGCTACGAGATGAAGAAATGTGTGATGTGTTACGGTTATGTGAATGGGTTTTATAGGTGGTAATAATGTGTTTTTTCTTTATTTTTGAAAAAGCACAATGGGTGGGTGAGTTGATCCGTGTGATGAGGTTAGGAGGTGTTTTGAACGTTGGATTTGTTTCTATCGACGGTTTAGATGGGATATGAGACTTCATGTGGATCGATGACGTGGATGTTTTGGGTGAAATGTTTGAAAGGGGGAAAAGGAATTTTGAGGTTGGCGGGTTCGGCTACGGCGAAAATTTCATTTCTTTTTTTTTCTTGTTTTCAGATGCCGCTAATTAAAAAAAATTAACATGTGTTTTTTAGTTTTTTTTATGCATTTTTTAATGGAAAATGCTACTTCTCGCGAGAAAAAAAATAGCGAAACTTTTCACGAACCACGTGTCACGATATTACTGGAATATTTGGTTTCTCTGTCCAGCCTTCCCTGTAACAACCGATCCTTCAATTCAAACCACAACCGTTTCACCACCTCCCTCAGATATGGTTGCCGCTGCTGCAACTTCATTCCATTTGTGCTTTGCCTCCACTGTGTTTATTTTTTCTCCTCCCATCTCTGACGTGTGGGTATATTAGTCGCCGTTCTTCTATCTTCGTTGTCGCCGCCGTTCCTTTGTCGTTGTCACCGTTGTCTATTCTACGGTTGTTTTGCTGACGTGATAAGTCGGCACCGCAACTTTGCTTCTTCACCGATGATGAATTCATGGTTTCCGCTTCCATCGTTGCCGTTGTCACCAGCGATGACACAATCAGATAAATCTGCAGGCTTCCATGAGCACAAATATTGTGATGGATACATTTTAGATTGGCTAATGGAATGTTCACTGGTTTCAAATTTTGCAATTAACAGATAAGTTGTTTGATGAAATGCTTCAAAGTGGGAGATAAGCCTACTTTCATTACATTTTCACCTCTGGAAGTGAACACCAATTAGGTACCCACAAATTCATTGAAGGGTTATCTTTTCCACCACTCCTTTACATCGATAAAAAGATAAAAACTCACTACTTTAATTCAGTTCAGAGGTCATACCAAACTTTGCTACCTAGTTTGATATACATTCACATGGAAACACAATGATGATATTCAAAACTAATAAGTCAATCAAAAGATCAAAGCCGTGGCAAGAAGATGATGTGTGTGTTTGTTGCTCAAGCTAAGCCCTTCTCTGGTTGCTTCGATAGCTACCTCTGTCATGAGTGTCTGTTTTGCTTGGTTCTTATGGGTGGGTGGTCTTTGGTGATTTTTAAGGCCTTAGATTATCATTTTTAGGTGTTTGGGTTTAGTGGGTATAGTATTATTTGTACTATCATTTTGTGAATGTAAATGTCTACTTGTTTATGAATTATGTATGAAACTCATCACAGTGATGCTCTTTTCATACTCCATTTTGTTTCAAAATATGAAGGAGGAAGTAATACAGTACTAGTTTTAATGAGTTATGAGATATATGTTTATTAACTTATATGATTGTGTTATTGTTTATCCATAAGCTAAGTACTATTGGAATGACCAACACATATTTTGATATGTCATGAAGAATATATAATGAAGTGCAATATAATCTTAGCAATTTAAGAACTAAAGCCAAACTCATGTATATGTATTATCAGCATTTGAGCTTTCTTTGTAAAGTGAAGCATAACTCTTTCCTGATTTCATCATGAATAACTAAAGCCAAACTCATGTATGTATTATCAACACTTGAGCTCACATACTTAACCAAATAACACCATAGCAAATTCCACCGTTTTTCTTGCATGAAAGGCTAAGAGAATTACAGTATAATAATAAATAGGCATAAGATATGCCAACAAAATACAAAGATACACCAGAACATGTTAAAACAGTGAGGATGGGGAAAAATAGTATCACGCCTAAGATAGGATTAAAACAAAGCATATGAAGCCATAAGGACACCAACTGAGACGCCAAATTGACGCCAAACAGCAGACAACAAGCAGAAACAACAGATTGATCACGCCAGAAGGCACGATTTGGACTAGAGCTGCATCAGACCTAGGATTACGCCAGAAGTTCTACAATTATGCAGAAAAAATTTGCAGACCCCATGTCAAGCTTAAACCCGCAACTGAACGGTTCCAATTCTTGAATGCCAGAGTTTCTTCAAAATGACCAATCATTCACTTCATGTGTGTATGATTATTTGACAATGACGGATCATTCACATGGTATTGAGCCTACAAAAAGAACACATTGACAGAATTGATGATTTTATACCAAAATAGGCAATTAAAAAAAGATATGTGGCTACAAAGATATAGTACCTGCAACAATTCAAAATAAGAACCACCATGATTCATGACTTGAGAATAAAATGGAACCTAAATAACATGAAACATACTTGTTAGGTCCCACAATATAAATGTTCTAGAAATCTAAAGAGCACTAGATTTTATGCTTGCACCTGATTTACTTCCTTTATAAGTATTGAGTTTGGATTGAAGGGAGCTAATTTATTTACACCGCCTTGTTCATTCCTCCCAAAACTACTTTGTTCACCCTAAAAATATATAAAATGTACCAAACATAGACAATTAGTATGTAATGTTTCATCAATTGTTAAAACAAAAATTGAGGCTGAGATAAATGAATTTCACTTACTTGAATGCTCTTTTGTGTGCCAACTCTATCAATTACTTGAACACTCTCTTGTACTCTAGATGCACACATGTCCTTCTATAAAATATTGAAACTTAGACATATTCAAAATTATAACTCTAGAAGTACACTTATCTTAAAATTACCTCTTTTTGAGCATGAATATTTGCACTTTTTTGGCTGTTTTTTTTTGTCCTCTTTTTTGCAAGTTTCTTCACAATTTGATCAGCTTTAGAAGACTTCCTATTCGAAGGAGGACGGCCTTTACATCGAGTCTTTACAGGGTCAAGAATTTTAGTCACTTGATTTTGATCTGAACCATCTTCTGCAATGCTCGAGGATGTTTCTTTAGAGGTAAACTCATCTTTTATGTCCTTGATGAAATTCATCATTTTTAAAAAATCATGCTCAGTATTTATCACCCTAGAAGCCACTTCATAAAAGGCAGAACAAGCTTTATCAACTCTTTGCAATTCAACATTGAATTTTTTTATTTTTTTAATATATTGAATTTATGGCTCCACGTCAGATCGTGGAATTTCACGAAGAAAGCCTTCGCTGCATATAGCAGCGCTGTTTTTTAATGGGTCTGCTCCTGAGTGTCTTGGAACCCTCTTTAAACATTATATTTATAGAAATTTTTTATTCAAAAAATTAAACACTAAAAATTTCAATGCGTTGACTTTCCGCATTCCCATAAAAATTATATAAAAAACATTATTTAAGGTCTTAAAGAGTGTCCGGATACTCGTTAGTATTTACCTTTTTTAATATTCATTTAATTTATCTACACTATTTGTAGTATTATCTTTACAAGCGAGCATCCCACTTTGCCCGCCATAGATAGCGGTTTTGAAAGGGTTTTAAATTATAGGGTTTTTTATTTAATTTTTCTTCATTGTTTTTCGATTTACTTGTGTTAGCTTTGTAATTTTGTTTACCGCTGTCAACTTTCTAATGTCCTTTATTTCATTTTTTACACGCTTCGTTCTTTTACTTTCGTTTCCTTCCAACTTTGTCAGAGAACAATAACAACGCCATTTGCAGATAGTGTTCCACTGCCAAAATTTACCATTTTTCCTTGTCCTTTTCATGTTTGCCTTGTTTACCTCTTACCTCTAGTCAACTAAATCGGCTATATATACATGTATATTATTTGCTCATCATTCACATTCACGTTCACTTTCATCCTAATAATTTTTCAATTTGTTTCGCCTTATTTAAAAAAATATGGTGGATACGTTCAATCATTTGTGTGACGTTATGTCTGGAAAGGATTTGCGGCGTTTTAGGGTTAGGATTGCTATATTTTGTTTCTAATCATTTGTTGTTTTGCTGTTTTGGAAGGGTGGTGTTGTGGTATGTTGATCCTCTTTTCTATATGTGTTGTACTAAATTTTCTGTTTGTTGTTTTGCTTTTTTAAGAAATTGTTGTCACAATTAACTATTCAGCACAATTTTGAGTTGTTTATATTGACAAATTTGCATAGTTTTGCTGTTGAATTGTAAAATTTTAGTTGTTTTTAACCTTGTTTTCCCTAATTTCCATTGTAGATCAACATATTTAGCTTATTTAATCCATAACATTCAGTTTTGAAGTCTTCTATGTATACCCATTATTTGTTCAATTTTGTCATTCACACATTTGCCTCCCTTGAATTGGTATTTTAGTTATTAAGAATTTTGCACATTCCATTACACCAATGGATTCTTCATTTTATTTGTTTTCGAACTACAACCTAGAAGGGAGGTTTGGAGAGTTAAGGTTAGGATTTTAAGGATTTGGGATGTGCCATCTTTTTTAAATCCAAACCAAAGTTTTACTCTATTTAAATGGTTTTGATAGATAAAAATGTTTGTTTGTTAGATTTCTTATGTCTTCAATTGGTTGTTGTTAGTATTAATTTGTAATCTATATTTTCCATTTGGAGTATTTGACAGGGATCCACAATTCATTCCCCAACGACGTCAATTTTTTGTAAATTTTTATCTCCTTCATGTTTATCTTTTTGCAACTTGTCAATCAATCAACACATGATGAATTTCTTAGAATTCAATTATATTATTAATCAACAATGAGATTTATTATTTAATGATATAACTTGTCTTAATCGAATATGACAATATTTTTTTAGCATTAACATAAAAAATCGTTTAAAATTCTTTAAAACCCGAATTGCTACGATTAAAAGTGAAAATTAATATTTAACTAAAAAAAATAAAACATGTAAAAAGTAAAAAAAGAAGAGATACTCAATTTGAGTACTAAAAAAATACAACAACTATTCCTTCTTCATCTTTTTTGGATTTGCTCCTTTTCTTAAGTTTTTTTTTTTTTCCTTTTCTTTTAATAGATTGAAGGCACGTGGCAGGAATGAATTTAATGGTTGAAATTTAATGACTTTAATTAAATACTCCCTTCGGATACAAATATAACAAAAAAAAACTGTTTACACAGTGTTTAAAAAATTTAGGATCCGTTTGACTCAGTTTTTTTTAGAGTTTATGCAAATAACTTATGTAATTTTTATATATTATTATAAGTTTTTAAAGGTAGTTTATGATAAAATACCTTATAAAAATACAATTTTCACTAGTGTGAACTTATAAAATATCATAAAATCTAATTTATATTGTATAAGTTGTTTCCATAAGCTCTAAAAAAAAGCTGGGCCAAACAGGCCCTTAGTTAAGTGTAGTTAATTTTCTTGATTTAATGCAAAACAAAAGTTACCCATTTTGAAATAAATGCATAAAATAAAATAGAATTAAATAAGGGTATATTAAAAATAGTAATATTAATTAGTGTAAAAATAGTGAAATTTTGCTGACCAAAATTTGAAGTGTTTTTTTTTTTTTTGCTTATGTCGGGAGAGAGTAAATAAAAACAGAACAAAATAAAATAAGGAAAACCATTCAGTGTTGGTCTCTCCATCTTCTTCTTCACCCCTGCCAACATCTACCGCAGCCCCCGCCGCCGGCGCTCCTTTCCGGCCGTCATAGGGCGGCTGTTTTACTAACTCATACAAACCTGATTACAATTAAGCTATCAACTGTCCTCAAAAAACGCTACTTCTATTCATACTTCCACGCCGTTAAACTCATCCCATTGCCAGCAACAATGGGTTTCTTCGACCTCAACATACCCTATCCAGAAACCACCACAAAATCCGAAAAATCAACAATCGAAAACAACCGAATTAAACTAGCCGTCAAAGCAATGGAATTAGGTTATACAGGAATCGCTTACAACCGCACGATGAAAGGCATTATGTCCGATAACAACCGTTGTTCAATCTCCCCTCTATCACTCTCATCACTCCTCAATGTCGTTCCGTTTCTTTCTTCATCGGCGAAACTCCACCGTGAGCTTCTCGGAGTTCCGTCATCAACTCCGTTTCGTCAGTACACGCGGCTCACTGTTTGTGTTGAGAATCATTTGCAGGCTAATGCTCTTAATGCTGGAAACCCTATTTTGAAGACTTATGATTTGGTAGCTGTTAAACCTTTAAATCAGACTGTGTTTGATATTGCTTGTGAGAGAATGGCGGTTAGTTCAATTTTATCTCTTATTCATTATTATCCTCAGGAAAATATATTGAGAATTTTGGTCTATGTATTGTGAAGTGAAAAAGATGCAATGTAGTTTTTCAAAATCTCTTATTCATAAGTTACTTTTAAGCTTATTTCCATAATTCCATAAGCTCTCTAGGATAGCTTATGAAAACAACTTAGAGCTTATTTGAAAACACTGAGAATTTTAGTCTATGTGAGAAAAACATGCAATGTAGTTTTCAAAAATCTCTAATTTCAGGCAAATTAGTCAAATTTGAAGAATATTTTAGGAGTAAAATCAGTAAATCACCAAATCAGTCTCCGACTTTATAAGACAATCTCAAATAGGTTCCTGACTTTATGAATATTTCAAAAAATCCCTTACTCTATTAAATTTTACTTGTTCAAAGAATATGTTAATGACTAAATTGAGAATAAGTGGATAAATTTAGGACTAAATTGATAGTAAGTTGTAAAATATAAAGACTTAATTGATAGTAAGTGGTTTAATATAGAGGCCAACTTGACAAATTTAACAGAGTCAGTGATGTTTTTAAAAAT
This sequence comes from Trifolium pratense, assembly GCF_020283565.1. Classification (NCBI taxonomy): domain Eukaryota; kingdom Viridiplantae; phylum Streptophyta; class Magnoliopsida; order Fabales; family Fabaceae; genus Trifolium; species Trifolium pratense. The sequence goes on along the minus strand of NC_060065.1, from coordinate 53,205,980 downwards.
ATTCATAAAGTCAGATACCTATTTGAGAGTGTCCTAGTTAGGGACTAATTTGATGCTTTGATCAATATTTTAATCTTTGTTAAGACTATTTTCAAGTACATTTAGATTTTGGAGAAGTATTTTGGTACTTAAAACCTGCTTGGATCGAATTGTTTAAGCTTATTTACTGTTTTGTGAGTCATAAGTACTTTTGAGTTGGTTTTAGATAGCTTATGAAGAAGTATATTGGTACTTAAAACCTGTTTGGATTGAATTGTTTAAGCTTATTTACTGTTTTGTGAGTCATAAGTACTTTTGACTTTTGAGTTGGTTTTAGATAGCCTATGATGTTCATAAGTTGTTTTTCAGCTTATTTCCATAAGCTCTCTAGGATAGCTCTCTAGGATAGCTTATGAAAAGAACTTAAAGCTTATTTGGAAACAATCTTACTTTGTTTTATTTATCTTTTGTTATAGAAATAACTTATACATAAGAACTTATATGATAAACACTTATTTATCCAAATATGGCCTAACTAGTTCTTCGTGTTTACTAGGCATTAGATTGGATACTTACTCATGATCAAGAGTTTGTTTACATTGAACTTTTGAAAATTACTTATTATTGTTGCAGGTAGATATAATTTCGATTGATTTTTCAGCTAAGTTGCCATTTAGGTTGAAGCAGGCTATGGTTAAAATGGCTATTCAGGTTTGCTCTAGAGAGTTCAATTTTGGCTTTAAACTTTCTTTAAGGAGCTAAATATTAACATTTGGCTCATTTATACACAGCGTGGCGTTGTTTTTGAAGTCTCATACTCTGGTCTTATTGCTAATGTCCAATTAAGGAGACAGTTAATTTCCAATGCTAAGGTGATAGCTGCTTCCTAAGTTCACAATTGAATGAATTTACATGGCAGAATTTTTATTACTTGATTGTTTACCTTACAAATCTTATTTCTTTTTTGCTGTTTTGTCGGGAACTCCCAAGTTATGTATGAATTTTTGATTTTAATAAATTTTGAGGTATCAATTTGGCAGACTTGCTTTCATACTCAATTGTATGCTGTTAGTTAAATTAAAAAAAATATGTATGAGAGGTTTCATATGTTGTCTCTTGTTAAATGGTAAACTCACCCCCTTTTTTTTTAAGGCAAATGCTAAATAGTGCCCCCGGGGCACTCTTTAAGCCCTTAAATAGTAAGTTTTTTATAAAAATTTATCGGAATGCGTAAAGTCAACGCATTGGAAATTGTAGTGTTTAACTTTTTGAATAAAAAGTTTCTTTAAATGGAATGCTTAAAGAGTGCCCCGGGGGCACTCGTTAGCAAGACCCTTTTTTTAATGGCAATTGGCAACTCACCCCTTAATTGTACCAATAAGACAAGTTTCATTAACAGGCACATAGGGTATATCATATAGTAAGCTCGCATAACAGAATAGTTGGAGAAATAAAAATGTCAAGTTCCAGTACACATTTATACCACGTGTTTTCATTAAGATACTTGTTATTTTTATTAGGGCAAAAAGGTGAACTTATGTGTCTTGAAGTGCGATTGATTATTGAAGTTTTTGAGTGATGATACCTCAACTATGTGTTTAACAACAAAGAAAGGTTGTGTTTTGAATTTATTGGTGCGCGGGATGCACCTTCTGTGTTTATAAGCAGGAAGTTAGTATAGGCTGATTAGTATTTGTTTAAGCATAAGAATGGATCTATCAAGCATATATTAGTATTAGTATTGGCTGATTAGTATTCTGTATGTACGTTATCGAGTCATCGTTTATTTAGTATCTATAGTTGATTGTTTTTTTTGAACACTATCTATAGTTGATTGTGTTATCGGCTATAGCTATTAGCAGCATGATCGTGGTGGGTAAAGATATTACTTGTGGCATGGAACGGACCAACTGGTTTTTGTAGACAGTTTATTCACATGATATGAAAAATATGAATTTAGATAACTTCACCACAAAAAATTTAGTATCTATAGTTGAAAAATATGATTAATATTCTGTATGAACATTATTGAGTCATCGTTTATTTAGTATCTATTGTTGCTTGTGTTATAGGCTATAGCTATTAGAAGCATGATCGTTGTGGGTAAAGATATTACTTGTGGTATGGAACAAACCAACTGGTTTCTGTAGACAGTTTATTCACATGATACGAAAAATATGAATTTAGATGACTTAACCACAAAAAATTTGTATACTTTACCTTTCTAGTTGTCTACGTTCCTATTACTATGTTTCTGGATTTCAGTTTTCTTTTAGAGCAGGATCTCATTTCTACCATTAGACCCTCATAAAATCTATGACTCTGGCAACTTTGTATGTGATTACAGTTACTTTATTAAGACATTTTATTAACTTGCATACTGATTATACATTAGCTGTTGATCGACTGGACTCGGGGACGAGACATTGTATTTTCAAGTGCTGCTCCTTCGGTGAATGAACTTAGAGGGCCTTGTGATGTTTCAAATTTGCTGTTATTATTCGGGCTCTCAAAAGAGGAAGCTAAAGCAGCTATTTCCAAAAACTGTAGGTAATAATCTGCTAAAATCCTTTATAGTGTTTGGTTCTAGGCACAAATGGACCAGTGTTTAACATGTCTTGAATATCATTCTGATTGGTGTGCAGGGTTCTTTTATCCAATGCTCTAAGGAGAAAGCAATTTCACAAAGAGGCAATAAGAGTGGAAGTTTTATCATTGAATATAGCATCTCATTCCAAGGAAGCCCGGCATCAGGAGTTACTAAAGTGGGACCCTATCTCTAGCGGTAAAGGTGATATCTTATTGGATGACATGGAAAATTCTGGTCCAACCTCCTGTAAAGCATCAAAGACTATAAAAGCCATTGACTTTGATTCAGTACTAGATAGCCTTCCATCTCAAGGTTGTCAACTCAAGGATTTCTTACCTGCAAATGATGCTTTCTCTATCTTCTCCACTAATAAGGTAAACTTCGTGTCTGTTGCCAAAAATGTAAATCAGTCAACACCTGTACCTAACACCTTAACTGAGCAGCCCAATAGGCCTGATATTTGTCCCGAGCAAGATGGAAGGTCATCTTTGGAGGGTATAACAAAACCTCATATTGTGAGATGTGACAATTTTTTTGAGAAAGTTATAAACAGTGGAACTACTGAAGCTTTTCATTCTAATGAGATAGAGACAAATGACGCAAAGTTGGAACTAGAAAATTCTATTGACTCAGATGTCCAGATGGATGATACGGAAAAACCATTAACAGCCTTTTGTAAAGCATCAGATATTGCTCAAGCCACAGTAGACAGCTATAATAATGGAAATTTACTTCCTGTTGCTGAAATTGTAAATCAGTCAAAACCTGTACCTAACAACTCAACTGAGCAGCCCGACAAGCTCAACCTTTCTCCTGAGCAAAAGGAAAGGTTATCTGATACTGTCACAACACATCACAATGTGAGCTGTGACAATGTTTTTGAGGAAAATATACATATCGGAACTATTGAATCTTTCAATTCTAACGTGGAGATTGACACTCAGACAAATGGGACAGAGTTAGGACTTCAAAATTTTATTGAATCAGATGTTGATTGCATCCCATTCGAAGCAAAGACACTTGATTCGCATCCAGTCTTGTGCAACTCAAGTAATAATATATTGGATACTGTAAAAGCACATGGGAATGAGAAACTGCTCAAATCTTTAGATGATCCTCACAACATTGATGGGAAAGTAGAAATTTTTACACCATCCAGAGGCATAAGTTTTCCAGCTCCATTACACGAAAAACACAAAGAGAAGAACACTGATGTAACTTTAAATGCACATTTGTCAACTATGCATGAAAATTTGCCAAAGGAAGATTTAAAAATTGCAGAGCATACAGTTATGGATATGAACACATCTACTTCTGAAACATCAGTGGAAGATGGACCATTTAACAAACGGGAAACTGATGCAGTTGAAGTAGATGAAATGCCACACCAAACACCTTTTGATGAAATGAAAACGGAAGATGATTCCACAGTTGCAATACATTCATCGCCAGAAGTTATTATGGAAGATAAAAAGTTTGGTGAAGTGAGTACTGATTCTGATCAATTTGCCTCTGCTCAGTCTGTCTCAGGTTTGCTATCTATTGATTAATATCTTTATCTTGTTTTTGAAAGCTATATGTTTATTTTTTCTATTTCCCTCTCAGCAGTACATGTAGTTAGAATAGTTTCAATCCCTTCCATCACAAGTAAATAACATTTATTGTATTGTTGATTGCACTTCACTTTGCAATTTCCCTACAAGTGCATATCGTCTACTTGCATGTTTCCATTTTAAGTCTCGTGACTTAAATATAATTGTGTGCATTTGCATTATATCCAGGTCGATTGCGAGTGAAGCGTAGGACATCTCCACTTCTTTTTCCTCCCTTGAAGCGATTGTTGAATATGGTGCCCTTTAAGAAGAAAGGCAAAAAAGTTAAGAGGAGAACTAATCCAAAGTAAGTAGTTATTTTCTTCCGGACGATTATTGTTACTTGCATAGTCGTGAGCTTATTCTGTCACGTCTATCGATTTTTTATATGGGTTTTTTCAACCCTGAAAACTTGATGAATAGAGATTCATTTATTTAGTCCAAAATTAGCAAAATACACACAAACACTGTGACTATAGTTATCTATCTTGGATGGTGGAGGCAGAATATGGATAATGGGATAACTGCTACATCAATATTTAGATATATGTTGAATGATTTTATTTATATATAATATTTTTTCTGATGTGAAGTGTATCTTATTGAAAAAGTATTGTTTCTTAAGGAACTGATGACTTGTGACATTTCATTTATAATCGATGATGCATATAAAGTGGAATTCGATGGAAAACTGGGGGGGGGGGCTGGCCATGAACTCGGACGCTGTCACTAAACGGTGGGTAACTTGGTTCACCTGTCTCTTTTTATACCTCATACCAAGGTAAAATATCATGATATCCTCGACAATTGCACCGTAGTCTATACCATCAGTTTTTGGATGGTTAATACTTAATGATATCACCCATAACCTTACAAATTGTAAGTTACAATTGATCTCTATAATTACCATACCCAAATCAAGTGACTGGAGCCAATGGATAGTGTAAAATAAAACCAGTGGCCTCTCCTATATAAACTGGGAGGCATTGGGGGAAGCCAAGTGCGGCAAATGCGCCAAGTGCATGAAAGACAACTCTCGAGTCTTGAATGCATAATTCCATTAAAGTCTAGTCTTTTTTCTCGAAAGAAAACAGTATTGAAGGCGGAATTCATCTGATGCCTAGTAGGAGGAACATGGGCAGCAGAAGCCGGAACCAAACCTGTATTTGCCTGCCTCTAGTTGCAGAAGAAATTGGCACTCTCCTAGTTAAATTGTTGCTACGTTTTTAAACTTGCAAAATGATTAATTTCCTGCACATCAAACATTTTATACATTTTAGTTCGGTTAAAGATGACTTAATTATTAATTAACAAACAATATATATTACTGAACTATTAATCTTTTACTGATTAGTGGAATTTCTGCTCATAGTGAATCCCTTCGTTTGAATTTACAACCGGTGAAAATAAAAAGCAGAGTATTTTTTTCATGATATATGAGTGCTTAATAATACTTTTGGTTACTCTAGTCTGCAAAAAAATGTATAATTGTCCTTAGTTCAGTTGGTAGAGACATTATATTTTATACGTAAAATTTAAAGTTTAAACTTCAGACACTCCAATATTAAGGGTAAAATTTCAATCACTAATCTATTTGACGAAAAAAGAAAAAAAAGATAGGTAGGAAGTTTCCGATTAATGGTTGTTGTGCCTAGGGCCTAAACCCTATTGTACAAACAAATTGATATTGCTTGCCATGTGCTGTTAGATGTTTTCTTTCCCAACCCACCACTTTTCTTTTCTACACCTGAATTTTTGTTTTTGCCCTTGGGTACTTCGGTTTGTACGAACCGAATTTTTTTGTCATGCTAAAAAATTTTGGTTAATAAAAACCGAAATTTTGTGTTCCAATTTTTTTTCCAAATTTCCTGCATAAATTTAGTATCAGACCCTCAACTTCCACAATTTATTTGAAATACTAAACGATGTCCGATTTGAGTAAACGACCACTCGTTGGAAAACTTAGGGTGTCAAGATTACAAATATAATTTTTGTTTTGAGGGTTAACTATCCAATTGGTTCAGTTTGACCAAATAATGAGTACTGATACAGAAACAGAGCAGAAAATTTTCTCAAATTTGTAGGTAGATTTTCTCATACTATACTTAATGAAATTTCACAGTGTAAACCCTGTAGTAAATTTTGTCTTCTTTACACTAGATTAAAAATCATTAGCATATAACTTATATTCAGAGAAATATGCTAAATTTGCCACATGTAACTCTACACGAATTTTCACATAAATATTTCTTTTTTTCTTAACATTTATGTTATTTCGGTTTATATAAACCGAATATTTTTTCCATGTTTAAAAATTTCGGTTTGTAGCAACCGAAATAAGTTGGCCAAATTTTTTCAAAATACGAGGGGCAAAATGAGATTTTAGGAGGATATAAAAGAAACTCTGGGGTTGGGAAAGAAAACATTGTGCTGTTATAAACACCTTTCGTTCCTTTTTTGTTCTTCAGCTTAAGCAAGACTCGTGTTTAACGATGTTGAAGAAGTTTTAGTTTGGAGAGACCCCCCCACATGATCTTTATACTTAATCAACTCGAGTCATCATCATAGGAAAGCCTTTTACAACCTTTTTAGTTTTAGGTATTGTATTCATAGCTCGTAGCTCATTATAATGACATCCATCATCTCTATATCGTGCACTAAATATTTATTCCTTCTTATAGAGGGGGTGGGGTTTCCATATATGAGCTTTGACAGTGTGGTTTTATGCGTCCAACAATTTCACATAAACTAAAAAACTAATTGGGAATGCACACAATTGCGATGTCTCATGTTCGAATCCAAATGAAGATATTTAACTTAACAATATCATAATTGTCAGTTAAACATGAGACATCACAGCAATCCAAATGGGCCCTAAGTTATTTATTTGCATAAAAATTTAACAACAATAATTAAAAAACCTCATACTACACCGTACTAAGACGAGAAATTAAAACAAACAACTCCACGCTATGATGGAAGTAACACCGGACGAAAAAATCACGGAAAAAAATTCAAACGAAACTTAAAAATATATGAAAACCACTTATTAGAATAAAAAGAAAGGGAAAAGATCAAGAAGGGTGATTTCAGATCAAAATTGACCATAAATCACCCTCTCTAATAGATGAACAAAAATAATTCAAGGAGAGAATGAGAGTGGCGGCTAGTTTTTTTTTTTTTTTTTAAATTTTTTTTACCGTAAAGAGTTTATCTCATTTCATTCATAGAAACATGTTGGGATATCGATAAAATTATGAAAACTAGCTAAAGATGTAGCCAGCCGAATAAGACTATGAGCAACTTCATTTGTTTGTCTTCTAATAAACTTAACATTAGAGTTCACAAAATTTGTGGATAGCAAAATTCTACTGTCACTTAATATGGCACCAAAATCAGAGTTGAGAATTCTTTTGTTATAAAGACCAACCACTATCCTTTTGCACTCTATTTCCACATCTGTGTCATAAAATTGCTGCTCATCAATCCATTTGAGTGCACTCAAAAAACTCATGGCTTCTCCAATTTCAACGTGAAGGATAGGCTCTATCCATTCAATTATAGCCTTCACAAAATGTCCTTGGTCATCCCGAATGTACATACCAATCCCTACCTTATTGTGAAGATAAGAAAAAGAAGTATCAACATTACATTTGTATCTTCCAATACTTGGCTTGATCCATACCGTTTAGGTCTTATTAATTGATGCATTAACATAAAAAAAATTGTTAGTAAAAATTTATGAATTAATATAAAAATTTATTTATTTGCATAAACTATTTTCATAAGCTCAAATTCAAATGGACAATTTAAGAATTATAGTATGATATTTTTTTTACACAAAGTGAATATGTACATGATTTCATGAATGAGTTTTAGTTGTTTATAAACATTATGATACACTAACTTCCATGCCAAGACATTTGGAGTGAGCATAACAACATGCACCTAAAAATCAAATTAAAATAATCACGAAAGGAAAAATCAGATTAACAATAATTTGGTTCCACTTTACTTTACATTTTGGATATTAAAAACTTCCCATTAACCTAGTGGCTAACACACCGCCGGCATACAAAGGTAAATAGGGCCATCCACCCCCACCTTGAGTTGTTACCTTAGAAGGTAGAAGCTAGCTATAGCTATTAGAGGATCAAGAATTAATAAACCTCATAAGAATTGAAAAAACACTATATATTTGTATCTTATTGACACTCAATCTTACAACTTGTTTTATTAACATGTCAAATCTCCTGAGTAATGATTAGTAAGAGGTAAACTAGCCATTTTAAGCTTAAATTAATCATTCTCAAAGAAAGCAAACTAGACAAGTATGCAATATATATAAAATAGAGGTTGCTTCCTTTTGAAAATGAGACTATATGTTCTCTTTTTCTATACTATCTTAAGGATGAGTGCGTGAATAGAGATGGTTTTGCACATGGTTAAATCTTTTAAATTTAGGCACTTTATATGACTAATTTTAGTGTGTGTTTAATTTAAGGTTATTTTGCCCGACCATCTTAAAAAAAAAAAAGTGTTACAGAATAATCAAGATGATATTCTTGTTCAAATTTTATTTATCTCGCGGTCGAACTCTACTGTTCGTCAATGTAAAGGGTGTGTAGACATGAAGAATCTGATATTCAAACTCTAACTCTTACGGTAATACTACTACTGTATTTTTGTTAGCTATCAACTGAACTAGAACTATTTCTTTGGAAATACAATATTTAACTTTTATCATAACCACTTGTAAAGTTGCGCACATACTAATTAATATTTTTTTTTGTGGACAAAAACACATAATTATGATGTACAGACAATGTAATTTTTTTACACTGAAAATACATGAAAATTAAACACAAAATTAATTGTCATTCCCAAAGAGAAAATGCAAAACAATTGTGAGAGTAGTATTCTAGAAGAATTCCTTATGTTGTGTTATGCTCCCAACTTGTCATGGACTTTCACGTTCCAGTCCTTTTCAGAGCATTAGAGTTTAGCACCATACTACACTGTTTTATGTTCATAGTATTAGTAATTGCACTTTGCACTTCAACCATCCCAATATGCTGGACACAAGTCAAAGTTGACAAACCCACTCTTCAATTCCATTGTGCATATGGTATGGGGCTATGTCTTATGGGCAACTACTTTATGTGTTGAACTAGATTCCCTCATCTCATGGAAAACACGCAAACGCACAATACTATGTTTTTCATCAGAAGAAATCGAACTTGGTAATTCAAATTTACATCACTTACACACGCTACACATTATTTACTTGTGTTAGACCGCAATGGTATACACGGTAATAGGTTGGATTCATTAGATGAAGATCACGACTCAAATTTTAACTTTAAACTTTGATTTATCGAGCTTATAACATAAGACACGTGACATTTATCCAACTATTTCGACTTACTAACTGTAGAGAATCCATGTCCCATTATATGTGCTAGTGAAGATTCAAGAGTGGTAAGGTTTTATACTTTTATCTTTACTAGTTTAACTTGAAACCAAATTTGGAGCAATTTATCGCGAAAAAAATAAATTCAGAGCACTTCATTGTTCTCCCAAATTCACATAAAAAAAATTATGGAACTATAAACACATCATATAGACTTATTAACAAAGTTTGATTCAATAATACATATACATTGATTCTAAATCCTATAAAAAAGATAAATATATTTACATGATTAAGGTCTAAAAATGCATATATGGACATGACTCAAATAAAGATAAATATATTTACATTAATACTTAATTTGATCTAAACTAAAAGAGCACCACAATAATACTTTGAAATTGTAAAAACAAAAAAAACTTGCTAAACTTAATCAACTTATAATTATTCTAATACAATAGACCAAAGGAGGAACTGCCTTCAAACTCATCATGATCAAGATTTGCAGCAACTATGGAATCAAAGATATTGATCCAATTCTCATCTTCTTGATCCTCTTCCTCTCCACCACCAATGTGGCTCCACTCAACTTTCGCGGTCTTATCAATTTCATCATTCCTTGCAAACCGTCCTCTGATTCGTGGCCTCCTGTCTGCCAATGTCTTCCTGCAAACATACTATTCATAGAACAAAAGTAGTCAATAAAAATATTGTCGATCGTGGATCGCAAAAATAATAGTTTGTTCAAATTTTGCTACGCTACAGCTACAACGCTATAGCGTTAATGTTATGTTAGTCCCATAATTTTGACAGAAATTTGTACTAAATAGCATATAACAAAACAATAACAATTTGTTGAAATGCTACTATATATGCTATAGTGTTTATATTTGACAACACTGGTCAATGTTTTTTAATGGAGTTTTTCATACCTATATAGTATAATGATGGACCACTAGATACAGTCAATAATATACATTGTACACTGAATTTGGAGAATATTATTAAGTATATGAGTGTGTGGTTAATAATATTCCAATTTGACACTAATGAAGTTTCTAGTAACCTTAGAGAATAAGACAAAATTCTGAACCTGCTATACACTGACTAAAAGACATGGAAACAAATTTTTGTCATTATATATAAAGGTTATCAATTTTGATACACCAACATTGTAAAATTTTTATACCGTCAACAAATTACAATCAATTATATACGTAACTTTATAAGAAGTTATCATTAAATCAAATATTTTTTAAAATCTAACGACCATGATTGATTAACTTTGTAAAAAATATTTACATCGACAATGTACGTATATTTTCATCTCATCCTGTCACCTAGAATCAATCATGTTCAAGACTGTAACAAGGGTAAGATATTTTTCCTATGAATTTGTTTTTTCACCTGGATCAAACCGGTGTGACAAGTCTCTAGTTTGTTTTTTCAATCACGCATAAGTCTCTATATATGATAGAAAATTTCATTAAGAGGTCCACCACAGTGATTTTCCTCTTAGTACAGTTTTGTCCATTACTTCTTGTTCTTTTTAGATTCTTCTAAATGCTCACATTTTTTCCATTGTAAAATGAAAATTTACTGTCATATATTGATGGGGTATACCGTATATATTTCAAATGGTAAAAGACATCAGAGATATTACTCTGATACCATCTTAGAATTAGAATCGAGAGTTAGACCTAACTCAATCCTATAAAATCGACTTGTAAGTTGAGAATTGCATATACTTTATAAACATATTCAAGTCATCTTGCAACCGATGCGAGACTTCTTAATAAGTTGAAAAAAGTAAAAAAACCATAGAAAACTATTTGAATTAAATAATTATAACAAAATTAAGGTGTGTGTTTATATAAGAGTATACCTTAATTTTCTTGTTGAAGTTCCTCTGATTTCTCTTTGTTTTGTATCTTTCAATTCTGGCTTTCTTCTCTTCTGGGCTATATGGACAAACTCTGCTCATACCTTCTATGATCATACTACTTTCACTAGATAGTGGACTATCCACATGATGATGATTATGTTGCATTCCATTAATCCTCTATACAAAACATTGCATGCAATTAAAACCAAAAATATTATTACATAATTAATTAATCTTAATTAAAAAAACACATTGCAATCTATGAAGCACAAACACTCTTTGAATTAGGCGTGACCGGTGTCGAACGCGCATCGGTGTACATGACACCAACACTTATGATTACATTGAGTTATGTCATTTTCTCAAATTATTATCAATGTCGATGTGTTAGTGCCTGTGTCGTGTCTAGTGTTTCTGTATGTGTCCGTGCTTCAATAAAAAGCAGGTCGCCTATAAAATTGTTATATTTCAGCCTCAATTACGGTTACAGACTGCAATTTAAAACATAGAGTACCTGCAGGTCGCCGGTACTGCAAACTTTCCTCACCGGAGTATTGTCCGATTCGAGCAATTCAGCAAAAAAAGCAGAAAAGGGATGATGGCGAGTCCCATTATTGTGGTGAAGGGAATGACTACTAATACTCCTCTGCATCAAGCTGATAGGAGTACTTGGTGAAGGTGATCCACCATAGCTGCTATAACCACTGCTCAAATCCGAGTTGTTGAGTTGAGATAGAGTGTCGTGGAGCGAGTCGAACTCGAGGACAGAGTGGTCTTGAGAGGGAAGAAGAAAGGGTGTTGAGAATGGAATAATATTGTTGGAATTTGAGTGTGCATTCATGGTGATATGAGATTGATTAGTAATATAAAGAAGAAGTTAATTAGTTACTAGCAACTAGAAGAAGAAGAAGAATGAATGAAAATGAAGTGTGTGTATATTATATGGTAACACAATGCATTTAGTATTTATGATGAGTGAATTATGTGTCTTATGAGACATAATACAAAGTATTTAAAAGGGCAACAAAATATAACTGTTACGAAAAGGAAAAAAAAAAAAACATTATGGGCCTCGAGCTGTGAATGATGTGGATGATGACGTCAGCATTTATTTGGTTGTTGAAGTTTAAGAAAATAAGCCGTTGACTTTTTGTTTTCAACAAGTGAAAAGACTGCAGTGGATAAAAGTAAATAAATGCTACTGTAATCAACAAAGACTTTGGTATAGTAAAATACTACTAGTAGGTCTTCCTAATGAGTGTTTATGTGACACTTTTTAAATATTTAATTTTAAAAAATATTTTATTTAAAAAGTGAAACATTTTAATTTTCAATGTATTTTTTTATATTTTCATAAAAGTTTTACAAAAATTTATTATTTAAAATATTTAAAGATGATGAAGAAGAGAAATTAGAGTGAAGGTGAAACTTTTCTCCTTAAAAAACTAATGTCAACTATATATCCAAGACCTATTTGGCATGACTGACCCAAACAGTTTTGAGGCTCCTCTCTAATTATTAAAAATGCCCCCCTAAAAGATGTCGCTTCTCTCCAAAATAAATAGTATGAATTTCGCGGTTCGATTCATTATTCAACAAAACATCGACTTAACCCCGCATTTTGATTCATAACCATATGATTTTCGTGTTACACAAAAAACACCACAATCAACTGACTATCTAAGATACATTGATCGCTAAAAGTATATAACTACCATATACTTTAATAATTATTTTGAGGCCCATATAAATTAGGGATTTGGATCCTCTCCAATTTTTCCTCGTGTTTTCTCTCATTTTTCTTAATCTAAGAGTTGGTAAATTACACAGAATAAAAAGGAGAGAAAATCAATCCTTAAATTTAGAAAAAGGAGAGAAAAAAATGAGGAAAAATTGGAGGGATCTAAATCCATAAATTAGCGGCCTGACTCTATATGCTTGGAAGAACGGGGCCTAGGTTGGCCTTGCTATTTATGCCTCATTTAGTAGTTATTACATTGAAAATAAAAATGTATTATTTTAAAAAAAAAGAAACTAATGAAATCGCAAATTAATCTATAAAACTGAAAATTGTTATTCATATGAGTCTTAGATAGTAATCAATCAATAAATAAGTCCATGTGAGGGTGCCCATGTTTTCCTTTTTTCTGTTGCTCCTAGCCTGTAGGAGTTAGGCTTGCTGTGCTGCTATTTTAATTTTGCTTGTTGGTTGGTTTTGGAGTCGATAGGCAGCGACGGTGCTTTCTGCCCTGCTGTGTTTTTTTCGATCTGGTTTTTTGTGGTCTCGTTTTCGTTTTTGTATCATTTGTTCCCACCCTTGGTATATCTTATGCCTTGGATTAGAGGTTTAATAATATATTTGCTGTATCAAAAAAAAAAAGTCCAATTGTAGAAGACGACGTTTGAACCTTGAACATTCCATTTATTCGTCTTTAAGCTGAATTTCTACCAACTAGGTTATCTTGAAGGAAAAAAAAATCGGTTGAGAGGAAAATTTATGCTACACAAAATCAATCCAAATTTCATATCTCACCAAGATGTTTCATATTACATCATGTTGTTGAGTCGTTTAATCTAAATACAAGTTTGTCTTGAATTAAGAACGACTCTACAACCTACTATATGAGTTGTGCAGCTGATATAGAGAATTTGAATGTCTCAAACATGGGTCAAAGGAGGAAAGAAGTTTGAAGTAGTAGCATTTTCTTGTGTGGTCCTTTTGGTGTCAAATATATTACCCTCCCTACCCTATGCAGTTGTAGAATCGTACCCAACTTTCATCTTACCCTACCACTTACTACACTTTCTATAACCTTGCATGTGACAGTCATATACAAATACAATGTGGCAATATTAATATATATACCAGCTTTAATTGCAAATTAGTTAGGCCCTCCACAATTTGGTTTCTTAATCATCACCAGTTGAGATAAAGCAAACCTAGTTTCTCAACCATGTCATAATTTTGGTGAAGTAGCCTTGTGACAAGAATTTTATGGCTTGATGTAAATAAGTGAAATTTTTTTAAATTTGTGTGGGGACATGAGAAATCAATTAAAACTATGTTGAAAATTGAAAGTGACACTCTTCTAAAACTATTTTGTGTGGGGACTAATATGATAGTCATTGTAGGACATGAGAAATATATAATACTAATTTGTAAAGGCTGATATAGATTTAGGATTTTGGTCTTTCAATTTGAAAGGTCATTAGTTTCATTATAAATTAACATATAATGTTGAAATATGGGACGGATGTGAACACAAATATAAACACTTTAACACTGATTAATTCAATTGACAATGCTGATATTGTTAGGTTGAATATTTTTATCTCAATTTAAATTTGGGATTTCATAGTTGTGTGTGTGAATTTTAGATGATACTTGCTACTCATCTACAGAAAAGAGATTAAATATTGTTTTACAAAAAATGTAGATAAGTTTATTCTCATTTCTCACTATAATTGTGTTGAAGGAGTTTTAGATGTACGTTGAAGGGAAACATACTTTTTTTGGACACTTTTCTGAAGTGTCGACACATGTTGTTCAAACCCAAATGTTAATATTCAACA
Source organism: Trifolium pratense (assembly GCF_020283565.1). Classification (NCBI taxonomy): domain Eukaryota; kingdom Viridiplantae; phylum Streptophyta; class Magnoliopsida; order Fabales; family Fabaceae; genus Trifolium; species Trifolium pratense. The sequence continues at coordinate 53,190,948 of NC_060065.1, read as the reverse complement.
TATATTAGATACGCGAACACGCCTAAACCCAATATCGTAGGCGCTTCATCAAATTTAAAATAGACATAGCACCATAAAATACAGCTGCTTTGCTTAGACAACTATATTGGTGTATGTTATTGTCAAATTTCACTCTTCTTAACTTGCTGGTATTACTTTTGGTTGTTACTTGTTAGTAATAGTATTACTTACCTAACTCACAAAGAACCAAACTAGTTATAACCTAAGTTTTTGAAGACTCACCCACCCCACCACTTAACTATAAAGACATTTTCATGAGGAATTAATTTCGAAGATTTTTTTTTTGTGTTAACTCTCTGCTTCTCATGGGAAGAGGTTCTGGTAATCCAGAGTTCGATCACGAGATAAATAAAATCTGACTAAAAATTATTCCCATCACAAATCAAATTTGGGTTCTCTTGAACGATTGTTAATGGCCAAAAGTAACTAATATGATAGTGTGGAAACTAAAATTGATAGAATTGGTTGGTCGATAACAAGGTTGAACCCAAACTGAACCAGAATTTTGAGGTTCTTTAGTGAGGGGACAATAATTCAATTAAGCAATAAGAGCAATTTAATGCATTTCGTAGTAGGCTCCATCTCCATGTATATATGTTACAAATATTCATACAAAAATTTGTATGTGTTACAATGATACATCTTTGTCATAACTGATCCTTAGTCCCCACAAAGTACTGCATCTACAATTCTGCAGAATCTTTTTTCTCTGAGACATTCCGTAGAGCACATGCAACACTTGAATAGACAACTTGGTTTTGCACATTTATTTACCTCATATATCATATACTTATCTAAATTAATCATACTCACTGTTTGGTTTTATTACAGGAAGTTTAAATAGACCATATAGCATTAACAAATTTAGACTTTAGTACATGATTTTATCTTTTATGCCCATCTTTGTCAGCTTTATGTTTTGCATTTTGAACTAGGTCAACCCTTATAATTATATCATTTTTTTTTTGAACAGCCTTATAATTATATCAATTGAACAGAATATAGTATATAGTTGAAGCACATGGTGTGATTGGATATTAGACCATCTTAGAAAATTATTAAGTTCGATCTAACTCAATTTTATAAAACTGGTTTATAAAATGAGACTACCCACTCTATCACTTGTATAAATTGTTGGGAGTCTGAGAAAGTTCGGAAGAAACGTCAGGTCAAATGATCCAGCACCACAAAAAAGAGATGTCATATCTCATTCCAAAACTTTAAGGCATTAGGTTAATAGGTCACGTCTTTTATAAATCAAACATTCTTCTCATTCATAATCAATGTGAAACTTAATCATTCACACTTGAAACCCAACAATCTCCCCCAAGTGTAAATTCCCACATCCAATAGTTGTTTCAATATGAGGATCCACTCTCGCTCCCCCACCAAGCAGAACCACGGCTCTAACACCAGATCAAGTCAAATGCTCTAAGATCACAAGAGAGACGCCACATCTCATGACCTTATGATGGATTTGTCCACAATTTAAGACTTGGAAAGAAAACACTAAATCATGACCTTATGAAGGATATAGATCATCTCCAGTTTGTTGTTTCATGTTTCTTATTCCGTGCAATCCCAATCTTTCAATTAATTTATGACCAAGAATTATACCAAATTATTTTTTATCGGTCAATCATTAGATCAAATTCAATGACTGAGAATTATGCTCGAGATAAAACCGGAGAAGAAGGACAACAGAATATCCTAATCCACTTATAATATAGTACAAAAGAGGTAGAGGGAGCTAGGGTGGATCCATTCTTAATGTATTTCTCATGATCATGCCATTGAAACTCACTCACAAAGCCAAGTTAAATAAGAAAAAATAGAATCTTGGAGAACAAGGGAGTCCAACTTGTGGTATGCATCTAAGTAAGAAATAATGCATGCCTATGAAACATAGCACGATGTTTATATAGAATGGAACATGGTAGAAAATAATGGGGTGGGGGCTTATGCTTCGATGGAAAGCAGAACGGTTCCCAATAAATAGTAGACAACGAAACTTGGACATGGCCCAACAAGGCCCTTTGTTAGATTTGTGGCCTTTTTTTTCAACTCCACAAACAGTTTCTCCACTACAGTTAATCATTCTTTGACCTTGTTTCTTGCTATTGGGCTATTTCTAATATGAGATTTTTTTTCCGTCCTACCTACTTCTCGTGCGTTCTACGCGTTTCTATTTTTATCATTTTGTTACTTAAGTAGCGGACGTTATAAAAATAATTTTTTTTTGAAAATTTTTGTAAATATTGTCTGCCGCGGACGTTATAAAAAACTAATTTGGTAGGGTATCTTTGGGGGTAAATTGGTAGGGCATGGGAGAAAATGGATAGAGTGGCAAAATAAGTTCTCTTATAATATTTATTTGCTATAAAGTTGAGTTATGCCAAACCCAAAAATTATATTATGGTATTAGAGTCTCCTCTAAGATCCGTTAGGTCACATGTTATCAAATTTTTGCTATCGGACCATCCATCATTTATATGCACGCACCAAGCCTAATAGTGGTGAGTATAAGGGTGTGTGTTGTTAAGTGTGTCACATTAGTTGAGAGATAATCTGAAAATATGTTTATAAATGAGGACAATTTTTATCTTACAATCAAGTTTTGTAGCTTTGAGTTAAATCCAACCCAAAATGATTTGAGTTATCTTCATCTTACTTTGATTGAAATTGTTTGATACTGCCTTTACTTTTCACACAAGACTTCTTTGTAAGTGGCTAAGTGGAATGAAAAAACTCATATATAGGTCTCGTTTAACAGCCCAATCAAAAAATATGGAAAAGACTAAGAGGGAACCCTTTTCATGAATTTAATTAAAATATGATATGATATGATGTGATGGATCAATAAAAGAGCAAATGGATATACTATATAAATGACCATTTTCTTACTTGTCACGTGTTAATATTTAATTAATGGGTTACATTTTCTTTGGAGCATATAATTTGTAGCAGAAACTAATCTCTTTGGGCTGTGTCGATGTGTCGTTTCAGATTGGACCTCACTGGGGATTTCAAGTCTAGGCCCCTTTGAACTCCAAGCACCATATTAATGGCACATCATACATTCATACAAGTTGGCTGCTATATCTCAAACACTACTACAACTACAAGTTAGTGGAAGGTTGACTATTGATTCCGTTACCTAGAAAATGTGTGCGTGCCACATATGACTTAAGTTTTTAAACCTTGGCTTCTGAGAGGTAGAAAGCTCGTTAATCAGTTGAGCTCAATTATTTAGTTATGTCACATTAATCTTTATCTGTTTAACGACTATTGACATCAAGTTTGTCGTTAATGCGGTGGAGATAACATAACAAATATAAGCCGACGATGTAACTCAGGAAAATAAAATAAAAAATTGTGCGAGCATGAGGTAAATAAAAGAATTTATACTAAAATGAAACATTTTGGCTCAATCTTGTTGAGCGCATGAGGGATTCCTTTTTATCAACTTTTTTACAAGTTCAATATTGCACATTAGTATATAAAGATTTAAAATAGGTTCTTATAAGCTTAGCTTGTTGATTCTAAGAAGTTTCTAGAATGATTAATTCATATTGTGTAAGCTGACTTGGTGTGCAAGCTAGCAAGAAGTGAGAGTGTAACTAATTGCTTGAGAAGCAAATTAGTTAGTTTGTTAATAGAGTTTGTTAGATTCAGTTAGTGTTTGTTTCACCTAGGTTGTTAAAGTGTTTTAGAGTCAGTTAGAGAGTTGTTAGTTGGTTAGGGCCTAAGAGAATCATCAACCATTGTGATGATCTAGTATAAATAATAGGCTCATGATTAGTGATTGTAATCCAACTACTTTTCCCCATTGAGGATGAATAAAACTGATTCTATTTTTCTCTAATCTTCTTCTTCTTTCTTCTTCCTCTGTCAATCAAGTGCGTTTCTTTCTTTCCATTCATCCACCATTGTTGCAGCAACAAGGATAGTAGATCCTGCAGAAACTGTGCTCATTGGCGTGGCCTGAGTGCAGTGCAGCGCGTGCGTGTATCCTTGCTTGCTTGCTAGGCCTGTGCAGGCCAAAGTGATCGAATCCAGAGTGATCGAAACCTAGCTTCCAGCTGCGCCAACATCTGGCATCAAGAGCCTGGTTCGTGCTTTAACCATGGCAACCTTCAACAATGGTCAATTCCCTGCGAATCTTCCAGTTTTGGATGGAAAGAATTATGATAATTGGAGCAAACAGATGAAAGTCTTGTTCAATTATCAAGATGTGATGGATCAAGTGATTAATGGTGTGGAATCACTTTCAGAAGATGCTACAGAGGTTCAAAGAACACAACACAAAGAATTGAAGAAGAAAGATTACAAGGCATTGTTCATAATTCATCAAAGTGTAAGCCCTGATATCTTTGAAAAGGTTGGAGACTGTGAATCAGCCAAGCAAGCTTGGGATATTTTGGCTACAGCTTATGCTGGAGATCAGAAGGTGAAGAAAGTGAAGCTACAAACCCTAAGAAGCAAGTTTGCACAGCTACAAATGGAAGAAAAAGAAACTGTAAGTGAGTTCTTTACAAAGATTGCAAAATTAGTTAATGAAATGAAAGCATGTGGTGAAATTGTGTCTGGTACAATGAGAGTTGAAAAGATACTGAGATCTTTAACTCCTAAGTTTGACTATGTGGTAGCTGCAATAGAAGAGTCTAAGGATCTTGACACTATCAAGGTTGAGGAATTGCAAGGGTCCTTAGAAGCACATGAGCAAAGGATGAATCAGAGAAATTCTGATAAATCCAATGGTGAAGTAGCATTGCAAGTTCAACAGAGTAACAAGAATAAGAAAGGAAAGGGAAAATGGCAAGGCAATAAGGGAAAAGATAGTTATCAGAATGGAAATGGAAAAGAGAATCAAGATACCAAAGGAGGTGGAAATCAGAAGAAACAGTTCAATGGTGGTAGAGGTGGTTACAATGGAGGAGGAAGAGGTGGAAGAGGTGGAAGAGGTGGCAGAGGTGGAAGAGGCAAGTTTGATAAGAAACACATTCAATGCTATAATTGCCAAAATTATGGTCATTTTGCAGATGAATGTAAATTCAGAGAGGAATCGAGTGATGCTGAGGCCAAAATCGCTCGAAATGATGATGATGATGAAGGCTCAGTTATGTTTCTTGTAACTACAAAAGATGAAAGTGATCTTCAAGAGAAATGGTATCTTGACACTGGATGTACAACACACATGACAGGAAGGAAAGATTGGTTCACAAGCCTAAAGGCTACTCAGAATCACAATGTCAAGTTTGCAGACAATAGCAGTCTTGCAGTACAAGCCATTGGTGATGTAACAATCAAAAGAAAGGATGGCAAGTGTTCAGTGATTTCTGGTGTATTGTACATACCAGGTATGAAATGTAATCTACTCAGTATAGGCCAATTGCTAGAGAAAGATTACAGAATTGTAATGGAGAATAGGTTGCTGAAGGTGTACAACACTAAAGGTAACTTGATGTTGAAAATTGAAATGTCAAAGAATAGGACATTCAAGATTGGGCTCAATGTTCTGAATCACAAGTGCTTGATGACTGCATCAAGCAGAGAAGAGTGGAGATGGCACTATAGAATGGGACACTTGAATTTCAAGGACCTCAGCTTGCTGCAAAAATCAAAGATGGTGACAGGCTTGCCAAGCCTGCAAGTGCCTGAAGAGATTTGTGAAGAGTGTGTGCAATCAAAACAGCACAGAGGGAGCTTCAGCAAGCATGCAGCAAGTAAAACCAATAGTGTACTTGAAGTGGTGTATTCAGATGTATGTGGTCCAATGCAAGTGAACTCAATTGGAGGTAACAGGTACTTTGTAAGTTTCATAGATGACTTTAGCAGAAAACTATGGACTTACTCCATAAGTAAGAAAAGTGATGTGTTTGAAATTTTTAAGAAATTTAAAGCTACAGTCGAAAGACAAAGTGGTAAGAGGCTCAAAACCCTAAGAACAGATGGGGGTGGAGAGTATGTATCACATGAATTTGCAAAATTCTGTGACAATGAAGGCATTGTGCATGACATAGTCCCACCATATACTCCACAGCAAAATGGGACTGCTGAAAGAAAAAACAGAACAATAATGGATATGGTGAGGTGTATGTTGAAGGGAAAGCATTTACCTAAGGAGTTATGGGGTGAAGCAGTTTCTACTGCTACTTATACATTGAACAGGTGCCCTACAAAGAGATTGAAGGGTATCACACCAGAAGAATGTTGGTCAGGACACAAGCCAAATGTGAATCATATGAGAGTGTTTGGTTCACTAGTTTTCAAACACACACCAGATCAATTAAGGAAGAAGCTGGATGATAAGTCAACAATGATGATATTGGTTGGTTATCACTCAACTGGAGGTTACAAACTCTATGATCCAATCAACAACAATGTGGTGATCAGTAGAGATGTAATAATTGATGAACTCAAGGAATGGGACTGGAACACTAATGACAGAAAGAAGTCAACTAGTGTGATGATTGAAGAAGTTAGTGAAGAACAAGTAAATCAGCCAGTGCCTGAGGTGAGAAGATCGAATAGGCCTAGAGTTCTACCAGCAAGATTACAAGAGTGTGAAATGAACTCAGATGGTCAAGTGAACAATGATGGTGAGTTGATCCATTTAGCATTCATGGCTGAATCTGAACCAATTGATGTGCATAGTGCTCTACAAAGTGAAAAGTGGAGAGGTGCTATGAAAGAAGAATTGGATTCGATTGAAAGCAATCAAACATGGGAGCTGGTGGATCTTCCACAGAGAAAGAAAGCAATAGATGTGAAGTGGGTTTACAAGCTGAAAGTGAACTCAAAGGGTGAGATAACCAGATACAAAGCAAGGCTAGTGGCAAAGGGATTTCTTCAGAAAGAAGGTATTGACTATGATGAAGTGTTTGCACCTGTTACTAGAATGGAAACAATTAGGTTAGTAACTGCTCTTGCTAACCTAAATGATTGGCCAATGTATCAAATGGATGTGAAGTCAGCTTTTCTGAATGGTCCTATAGAAGAGGAAGTATATGTTGCCCAGCCACCTGGTTATGAAGTGAAAGGTCAAGAGCTTAAGGTGTATAAGCTTAAGAAAGCGCTCTATGGTCTGAAACAAGCTCCAAGAGCCTGGAACAAAAGGATTGACAAGTTCTTAAATGAAATAGGGTTTAAGAAATGTGTCACAGAACATGGAGTGTATGTCAAGAAAGATGCTGCAAAGGGAGTCATTATAATTTGTCTATATGTAGATGATTTGCTTATCACAGGAAGCAATGAATCTTATATTAGTGAGTTCAAGGGTGACTTAAAGGAAGAGTTTGAAATGACAGATTTAGGCCTCATGACATATTTTCTAGGCATTGAGTTTCTGAGGAATGAGCAAGGAATCTTAATGCACCAGACTAGATATGCATCAGAGATTTTGAAGAAGTTTGAGATGGACAAATGCAATGTTGCATTGTCACCTGCTGAGCCAAGGTCACAGCTAACTAAGTGTGCAGAAGAAGAGGATGTAGACCCTACATTCTATAGAAAGATGATTGGTTCTCTGAGGTATTTGTGCAATACAAGACCAGACTTGGCTTACAGTGTAGGGATTGCTAGCAGGTTTATGGAAAGGCCTAAAGGTTCACACTTGATTGCAGTGAAAAGAATACTTAGATATGTGAAAGGGACCATAAACTATGGTATTATGTTCCCTGCAAGTGACAGAGACAGAGAATGCAAGCTGGTGGGCTATACAGATTCGAATTGGTGTGGTGATCATGAAGATAGAAAATCAACTGCTGGTTATATGTTTTTCTATGGTGGATCACCAATATCATGGTGTTCAAAGAAGGAACCTGTAGTGGCCTTATCCTCATGTGAGGCTGAATACATAGCAGCATCACTCAGCACTTGTCAAGCTATTTGGTTGAAAAACCTAATCGAAGAGATCAGTCAAGACAGGTGTGAGACAGTTACTTTGAAGATTGATAATATGTCTGCTATCAATCTTGCAAAGAACCCTATTGCTCATGGAAGAAGCAAGCATATAGAGCTAAGGTTCCATTACTTAAGAGAGCAGGTAAGCAATGGTAACTTGGCCCTAATGCACTGCAGAAGTGATGAGCAAGTTGCAGACTTGTTAACCAAGGCTGTAACAGTGCAGGTATTTGAAAAGTTGAGAAGTGAAATGGGAATTGAGACAGTGGACAACATGAATTAAGGGGGTGTGTTGATTCTAAGAAGTTTCTAGAATGATTAATTCATATTGTGTAAGCTGACTTGGTGTGCAAGCTAGCAAGAAGTGAGAGTGTAACTAATTGCTTGAGAAGCAAATTAGTTAGTTTGTTAATAGAGTTTGTTAGATTCAGTTAGTGTTTGTTTCACCTAGGTTGTTAAAGTGTTTTAGAGTCAGTTAGAGAGTTGTTAGTTGGTTAGGGCCTAAGAGAATCATCAACCATTGTGATGATCTAGTATAAATAATAGGCTCATGATTAGTGATTGTAATCCAACTACTTTTCCCCATTGAGGATGAATAAAACTGATTCTATTTTTCTCTAATCTTCTTCTTCTTTTTCCTCTGTCAATCAAGTGCGTTTCTTTCTTTCCATTCATCCACCATTGTTGCAGCAACAAGGATAGTAGATCCTGCAGAAACTGTGCTCATTGGCGTGGCCTGAGTGCAGTGCAGCGCGTGCGTGTATCCTTGCTTGCTTGCTAGGCCTGTGCAGGCCAAAGTGATCGAATCCAGAGTGATCGAAACCTAGCTTCCAGCTGCGCCAACATAGCTCAGTTAGTAGGAATTTATTATATATGCAGTGGTCTGAGTTCGAACTCCAAACATTCCACTTATTTACTTTAAGGGTGAAATTTCTAGTCAATAAACTATTTGACAATAAAAAAAAAACTTAAAATCTTATGAAGCATCCTATCTACAAAAATACTCAAAAGACAACAACTTGTACACCTTTTCTTGGGGAAAAAGAGAAAAATATTGTTGTGAAAGTATTATGTTTAATAAATTGTACCAAAAAAAAAAAACTTATGTCTCATGGGTGATTTTCACATGTAAGTGCCTAGTCATGATCTAAACAAGAATAGGAAGAATTAAACCTCTCTAAATAGTAAATAGGTATCCTTTTGGTTGATTGAAATTTTGGGATTATTATGGCATTGAAGATGTGTAGTATGTGGTATTGGTCAACTTGATCTTAATTTCTTTGAAGGATAGCTTAGTAAGTTAGGCTTTAATTAACCAATCATAAGACATCATGGTGGAATGTCTAGTCAAAAGAATATTGGCTAGGGGTAATGCTTGGTTGGTTCATAAATCAAAACCATAATCACATTTTGTAGTAAGAGATTGCTGCATGCCACATATATTTCTACGTGCTTGTTAGTGCTGTTTTGAGACAATTTTATCATCTTTGTGTCTGATTTCTAGATTTCAATTATTATTATACCAAAACATAGCGTAATTAGTGGAGCTAAGCCTATAAACTTTTGTATGAATTGATCTGTATGGTCCCAAACTATATTTGTTTTTTTTTTTTTTAATACAAACACAGAATATATATTTGATAGTTATTCAAACTTTGTTTAAATACAAATTCCACACAAATTATGTATGCAATGGCGGAGCTAGCCCAAAAAGTATCGAATACCTTAAAAAAAATTACTAAAAAAAATAGCATATCATATTGAGGGTGTGTCTATAATGAATATCTCAAAATAGTCAAAAGATGGACCATTACCAATTTAATAAATAAATTTTTAAAATATATTTTATGTCGATTCATGTGTAAACTTGATACTTTTTAATTAATTAGTTCTTGTATTTATATTTATAATATTATATGAATCTCTCTAACAAAATATTAAAATTGTTTAACAAATGATTGATCAAACATGAATTTTTATAGACTAAAACTCTATTTTCAATAAAAATTTGTGTACTTTTTTCTAAATTTTTTTTTGAGTACTTTGAAAAAATAAATTGTACATTTTAAAACATCTATAAATTATTAAACAACAAAACATTTGAAAGGAACCTTCAAAAATTAAATTAGAAAGGATATTTGACCTATTAATAATAGAGAAAAAAAATTCAAATAACCCTCTAAATAAGAATGTACACTTTCAAATATAGGGGGTATGAAACCCCACAAACTGGAAAGCCGTTTCAACAACACATAATTAGATAATTTTTTTGTGATAAAATCGCTAGTGCCTCTCTAATAACAATTAAACGCGGTGATCTTTAGATTGGAATCATAGCATTGGCATATCCATCTAAGAATGTCATGTTTCATACACTTCAACTAAGGTACTCATTTTTTGATGAATATACATTCTCTATTCTAGTTAAACCATTAATTCTCATAATATATTTATTTACTTGAGCGTTGAAGTCTTGCAAACATCACCTCTGTAGAGTGATTGAATTTGAACAAATAAGATTTTATAAAAACAAAGTGTGTGAACTTCACCCTTTGGGTTAAAAACAAAGATATCATAAAAAAACTAAGATGTCATTGAATTTTGCAAATAGGAAAATGTCGCCCAATTTATATAACACATCAGTCAATTAGGTCATTGGTTAAGTTTTTCCTTTAAAATGTACGAGCTAAGCATTAAATGTATATGTGACATCGTCCCATATCATTACAATTGTTATTAGGAATGTTCATGGTTTTGTTCTTAGAGATAACCAAATCGAACTGAACCATTTCAACGGTTTGATAAAACCAAATTGAATCATTAATATTTAGTAATTCTCAAATGAACCAAATTATTGTAAAGTTGGGTTCACGGTTTTGAACCAAACAAACCAAAACATATATTTAGCATAAAACCAAAATGTACCTAATTTTTGTTGTGAATTGAAGATTAAAATGAATCATCCGATCAAAATATAATGTTTGTTTCCAATTATTGTTTCTGACTTTATTAATGTATGCAATTTGGTTCTTAGTAGTTTGGTCCAACGATTCACAATTCAGTTATGGTTAGGAAATTGTACTTAAAATATTGGTTTAGTTTGTGAAATTTTATAATAAGTTCAGTTATTTTCGATTCAGTTTAGTTCGGCGGTTCAGCAGTTTGGTTTGGTTCAATAGTTTTTTTTTTGGCCACCCTTAATTGCTATATCATTACAATTAAGGGCTTGTTTGTTTCAGCTTTAAAAAAATGAATTTTTTCTTTGTATTTTTGAAAATAGATTTTTTAAAACTGATTTTCAAAATATTACAAGTTTTTTATATTTGTTTTTTCTAAATTGAAACACTAGTTTTGACATCATATAATATAAACACACATTATTGAAGATCAGAACATGGTCAAAATCACAATTTTTTCAAAAAGTTGTATTTCAAAAATGATTTTTATGAAAATCTATTTGAAATAACTTCAAAATTAAGTGATTTTTCGAAATTTTGATATCCAAAAAAAGTTTCAATAAAATGATCAAATACCTAAAATCACATTTTAAGAATAACTATTCAAACCAAATTTTTATTTGAAGCTTTTATAAAAAATTTCTTTGTAAATTATTTTTACACAAAATTATCTAACACTAGAATAATCTATTTTAAGAAAATCTATAACAAACAGGTCCTAAATAGGAGGTATGAAAATGATTTTTTTTTACGTAAAAAATGAATCAAGAAGGTGTCAATAACATCATCCTTAATTTCATGCATATGAATCCTTCGATATCTAACTCTACAAAAAAAAAAAAAAAAAAATTAAGAGCTTTGTTTTATTGGGCCGAAGAACTTTATTTTAAGAGGATTGCTTTTGCCACCTTACTTAATTTCTCGCACACTACGAATTTATCAAAATATATCTATTCACTTATCAATTTTTCATAAGGTCCGATACTTAAGTGGTGGAAAGGTAAAAATGATAATACTTAGCAAGAAGTAGGTAGGGTGCCAAAAGAAAATATCTTATTTTAAATGTTTTTCACTTTCTCCTTTTTTTTTACAAATTAAAATACCTTTATTTTCTAGGATTACATCCATAAGTAGCCAATGAGGAGTAGCTAAAATATTCACTTAGCTAGAGAAGTTGGTGAAATAGTATAGCTATTGCTGTTGGAATAAGTTTCTCTTGAATTGTAATAATTAATCTTAGATATAATTTGAAGCTAACTCCATATATAACTTCCATTTGAGTCTTTAACCCTAAAGAAGACTTCCACTTCCAATCACAAATTAATAAAAAACTATATAAAAGGACAATCTATGTTGGCAAATTTTTCATTCCAAAATCCATATTAATCAAAATTATTACTATCCCCACCCCACCCCACCCCACAATAACAATGTTGTCTATCTTTAGGCAATACACATTCGATGACTCATTCCAACAAGTGTTCATATCTAGCAAATTCCTAAAAGAATACCAAATTGCCCTCACATTTGCCACAGATTATGACCAAAACAACATACCCTCAAATGGAATTTTTAGACCCACTTGGGACACAACAAAAATCACACCCGAATCTATCATTAATTTCAAAAAACTATACCCCAATGTGAACATTAAAGTGTACATTAGTATAGGTAACCGTGGCACAAAATTCCCATTTTCTCCCCAAAGCACCAACAAATCATGGATTCTTAATGCAACACAATCACTCACAAACATCATTAAAAACAAAGAAGATTCTAACCTTCAAGTAGATGGGATTGATGTTTTGTATGAACAAATTGATGCTTCACCCGTTGACTTTGTTGAATGTATTGGTCAACTTATAAAAAAATTAAAGGAAAATGGTGTTATAAAAGAAGCTTCAATTTCTCCATCTTTTGGTCTCAATAAGGAATTTTATTTCTTATTGTATAAAACTTATTTTTATCTCATTGATTGGGTTGATTATCAATTTCAAAATGAAGTTTTTCCTATTTTTGCACCAAATAAATTGGTGGAAATTTATGATGAATTGGTAAAGGAATTTTATCCAAGGAAGAAATTGTTTGCTGGGTATAGTGCTGAGAATGAAGATTGGGCTACTTTGTCACCAATTGTGTTTTTTCTAGGAGGAATGGATATTCTCAAGAAAAGAAGAGGTCCTGGCATTTCAATTCATTATCATAATTACTATCAACAAAATTCAAATAATGAATGATCTACATGGTATAAGTATAAGTATGTATATTTACTTTAATTATGTGTGTGTGTGTGTGTGTTGCAATGTATGCTTGATGGTGAAGTAACTATACTATATTATGTACTATATATATCATGACTACTTTTAAATAAGATCCATATGGATGATGAATTGATGATAAAATCTTCCACCTAACTTATATATCTCAAGGGTTAAAAAAGACTTGTATATTTTATGCATGTTTGTTATATGGGTAGTTCATATACACCGTCTTCATCCATATTCAAACTCAAATCTTATACTCTATCCGTCCCAATTTGATTGATACAGTTGACTATTTCACGTATGTCGGTGCATAACTTTGACGATTAATATTTTTAATTGTATAAGAGTAAAAATTATAAAAATTTGATATTTCAAAAACATTCATCTAGACGAATCAAAGAATATCTTATATGAGAATATTTATTTTTGTTTATTAGGAGAAAAATAAGGTCAAAACAATATTTGTAAATAGTGCACAACAGTCAACTGTGTCAATTAAATTGAGACGAAAAGAGTAATATATGTGACTTATAATGATATTTATCATTCATCTAAAGATATTAAAAAAAAAATCGATGTATAAAACATTGAAGGGAGCTTTGACCAATTTCAATAAGAAAAATACTAACAAAAATACTTTAAAGGTCTAAATAAAAACTTTTATCTTGAAACTTAGGTCAATATATTCTTGATTAATTTCTAAAAACACTTTGCCTAAATTCCAAAATTTCTAGACACGACCCTAGGAAAGGGCACTGATTCCAGGAGGATTGTCTTTCTAGAAAACTAGGAAGGCCACATAATAAATTTACACATGTGACAAGTGTTGACTTGACTTGGACTAACTCAACCATCTCATCACTTAATTAACTCCATAAACATAATATTAGCATATAGACATGTGTGTTAGTAACACAGAATAATCAAGGCTCAACTAATAATAATTGGTTCAAGTATATAAGAGTATTGATCTCCTTAAATATGAGTTTAAAAATAACTCAATTTTTGTGAACGTTGACGGAAACTTCATACCAATATTATGGTATAAAAAAACAAAAATTAGGGCTCAAATTAGGGGAAAAATATATGAAAATCAAACAAAAGTTACAAAATTATAAAATATACTTAAAACAAGTTCAACCCTTTATTTAATTATATAATAATGGGTGAACAAAAAGATAATTGAAATCTAATTAGGACTAGCCAAAAGCTCTTGTGCTTCCTTCTCATAGGGGAAACCATTAGCCTTAGAATCATCAGCTGAAAACACAAAAATACCATTAAGCTTTTGCTGATTCTTTAACATACGACATGCATCAAAGAATCCATTCCCTGGTCCTAATCCACCACCTCCATCACCACTAGCAAAACTCACTAACACTTTTTCACCATTATAATTTAAGCTTTGTTTATTGAAATAATCAATAAATTGTGCCACCGTGGTACTTTTTTCATATGCATAAAATTGAAAATTAACATAATCTATAATGTTCTCATGACTCTTCCATAAGGCTAAGTAATGACTTTGAACTTCTTCAGTATCAAATGGCGCAATTGAAGCAAAACTAATTACCTTATTATCTTTTAATGTTTGAATTAACCTTCCAATGCAATCGGAAAATGTACTAGGATCTCCCTTGAAATGTTCATAATCAATGTCAATTCCATCTAAGTTATACATCTTGATTATGCTTGTTAGTGAAGAAACCGCGTTCGAAACCCATGAATCGGGCGAAGATGGATTGAAATAAGCCAAATTGCCATGAACGGTGTCTCCACCGAGACTAAGAGCAACTTTGACATTTGGATTTTGATTTTTTATGTAAGAAACTTGTGAAGGGCTAAGATTTTGGTTGTCCCAAAAAATGTTGAATTGTCCATTTGTAGGAGAAGCTAAAGTATCATAGTCAATAGCAAAGGATAAAATGAAATGGAAATTAACATTTGGGTTTATAGGAACATCTGAAAATTTGACACCTTTGAATTGAGCTCCAATATATTCTCGGAATAGATTTGAGTTTGCAGCTTGTATAGTTGATGCAAAAAAGGAAGTAATTAGGATTAAAAGGACAAAGCATAGTGTAGGAATGGGAAGTTCCATTTTGCTACTTTAGAATAAAGCTAGATTTGGTAGATGATATGGTGCACATGAATATGCGCTTAAATAAATAAAGGGGGATAAATATTAGACACATAAATTAATTTGTAAGCGATAGCGATAGGACCGGCCCTAGATATAGATATAGAGCTGTTAAAATTGATTGGGTTACTGGGCCGGCCCACTAACCCTGTATCTTAAGACATACCAGGCTTAAAAAAAACTCAGGAAAACAATCGGGCCTTTTTGGGCCGGCCCATCGGAACTATCTTTTTCATGGATTGCATTGGGCTGGCCCGTCGGGCTTACCGGACTACCCACTAAAATCTAATTTTTTTATTTTGTGAAATACAAATTTTAAAAATAAGTTTTATTTGAATGGTGAATTTTATAAAGGAAAGCCTAAAAACAAGGAGCATAAACTTAGTGACTCTTAAATAAGTTATTTTTATTTAGTTATGTAATATTAATAGCGATTAATTTTTATTTTTGTATGATTAAAGCGTACTTATTAAATGAAATAAGTTATTTTGTTATGTGACTAATAAACTAACTATTAATATTACTTACGGTTAAAAATAAATAAATTAATATTTCTCTAGAAAAAACCTTAAATAGTGTTAGTATCTAAGTAAAGTGTGGCTTGAATACTTTGCCTCCATACCAGGTAACTCGTCAGTCGTCACATCCAGAAGTCGCCTATATTGAATTTTCCTACTATGGAGTACATTTCCACATTAGATTTGAAGCCACATAAATTTTGAGTTTTATTAATAACTACGATGCAATGTAGGAATTTCTGTGTTAGTTTGTTGATTTCTATCATTAAATCATTATTAGCGTCGAATCCTAATTTTGAGGTGAGGTTTATAAAGAGACAAGTGAATATGATTGTTCATGGCCTAGCACGAGCGGCATATTCCATGTCTAGTCGCCGTATTTTTGAGTCGATTCCTCATTGTATTGAAAACATTTTGATCAATGATATAAATTAAGGTTTCTATTGTAAAAAAAAAAACTATATGTAATACTTAGTGTTTTCTCTATAACAATTAACAAGTCAATATTGCTACGTTAGAGGTTTTTCCTAAATTCAAACTCAATATTTCACAAATGTGTTTAAGTTTTAGTGGTGCTTATCATTTTGACTACGGGCAAAATAAAAATAAAAATAAAAATATTCATTAGTGTTTTTTGTGTTTTCATTTTAAAGAAAATTAGTAAAATTTTCAAATAACGTCTTATATAATGAAATAAATATTTTCTTGTCTTAATTTTTTTAATTAATTATTATTTTTCGTTCAATCAGAATTACATAAAAGGTTAGATTTAAAGATTTCTTAAAAACCCAAGCCTAATTATTATATTTGTTTTAATTACTATTTTATAAGTTATGTAAAATTATATAATCAATTATAAAAAGGCTTGTCAGCTTCCTTATGTTCCATGGACACATTCATTAGGTTAGATTTAATTATGCGAAATAATTTATTTAAATAATTTTTTTGTATTATAAATTCACTTAGGTTGGTCTGATGATATCAGATTGGGACCTGAGAATATGCTCCTCCTTAAGGTCTCATGTTCGATTATCTCTGGTGTCAATTTGCGTAAGCTAATTTAGCTTCTTAAAAAAAAAAGTTTATGAAAAGATAACTTATAAAGATATAATTTTTGTTAGTGAAACCTTATGAATGAACATAAAAATTTATTTATTTGCATAAACTATTTTCATAAGTCCAAAAATAAGTCAAATCGGTGGCAGTGGCGGACTGACTTGGATGACGGTTACACAGTTCGTGGTGTTTATCAGCTTCTGACGACTCAGGATGCAGTTACTCTGGATGCTGCATCAAGACTTATCTGGCACCGTCAGGTTCCTTTGAAGGTTTCCATTTGTGCCTGACGACTCTTGCGGGACAGGTTACCTACCAAAGCAAACCTGATTACTAGAGGGATTTTATCTACGGAGGCTCATCTTTGTGTTTCTGGTTGCGGAGAGGTTGAGACGGCTCAACACTTGTTCCTCTATTGCAGCTCTTTTGACTCTCTTTGGTCACTTGTCAGCTCCTGGATTGGTTCTTCTCCGGTGACTGCTCAGACTCTTTCAGAACACTTTGTTCAGTTTACGGATTCGGCAGGTGGTTCTAGAGCTCGACGTTCTTTCATGCAGCTCGTATGGCTTGTTTGTGTTTGGGTTGTGTGGACCGAAAGAAATCATCGATTGTTTACAGGCTCAGCAAACTCGGTGCATCATATGTTGGACAAGATCAAGACGTTCTCTTATCGGTGGTTGAAAGCGACGAGTAGCACTTTAGCTTTGAACTTCTATAGTTGGTGGTCTAGTCCTTTGTTTTGCTTGAGCCTTGTTTAGTTTCTTTTGGTTCCTGTATTGTTGACTTTATTTGTAACCTTGTTTGGTCTTATTGGCACGCCTTGTGCTAAAAGACTATTATCTATATATATATATATATATATATATATATATATATATATATATATATATATATATATATATATATATATATATATATATATATATAGGGGAGGGATCAAATTACACCGGTGTAACATTTGAGTAATGTTACACCGCTCAATAACGCTTTAACGAATTCAAATTTTACAAAATCCACCGTTGGATTGAAAGCTTATATCGTATAGATCATCCATGTTGAATTTTACAAAAATCTAAAATCGTTTGATATGTTATTGAGACCGATGAAAATTAATGGTTTATGCGTTTTTATTGAATACCATTAATCTTGATCTATCTCAAAAACATATCAAACGATTTATGATTTTTATACAATTCAACATATATGATCTATACGATATAAGTTTTCAATCCAACGGTGAATTTTGTAAAATTTGAATTCGTTAAAGCGTTATTGAGCGGTGTAACATTACTCAAATGTTACACCGGTGTAATTTGATCCCTCCCCATATATATATATATATATCATTTTGGCTTGTTCAAAAAAAAAAATATCAAATCCAATCTTTTAGTTAACAAAAGATCCCATATGTTCTTGTAAAAAAACAAAAAATCCCGCATTTTCTCTTATTTTAGGCATCATGTGGACTTTGGGCATACAATGGGCCGCTTATGCTTATTTCACAAATAAAAAGGTGCAATTAAATTAAATTAAATTAAAATTTTAAAAAGGCAATATAAAAAATTGAGTTTAAGTTTCACTTCAAATCCATCTATGGGAAAAAGTTATGAACATTGAGGACTAAGGTATGTATGTCTATACGGGTTTAAGCACAATTACCTAATTCTTCTATCAAACGTCTTATATGCATTAACAATGGATGCTCAAATTACATGAATATGGTTCATACCATTAACCAAAATTAACATAACAACCAATTAGACAATTAATGCATGCAGGATCAATTCATACCTAAATTAGAATCAAAATCTTAAACTCCACTCATACATGTAAGAAGAGGGAAGAGGAACCCACCTCAATGTAGCTTTTCAATTGAAATGGTAGACATGGTGAAAAAGAATGATGGAGATGAATTTGTTTGTTGTAGATTGCTGAAAACTAATAATCGGAGGCGTGTTGTCACAATGAGCTAAGAAACTATCCACAAAATTGCGCAACTCTTCTAAAATACAACCAATTCTTCTCGACAATAAACATGCTGATGATATTGATACACGAGAATGACAATTAGGCAACTCAAACACTTAATGATTTTTTTTTATTAAGCAAGCCCTTTGCTTATAAGGAAAGCATAGCCATGAAAAAGTGAAATTTAATTGAAATTCTTTGTAACAAGGATAAAAGGTGAAGTTTCAATGGAGATCGGTCGATAATTGTAGAAGGTGAAGAAAAGATTTGAGGCTTAATAGAAATTAGGGTTCTTCTTTTTCTAAGTCACTTACCAGATATTTTTCTTAATCAAAAATAATTATTTGTTTTTATTTAATTTCATTAGTTAATCATTCAATTTTATATGATATGGAAATAATCTAATGGCGTGGAAAAAAACATTTCCCAATCATCCTTGTCACATTAACAATTGTAGCTCCACATCATTAAAATGAAAGTTAGACCACAGTTTTTTAAAAAGGATAAAAAATTTAAAAATATAAAAATAAAGGACTAAAAATACATTTAAATCTGCTTAATAATACTATTGTCTTCACATGTAGTAGTATTTGACTTATATAAAAAATATAAAATTTATTTGACCTTTTGGTTGCTTCCAGGTGTTACTTGAAGTCTTCATCTCACTATGCTTGAAGTAATGTATGTATCACCATCTTAATTAATCTTTCCTCATTTGTTTTTCTACCCAAAATTTCGTTAACGTGTTCTTTCGCCTCATCAAACCGTTTATTCCCTCTCCGTTAGAGGAAAAATGTACATATTTGCCACCTATAACTATATAGTAAAATCATTAAGTCAAAAAAAAAAAAAACTATATAGTAAAATCATTGTCATTCCTCCTCAATACACTACTACTAAATTAAGTTTTTGTTTGTTTATCACAATCTTTATTGATTTTCTTCTTTTACCAAATGTTGTAAATTGAAAGTGTGTGTAAAATAATCACTATGTGTCATCTCAATTTTGATATTTTTTATTTTTTTGGATTAGATTGATCTTGGTGTATGGTTATATAAGATGCAAATTAAATTCTAGTGCCTTCTTGTGTGGCAGGTTGTTAATTAGTGGTTCCTTAATCGGTAACATAGGTGGTGTTGTAGACTTGATTAGGCTTTGGTTATGTTGGTTCGTTTGTTTTTTAGTGGACAGTGTACTAGTATATGTATGTTGACTGATATAGCTTTTATTTTTCTTATCATAGTTGTTGGGTTAGCCTGATTAATGCCCTAATCGGTGTGGTATAATTTTGTTTTGAATGGTCTTTGTAGTGTCATGTTGGCATTCATTAATAGTACATGTGTTGGTTTTTTGGTGCATCCTTTTCATCTAAAAGTTCAATATCATGATAAGCACTTGTGTAGTTTACATAATTGTTCTGGACTAGACTAATGCTAGTCCACCTAGACCCTCACAAAGTCCACATGGCTTGCCCAATCACCGCCATGTCAGCATGGCACAACCTCTCAACCAAGATAGGGTAAAATTACTACTCTACCCACTATCTAAGGGTAATATCTTGGCAGTCCCTCTTAATGGGCCTTGGCTAGTCCAGCCCATTAAGAGGACCTTTGGCCCAGAGCTGGGGGCTATAAATACTCTCCCTCTTGGGAGAGCAAGGTAGAACACTATTCATTATCACAATTACTCTCTCTCTCTAACTTCTCTCTAGTATCTCTTTTGCTCTCTACCCTTACTGACTTAGGCATCGGAGCACCTGCAGGTACAACCCCCCCCTCCGTGGATCATCTGCTCGGACTTGCTGCCTACCACCTGCTCAACGGACTTCCAGCTGGCCTTCTACCTGTTCTGATCAACAGTTAAGATCAGTGGCGCCGACTGTGGGGATCTGAGTTCTCCCCTTCTTTGTTTCGAGCAAGTAAACCAAAGAACAAAACCAATCAATCACTTTTTCATCATGGCCAGTGCATCTCATTTCAACAATGACGTTGAGGACGCTGCTCCTCCTTCTTCTCCCCGTCTGCCTCCTGTTCTCATCACTGACCTCCAGGCCCTCCCCGAGTCTGACCCTAGAGACGGGCAGGAAACTTCCTGGACTTCTGAGGACGGCGACCTGGTCGTCTTGACTGAGAAGCAGGCAGGGAAGCGCCCTCAGTCCGAGCAGGGCAGATCAGCAGAAACCGACTTGTCCACTGCTTCAGTTACCAATGCTGAACTAGCAGCACTCATAGCTGCCCTAAAGCAAACCACCGAAGCTCTCCAGGGCCAGAATCGCCGAATGGACGAGCAGAATATGAGACTTGATCGCTTGGAAAGGAACCAGCGATTCTCAAGGAATAACTCTCCCCCGAGGAGAGCTCCTACTTCTCCATCCCCTCCTCGTCAGGAAACTGTCAGACAACGACGACCTGCCCTTGAGAGGATCGAGCAACCTGGCAGAAAAAGAGACCATGTCTCCCCTCCCCGCGAGGGTATATCTTCTCCGAATGTGAAGAAAGGAAAAATTGTGGACCGAACACCTCCTCGTCGTCATTCCCCCCAGGGACTCAGCTTAATGACCAAACAAGGGCAGCCAGCAAGCCGCAGCCATCACACTGACCAATTCTCCAGGAGCCCAACTCCTGATCGTGAGGGCTCACCTCCCCTAAACTCACATGAGAGTGACGAGGATGATCCCCGCTGCCCTTTATCTCACGACATACTTCAAGCACCCGTTCCAAAGGGATGTGAGCGACCACCTCCTCTCCCAGCTTATGATGGACTTTCTGACCCAGACGAACACATCGCATCAGTTAATGCTACCCTGAACTTCTTGAGGGTCAGTGGAGCAATTAGATGCAGAATATTTCCAACTACTCTGAGAAAGGGAGCTATGGCTTGGTACCACAGCCTAGCTCCTCGCTCCATAACCTCATGGATGGATCTGTCCGACCAATTCCGCAGACACTTCACTGCTTCCCGCAAGCAACCAAAGACCGAAGCAGTCCTGGACGCCATTTTCCAAGCTGATAACGAATCTCTCCGCAGCTTCATAGAGAGGTTCAACAAAGAAGCCGTCCAGGTAGAAACAACCGATGATATGAAGAAATACTTGCTCCAGAGGGGCCTTAGGCCAAACTCCGACTTTGCTAAAGCCGTTGGAATCGAAAAACCGCGCACCTTTGGCGACCTCCTCCTCAAATCTCAACCCTATATCCAATATGAAGAGCAACAAGCTGCAGATGCTGCCCGTTATGGGCGAGCAGGAAACAGTCAACCTGCTCCTCGTTCAAATGCTGAACAGTTCAGCCGAGGAGGAGGAAGACGAAGAGGCGAAAGGCCTAGGGAACCCCGTGGACCTCCTAGCACGTTCAGCAACTATACTCCCCTTAGCAAATCCTAGGAAGAAATTTGGAAAGAGTGCAACTCAGCTGAGTTCACTAAAGCAGGAATCAAATTTCCAAGACAACAACCCACAAAGCCTGGCCAAGACAAGAGCAGGTACTGCAAGTATCACAAAGGTTACGGCCATCTGACTGACGATTGCATACAACTTAAAGACGCCATTGAAATTCTGATTAGAAATGGGCAAATGAAACAATACGTGAAGAGGAGCAATGCTCCCCGGGCAGAAGCTGCTGAGACCAGCAACACTGAAGAAGCTGCACCAGAACGATCCGGGCACAAGCCAGTTGCCCTTGCCATCTCCAGAGCTGAAGACTTCTTTGTCCCTGACTACTTGGACGACACCTATGTTGCTCCCACACTGAACAAATGGGACGCACTTGCCCAAGCCATGGTTATCTCTGTTGGAGGTTTTGACAAACAGACTGTGGGATCCATCAAGAGAAAATTTGAAGAATTGATAGATGGCTCCTCCAACCTGAGTGCAACTTTGGATAAACCGAAAGGGCAATCAAAGCCCTTAGCCTTCTATATGGAAGAGCTGCCCGGTGGAACTGCAAACTCCCAGATACCCCTGCTCATCAGAGTGGACATGGCAAATATGGACGTCCGCAGGGTACTGGTCGACCAAGGAAGCTCCTGTGATATCATGTATTCCCAACTTTTCAAGACTCTGCAACTAGATGAAACCTACCTCACTCCTTATTTTGGATCTGATCTCTCCGGATTTAATGGAGCAACAACCAAGCCATGGGGCTATGTAGACCTGCTAGTCACCGTTGGCTCTGAAGAAACTGCAAAAACTATCAAAGTGAAATTCCTGGTAGTAGACTGCCCTTCTCTCTACCAGTGCATCCTGGGCCGAACAGCTATTGCTGACTTAATGGCTGTCCCTTCAACCGCCCACCTCAAGATGAAATATTATACTCATAAAGGCCAAGTTGCGACACTGCATGGAGACATTGAAGCTGCAAGGAGAGTCTTCAATGCGTCCTCCAAAGGAAATGAGTATATCGGGCAGCTCCCCGAGTCCAAGAAGTCCAAGGCAACAACTTCCCTGCCCTTGCCAGAAATCAGCTCCATTGACCTCGACAGCCGCTTTTCCAAACAGGAAAACAAAGATGAGAAGAAGCTCCGCAAGGAGAAGAAGGAAGACGACGAGGCAAGCCAAGAGCACCGTCGTCCAGTTCCAGACGGGGATTTCGAGCTGATGCCCTTCGGAGAAGACCCGAGCAGGGCAGTGAAGATTGGGACCGGGCTCCCCGAACTTGCTAGGAAGCAACTTGAAGCCTGCTTGAAGGAAAATGCTGATTTGTTCGCCTGGCACGCTTCCGAGATGCCCGGCTTGGACCCCAACATAGCATGTCACCAGCTGACTATTGATCCCACTGCACTTCCCGTTGTACAACGTAGGCGTAGGCAGTCTCCTGAGAAATCGGAGGCTGCAGAAAAATGTGTAAAAGACCTCCTAGAGGCAAATTTTATTTCGGAGGTCAGGTATACAACCTGGCTGTCCAACGTTGTACTCGTCAAAAAATCTAATGGAAAGTGGAGGATGTGTTGCGACTATACCGATCTTAACAGGGCTTGCCCTAAAGACTCTTATCCCTTACCTTGCATTGATAGACTTGTTGATAATTCTTCTGGCTTTAAATTATTGTCTTTTATGGATGCTTATTCAGGTTATAACCAAATTCCAATGGCAGTAGCAGATAGAGAAAAAACAGCTTTCATGACCGAGTCGGGCAACTATTACTACAAGGTAATGCCCTTCGGTCTCAAAAATGCAGGAGCTACATACCAGCGAATGATGAACAAAGTCTTCCGAGGACAAATAGGAGACATGCTCGAGGTATACATGGACGACATGATCGTAAAATCCCCCGAGGAACTCGACCATGTCGTGCACCTTCGAAAGGTGTTCGAGCAGGCCAGGAAACACAACATGAGGTTCAACCCAGAGAAGTGCACCTTCGGGGTCCGAGCAGGTAAATTCCTGGGATTTTACCTAACCGAGCGAGGAATTGAAGCCAACCCTGACAAGTGCAGAGCTTTTGCCGAGCTCCCCACTCCGAGCGATAAGAAGTCCATACAAACTCTTAATGGAATGCTAACATCGCTTTCCAGATTTGTATCCAAATCAGCACAACATGCACTCCCCTTTTTCAAACTACTAAAGAAAGAAGCAGTCTTCGAATGGACAGATGAATGCGAGCAAGCTCTCCAACATCTGAAAAAGGCCTTATCAGAGCCACCTGTCCTCTCACGACCAAGTGACGAGGAGGTATTATACCTGTACCTTTCCGTCGCCTCAGAGGCTGTAAGTGCAGCTCTTATTCGTGAGACAAACGAAGGGCAGAAACCAGTTTACTTTACGAGTAAAGCCTTGCAGGGTCCTGAACTAAGGTACCAACAAATTGAAAAAATAGCCCTTGCACTAGTTTATGCTGCGAGGAGACTAAGACATTATTTCTTGGCCCATACAATTATGGTCCGAACAGACCAACCAATCAAGTCTTTGCTTGGCCGACCAGATATGGCGGGCAGGATGCTCAAATGGTCCCTCGAACTCTCAGAATTCGACATTCGTTACGAGAGCAGAAAAGCTCTAAAAGCCCAAGTCCTAGCTGACTTCGTTGCGGAGATGACGAGCTTCTCCCCTACAGTGGACGGAGCAGATAAATGGACAATCTTTGTAGACGGAGCTTCAAGCGCTACAGGAGCAGGTGCAGGCATCATTCTTGAAAATGAGAATGGCTTACTAATCGAGGTCTCCCTAGCACTATCCTTCCCAACTTCAAACAACCAAGCAGAGTATGAAGCATTCCTCGCTGGACTACGTTTGGCCGAGGACTTACAAGCCAAGGAGATAAAAATATATACAGATTCGCAACTGGTTGCCTCACAGGTGCTAGGAGAGTATCAGACCAAGAATGATAACCTCTCTGAATACCTAGTGCTAGTAAAGGAAAAGATCACAAAGTTCAACTCTGTTGAAATATTACATGTTCCCCGCGAACACAACAAAAGGGCAGATATCCTGTCCAAACTGGCAAGCACAAAAAGGAAGGGCGGAAACAAATCTGTCATCCAAGAGATACTCCCTCGTCCAAGCATAGAAAAACCAAGCAGGGTTGTGGACATAAACGTCATTGGCGACAAAGACTGCTGGATGACTCCAGTATACAACTTCCTCGAGCACGGAACTCTCCCTGACGACCAGAAACAAGCAACTATAGTCAGACGAAGAGCCTGCTCCTATGTCATCCTTGATGGAAAACTATACAGGAGAGGATTTTCCATTCCTCTCCTAAAATGTGTGGACGAGGACACAGCAGATTACATCCTGCGCGAAGTCCATGAGGGTATTAACGCCCAACACTTGGGAGGAAGGTCACTTGCCAGGAAAGCTCTACGAGCAGGGTACTATTGGCCTACTATGCAACAGGACGCCAAAGACCACGTAAAAAAATGTGACAAATGCCAAAGGCATGGGGATATGCACTTAGCTCCCCCTCGAGAACTAAAATCTTTGTCTTCCCCCTGGCCCTTCGCCTGGTGGGGCATGGACTTACTTGGTCCTTTTACCAAAGGACTTTATCAAAATCGCTACCTAATAGTAGCAGTGGACTACTTCACAAAGTGGGTGGAAGCCGAACCCCTCTCCGACATCACATCACTCAGAGTCCTGCGCTTCTTCAAAAGAAATGTGCTAGCTAGATTCGGAATACCACAGGTGGTAGTCACAGACAACGGAACACAGTTTACAGACAAAGATTTTCAAGCATTCCTTGTTGCCCTGGGCACCAAGCAGCACTTCACATCGGTCGAGCACCCCCAAACCAACGGGCAGGCTGAAGCAGCCAACAGAGTAATCCTGAGAGGGTTACGAAGAAGACTTGACCAGAACAAAAAGAAATGGGTCGAAGAGCTTGACAATGTACTCTGGGCCTATCGAACAACCCCACACTCCACAACTGGAGAGACCCCCTTCCGAATGGTATATGGAACGGAGGCAGTTATCCCCGTAGAGATTGGGGAACCATCTCGTCGGACTGAGCAGCCTCTTGACGAGGAGCAAAATGACGAAGCACTTCGAGAGGAGCTTGACCTCGTCGAAGAAATTCGAACAGGAGCTTCTTTAAAGGAGGCCACCCTGAAGCAGAAAATAGCTGCCCGTCATGACACCAAAGTCATCAAAAGAGAATTCGAGGTGGGCAGCCTCGTCCTAAGACGCAATGCAGACTCCCAGGATGGCAAACTTGCACCCAATTGGGAAGGACCATACCGCGTCATTGACAAAACAGAAAATGGTGCATACTATCTCGAGGACCTTCGAGGAAAGAAACTTCCTCGACCTTGGAATGCCCAGAAATTAAAACAATATTACAGCTAAGTTATTGCCACACTAAAAGGCTGCTTGCACTTCAGAACACAACGAATCGAGCACCTTAAACAACGGAGGGCACCATGGCACACGTGCTCATCTAAAACCATAGCAGGGGAACTAATTCACCATAAGGGAAATGGAACTCCTGCTAGACGAGGATAACTCTCGAAACGAGCCCATCGTCCCCGTGCCACGACCTAGCACCCAGCTCGCGATGGGAGGTTCAGGTTGCGAAGAAGGGTACACTAGCGTGCTTGTATTCGCGTAACTTAGAAACAACTCTAAGTGCTTATACAGTTCCCTAAACTGTTTAAGTCAAAACAGAGGAGACTACCCTCAATAAAACATGCTCAGTATCAAGCAGGGGAAACCTCCCCGGCAAAATAACAACGAGCGCAGCATTCATACATGCAAAAATATGACAAGTATACAAAATTGGCATAAAAATAAACAGGCAAAACTTAGCACACCAACTTGCTCGGACGGGGACACTAACGTGCCCGGACGAACACACTAACTTGCTCGGACGAGCACACCGACGTGCTCGTACGAACACATCAACCGGCTCAAACGAACACATGACGTGCTCGAACGATCAAAACAGGGAGGGGATACTCTCCGGTTCCAGTTCGAACAACGAAATTTCAGTCATGCCAATAACGGGGAAGAAAACCTCCCCGGCCCAACGTTGGCAAACAAATTAGCATAAAATTTCGCTAAGTTAAAAATGGGGAATAAAACTCCCCGGCTCAAATCTCAGGCGAAATTTTATCCAAGTTAGAAACGGGGAGGAGAACCTCCCCGGCTCAAGATTGATAACAAAATTTCATAAAATTTTCTAAGTTAAAAAAGGAGGAAACATACACGCGAGCAAAAATAAGGAAACATACATGCGAGCAGGTATAGACGAGCAGTTTTATACAAGCATATATAAAAAGCGGGCACCTGCCCGAAATTGTCATAAAAATAAAAAGACGGGGACAAAAGCCCACTTGTTCCAATATTACAAATCATGGCTCAAAGGCCCCAAAAAATTCAAAGAGACAAAAATAAATTACAATAAAAAAGATGGGAACATCTACTCCTCGCATCTATCCTCCTGCTCGTCTTCGTGACCCTCCTCGAGCACCCCTTCAGCATCTTCCTCCTCTTCATCAGAGTCGGCCAGTCCAGCCGGAATAACAATCTGGCCATCCTGGACCTGCCCGTTCACATGCATTCCTCGGGTCACCAGCTCCACATCAGGATTGAGACACTTGATTTGCTGCACGGCATTCTCGAAGGCGTACTCAGTACCCTCTACAAAGTCATGGGACAGCTGAGCAATCACCTTGACCAAGTCTGCTCGGGTGGTCAACCCCTCGGCAGCCTTATGCTCGTTCTCGCCCGGAGCCATGACAGCATTAAGCCTTTCAATTTCAGCCCGAGCAGCATCCAAATCCTCTCCCCTTTTACGGTGCTCGTCCAGCTGGTCACCCCAATGTTTTTGCTTCTCCCTGAGGTCATCCACAACAAGTTCGAGCTGGTTGATCCGACCTTTGGCCCGCTCGTGCTTGGTCCGGGCAGTGTCCCGCTGCTTGACTAACGTTTCCCGCTCGTCACCAAGGACAAGGCTGCTCGAGACCATTCGCACCATAGCAGCCATGTCACGAGCATGCTGCTGCCGGCGAACCTCTGGTTCCTGGTCAAGAATAGCAGCCCGTTCAGTTTCAAAGACCTCCGGAGGATACTTCTCAAAAAATTTATCCACGGTAAAGCACCGAGGAACTGGAAAATTTCTGCATCCTCCCATGCCCGCATCTTCAACCGGGGAATCTTCTTCTCTTGTCCTCTTCGCTGGAGGAGGCCGGGGAGCTGAGGTAGGGGTGCCCGAACCAACACCCGAGGTCCCAATCACCTGCACGGAAGGGGTCCCCGGCCTCACTTCCTGGGAAGCTCTGGCAACAATCTTCTTTTTTCCTCGGCCAGACCTGCTCGCCTTCTCATCCTGCTTGGCCTTCAGCATGCGCTCGGCAATGGTTTCCATTTCGTCTGCAAATAAATGACGAACACGTTAGTAAAGCACGAGGAATACACACAACAATAGCAGAAATTTTTCTAAGTTAAAAATAGAAAAGAAGCAATACCCAAGCACAGCCTAACCTCCCCGGCATTCTTACACTTGAGGAGGTTCCTAGTATTTATAAAGCGGGGAGAGACCTTCGCCTTCCCATGCCCGTCCCTTAGTGTGACTCCCTTACGAGTCGTCCAGATGCCCGGAGTAAAACTGGCCACAAAGGCCTTCAAATTTTCAAAGGCAGCCATCTCCTCGGGAGACAAGTCTGCGTCCCCGGTAGTATACTCCTTAGGTTCCTTCCGGAAGTGATCATACGACCAACTAAGGGGGAACTTAGGAACTGCTCGGAAGATAACTTGCCCGTTGTCATCTTTACGAGCAACACCCTGCTCGTCCCTATCTTCTTCCAGTTCCAACAAACTCTCCCGGGCAGCTGGAGACTCTGGCCGGATGATGAAATACCTCTCCTTGAAGTCCTTAATAGAATCCACAAACATTTTAAACAATTTGACATCCTCGTGATGCTTTAAGGAAACCCAATTCTGACGAGGGGCACGCCCAACTTCCCTCGTCGGCTTACGTTGAATCTTGAAAATTCTAAAGAAAAGAGGAAGAGTGGGACGAACACTCCTATACGTGCAGAGGTGCTCGAACCCCATGATAAAAGACCATGAATTTGGATGCAGCTGCGACGGAGCCACCTGCAAGGCTTTAAGCACGCTGGCCGCAAAGGGGCTGAACGGCAGCCTGAGCCCCATCTCCTTAAATACAAATTCGTACATAGCGAAACCATGCCCGTCAAAGGACGAGCACACCCGTTCACCCTCCCCGGGTATATGGGTCGACCAATTTTGAAGCCCGTCTGCTCTCTGCTGCTCGACGGTCATATATAATCTTGGATCCTGGGAAGTAAGCGACGAGGCTATTCCCCGGGGCTCTGGAGCAACCCAATCCAGCGCAGGATCGGTTATGCAGTCAACCAATGTGTACTTCTCCGCACCCTGGCTCTCCACAACTTCCTCGGATTCTGACATTTTACAACCTGAAATGCAGCAAAAACAAAGTGAATTCGATGATCAAATCCACCCTTTCACCGCAATTCAAGTGAAGGGGCGCAGGATAGGACGAGGACGCTGTCCCCGACCAAAGCCCTTTTTCAAATGGCAATTAAAATCAAACCGAGGAGGGTTGCCCAGGTGAAAGACGGGGAGATAAGCTTCCCAGTTGAAATTTCAAACAACGAGTTTCAAGAAAAAATTCCTAAGTTAAAAAGGGAGAGCATGCTCCCCGGCAATACAAATTGTCTAAAGTGACAAACGGGCAGATAGGCTCCCCATCACCTAAACAAACTATCTAAAAGTTTCAAACGGGGAGATAGGCTCCCCGGATCTCAGATAAACGATCTAAAATTTGAAACGGGGAAATAGGCTCCCCGTCGCTAGTCATCTAACCTAAAGTTTGAAACGGGTAGATAGGCTCCCCGGTACTAAGTTCATATGGTGCTCGGCACATTCATCCTAATATTCATAAATTCATGCAATCTTCATAAAAAAAAACGCCCAAAACTGGGCAGGAACAACAAAAAATGGATCAAAAGAGCAAAATTTGAAAGAATTACCTTGAATATGAATGGGATCTGAAGAACGATTTGACTAGTAAGTTGAAACTTCAGAGAATTCACAATTGAAGAGAGAGAGTGAAAAGTAAGAATGAAGTTCACTCTCCTCTATTATATAGATCAAGCCAGGGGAGTGAAGAGACGCTTTGATCCAATGGTCCTTACACTCCCTCGTAAAAATCAAAGCAGTAAATGCGCCCTTTCGCATTCCCAGTAACAAAACCTCCTCGTCATAGTAACGAACAATAAAACCCCCTCGTTGCTAACCTCCTCGTCATAAGCAACGAGCAACAATTCTTTCTTGAAAAATCATCTCCTCGTCATCATTACGCGCAACAATACTTCTCGTTGTTATCTCTTCAGCAACGAGCAACTGTTCCATCTTGTGCAATATCTCCTCGCAGCAGATACGAGCAACACATACTTCCTCGTAACCATAATTACGAGCAGGATATTAAACACCCTCGAAAAATCGATTCATGCAAAACATTGCAGATACTTGTTACGAGCAAGGCCTTGACGAGCAAGTTCCTCGTCCACATTCGTTCAAGAGAGGTTGCAAGGAAACTTCCTTTTGCACTTGGGCACACATCTAAAGTCATCACTCCTATGCCTAGGAGCAACGACTTGGGGGGCTCCTGTTCTGGACTAGACTAATGCTAGTCCACCTAGACCCTCACAAAGTCCACATGGCTTGCCCAATCACCGCCATGTCAGCATGGCACAACCTCTCAACCAAGATAGGGTAAAATTACTACTCTACCCACTATCTAAGGGTAATATCTTGGCAGTCCCTCTTAATGGGCCTTGGCTAGTCCAGCCCATTAAGAGGACCTTTGGCCCAGAGCTGGGGGCTATAAATACTCTCCCTCTTGGGAGAGCAAGGTAGAACACTATTCATTATCACAATTACTCTCTCTCTCTAACTTCTCTCTAGTATCTCTTTTGCTCTCTACCCTTACTGACTTAGGCATCGGAGCACCTGCAGGTACAACCCCCCCCTCCGTGGATCATCTGCTCGGACTTGCTGCCTACCACCTGCTCAACGGACTTCCAGCTGGCCTTCTACCTGTTCTGATCAACAGTTAAGATCAATAATGATACAAGTTATTTTCATAAGTTATATTAGAGAATTTATTTATGATAATAAGTAGAAATAAACTTATGAAAATCGTCATAAGTTGTTTTCATAAGTTCCTCCAAACACTACATCAATCTAAACAAGCCATAAGTAATTTGCTCTTTTTTTTTTGGTTACATAAGTTGCTCCTTATTAGTATGTAAACACAATAAAATAAGTATAATAACTGAGTTGTCTTTTGAAATGTCTTACCATAATTTTTTTTTACCAATATGAAAAATGACTAAAGTTGAATATAATATTTACCCTAAAATAGATGTGCCTTTTTTTTCCTTCTGCTATGACTCAGAGATTCATATGTAGCTCGTTGACACGTGGAGTTGAAGCACACATAGCTCATGTCACTCATCGTCGGTGCATATTACATGGAGATGAAACACACATAATTCACGTCACTATATTTGTACAAGACGAGTGGCAAAGCTCACTGAAGGTGGAGCTCATGATAACCGACTTGGATGGTAAAAATGTAATAGAACTCATATGGTATGGTCCTCCATACCGATACACCTCCCTACTTAAAAATTGGAGAGAACGTTCACATATGGTACATTGAGGCTAGATATATCAAATAAAATTACTATCTAATTATCAGATACAGCCATAACCTCCTCATATGTACATGTCATAGGAATCATATAGAGAGGTGGTTAAATATTGTTAATTAAAAGAAAACAACAAAAGGAGTGAAGTGAAGCATACGTAGCTTAGGCATAGAGTATGTCCCAAGTAATCATATTTGTAAGATAAATCCGTATGATTTAATTTGGTAGAGTTTCTGTAGTTGGTATTAGATGACAATATAAAATTAATAATAACTAAACATATTTTTGTATACAAAGTAATTAAAACTTAACTATTATTGCACGGATCTGCAGAGGCAAAGACAGAAAACAATAAAGGTATAAAATTTTGTCACATGTCTCTTAACTTAAGTGAATATTTTTTATTAGGATAGAGATTTGAGACAAATCGTTGGTTTAGTTAACTTAAGTTTGCAACTACCTACTAAAAGTTCTAATTTCTTTTATAGCACTAACAATTATAATTAGAGTGAACAATAAAACTTCTATTGTTGTACACAAATTACATTGATCATGATCGAGTAACTAGAGTTTTGACTTTTTCTCTTGTCTTCGGTTTCATTTTCCAATAGAATTATATGCTAAATCACCTTGATGTGGACTTGGCCGGCTTGGTAAATTTCAAGTAAAAAAATGGTTGTCTTAAACAAACGGAAAGTAGCTTTAGCAAAAAGAACGAGACCAGGTACTGCAACGTTATAATCATTAACGATTGAAAGATGTATTTATATTTGATGTCTAATATGTCTTGTCTATAGCATTATTTCCCCCTTCATGGGTGATCATGGTGCCACACGTTCGACTTAACATCATTTGTTTCGCGGCATATGCAATTCTCGCCGTATATGATATACATACTCTATTAACATAGAACATAATCATACATGGTTTGTTCGAGTTTAACTTCTTGACAGTCATGATAAACCTCAATAAATTTGAAAAAAATAATTAAATACCTCATGTTCGGCTACATTTATACTCGTGTTACAATCAATTTGTATCAAAAGAAAATAAAAAAACTAGTTACCATCAATTTAATTATTTAAAACTAAAACATATTCATGGTCATAGGATGCTCACAAGCATCAAAATTAGAAGTTAAGTAAGAAATGAAAAAGAAGAAAAAGGAAATGCAAGAAGAAGGAATCATAAAAGACCATAGGGCATGTGCCTCACTCCTTATCAAGTGGGGTACTTATGCCAGTATACCACGATACTAAACCCCACTTTGTTTTTCTTTTTGTGAACCACCAAACTTCTGCTCCTTTGATCTAGGCTCTTTCTCCATCATATTTAATTAAAAAAAAAAAATCACTTTATATATAATTTTTCGTCTCAATTACCAACTTTGCATACTTTTACTATGCTTCCCAAAAAAGAACAAGAACAAATAAATGAAATAGTGTTGGTATAATTTTTATAGTGGAAAAATCTTCACTAAAATTTGTAAAAGTTGAGTTATATCTAACCGTGTAATGTGGGTTTAGGTATGCTCTATATACACATACTTTATTCACTCCTGTTCAATATACAAATGTCTAACACGTGGCAAAAAATAAATCTAATTTCTGATCTGATATTAAATTAATTCTTGAAAGTTACGATGAAGGTAAGAACAATATATATGCTTAAAAATAAAAAAGAGAAGGGAAAGAGAAAATGGACACAAAAGATTTACCCCGGTTCCCCTCCTAACCTAAGGGTACGTCGAGTACCTTCACACGCCGTGAAGAATTTCACTATGTTAGAATCTTTGTTACAAGCAATCTTACCCTCAAGACCCCCTAACAATCTTTCTAACATATAACACAAGATAGCACCCCACTATCTTTAACAACAAGAATCTTCACCATACAACACAAGCTTTCTTATCTTGAGCCTCCATAAGCTTTCGTTTTTTGTGATGTGAGTTTGTTATTATCAAAACTCAGTCAAGTTCAAGAAAAAAATCTTCTTCACAGAATACTTGAAAGAAAAAAAATACAGTTTTAAAGTCCCACGTTTCTTTTTGGGTGTATTATTAAATTCACCAAAAGAAAACACAACCTCACCTATTTAAATTATAAAAATAAATATATGATATGTTTTAGGCAATTTTTATGTTACATTGGAAACTTGAATATACCAGTAAGCTTTTAAATTAGTACTTAAATGAGTATTTTATTAAATGGTTTTTTCTTATCCTTTAGGAAATTATAAAACTAAATAGGCAAAATTTTATTTATAGTCCTTTAACTTATATTCAGATAATGATTTAGCCTTTTATCTTTTTTTTACGTCATTTTATTCTTTTTTGGTCTTCATCCATATTTGTTTATGATTTTTTAAGCTTCAAATTAATGATTTTCTTTTATGGCATAGATATGTATTTATGATTGAAAGAGAAAAATAAAATAAAATTATAAATTTGAAGCGCAAAATTCATACCTAAACATGAAAAAATAACTAAAATGCTATTAAAAAAAATAAAGAACTAAAGATGTAATTTTTCCAAAAATTTAAATTTAAATTTTTTATTTTATTTTTACGATATAATGCTCGTTTTTTTTTTTTTGTCAAGTAGTATAGTGGCTAACAATTCTACCTTTAAGGTGAATAAGTGGGATGATGACAGAAATTGAAATCCTAATCCCTTACATATATAATATAATATCTTATCAACTGAGTTAAGCTCACGAGAGATACCTAGCTCATTTTTACATATGTCCCCGATGATTTTGCTTCATGCAACAAATTTTGTAGTGGGACCTGAACATGATATTGAAGGCCACCTCTCCTAGTCAGTGATAGAAAACCTTACCTTAAATTTTTGTTTTTTATTTATTTTCAGAATAATCTTTCTCTTTCTTCTCATCTTTGTTATTTTTATTTCTTATTATAAATTCAAAAATAAAATAAAAGTAAAACCATCTTACCCAATCCAACAACAATTTGAAATTACTAGACTTGAAGCAAAGAGAAAGCAAACATTTTTCATAACAAAAATAAAAATTTAACTTTACACTGACGTAGTAGTAACTCGTCTTCTTTATAACGGTCGAATGATCCGAATAAATAAACGTCCTAAATTAACGCCGTTATCTTCACCTCACCTCACCCACATCATCATCAATTTTCAAACGCCCCGTAACGGCCTTCAAATTCAATTTCTAACCTTTTTTAATATTTTTCTCTTTTTCCTCTTTCAGCTCCCAAAAGAGACACTCACATTATTATTTTAACAAAAATAAAAATTAATAAATATTGTTAAGTGATTCTGTTTATGCAGTGCTTTTTCAGTGAAGTTCTTTTATTTGTTTCTAGTCTTTGACTTCAAGTTTTCTCATCACGTGAAATTCTGTTTTCATTAGAATAATCTAGAAGCCGGCATAATCACTTCTGTAGTAAGTTCTCATAATCACTTCTGTAAGTTCTCATTCTCATTTCATTTCCACATTGTTTTCTCTAACCATTTCTCGATCCAATTCTTTCTTCTCCGATCTCACACCGGAATCGTTGTTATCGCCGATTAGGATTTGGTGAAATGGAGGTTCAACAGAAACGAGGTGGTGGTGGTGGTGGATTGGTGCCGTTATCGCCGTCGCAGACGCCGCGTTCGACGGATAAAGCAGTGCGAGATCTACGATCTGCTGATTCGAATTCAAATAGTCATAGTAAGTATGATAAAGAGAAAGGAGTTAATGTTCAGGTTTTGGTTCGGTGTAGGTGAGTTTGACTCGTTCTGACTCGTTCATGACTCGTTTGTTTATGATCGGTTATGAAAATTTTATGATCGGTTTTGTTTTTTGTAGGCCAATGAATGAAGATGAAATGCGGCTTCATACGCCGGTTGTGATTTCGTGTAATGAAGGAAGAAGAGAAGTTGCAGCTGTTCAGAGTATAGCTAACAAGCAGATCGATAGAACTTTTGTATTTGATAAGGTTTTTCTGCATTTTGATTATATGAATTGCATATTTAAAGTGATAGAAAATCTATTTGATGTTGTTTTCATATTGTTATCTGCATTCTGCAAAACTTAGGAAAAATATGTTTCTAAATTGAGCAACTTTAGGTTGTTAGAACACAATTTATGAGAGAATTTTACTAATTATGCATTATTCAGATTTCAATGGGATTCAAACATTGAATTTTGGGTTTGAAGTCCATTAATTATTATGATAGCAACTCTCTTATGTTTTTGTTTTTTTTTTTTTTTGGGATAGGTGTTTGGTCCTACCTCTCAACAGAAAGAATTGTATGATCAGGCGGTGTCTCCCATTGTGTATGAAGTGCTTGAGGGATATAACTGTACAATTTTTGCATATGGACAGACAGGAACAGGGAAGACATACACCATGGAAGGAGGCGCGATAAAGAAGGTAATTTGTTTCGCCTGGTTTTCTCTTTGTGATTAAAATTTAAAGTTTCTGATATATTTTGTCATGGCTCTCTACTAAAAATTTAAAATTTGTTTGTATGTATTTGATTTTGTAGAATGGCGAATTTCCAACTGATGCTGGTGTCATCCCAAGAGCTGTGAAGCAGATTTTTGATATATTAGAAGCTCAGAGTGCTGAATACAGTATGAAAGTAACATTTTTGGAGCTTTACAATGAGGAAATAACTGATCTTTTGGCCCCTGAGGAGACTACAAAATTTGTAGATGAAAAGTCTAAGAAACCTATTGCTTTAATGGAAGATGGGAAAGGGGGTGTTCTTGTTAGAGGATTAGAAGAAGAGATCGTTTGCACTGCAACTGAAATTTACAAGATATTGGAAAAAGGTTCTGCAAAAAGGCGTACTGCCGAGACTCTTCTGAACAAACAGAGTAGCCGTTCTCACTCCATATTTTCTATCACAATTCATATCAAGGAATGTACTCCGGAAGGTGAAGAAATGATTAAATGTGGAAAGCTAAATCTTGTGGACCTTGCGGGATCTGAGAACATTTCGCGTTCTGGTGCAAGAGAGGTACAAACGATTATGCCAAATTTGAGTTAAAGCACTCTTTTCAAAGGCATAATTTGGAATGATATGAAAACCTCTTTGTTATGGGCTTATGTTATGGCAGATTACTTGTTTAGTGTGTAAGAAATGATATTATTATCTATTGACTATTTTAGAAGTATATGAACCAATCCCCTGATTAAGAATTGAGTTACCCCGAAACCTTGTCTATTAATTTCTTTTCATGGCTGCCATTACCTCTACATCGCTCTTTAGCGTTAGTCTTAGAAGAGAATTTCTTCATAACCTTGGAGTTTCACTAAGAAGAAAATACTTGCAGGGTCGAGCAAGAGAGGCTGGGGAGATAAATAAAAGCTTGCTTACACTTGGTCGAGTGATCAATGCTCTGGTTGAGCACTCAGGTCACGTTCCATATAGGTATGAGTAACTGCAACTTATCTAGTTAATTCTCATTGGCATTTTTCAGTTGTTTTTAACTCTGGAGAATGATTTTTATAATAAAGATATCTCTTTTTGTACCAGAGATAGCAAATTAACAAGGCTGTTGAGGGATTCATTGGGTGGTAAAACCAAGACATGTATTATTGCCACAGTATCACCATCCATTCACTGTCTGGAAGAAACCCTCAGTACCTTGGATTATGCGCACCGTGCTAAAAATATCAAAAACAAACCAGAGGTGACTTTCATATTTGCTCCCCTTTGGTCAACCTTTCACGATTTTTATCAAGCAGCGAAGCACATCTAATAGGTTGAAGTTGCTTGTTTTTTCAGGTTAATCAGAAAATGATGAAATCTGCAATGATTAAAGATCTGTATTCTGAAATTGACAGACTAAAGCAAGGTTTCTAACTGTTCCCTATAAAGTTCTGCTACTCATTTTGTCTTCTCCTGGGATTATTTCTCTAATTAGAGAAAACTATATAGTATGTTGGTAAACTTGTTTATATCTTCTCCCCTTACAGTTCAGTGCTGAAATCTGTTACTTTCATTTATGTTACATAGAGGTGTATGCTGCAAGAGAGAAAAATGGAATCTATATACCGCGTGATCGTTACCTTCACGAAGAAGCTGAGAAGAAGGTTCCTTCCGAGTGTTTTAATATGAATTTTAAATACTGTTATAATTTTGGAATCATTGCTAATCCTATATTTTTACAATATTATCTAATATAGGCCATGGCTGAAAAAATAGAACGCATGGAACTAGACGCAGACTCTAAGGATAAGGTATATTTTGTTCTTAATTATTCTGTGTAGTGATTATGATTGCTTAGCTATTGAACCATGGATGTGCCATGATATGTGTGCAGAACCTGGTGGAGCTTCAAGAACTCTACAATTCCCAGCAACTTTTGACTGCTGAATTAAGTGGGAAACTCGAAAAAACTGAGGTAAGAATAGGCGTGTATAATCACTTCATTCTTTTTGTTCTAGACTTTTGATCTGTTATAAAATTAGACTTAATTCTGGTATCTGTATTTTCAGAGAAGTCTAGAAGAAACTGAGCAGACGTTGTTTGATCTTGAGGAAAGGCACAAACAAGCAAATGCAACAATTAAGGAAAAGGAATTCTTGATATCAAATCTCCTAAAATCTGGTTAGTCATTTGTGTATTCCCTTTCTCAGGTTGGTTGAAGAATATAATTTGTCTCATGTCTGTCATAATACTTCAGCTTTAGGGTTGCTGCTACACATGAATACCTTATACTTCGATTTATTTACTTTTTACCATCTGTCATGCCTTAACTAGAGAAAGAACTGGTAGAACGTGCAATTGAACTACGAGCAGAGCTTGAGAATGCTGCATCGGATGTGTCAAACCTGTTTTCCAAAATTGGTTAGTAAGATTCTCTAGTGATTTTCTTATGGGGTTCCAATAGTAGAATTGCTTGCCTCTGACATAAGTCATAATTTTCCTTTTTCAACCTTAGAGCGGAAGGATAAAATTGAAGAAGGAAATAGGGTACTTATCCAAAAATTTCAGTCTCAGTTAGCTCAGCAACTTGAAGCTTTGCACAAGACAGTTTCAGCATCTGTAATGCATCAAGAGCAGCAACTGAAGGATATGGAAGAAGATATGCAGTCTTTTGTATCAACAAAATCAGAGGTGTGTTTCCAAATGACACAGTTACCTTTGTTAGTTAAATTTCAATTTCCAGATTTAATGACTTTGATTTGATATATATGCGTCTGAAGGCTACTGAAGATCTTAGAATAAGGGTGGGAGAATTGAAAAACATGTATGGTTCTGGCATTAAAGCTTTGGATAATCTAGCCGAGGAGCTTAAAGCAAATAACCAATTAACTTATGAAGACTTGAAATCTGAAGTAGCTAAGCATTCATCGGCCTTGGAGGATGTAAGTAGTCTACTATTCTTAAGAGTTGATTTTAGTTGGAACTTTTTTGCCGTGTTTAACTTAAATTATGTGCTTTAGCTTTTCAAAGGAATCGCCTTAGAAGCAGATTCATTACTGAATGATCTTCAAAATAGTCTCCACAAGCAAGAGGCCAATTTAACTGCTTATGCTCATCAACAACGAGAGGTTTGTATATTTTGTTGGTTGATCAAACATCTGTGATTATTTGTTGGTTGACCAAACTTATGAGATAGATTTGCTAAATTCATTGCTATTGCATGCAGGCACATGCCAGGGCAGTCGAGACTACACGTGCAGTATCTAAAATAACGATGAACTTTTTTGAGACAATAGACAGGCATGCTTCCAGTTTGACCCAAATTGTGGAAGAAACACAAGTTGTTAATGATCAGAAATTGTCCGAGCTTGAAAAGAAGTTTGAGGTGACTGCAATGTCTTTTCGGATAGACATAAATCATGATAAAGTTTTTACTTATTTTCTTCTTTTAACTTTAATGTTTCTCATTCTCTACTTGGTGCAGGAGTGCACTGCTTATGAAGAAAAGCAACTGCTGGAGAAAGTGGCAGAAATGCTAGCAAGTTCAAATGCTAGAAAGAAAAAACTGGTAGATGTTCTTTTTAAAACATGCGAAGTTTATCCATACTGAGTTCAAATGAAATTAATGTGTTTTTGTACTTGTTAGGTTCAAATGGCCGTTAATGATCTTCGAGAAAGTGCAAACTGTAGAACCAGTAAATTGCAGCGAGAAGCATTAACCATGCAAGAATCCACTTCTTCTGTCAAGACAGAATGGATAGTTCACATGAAAAAAACAGAATCCAACTATCATGAGGATACTTCTGCTGTGGAATCTGGAAAGAAAGACCTTGCAGAGGTTCTTGAAATCTGGTATGTATATGCCAGGACATTGTATTTTGTCTCTAGTAAATTTCTCTTCTGTTTACTGAATCCTGCTGAACAAACAATTGCAGCCTCAACAAGGCAGAAGTAGGTTCACAACAATGGAGAAATGCTCAAGATTCCTTGCTTAGTTTAGAGAAGAGAAATGCTGCTTCTGTGGATACTATTGTTCGGTAGGTTTTGTATTGCTTATTTTGATTACAAACAGTAAAAAAAACAATACATTTTGTTAACCCTTTCCCTATTGCTTTATGTAGGGGAGGAATGGAAGCTAACCAAGCTTTACGTACCCGATTCTCAAGTTCTGTGTCAACTACACTTGAAGATGCAGGAATAGCAAACACAGATATTAACTCATCTATTGATCGTTAGTATCTAAATTTATATGTATTCATGATTACTGTATTAGTAGCCGTAACAATAAATGTCAACTTATAAGTTAAAATACTTGCAGATTCGTTGCAACTTGATCATGAAGCTTGTGGGAATTTGAATTCCATGATTACACCATGCTGTGGTGACTTGAGAGAATTGAAGGGTGGTCATTACCACAGGATTGTGGAGATAACTGAAAATGCAGGGAAATGTCTTCTCAATGAATACATGGTAAGAAAGAGACTTCATGCACAGTCAGCCATTAAAGTATTTGTTGTTTACTAGATTTTAATTTTGATGTTGTTTGAATTATTGTCTGCGTGACATGCAGGTTGATGAACCATCTTGTTCGACACCGACAAGAAGACTCTTCAATTTACCCAGCGTTTCATCTATAGAGGAGCTAAGAACACCATCATTTGAGGAACTTTTGAAGGCATTCTGGGATGCAAAATCTCAGAAACTAGCAAATGGAGATATTAAACACACTGGTTCATATGAAGCCACTCAATCAGTAAGAGATTCCAGAGTTCCTCTTACCACCATTAACTAAGACACTCGAAATTCTGTAAATAGCGTATTGTTCAGATGTAATTCTATAAAATGATATATTTATTCATTATTATTATTTTTGGGAAATAGAGGGAAAAAGGTTACCTTTTTATAGTTTAGTTTCACTTCCAACATTGTCTGTTGAGTTTGCTATGCAATATAATTTTGGGGAGTTCGTAGTTTTCTTTATAAGCAAGTTCGTATATAGTTTAGCATTTGTCATGACTAAAATAAAACTGTAAATGAATTTTTCAATGTAGTAACGAATTTTTTGCGGTTGACAAGCACGAGACACATTTACCAAAATTCAGAAGAATGTGTATTGTGCCTGTCGACATGCAAAAAATAATCAATCTTTCTTAATCTATCATTCCTTCTCATCTAAATAATCGATTTTAATCATTCATCTATCTTCGGAATACACTAAAGTCATCAAATAAGTAAAAGCCATTCTCCTCATGCTTGATCAGATAAAGTATTTTGCTTTGTTCATCCTCCTAAATAATAGTACTGTACTAGTGATGGGTGTGATGCTTTGCCAGGAGTAAGAGAGAAACAGGTGGTGAATCTAAACATGGGATAAAGCGTTGGTACAACAGCCTGGTGACATGTGAAGAGATACTTCTCTTGGGTATAGAGGAAAACTGACAAGTTTGGAATTGGATGGGAAAAGATAAATAGGTCCCAGGTCAAGGCTGTCTGTCTGTGTCAAAAAGCTGCAGCTTAGAATTGGAAGTTAGTACTACTTATTTTTGGGTTTACATTGAAAAGCTTTTTTTTACCTCAAGCGAGGCGACAATTGAGACCTGATATTCTCTCTCAGACTCAGTAATTGCTTGTATAAGTTGTAACAAACACTATGATATCATGTGGAAAACAAATGGAATAATGTGTTAAGAAAGCATTGGTGGTGATGGGCGATGATCCTATCAAGTAGTCCCACTTGGAATTGGACGTCACATGGACCACAAAGTTGTAGACCTGGTGATGGGCTCATGAGTACTTTTGATAAACTTACGATGCTTTGTTTAGTACAGTATGTACAAATGAAACAGTTTCTTACGATGTAAAAGTTTAAATTAATAGTTTTGTCTAATAGATACAACTGCGACAAATCTTTAATCATGAACAAGATCAATCCTCAATAAAATTAAATTTGTGTATGGTAAAAAATTGTCTTGTGCTTATGCACCATATATTTGACCAACTTATTATAGACAAGTAGAAAACCCACTTGGAAATGAGTATATATCAAAAATATACCGCAACTAAAACTTACTATAGCTTAATATAGCTTAAGAGTAACCAATAACATGAATTCAAAAAACATGAATAAGAAAATCAGCTAAATTGTCCCGTGAGCTTAGCTCGGTTGACAAAGGATATATGCAAGGGATCAGGGTTCGAA
Source organism: Trifolium pratense (assembly GCF_020283565.1). Lineage (NCBI taxonomy): Eukaryota > Viridiplantae > Streptophyta > Magnoliopsida > Fabales > Fabaceae > Trifolium > Trifolium pratense. The sequence continues at coordinate 53,148,381 of NC_060065.1, read as the reverse complement.
TCCCGATCATCTCACCTATCTCACCTATATTTGACGAAAAAAAAAAGAAAGAAGCTAAATCCTTAAATTAGTTCTCAAATTGAGAGTACAAACCAAAGTTATGAATTTTATAAATTCACTTTTAAAATTAGGGTCTTGGCAACTTTGTATCCTAAGAGCACATATTAAAAAATTAAAAAATATAAATTTGATATTAAATTAAATGCACAACCTTTAAAACAATATTTTATATTAAATTTCTTACCCATGTGTCCGGAAGAGTTGGAACATAGAACATACTGTAATATCTATATTAGTACTAGTTTTTAGTTTTACTATTAGCGGTGATGGTGTAATATGTTAAATGACATGTAGTCTTCAAGGTGAATTGCAAATTAATGACACATCACCAGATTTATACTACATTTCATACCAACTCCAAAACCTCCACCTCTAGATCCAAATGATTTTTACTTCATAAAAATTTAGTTGGTGATATCAAATTGATATAAGATCCATGAGACATCATATGTTTACTTAATGTGCCACATTATAATTTCTAATAAAAGAAATTACCAAATGAATTACAATTTCAAAAAACAATTTCCTAGTCCACTTAATAAAATGAATTTAATTACATATATCACCAAAGCATAAAAATAACAATCATGTAAAGAGTAAAAAATGCCTTCTATTTTCCATCTGAGTCGCAATTAATATTTTATCCTGTTCATTTGAATGAACAGATTATTGGATGTACTACTGACATCATGTCTTAATTGAACGTATATACATAATAATAGTATAAGAATTTTGCCATGCAATACAATAGCAACACTTGAGCTTCTTGATCCCTCACACAAGAAGCAAAATGAGATCATTTGATATGAGACCCAAAAGTTATTATTATTTATGATTTGTGAAAAGTAAAGCCACAAAAACATTCAGCTAACCTAACTAGCTTCCATGATCTTCAACAAGATCATATTCTCTATCCTATTCTTTCCGACCAAATCAATATACAGAGATACTGCGCCCGCATTATATACAAGCACAGCTATAACCAGTGTGATTGAATGAACTCTTGAATGCGGATGGATGTACTGAAGCCTGCAGAAATATGTATGTCTTTGCGTGAGTGATAAATTAAATTAAATATCAGAATAAAATTCATAGTCTTTATTGAAGATTGCAACAACAAAAAAGTGAAGTAATCACGACAATGTTGGTGCGAAATAATTGAATCCATTGAAAATTTAAAGGGGTCTATAAAAAAGGACAAGGAAATTTCTCAAGAGGATCATATATATTTATTGACGAAGTTAGTACATAGATATATCACGCAACCAAACAGCAAAGAGGAATCAGAATAAATCTACAATACCTGCAGATTTCTTCACAATAAGCTTGCACTTAGTAGTTCAACAGGCCTTTCTTGCCCAAAGGATTCATCACCAAAATCTTCATTTGTTGAATTTTCTTGGCATAACTCTCGAGTGGGATTCAAATCAAGAGTCTCCCAAGCCATTGAATTGTCTTCACAAACATTGCCTTCTTCGGAAACAGGGTTCACAACAACATGATCCTCCGCATTCAGCCTTGTATCATTAGGCAGAAGTTGGACTGCTCCCTTGTCATCCTCGTTGCATGGTGGATCCACATTGAGATCAGAGCACAAATCAAATCCGCTTTGCTCTCCAGTACCATTACAAGCAACAGCTACTGTTGGCTCTGTTGGCTGATCAGATTGATCAGTAGCATCTTTTTTCTGTCTCTTCCATTTCTTTGTGGATGACGTGCCATCATCCTCGAAATCTTCTTCTTCTCTTTCTCTATGTAAATAAACCCACAGTTTCCTCTCACCATCAAATTGCACACAAGGATCACGTTCATAATGCAATCTATCCAAGGCTCCACTAACTACTTGGTTAATTTGTGCATCAGAGACATCTTCAACAATGTATTGAGAATCTCGAATTAATGTACAAACATCTGCTCTAGTACCAATACTTCCAGGCAACCTAGCAGCTGAATCTCTGACAAGACAGAGAATTGTAACATGCGGTGGGCGATCGCGTTTCAACATAAAATGATCTCTGGCTTTTGATGTTGGCTTGCCGCCACATCTTCTCAAAGGAGCCACAATAGACTTCTTACCATCAGCAGCAGTATATGAGAAAGCTCTGTCGGGAATTGAGTACCTGAGAAGTTCTTCCTTGCGAAAATAAGCCCTCACTTCTTCTGAACTTGGGCTTATGGTGTTAAGACTCTTTTGGGCCCTCAGGTCCCTAAACCTTTCCTTCTCATCAAGGTTAGCTTGCATCAATGCCAAGGGTGGTTCCGGGAGACTTCCTATTTGTTTTAGAGTATCCTGACCACATTTCAACCAATTGGCAAAGGAATCGACCAACTTGACAAGCATCTTATGAGGAAGGCCCCAAGCTTCAGGAGATGCCACTGCCTCAACGGGATCAAGGTCAGATGAATTAGGTTGTAAGGCTGGGCCAGTCCAAGACCAACTTCTGGTAGATCTTTCATAAACTGCTAGTACCTTCCAACCCTTTGCTCCTAAAGGTGCCGTTTTGGAAGAAATTATCTTTAGAACACCTCTGACCAAATCCTGCAATGGCTCTTGTGTCTCAAGAATACAGGGATCGCCAGGGTTTGATCTCACACGATTGACAATCTCCTGAACAGTAAGAGAAGGCGTATTCAGTTGGGCAGATGGTTCACCATCGGCAGCCACTTTATCACTAGAAATGACACCATTGGCATTGTCTTCCTGCGTTTTGTTCTGCTGTTCTTCTACAGGCTTCCCCACCTCCATACTTTCTTGTGCAGGTGGACTAAGCATTGCCATGCGGACTGCTGAAAGAAGATGCATAATAGAAAATGAAAATTCAGTATGAACAGTAGGTGTGATCAAAACGAATGGCTTTTTCTGTGGCTTGGCTTCCGGTTCCACTTCTGCTGTCACCGTATCAGTAACAAGCAGTTCAGAATTTTCCATTTCAGAAATAACAATCTCAGCTCCTGGTTTTTTCTTTGACTTTCTTTTCATAGAAAAAGAAGGCAACTCATCTGTTTTCGGAGGAATGCTTGACAGAAGATTGGCATCTTCATCTCTTTCACCAAAATCTGCTGCACCAGACTTCATTTTTCGCTTCTTCATTGCTGAGTTACAACCAAGTAATGGTACTTCAGATCTTTCATTATGCTCATCCATATATGCAACATTTTTCTGCCCTTTTCTCCAAAATTTGCTCTGTCCAACTCCATTTTCATCCCCTAGTAACCGATTCTCAAGTGAGTCATCCTCATCATTACCATAATCATGTAAATATTTTGACTTCATAAGGGAATGATCAAGGGAAATTCTCCCTTTCTTCTTATGCTCAGCAGCATATGCAGTTGAAGAGGGCATGTCAAACCTTTCAACAGGTTCCCCTCGTATTCGATCATTCTTGCTTTTGTATAGCTGCCTCCAATCATCATGAACACCATTTAACATACCAGATACTGAGGGATAGCTCTCTTCAATGAATTTACCAGCAGGGTTATGCAAAGGACCACCATTGAATATTTTACTCTTCTGCTTTGTATTTTTTGAAAGGTAATTCTCTGCACCATGCATGTTCCCCTGCTCTGCAACACCACCTTTCTTTCTGGACTGTGTTATAACATGTGCCTTCATATCTGCCCTACCAAATTTGGCCTTCTTAGGATCTATATGAGACTTCAATGATTTGTTGAGAGAACCAGCACCTGTACCAATTGGGTAAGTAAACTTGCTCTGCAAAAAAGGATTATTATCCTCATCATCATCCAACTGTTCTGATGAATCTGATTCAGTCTCTTCACTTCTTACGAGCATATGACTACCCCTGAAAGACTTTGTATCTTTTCCTCCATTCTGTATAAAACTGCCTCTCATCTTGTCTTGCAATGATTTTGTTCTGAAGTCGGAGGAAAGAAGTCTATCACTGACCTGTGGCGAGGAAGACATATAAGCTGTATAACTGAGATCAGGAGACTCTCTCTCTGCTTTTCGTTTCTTGCTTTTTGGATTCCAATCATATTTAAATAATGAATCCATACCAAATTCCTGTGCTGGTGTTTTGTTGTAAAAAAGATCACCATGATATGGTGAGTCAATCATATCACCTTTATGCAATAACTTTGAACCCTTTGATCTTGACTTCGGCTGGTCACTACCTAGAAATTGTTGAACATTTTCAGTATACTTGCCCTGTCTAGGAAAATCGAGGGAACCTCTCTTAGAAGGTGGCTTTGCTGTGAACAACTGCAAATCAGAGGATTGGTTTGGATTTCTTGTGTATCCACGCAGATCAGTCTTTGAAGACATAGACAGACCCATCAAATTTTCACCCGCTATTTCATCACCTCTCAGAAGGTCATGCCTCTTTCCCACTCTCAGAGCACTAGACTTGTCCATCAGGCTGCTATGGAATGCATTACGATCTCGATGGACATTTAATCCAAATGGCATTTCCTCCTCATTGTCGCCATTCCACAATTGATCCCCCATCCTGCGGATTGACCCCAAATCATATCCAGTTGACTTATTATGTTGAGAACGAGCAGAAGCTGAACCATTAAGCCTGTGGTTCATATCCAAACCATGGTAGACAGAGGACGAGTGACCTGTGGGGTCCTTTGCTGAATGAGTCTTCGAACCAGCCAACTTGAGTATACCTTTAGGGTTTTGCTTGTTAGACTTCTCTTGTTCCAAAACTGCTGATTGTTCTCGTGGACGGAATTCTAAACCTGAACCCGCACCATGGAAAGGAAATCGAGCAAATTTCTGGGCATTTTTCTTATCTTTGTTCTTCTTACTCCACATACCTTCACCGGACTCTTCATCTGAAGAATCAGCCTCCACATCATCCATCTTCTCACACATCAAACTCTTTTGACTGCTCATAATATTCAGGACACGGAGCCTTTCTTCAATACTATATCCTCTGCAGTTGAGCCAAGCATCTCTTATCTGACAAAGATTGCTAATCATGCTGTTGTGATGCTTCTTCAACAAATGATAATGTTGCCGCTTCTGAACAAAATTCAATCCCTCCCTGTAAAGGGCAACTCTCGGCTCACACAGACCACCCTTCAGCATATCAAATAACTTCTTAACAGGACTCCCAAACTGAAAGTTACAACCAGTAAAAAGCTCTTTCAAGGTTAGAACAAAAGTCTCTTGATCCATATCAGGAAGATACTTAGCAAGTTCAAACCTCTCCTCTTCACTCAAACATTCATTCCACACATCCACCGAAAGTATATCTTCAAGCCCAGAAAGATCATACAGTTCCAACGGAATGCTACAAGTCTGATTCCCAATCTGACAAAACTCAGCCCCAGTCTCACCCAATTCAAGCAAATCAAAATCATCAGACCCTGCCCCAGAATCAGCATCATCAAACTCATCATCATCATCCTCCGATTCCGCCACAGAGTTACGCCGCTGAACATCATCCTCCTCACCACTAGACATAGTCGTTTCTCTACTCATCGGCGAACACTCCGAATCAACCTTTGACACCTTAAAACTGTTCTTCTCAATTGCCATCATACATAACAACACCAAACTGCCGCCAAAAAGCGCGTTTGGATACTCAATTCAAAAAATCCAAACCCCAAACAAACAGATCTCAATCCAAACCCTAACAAAAACAATACCACAAATCAAAAAAAACCTAACCAATCTAAACAGCAATAATAGTAACAATAACAATTAAACACATATCAAAAACCAAAATTTCAAAAAACTTAAAATTGGGGGAAAAAAACACGAAAAGAATTGAAAGAAACGCAGAGAGATTCGATTCGAATGAGAAATACCTGAATTATTATCGAGAGATGAAACAACGATGATGAAATTGAAAGAGGAATATGAGGAAGTAGCGAATTTGATGGAAGGTTGAAGAAAGTGGCGGAGTGAAATTGTTGTGATGTAACGAAACCCTAAAAGTGGTTATTATATAGTGAAAAGAAAAGGGTTGAGAATGAAAAGGAAGGTGGAGAGGGTATGAAGAAGACGAAGGTGACGTGGGAAGAGATGGACCGTGGGATTTGATTTGAGAAAAAGGAGAGTGTGAAAAGACGAAAAAGGGTCACCGCAAATAACAGGGATGAATTGAAACGAAACTACGCAATGTTGTTAATATTATGCAGAGAGAAAAAAAGGGTTTGTGTGTGTTTTTTAGAGAGAAGACGAAAGAGAGAGAGAGATAGAAGGTGAGTGAGAACGAGTCTATTACTGAGTTATTAAACGAGTTAAACCGTTGTGACTCGTTATTAGTGATGTTTGTTTATGACCGTCGGATTTATTAGTTGTATTTATTTATGACTGTTGGATTTTGATTATTAACCGTTAGAGAGTGGATAGTGGATACTGCTTAGCAAACGACGTCGTTTGGACATTGTTTATTTATTTTTAATTTATTTATTTATTTCCTTTTTAATCTATTTTGTGAAGTTGATAAATAGGTGAAACTGAAACAGAATGGAAGATTACTGTGAATGAAATTTCATGATGTTTTGTTGTACTGAGTGATCCGGTCGGTAGCAAAGTACCATGGCTTAACTAGTTAAGGTTTTTTTTCATTTCCCTCAACCTCAAGTACTAAGTACTACTCTCTTTTTATAACAACTAGTTTGACTAAAATGTATATTTTTTTATAACAACTAGTTTGACTAAAATGTATATTTTTATGTTGTTTTGAACGTATTTTTCTAATAATATATAGATGTAAATATTAGCATATAAGATTTTATTTAATTTTTAGTCAAAAAAAGATCTTTGTTTAATTTGTTTTGATGAGTATTTACAAAATATTAAATTTTTATAATTTTTACTAATAAACAAAAATATTAGTGATCAAAATTGTGCATTGGTGTAGGTGTAATGGTCAAATTAGGTCTTATATTTAGGAATGGGGGGAGTATATATTAGATCATGAAATATAAGACCTAATTTGACCATTGCATGATCTATAACTATTTTTTATTAATTACTCCATCCGTTTCAAATTACTTGACTTTTTAGAAGAAAAAAAAAATTAAGAAAATGTATTTTTGCACCTTATTTTTCTATTATACCCTTATTTTAATTCACCATTTTTTTTTTTGCACACACTTTCTCTTTCCAATAAATTTAATATGTTATGTATCAATTTTTTTAAAAACAAATTATACAAAGAAGTTTAGTAAAAAAAAATACAATAAAAAGATTTAAAATAAGGAGGGTATAATAGACAAAATATAACATAAATTATCAAAAAGACAAGTAATTTGAAAAAAAAAATTCTAAAAAATCAAGTAATTTGAAATGGAGGGAGTATTTAGTAAACAAAATATAATTTCATTGCTTGTACCCGAAGAAACACTATTTTTTTACTCATTTATCATTAATTATCTGTAAATGCATATCAATTTATAGAATTATATTTTTAAAATATTACGAAGATAATATATTTTTTTTTGTTATATAACATCATTTATTTGAAATGAGTATGACTTATTTCTTTATTTGAATACCAAAATTTTTGTAAACATAAATTATTAAAATAAGAGGAAATAATTTTTTTTAAAAAATAAATAATAATAAATTATCATATAAATATATAATGGGACTAAGAATCAAACTTACATCTCTAACATAATATTCGTACCGCTCATCACTAAATAAGACTAGAAGATTAAAAAAAAATGAAACTTGACGGAAAAAAAGAAGTAGAAAATTCATAAAAACATTTCTAAAAAATATCTCTGAAATAGAACTCCTTGTCATGAACAACTCTAGAATTTTTTTGGTTGAAAACTTACAAGTTACGAGATGTATTGGATTGAGATTTCAAGAAATTTTAAAAGACTTTTTTATTTTAAAAAAATCTTGTGGTATTCAATCATAATTTATACAAAAGTTAAATAAATTTTGTGGTATTCAATCGAGATTTCTTACCACTTTTAAAATGGCTATTGGTATTCAAAAGTCTATAAATTTTGATGGATTTTGATGGACTTTTTGTTTGAAAATATAAATATTTTTCTTTTCTTCCAAAGACTTTTTTTTTTTCCTTGCAAAATTGGAGTTCACGTTCTTTCTTTTACTACATCCTATACTTTTCAATTGTCGTCTTGAATGGCTATCATATACAATTCCAGTTTGAAATTGTTCATCGTATACAAACAAACTATATATGTTTCATTTCAATCATTATATATGCCACTTTGGAAAATTATGTAACATAATTTTGCAACTTTTTGCAAAAAAAAAAAAATATTCTGCAACCAAGCCTTATTTTTTTTTTTTATGATTCGCAGTTGTTTTTATAGAGTTTTTTATGATTTTGCAACGTTATAAAAGTTGATTCATTACAACGTTTATTCTGCAATTGTTTTTATAGTTGTTTTTATAAGCCTCTTTTTTATTCTTTCTTTTTTCTTTTTACATTTTTTTTGTTTAAAATATTCATTTATTTGATATCGATGATTGTTGATTTTTTTAAAGAATTATTCATTTTCATTGATTCATTCATTATTATTTTAGAAGAAATTTGTATTGAATTTATTAAGTTATTAAATTTTAAAATTAAAGTTTATAGTATTTTGAAATCTCAAAAATTCGTGTTATAAAGTCTCAAAAATTCTTGTGTTAAGAATCTTGATTGTAAAAAGTATTTCAAAAAAGTCTTCTAAAATCTCATAAAATGATAAAATCAATACAATTTCACAAAGTCTTTTAAAATCAATATAAGCATAAAAACTATATTCAAAACAAACTCAACATCCGAGCAGATAGAAAGACTTGTTTTTCACTCGTGCTGCTCGTGCACCATAGACTTGTATGGATTCTGAATCAAAAGGTTTGTCTGTGCAAGAGCCTTACCATACAATATATAGCTTTATTTTCTTTTACGTTTTCTACCATTTTCATCAGAATTAGCCGAACTTGATGAATCTGATGACATTAGTGTTGGTTTCATCTTTTATCAGCATAGATTATTTATCTTCATTTGATTCAACATCTGATCCACTTTCTTGACCTTTGAGAATTATTTGATGCATTTATCACCAGGCTACATCAATCTGATGTGATTTGTTAACCCACATGTAATAAATATGAAATCAATGCTTAATTTTGTTTAAATAGAAATCAACCCCACTTTTTGTCATGGCAAGTGTGAATAGCCAAGTCTCACATTGCTTAGAAAAGTGGAGGTTAAACATTTTATAAGTGAGAGTACCCATAAACCTAACACCTTAAGGTTTTGGGTTAAAGTGTGGTGTATAACTACTTGTAGAGTTGTTCTTGAGCCCAATGTGGATGATCCCCCGGCTGCCCCCTCGTGATGACCCAACAGTGGTATCAGAGCCGATTATTCGACGAAAGGTTGAACTGACTCATTATATCGAAAGTCTTCCTGACAAAGGTGGTTAGGCGGCGAGTCCCGTCGAGCAGTGTGGCTTACGGCGGTACAAGTGTAGGATGAAGAAAGCTTCCACTTAAGGGGGAGCATATCCTAGAAAAGACGACACAAGATCAACACCCTTAATAAGTTCAAAGTGATTTTTTTCCAAAAGATAGTAGAGTTTGCCTTTTATAGTGGGCACACCTTTCAAGTTCTCTTAAACCGGCCCAACTCAAGTGCCTTATAATTAAGTCCAAATAAAATTACTGGCTCAGCCCATTACTATAATTAAAACTAAATGGTCCCCACCCCACCACCACCCCCCCCCCCCCCCCCCCTCCCCACACTCCCACGTTTCTCTTCTCACTTAGAAAATTCCATTTTCTACACTCGAGAAAAACTCCGGGTTGCATTTTCCGGATTTATTTTACTTTACTTCCGGGGAGAAGAGAAACCATCTTAAAACTATGCAATTTTCATTCTTTAATTCCTTCTATTTAAATTAACCGATTGGGGGCGGAGAAAGAGAAACCATCTTAAAACTATGCGATCTTCATTTCTTTATTCCTTCTATTTGGATTAAACAATTAGCATTTTTGACTTCCATTCTTAGAGACTTGTATCTACTTCAAATAAAGTGCCTATCAAATAATTTAGAACCTATTTTGTCTTCTTATACCTTGCTCTTGTCATTGGAGTTCTAGGACCTTGAGTATCCTTTATGTTTCCTTGCCTTTTATTGTTATGCTTCATGTGTCCTCATCAGTCCCACTCTATATATAGAGAAAAATTATATGAACACACATTTTGACAACCACATTCTATTTTTTATTCGGTTGGTAGCACATCTCATAAAACCTAGAACTAATAGTGTGGTTGTATGAAGGAATATGTTAGGGTATTTTAAATCTTTTTGTGAAAATTCTATTGTTTGGAATTTGGATAATAAAATTAAAGGGATATTATGAAATATTTTACCAAAACTAAATTTAGAAAATTTTAAATACCACTTAAAAGGTAAGAATATAAATTTCTTTTTTACTTTATCAATGTGAATCTCATATTGATCCTTATATATTTAAAAAATTTACACATTAATCCTATTTATTTTTTTATTTTACAAATTGATCCTTATATTTTCAAAGTTTGCAATTTGGTCCATATCAATTTTCAAGAATGGGCCATTATGAATCATTTGTCTTCTCCATGAATGTAAATGGGGCAACAGATAAGTATAGTTGTCAAATGAGCTTATAAAAACCAACTTCTTAAAAATAAATGAAGTACTTAAACTCACATTAATTAACATATCACATTGCAAGCATTTTTGTTATGTAAAAAAGAATGCAACAATGCATATTTATTCTTGGAAAATGCTACTTCAAGCGAAAAAGCATTCTACGAATTTATCATGATAGGCACATGCATGGTTACTGTAGCATACCTTTATTCTACTTCCAAGTTTCAAGCCACCCATGTTTCTCTTAGTTACATGATCCCACGGCCAATACTCCTTCGTGAAAAATTCGGCATAATATTTTCGCTTTAAATAGCACAGCTGTTTATTCTTTCATATTTTAATTGACTTAATATTATTTCTAAAAATGTACAAAAACTTCTACACTAGACTACTAAGTGCACTATGGTCATAAACTACAAAAAGATTGTATCTCCATTTCATAAATTACACTGACCATGATCAAATTTTACACAATGATACCCTACATTCCAAAATCGCAAACACTCTTCATGTGTTTCTTGAATGCCATTCTTTCATACTTTAACCCTACATTCCACAAGATAATACATATATTAATTAATTAATTAATTAATTAAGAATTAGTCACTATAATAATATAAGTATTACTATTACCACAAAATATAGAGAGATGAAGAAAGACCTTTCAGAAAATATTTTTTTGTAAATCATCTAGGCCGGGGTCAATATTTCTGGCTTCTCTATTTTCATCATTTTCCAGTAAGATAGGAGCATCAAGCTCAGGAGGTTTCTGTTTAGATAAGAATGAATTACATTAATCAAAGAATTGACCATAAAATTAGAGTAAATTATAGTAGCAATAAGGAATCCATATATTTCTACTAAAATTTAATATTGTGTTACCATGCAACGAATTAGAGCCCAATTGACATTCTTGAAGAATGGATGACTCTTAATTTCATTTGCTCCTTCAAGTGAACCCAATCTATTTTTGGGATCTCTATGCAACAACTGGTAAATTAGTTGCCTTGCCTGGGGACTTACCTGCATCAACATTTGTTACATATTAAAACAATCCTATATATAACACTAATTTGTGTTCGCAAAGGCTCTGTTTGATAAAATTAAGCTATAAGTTAGTTTATAGCTGAAAAGCTAACTGATAGCTGAAAAACTAGTGATAACTGATAGCTTATAGAACTATGACGCAAGACATAGGAATGTAGAGCTATGCGTAAACATCGTACATTGAGATATGCTATTTTTTCCCTTCAAAATTGTTGAAAATCATCGATAGTCAGCATCGATGTTTTGTTCGTAAAATTGAGCATTTTTCTTAATATAAAGTTGCATGGACTTATCATGTTAGTTTGAATAATTTTTTTTCAAAGGGTGTGTAAATAAGACCACAATGGAAAACCATTAAGCTGCAAAGAAACTTGTAGGCAACAGATGCATGATAAGTTATAGTTAGAAAAACAATCTCACCGGTTTGCTTTTGGGAAATTTAAGATCTTTATGAAGAATATTTGCAAATGTCTTTTGTCTTGTCTTTCCTCTAAATGGTGTATATCCATAAAGCATTTCATATAGAAGAATACCTAAAAGAGAACATCAATTGAAGTCAAACAATGTGATGTACTAATTAATATGCTTCAAACATTCATGTTATTTTTAAGGTTACAAACGCGAAACTTAAAGGATCTGTGGATGCATTTGGCCTATTTTTAATGATGAGAATTAAGAGTTACCTAGAGCCCACCAATCTACAGCACTAGTATGACCTGAACCAGTTATAATTTCCTGTATAAGTTGAGAGTTGTCAGTTACAGCAAATTCTAAAAAAATGAATACATTTTCGAACAAGTTTGAATAAACCAATATGATAATTTTTACAAATTTTTAATCTATATTTGAAAATTGGAACATTTTTTTTGTATATTAGTTGGTAAATTCGGCCAAGGATAAGTATCTGAATCATGCATATGCAGAAATACAAACCGGAGCTATGTACTCTTCCGTGCCAACAAAAGAATTAGACGCTCTCATTGGTTCGGCCATAAACATAGGAACCTGTGGACTTTTTTGTTGTCCATTCTTCTTCTTTTTCTTCCTCTTCTTCTTTTCCTCTGTAGTTGGAAGAATAAGCTGCAAAGTGAAACTGTTCAGTGACAACATTGATTTTAACATAATGTCATTATTTGAAATTATTGCCCAAGATACCTGTGGCTTGCAAGATGTTAAACATGACAAATCAAAATCTGTTAGAGACACATGGCCGTTGCTTTGGATCAACACGTTTTCTGGCTTCAAATCCCGATAAATTATGCCTGCAAATTCCCAAGTTATAAGTCAATTTCATAAATTAGAAGAGAAGGTAACAACATTGATTTTAACATAATGTCATTATGAATAAGAGTGTACCTTGACAATGAAGGTACTCCAATGCAATTAGTACCTCAGCAGCATAAAATCTATGAATATCAAGAACTTAATGTCAATTAAAGAAAAGTGGAGAAACACATGAAATAGAATAATTAGTTAAAGAACGACCGTTTTCTTTAATAGCATTATGGAAAATCTTAATGCGCGCCAATGTTTTTTAACTTTTGATGTATATACATACATAAATTCTTTGTGCATTAGCATAATATATATACCTGACAGCATCTTCCTTGAGAACCTTTGTTGGTTGTTGGTCAAGAAGCAGGAATAGTTCTCCACCAGGATAGTAATCGGTTATCAAACAAACATGTGTTTTCGTCTGCAAAATCATTCAAGTTTAGATTAATATGAAAAATTCAACTTATTTAAAAATAATATTTGAGTTTCAAACCTGAAAGGAAGCATATAATGCAGGTAGAAAAGGGTGGTCCAACATGTCAAGAATTTCTCTCTCAGTGCAAGCTCTATGCACCTGTGGTTATATACATCATCATCAACATAATGTAATATGATTTAAAGGTTGAATCTATAACTTCAAATTATCAAATTCAGAACCTTATTGCGATTGAGCATAACACCCTTATCCATAGCCTTCATGGCAAAGTACTGACCAGTTCCCTCAAGCTCCACCAGATGCACGCTGCAAAACAATAACATATAATATCAATCCCCGAAGAAGTATCCCATGCTGCCGGTCAAGAAGTTGATAAATGATAACTGAAGTGGAAATGAGAACTAGGGAGAGGAAAACAAAGAAAAAAAACCTTCCGGTGTCTCCAGATCCCAAAGGTTTAATCGGCCTAAAGTGCTTTAGGCTTATCTGTTCGCCACTTTCTGTAATCTGCAAAACCATAATGTAAAATAAATTCTTAGATGTTTACTCGGTTAGCAATAAATAACAAGAAATTAAAAAAAAAAAACATGACAGATTCTAAGATGCGAAAATAATACCTTTTGGATTGCTTTCCAAGGAACATCGTCCTTCCTATGAGGTTTAGGGTGAACCACTTTTGAATGATTCATCCATAAATCATCTGGTTTCTGAAGATCATAAAAAAAATGATGTCACAATGGAGAAGTCAATTGAATTTTAGAAGACAAAAGACTAACCATTACTCCTTATTACCTGATTAGCATCTGGAAGTTCTCTCACTGCCTCACCAACATTTTCTGCAGTTTTTTTTACCTATGCGTGTGAATGTCATATGAATTTGTTAGAACATGAAAAATACAAATTGAGCTTAATAAATTGAACAAACTTTCCTACTTAGACAATGCCAACAAATATTATACGTAAAAAAAAAAGAAGAAGAAAGAACTAGAAAATAGAAATAAGTAAGGGTAAGCGCCCTGTAATAATTTTTTTCCAATTACCCCCCCCCCCTTCCATTTAAGATTCCTCATAAATGATGACATGGCATGCTTAGTGAGGGGGTAAACCAAAATTCGCTAATATTACAGGGGGCAAAATGACGGAATCTTAAGCCAACATATTCAATGAGGAGCTAAAAAGACATAATCTTGACATTACGGGGGTGGTAATCGAAAAAATATATATTATAGGGAGTAAACCAAAATTCGCTAACATTACAGGGGGATAAACACTATTTAACCCATGATGTAGCAAACTAGCAATAACTTGAGAGTTCAATGTATGTTAAACTAAGGAAGCACTTTAATAGAAAACAAACCAATTCTTCTCCCTCCTTTGCAGTATCTTCTTTAATGCAGTTATGAAGAGGCTCTACATGTTGACTACCATCAAGTTGAACACCAATAAAATATTGCACTTCTCCCTATTTAACCAAACAAAGCAAAAATTAGTTTTATGTAATATCCAAAACAAAACTTGTATTGCAAGATATTGAAAGATGTAACATCTTGAGAGGACTATCATAAGTCGTACCTTATGATCACGCATAGGTTGCAAATGAAACAAGTTCCAGAATTTTTTCCCTGAAAATTGGAATTAAATATCTTAAATAACAAGTGAAATAATAAATGTAACTTCTTGAGAACTTGCATATAATTCTATGAAAGTGATTTTTTCTATAAAAATCAAATAGCTTATACCAGTCCTTGTGTAATTGATCAGTTGCACAGTAACTTCTGTTTGGTTGTCAATTGCTTCTCTAATTTTTCTCACAGTTGCTGGATCAGTTTCTGGTCCTTGCAGAAACCTATTTAGCCAATTAGCATGTAAAATAAGTACCGTACATTTTAAGATTATAAAATTAAAAACTATTTTTAATATCGCACCGAGTCCCTGTAGGTAGATACTCGAAATACTTATTTTTTGATACTGCAAATCGCACCTATCAAAATGGCATTCGACTTAAAATATACCTGCAATTTCTTCCCAAGATTTCTTCACGACTATATTCCGTAAGTTCTAAGAAGCTATCAGATGCAAAGATCTAACAAAAGTAAAACCAAATACAAACATTAATTTCCTAGTTAAATATTTACTTCCTGCACAAGAAACCAAAATTGACCTGCTAAAGTATGTAAGATAAAGTAAGTAATGTAAATATGTAATGATAAAATCGATCGGTAATGTTGCATGCATACAAAATTACTCTATAACGTGAATTGCTCACTTTAAAAGAGTTAAGTTACAATACAAACTATTCAAAAGATCTTACTATGGGATTGTCGGGAAGCCTTGGATCGGTAATGACAAAGTTTTTCTCAATACGCTCAAGTGTAGTAGCAAGATCAAGACCTTTTCGCTTTTCCCTCAGCTTTTCTTTGTCATCAAATTCAAAACTATCAGACCTCTCATCATCATCACTCTCAGAGCTTTCATATACAATTTCTTTACTATCGATGTTTTCATCGATAGACTGACTTTTCCTCGTGAACCTGAACCATAGAAAGATAATATCACATATAAATTGAAAATTTATTGTTTGTATGGCTCTACCACAACTATATATATATATATATCAATTACCCCATGAAAGAACGGTGATGAGAGTTTTTGTGTTGATTTTCAGGTAGCTCACTGATTCGTTCCATTGAACTTCTACTTTTTCTTTGTGATTTTAGTCTAAAAGAAGCTACACTATCAGAATTTCTCCTTGATTTGTGTTCTGCTTTATCTACTTCTTCGTCTTCTTCAGAACCTCCTCCTGATTTTCTGATAAAAGGACGGTGTCCGGATTCACTTAATGCACGAGGACGTTTCATGGCCTGTAGTAACTCAGATACAGAAGATGTAGCTTTCTCTTTCTGGCGAGCTGCAATACACAAGATATGTTAGTGTTGTTGAACAAAACTATTATAACATTTTATTATTGTATGGTAAGGTTGCAAAATTAGTTTGAAACTTGTATGTGAAGCAATGTTCAATAGTTATCCGTTGCCTTGTTAATTATACTTCTTTTTCTTGCTATCATGTTAAGGTTTTTCCACCGCTACCGCATTTAGCAATAGCAGTGATTAATCTCCATTGAAAATCTATTAAGAATATAAAGTTACTTATCCCCTCTCGACTTGTTGAGAATGGTTCATATGCATCAGGAAGAGGCTGGGGGCGGCCCAGGAGCTGAGCTAGCGGAGCGAAACGAATTCTACAGTTGAAGACGTATTTACCACTTGGAGAATTTTGTTATCAAACTTCTTGTGTTCATTATTCTTTGCGTTTATTCGTTATTACTCTTTTGTTACTAGTTGTTCCAACACGACTAAATTTTCTCCACGTAAGAGCATACTACTTATGTAAGAGATCTAAATTATTTTACCACTAAAAATCGAAGTATACCAAACTTGTCAATTAGAAAATTTATAAGTATACCAACAATTAGAAGGTGACAACTTCTATATTTTTGGTCCTTTGGAACAATAACTAGTCTTATATCATTGGGATAACCCAAATACTTTTTTTTTGCGTGTTTATGTTATTGAATTGATACTCGGGGAGAATTCTTATATATCTATGATATAAAACAATATTATTCTTTGTACAAAAAAAAAATATTATTCTTAAATTTTAAATTATTTTAAAAATAATTAGATATGAAAAAAGTGACGTAACTTCAAATAATTAGTTCATGAATATTTAACGACACTCTATAATGTGAGCAAGACTTTTATAGCCACGTGACCATATAGTCACACTCACACAATTTTTTACTATTTATAAAATAATTAAAAGAATAACATGAAAAATTCAAATTTTATGAGTGTAACTAAAAGAATTATATTTGATGAAGTGACCATTTAAGAATAATTCTTAGTATAATATACAAAGGTCGACACTTTTTAAAAGGTCTTTGATGCTCTCCCTTGTGTTGTGTATATGCCACTAAATCTTGTGCATAAATGCTTGTGGCCAAGCAAATGTATCACCTCACCTCCCTTGTTTATCACTTGACTCGACTAAAACAAAAGTAATTACTAATGCGGTACTTTTCTAGATCTCAAAAAAATATTTACAATCTCAAATATGTTATTCATCAAGGGAAAAATTCTCTCTTCTTTGTAAGTTCTTTCTCCATCGTTCATCGGAGAGGGGATGGTTTTAGGTTATTAATTGAATTTATCACCATACTGTTAGTAATAATTAATAATTAAAATGATACATTACTATTTTTTTCTAACGTTCAAAATTTTAAATCAATCTATTATAAAAAAATAAATAAATTAATCTCTCTCTAACACACATAAAGAGCCTCATTTAAAACCTAGTTGTAGACCTACAAATATGTTGGATATGTCATATTCACGGTAAGTGTAATTGTTGCAAAGTTGGTTTCTAATTAGGTCCGGCCCACACCCATGTGCTGGTTGTGCAATGATATCGGATATTAAAATTTTGAGCCCTATAATAATGGTTATATATTTTTAATATTCGTAGAATATCAAATGTGCATGATTAGTTGTACACTATGATTTTTTTTTGTATGCAAAGTCCATGGTTCAAATCCTTAATTACAATGCCATTTTTTTTTTTCTGCATAATTTTAGTTCTAGTCATTTTAAATTAAATTAAAACCGATAAATTTTTTGAAAAAATTAGAATTGAAACTATTACATATAAAACTCAATCACTAAATCATTTCAATCTTTGCATCAAATTTAATCTTTGATTAAAATATCTAATTTTAATGTTATATACAATGATAATTATTTTTAATGTTATATACTGATAATTATTTTTTATGTTAAGATATCAAATTTTTTATGTTAATTTAAATAGAGGATAATTTTTTTAAAACATTTGTATTTTTTTTATTAAAGGTTCATTTTTTTTTGAATGCTATTAAAGGTTCATTTTTAATATTTAAACAGTGCATAAAAAAATTATGCTTGGTCTAGGTTTTTATAACTTATCTTCTCCTTGAAAAATAAATTTGGCCATTGTTTATGAAAGCTCTCATAAAACTATAAGTAGCTTTTCTTTTTTTTTTTTATAATACCATACCATCATATCGAATCAAGGATTCAGGCAACCCATTTGGACGTAGCTTCTTCTCTTTGGACCCCTCTGTATGTTTGTTTACCTCCACCAACATTCTGTCACAACACAAACAAAACACATTGGATATCAAAAGCATCCCACTTTATTAATTTTCTTTCTTTTCATTACACATCAATTAGGTCCACATACATTCAATCAATTCAAATGCTCGAATCTTTATCCATACTCCAAACCCAAAAGTATACACTATACAAATAGATGTTTTCTCTTCTCACCTCCCGTTAATCTTTTATACCCTCAATATTACAATTTTGCCCTTGTAAAAAAATTCGGTTCGCAGAAATTCAATTTTTACTAGTGTAAATTCAGAGTAAATTTCGGTTTTTAGAAACCGAAATTTGTTTTCAAGGCAAAAAAAAACGTCGATTTCTACGAACCGAAGTTTTTTCAAGGACAAAATTGGAAATTTAAAGAGGATAAAAAATTCACGAAAGGTGGGAAGAGAAAACATCATACAAATACACTTACAAAAGAAAAGGAGGTCCATTTGTTCCAAAATATCAAAAGATCTCATATTCACCACTACTCAAAATATCTTTTCTACTTTCACATGATTGTTTGGCATTACACACATGTTTTATTTTGTTTTTATTTTTGTATTAACCCTCCGATATTTAAAGAAGAGGTCCGTTAATTTAGTGTTCGGCCGTCCGGTAACTAAAATTTGTTAAGAAAAAATTCTTACCAAAAATAGAATTCAAGTTCTTCTAAACAATTCGTTCTAGAAAAAGTTCATTAACCAATTGAGTCAAATATTTTGAATTACACACATGTTTAGTATCATAGTGAATTTACAAAATCACAATGAATCATCATATTCTAACAAATTTACTATGATATTAAACACGTAATCTCAAACATTTAATGACTTTTAGTTGAAAAATTATGCACACTTGGCAATGGTAAGAAAGAAGCACCTTAATTCACCAACCAAAAGCAAGAATCACAAGTGTGAAAACAAAATTAGAATAGACATAAACAGTTAAACATAGCCGTCTTTGGCACTTTCTAAATTTAAAGAAAATGATACATAGAGTGTGGTCCTTATCATAGTGAAATGCATGCATATCTATCTCTCTTCTTGCCATATGCCCCCACACTTTCTATCTTAATTTTGCAACAGACAAACACACACCTCGTGTGACATTATGCTAATATATACTACATGGTCCATTTTGGTCCCCCAACGGATAGGGGTTAAGTGCTGTCAAAAATATGCCGACAGCAGTGCAGTCGGTCACATGTAAATGGTTTGATCAAGATCAGACAGTCCAAATTTTATAATTAAAATATGATCTTAAAATCTAAATTGTTTGATCTTGATCAAACGATTCAAATTTATTGACTACATGCAGTCAACTGCACATAATCTAAATTTGTCCCCCAACCATTTCCATTAAGTAAATAAAATAAGTTAAAGGTGTAAAAATGTTCTAGTTCAAGTTTCAGTGAAAAAGAATACCAATATTAACAACTAATTATTTTGACGGTTTAAAAAAAACATAGACTATATTTAAATCAAATATTTATATATAAGAATAAAAATTAGTTACTAATTTACCCAATTAACTTGAGCACATTGCCATCATTGTCCTTGATGGGTGAAATAGTAAGAAGGTTCCAAAAGGCAGTTCCATCCTTCTTGTAATTTAGTAACCTTCCACAATAGCTTTTCCCAGTTTCCAATGCTTCCCTTATTTTTGCCACGTCATTCGGATCTGTATCTGCACCCTGTAAAAACCGACTGGACCCACCCAATTCACAGTAAAAAAAATTGATGTTACAGATAAAAACGATCATTCCATAAATTATAGTTGCAATAGATTAGAGTAACGATATTCAATTGTAAAGATATCCAATTTAACAATATCAACATTATCAGTTGAACTATGACTAAATTGTAGTGCGATTAAACTAATTAACCATAATTTTATGATAGTTAATTGCTCATTTTGTATATGGAAGTGGTTAATTAAATCAAATATTGAATAATGTGTTTATATTTATCATAAAGCATTTTACAACATTTGATTAACATATAAATAGTAAAATACTAATTATAATTAAGATGCATACCAGTTTCTTCCTATGACTTCTTTTGAAGTATAACCCGTCATTTTGAAAAAACCCGCACTTGCATACATAATCGGGTAATCGGGTTTGGTAGCATCCGAAACCACAAAAGTTTGTTGAAAAGCCGATAAAGCATCTTTCAAATCCTCCGAAACTCTCGGTATCCCTCCACGTGCATCACCACCGTCGGAAGAGTCACCGGAAGCTCTACCGGAGTTTCTTTTAGAAGCAAATTTTCCACCAGGTTCATCATCGCCGGAGTTTCGAACTGCCACTCCTTGTGGTTTCCCAGTCTCAGCATCTGTTGTTAGTACCAACCCCCACTCTGCTGCTCTCTGCGCGGCGTTGCCGGTACTTTCTTCTTCCTTGATTGCCATCCATGAAGTATTGGTGATGGTGACTTCATCGGAGAATTCGCTTATTGGTGGTTCTTCGGTTTCTGTCCAAGTTTTGAGGTTGGACGGAGAACGTACTGGTGAGTTTGAGTTGCTTGTTGGATTGAATACTTCGAGGGATCCGCGAGGATCCCTCGGAAAGGATGGTCTAGTTGTTGTTGTTGTTGATGATGATGTTGATGAAGATGATGATGGAGATTTCTTGAGAAGATTCATAACTAAATAGTTGTTGCTACAACACAATGAAATACATGAGAGTTAGTTAGTTAATGTTGTTACAAATTTGTTGGAATTAGATTCTCCGTTGTCAATAAAATGCAGCATTTAAATAGTGGTTGCGGTTAAGGTCGCAATCGAGGATTTTGTAATATTTTTCAAATCACACACATATATAATATGTTAAAAAAATGTGTTGTAAATTAATCGTAAGGTATCCGAGGTTCAGACTTTGGCTCTACATCTATAATATAATGTTTCTCAGTAGAAGATATGTAAATTTTTTGTTTTACAATGGTGTAAAAAGTGAAAATTAAACAGCTTTTTAAATACATTGGACCAATTGGACCAAATTCTGAAATTATTATACTTGTTACATCAAATCAGAATAAATTTGATATTGGTATATTGTAAAATATTTCCGCAAAAAGTGATATATGGAGCTGTGTGTGGTTTATTGTGTCATTAATTTCAAATATGCTATTTTGGCTAATTTATGTTCCTTATTTATCAATTGGGTTAGTGCAACATATTCAGGGCCTCACATTTTTAAGTGATTTGTCAAATGATAATGATGTTTGATAAAATAATTGAAATGGGGATCTTCAATTTTTTTTTATTATTATTATTATTTCTGAGAGTTGGGACCTTGTGTAGACATCAATTTAACATTTTCAATTAATGCAAAAAATTCCAGTTATGTGAAGGCTATTTCAGGCCCATGCAAATTAATTACTCCCAATAGAACATGTAAGAAGAAAATTTTCTGTGATAATTATAATAATTGGAAAAAAAAATTCTGTAATAATTAGAATTAGAATTAAGAATGTTTCTTACTGTAGGAAAGTGAAAGTGAAGATGATTGACACAAAGAAATCATAGAATGGAATTCATACAAAACTTATATATATTTACTATTCAGCTAGGTGATTATAAATTCTATTTTATAAAGAATCTAATTGATATATAATTTTAAAAATGGAAGAGTATTATGCTAGAAATTAAAATACCTCAAGCTGATGAGTACTCTCTGCTGTGGAACTTTGTGATGTATATTCTGCTTGTAGTTATGGTTTCTGAAACAACAAACTTTATAATAAAATGATTAAAAAGTTTATCTTTTTTTTCTAGAAATGGCAAGAGAAAAAGTGGTGAGAATCTAAATCATTGTAAAAAAAAGTTTTTGGTTCCCATGTGTGCTGTTGTTCACATGGCTTCTGAACTTATTCCCTCATCATTTTCCAAGGTTCTGAATCTATAAAATTCAGTATTATAGATTCAAAATATAGGCGAATTCTAACATGAAAGAGTCTCATATGTCTTGCACCGTGCAAGACTAGTTTCTGTGGATGGATTAAATTGTCCCTAGGATAATATAATGGTCTGCCCACACTTTATGCTCCCTCTTGCTCTCTCTTCTCTTTCGCCAGACCAAAAAGCTTCTCACCTGGAAAGTGCTTTTTTCAATTTTGCTACCCATTGAATAATTTAATTTTATTCTTTTTGCAATCTAACATATTTAAATCGAACAGAGCAAGAACATGTGTATGTAAAAAAAAAAATTCCTTTAATCTCTTCCGGTGACTGTGTCACTGGATCTGAGGATAATTTTTCTCTTCTTCAATAACTCAAGAAAGCTTTTGTTTCAAATCTTTAGGGATCTTATTGAGAAAACTTTTGATTTGGCTTATTCTACTAGTTTGAGTTCAAATTAAAAACCTAAATCCCCAAATTTCTATGTTTATCAAAGAATTCGAAGCCGGCGATTTGTTGATTGGCGAGAAGAGGAGGTGACTGAGCACGCCAATGGAGATTTGGAGATTTCTATTGATTCTGAAGCTTTTACATTGAACCCGTGAATAAATAATCGGTAGTAAAATGGGGTTCAAGAAATTTTTAATCTTGAACCCTACCATTGAAGAAAAAAATTCAGATCTTGATAATTTAAATTTTAAAATTTACAATGATTACTGATTACTGATGTTATTTTTCTTTCACCATACAATTGTAATTGAAGAAGAAGAAAAAAAAATGTTTTTTCACAAAAGAAAAGAAAAAAGGAGAGTTGATATAGTGTTGAGGGTCCATGATAAGATCTTGTGGGATAACTTGATCTAACATTTAAAATAAGTGTTTCACCATGCAAGACATGTGAAGGTCTTGCATGTTGCTATAATATGCTTCCTAACCCTTAAGTTCAAACTTCGCAGTTAAACGTGTTTGGCTGAGAGCAGTGCTAAAATGAGTGACTTTCCGGTTGCGCTCCAAACTTCGATGATGATTTGTTGTGTAAGGGAGAAAATATGGATGTGAGTTGGAAAGCAAGAACACCAACAAAATGGAAAAAATTGTGTTGGCCTACTTAATACTACTAATACATGATGACCACAAATTATCATCAATTTTAATTATGTATACATGTGTGATGTGTGTATAATTTTTCTATAAGAAAGTTTGAAAATGGAGATTTGACGTTTTCCTAATTAAAATTGTAATATTAATGATTTAATGTTAATGTGGCAGCAAGTGCTAAAAGGAGTGGTTCTTTGCTTCTCAAATATCAACCGTTCACAAATCACTCATAATATGTTAACTATAGTACAGAATAGCAGAAACAAAAACAAAGAAATTATAAATTTGTTGAGTCAAAAGTATAATGATTTTGTCTGAAATAAGGTAAAGATAATTTATGCTTTCATTACATGTAACATGGTCATTTTTTGGTTTTAGTGATATTATGGAGACCAAAGTTATAAAATTATCCAAAAAATAATTATATAATTGTTTGGTTCTTATAATAGAGACCACCTAATTTGATTCAAAATATAGAGGTCACTTTCTTATATTAGTATTTGAACAGTAGAGGCCACAAGTTTGGTTCTTAAATTTCACGGTAGATCATTTAATTAAGTATTCTATTTTATGGCGGAGATATTATAAGTATTACATATAATTCACATACACAATTCTAAGGTTTTGAAATTAAATTCGAATAAAATATTTAGATTAATAATATTAGTTTGTCAGTTGAGTCAAGTCAATAACTGAATTACGTGGAAACTATATACTTAAACTGTTATTCTTAAATCCGTCTCTTTGAAACGGCATCATAGATCCCTATATTTTTACCGTGAAATTGCAGAAGCTAATACTTGAAGGAGTTTGTAGAATATTGGTCAATAAATATCTAAATTGAGGATAGAAAAACAGCTTATTGAAGAGAAGAAAAAAATGGAGACAAACAATTTAAGTGGGGTAAACATGAAGAGCATAAGAGGTGCTGATATGAAAGAAATAGTGAGATGACAGATAGAATTAATTTGTGAGAAAATAGCTAATGAAGGAAGCTATAGGTCCCATAAGCATGTGAAATGGTTTTTGGACAGTCATCATCTTATCTTGTTGGTCACATTTATTTGACAGTAACTATGCAGGCGAGTCTAACTCTATTTGTTTTGTAGTTATTAATTTGTTAAACCCATGTAGTGCCTAGACTATGACTATACTATAGGTAGCTACATATCATAGATAGACATGGAAAATATATCTTTGAATCTTCAAGCTATTTTGTCTTTGACTTACATCACTTTCACCTCTTCTTTCGCAAAGAGTTTTGATCATAAAATTTGATCACTCGCACAAAATTGAAAAATATGATATGATACTTTTTAAATAATCTAGACGCTTATTCTTTTGTGGGCGCCACATTGAATTTTATAACGGATCTTGTTTAATGAATTTTATAATCTAGTCCCTTATTATTTTTAGGAAATAGATTTGATACGCAGTTATAACTGTAGGCCATCCAATCTGTATCATAGAATAAAATCATTTAACTGTATATTTAATCTAAATTGTCGATCTAAATTTAATGACTGATATTGAAAACTATAGCAAACTGTGTAGTCCTGCTCTCCAACAGGCAATCTACATCCTTTTTTCGTGGGCGCCACATTGATAGTTTGATTGTATGTATTTTTTTGATTGTATGTATTTGGTAGAAGGGTGATCATTCTAAATTAAATATTAGCTATTTTATTAGTTTTATTGACAAATTAGCCACTTTAATATCATAACAGGCCAACACAGCAGCTCAAATCATTGCATAAAGATGGGTGTCTTAAAAGATGTTCAGCAGACTCAACAGCAACAAAATTATGAGCTTCTTTCATAAATATTTTTCTACTATTGATAACATTTGGAACTCAAAATCACATACTAGGATTACAAAATTGATTTGCTATAAATGTAATTCTGACAAGAATCAAGCTAAGGTTATACAATATAATAATTAAAAAAAAACATTGGCAGTGCACCACCCTCTTCATTGAGTACACATCTTAAACAGGAGGCATCAGGTGCAAATACAAGTGACCAAAATGGATCTGGCATAAGCAATTGACAAGATCTGATCCCTGACTTTCCATTGCAAGTTTCCTGACTTTCCATGCATATATCTATGACAAGGATTGTTAGCCTCAGACTACTTCCTCTTGTACCTGAAAGGGGATTTGAATAATATTTTGTTAATTAATTAATTAGCATTGCATAAACAAGTGGAGTGAGTAGAACTTTATTACTAAGGTTTTAGGTGTATAATTATAGAATAAACAGCCAAATTTTGTGAAGTGGTGATATAATTGAGCCTTTATACATGCAAAATCTTAGTAATGGAGCTATATTACATTTGAGAAAAGGAGTTTGTAATAAATGTAAAATATTTTATTTATATTGATATTGATTAAAGGAAAACGGAGTAGCATCTCCTAGGTAGTATATACAAACAAGTAAAATCGAACTGTTTATTTTGGTTGAATGTATATTTCCATGGTGAACAAAAATAAAACCCAAAACAAAGGAAACTACAACTATGAACATCATAGTTACTATAGGCACATATATGCATACCAGGGAGAGTTATAGAAGTGCATTAAATGATAAACTATTTTTTTACACTAGAAAAAAAATGAAATATCACAAATTTATTAACTGATATGTTCTACTTTCTATTTAGAGGAAGATCCCAAGTAAAAATATTTATAGACATTTTTTATCACCAAGAAAATGAAAAGGATTATATCATTATTTGTCAAGTTGCCCTCAAAAAAGCCTCAGTCCACAACTCCACATCAATGATCAATCACAGAACAGAAACAGAAGACATTTTCATGAGTCGATCAACAACGAAATTAATATTTCTATCGATGCCTAAAAAGATCAGATAATAGTTTAAAAAATGAGATAGATTTTTTAATCGATACCTTGACTTGCTTTTGAATGATTTCTTTGCCTTCTTTCCTATTCCAGAACCTTTCTGTTTTGGCTTTTTATCCTTCATGTCATTTTGGAATTGCTCCCGCATGTCTTCTGTCCTTGAAGAGGAAGGCTTTCGCGAAGGATTAGATTTATTAGACTTCTTTTGAGGCTTCTTCACAATCTTGCCAGAGTCTAGTGCCCTCTTGGTGGCCTTTACTGCTTTTGCACGTCGGTAAGCAAGATCAGCAAGTGTCAATCCAGCCTTTTCATTATCTGTCCCCTTACCCTGTAATTTTATGCATTTCAATTTCAGTGGAACAGAAAATGAGGAATAAGAAATACATCCCAACCTTAACCATATAGAGAAAGTTAACAGGTAAAAGGAGTGCTTACTCTTGGTTTGTCATCTTGCTCGTCATCCTCCAACATCTCTCTAGCTGCTTCCAACTTTCTGCGCTTCTTTCTAGGCATATTTTTCTGCATCAAAGATATTTCCATCAAATAAACAAAGAGTACATGCAACTTTATGTACATTTTATATGTAACAAAAACTGATCTGTATGCACAACAAGATTGGGAAACACTTCTTACCTCTCGTTCCCGCTTCCTCTTTTCCTTCAATTTTAGGTCTTCAGCTTGCTGGGCACTAACCACCTTATGAGAAGGACCGTCTTCCTTATCCAAGGATGCCTGTTAACAGTCATTTCATTTCTTATCAACACCAGGCTGCATTTTACCAATCAATAGCAGAATTGGATCCAAAAATATGTCGGCTAATCACTAGTTCGGCTAGCAGCATGCCACCTTCACTGCTGAAGATTTGCAGAACATAGAAGGGAAATAGCCAGCCTTTTTCACATGCATAATACTTAGGAGGTATTGACGGTATCATATCATGTATATGCATTATAGGATAGCATACTGTGGTTAGAATTGAATCAATTTAATTAACACTAACCCTAATCTTTGTGTGTGTGTGTGTGTGTGTAAAAGACTAAGTCACTGTATGGACACAATTGATCCCTAATCAGATTGTTCTTAGAAATCAATAGTGATCCACTGTAAAGTGGGAGAATCAATGCCTGCATTTAGAGGCGTATCAACAAAATAAAACAATATTTGTACCTTTGCTGCTTTTGCCGAAAGCTTCTTCTCCTTCTCTGTAACAAACCAGGTTCTTTTCGGGCGGGAGTAGATATCTCCCCTATGTTTAATCATGTTTTCGGCCTAAAATATATATATCATATAAAAGTGTGATTTTATTGATGAGAAAATGAAAGTAATCAAATTTACAGAATACGGTAGAGTACTGTTAAGACAATATTCTAAGTAATTGGAAACGGAGATGAGTAAAGCCGAAGTAACTGATACCTTTGTGGCCTCCATTTCAGCTTTCCTTAGGATCCTTTCTTCCCTGAAGAAATTGAAAGTAAAAATTTATAAGAAAAAGAAACAACAATGAAACCTCAACAATTAAGTGTAATCAGAACCTCTCTTCTTCAAGTACTTCAGAAATCTGATCCTCCATTTGCTCAATTGTTTTAGACCATTTTAATATAGATTGCTCAGCAACAGTGCGTTTTCTCAGCTTTGAACCAGCCCTCTTTATCTAATTAATTGAAAATCAATATTCACAAGAAAGATTATATAGTGGCCAGATTAATGCGTCAAAGTTCTTTTTCTTATTTTATGTTATCTCTCTTAACAGAGAAACCAAATTGCTAGCAGAATAAACATGCAACTATCCATGAAAAGAACTATAAATAATGGATTTTCCCTGCATATTATATGGAGTGGTCAACATTAAAGGTCCATATAATCCAGATCATGGGAAAACTAAAATAAGTAGATATACAATGAATGGTTATTTCTCTATAGGAAAAATTAAAATATGTAGACATAGCCACTGTAAAAAGAATGCTGGAAACAAAGACAGAAATTTTCTAAAGGGTACTCACAATAGCTTTCAAAAGTGATCGGTCACGTTCGGTAACAAATGTAATAGCAGCTCCTGCTCTTCCAGCTCTTGCAGTACGACCCACTCGATGAACATAGCTTCAGAATTGATAAAGATATGAAAGTCATTAGCCCAGAGAGAATGAGATTATACTTAAGGTGAGATAATGTTATCTATCATGTCATGTACAAAGACATTGCGACCTATTAACAATTCAGAGAAGTGACAAACTGTAGGCTGTGCAACAAAAGTACAAAACTGCTAATATGTCAAAATATTAGTTATCAAGAGCAGAGTTTTCAGTTATCACCGATATGGTTCATAGAGTATACCTGGTGAGATCGCGTGGACATGCAAAATTGATAACTGTTTGAACACCAATAATGTCAAGCCCCTATAAGTAAAATTAAGTGACCGTCAAATATATACTAGACACCTACCCGTACGACGCACGGGTCTTATGCGCTGTTTTATAATGTAACGTCAAAATATTATTTGTATAAATAGTAAATCAATAATTGAAACAATAGATATTATTAAAATAATATAAACAATAAAACTTATCTAAATACAACATAGATCGATATGAATATGTCTATACATTTCGAAATACTTCTATATACACCACATTTAAAGTTACGTTTGTATCTTCATCATCATCGGTTAACAGTATCTTCAACCCATTCCTAAGTAATGGGAAGAATATAAAAGATTGATGAACCTACATATAATATTAAAGGTGAAGAATGATGAACCGTAAGCATTTATTGAGAGGCATTACGCTTAGAGCAATTTTATTGGCTTTGGAAATATGAAAGCATTGTAATACTCCATCATAGTGGGTTCTTGCATTTACACTATGAATTTAAGCATTTAAGCACTCCACTTACAATCTAACTCACGTGAGAGGGAGCTGTTTAGTTTTAAATGGTGGAATTAGGGAAAGGATTTAAAGGCAATGATTGGTTAATACAATTAGGGTTAGGATGAGTGGTCGCACAACTATTTAAGATTTATGATACACTAATATAATATATAGATATCCAAAATGGCAGAAGAAAATGCTAATAGCCATAAACTTGGGTAGTGTTTTGTGAAGAAGTGGTGATAAAAGATTTTAGATGATTGACTAAAATATCCTTTATATTAAATTTCACATGATATATTATTATAAGGGTGTAAAAAGTAATTTATCATTTACCTCCATTAAATTAAAATCCCTCTGTTCTCTCACGTAAACACCATCTAATACAATCTTTACTCTCCTCTCTCTTCATTTAAACGCCTCTAGTTGTATGAATCAAACACGTCCTTAATAAATTTATGTATCTCTTACGATAACCTAGTTTCACTATCATTATCCTGTGTTGGGATTTGGGAGTATATGATAAGAGATAATAATATTACTACTATATGCAAAGTGATAAAAGAATAAATAAACTTCAATTCTCCTAGAATAAATTCTTACACGAGCAGCCACATCAGTTGCAATCAAAAAATCCACTTGCTGCATCCTGAATTGGTTCAAAGCCTATACAAATAACCAGAAGTGAGCAAATATTGCCACAATAGCATTCAATGCTGTAATTCCTCTTAGCAGAACAAAGAGTTAAAACATGCAAATCAAAACAATCAACGTACATCAAGACGTTGGGCCTGAGTAAGATTTCCATGAAACTCAGCAACTTTCAATCCAGCTAATCCAAATATAATCCTCAACCTATGTGCAGTTTGCTTGGTTCCACTGCATATCAAGATGAGAAAATATATTAAGTAATTAGAGGTAGCAGAACAGTGAAAAAGAATTTAAAAATTCAAAAGCAGTGCTAATAAAAATGTAAATTGAAAATCTCAAATAAAGACTAAAGACATTCAGTTTATTAAGATTATAGAAAAGGTTCCGCATAACAAACTAGTAATCTACAACTATCAATATGATGACCAATTCATAATGAACATTAACACAGGGGATCATAGTAAAACCAACCACATAGCTGCTACTACCATCATATTCATCAAATAGCTAGCTATACAAAAGATTTCACTAACAACACAAGAAATCAACTATCACAAGTTGTGCATGTAAGCATAGTAAATAATTATGAAATGAAACCTGAAAATGATAACTTTTGAAGTGAAAGTTTTGGAGCACATTGCAAGAAGAACTGCTTCCGGATTCGATTCACGCATGTTTCTTAATCTAACCACCCTGAAAAAGTAATAGCAATAACAAGGCTCAAGGGATATTGCTAGATGCTAAAGCATGCAAACTACAAAAAAGCTTAACTTAATAGTTTTGCAGAGCTATGGTTTTTGGAAGAAAAAAAAAAGCTCTGCACATGCATCATGATTCAGAACACTCTTCTATTTTTCAAGCTCAAAAAGCCTTCATGTTCGTACCACCATAATTTGTGATTTTGTCATTTATGATACAACATATATCTTAATATCATAACATGAGATGAATGATTAAATCAGAAAATACAGAGGAAAAGTGAAGAAATTACTCCTCAGTCAAGGATGTTGGCCGTTTTGCAGATGGATCAGCAGAAAGACGTAGGGGTTTTGATAGGGAAAGTTTAATAAGATCATTAACCTCCTCAGTCATGGTTGCTGAAAAAAGCATGGTCTGCCTTTTTTTGGGACACAATCGAACCTGTTAAACAATCAAATGTGTTTCACATTTTATTCCAAAAAAATGTCAAAGATAAATTGTGAAATAGCATATGTAACGACAATGATTTTTTCATTATAGGGTTACAAACACTCACAATTTCCTGAATTTCAGCACTAAACCCCAGCTCCAAAAGACGATCTGCTTCATCAAGGATCAAAACAGAAAGATCATCCAAATCCACTGACATAGAATTGCGTAAATGATCTATCATGCGCCCTGGAGTAGCCACAACAATGTCTGGCATTGTTCTCAAGGCAGCCTCTTGCTCCTAGGATGAGAAATAGCCACTTTTAAAGCACAAATAAATAGAAAGGATTATTGCATGGCAAATAGGCTGGAAATATATAGATGGAACTGCATAAAAGATAGAAGGCAGCAGAGGATCCTTGGAACTCAAACACTATACTGAAAGAATCACAAGAAGCACATATCTCTATTCTGGCTCATAAAAATATCTTAAATAAGGCATCATGAAATTGAAACAGTAACCTAACCTTTATTGGCATACCACCAACAGCCAGGCACCCCCTTATATCAGTAAAACGAGCAAGCTGCTCAATCATACTGAGAACTCTGCCAAAAATAATTAGGAATAAACATATAATTAGAAAATTGTTTGCATGAATCACCACAAAAGAAGTACTTCAAAAATCTACGCCAATTAAAAAAAACGTTATTCATTAATTTAAAAACAGAACAGAGTAAAGAAAAAAAGCACCATGCTAAAACCCAAAAACAAAAACTATCTACATTCATTGCATAGCCATGACCTGAGCTATGTATATTCATTGAAGCTCAGGCTTTTGAGAGTGTAGCACTGAAAAACATGAATGCAAAGCCATAGAAATCCGTTCTACATGTTCATCCATATACATAGCAAAGTAAAAGGAAAGAAAATTCACATTATATTTCAATATCTATATGCCACTAACCCTCCTGGCACACCTTAATATCTGGAATGCCTTTATTATACGATAAATGTGATCCAAAAATGATAATAAACAATTATATGGATACTTACTGGGCTGCCAACTCTCTGGTTGGAGTAAGAATAAGGACCCTTATTGCATTCATGCGTTTGGGACGGTACAGCAACCTCTCTAAAGTAGGTAGTGCAAATGCAGCAGTCTGCATGATAGCAGGATACGAACAAAGGGCGTTAAAAGAAACATTTTTGTATAAAGATCAGGCACCAAAACACAGAAGCATGGTATCACAAATTTATACATCACTAAAATAAATGTAACAGAAAGACTACCTTTCCCGATCCAGTAATGGCACTTCCACATATATCACGACCAGTCAATGCTAATGGTATGCAAGCCGCCTAAAATCAAGATTCAAAATACAAAAAACAAGTAATTTTTCAATCTGAACTGTTCTACAGAGCATGAAACTGTGTAACCAATTCCAACAATGCTAAGATTCAAAAGGCGAAGCAAAGTAAATTTTTCAAGACAAAGGCTCGTGTATGGAATTACATAACCAATAATGGTAAGAATCAAATCTAATCAAAATAAAAATAAAAAAACAAAGCAAAGAAAAAACCTGAATTGGTGTTGGTTTAGTAAAAGTCAAGGCCTCACAAGCCCTGAGTAAAGGACGAGACAAATTGAGTTGCAAGAACGAATCAGCACTGAAAGATGTTCCATCAGAAGGAGCAAAAAAGGACTTTTTGTCGCCAGCATTACCCTTGTCTTCATCTTCTTCTTCTGATCTATAATCTTCCTAAACAAACCCAATCCCACAAAAAAAAAATATATATATCAATTTTCGAAACAAATAAGCACAACTTTCTACCACCAATCGGAAAACAACTTCTAAAAATAAGATAAAATGTGCACTTCTTCTATAATCATCCTAACCAAACCCAATATATTATTTTTTTAACTTCTACCATGATTCAAAAAGCAACTTCCGAAACATGTAAACAATATGGCCCTATTTGGATAACAGCTAAATTAAGTGTTATAAGCTGATAAGCTATAAGCTAATTTCATAACCTATCATAAGCTGATAAGCTATAAGCTAATTTCATACCCTATAAGCTAATTTCATAACCTATCATAGGGAGCTTATAGATATGTCATAAGCTGATATCATAAGCTCTCCCAAACATTTTCGCTAGTGCTATAAGTTAATTCAAGCATGACCAAATTGAAGCAATGAACACTTTAACCATTATGAATAACAAAAACAAAAAACCTATGATTACATGTTTATCGGCTTCGGCGTCAGAGCCACTATCATCGTCGGAGTCAGGCAAAGGAACAACCGGCGCTGAACGTTTTCTGACGGCATAGATTTTATCGTCTACTGAAGTTGTACTTCTGCGAGCGTGTTCTTCAACAACTGATTCAGAGTATTTTGTGAAGTCCCATGGAGACACTGTATTCTTCTTGGAAACTCGCGATTCCTCTATGCGTTCATCTTCTGATTCTGATTCTCGTCCTTCTGATTCTGATTGTGATTCTTGTTCTGATTCTTCTTCGTCTGATTCGTGTTCGGATAATTCTTCGATTTCTTCGTCACTGGGAGGATCGAAGATGAAACTTGGTGACATTGTTGAGAGAATGAAGAAAAGTGGTTGAAGAAGAAAGGGTTTTAGAAGAGTAAGGGTTTCTTTGTTCTATGTTGTATTCGTTTTATGGTTATGGGTAAACCGGTTCAAGTCGGATCTTTTTTTGGGCCGGTTCGGAGCGGGGCAGCTTAAAATTCTACTTCTGGGCCCAATAAGGAGTTTAAGCCCACAAAAGGATGATAATAATTGGTGACGTGGTGGTGGAGACGGCACAACTTTTGCTGCCGGTGGCGGCAGCGTGAGTTGGCACAGAGGAGAAAAGGAATCGAGAGAAGAAATTAGATCCTAAGGAGTTCAATTTCTGATTAAAATAATTTTTGGTCGGATTTTACTTATTTCGTAGTCGAAATTTAGATTATCGAACATTATTCCGCTGAAGATTTGTACGGTTTTTAAGAAACACATCCATCTTCATAAATTTAATACATAAAGGGTTGTTTGTTTATTATTTGTTTTTATACTACGTAACAGGTTATTTATTTTAAAGTATTGGATAAAATTTTGAATTGTACATGTTTGATTGGACAAGAGATGTTATTGTATTTTGGACAATTTGCACATAGAATTCATGTGATTTATAGAGTATAGAAATTTCAATTTTTTCGATCCTTAGTCATTTGTCCCTAATTTATGGACCAGGATTGAGTGCATTCATAAAACGGGTGCAGTCAGTGTAGTCAAAGCCCCACCGACTATTGGATTTATTTTCCATTCATTATTCACCCTTTGATTGTTTTGTCCCAAAAATTATTTTTAAAAAAACACTTGTAGAGAGAGATAGGGAGAGATGGATGCAGTTAATCTGCATCCCTAATTTATCGATTCACACGAACAGTTATAGGAAGAGATATATGTTCGTTATATAGTTATGCGTGTGCTTAAACCGGTGCAAGTCGGGTCGTTTTTGGGTAGATCGGGTCGGACCGTTCTTTAGTTCTACTTTTAGCCCCAATAAGAAGTTTAAGTTTATGAGAATTTCTTTTGCACCTATCCATTTTCTCGCGCGCTCTACGAATTTACCAAAATACATTTATCCGTTATTTAGGTAGCGGATACCCCCAAAGACATACTATTTTTTTTTTTATAACTTCTGCTACTTAAGTAGCGGATGACATTTACAAAATTTCTCCAAAAAATTTCATTTTTATAGCATCCTTTACTTAAGTAGTGGAAGGATAAAAATAGAAATGTGTATGACGTGCAAGAAGTAGGTAGGATGACAAAAGAAAATCTCTAAGTTTATCGTTTTACTTGAACAAATATCAACTAAGTAATTATTGCAATCGTAAAAATAAAGATGATCATTAATATTTTTAAACAACAATGTATATTATTGTTGAAATTTTAAATATTTTTTAAATAATGTCTCACGATAGACCACTTGTTGTAGAGATGATCCATGTTAGAAACTACAATATTCTTGAAATTTAATACTTAAAAGTATTTTTCAATCATAAAATTCTCAAGTTTGTTGAACTCTATCCGCAGTGAGACAGAGATGACTAAGTTATATTTTGAATATGGCGACGACAACATCATGTCGTAGAAGGAGATAACATGTGGAGCCAACGATCCGCTAAGACTACGTATCTAGAACTTCATCCCCCAGTAGCAGTCAAACGAAGGCGTGAATGCAAGATGTGAGCGGAATGATTGGCCAGACATAGGCTATGCATAACTAAATTGGTACTCTCATATTTTGTGGGGACAAAATTGATACTTACATTTTATATATGGGAACTAAATTCAGATAAAATTACATTCTCAAACTAGTTAGAAAATTTTGAAAAACACTTTCATCTGATTAAACCAATGTCCCAAATACTTGAAGAGGGCGAGGAGTGATCGGCAGTGGACAATGCTTGAACAACGAAAATCTCCTGACAGCCTCTAAAAAAAAAAAAGGACACATGAATGAGCCAAATTTAGGATGGAGAGAATTCTAAAGTCGTGACTGCGAAGTATGAAATTGTTATGTTGAAGATAACTTAGAATTAATCCATATTACATTACGAACAAAATATATTTTTTCAATAGCCCTACTATCTCCATAGTTAAATGTGTGTTCATCTTAGGGCAATTTTAGAATTGGTGATTTTTTACAAAAGCACGTTGAAAATACTCGTATCGATTTAGAGGAATAATCAGTCATTCCTAAAGTAATATGAGATGTATCAATCGTTAGTTTGTTAGTTCGATGGTGATTGACGCTGAATTTGGTAGGGAGGACTATGGTTCGATTATCCGCAACTGCGATCGGAAGGGGGCTAAAATCACTTGATGCTAGAACTGATCCCGAATCAGATTAGGTGATCAATTAAGCCGAATCTGATCGTGAAAAAAATAAAATAATATGAGAAGCTAATTAATTAAGCCTAAATAAAATATAGAAAAATCATTGATAGTATTACATTACCTCCTCTAGTGAGACAATAATTGTCAACATAACATCCATTTAAACCGCATTCAACTTCGCTAATTACCATAACAAACTTCACTCACATACACCAAACAAATTAGTAATTAACATTAACACACTCTCTAATCTATGTTTCTGTGATCCGAACAATTCTCAGCTACAACAACAATCATTTCCACCACCAAGAACACAAATTAGTGTAATGCAACAATTAATCTTAAACCAAATTTGAATACCAAAAACAAACAAAAAAAAATCATCTTTAATTAACAAAACAAAACAAAAACACAAATGCACTATCCTTCTCATCAACGCATGATCCATACAGGCTCAAGAAGCATAACAACTTGGTTAGTCTTAATCACAATTGTTTTATATGTTCTTTATTCTTCCAACATTCTTCTCTTCAATGATCAACAAGATTGTCAACCAACAACAACAACTTTAGATGACACACCACAAGAACATGTTCACATTACTAGTTACAATATTTCTTCAACTTCTGATAGAAACATTGAACACAAAGTTTTACCAATAGAAAATAAAGAACAAACCGAAGATGAAACCGAACAAGAGCAAGATCAAGAACAAGAAGAAGAACCGGAACCAGAAGGAGAAGGTGAAGAACAAGAACAAGAAAACAAATTACCTATTGTTGTTAGGTTAACGCCTCAACAAATGGCTCAAAGAGAAGAAACTGAGCTGAAACATATTTGTTTTGGGATAGCTGCTTCATCAAATTTATGGAATACAAGAAAAGAATACATTAAAATATGGTGGAGACCAAAACAAACTAGAGGTGTTGTTTGGTTAGATCAACGAGTTAGTACTCGAGCGAACGAAGGGTTACCTGAGATACGAATCTCGGGTGATACTTCTAGATTTCGATATACGAATCGACAAGGACAAAGATCAGCATTGAGGATATCAAGAGTTGTGACAGAAACATTGAAACTTGG
Source organism: Trifolium pratense (assembly GCF_020283565.1). NCBI lineage: Eukaryota > Viridiplantae > Streptophyta > Magnoliopsida > Fabales > Fabaceae > Trifolium > Trifolium pratense. Next base: position 53,111,283 of record NC_060065.1, on the reverse strand, counting down.
AATGAAAGATGTGAGATGGTTTGTTATGGGAGATGATGATACTGTTTTTGTTGTTGATAATGTTGTTAGAATTCTTTCAAAGTATGATCATAGACATTTTTATTATGTTGGTAGTTCTTCTGAAAGTCATGTTCAGAATATTCATTTTTCATATGCTATGGCATATGGTGGTGGTGGATTTGCTATAAGTTATCCATTGGCTTTGGAGTTAGCTAAGATGCAAGATCGTTGTATTCAGAGGTACCCTGCTTTGTATGGTAGTGATGATAGGATTCAAGCTTGTATGGCTGAGTTAGGAGTGCCACTCACAAGAGAAGCTGGATTTCACCAGGTAAATTATTAGAGATTTTGTTTGTTATGGTATTTTTTTATGGACAATGTGATTAAAATATATGCCATAGATTGAATATCATTTCATAATATGATAAATAGAGCTGTCAAAATAGGTCAGGCACGATGGGCCAACCCATTAGCCCACATTTTAGTATGAGGTTGAACCGTAAAAAGCAAGCCCGGAGTAAATCAGGTCAGTCTATTTGACAGCTCTGTCATATGCACGTGCATGTGTTGCATATGGATCATAATTTAATGATGAGTAGGGAGGTCGTGAAGTACAGTTCAGAGGTAATCTTGTAAACTGGACAGTAATATTTAAACACATGATGTATTTGTAAACCTTATGATTAAATAATAGAAATGTACTTTAGCCGCCCAGCAGTTGGAGACGTAGGCTTAATTAGTTGAATGCGGTTATCAAATCTCGTGTATTCTTTGTTTGTGATTTTCATATATGATTACTTTTAAACCAAAGTTACTATTCTAACACATACAATTTGTCAAAATTTAATTGATTCTTTGATCAACTCATGAGGTCTAGTAGAACCACATTTCAATAGTATAAACAATTGTATCATGATTATACTTATTGAGATTGAGATTACTTTGTAGTTTTAATTATCTTGAATTTTCTTATGCAGTATGATGTATATGGAGATCTATTAGGCCTTCTCGGAGCACATCCAGTGGCACCACTAGTATCCCTACACCACCTTGATGTAGTACAACCAATATTCCCAAGAATGTCAAGAGTACAATCTCTTAAACACTTGATGGAATCTATAAACCAAGATTCAGCAAGCATAATGCAACAATCAATATGCTATGACAAAACCAGGTATTGGTCAATTTCAGTTTCATGGGGATTCATGGTTCAAATTCTGAGAGGAGTTTTGTCTCCTAGAGAATTAGAGATGCCATCAAGAACTTTTTTGAATTGGTATAGAAGAGCTGATTATACTGCTTATGCATTCAACACAAGACCTGTTGCTAAACATCCTTGTCAAAAGCCTTTTGTTTACTACATGAGTAAAACTCATTATGATTCAGCTAGTAAAAAAATTGTTGGTGTTTATACTCGCGATAAATTTAAGAATCCTTTTTGCCGTTGGAAAATGAATTCGCCGGAGAAAATTACTTCCATTGTTGTCACAAAAAGTCGCGATCCTTTGCGCTGGAAAAAGGTACGGTTGCTCATATTTTTCATGTTCATTTTTACTCTTGATTCTTAGGAGAAAGAGACGTTATTAATTTAGAGTTTGATACATAAAAGTGTATGACTGTTATTAATTTAGAGTTCGATACATAAAAGTATGACTATGGATTGTTCTACCTCCGGATGAAACTTTAATACTATTCAGCTATGAAGCACGGACATTTTTCGGATTAGGCGTGTCTCAGTTATCGGGTGTCCGACCCCGACTTCTGATTACATTTAATTATATCATTTTCTCAAATTATTATTGGCGTCAACATGTCAATATCTGTGTCCGTGCTTCGTAGTTATTCAGACAAATCGACTTTAACTAAAATGCACTAAGGAGGTGTTTGGATTGATTTATGTAAGCTTATTTACGGACATAAGTACTTGTGTGACTGTTTGGAATAGTTTATGGAAACAACTTATGACATGCCTATAAGTTGTTTTCAAATTAATTTTGTAAATTCTTTATGATAACTTCAGAAAATGCTATAAGTTGTTTATCAAAATCACTTGATTATGTTATAAAGTACTTACTAAGACACATAGCCAAGCCAAACACAAAAAATATATTCATTCCATCATTATGAAAACTCACTTTTGCAACAAAAAAATTAGCTTAACATGTTATAAGATATCCTTGATTGAAATGGATGATTTTATTAAGTGATTTTTTTGACTTATTTTGCAGTCACCAAGGAGAGATTGTTGTAGAGTTTTGCCATCTCGTAAGCCCACAACTCTATTCTTATCAGTAGGCACTTGTCAAGAGGGTGAAGTTACTGAATTGTAGCTGTGATCACATTCACATATATGGTGCATATTCTTTCTCTTCTTGGACCATCACTTTTTGTTCTTGTTTCTTATCAATTTAGAAATGAAGTTTCAAGATATATTTTCAATATAGTTGCATGAGAAACACCCTAGAAGAATATCACATGCTAATGTTTTGTTTGGTTTTCTCATTTATGTAAATTAAACAAAACATACTACTTGGAAATTTGTATGGTAGATGATGACTTGGAATGTATGTAATGAAACATGTCTTCATTATTGTTTCCCAATGTGACAACACTAATTAATGGTTCACAATGGCTTGGAACTTTGGAATGTTTTCTTCTCAAGGCTTCAAATTCAAATTATTTTGGTGTTTTTAATTGGATATAATTGGAGAAAGAATGTCTTGTTTGTTGTTGGACCCCGACTAGTTTATGGTGGAATTGGTGTCTCTCCGATTAATCGATCCTTGAGTCAGATACTGAGTCATAGAGTGAGGCTCTAGCTTTAAATGTACCCCCACCAATAGATGGTGAGATTGGTGTCTCTCGGATATTTTTTAATCGGGTGTCTCTTGAATTAATCGATCATTGAGTCGGATACCAAGTCTTATAAAAAAGATAATTTGCAAATAATTAATCTTTTTTTAATTTAAAACATGTGACCTTTTTATATTGTATTTAATTAAATTAAATACCTTCACTCCTAAGCAAAGTTCACTTCTAGATTTGAACCCCTCAAGCACTTAACCAATCTCCGCATTTTTTCCCTACTTCTGGTTAAAAACAACTCTTATTATTTGAGAGAAAAAAGTTGGAGTTAAGTTGCAATATATTCACATTATTACATAATAACTAATATTATAAATGATTTTTTATGTCCATATAAAACTATTTTCTAGATTCCCCGTAACTGCGATCGGGAGGGGGCTGGAACCACTTGATGCCAGAACGGTCCCCCGAACCAGATTAAACTGGTGGTGAAAGCCAAAAAAAAAAAAAAACTATTTTCATTTTTTTGCCACTTTACCATAATTTTATAAAATAAACAACGAAATTATATTAGAGTACAAATAAGACAATGAAACACATCACTTCCAAGTTCCAACAACAATGTGAAGAAGAAAAAAAAGAATGAAACACACATCACATTTAGAAGCAAATCATACACTACAAGAACAACATTCATTTCTTTTTAAAGTGATTATTTACGGTTCATATTCATTTCTATCCTATCCCATGATTTCAACCACCACAAGGAATATTTGTAATTGACAGCTTGATATTGTCGAATGCAGATCGTGAAAAATAGCGGTTTGTTCAAATTTTGCTATGCTACAACAATATAGCGCCACTATTATAAATTATAATACTTCATATTCTAAATAGCTAATTGTGGAACAATGCCAATTTAATGGCAAGCTATTCAAATTGCGCTGAACTATAGCATTATAGCCGCTATTTGACAACATTGCAACAACTCGCAATAACATTGATTCGTTTAAAGTTAGGATGGAGTCTATATACGTATCGATGGCTAATGAACTCCCGTTTATATCAAGATCAGAAAGTAATTTCTTATGGCAGAAGCTAAAAACTAAGAAATGAGCCAAAACAAGAATATCCTAATGAGAAGCATCTTTAATGCAAAAGAGTAATCTCAAATGTACAAAGAGGATGGGGGGAACTAAAAAGAACAAATTTTCTTTGTGCAATAGTTGAGATTTTCAGAGGAACCTGATATCTCCTATGAAACAAAATCTGATAACTAGGCACATTTCAATGTAAATGGCTCGGAACACTACTCCACTTTTTCTAATCTTTCGATCTGTCTGACGTCTCCGAGTCATTACTAGTAACACGTCTATGACCTTCACTCTTTCCTGGGGAAGATGAACGTTTTCTAGATCTTTGTATCGGATGAATTTGAGGATCATATTTTTGTGAAGCAAGGTAATTTAGAGCCGTGACCACATCAGATGTAACCGGTCGCATATTAGGCTGTTCTTGCACACACATAGCAGCAATAGCAAGAGATTGGTACAAACCTCTTACTGGATATTGACCTTCAAGCAATGGATCAACCATCTCTGAGAATCTTCTTCGGTCTCTGAATAAAGGCCTTGCCTGCAAACAAATATACATGCATAAGGTAAGGATTTTACAGCTGAAAAAGATCAGTTTTTTCAAACAATATAACAATGTGACAATGAATCAGCAACCTTCAAAATATAAGCTTCGCTTCATCATCATCGTCGTCATCAAACTATATATTGAAACATAATGTGTTCAATGGTAAAAGGGATATGTAGGACACTCGATGAACTAATGTCTTTAATAACGGTATAGAGCCTAATGGATAATTACTTAATTTCTATTTTAGCCAATGGAAAATTTGCACGTGCAGATAAAGTATAGGATAGCTTCACAAAACTTCTAGCTTAACAATTTCAATACTTTTTACAACATGCAAGATCAACTATCCTTGTAAAGAACAAGTATAAACAAAAGATATGATTTTCAGCAATAGACTAAGGTAAAAGATAACTGACATACCCATGCAACAAGATTTTGTTCTTTATGAGGTTTCCTATGATCGATGGCCTTCCTGCCTGTGATGAGCTCCAAAAGAACAACACCAAAGCTGTAAATGTCAGACTTGAATGTCAATTGACCCGTCATTGCGTAATCTGGAGCACAGTACCCATATGTGCCCATAACTCTTGTCGAAACATGAGTCTTATCACCAATTGGACCTACTTTCGCCAAGCCAAAATCAGATAACTTGGGATGATAATCATCGCCTAACAAAATGTTGGAGCATTTGAGGTCGCGGTATATGACAGGTGGCTTCATTTTGGTATGCAAATACTCCAAACCTCTAGCTGCACCAGCAGCTATTTTCATTCTTGTATTCCAATCCAGTCGTTTTTTCCTGGGCGAAAGGTCTGACATAACAAACAAGATAAAAAAAACATAAGCTATGACAACAAAGAATACTTTCTACCAATATATTTGTGCATGTTCAGATTGACAGTGAATTTGATAGAATCACGGTATGATAGTGCGGTTTTAGCAAAAATTACATATTTGAGCTTTTAGCAGAATCAAAATGCCGCCGTGATTTCGCTAACTTCATCGCCAATCCAAACTTGCACTCTATTTTATATAAAGAGAAACAACAAACTAGGAAATTAAGATAACGATATAACATACCATGCAAATGATTCTCCAAAGATCCCAATGGCATGTACTCATAAACCAATAGCCTCTGCTCTCCCTCGGCACAAAACCCTAATAACTTGACAAGGTTCTCGTGGTCTGCCAAACTAAGTGTTAACACTTCAACAACGAATTCCCTTATTCCTTGAAGCCCGTTCGGGTCAAGTTGCTTTATTGCAACAACCTACACAAACAAATAAAATGCCTCAATCTAACCAAACATTAAAATGTGCAAATTAACATGAAACCTTCAATGGTTTACGGCATTACAAGAGTTCTATGATTTAACTAACCTGATTAATTTTCTCAATGTATCCCTTATAAACCTTGCCAAACCCTCCTTCACCAACAAAGGTATCAACCCTAAAATTTCCTGTTGCAGCTGCAAGCTCATCAAAAGTAAATGTCTTTGCAACTTTTCCATCAGTTGAAACCTCGTCATTCAAATTCAAATTCTTCACGTCCAACGAAAGTTGATCGTGTTTCGAATCATCTTCACTTTTATCATTCACACTCAAATTCAAATGCATATCAATTTTGACCTTATCTACAAAAACAAACAAAAAAATCCATACAAAACAAAGAACACGTGAGGGATAGAATTCAAACAAAATGGCTCATATATCAATCAATCCAACAAGACAAAAAAAAAACCATAAAATCATCAAAATTCAAAAGCTGATAAAATCTCAAAATGACAAAGCCCCACTTTGATTTGATGGAGCCATTCCAACCATGCAAACAACCAATAATATTTATAAAATAAAAAAAAATTAAAAAAAAAAAAAAAACCCAGAAATGGAATATAAATAAATAATCAAAATTTAAGCTTCAAAATTTCAATAACAATAACATTAATTCCAATATAAATCAAGAACAGAATATAAAGCTTCAACACTCAACAATTTACATAATGGAGAACAAACCCCACCAAATAAAAAAGCAATCTTTGATCAATCTAAGACACACCCACATAAAAAAAAAATCATTTTTTTCAAAAAGTAAAGATTACCCAGAAAATAAAATGCATGAAAAACTAATAATGAACGAAGATCCATTGATTGAAAAAAAGAAAAAAAAAATTACCAGCTGAACTGATAGTACTCTGCTTCTTCTCTATATAGCTAGAATTGTTCTTGTTTTCGATCTTTTCGCGTGATTTTCCTACACAACGAAAACAACTCATGTTGTTTTTGTTCTTCGATGATGTTGTTGTCTCAAAACCCAGAGAGAGTCCCACAAAAAAGAGACCCTCAAAATAAAATAAAATAAAATAAAATAAAGAGAAACTGTGTCTGTTACAGAACCGTGTTTGTTTAATTGTTTTGATTGTTTGAGAGAGAGAGAAAGTAAAGAGAAAATGAAATTGAAAAAATAGAAATAGAAAGAGAAAGACAGAAGTGTTCCTATGTTGTTGCAGTTTTGGTTATTTGGTTGCTTTAATATATTCTGTCTCTGGGTTTGTCCAAGGTGGAGATGAATTGTATTGTTGACTATGTGAGTGTGTTTTGTGTTTTAACCAATTAAAATAAGACACGTTAATTAGTTGAGGGTAGTTGTGTAATTTTGGAAAATATTTTCGTTTATGAACTGTTTGGTTAGTTCAGTTTTGGTGTTTCACTCTAATAATAACTTTCCCTTCTAAGATTTTTTATTTTATTTTTTTACAAAAATCATTTGTTCTAATTTATAGGAGTATGTAGTTATGTAAAAAAAAATAAAAAGGATGGGTAAAATATAATACGTAAATAAATTTAGTTTTTTGGTACATTGAAAAAACGATGAATATGGTTCATATTATTAACAAAATACATTACTTTTTTAACAATAAATACATTACTTTTTTTTTCGTTTAAAATATATTACTTTTTCAACATATCAAAAAAGTCAAATTTGTTTATAATAGTAACCGAAATAATATTCTTACTCATCTATCTTTCATTATAATACTTTTATAATTAATTACTAGCGGGTCAGCCAAGTGAGTTCTGCGTCTGCCTGTGTCTAACTTATGTTCAAAAAAATTGCTAAAAAAATGTGTCTTATGTTACGATGAGTTTCTTAATAAAATATTTTTGTTGCTACTAAAAACATAAGGTATTGTTAGTATTATGAAAAGTTCACACCAAAATTCATATATTTTCTTTATATATAGTATTGGAAATAACAAAAAAGGCTACACCAAATTTCAAGTTTCCCTTTATTATCGGTATAGATTATTATTATTATTATTACTAGCAGGCCAGGCAAGCGCGTTTCGCGTCTGCCTATGCCTAACTTATGTCCAAAAAAAAATCTGCTAAAAAAAAAACGTATCTTATGTTATGATTAGTTTGTTAATAAAATATTTTTTTTACTACTAAAAAAAATCAAGATATTGTTGATATTATAAAAAGTTCACACCAAAACTCATGTATATAGATATATAGTATAGATAAAAAAATTGTCGTTAAACATAAAACTTATTACAAATTTTTAAACGTGATCCTTTTTTCGAATATTACTTTTATTAATAACACCAATTAGAATTGGAATGAAATATCAACATTAAATACATTTATCAAAAGGGGTAGTATATAATACCGACACACATTTCAAACAATTTTTTTTACGCATGCAACCTAAAGGCATACAACTTTGAATAGCATAAAAAGTAGCGCAAGGAGCATGGGAGAGAGACGACCTTGTAAGTGCACGAGCCCTTCCGTTTGCTTAACGTCTAGTAAAATCAACTATAAAATTGATATGATTTGAAAGTATGGTTCTACAATCATCAATAAGTGAATCATACACAGAAATATTTTGTTTTTGATTGTGTATTTCCTGCATGATCATCAACCATCATTTTGCAATTCAGCTCAAATATCACAACTTTTCTTAATACCTGATTTTTGTTCTTATAATATTGAGAAGAATGGAATAAGATCTTATTACTTTATTTTATAACTATATTATTTACTTAAGAAGCATTTATCTTTCTCAAAAATATATTTTTATTAATTATTATTAGTAAGAACATTTTGATAAACAATTTTATTTTAGGAGAAAGCTAACATGTCTCGTAAGACAATATTAATAGAAATTCGTACATTTAACTTTGCAAAAGTTAAAATATTACTTTTTTGTATAAAAAAAAAGTATTACTTTTTTTTTAATATAATTTTTGGACTTGTAACAAGACCCTTTATTTTATTGTTAAATTAATAAAAAAAAATTAACGAAACAAACTTAATGCATTTTATTAATCACCAAAAGTTCAATACATAGAGAAATAATCTCAAATTTATGGAAACTAGTTCAAGAATTGGTTGTCCTAGCTAGCATATGAGCAACCAAATTCATTTGTCTCATAATAAACTTAACTTCAAAGTTTGCACAAAATAACATAACAATAATCAGGGACGGAGCCACATACAAGGATGTGGGGGCTCATGCCTGCACTAACTTTTGAGGAAGTATTTTTCTATATTTAACAATATATGTAAATATTTGGCTTGGCAGATCAATATATCACCGAATACAAAGTTTCATTCATTTTGACTCAACACACAAACCACACCCCTCACTCATTCTTTCTCACTACAACAGAAATCAAACACGCTCCACTGTCTCTTTCACTCATGGTTTAAGGTCAAGTATATATTTCAATGTAGGCTTAATTGCATATTTGGTATCTTATATCTTTATTTTAGATTTTAAATTGGTCCTTTATGTTTTAAAAGTTTCAATTTAATCCCATGCATTACTTATTTCAACTTAAGTTGGTTCTTTTTATTAAATTTTGAGTTAATTTCGTCTAAAACTTCCACGTGACACCCTCCTAAGTTGTCCACGTATACAAATTTGTTAGCTAAATGGACGATTTAAACCAAAATTTGACTAAAATGACTAACTTGAAACTTTTTAAACTTAAGGGACCAAATTGAAACCTAAAACAAACCTAAATGATCAAATATATATGTAATTAAGCCTTTCATATATATTCTCTCAAAAATGAAATAATTTATACATTTAGTGCTATAAATTTGTATCTATGGTGCCCCCACTTTGCAAAATTTCTGGCTCCGTCACTGACAATAATAATATCATTAACGATTGAAAAGAAACTCTGAGTTGCCTCGTCTGACTCTTCTTCCCGTTCTATTGATTAGAACCATCCAGCAGCGTCACACCAGTATAAAGAGTTAAGCTACTAAGCTAAGTGTTGTGGAACTCGGTAGAAGCGATTTGCCGCTTCCGTCTCTCTAGGCTACAAATTGCCTTAACCAACACTTAAAAGTCACTTTCAAATTGAACTCGTTCAAATCCTCTATGCTTAGCTTCGTTCATCTCTTGCAAAACATCCATGCTACATCCTCTTGTGAATCCAATGTTAAACTCACCGGATTTCTTTAAAATAGGTAAAAAAAAAATCTAAAGAGACACCTATTGTGAATCGAACTAGAATAGTTGTAACAAAAAAAATGGAACGAGAGTAACCAACAAATTTAATAATGATGATATAGTGATGTGGCGAGTTTTGAATAGAAGTGGTGACTGGTGAAGAAGCTGTTTCGCAAAACAGATCTTTGTCTTTGGAACCATGCATCGGTGACGCACCAATCAGAACACACGCGTCTTTCTCACCGTTCGATTGAAAAAACGTTAGTTAAATGAAAAAGAGAATGTCAACGTCTAGAAGAAAGGAAATGGAGACAAAAACGATGACGTATTGTACGGGACCCGTTGTTACACACGTGGCTCTTCTTTTAACGGTGATCTACGCGTTCCAGCTTGGTGATTGGAACAGTATGACTCATTTCAAAAGGAAGGTTACACCTGAGCATGGCAACTAGGCATGGCAATAAAACCCATACCCGCGGGTACCCACCAGTGGCGGAACTAGGAAAAAAAGTTGGGGTGGGCCGAGAAAAAAATTTTAATTATAAATTAAAGAAAAAATAAAATTTGCACCGATAATGTAAAATAATTTTACATTAATAGTACCCGTTTATTCTGCCAAATCATCCCATTAGTCCTCATTAAACTCTAAGAACAAATTTATATTTCATACAAAAAATTAAGTCATAATAAGCACAAATTTGGTCATTAAAAAATTTAATTGTGTAACTCTAAATAATCATTTTTTGAAAAAAGATAGAAATTGTGCTTCTTTTATATTGATGATATATCTAAATATAAAATATTCTTCTTTTATATTGAATATATGCATATGGATATTAAAATTGTTTTTTTAAAAGAAAAAGGAAAAGAAAAAAGAACAAACTGAAGAAAAGAGAAGAAAAAAGAACAAAATGTTAAAGAACATGCTTTGTAGGATTTGAACTCATGACCTGAGTATGTTACAGCATGCTACAAGCCACTGGGCTAGCACTTACACTTTGCATTTGTACGCGTAACTAAATATATATCTAGTATAATTGTTTATTTTATAATAAAATCAAGGGTATATTAGTAATTTCCTATTTTTCCGGGGGTGGCCGCGGCCCACCCCAGCCCCACCCTAGTTCCGCAAGTGGTACCCACCCAAACAAAACTCGTTTTGACGGGAAATATCCGAGTTGACTGAGTTTGGGTTCGGGTTTGGGTTTTCCCCGATTTTAAAAGATGGGTTTGGGGCAGGTAATGGGTACATTGATACCCACTCCGAACCCGTCCCCGAACCCGCCCCGCTTATACTAAAAATTAGATTTCACCTCTTTTAAATTAGAAACGCTTAAACAATCTCTTAAATTAGGTTCATATATTTATTTTTTATTTTAATTTGAGTATTAAACAAACCATTTTCCCTATTTTTTTTTCTTTATTTAAAAAAATATTGTTGAGAAAAAATAATTTTGGACATTTAACTTTTTTTTAATAAAAAAAATACTAAAATATAATATAAATTCATGTGGAAAGAGGCGTAATGGGGATACCCGAAACCCGATGGGGATACCCGATCCCCGTTGGGTATGGGTTTGGGGTTATCATTTTTATCCCCGCTCGAATTTGGGATGGGTTTGGGGAAACCCGAACTTTATGGGTTTGGGTTTGGGTTTGGGGAGGGCAAAACCCGTCCCCGCCCCGCCCCATTGCCATGCCTATTGGCAACACTCAATCACTGTTACTATAGTAGTATTTTGTTCTACTAATCTATATGCATTTTTTATACTACCTCTATCTTTAATACTCCGTTCGTCCCATTTTATAATAGTTACTTTGACTAAATGACATTATTTATTTATCTTGCTTTGACCATATTTTTCTTTTATAATATATAGATATAAATATTAGCATATAAGATTTTGTTTGATTTGTTTTGATGAGATTTATAAAATATCCAGTTTTTATATTTTTTACTAATAGAGAATTAAAGATATTAGTGATCAAAATTGTGCATTGGCATACGTGCATTAGTCAAACTAGCTCTTATATTTTGGGATGAAGAGAGTAAAAAATAGCGGATAACTGATAAGCTAGCTTATAGCAGATGAACTCGCAGCGGATGAGTTTATAAGCTAGCTTTTAGCTTATAGCGAATAAACTAACAGCTTGAATTTGTTGTATTTGATAAATTACGGTTGAATTAGCTTATAAGCTAAAAGCTATAAATAGCTTATTGGTATTACCAAACATAGCGCCTTAGTCTAATTTTTTGTAACACTACAAATTCAATCAACTAACTTATTCGCTATAAGTTAAAAGTTATTTATCAGTTATCCGCTATTTTTTACCAAACAGAGTCTTTATTATAAACAGTAGAAAAAAAGGGGAAATTTTTTTTAAGAGCATGTTGGTAAATAAATGATGAATGTGCTTAAAAGATTTAAAGAGAATCTTATAAAACGAAGAAGAAAATTTCCTAATAATGTTTTATATGTAAGGACAAAGATAGATATAGGAAATGCATGTATAAAAAAAAAAAAAAGGAAATGCTGTTCTCCTTAATTACATTCTAAATTACGTGTGATTATAGAAACAAAAAAAAAGTTTGTTTTTTTTAAAAAAAAAAAAAAAAAACTAAGGGAGCGAAACGATGAAGATAGTTAACCTGTTGCATTGTCTTGATAATACTCCTATAGAAAGAAAAAATACAAAAAAAATAATGTTTTTATGTAAAAAATAATGTTAGCTCAAAGAAACATTCAAAAAATTCATAGGTTGTTGGCCGCAATAAGAGCAAGTTTCTAAGAGACAAATAAATGTATTTTTAATCATCCAAAGTGCCTTAATTTTATGTACAAATTAATATTATGTCCATGTTTTTAAGTTATTAATATCTCATTATGCTTTGGTAGAAAAAACAAAAGGAGAATGTTAACTTGTGCCCTTAAGGCACATGTTAAGGAAGCAAAAATAGAAATTATTAAATGTTAATTTGTGCATTTTGACTTTTGAAGCATTAAATTTCTTGTATCATTAAATGTTGAATTTCTATTTTGGTATATCTTAACATGTGCCCTTAAGGGCACATGTTAACGAGACCCAAAAAAAAATCATCATGCGTGAAAATTTGAAGAATTTTTTAAAATAGTAAAGACTAAAGAGTATGAAAACAGTGGAGTGTGATTATTTATTTATTGTGTTGGTTGAATTGAACGCGGTGAGAGGGAGGGAAGGGTGCAATTGTCATTAAGAAAAATTAAATGGTTAGGTAAAAGTTTGGGTTAGATATCGTGAATTCGTGTCACCAATGCATGAACTGTTTGCCATTTTTGACTGGGAAACGTAAATCATAAATGCAAAATTACTATGGGTATGACTTTTTACTCTTCAAAACGGAATACTGTTTTTTAAAATATACTGTAATCTTTAAAGAGAGTGTCATTGAATTTGAAACCCTCATTAGCAAGCCCTACGGACAATAAGGAGGAGACAAATTTAAAAATAGAAATATGCTGTTTTAATTTCTTCAAAAAAAAGAAATATGTTGTTTTAATAAATATACTTTGCACGCTTGTTAGGACACCAAATTATTTAATAGAAAGTCAATAAGCCATTAAAAAAATGTCAATGAAATTGAGTAACGTACTTTGGGGCGGGAGAATGAGACACTAGGAAGAGGACAATGGTTGATATGTGAAATTAGAGTATAATCATGGGATCCACTCTATCAAGTACCACAAGAATCCACAACTAACGAAATCATATCATATCATATAACCTTAAATTAGAGTATAATCTCATCACCCTAAATTTATTTTTAAAACTTACTTGATCAGAAATAAAAAGTGAAAACTAATGATGCCACATTTCTGAAGAGCATGGATTAACTCACAGTGTTGGACCAACTAAAAGTTAGAGGTTAGGGAAACCAGATTTAATAAATGATGTACTGTATTTGGACATCACAATTTTCACCTTCGTATTTTCAAGATATCCGACTTTTTTTAGTTTACTTTGGAATAATAACTTATGGAATAATAACTTAATTATGCTTTTGTCGTACCTCAAATTTAAATTCTCTTATGTGTAAAAATATTTTGAAAAAGTTATGGGAATGATTTCACTATAAAAATACACCGAGCTCCCAATGCATTTTAGTGATGAAATCATATACATAATCCTCTCAAGTTTTTTTCATACATGACTACATGATAGTTGATCTAAATAAGTACTAAATCAAACTCTATATGAAAATAGGTTACCACTTTTTCTTTACAGGCTAGGGTTTGACTTTCCTTTTATTTTTGTTTAGAGGTTAGGATTTTGTACTAAATAAATTAGATATGTACAATGTACAATTTCGATAAATTCACAAATAATTTTTATTAATTTTTTATATTAAACAGTATTATGAACCTATCAAATTTATCCACCTCAGTGGTATATTAACACATATGCAATCTAAATAAGATAAGATATGTATGGAGAAAGTCTTCTATAGGCACATGTACTTGGACACAAATGCACACTCACATAAATCTAAAAAATTAAAAGTTAAATAAAATTGTCACATTCACATCGATGTATATATTTTTAACCATTTTCTCTTTATTTTTATATGTTTCATGTGAGTGTGCCTAACGAATGTTATTTGAATTTGTGCCTATAGGAGACTTTGTTCACTCATTAATAAACTTTATATAGGGTCATATAGTATGTACTAGCAAGAACAAGAAAGGAAGTTTGAGTTGAAGCTTAGGCTCATCAGCATTGAGCAAGTAGGTGTGATAGTGTTGTCTTGAAAGTTGAAGTAGGTGATCACACGTCATATTAACTTTCCCACTATATGCTTCAACCAAATTTGGTGCCCACCGACATGCAGCTTTAAATTAAATTAGTGTATTTCCAATCCAAAAAAGGAAAAACAAATCTAGATATGTTGCCTACCATCCAGCACCAGCAGCAACGCCAAAATTCAATTCAATAAGTGTTTTATGTTTTCATCACCTATATCTACTATTTTATGTTTTCATTATAAGCTTATTTTATCATATTCATATAACTTTCTTTTAAAAGATAAGATATAATTCAAATGGACAATGTGAATATTGTTAGGATAAATATTTTTGCTCGGAATCTTTCAATTATATGTTTTAAGTACCGTTTGTTACTTTGTCTAGGGAAAAAAGAATCATAAACATTAAACCAACAATAATTAGAGAGATACATTAGAGGATCTTCAATGGTGATACCACTTTGGGTATCATACATAGGGTTTGTTTATTTTAGATTTTTAAAAATGAATTTTTTCTTTGTATTTTTGAAAATAGATTTTTTAAAACCGTTTTTCAAAATATTACAAGTTTTTTTATATTAGTTTTTTCTAAATTGAAACACTAATTTGACATTATATAACATAAACACACATTATTGAAGATCAAAACATAGTCAAAATCACAAATTTTTCAAAAAATTGTATTTCAAAAATGATTTTTATGAAAATCTATTTGAAGTAGCTTCAAAATTAAATGATTTTTTGAAATTTTGATATCGAAAAAAAGTTTCAATAAAATGATCAAATACCTAAAATAACATTTTAAGAATAACTATTCAAACCAAATTTTCATTTGAAGCTTTTATAAAAAATTTCTTTGTAAAACTTTATTACACGAAATTATTTAACACTATAAGAATCTATTTTAAAATAATTTTATAACAAACAGGTCCATCATTAACAAAAGGTTTCTACAATAACCATGTAATACTTATGCAACACATACATATTTTGCTCCGATGATGATAACACGTTGCACCGATAAGAGCTATAAGATCTTCTCTACTTTAGACTACGACATCATTCCCTGGTCTCAAATTTTCCTTGAAAAAAAAAGTAAAATAAAATTTAGGAACCATATATTTTTAGCGACCAAATTTGAGAGATATTGATATTTGAAAAAAAAAATCCTTTGAAACGGGAAATTTGTGTGTGCATACACGAGAAGACTTAACGGAAAACCAGAGATAGCAGAGGCGGAAGCACTGGGTGTGTTCTGGAAGCACTTCAATGGTTACAAAATGCTAATATGTCAAATGTTCAAATTAAAACCGATTGCCTCCAAGTGGTACAAGCTATAAACAAGAAGTCTAGAAATAACACTGAGTTTGGTGTTATTATTGAGTCGTGTCGTAGATTATTAAATATGAGTCAAAACTGTAAGGTCAGTTATGTTAGGAGACAAACCAATCGAGTAGCTCATGATCTTGCGCAGGCAACTCGTTTTAATGCTAGTCCCCAAATTTTTGATTATTGTCCACCTTGTATTGAAACTAGTATTATAAATGAAATGGAGTTGAGATCCTCTCCATTTGATGTCACATTTTTGTATTTATATTCCCAAAACTATATAATAATGGAGGAAATGGAAAGAATTGGAAATGGAGAGGATCCTAACTCGGAAAAGAGAGATAAAATGCCATACTAAAGAGAAATAAAATGAGTGCACTAAGTTTGCTTGCTTAAAAAAAAAAAAAAAAATCCTTTGAAACGACGTCGTCTGTTGTTGATGTGAGAGTGGTACAGTAGAGTGAGTCATAGCGCACAAGCAGAAACAGAGAGAATAGGAAGAAAGGAACATAAGCTCAAAATCAGAGAAACAGAGTAATCAAAATGTTGCGATCACTGAATCACAAAACCCCTCCATTACTCTTCAACTTCAATTTCAACAACTTAACCTCATTTCATAGTAGACTCAAAATCACACAAGCATTCTCCTCCGCCGTGTCACCGCCGTCAAAAGCAATCATATACGAGTCACACGGCCAACCCGACGCGGTGACGAAATTGGTGGACATTCCAGGTGTGAAAGTGAAAGAGAATGACGTATGCGTCAAGATGCTGGCAGCTCCAATAAACCCTTCCGATATCAATAGGATACAAGGTGTATATCCCGTCAGACCAGAACCACCAGCTGTTGGTGGTTATGAAGGTGTTGGAGAGGTTCACTCTGTTGGCGCCGCCGTAACTGCTTTCTCTCCCGGTGATTGGGTTATTCCTTCTCCACCTTCTTTTGGTACCTTCTAAAATTTCTTATTTTCATTAATTATTATTACTTTACAAAATCAAATTCACTGTATTATTTATTGATAAATACATTTATTTTATTTTATGTTTTTCTTCTATTAGTGTAGTGGCTTAAGGTGAATAAGTGAAATGTCTGGGGCATCGAACTCAGGACCCTGCATATATAATGTGCATGTGATGTTGTGCACTAAATACCTTTAATTTAGTCAATGAAATTATCAATATATTTCAAAATAGTACTTAAAAACAAAATCATGGAACATATTAGACATTAGTATTTTTTGAATTAGTCAATGCAATTAGTCAATTTAGTGCTTGAAAATGTCTTGCAAAACATAATGTGATTGAGAATTTTTAAATCTAGGGACCATTTTGAAATTTCTTTAGTTTTAAGGCTAAATTGTGAACATGAAATTGTGATTGAGAATATTTTGTAATTCCATGTATCATTTTAGAATACTGATATTGATAATAGTCGTCCAATTTTAGGAACTAAATTAGACCAAATTAGTGTTTCACTTGTCATTTATAGATTAAAAAGAAAAAAGAAAATTTGATTTTGTTTTACAGGAACGTGGCAGACGTACATCGTGAAGGATCAGAATGTGTGGCACAAAGTAAACAAGGGTGTGCCTATGGAATATGCTGCTACAATTACTGTTAATCCTCTCACTGCTCTTCTCATGCTCGAAGACTGCGTTACTTTGAACTCAGGCACTGTCCCTTTAGCTGCAATACTTGTTTCTTTAGTTGGTTCACGAGTTGATTTGTTTAAGCTTATGTTATGTATGTAAATTTTTAACAGGAGATGCTATTGTGCAAAATGGTGCAACCAGCATGGTTGGCCAGTGTGTCATTCAGCTTGCAAAATCTCGTGGCATTCACAACATTAATATTATACGGGACAGGTGCTCTTTTTAAGGTTCTTTGCATTCTCTTGTTCCCATTTTCTATACCATTGGGCTGAAGATGTTTGTCATGAAACTTACTTTTTCCACTGCTAATCCTTTTGCTGCTGCAGGCCTGGGGTTGACGAAGTAAAAGAAAGACTTAAGGATTTGGGCGCTGATGAAGTTTTCACGGAGAGTGAATTGGAAGTGAAGAATGTCAAGAGTCTCCTGGTACACCTTGGATTTATTGTTCTTGTTATGACTTATGCTATGAGATGAATGTCGATTTTTCAGATGAATGTTTGTTATCATCCTTGTTTAAGCATATCGGAAGTGATATGGATATGTTTCTGTCATTATTGTTTGAAATTTTACATTTGTCTAGTTGTGTTCCTGAGATGCTATCAAACATGACAAACGAAAAGATTGTTTTAAGGGTTGTCATATCTCCTATACTAAAATTGAATGATCAATTGACATCAAATTGACATGGTAGGGAGGTATACCTGAACCTGCACTGGGATTTAACTGCGTTGGTGGCAATTCTGCTTCTCTGGTTCTCAAATTTTTAAGGTATGACATGAGATATTCCATAAAGACCTTAATAATGGAAACTTCTCTCTGTTACTAAATATCATTATTATGAACATTTAAATATGTTTGTGTCTTGCAGACAGGGAGGAACTATGGTGACATATGGTGGAATGTCTAAAAAACCTGTCACTGTATCAACTTCAGCCTTCATATTTAAGGTTAGGCTGTAACTTGTGATTTTTTTCTTCCCTCTCATAATTGATTTCTTTAGTCTATACTATGTAGCACTGTTTTTTTTTAGTTAAAATCGCAATTTATCTTGGTTTTAACAATGATTTACATGAAGCATGGAGATAATCCATCACGGGTATATTAAGTCAAATCAGGTTAGAATTGGCAGTAAATTTTGTGGCTATCCTACTGAGGAGTTTGCATCTTCAAATACTATAAATAACAGGTCATTAGTTGAAACTTGGAAGTAATTAGAGATTAAAGAGGTTTCAAGTTACTAAGTTGTTAAGATAATTGATTACAACTCCCTTAAAATTGATCTATTATATCCTCTGTGAAAGTGCTGAACTTGGGAGGCCGAGTATGATGGGGACACAAATGAGTATTTGCAAAGGCACTACAATAATCCAATCAGCTAGAACTTGTAAGGGTATATAAAAAATTAGTACCCGAGGTCCAGGAGGCCCATGTATATTTTAAGTTTGGGTGTTTGGGAGTCACAACTCTATCACTTGAGGCCAAGTTTTTCAACTGCCGTGAAATGCAGAAAGCTTATGGGCAGGAACTAGCGAGGATTATGAAATTGTTGTATGAGACGTGTAACTTTTGAGTCTGAAGCATGTTGCTTTACTCAGCCCTGTCTTCACAGTGGATCAAGTTCAGTGCAGCTGGTTTGTGCTGAGGAACAAAACTGGGCTCTTTTTTTAATGCGGGAGTGGATTTAGGGTATCGTCCTAGTTGGTAACAGCAAAACTAATCCTGAGTATGTAGAGTACCAGTTAAGGGGAAAGGGCAACTCCTCTCCCAACAAATATAGTTCTATTTCCTTCACCAGGATTCGAACCTTGCATATGGTTAAAAAGTCAAGCTACTAGCCACTATGGCCACCCCTTGTTGGCCGAAATTGGGCACTTTTGGACATCCAAAACAAATATCATGACTTATTTGTGGCATATCCCTTCAATAACATGTACTTATATTTTTACTAGAATTATCATTGCTCTGGTTTATTATTTGTAACCATAGTTTGAAATCACATATTTGCAGGAACTTTCCTTGAGAGGTTTCTGGTTGCAGAATTGGTTGAGCACAGATAAAGCTCAAGAGGGCAGGGAAATGATAGACAGGCTTTTGGGTCTTGTACATGAAGGGAAGTTAAAATACAAGTATGCCTGATTCCTATCATAGGATAAAAAATATATTCATTCCGAACAATCAGTTGCTCATAAAATTATAACTTGCCACCGTTTTTTGCAGGATGGAATTGACTCCCTTTACCGATTTCAACACAGCATTGGACAAAGCTCTAGGAAAACTTGGGAGCCAACCAAAGCAAGTGATCAAATTCTAAATTGAAACGTGGTTGATAACTTGATCAAATTCATTAGTTTTGTATTATATCTGGCATTTCTATCCCGCCATTAAGTACACATATTGTAGGAATCTCGTGTATGGTACACGAATACTGTAAAATAGGTATAAATTATTCGAAATAACTTCTCAAAACAATTAGAAATGTATTTGAGAGAAAGATAATCAACATTCAATTGTACTATTCGAAATAACTTCCGTCAATGATGCATGTCTTACATTACACCAAATAAAAGCTATACATGCTATTTTTTGACAATTTTTGTGAAGAATATCCTCTTTCTAAGTTTTTATTTTTTACAAATTTTTTCTCTGTTTTTTTCTTATAAAATAGAGTTTTATTTTTTGTAAACCGACGTGACTTGACACAATTTCATTTGATCTTTTTCTCAGTCGAAATAAAATTACAGCTTGTGTAGCTAAATTAAGCTGCCTAATAAAAGCTATAAGCAAAGCAAACACGAGTGAATGGGGAATAATCAACTATACGTGTGTCAAATGAATGGATTCTGGCTGGATTAAAGCCATAAATTATTACATGGTTTTGGTTATCACAGAATTACATTTTTAACTATGGAATATCTCTATAGAACACTTCCTACAAAGAATCAGCACATTCCTTTGCCAAGATGAAGTCAACAGCTTCTTCCACAGTGTTAACAACCTGCAGAAGAAAAGTTGAATTATAATCACCCAGAGGTAAACACTGTAAACATATAGTCTCAAAAATTAAATTCATATAGTCTTAAAAATTATATTGTAACTCCGGCACAATATATGGTGGTGTCTTGATTACAACTTCCCACAAATTTCAAACAAAATTAGCTTTGTACAAGTCAACCAAAGGTGTGTTATAACCATGGCCACATATCCTTTAAACAGGCCAATAATGTCATAATCATGGGTCCTCTATCCTTTTTTCAAAAGGTAAATAATGACAAGACCTAAAATAAAGCAAAAAATGATAGTAGAATAAGAATATTGTTTATCAAGATATGTAGACTGTAGTGTATGATTGTATGTCTAACTCAAAGATTGCTTAATCCATTCATGTTTTGATCAGACAACCACTAGTTCCCATTGTGGCACTAACAGTGGAAGAAAAAAAAAACATTTCTATATCTTACATCTCCAACTACCAATGACGCATTCCAAAGATTTCTTTCTTATAACTAATAGAGAGTGAAAAAGGTATATGTATCTACAAAAATTGTCTACAGAGTGACAAAAGGAATTACCAGATCTGCTGGAAATTTTTCATGATTTTCCTTCCCCTTGAAAACACCCGTTCTCGTAAGAATAGAAAACCAAGGATGGCCAGTCTGAAATACAACATTTTCGTTAGTAAAACTTGTCGGCAAAAAGTTGATCCTACAATAGTACCTGTGAATTCCAACTTCAACAGATATACCTGTCGTGCACCTCTGATGTCAACCGCAGGATTATCTCCAATCATGTAAAGTGTTTGAAAACGTTGAGTGTTTTTATGATCATCATTGAAATCTTCACAGTGTTGTGGTACAAGTTGCCGCAACACAATTTCTGCATTGTTGAATACAGATGGATGTGGTTTGCCAAAACATGTGTACTCCAAGGAATGAGGGTGAGAGCTGCAGATACAGTGTTTCATGTTTATAAATGCTGGTTCTTGTAATCCTAAATATGAATTAAATCAGCAGCATCATCATGCTACTAAATAATTTATCTGCACTTTTGAATATGATAAAACAATTTTTAATGTTTATTCAAAAAAAAAAAAAAAAAATTTCTAATGTTTACACATATATGTGGTGACGGATCTAGAAATTTTGATTTATAGAGGCAATGCTCATATATATGTTGTGAGGACAATAGTCGTATAATATATAATATATGTTGAGGCAAGCTAATCTATAATACTATATACTGTATACTATATAATATTGAATTTGTCAAAATCCAAGTAAATAGAACAATATCCCCACCCACATAGTCTATCATTGCGTAATATGTATTTTTTGATATATATAGTATTCAATTTAAAGGAACTAAACTAGAGAACACCCATTAACAAGATAATATTCATTCTTACCAATTGAAAATGGATTCTAATGCAATCCTGAAAGCTCCCATGCCCAGACGCTCAGAAGGAAATTTAGTCTACCTTTTGTGGAACCTTGTCAGTGAGTATAGTATAATATTTTAAAAGGGATCCATATAATCTATATCATAAGGCTTATCTGTAGAAAACATCGACCAACCTGGTACTCAAGGTCATCATTTGCAAAATATAAATGTGGTTGCATTCCAACATTTCTTCCAGGAAGCCCTCCTGTTTTCAAGATGTCACAGAGAACCTGAATAAGAAGTCTTGGTCAGTTCTTTGATCCAATGATTTGATTCATAAAACAAAAATCTAAAAACTTCTAGAAAACCCAAAGCAGATAATGTTTTTAATATTTTTTCAGTTCTACGAAACAGAAGCCAGGTTAGAATTCAAATATGATTAAACTAAATCGAGTGAAGTGGGTAGCAGCTTGAAAGTCTCAACCGTCAAACTAAGTTGCATGTTTCACTCCTCCATTTTGGATCCTTGTAGAATATTGTGCCATTTCCTTTTCCGTGTCTCTTCTTCTCTGTTTTTTCCCTTTAATTTCCATGTTAAGTGACAGTGTCTAATATACAAAAACCCAAACATAGAAATACAATGTCTAGTATACAAAAACCTAAACATAGAAATAGTCTAACAGAGGTTCATTTTTCTCTATCAAACATCCCAAAGGGTGCTGTGAATGGTAATGTTAATTCTTAGAGAAAAATGCTACATTCATTTATTTGAATTTCATTTTCCTCCATTAATTTCTGCTTAAAGACTTAGCATTACCATTCACAACACATGTGCACAATCTCAATAGATGCATCCATGGAGTCAAATGCTACATCCAGAGGCTAATATTTTGCACACTATGGAGCCTTCTCATTCAGCTGCTGCCTTTTGGATTTTATAAAAACACTAAACAATTTATATGTTGGGCATATCTAGTGAAAAGTAACCATTAGTTGTAGACTTGTTCAATTGTCCTCAAACTCATAATTCTATAGGAGTTTACACACAAACAATGTCACCAAATTAGCTTTAGTCTAATGAATAATGCTAGCAACACACTCTTTAACAAACACACTCCAACACACTCTCTTTTATTGGTTGAAATTTACATGGGTCCCATAAAAAAATGTGGACCCATATAACTTTTATGGGACCCATGTGAATTTCAACCAATAAAAGAGAGTGTGTTGGAGTGTGTTTGTTAAAGAGTGTGTTGCTAGCACTCCTCTTAGTCTAATACCTAGTGTCGTAAACTGATATGATTTTATGACAATTTGACAACCATGTATACAAAAAGCCATAGAGCTTTCAATCCTGCATAATATATCCCTCAAAAAACTATGCAGGAAAGAAGACGGAAAGTCAGTTGATACATAATAGTCATAAGATCATTATAATCTGTTACCTGTATGTCCCTGCTCCAATCAACAGGATCACTAACAATGAATGCTGCTTGAACCCTTTCGGAGAAGACATCAACTCGTGGCCCACTCTGATCAAACTTTGGATTCTTGGTAGCATCCAGCTTGGTTGTCCATTTCTTGTAAGGTGCCAATGGATCAATGTTTTCAAAGCACGATGCATATTCATCAATTGAGATAACATTTCTGAACACAAAAAACAACAAGAACGAAATAAGAAGACATTAAAAATGGCATTAAATTAATTGTTCAATAAAAAATAATAAAATACCAGACAAGCCAATTATCTTAAAAGTTAAAACCTTACTTAAAACCATATTCAGACATCACTGAAGCTGGCTCCCCTTTTCCCGCAGCAACAACTAGTTTATCCTGAAATCTGTAAAATAAACTTATACATGATAAATACAATCCAATGGAACGGACATGTGCATATTACCCTTGCTAGTTTCAGATTAGATAAGAAGCACACATATACCTATTGGCCAATTGTCTAAATGGTGAATGGCCCTGCAAAACCTGCATAATGAACATGTTCCATTAAGGGAAGAACCTCATCAATTTCTTAAAATGAATTTAGGACAATGTGAAAAAGTAGTCTCTGGTTGTGACTTTTGAGAAAGACAGGCAGGCAGCAACAGACAGAAAACAGAACCAGATATGACAGGTACACATTTCAAAAATCTATAATTTTAAATCTTCTTAAGAGCATCTTCAATAACAAAATTTTAAAAAACTTACTTTGGATTGCATAACCGTTACCATATATGGCTACACTATGTCACACTCATGCACCATACATAAACAATTCATCCATATTTTGTTTCAATAGTTAAATTGAAGCAATATTTAAGTAACTCACTATACCACAATAAATTAATTGTTTGTGTATAATGCCATACTAAAATGTTTGCAAAATCATACAGAACCCAACTTGCCACTTCAGTTCAGATTGTTCCAATGAGCCGTTTCATAAGAGTATGAGACTATAACCACTATAGAATCCCCATTGGAGATGCTAAGTCCTACCAATCCTTCTAATTAGTAGTAATACTAAATGAATATCGGATGTTGTTTATATCTTTAAGATAATTTCATGTTTTCATCAATGCGTTCTTTATTAATAAGGCCCTGTTTGGTTAAACAACTTATTGCTTACATAAACACTTATGCATAAGCTTACATAAGCTATTTTTATAGCATTAGATAAAATCAAATTAAATTGCTTTTGTATATGCTATAAACCATTTTTATAAACTATCTTGAATAACTTATAAAAATAAGCTGAAAAAAGCTTATGAAAAATGTCATAACCTGTTCTACCAAACAGTTCGCAAAACTTATGCTATATAAACTCAAGTAAGTCAATCCAAACAGAACCTAAGTGGATAAAGGAAAAATCTTCCAACATATACCTGTGAAGGTGAGACATTTAAACCCAACAGTTCACTCAGCTCAGAAGCTCTTTTAGCTTCTGGAATGCCACCACCTGTATCATTCCAAAACAATTTTTTTAGCTAATGCTAGCTATGCAGATGAATCATCAATTGAATTAAACCACATTCATCCAAATAGAAAATTTCATAATTACTCATATCCATCTAAACCTAATTGCACGTTATAACAATAAGAGTAAAAACTCACCATTGGTGAGAAAAACGTAAGGAATTTTCAATCTACCTAACAAAATAAACAGATCAAAAAATTAATGAGTCAGTGATCGTAAATAAAAAATAGCGAAAATTGATACAGATACTTTTTCTTTTCTTGTTTACCTTCGGTGTCGTATAATCTTCTCAATGCAGCCGGAGAACCGCCGACAGGAGTATTGCCGAGGAGAATGACGCCGTCGATGTCGAAAGCAATGGCGAATGAAGGTCTGTTTAATGGTGTTAGATCGATTATTGAAATTGGAAGCAGTGATAAAATAATTTAGGAATTGAATGTTTGAGGAATTACGAACCGTTGAGATTGGCGAGAAAAAGAGCGGGAAAGTGTGGAAGAAAACGCGGTGCGGTTTATGGACTGGGTCTGTTGACGCCATGCTTTGGTTAAGAGACGGAAGCTCATTGTTTGTTCGGAATCAAGAAGAGAGTGGTTGTAACTGTCGATTGCAAAAGTTTGTTGCTCTGTTCAATGGTTGATAAACTATTTTTTTTAGATGAATTTTTACTGTAATATAATTAAAAATATTAATCGTCAAAATTGACATTAGTGAAACGGTTAATTGTGTTACTCAATTTGGGATGGAGGGAGTACTTAGTAGCGGACACCCCAAAAACATCATACCTTTTACAACGTCCACTATTTAAGTAACGGACGACGTTTTTCAGAAATTCTCATTTTTATAACGTCTTCTACTTAAGTTTAAAAAAGGAAATGCGTAGGACGCACAAGTAATCGGTAAAATGACAAAAGGAGATTTCTTTTTTTGTTCATAAGTTGTAACCTTTAAAATTTGGGTTTGCCCGAACCGATTTGATTATGTACACTATTTATTCGTAAAATGATGTTCAATATATTTTGATGATTTTTTTTAAATATTTTTTTTAGATAATTTTTACTATTATATACTATTAAAGATATTGACGGTCAAAATTTATACATTGACATAATGTATATGAAACCGTTAATATAGTCATTCATTGTGAAATAGAAAAAGTAGTAATACAATTTTTAGAGGTGATTGTTTGGTCCATTCTATTTTAGATGTTTTTTTAGTAGAATTGAACTTTTTTGACTTGAATGCATTTAGACCATCTCAATGGTGTAGTACCTATTAGGTAGTTATGGTACTTATTAGGTACTACCATTGGAGTACCACTCATTTAAGTACCTATTAGGTACTACTTCTAAAATAAGAACCCTCTCTCTCCTCTTGGACCCACCTTATTTTTCATTAAAATATTATTTTCATGAGCCCACTTTATTTTCTATATTCAATTTGAATTAATGGTACAAAAACACAATTTTATTTTTGTACATCACAAAAGCATAATTTTTGAATTGGCATGCCTCTAAAAAAATTTAATGCCAACCATATAGACGTTGGTGCAATATTCGGTAAATAGAACCTAATATAATATGGGGTATTATTTAGCCAATGGTATTTATCCATAATGGGCTACACTTGTCAAGAATAGCACAAATTCAAGATAGGCGAACTCATCTTCAACATGATCTTGTCGAGCATATTTGGCAACGTTTTGGGCATGATGATCAACAAAATGAATTGTTTTTAAAATTATGTAATGTTATTTTAAATTATTTTTTAATTATCTAATTCTTAAAATTTGGCAATATTATTTTAAATTAAACTTTGAATTTTAATTATTTTTCGAATTATAAAAAAAAATAGCACATACTAATTTTGTAATTTTATCATTCAATCAATTTATATTATAAAATATATAATTAAATAATAAGTTATTGTAATAATGTGGAATTATTGATGGGACCAATTTTAGAACTTTTTAAGAAGTGCTCCATTGGAGGGGTTGAGTACCTATTAGGTACTATTATTAAAAAATAATAAATTAGTGATGTGTCAATGTGGGACCCATTTAAGTACTAAAAGTTGGAGTGCTCCATTGTGGATGGTCTTAAATATGAGTAAATCGCCAAATTTATTATTTGTAACTCACTACTATAAGTTTCTGATTTGCAAATAAAAAAGTTTCTGATGCAGCAAACAATCTACAAGATGAAGACCATCTCTCAAAATATGAATCGTCTAATCTTATTCACGATGCGCAGCCACTCAAAAATAATGCACCCAATCCAATTCCCAATTAGAGTAAATAGAAGTGAGGGATGATTGTATGCATAGCTTCCCCCTACGTGTGTATCCGGATCCTAAATTCATTCACGGGACATTTGACAATGTCACAACTAGACAAGCACCCCGACAAGACAAGTGAAGTTTCATGTCAATCACAAGATCAAGCTAGTAGAAATTCAATGTATGATATTGTCTATACCAATCTATGATTTAAGGAGAATAAAACTAGTTCACATTATTTCATAGCTACCATGCAAATTATTATATGCTATAGTTTGAAATAATATCAAATATACACTTCATGGCCGGAAAAAATGCATCTTTTTGGACTAGAGTATAGCGAAGCATCGTTGCATAGTGCCTACCATCTATTTGCCTCTATCAATTGGAATGTCAATGTCTTGCATACCTCTATTTAGCAAATTGTGAAAATATATACTCATAATGTCTAACCGAGATAAGAGCACATCTCTAACGCAAATTTAATTCACATATACTGTCAGTGTAAATATATAGTTTTTACGTAGTCATCATAACATTTGACTTTTATTATAAGTACTTGTAAAATCACATACAA
Organism: Trifolium pratense; assembly: GCF_020283565.1. Taxonomy (NCBI): domain Eukaryota; kingdom Viridiplantae; phylum Streptophyta; class Magnoliopsida; order Fabales; family Fabaceae; genus Trifolium; species Trifolium pratense. The sequence continues at coordinate 53,083,408 of NC_060065.1, read as the reverse complement.
TTTATTGTGATGTGCTAATACAGTAAAACATTTTACACTATTAATGCATGCAAATTAAATTTTAAAAACAAACTTTTACATGCAATCCTAAATATATTTCTTTAAAAAAAACTACAAACACTAAGCGGTCGAAAGAAGCAGGCACAATTAGTTGAACTTCGTAATCGATCACTGTACTGTTCACTTGTTTACTATTCTAAATTTCTAACATTCTATTTTCTTTTGGAAAGAAAATTTGTAAAGAAAATCATGTAACACAGAATTGTTACCGACAATTTATGAGATCCAATTCATCAACAAAAAGTCCAATCAGAAGGTTCCTTTAAACGGCTTACTTTCAAAGGGAACAATCTTTTCTCATTTTATAATAACACCTTAACCATTATTAGAAAAGAGCATCCAAATAGATTTTTCATTTCATCAGCAATAGTACTAAAGTTATAAGGGGGATTCTAGCAATAGTATTACACACAAACATCTCTCAATCATTTCTTTTTCTTGTAGGGGTTGGATGCTCACTACTCATGTAATTAGTGACTTTTCACTAGCATGTGGGACCATCTCAAAAACCACTCCATGAATTACTACAATATGTTTTGTTTATGCATTTAAATTCAAGTGTACAATGTAACTTTAAAACATTAACCAAATTGAACCGAACCGAACTTAACCAAATTTTAGCATTCTGGAGTAAGTGTATGGTCTCTCTGGGGATCGTGACAATAATTATAGACCAAGTAATTATTTTGGACCCATTGCATTGCAGTATTTTGTTGAAGGCTCATCTTGCCGCCATATCCGGAAGGCGAAACAGAAGGCGGCCGACACGAGGAGGAGGTGGAATCAATGGTACAACCTTGTAATTTGAAATTTTTGTATTTACCAATGAAGGGTTGATAATTATAATCTGCTTTGTATTTTCCATTCTCTGTAGCCCATGGAGATGCATCCCATATTGAACCGTACACATACATTGGTCTTGAAGGGAATGTTGAATCACTCTTCCTAGGATACCTTCTTATTGGAACATCATCCACTAAAAAACTGCAAATTGTTTTCTATATTAATTATAAGATAAATCATATATTATAATGTTAATTGCTACTATGAGTATACTATATATTATAAAAGGGACCACAGGTCACTATTGTATAGAAATAGAAATGATCTTTTCAATAAGAATATTTTCTAGGACCCCATTTCTTTACACCTAATAGTAGTAGAGTATGAGAAAATGAACACTTTTGCAATAAAATATTTTAACCAAATAGTGAATTGACTAATTGGGCTAAATATGGTTGTCGATTTGTTGATTCTTGTTAAACATATGAATATTAACAAACAAATAAAGATTTGAGGATAAACTACTTGTGAGGATCCTGGTTTAACAAAGTTTTAAAAAATCAGACCGAGCCGATCAGTTGAACCAGTTAAACCGGTTAAAACAAGTTTATGTATGATGTAAAATTTGTCTCACTTATACACTATAAACTTATCAATATTCTAATTGTAGTCTTATTAAAATATCGTTATCTTAACGTATATAATTGAATCAATTGAACCATTTCTGATCGGTCTAGTTTTTAAAACATTGTGATATAGGGCATGAAAATATTACATGATCTCACTGGGTTTCCACAAGATGGCATAGTTGTGGAAATCTTGAGTTGGATCAAACCAAAGATGAAATTTCATCTCTCTTCCTATAATCTTCCCATCTCCACTTCCTTTGATGTACACATTTGTTTGCAACACATATGGCTTATCTTGTGTTGTACCTAGGAATTCAATGTCTATTTCATCATGATTTCCCGGGTAGTCTTGATTGTTTGAAAGCTACAATTCCCAAATGAAAATTAATATCAACACTAACAATGTTATATATAGTCAATATTCAACATTAATTCAAGATATAGGAAAAACAGTTATATATAGTCAATTTTCAATATTAATTCAATTTAAAGGTAATTCTCACATAGAAAGATGTAATGACTCCTGCGGTATAACCCGGTTGAAGCTTAACCGCAACACCAAAGTATCCAGATTTATAAGAGTGATGCGACTTGAATCCACTTCCTATATTTCAAAAAAACACCCCAAAAAGTTATAAGAATTCGCAAAGCAGTGCAGCTGCAAAGAGTATTTCCTCGAATTAGATGCAGGATCGTTAGAAATTATATAAAACCATTGATGTGACTTTATCCTAACAGATTAAACTTTTGGGATAATTAGTTATTTGACATGGTATCAGAGCTTCTATGACTAAGTGGTATAGAGTTCGATCTCTGCTCCCCTCACTTTCTAATTAAAAAGTGGAATTTAAGCATATGGTAGGTGGGCCTACACATTATCTACGCGCAATCATATTTGGCACATCTAAAATTCAGGGGAGTATTAATAGTACAAAGAGCTTAATATTGTAATAAAATTCTATAATACACTGATATAGATGTTGGACACAAGTGGTTAATGAGTTCCCTTTAGAACGAATTGTTCGGAAGAATCCTAGTTCGATTTTTTTGTGGGAACAATTCTTAATCAGACTTTACTTACCTCGTGACCGAACTCTGAATTACTGGAGCCCATCGCCTAAGAACTAGAGTGTTAAAACTAAAAAAAATCTATGTGCACATGTGACACTTAATTTCAAGAATCATTTTTTTCAGTCAATAATGGCTATGTATGACACTTAATTTAAGTGAATTTGGGAGCTGAAATTTCATATACCTGAGTTAGAGTCAAGCCAGATTGATACTGATCCTTGGTCTAGTTTTTCATGCTGAGGTCCCCAAAGGTTTCTAAATCCTTGATCAAAGTTAATAGTGCTTACTTTGGAACTAAGGTAGTACCCTGGTGAAGGTAAACCTTGAGCATTACTACTACTGCAAATCATGAATGAGAGTAAAAGAGAAAAGAGAGGAACCATGTGGACCAAAAATGAGAGTGATGATGGCATTGTAGTTGTAGAAACCATAGTGACTCCGCTTAAAATGCAGGGTGAGACAGAGAGAATATAGAAAATTAGAGGCAGAGTTGGTGCTTATGAAAGTATTGTGACTACATAGTTGATATATATAAAGAGATTTTGAGGCCCCATATAGTACTAATTAATGGTGATTATTTGGTTGATTGAGGAGTTTATATGGGGACAAAAGTTTAATCAGGTTTGTGTTGAACATTTTGATAGGTCTAAAAATTAATAAATATTATTTTAGAATCTATTAGAATTATGAACTTCAGTCGTATAAGATTTTTTTTTTCTTTTACCATCAGTTTAATCTGATTCGAGGGACATTTCTGAAATAACTAAAAATTGTTTTCATCGGAAAGCGAAATCGAGTTCTTCCAAATAATTCATCCTAAGAGAAGCTCATTAACCACTTGAGCCAATATCTTGGTTTGAATTTAACATTTCAATTTTAAACGTTTTGTGTTTGTCCTGAATCCTGATGCATCAAGAGATTATTAAAATCAATATTTCTGTCAATCCTTACAAAAGAGATATTCTGGTGGATGACCTAAATTGATTTACTTTCCTTAATTTAAAGTATTAATTTGTTATTTCTTAACTTTAAAGCACTAGATTGTTCCATCTACAAATTTGAGGCCACTCAAACAGTGAACAAAATACAAATGCAGATACAAACTCACTAATTTTTGCATAATATATCATGGTAAATTTTTTGGTATCCACAAGTAATTCATATACAAGATTAGTTTAAAACATATTTTTTAAATATAAATTAATGTAAAAATATGACATAATTGTCGAGAGAAATTCCACATCGCTTACGAAATAACCTGAATATATGTTTATAAAGTAGAGACAATCATTATTATACAAATCGATTTTGTATGGTTGAGTTAGGTCCAACTCTCGATTCTAATAATAACATTAAATTTTGTGTATGGGGAATGGATTGTCTCCCATGAAAAAAACACATGAGAGAATGCAGTGCCATGATCCACCATTGATTTAATATATTTTATTATGTGAGTTACTATTCACAATTAAATGGAAGGTGATGATTTCACTTAAGAAAAAAGTGACCGGAGAGGATCCCTCTCCCGGGGTATTGATACATAACAATGTATGTTGGATACAAGAGTGTTCATCATTACATTTTTAATGGGAAAAGCACTATTTTTAGTCATCGATTGTGTAATTCGCTATCACACTAGTCTTTGAATGTATCAAATTGCAAACAGATCCATAAACTTCTCTTTTATTAGTTATTTTAGTCCTTGAATATATTTTTAGATAGTCAATTTAGTTCTCAAATGTATTCTTTGTCGGTCAATTTAAACTTTAAAATTACTATCAAACGAGATATTGGAGATGTATTTACAATTTTAATACATTCAAAAATTAATATGACACGAATTTCAATTTCAACGACTAAAACGGTTTTTCTCATTTCTAATGTATATACATATTTAATAATAGAGTTCAAATATGATACTCAATGAGGGATTAATAATTAGCAGACAGGGTTGTATTCAACAACACAAATGAGCAACTATGAGAGGAACTTATAACCACCACAATGCCTATGTCTCACATGTTGTGATTAAATTTTAATTTTGTTTTTTCACCACTGCGCCTCTAAGATTAGTGCCTTGATAATTTTCCATCTGACATAAAGTTTTGGATATGGATTCAGTACAATTAATGACTGTAGTTATATACAGGATAGATTACAACCGTCCGATTAAAATCGAACGATCTAGATTTTAAAATTAAAATATTTATATTTAAAAAACAGTTGACTGCAACCTAACTGCACTCAGACTGACTGTCCTGAATCCATTTCCTAAAGTTTTAAGTGTTCTTTCCTTGATTATAGAAAAGAACAATATACAATCTTAACAACTTGGATATAGAGATAACAAGTTGTGGAGTTTTATGAGCTTCAAAGAAAAAATTGCTTATAGTAGTTAGCAAGGTTAAGTTATGTGAGTGCATAATTTGATCAACTACCTATAAAAAGCATTGACATATTGTCACTTAGTGCCATTTTTAATCCGCTTTATAAGTCACACTGTTTATCTAATGCTCGGCTCGTGAGATTAGCCACATATGCAATAACGTATAAGCATAAGAAATTATTTAGATTGCTCAAACTTTCTATTATGTATAAGCATAACGGCAGATATATATATGATTACAGATAAGAAGACTAGGAAGTAACTAAAAGTGATTATAGTGTAATAATCAATTATTTTTGTTTGCAAATTAACTTTTTCTTTTCTTAGTTTGTCCCGTGGTGCTGGCAGGTCCAATATATACCATCATAGTTAAGATTCAGAAACCAACCCCTGCAGTTATATAATCAAGATTTTGCATATTAAGGCAATGAAAGAAAATTAACATGTCTAAATGATGGGCCTAAATAGCCTATATTTTGGTACCACGAAAACTCTATAATTGATTTTACATGTATAAAAAAAAAGAGTAGAATATGTGATTGTTCTCAAGTAGACTATATTGGTTGTGTAAAAAAAAAAAGTCTACTATATATTTTTTTGATAGAATAGAGGGCCTAAGCCCAAAGAAAAAAGAAATTACACATAAATTACTCTAGGGGTCTTAATCCCCATCATATCAGCTAAGAATAGTTCTCTAATTTGCGAAGGGCAAGTCTCGTAAAAAATGGTCTCTTTATCTGTAGAACACCCAATGTTCGTCAGCGCATCAGCACATTGATTTGATTCCCTATAAGCATGAGTGATGTGAACCTCCCACTCCATATCAACCAATCGCTGAATATTCTTCACCAAAGTCAAGCCAAATGGACTTTTCAACCTACCTGTCTTTATAACTTGGACCACCATCGCTGAATCTATATTTAATTCAATAAGCATGAATCCCATTCTTCTTGCATACGACAATCCTTCATAGACTCCCCATAACTCCGCCACAAACGCACTACAAGATCCCACCCCTTTAGCAAAACCACCAAGCCATTCTCTACTATATATTAAAGCTAAAATATTACTATAATTTTTTTGAGTCTAAATGTGATTTTTACACTGGAGTTTACTGCTCAATTTACTTTTACTTAAATACATTCAAATATAAACCATACGTTTAACTAACTAATTTTACAAAACCAATTCATTCAAAATTAAAAAAAAAAATTCACCATAAAATCATCATGCACTTACTTGTATGAAACCAAAGAGAAAAGTTTAGCTTTTATATTCAAGTTGTTGTCAATAAATGCATCTGCCATATGTTTCGCATTTCAGTTCCATGCTTATGCTACAAGATAATTATCAATCCTTTTTTGCCTTCATGAAAAGGTATTCCACTTAAGTGAATGATTTATTTTGGTAGTTGAGAACATGCAAATGCTTATATTGCTCTGAATGACCATGGTATGTGTAAATGGAATGAATAAAATAATATTGGCTTAAATGCAGTTTAATAATTCGAAATTTTGCCCCCCTATTTTAAAATCTGGAATTTTACCCCCCAATTTTAAAATTTGTTGGATTTTGCCCCCAACCAAAATTCTGCACAAAATCTGCTTCTGAGCCTCAAGTTCAAAGCTTCGCACAGAAGTCAATTTGGATCAATAATTCACCAAACGGATATCGAAATGATTGTAATCGAGTTAGCTTTCCACAGGATCAAACTCCGCTAAATTTGGAGTTACAAAAAGATTAATTACCGTTTTAGTGAAGGTTGTCCAATTGCTAATTCTGCAAAAATCTACTTATGACCTTCAAATTCAACATCGTCTACCGAACGCACCGTAACTCCAAATTCGACGAAATTGAAATGCCAACAAGGGTAATTTCGTTAGCTTTCCATACATGTAAATACTATTAAAAAATGAGCTACAGGGTGAGAGGCATGACGAAAATACCAGTAGTAGTTTCATACGATAATTAAATTGGACAGACCTTCAATAAAATGGTAATTAATTTCTCTCTGTAACTCCAAATTTAGTGGAGTTTGATTCTGTTGAAAACTATCTCGATTGCGGTCGTTTAGGTACTTGTTTAGTAAATTATTGATCCAAATTGAGTTTTGTACGAGGCTTTGAACTTGAGGCTCAGAAGCAGATTTTGTGCAGAATTTTGGTGGGGGAAAAATCCAACAAATTATAAAATAGCGGGATAAAATTCCGGATTTTAAATAGGAGGGGCAAAATTCTGAATTTTTCAAAATAGGAAGGTAAAACTGCATTTAAGCCAATAATATTCATTAATTAATTACACATTTACCATATAAACTATAAACTAATTTTTTTTTTTGGTTTACTATAAACTAATTTTATACATATGTCCAATAGATTTCACTATTTTTTATCTTCCTTAATTAATGTGTTTTGTGTTTTTTTTTTTTTTTTACTTTTAAAAATATATGTGAATTAATGCACTCAAATGTCAATGAAAATCCAAGAGCACTTGAGTTTGATGGTATAAAGAATCTCTTTTAAAAAATGTATGTACCATATTATTATTACTCTATATTATCCAAATTTACAACCAAAAAGTGAGATGAGATATTGAGACTTCTACATCTATGGGAACATTTTATGTAAAATAATTTTAGGGAGCATGTGGTATGTGCTTTTCAAATCTCCCAAGCCGCAAACAACGTAGAATTGACTCCCACAATAAGCTTTCTACATATATGGTGAAATTTGTCCTTATAATCTTCAAAGTTCTTAAACAAAATGCTCAAATAATCAAATCAAAGATGCATTGGTTCCAAATAATTTATTGTGAAGGTTTTACTTTAATTTATACCCGTATATTTTTCCGTATATTTTTGGATGGTCTGGATTCCACCAGATCCATCCTTTCACCAGGAGAGAATTCAGTCTCCAGATTTAGAGTGCAACATTTTATGTATTAACTATTATTAAATTCGGTGGGTGTTATAGGATTTTTAATTTTTTTTTGAAATGTGTGACTATTATTTAAAAGTTAGCAAAATATAGGTCCAAAAATATATTTAACTATATGTCACGTAAGCTTTCGTTTAGAATGGGTGGGATGAGTAGTTCAACTGGTTAAGCTAGTTAAGCTAATGATTAAGGAATTGGAAGTCCAGAGTTCAAGTCCCGACTAACATAACTTTTTTTAACCGCATGTTTCTTCTAACTTTTGACTGCATGTAATTTAAAGTTTTTTTTTTAAATAGTTTGGTTGTTAGAATTTATCCCTTAGATCATGACAGGTTTGAAAATTATAACATTGAGCCTTGAACAACCACATAAGTGAATTTGACACTACATCTTAACTCAATACTTTAAGACATTAGGTTTATGAATCATCTCATCTATGAAGTATTCAACATCCACTTTTCCATTTACCGTGATACTCAATTCACACTTGAAAACATCACCATAGAATACATTTGATGAAACATCCACTTTTCCATCTCTTAATTTGATGAAACATCACCATAGAATAAGATCAAACGAACCATTTGTGTTCTCCAATTGAACATTCAGTCAATCACCATCTTTCGTGGAATATGTTGACTCAATACATTTAAATACTCTCAATCACATCTCTGTGATCACAAGAAGGAGTATATTGCCCTACAAGAAAATTGACTTATAGTGACAGAAATATGCCGTAGGTAAAGGGCACAAATCCGTTAAACCTATTCCAAAGCCGTCACCTTTCATTTCCTATACCAACGGATATTTACCGTCACAATATCCTATAGTGATGGTTTTTCTAGCTGTTGGAAAATACATTGGTGCTATACCCACGGCATAATCTGTTGGAAGAGGGGCTTTTACAACCAATTAATTGGCTATACCCACAGCCGAGTCTCCATTGCTATAGGCTTTAGTGACACCTTTTAACCAACTTACAACAGTTGGTATAGGTTTTTTCATTAGGCATTAATCATGTAAGCCCTTGCCAAAATTATAATCACCAGTTTTTCTTAATAAACTGCCAGCTTAGTTAATAGATTAGAGAAAAGGTTAATAGATTTCAACTACTCTTTTTAACACTTTCTAAACATAACCCCTCTGCACCATTTAAGCTCTCTTCTCTTGTATCTAACCATTAACATTCTATCGATTTACAGTCTAAATAAACAATGTCAAACTGTTTATAATACAACTTTCTTTTGTTGATAAATAGTCTCTATTTTATTGAATTCAACTAGGTACATCAGATTGAACATACTACAAAATCTGTCAAAACTCAAAACACCCAAAAGTATTTCAAAGAACAACCTAATCTAAACTAGGCAGCAGCAAGATCCATCCATGAACACCAAACAAACTACAAAGACTATCAACACCAAGAGTAGCACTAGAGAATAGTGAATAACATCTTTCCATGCAATACCAATAGCAGCAACACAACACATCAAAAACAAGACACTCCCTAGCTACTTTCCATCCACATAACTTATTCAAAATTGGCAGCAATCAAGAAGAATTATGACAGCAGACCAGTGGCCAATATCTAACCCTTCTTTAGACTACATTGTCCATAACATATTACCAAAATTCATAAAATCTGTCAACATCCCTACTTTCTGTTTTGCATCAAGGGATTTTCAAAACTGATAAGAAGAAATAGTTTGATATGTATTGACTATGCCAAACTAATGACAAGTCTAATTGACATTTAGAGAACAGAAAGCATATATTGTATCATAGTAAATGTTTATAGATCAAATCAAGGCAACAATTGAAAGCTTAAACTATAAGACAAAAACACACATACTTGTCTTGCAGCTTGATTTTGTAAAACCCTCCGGCCCCTGATGACATAACAGAGAGTCAGGCGTGAAGCTTAAACAAACACAAAAAAATCATGCAAACACACAATTAAGCCAACAGAAAAACCAGAAAAGAGAAACAAAACTAGACCAAAAATCAATGTAACAATTAATCTGCAATTCTAGATTTGTTCTAGAGTTGTTCCTGCATTTGAACATGACCAAAATGGAACAATTCCAGATTAGCAAGATTCAACTAATGTTTTGGATGCCAAAGTAAATAAGCTAGCACAAGCATTAGTGCCAAAAAGTAATCATATGTTTTATTACAAAATTGAAATTCAAGACTTTTTTATAAATTATAATATTATAGAGGACTAAAATTACCATTAAAATTTAGTAAGAACTTTTTTTAATGAAAAATTTAATAAGAATTGACCTTAAATAAATATGATTTTTTCTCTTATATTAAAGAAACTTTTGGAACTAAAGAAAAAGTATATATGAATAGCACTAATGCATAACTTTCCCAGCATTTTTTTCCCATTTGATCTCAGTCTAATGTTCAAAATACTACTGAATAGGGGGTGTAGAAGAAAAAGATAAGTGGTCAAAAGTGACACACAGGAACATAAGGCCAAACGGCCCAAGCCCATAATAAAATATGCACAATCCGAATTTAATTAATTTTGGTACGTAGGAACCGAACTAGACATCCACCAAATACCTTTGTTTTTATCAGACTTAGTTGCAACTAATCTTTCAAACTTAGTTGCAACTATTTTGTTATTTTCTCAATAATTTAATTGATTTACCAGGAATTGTGAAGATATTGCAATGTATTTTCTTGTCGCAAATGCAACTGGTGCGCCCCCTATATGGGTTAAAGGTAATTTAAAAATGCCATATCTTATAACAATTGCTTAGGAATTGAATGAATTTTATCGTTTCATTTTTCTGACATTTGTACAATTGATTTGTGGTTGGGAAGCCAATGAATGATTTATGCTAAGAACAAGATGGTGTTTGTTATCTTGTTAACATGCATATAAGTAATAGCAGTAGCAAAAGGAAGTAGCTACTATTCAGATTTTCATGTCCTTGACTCCTCCTCCTTTAATGACCATGCTAGTTTGTGACAAGTTGTGTACATTGTCTCGTCGCATTAGGCTTTGTATAATCTTAAGCAGTTGATTGTGAAGTTCCATGCTAATGCTTGGTTTTATGTTGAACATTGCTCTAGTTGGTTTTAAATGATGATATATGTCGCCACCTATACAGAGAAGTTACATGTATATATGATGTTAACTTGGTGGATTTTTGTCTTTGTTACAGGTAAAATATTTGAGATTGGATCAACTGGAATTAGTAGTCTGGGAGGTCATAGTGAACGAAGATCAGAATGTGTCAACATATTTACTTCTGTGTATGGGCGGATGCCCTTGGAATATACTTCAGTGAAGGCCGTTGATAGTCGCAATTTGTGATTTTGGTGATTGATAGATTGTAATTTTCTTTGCACTTTTAGAAACTCCACTGTTGTCAATTAGTGTTTAGTAGCTATAGTTGAATTACCACGTTAGTGATATAGCTGTATGATATTGAATCTTATACACAATTCTTGCTTTTTTGGCCCTAATCTAGCAAGTTCCCTGGTTGATTTCTTGTAATATTGACATGTAATGCAAGGTAGCATCCTAGGTAAGGGTGTTTTTTGTCTCACAAAACAAACTTTTATAACAACCAAACCAGCTACAACAAAAACAAAAACCTGCTACACCAATAACAGGAAGCATTGATAGGTTACATTAGTGTGTGTATAATAGCAATGTGAAAACATATACAAGATAGGTTACATTTGTGGCATATTCAGTTGTCTCTACTCCCTCCCTATCACAAATTTAAAACTAGGAACAGATCAACACAGACAATAGAGCAACTTTAGTTCACATTGGGGAACACAAAACAATGCACCAAATAGAAGAAAAACTCTTAGTTGGATAAATATCCAACTCTTAGTTGCATCGTCCGAACATAGGCATTTTCGGATCTTATCTTCCGAATCTGTTTTATGCTAACCAAACAAACTCACAATTAAAAATCAAAAGCAAACCCATGAATATTTAAGAAACTAACTGATTTTTAGTGGGGTTGCGGCTGAGAAGAAGATGGTGCAGCTGCATTTCCGACGAGGCTGCGGCGGAGAAGAAGATGGAGCGTTTGATGTTTTCTGGGTTTCAGTTTTCTGCTTCTGGGATTCGGTTCTCATCTTCTGAAGTTGTTTTGATTTCTGATCGCACAATACCAACCAACCTGGGTCCCAAACCAGGGCCATTTTGAGATTTTTGGGGTGTGTGGAAGCACTAGAGGGGGCCTAAAGAGCAATTTTCCCTAAATAATTGCCTTATCATGTTGTAGAGCCACACAGCCATTACTTCCATTTTTTCAACAAAAACAACATGCGTCTATCTTTTTTAATGTTGTTGTTCTTCCTCATCATGTTCATTTCACCTTCATTCTCATCTCCAACTTGTTCCACAAACAATGATACTCTCCTTTCTTCAAAATTGCAAGCAGAAAATCTCATAAGAGGACTTAATCTTTTTCCAAAACATTCCATGAACATACCAAAGAATGTTCCTCATTTTGTTCATGGAAATATTGTAGAGAAGAAGTTCACTTTCCCTGGTTTTGTTGACTCTGGTCCTTCTGTTGAAGAACTTGGTCATCATGCAGGGTATTATAGTCTTCCTCATTCCAAAGCTGCTAGGTAAATGTTTTATGCTGTGTGTTCTGTTTTATCTATTTTCTACCCTCTTATTATTATTTTTTTTAAGTTCAAGATTATTAGTACTATTTTTTTGTTCTTTTTAGTTCTGTTTTGTTCATAATAGTGTGTGCAATTGTGTACAGACGTGTTTCAATTGAATAATTTGTTCTGTCAATTGCAGAATGTTCTATTTTTTCTTTGAATCTCGAAACAATAAAGATGATCCTGTTGTCATATGGTTAACTGGAGGTCCAGGAAGTGGCAGTGAAATTGCTTTGTTTTATGAAAATGGTCCTTTTCAATTTTCAAAAGATAACAACTTGTCCCTTGTTTGGAATCAATATGGATGGGACGCGGTACCTATTAATTCTCACTTTCACTCTTATATGATCATCTTGCAACATATATACTTGTTTTATGTATATATATACTTTATTTTTCTCTTTTGTAGGCATCAAATATTATATTTGTAGACCAACCCATAGGATCCGGTTTCAGCTATACTACTGATGATAGTGATATTCGCTATGACGAAGATGGCATTAGCAATGATTTGTATGACTTCCTGCAGGTAATTGATTAATTCAGTGATTAAAAATAACAATCTCATAATAATATTTTAAATGATCACTTTATTGTTTGAATTAATCACTGGTATTAATTGATTATTCTTTATTCACATTATATACTATCTAAATTTAAAATTGTTTGTTGAACAAAATTTTACAATGACAGGCATTCTTAAAGGAGCACCCTCAGTTCACTAAGAATGATTTTTATATAACTGGAGAATCATATGCTGGACATTACATTCCAGCTTTTGCATCCAGAGTTCACCAAGGAAACAAGGCAAATGAAGGGATTCATATAAATCTTAAGGTATTATTACATTGTCATATAATGTAGATTATATTTATGTAAATTGCAAGAAACTTTTTCTTCTTGAAAGGATATTTTTTGCTGAGTATCTGATCGATAGGGTGAAACTTTCATCTTGGAAATGGTTCATAGGTAAAAACTCTGACTTCCCCTGTTCCATTTACGATTGGGGTATGCACCCTATTTTTTGCTGGAACCGGTAGAGTCTGTCGGGGTGTTGAGTTGGGTCTTCGTGAGGTCTAGTTGATTGGAGGCTTCTTGAGTTTGTCCTTCTTGGTGGTTGGTCCTTGCCCATCTCTCTGAGGGGTCGTTGGATCTTCTTGTGGTGGTGTGGGTTAGAAGAGTTTAGCTTTTGGTTTGCCTTCTAATAGGACTGTGAGTGTTTTTTAAACGCTGTTAGGTGTTTGCGGGGTGTACTTCTCGCATTCCTTTGTATTATGAATTTTCTCTTACTCTTTTTTGCCTATTATGTATATAATATTATTTGTCATTAATTTTTTTTTATGCAAATTGTAAAAGCATACTTGTCAAGAAAATATATATGTAATGTAAACCTTTATAATAACAGGGATTTGCTATTGGGAATGGTAATACCAATCCTGAAATTCAATGTAAGGCATATACAGATTTTGCATTAGACAATGGACTAATTAATAAGAATGAATATGAGGATCTCAACAAGTTGATCCCACCATGTCAAAAGGCCATAGAAGATTGTGGTATGAACATGACCAATTTGTTGTGCAAGTTAAATATTATTTTAGTACACTCATAATTTTGTATTTGATTTGTTAGGCACTGAAGGTGGAGACGCATGCAGGATTTCAAGAATTAATTGTTTTAAAATATTCTATCGGATCATGGACATCGCCGGCGACATTAATGTATGATATCAAAAAAGAAAAGCTCTAAAAGTATATGATCCCAATAATGAAGTTTGAGTTCACTAATGCCTTATGTTATTCAAACTGCAGCAGTACGACATCAGAAAAAAATGTGGGGAGGTCTCTGTTATGACTACTCCAAGATGATCACATTCTTGAACATGAAGACAGTAAGGGAAGCTTTAGGAGTTGGGGACTTGGAATTTGTTTTTCTTAATGACACAGTGTACAATGCCATGATGGATGATGCGATGAAAAATCTAGAAGTTGGTATTCCTGCTCTTCTAGAGGATGGAATCAAGTTGCTTGTGTATGCTGGAGAATATGATTTCAATTGCAATTGGCTTGGTAAGCTCAATTTTTTAGACTTAAGCCACTGATTTTGCCGCGAGGTAATTAAAATATAACCAAAAATTGTTCGTCCTTAATCAGAGCCCAGCTAATGTGGAACCAAAATTTCTTGTGACAAAAAATACGATATAATTTGTTTATTAGACTTATAAATGTGTTCCTCTTTGATAGGGAATTTAAGGTGGGTTGATGCCATGCAGTGGTCAGGTCAAAAAGAATTTAATTCATCTCCTGCAACCCCTTATTTGGTTGATAGTGAAGAAGCAGGAACTCTAAAAAGTCATGGACCTCTGGCTTTCCTCAAGGTTTATGTTTAACACTGACACTTCACATCAAAGACATATCTCGTGTCTGACACCGGCACATTAATTACATTTAAATATTTCATTATCTCTAATTATTACAAGTGTTCACGTGTCGGTGTTGTGTTTGATGTTCATGTCTATGCTAGTGCGTCGTAGTTGTCCATTCACTTGTGTTTAACTTTATTTTTTTGGAATAATAGGTGAAAGATGCTGGCCACATGGTTCCTATGGATCAACCAAAAGCTGCACTTCAGATGTTAAGAGATTGGATGCAAGGGAAACTAGTAAGGACAAGAGGAGGACATAATGTCTCGTCTATATGACAATGATGTTGTATACATAATAATGATGTTTGATTGTGTACATTGGAAGGATGAATGAAATATAATTGTTTTTCCCTAATATTGAAGGGGCTGGATTTCTTAGAGTAACAAATATTTTTACTGTTTTTGGGTTATGCTTAATTTGAGCTTTGGTTACTGTATGGATGTCCATATCATATACACTATATTACACTTTGACCATCCATGTCACCATGAGCTCCACTTCAGCATGTCTAGCTCAGCTCGACCGTGAGATCCACCTTCAGCATATGCCTAGCTCAGCTCGACCGTGAGCTCCCCCTTCTGCATGTCTTGCTCAGCTCGATCCTGAGCTCCACCTTCAGCATGCCTAGCTCAGCTCGACGATGAGCTTCACCTTCAGCATGTGCAACTCAGCTTGACCATCTAGGTCATGTTGAGTTCAAACTTCGTCACGACAAGCTCATCATGGTCCTTCTGGTCATGTTGAGCTCCACGCTTAGTTCAACTATGCAAGTCATTTAGACCTCGTCTTGGCCTGCCACGCTTCCTGTACCAACATAGTTGCTCTCCAGCTCCATACGCTACTGTTTTTCTATTTTAAATCTTTATTTTAATTGAATAATTAAATACAGCGTCCAATTTTGCGGACACTATTGAGACGCTATGGAAAAATAAAGAAACAGTTCATCTTAGCGTCTGTTTTATAAGACTCAAATATTTTATATTTTTTTAATAAATTTATAGCGTATGTTTTGTGAGACTAAAATATTTTATATTTTTTTAATAAATTTATAACGTCTGTTTTATGAGACTCAAAAATAAAGTCAGGTCGAGGATGGTCAGTCAATGGGGCTGAACACCACAAGCACATGAATCACCAAACCAGCGAACCCATTAGTAAAACAAACAACTACGTACTACCATTAACACGGAGTATCTACGTCCGGTTCATTATTTGCATGTATGCTGATTTTTTGTTATTGTTAGGTAGCCTAATAACTAGAATTTCACCTTTAAGATGCGAGGTTCGAACCCGACTAATGCATACATACAACATGCACCGCAGTTATGCTGATTTTAAAAGCCAAGCAACCTGGAAATTGTTTGAAAGTATTAACCCTTTCATACGTACTCAAACTCAACTTTTCCGTTAATTATTGAAGCCAGTCAATTATGCATACGTAAGATTAGGCACTATAAATACACATCCATTGCTTCCATTCTTTCAACAAAAACAAAGCAAAACAACATGGCATCATCCTTAAGGTTCCTCAAAATGTGTCTCTCTCTTTTAATGATGTTTTTCTTCCTCATCATGTTCATTTCACCTTCATTCTCATCTTCAACTTGTTCCAAAAACAATGACACTCTCCTTTCTTCAAAATTTACAGCAGAAAATCTCATAAGAGGACTTAATCTTTTTCCAAAACATTCCATAAATATACCAAAGAATGATCCTCATCATTTTGTTCATGGAAACATTGTTGAGAAAAAGTTCACTTTCCCTGGTTTTGTTGACTCTGGTCCTTCTGTTGAAGAACTTGGTCATCATGCAGGGTATTATAGTCTTCCTCATTCCAAAGCTGCAAGGTAAACTTTTGATGTTGTGTGTTCTGTTTTATCTATTTTCTGCACTCTTTCTTTTTAAAATTCAAGATTTTTTAAATTATTTTTTTCTTTTAAGCTAAATACCACCATCAAATTAAATGAGATATATACTAAGATTAATGCAAGACTATGTACATGATGCAAGACTATTTTACCTGTGCAGATTAAACAAGGTCTCGTCTTGGTAAACAAATGTAGAACAACTTTTTGTAGTTTTTCTCATTGTTTTACTTGCATGGCAACAATTATAAAGCGCGCTCTGAAAAAGCACCCTTTTTCTATAGTTTATAGTTTAGGCAGCGCAGCGCTTATACTAAGTTGGCCCAGAGAGCGCAAAAAAGCGTTGCCTTAGACAATAGGCAACGCTCGCATAGAACACACTTGTAAACTTTTTCGGCAATTGTTGTCCAAGACAATAAATGTTGTAGTGAGGGCCATATCCCAATTTTTACGTATAAATTAAATTGATGACAACTCTATTGATTTATTTATGGAGAAAGTTAACTTTAGAGCATATTTTAAGGAACTCAATATAAAATTTATCTTAAAAAAATATGTGTTCAACATTTTCAAACTCAAATTTTTGTTTTTATTCAATGCAAAACTTATACTTTTGAATTTCGATATGTGCCCTTTGCAAGATATTCTATTTATTTTGTCACTTTCACTTCATAACAATTTGTTCTGTCAAATGCAGGATGTTCTATTTTTTCTTTGAATCTCGAAACAGTAAGGATGATCCGGTTGTCATATGGTTAACTGGAGGTCCAGGATGCAGTAGTGAAATTGCTTTGTTTTATGAAAATGGTCCTTTTCAATTTTCAAAGGACAACAACTCGTCCCTTGTTTGGAATCAATATGGATGGGACGCGGTACCTATTAATTCTCACTTCACTCATATATGATTGTTTTTTAACATTTGGAATCGAACTCAATACCTCAGAATTTACAACACTCTTATATGATCATCTTGCAACATACTTGTTTTATGTATATACACTTTTTTCCCCTCTTTTGTAGGCATCAAATATTATATTTGTAGACCAACCCATAGGAACAGGTTTCAGCTATACTACTGATGATAGTGATGTTCGACATGACGAAGATGGAGTTAGCAATGATTTGTATGACTTCTTACAGGTGATTTAGTTAATTCAGTGATTAAAGAAAATAATCTCTCATAATAATATTTTAAATGAATACTTTATTAATTAAATTAATCACTTATATTAGTTGATTGATCTTGATTCACATTATATACTAAATTTCAATTGTTTGTTATACTAAATTTTACAATGAAAGGCATTCTTCAAGGAGCACCCTCAGTTCACTCAAAATGATTTTTATATAACTGGAGAATCATATGCTGGACATTACATTCCAGCTTTTGCATCCAGAGTTCACCAAGGAAACAAGGCAAATGAAGGAATTCATATAAATCTTAAGGTATTAATATTATTATTACATTGTCATATAATGTAGATTATATTTATGTAATGTATACTGATTGGTAAACCTTTATAATAAACAGGGATTTGCTATTGGGAATGGATTAACCAATCCTGAAATTCAATACAATGCATATACAGATTATGCATTAGACAATGGACTTATTAATAAGGAAGAACATGATGATATCAACAAGTTGTTCCCAGAATGTCAAAAGGGCATAGAAGATTGTGGTATGAAGATTGTGCAAGTTATGTGCTATTTTTCCTCATTGACACTCATAATTTTTATTTGATTCGTTAGGCACCGAAGGTGGAGACGCGTGCATAATTTCAAGAAGTAATTGCTTTAAAATATTCAATCGGATCATGAACATCGCCGGCAACATTAATGTATGCTATCAAAAAAGAAAAGCTCCAAAAGTATATGATCAAAAGATGGTATGAAAATAAAGAAGTTCACTAATGCATTATGTTATTTGATATGCAGCACTACGACATCAGAAAGAAATGTGGGGGAGGCCTTTGTTATGACTTCAACAAGGTAGAAACATTCTTGAACTTGAAGACAGTAAGGGAAGCTTTAGGTGTTGGGGACTTGGAATTTGTTTCTTGCAGTGGCACAGTATACAATGCCATGTTGCAGGATTGGATGAAAAATCTAGAAGTTGGTATTCCAGCTCTTCTTGAGGATGGAATCAAGTTGCTTGTGTATGCTGGAGAATATGATCTCATATGCAATTGGCTTGGTAAGCTCAAATTTTCAGTCTTAAGCCACTGGTTCGGCCAGGAGGTAACTAAAGTTTGTTCCAATCATGATTTGGATTCAGACTCTCCTGAACAAATCGTCCTTAACTAGAGCTCAATTAATGTGGAGCCAAAATTTGTTGTGTCAAAAATACTATAATTTGTTTATTAGACTTATAAATGTGCTCCTCATTTGATAGGGAATTCGAGGTGGGTTGATGCCATGAATTGGTCAGGTCAAAAAGAATTTACAGCGTCTCCTACAACCCCTTATTTGGTTGATAGTGAAGAAGCGGGAATTCTAAAAAGCCACGGACCTCTGGCTTTCCTCAAGGTTTGTGTTTAAGAATGTATTCATACATGTATTAGACTATTGATCTATATAACACTGACACTTCACATCAAAGGGTATATCTCATGTCTGACATCGGCACATAGTTACATTAAAATATGTAATTATTACATGTGTTCATGTGTCAGTGTTATGTTCGGTGTTAATGTATGTCTTATTAGTACGTCATAGTTGTTGATTCAGTTGTGTTTAACTGTATTTGTTTGGAATAATAGGTGAAAGATGCTGGTCACATGGTTCCTATGGATCAACCAAAAGCAGCACTTCAGATGTTAAAAGATTGGATGCAAGGGAAACTAGTAAGGACAAGTTGAGGACATAATGTCTCGTCCATATGATGGACTCAACTCAAGCACCAAACATAAATCACAATGATGTTGTATACATAATAATGATGTTTGATTGTGTACACTGAAAGGGTGAATGAAAGATAATTTGTTTTCCCTAATTAAGTTCTTTTCTAGTTCTTGGTTATTCCTGCTTCTACCATCTCATAAATTGTGGATCGTAGATTTTGAAGTGAATCATACATCATTATTATCAAATAATGCACAAACACAACTTTGTATTTGATTTGATTAAAACGAATTTGAATTGTCAAACAAGTATATTCAAGATGGAGAAATATTCATATGGACCCAAATAATTATTTCTTAGAAATACTCACAACAAGTAAAAAAAAAATTAAAGTTATATTAATTAATATGTGATAAATTTATTTTTCTTTTAATATTTTTGATATATTTATGCGTCTATAAATTTTATGTCTAAATACTCGTGCTCATGTAAGACTTTCTCTTTAAGATGATGCAATGAAATGCTTCCATAAAACAGAAATGGAGCTTATATTTATTCTCATGAATGAAGGCTTAGACTAAGGGTATGCATGGCTGCTTAGGAGGAAAGTTGAAATATAAAAAACAAAGTAACAAAAGCACACTAAAAATTGCTTATGGAAATTTCTAGTTATAAAGATAATGCACAATGAAAATGAGTCAATGTATGAAGATTAACACCGCGATTAAACTCTTTAACTCTCATTCAACTGCGATTAGAAGGAGACTGAAACTACTTGATACCAAAACTGACTCCGAACCAACCAGTGGTGAATGCTATAAAAAAAACTCATTAACTCAAAGTTTCCATTTCTGAAACACCAATACGGCTTCTCTATTGTATCTAATACTTGTATCATTTCCGTGCTTCATTTACACACTCTACGCACCAATCACATGTCTGTTATTTCCTAGTTAAGGTTGAGGGAAAAAAAAAACAAATATGTAGTTAATCAAAGTTGAGGAAAAAAACAAAAATGTTGTAAGATATATAGGTTGATCATAAGAGACAAAATGTCATAAGGATCAATTAGAAACGAGTCTTTGTTTTAAAGTAGCAAATGTCTACTGGGTTTAGTGTAGTGATGAGGGATTTGGGTAGTATACAAAAACTAAAATTAGCCAGCCATTAGTATTTCTATTTCCTTCCCGCAAAGTGTGATTGAAATGTATTTACCATTTCAATTTTAAAAGCTCTTGTATATGACGAATCAAGATGGGCGGATTGCCATTGATTTTTTACTTTTCCAGTGATCATGTCAATTAGAGTTTTTGAGTCGATTTCCACTTGAAGATGGTGGAAATTATGTCTCCAAACTAGTTGCATTCCCAAGTACATACCTCACATTTCAACGCACAGATAATCACAAGTTCCAATTTTGTGAGAATATCTTTTAAATCATCTATCATCTGAGTTCTGAAAGAGACCACCACAACTAACTAGACCAAAAGAATATATATTCTATATAATTATTTTTTTATTTGATATTATAATGATTTGAGGTTTAAGTTTTGATTTTTTCTTGAGTGCAGTCATAAGATAATATAAAAATAATTTTAACATATATACACTATTATGATGCTAAATAATGCATGGTTAAGAAAATAAAAATGAAAATAGAAGTAAAAAAGTTTCATTAAAAAATATTCTTTTATAAAATTTCAAGATATTAAATATATAATTTTAAAAATTATATTATTATTTTTATTTATTTTAACCATTGTCTCCGGTACTTTTTACTTATTCCATACATATTATTGTTATTTATATATCTTCAATTTTTCTTAGCACATTTTGTGCTGAGGAGACTTTTTTATTATTATATCTCATTTTAGGTCGTTAAAAAAATATATATCTTCAACTTCTTACTAGTTGTTTAAATACAAAATTTATAAAATTTGTCTAATATACACTTAAATGACTTAATGACGTAATACTTTCCCACATATTCTATGACCTCGTGAAAAATATTCGATGTACCTATTACTTATTAAATTGGCTTTCACATTACAATTTTGGATATTGACATAATTTTCTTCATGTTCAACATTATCTTTTTAGGTGAGTGACACCTTTTTGTACATAATGACATGAAAAATTTGGCATGAGAAAAACAATGACATGGAATTATAGTAGCTTAAAGAAACATTTCTTTATTGACAGAAAACCAAACCATTTCTAATTTTAGTTAAAAAGAGTTTAAAGAACTAAATAATGGTTGTGTTAACAAAACTAGCAGTTTTTTTTTTTTTTTTTATAAGCAAAACTAGCAGTAGAGTAGGGATTATTATGATATAGTATATATGGAATTAATTAGATTAAAAAGGTAATAGGTTAAAAGAGTCAAAAAATTAGAAGATCCAATTAAACAACTAAATAAAAATCCACCTCACAAGATAATCTCTACAAATATCTAAATCAATTATTGAATGAAATCTAAGTAACTCCATACTCTATAATTAGATTAGACGGAATCCGTCTCTTTAGTTTTTTTGTTTTTTATTTACAAATTAGCTTCTACTATTGAAATCTATTTTTTTTTTAACAAGTCAAAATGAGATATATTAACTGAATCAGCCTCCCTGGCACAAGACGTACCGAGTTAGAAATCTATTACTAATATATTAAAATCGATTACTATCATATTTACTAATTTATCATCAGTAGTTTTAACCACATTCCAAGTTTTGTATCCTTCATTGTAATTTCACAAAAAAATGTAGAAATAATATAAGATAAATACAATAAAAAGATGATATGCTTAAAAATAGGAATAAAATAAATTGTAGAAAGTAACAAGACAGAACAATCTACACGCTTAAAAGTTATTATAAAAAATATAATAATAAATTATAATTACTATAAAATTTACTAAAATACCCTAAATATTCCTAATCAAATTTCTAGTTTTTTTATTAGAAAATTACACTTGACCATTATTTGTCACTAATACATCAAAAATTGGATAAATATTTGTCATTGATAATTTATTCATTTAGTAAATTTTACAGGAAATAACACAATAGTTTTACTTATATTTTAACAATATTATTTAAATATTTTATTATAAATAAATTTTTACCGTAATATATATATAATGACAAAATTAAATATTGAATAAAAGTCAATAGACTCGTGCGAATGCACGAGTTTTTAACTAGTATTGAAAAATAGTTTAATGCTTGAACCAATTACGGTGTGAAATTTCCAAAATCAAACTTACACCTGCCACAAAGATGTGTGGAGACCCCATAAACATAGCTCAATTGATAAGGATATTGTATTTTTCATGTAGGGACAGATCCATGATTCGAATTCAGATCTCTTTCTACTTGACAAAAAAAAAGTGTGTGTGGAACAAGTAAATGTGAGAACAAAATCTAAATCGGTCAAACAATAAGAATAAAAATAATATTTAGCAATTTAAGTGTAAGAAAATTTAATCAAACTAAATCAAGAATAGAGAGGAGTCAGAGGACTACCATAGACAAAAGTTGTTTATTCAGTTGGCTTAAAATTAACCTATACGTTTGAAGATGATAATAGTTCTCCGAAGGAGTCTTTACGATATAATTGAGGATTTAAGAGATCTCAAATAACAAACCCTAATTTCTACTAATTTCTCTTAAACTCTTATTAACAAAGATAAACATGAATCTCACTACCCATAATATTTGTGTTCTGTTTCCCAACCTTAGATATCAACCCCAAAGAGCACCAAATGCTTAGGTTTGAAAACCTAAGAATTTCTCGATCTTTGTCTCTCTTACTCTAAGATCTCTCTAACCATGAAGCCTCCTCTCAAAAATGGTTGAAAAATGCTTAAAAATATTCAAAATATTAAAACTTATTTGATAGTGTCCTATAAAGTCACAAATAATTTAGTGGCTTACTCTAAAATTGTTGGAAACTGTTAACTCAGATTCAAATTGCATGAGGTCGGGATATATTTTACCTTTCAATCAAGATCATATGATCCAAATTTAAAACCTTTTTTTTTTTATTAAATTACTTTAAAAATTTAAAACAGATTTATTAAATTTTATTTGGACAACCAGCGGAAGGACTCCATCCAACTCAACACAACTTTTTTCGTTTATCATTCTTAGAATTGAGTTTTGGGCCTAATTCATCCTTACAAAACCAGCTTATAAGGTGAGCATTACCCTCACTTATAAACACACATTCATGTCATCTCGCAACCGATATGAGACTTCTTGGCTATAGAAACCAAAACAATTTGCTTGTTCAAAAAAAGAAACCAAAACAATTTTGCATAGTTATATTAAGCACTATAAATATACACAACCATTTCTTCCATTCATCAACCAAAACAAAACAACATAGCATCATCACTAAGGCTCCTCAAAATGTATCTATCTTTTACAATGTTGTTGCTCTTCATTTCACCTTCATTCTCATCTCCATCTACTCCCAAAAACAATGACTATATCGTTTCTTCAACTGCACCCTTTCCAAAAAAATTAACAGCCGAAAATCTCATAAGAGGACTTAATCTTTTTCCAAAACATTCCATAAATATACCAAAGAATGATCCTCATCATTTTGTTCATGGAAACATTGTTGAGAAGAAGTTCACTTTCCCTGGTTTTGTTGACTCTGATCCTTCTGTTGAAGAACTTGGTCATCATGCAGGGTATTATAGTCTTCCTCATTCCAAAGCTGCAAGGTAAATGTCTTATGCAGGGTATTAGTACTATTTCTTTTTTTGTTATTTTTAGTTCTGTTTTGTTCATAATAGTGTGTGCAATTTTGCATAGACATGTTTCAATTGAATAATTTGTTCTGTCAATTGCAGAATGTTCTATTTTTTCTTTGAATCTCGAAACAGTAAGGATGATCCTGTTGTCATATGGTTAACTGGAGGTCCAGGATGCAGCAGTGCACTTGCTTTGTTTTATGAAAATGGTCCTTTTCAATTTTCAAAGGACAACAACTCGTCCCTTGTTTGGAATCAATATGGATGGGACGCGGTACCTATTAATTCTCATTCATATATGGTCTTTTTTCTTTATCAGTAGAATTCAAACTCGATACCTGAGGGTTTACGAGTTACTACGCTTGTGTATGATCATCATCTTGCAACATTTACTTTTTCTTGTATGTAGGCGTCAAATATTATATTTGTAGACCAACCCACAGGAACAGGTTTTAGCTATACCACTGATGATAGTGATGTTCGCCATGACGAAAATGGCGTTAGCAATGATTTGTACGACTTCTTGCAGGTAATTTGATTAATTCAGTGATTAAAGAAAATAATCTCTCATAATAATATTTTAAATGAATACTTTATTAATTGAATTAATCACTTGTATTAGTTGATTAATCTTGATTCACATATATCTAAATTTCACATAGTTTGTAATACTAAATTTTACAATGACAGGCATTTTTCAAGGAGCACCCTCAATTCACTAAGAATGATTTTTATATTACTGGAGAATCATATGCTGGTCATTACATTCCAGCTTTTGCATCCAGAGTTCACCAAGGAAACAAGGCAAATGAAGGAATTCATATAAATCTAAAAGTATTATTACTTTGTCATATAATGAACATTATATTCATGTAAAGTAAACCCTTGTTGAAAAAATATCAATGGAATGTAAACTAATTTGGTAATCCTTTATAATGAATAGGGATTTGCTATTGGGAATGGATTAACCAATCCTGAAATTCAATTCAATGCATATACAGATTTTGCATTAGACAATGGACTAATTAATAAGTCTGAACATGACTATATCAACAAGATGCTCCCACAATGTCAAAAGGCCATAGAAGATTGTGGTATAAAATCGAATTTGATTTCCCTTCTCAATCATAAATAGAAAATTTTACTGATTTTTTGTGCAAGTTACGCGTCATTTTCCCTCTTGGACACTCATAATTTGTATTTTATTTGTTAGGCATTAAAGGTGGTGGTGCGTGCGAGAATGCAAGAAGTATTTGCCTTGAAATATTCGATATGATCTTGGCATTTGCCGGCGACATTAATGTATGATATCAAAAAAGAAAAGCTCTCTACGATCAAAGACGGTATGAAAATAATGAAGTTTGAGTTCACTAATGCATTATATTATTCGACTGTGCAGTACTACGACATCAGAAAGAAATCTGAAGATCTCTTGTATGACTTCTCCAAAATGGACACATTCTTGAACTTGAAGACAGTAAGGGAAGTTTTAGGTGTTGGGGACGTGGAATTTGTTTCTTGCAGTGGCGCGGTATATGAGGCCATGTTGGAGGATTGGATGAAAAATCTAGAAGTTGGTATTCCTGCTCTTCTTGAGGATGGAATCAAGGTGCTTGTGTATGCTGGAGAATATGATCTCATATGCAATTGGCTTGGTAAGCTCAATTTTTTAGTTTTAACCCTCTAGTTTGGCTGAGACAAATAAAATCTGACCAAAGATTGTTCTGGTCAGGATTCGAACTCGGGTTATATCGAACAAATCATTCTTAATTGGAGCTCATTAACTAAGCTAAAACAAATATTTCTTGTGTCAAAATATAATCTCAAATTTGTTTGTTAGACTTATTAATGTGCTTGTCATTTGGTAGGGAATTCAAGGTGGGTTGATGCCATGAAGTGGTCAGGTCAAAAAGAATTTTATTCATCTCCTGCAATTTCTTATTTGGTTGATAGTGAAGAAGCAGGAATTCTAAAAAGCCATGGACCTCTAGCTTTCCTCAAGGTTTGTGTTTAAGGATGTATTAGACTATTGATCTATGTAACAATGACACTTCACATCAAAGGCATATCTCGTGTCTGACACCGGCACATTAGATATTTCATTATCTCTAATTATTACAGGTGTTCACGTATCAGTGTTGTGTTTGGTGTTCATGTCTGTGTTATTGCATCGTAGTTGTCGATTCACTTGTGTTTAACTGTATTTGTTTGGAATAATAGGTGAAAGAGGCTGGTCACATGGTTCCTATGGATCAACCAAAAGCAGCACTTCAGATTTTACAAGATTGGATGCAAGGGAAACTAGCAGTAAGGACAAAATAATGCACTCAACTCAAAATAAAAATCACACAGATGTTGTCTACACAATAATGATGTTTTGTTTGAGTTCATTAGAAAAGTGAATGAAATATAATTGTTTTCTCCTATGTTCTTGTGTTGTTCTTGGTATTCTTGCTTCTACTCGTAAATTGTGCATTGAAGAACTTTAAGTAAAGCACCCATCAAATTTGGTCGTCAATATAGTCATATAACCTCCTGATGTTGTCTCCACACTTGGAAGAATTATAAAGGAGCTGAAAAAATTGACGGCCCACGCTCCATTTAAAATGTTTACAAATTTTACAATTACATAAATAAAAAAAATCAACGACATACAAGTTTACATTGTAGCACTGTGAGAACTATTGTTCGTGGTACTGCGAAGAAATTGAGTTCCATTGAAATAGGTAGCCGATCTTTTATCAGATACATTCTCATTCAAAATTGTAACTGGATCCATGTAGATCCCTAAGTAAGATATCAAAGGTTCTGCCCTTGACTTGTCTACAACTAGCTTCAAATACTGAGATTTTAGTTTCGGAAACAGCAACAGCCTCTGATATCCAATTGTGGTGCCATTTACAACTCGCTTCCATAAACCGTCTCGGTTCAAAGCCTCAAGATGAAACTCAATCACCCTTTGTCCCATTTGAATAGGCTCTTGAACTTGTAGAACATTAAAGGATACTAGTTCTTTGAGATTTATGTACAATATCCATTTAGTTTGGCTCTCCTCGGGAGCCCAATAAGTGTGTATACCTTCTTCAAGAACTTTGTATGGACTAAAGCGAGAATCTCGGATACCTCCTCTAGTGCTGCTGGCATTAAGTGAAGCACTTGCAGCCAAATTGTGGGAAAATATGGAGCGACGGAGTTCGCTGAACTCTCGAAGAACCTGAATATCTTCAGATGAAATAAGGCCCGAGGAGTTTGGGGGGACATTCAATAACAGCTTACAGTTTCGACCAACGGAAGTATAGTATATTTCAAGTAGTTTCCTCGCAGATTTTGGATGTTCTGAAGGATGCCAAAACCAACCAGGTCTGATAGAGACATCACAAAGAGCAGGCACCCATTCAGAACCAAATGGATCTCCTTGCTTTAGGTATCTGTTAGATTCCCCAAAACTTTGATAAGTAACAATCTTAAGCCTTGTTTGGATAAACAGCTAAATTATAAGCGCTTATCATATAAGCACTTATGTGTAAGATATTTCAATAATAAAAGATAAAAGAAAGTCAAATTGTTTACTTATAAGCTATTAGTTACTTTCATTAGTTATCCTGGAGAGCTTATGGAAGTAAGCTGAAAATAACTTATGCATATGTCATAAGCTCGCCCAAACAGTCTCATAAGTGTTTATGACAATAGACTAGCTCAAATAAGAAAATCCAAATAACCTAATCTTAGAAATAAGAGGACCACTCACCCTATGCAATCATGAGAGTGAGACTAGTACATTTTCGGCATGCCACTTGAAAGCATTTCTATGGATTTGGATCCCTTGCTGCCAAATGTCGAGAGAACAAGTTGTCATGCAGTCGGTGGATTTACAGCATTGGATTTCATGCAGTCAATAATTTCAAGAGAAAGGTGCCAGTAAGTAATTAATCTAATGCTGTAAATCCACTGATTGTGTATTCCCATAACGGCAGGAATCCAAATCCCATTTCTATCCATCTACACTACATTCACAAGTGTGAGGCCTTCCCATTAATATTTGCAGCAACGAGCTAATGATTGAAGCTTACATGCTTATACTTCAATGACTTTAACTCCATAAGTATCTAAATTGTTTTATGAAAATGCATTTAATTAGACGATCATGATAATGATGATGACTGACAATGTAACGGATCTTTTAATCAGACATAATGTGAAACTAGGACATAATTAACAAACCAACTAAGATGAAAGCAAAGGAAACTATATTAGGAGTGTTTGTATGAAAGAGAACTCACTCTGGATCATTGTCGATGTCACCAATTCCAATGACGGACCGGTTGAAAAGAGACCAACAAGTGGATCCAGCAATCCCATATTCATTACCAACCCACCTATTGTCAGGACCAGAATCAGAATAAATTGCGGCACTTGGTTGGAGCTGGTGAATGAGAGAAAACCAACTCTCAAAGAAATATTCCATGTTCTTCTCTCCTTCTCCTTTCGCACCATCCAGAAAAATGTCCTTTATCTCTCCATAACTAGTTTAAATAATAGTCATCAGCAACAGATTGTCAAAGAAAGAAAAAAAAGATTCACTGCATCATGGAGAGGCAAGAATCCAAATCAAGCCAATCAAACTATTCCAAATAACATCAACTTCAAGAATATAAAAATCACGTATAGTTCAAAGAAAAAGGTTCCTTTAAACCTAGCATGGTTCTAAACTGACAAGGATGTACTCATTCTCAAATCACATAACAAGTTAAGATCCAGGCACACTTCATAATTTAGCTTAAATTAAGGCCGGATAGACACCTTAAATTTATTTATTTGTTGGTTGCCGAAGGTATCCTCTAGCCGGAAGCTAGAGATAATCCTTTGAGGTACAAAGATCCATTTTCAAAGCTGACCTCTCCCAAGTCCCAACAAGTGTTCTTCCACACGCACTGACCAGTGATCAAACTCATGACCACAAGCTTAAGGAACCTAGTTTGGACACCCTAAATTTAACTAAAAGCTGACCCGAGTTTGAACCCTAGCTGGAACAATCGTTGACAAGACTTTACTTACCTCCAAACCAAACTCTGGATTAACAATCCTTCCCTTGGGAACCGGAGAGTTTAGACCAACAAAATACTAAATCAGTAACACATAAATTACACGTTTGTAAAAAAATTAGATACCATATATGATGCACGGGTACTCCATTTGAGGGAGAGTACCATTACCGGGTACGTACCCGTACCAGTACCGGGTACATACCCGTACCTTAATTTATGCCCATACACGTACATTAGTTTTTCTAAAAATGTCGTACCCCTACCGGTACCTGTATTCGTACCCGCACCTAGGCAACGTATACCATAAATGAAAACTAGTACTAGTTGAAATTTGAAAAAGACAAAAAGCTAACTACTCACATGTACACAACAGTCATAAGAACTAGAAAATAAATGACAAAACTAGTTATAGTATTCAAATAAATGGCCAACATTAAAGACATAAAATAAAACTCAAATCTGGAATTAAATAAAACCCAATTTCAAATTTCAACTCCTCAATCACAAAATAAAAAGATCAAATTAACAACTAATTACAATTACCTTGTGAGTAACTCAGTCATTTGTGCCAAGTAATGTTGATTATACCGCAAGGTATCACCATAACACTCTTCATGCCGATCCCACGGCGAAAGATAAACCCCAAGACCAACTCCGGCGTCTTTCGCGGCGGCGGCAAGATCAGCAACAACATCACCATTCCCATTTCTCCAATTACTTGACCTCACTGAATAATCAGTGTACTCAGAAGGCCATAAACAAAACCCATCATGATGTTTCGCAGTTAACAAAACTCGAGAAAATCCATATTCTTTAGCAACATGAATCCATTGAGATGCATTGAGTTTTGTGGGGTTGAAGATTGTTGGGTCAGCGTGACCAGTACCCCATTCTGAGTCTGTGAAAGTGTTTGGTCCGAAGTGGAAGAAAAGGGCCATGTTGGATTTTTGCCATTGGAGCTGAAATGCATTGGGGAGGGGTAAAAGTGGAAGTGGTGGTGGTTTATGGTATGATAAGACAGGGATTAGAGAAGAACATAGAGTTAGGAAGAGTATTTGGATTGGGAAAATGGGTTTTGTGCAAGTTTGGATTTTGAGATTGGGATTATGGGTTTTGATGAAGGATTTCAATCTTGTTTTCATGTTTCTGTTTATGTTGTTCATATTCATGCTACAGTTTGAGACTTTGAGTGTGTTAGTTTGAGTTTGACTTTTCTCATTGAATAGAGTACTATACTAGTACCTAGTTTGAGTTTGACATTTTCTGTTGAATCATTCCATTTAAGGGCTCTTAATTTTCTACATTTAATTTGAAAGCTATTTTTTTCCACCATCGGTATCGGTCCACCGATAATCAACATGCTTTTATAACATTTGCATTTGATATTTTTGGCTTTCTCGCACTAAAGGATGTAATCTTCTACAAAAAGTTCAAAAGATTACGAATAACAATGTTGTTTCCCCTAGAGCCATGAATGTTATTTTTTAAGAGAATTGGTTTAAACATTCAAAAAGGATTAACCATATAACTTGTTCTCCGCTTGTCTTTCATTCCTATGCAATTACCCTATATTTATGAATTCAACTTTAACTATATGGACCGAAAAACAAAATTTAAGATATTTATATGGAACAAAAATATGTTTAACCCTGTCTTTTTTAAAGGGTAAAATGTGTTTTTGGTCTTTGTAATGTTAATGAATTTGGGTTTTAGTCTCTAAACAAATTCCTTTCAATTTGCCCATTTAATTTCAAAATACTCTCGTTTTAGTCCTTAATGTAACCATGTCACACAAAAACGTTGACATTGTCATAATCTGCTGACTGGACCACTCTCGCGTGTTCAAAGGACATTGTTCTTGGCAAATTACATGGACGAAGGTTTGGTCTAGTGATGAGAGGTTTGAGTAGTATGTTATAGGTCCTGGATTCGTTCCACAGCTCATTGTAAACCAAAAAAAAATCAAAATTTACACGAATTACATGAATGAAAACAAAAATTCGCACAAATTATAATGACGATTGACGAAAACCAAATTTTTCACCATCATTAAAAAACTCTTCTCACATTCTTCACACTACAAACTCCATAAACTTTCAATGCCATATAAAATACACTTGTCAAAGGTATGTGTCTTAACAGTAAGGTCAAGGAAGCTCTTCACTTTCATGACCATGTGGTTGCACATGGATTTCACTTGAATCAAGTTAGCTATGGGATATTGATCAATGGCTTGTGTAAAATGGGGGAAACTAAAGCCGCATTGCAGTTGTTGAGACAAATTGAAGGGAAATTGGTCAATACTGATGTGGTAATGTATAATACAATCATTGATAGTTTGTAAAAGGAGAGTGACACCTAATGTTCAGAGCTACAATATTATAATTAATGGATTCTGTAAGATTAAAATACAAGTTCTCAATACAAGTTCTTACCAAAGCTCAAATTTGGATATTGTTTTCTTTCATTATTTTGACTTTGGGTTTGAGACCTTTATGATAGAATTTCTCAATACAAGTTCTTACCAGTAAAGCTCAAATTTGGATATTGTTTTCTTTCATTATTTTGACTTTGGGTTTGAGACCTTTATTGCACCAGCACCAATGTGATATCTCCCAAATTACACTCAAAATCATTATAAACGTCCATCTCAGGATGTGAATCTAGTTTTGTTAATTGGAGCTTTTTGAAAGGTCTTGGTTGTAATTATTTCAAGAATGTGTGTTCTAGTAATAATCTTGAATATACTTTTATATTCTAGTTTACTCATTTTTGGGTTAACTGTCAGCTAGTACGCTGTGGATATAGATTTCTGTTAGCTGTTTCCAGTAATATGGACAATCTGGTTGTCTGGTAACTAGCTGCAATTTGCAGCCAAAGATATTCAGTTGGGGTAAGTAATTGAAGTAGCCAAAGTCAGAACTTTGAAGTGCATAACTGTTAAGGTTCCAGGTTTCTCGCGTTCCCTTCCTCTCACCCTGGCTTTATATCCTGTAGAAATTATAGATCAATTCTGATAGTTAACAAGGGAGGTAACTTGTGACAGAAGTACTTGTTTTCAAAGGACATTTGGAAGGAGAATATATGCTAGCATGATTTCATGTTTTTTGCTTATGGTTGCTGGTGTGTGCTATAATCGGTTGATACCTTTTATATCTTGTAGTATTTGTGATCTATTGATAGTTATAGATCAAATAGAAGATAGTCCAATACTCAAAGATTATCTAGGACTTTTACGCGCCTGACTCGGGTTCGAATGCTGGCAAATGATGTTGTTGTTGAAACTCTCTTTTCTTCTGAGAGACAACATGTTTATTCCCGGGGACTTAATCCTGTTGTATAAACCAGCATGTTTACTTTGCTGTATAAACAGAACTTATAAAGTTCCACATCTATTTCTAAAGTTTTGGTGTTTTTCTGTGGATTAAAAAGCCCTTAATACTAATGATAGTGTTAAGGTGCAGAATGTTTTTTTTTTGTTTTTCACATCATTAACCAAGGACAATTTTGTAATCTAATTCATAATTTATCTTTTTCATACAACATTAATTACATTTTTTTAATTTGTGTGATAAAATCAAAAAAAACTTATATTGTGGTACGAAGGGAGTATATGATACACAAATAAGATAGTTAATTAAAGGGTGAAACATGTTAAGAAGGAAATATTTTAGGGTTTAACTCTTGGAGAAGGTGAAAAACATTAATATTGATACTAATTATTAACTTTTAACTGTTTAAAAAATAAAATTGTATGGTACACAAATAAACTGTGAAGAAAGCAGAAAAAAAAAATGCGCAGGAAATGAACCAACTCCTATTTTTCATTGCTTGTCCGAAAAAATAATTATATTTTTTGGAAATGTATTTTTAGAGGAAACAATTTGTCTTAAATTATTTATTTTTTGGGTAAAATTTAATTGAATTTTTGTTTTCTTTTTACCAACATTATATTGGTTGGTTTGAGTGAAATTAAACTGAAATCTCTCCAACATTATGTCAAATTTAAGTTTTGTTGTTGGAAAAATATAAGTGAAAGGAAAGGATATTCCACTAAAAATGATCCGCCAAGTATTTGTGACAACCAAAATTAGGTAAATTCTAATATGGACCACTTCATCAAGTGATCCATGGTGGACCAGTCATGAATAACATTATAACGAATACGAATTTTACAAAATTCACTGTTGAATTGAAACTTTATATCATATAGATCATCTATAGAAAAATTTAGAAAAATTGAAAATCATTTGATATGTTATCAATAACATATCAAATGATTTTCAAAAAAAAATTAAAAAATTATGAATGATCTATACGATATAAACTTTCAATCCAACAGTAAATTTCGTAAAATTCATATTCGGTATATCATTTGTTCACGGTGGACCACTTGTGAAGGTGGTCCACCGTAGGCCGTAGCATTAGCCACAAAATTAATATTACTTTTTCTAATTTTAAACTTACGTGGGATGTGGTTATCCCTTCTACTTTTTTTATTCCAAAAGATTGTCAAAGCAATTTATTGGGCCAACGAGCCCATATCAGGTACTTGTAAGGTAAGGGAGTTCCTATTTGCAGACCCGTTTATTACTAATATACCATCAATTTGTGTAAATTTATACTATTTCTATTTCAAAATAACATCTGTCTAGGAGATTTGTGAATTATAACGTGATGTATGATACAAGATTACTAGTTGCAGTTTAAATTGTTGCTTATTATATCAATATTATACCAATGGTTTAAAAAAAAATAGTACTTAATATACCAACCACTGTAAAAGTTTGTGTATTAACAAAGAAATCCATGGAAGTCACCAAAATCATTGCCTAATCTTGTGAATTAGGCAACAATTATTTTAACACACTTGAAATTAAACTATCATTTATATGTTTAACAACGGTTTTATATGCTGTTGAAGATTGCAATGCCACGAAATGGTGTGAAAGTGTAAACAACACATAATTATTATTAAATACATAAAACTAGCTCATGCATCCGTTACAATATTGTTCTATGACTATTTGAGGTTTGAAGAACAGGGTTGGTATGCTAGGTAGCTGGTTGAAATTTCAAAGTCGCAAATTAACCAATCTTTACTGATGACGAATCGTCACACTCTCTAATACATGCCTATTTTAGCAACATTAGATGCATTTTAGTAGGTTTTTAGCAATAAATATAAGAGAAATCTAACCATAAGCTTGATTACTTGTTTTGCAAGAAAACAGGAAAAATTGCAGGAAATGGAGGATTTTCACTACGCTGGGGGCGTAGCCCATCACGCGCCGCGTGATGGAGTTCACAGGGAGCCAAGATTTTCACACTGATCACGCGCGGCGTGATGCCGTACCACGCGCGGCGTGAAGTTTTGTTGAAGATGAAGATTGCTCTCTGACTTTGATCACGCGCCGCGTGATTCTGTTATCACGCGCGGCGTAGTTGATGGATTTGCAACCACGCGCGGCGTGATAGATCTGGCGCGCGGCGTGGTTGCCTTCTGTATATATAGTTTCTGCATAATTCTGTTTTGTGGTTGAAAAATTCTGCAAATTTGATCTACATTCTGGTTTGGAACTTCAAGATTGGGATTCAAGACTCCAGAGGATAGCTCCAAGCACATCGATAGCATGAATTCACAAGCCATGACATTGAAGCTCGGACGCGAACAAAGGGAGATGAGGAGCTAAGTTCTTCGGAGGTAGGATCTAGGATAGCCTAGGATGTAGATAGAACTCATGTAATCTGCTATATGTGTAAGAAACTACTCTGTTCATAGTGTTGATTTAATGCAATTCGATGTTTAATGCTTTATAATCCTTCATTAGTGTTGTAATGATTTCGAGTTAAGTCACGTGCGAGAGTATTGATTTAATTTCTGAACTGAATTGCATTAAGCGCTCGAGTGTCTCCGGTCGAGAGATTGAGGCATAGAGTGTAGCGAACGATTGACGCGCGTTAATATCATTCGTTGTAGGTAGCTTCCGCCCGAGAGATCGGGGGAGTATCGACAACGAATAGAGTGGATTTTGACAAGAGATTGCGATTCACTAATTTGTCGATCTAGTTGTTAACACTTGAGTAGATTCCTATGATATAGTAGATTGCATGTGGTTTAGCTATAGACTAGGCGATTCCGATGATTCTACCTCGCTTTTCCATTATATCAAAGCACGTTTTCAAACAATTCATCACTCAACATACCCTCAATTTATGTGTATTTCTTGCATAATGTCTATGAGCACTATTCGACTAGTTGGATCACACAATCCCTGTGGATCGATATTTTTATTACTACGTGGTAATTCGTTCACTTGCGAAAATTATCCATCATTTACCAACCTCGTCAAACTGATCATTGAAATTAATCAAGCAGTAATATTCATGGTTTCTTTATAAATTTAATAATCTATCACACCAATAATAACAATGGCTAAACTAGATCCAAGTTATTATAAATTTAAAAGAGAGAAAACAAAAATATGTCACACAATTAAGATGGTGTTTATAGGTTTTTTTTCTTTCAAAACTCGGTATTCAATCTAATGACCTATTAATCTAATAACATACTAATCTAAAAAATCAATCTCATTGTCTACTAGCATAAATTGAAATTAGAGCAAAATTATGTATGACTGACTTAACACAAAATTTGACACCAAACATATTTGGACGTAAAACCTAAAAGATAGTATTCTAAAGTGTCAAGCCTTCACCTTTGGAGTCGGGTCAATGTTGATGTTGCATTATAGATTCAAAGTATATACTATATCCCTGCAAGTTACTAAGCTAGCTATATATATTTGTAAAATGAAGTGAGTGATTGATTGGAAATTGGGACTTTTACCATTCCCTATTTCATAGACCATGGCCAGAAGGAATACATAGCCACCAACAACCACCACGCTTTCTGATCAAATCTCATCTACTATATTTATTTTTCTGCTCAAACACTTAACTCTTTCTTCTTCTATATAAATAAATAAAAATATTATTGACCAACCAACCCCTACTCTCTCTATATCTTTATCTATATATGCATATATCACATATTCCTAAATATATACTTTCCAATCCCAATTAATATTACAAATCTAATGAACAGCTTGAGTGAAGCAATACTATATATCTGATGATCACTTGAAGGTCTACGTAGATATAAATAAACTTATGACTGACTCAAAAAAACAATTAATAGTTTTTCTCAATAATTCTTTTCTGTTTTAAATAATTTCTATTAACACCTCCCTATTTTTATTACAATATCCATATCCTCTTTTTTTTGACATAACAATATCCATATCTGAATGTCTTATTTTATGTTTCTACTACCCATATCAAGTGATCGATATGAAAACGTCATCCATCCTATGGTCATTTTTTATTATTTTTTGACAAAGTATCCATGGTCATTAATCAGCGGAAAATGATCTTTCAATTTTTCTTCTCTCAAATTTTTTTTTTCCTTTAGGCAATATGTTTCTCCATTAGCTTTTTCAAAATTACAATATTCTCTCCTTTTTATATTTTAAGAGTCTAGATTTAACACATCATTTCCTCAAGTGTTTTTCCTTGAGAGAGTCCTTATCCTGTCCTTGCCCATTACACGAATATAACGCCACATCTCTTTTAATGTCTCATAACATTATCTTTTAATCTCTTTTAATGTCTAATTTACGCCCTATTTGTAATAAAGAGTGAGGATATGTTTCATGACTTGTTCCTTAATTTGCCACCGCACTAAGGGGGTGTGATCTTTTTGTCTCGATCATCCCTCTGAACCGTGATAACTTACGCACTTGGCTTGAAAGACTTTAGTACTAATTAATCTTGGTCCTACTGGTCCAATTATTTATGTGGAGGATTTGGTGCTCTCGCAATAGGTATATATTTGTAGGTATCAAGCATTTCGTCCAGGACATTGGCGTTCAAGTGTTCTCCCTTTTACATCATCATCGTCTTCATTGTCTTCTTCTTCCTCCTCCTCCTCCTCCTGCTCCTCCTCATCTTCTTTCATGGTTTGTGGCCTAAGTTTGGCGAGGAGGCTCTTAATAGATATGTGTTCCTCGAATCCAATTTGGGTGGTTTAGGCGGTATCATTCATGATCACATATATATGGTCTTTTCGGCATGGATTCCTTGGATACATTAGTAGCCCATGCATTTTGCATGCTAAAACATTGGAGTTGTATCACGATTTGAAATTGTGTTGGGAGTATTTTTCTAATTAAGAGGGTGCTATGAGTTGCGGTTGTTGAGAAAACAATCCAATGACTTGTGAAAACAATCAACAATGTAACTTGTTTGTTACTTGTTTTACAAGTTGGTTATTAGTTTGATTGTTGTAACTACTTTAGTTTGTTAGTTAGTAACTAACTTGAGTTAGTTACGCTAATTAATTACTCTAGTTATCTTGTTAACCAAGCAATACACTACAATTTGTATCTCTATAAATTGTATTCAAATAATCAATAATATCAATGTTTATTGATGAAACTATTTCCCCTCTCTCGCTCTCTTCCACTCTAATAGAGGTGGTCTTGTTGTCTCCATGAATCCACGTGTCATATCACATTTCCTTTTAGTAGATTCCATGTTGCGTTTGTATTTGTTCGACTAATTAGAATCTCTTCTTTGTTTTTGTTTTTTTTTTTTCTTCTACTTTTTTATTTCCCTTTTGTAAAAAAATTTGTCCAAACAATAATATTACATGTGTCATAATGTCACAGCTACTCTTATACTATTTGGAATATATCATGTTTGGCTCCTTTAGATTTAAATGTATAACCAAATTATTAGGGTCAAGTGTTTAATAATTTTTTTGAAGGCCAATTCTTCAAATGAACTTGAGTTCAAATGTTAATGGAAACGATAATCAGATTTTATTTACTATAAATATTTAAATTTTTGTTGTTTGAATACAAAAAAAAAAATGTCAAATTTTGAGCTTATAGCTTATAATTTTTTTTTTTTGAACGGAAAATATATTAATAACCCCGTCTCTGCACAAAACGAACAAAGATCGGTAAAAAAAGAAGTACATAATAGTGGCATCATATATATGCGGACACCGAAAATAAACACCAAAAAACAAAATTCCACCTAAGCGAAATCTTCTTCCTAATATCATAATCAGGAACAAAACCCCACCTAATCAAGGCCTTCCTCCTAATCCCATAATTAGGAAGGCACCCTCAGGTTCCATGCCACCAGTGAAGACAACCCAACCCAAAAAGTTGTCACTAGACACTAACTCCTGACCTCGAAGCAAAAGTGATCGGCCCATCAGAATTCAAATAATAGCTTATAAGTTCATATGACAAAAAAAGACATGTTTGGTAAATGTTTTTTAAAAAGAACTTTTAGCTTATTTTACTAGCTAATATAACTTATATTTTAAACGTTATTTTAAATACCTTATGGGCTTATATTTTTTTCTTCCGACTTTACCTATGTTGTCTTACTTAAAAAACGGCCAAGAGCAATTTATTAAAATAGGCATAAGGTAAGCCATGAAAACAAGTCAAGATACAACCAGGGGAGGACCTCTTTTTTTTCTAAAAAAAATAAATAAATATTTTATAAATAATTTTAAGTCATTTTATATATATATTCGTACAAATATTAATGTAAATATTAGTTTAGAGTTTATTATTGATGACTGTAAGTCCCTCGTACATATATTAGTTTAAGTATTAATGCAAATATTATTAGTTCCTAGTCTATTATTGATGATTTCAATTCTTTCATTATATGTAAAGTATTAATTTAAGCTATATATCGTTTAATTTTATAACAATTAACTTTAACTTTGTTTGGCAAAAAAAGGTGAATAACTAATTGAATTTGTTGTATTGGGTAAAATTACCAATTCAACTGGAATATAAATATGAAATGACATAATTAATATTTAATTTTTTTGAAGTTAGATAATACGAGTAAAATTGACATAAAAATTAATAAGTTATAAACTAATTGAATTAGTTTATCTAAATAAACTATATGCTACTCTCTCCGTCCCAAAACTTTAGTCTTTTTGGAGTTTTGCACGGAGATTAAGAAATGATAAGTAAAGTCATTTTTACCCTTACTTTATTAAGAAAGATAAAATATATTTAATTAATGTTTTAACTTTTGTAAGGGTGTAATTGGTAAAGTATCACTAAATATGCATTGGTTTCTTAAAAAAACTAAAGTTTTGAGACCAAATTAAAAAGCTAAAAAGACTAAAGATTTGGGATGGATGGAGTAGTATAATTTTGTGTTCTATATATTTTGGTTCAAGGTAGGACTTTGTGAAGACTCTAACAATAGTAATATGCATGATTTAACAATTATAGTCTTTTTCTTATTCGAATAGAAATTTTGTGATTTTTTTTTATGTTTATTTTTTAAAAAAAAAGAAAATTTATAGTTCGTTGATTTGTTGTTCTTTTTTTGGATATACATGTTGTATTAGTAAATCTCATATATTATTTGTTGCTCAACTGAATTATCAATGAATTTTTTTTCAAGTAGTGCATAAATTTTTTAGCCCCACCAATTATTTGTGTCTGAGTCCGCCCCAGGATACAACTATTGTTTTAAATTTTAATGACCACACAACTAAAACATAATGTCTCGATAATCTAACCCGTAACTCCAATATTCTACTCTCATTCGTTCCTGTTACATTTCTACTACTAATCCTATGATTACACCCAATTAATACTCCTAATCATACTTTAATTATATTATTTCATATTTTTATAAGTTAGTTTGACCGTTAATTTTATCGAATATTACAAATTCAATCAAATAATTTATTCATCATAAACTAATAACTTATCAATTATGGCTTATTTTTTACCCAACCTAATCAAAATCTGATACCATACCGTGATAAAAAAAAATACACATTAGTTTTACTTGCACACTGCGGTTGATGAAAGCAAAGCATGCATGCACGTGCGGGGGGAAGTTCGTATTGTACGGACTACAGCCACAGAACAAAGATATCTCTGCCCCTCAATCTCAGTTTAGCTTATTTTAATTTTTTTCCTTTCTTTTTTTATTACTACAATAAATATCAGTTTTAGGTATTAACGGATCTTACTATACTAAGAATAAATGGATGAAGAATTAATATAATTTTTTTTTTTTTGAATCAATATAAATTTAATTTTAATACTACATTAACTAATTAAAATCATCTTATCTGATAATTTTCAAAGACTGTTGTTAAATTAAATATATTTTTATAATGTATCAAATTTTTATTGATTGGTGATGTAAATATTCGTTGATAGTGCTATGTATAATGTATTTATATAAATTGATTTAATATATAATCCTGAATGTTAAAAAGTATAGCGTATCTACGTTTTTTTTTTAAAAAAAAAAGTAATTTTTTTTTTTTTTGGTCAAATCTAGTAACTAGAATTTTAGTAAATAAGTAAAGTGTTTGAAGTTTTAAGTTTGAATTTCGACACCTAAATTTAAAATATGATGTTCTTATCAACTAAACTAACTCAAGAAGACTATATATTTTTATATATCTATATATACAAATATTTTATTTTAATTCTTTAATTAAAGTTGAACCACTAATGTATTTATCTTAAATAATTTAAGAAGCACTTTTTGACTTTTCTCTTCATTTTTTCCTTACCGTTGACATTTTATGATCAATAGTAGATTTCAAATTTACGTTTTATATTTGTTTTTGTATGATTCATTTGTCTTTTTACACTTTTTTTTTTGGCTTCTAAAGCGCGCCCTTTAATTTTTAAAAGAGATTAATCTCTCTGTTCATTGAAATAGTTTGGCACAAATGTGTAATTATATTTTATTATTTAAATATGTAATAATATTGATATGATATATGGCTCCTTTTTATGTTAGTGTCCATTCCAACAAAAAAATTAGAGCCCACTTAAAGAAAAATCAGGTCCATGTTCGATCTATAATTTTTCATTCATCAACATTTTATTTAAATGCAAATTTTGTCTTTAGACTCTTTAAAAAAGAAGAGTATATATATTATTTTTTAAAATTGAATATAAATTTTTTATGGATAATGCTAAACAGTATCATAAAGGCACATACTAAAAAAAGAAATTAAAAATAAAGTTAATATTAGAAAGATAACTTTTTTTTTTTGGACTTGGATACTCTCAATCCATATTTATGTCAATCTCTCTCAACCATAAATCATAGCCACTATATTTAATCTAACGGTAGAAAGAGAAACCCCCGTCCATATATAGAAATAATAAACCATAACAAGAATCATGTTTCTTTTGACACCTTTTTTTTTGTGACATATTAAAATATAAAATTGAGATATATTTTATTATTAAAAAAATTGAAAAACTCTAGAATAAAAGTTTGAAAATTTAATTATTATAAAAGTAAAGTTTGAAATTTAATAATTTTTTTTAAATAAACTTAATTAAATTATTTTATCATATATACAAATTTTAAAAATTCAAATTAACATTGTAACAAAAAAAATCCCACGAGAATATTTTTCCGTGTTGTTCTTGATATTAGTTTTATGGCTTAACTACATATTTGGTCACTTACGTTTATTTTAGGTTTCAATTTGGTCCCTTACGTTTAAAAAGTATCAATTTGGTCCCTTACGTTTATTTTAGGTTTCAAGTTAGTCATTTCCGTCAATTTTGTCACATAACAGCCAATTTGTATATGTGGACTGACACGTGACACTTGGACACACCAACACGTGTACTGTTCAAACGGTGTTAGTGACAAAACTAACGGAAAGGACTAACTTGAAACCTAAAATAAACGTAAGGGACCAAATTGATAATTTTTAAACGTAAGGGACCAAATGTGTAGTTAAACCTAGTTTTATACTACTACTAACATACAGTAAATAATAAGAATATAGAGTTACAAATCAAGCAATATAAAAAAAATAATAACATTTTTGTAGGAAGAAAATATATTAACATGTCAAATACAAATGTTCTTATTCTCTTTTAAAATATATTTATCGGAATATAAAAATAGGGGATTTAAAGTCAATCCTATACTACTAAAAAAAGACAAATTCTAAATTAGGAAATTGAATTGTTATAGGGTATTTTATTTATTGAGGTGTTATTCTCTTTTCAATGTTAGATTTAAAACGATGGCTATGATTAATTGTTGAGATAGATTGAGACAAATAGCGATTGAGAGGATTCAAATCCCTTTTTTTCTACCAAAAAAGAAAGAAAGATAACTTTTTATATTTTTAAGATATTAAATACACAAGTTTCAGGATAAAACTTTATTATTAGTATGATTAACTAGTGACACTATTTACTGTTTAGCATTTTCTAATATTTATAATATTAAATGGTAGTATAAAAATAATGTACATTGCATCACATTCACGTTTCACTATTTTTTTCTATTAACTTAGCTAATTCCCTTAAGTAAGTAAGTTCTAATTAATCAAGAATTATTTGAGTCAAGTAATTTAGTATATTCGAGCGTCACTTTATTATTAGCTTTACTTTATAAATTATATAACTAATTTAGATAAATCCAAATAGGAGGGAACTCAATTGTAATCGGGAAGAGCTGGAATCACTTGATTCTATAATTGATATCCGAATCAGATTAGATTGTTCGGACGTCCGGTTAATTAGTTGGATACTTGTGGTGAAAATAAAAAAAAAATAGGAGGGAACTATTGATTATTTTAATTTATACTGGTATTATTTTATTTTTTTGATTTACAATGAGTTGGGGATCGAACACAGAATCTATAACGTACTACTCAAACCCCTCACTAGATCAAATATAGTGACTTAATTTAGTACACTAATAATAACAATAATAAAATTCCAGCTTAGTTTGCCAACCTGTCTGAAAAGTGAGAGCAACATCTCCCAATTGGAAGTCAACATGACACCAGTAACTTATTAATTAATCCATTAAATTAAGATTTTTATTTTTGTGAATATCGTGAAATGCATGATTAGCTACTTTTTAATTAATGATCGATGCAATTGGTCTTTGGAGACGATGGCCCATATGTTTTTTCAATTCTTTTGTATTTTTAGTGAGATTTTGCTTTGACAGATAAACTTAGACATAAATAGTACTCGTACATGAACAAGATAATCCTCTTTTTCTTTTAAAATATATATAAAAAACATAATCAGTGCCTAATAATTCGTAAAAAAAAGTATATCGTCAATTTGCAATTACATATATGATATATCACAAAATCGGGATTTAGGGGTCCCCCGTTTCATGGACAATACACAAATGGGGAACACAATACACAAGCCTCATGTGTTTGGAAGTTAAATAT
Organism: Trifolium pratense; assembly: GCF_020283565.1. Classification (NCBI taxonomy): domain Eukaryota; kingdom Viridiplantae; phylum Streptophyta; class Magnoliopsida; order Fabales; family Fabaceae; genus Trifolium; species Trifolium pratense. The sequence goes on along the minus strand of NC_060065.1, from coordinate 53,039,629 downwards.
TCTTATGATATGCTATTTTTGTAATATTTTTTTCAGGGTATTCGATTTATATTTATAGCGGCTCTCCCCAATTTTTTGGGCTAACTCCGCCACTAATTAATATTGTACCAAAAAAAAAACACTACATCAATAAATTCTGTTTAAATTTCAAAATTTCGATAAGTCCATCTTTTATATACTCCTTCTCTATACATGCATCTATATAAGTTTGACTATTCCAATTTGACAACAATAAAAATAATAATTTGGTAAAAAAAACAATAAAAATAATAATAAAAATAAGATAAATTTTTAGTCAATAAAAACATAAAATATTTGACTATTCCAATATTTTGAATATGCATTCAATACGATGGAATATGGTTCATTCTTTTCTTCTTCCTTATGCTACCATATTCATCAAGAGCTAATATTAATCTATATTTACTCTATCATGTCCTATACTCCTGCAACTAGATTGACATGCTGCTGCTTTTGAACTACTTGTCACAACTTTATACAGCAGCATCACATTATATCAATGAAGTAAGTACTACTGAAATATATTTTGGTTACACAAGCAAGAGATCGATTTACTCCAATTCATAGCCCAGCTAAACTCATAGACTTAGCTATATTTTTTCCAGAATAATTCAATATATTATTATATACACATTTCACCGTCCTTTTTTTAATCATTTTTTAATAATTTAAATAATTCAATTTTGAGTTTTTTTTTAAAAAAAAATAAACAAATTTAACACATTTCATTAACTAGTAAGTGCTCAATACAAAAGAGAATAATCTCAAATCTACGGAAACTAACCCAAAAATTGGCCGCTCGATCAAGAGTATGAGCAATCATATTCGTTTGTCTCCTAACAAACTTCACTTCAAAGTTTTTGCACGATGACATAATTTAGATAATATCAGTAACAATTAAACTAAATTCTAAATTACCACTACGTCTCGTTCGAATAGCTTCAGTCAACAACACATGTGAGTCGCTTTCAAATTGAACCTTATCCAAACCTCTATGATTGACTTCTTTCATAGCCTACAAGAGCGCACATGCTACGCCTTTCACGGTTAACTAAATTTTGAGTTTATTTAAATTTGTAAAATAGCAATAGTAAAATAATTAAAAGAATTGATATGTGGCATATATGATTAAATTTGGATGGTGAAATGTTACTTTCATATATATGGAAAAAAAATGATGGACTTATAATCGTCAGATACAGTGGTCAAATGTTATAGTGTTACTGTATTAAGCACTACATACAGTGGCATAAAGTTATGAGAACAAATATGCAGGCATTATATATATCACTAATTGCAAAAGAGGGTGGACTCTAAACTATATCTTCCTAGATCCCTGCCTACCGACGAAGATTAATTTTGCTAATGCAAATAATTAATTAATATTTATAAAGTTTATTTTATGGCTGCCACACTATATATTATTTTTTTAGGAACACGACTTTTGTTGTCTTCATTCATTTCACTATGTAAATGTTGAACTAGTACCCTAATCTATCTATATATATAATACTATATTATTATTGATCTATAGTATATACTTTTGAAGGGAAATGTGATTTTGGTATTACTACTAGTGCCAATGGGATTGACTATTGATCGAGACATAATTTAGTCCACGAAATTAAAGATGAATTATTTCTTTGTTCGGTTGTTCCTCTCTAGATTTTAGTTGATAATTATTTTTTTCTTCATAATAGTAGTTAATATTTGTATTTGTTTGTTTGTATTATAAAAAGTTTCAAAAAGTAGGATGGTACCACAGTTTTGTAAATCCTCCTATTTTAGATGGAAAAAGATAGCAACGGACAAAATTTTGATGCGTTTTCCAATTTTATTTTTCAAAATATTTTTTTTAACCTATTTTTGAACATATATGAAAGTGGACGATTTGCTTAAGAGGTTTAACACTTCTTACTCGGAACAAACCTATTATCGGTTACTTTTTACTTTTTTTACACTTATTTCTATGACTATTCTTGGTTGTTTTGCTAAAAAATTTGGTGTTACCTAGATGCTTTTCAAGCTGAGATTGTTGGGGTGATGTTAGCTTTAGAGTTTTTTTTTTTTTTTACGCAACTTTAGAGATTTCTATAGGAAGATATAGTTTAGAGATTTCTATAAATCTCACACTGATTCTACTCTAGTTACTCTTGCTTTTAGAAATTTATCTTTGATTCCTTGGATTCATCGTAATCGTTGGTTAAATTGTGTCGAGCTCACAAAACATATATATGTTTTTCATTATCTCATATTTATAGAGAAAGCAATCAGTGTGCTAACGGTATTGCTACTCGTGGATTGCAAATTCAAAAATTTCAATGGTGGGATACGATTCCTAATAGTATATGTCATCTATTCACTAGAATTAATATATTTGGTTTGCTTGAATATAGATTTTGTTAATCTTTTTTGGAGCACTGAACACTTTTTCCCTTCATCTAGTTTTTCCTACGGATTTTATAGGTAAAATTTTTAATGAGACAGTTGTATTCGTTCGCTCCCCACTTAGACATTGGTCTAGTCCCCCAAATTCTCTTGTATCTCTTTTTCCTCTTTTTAATAAATTTGAGAGTTAAGCTTGTTTCTAGGGTGAATAAAAGAATATTAACATAGTTGAGATGTCTTTACTTTTCTTACTAAACTATCTCCATTTACCTTTAAAAAAAATTAAATTCTTTCCTTTCACTTTCTATTTCAATCCAAATTTTCAAATGTCTTAAAGTTTTTACTCCTTGCCTTAATTTTGCTTAGTTTTGTCTTCTTGGATTTTGACAAATGATTATCTAACAATTGTTGAGAAACACTACCATAAATATAAATAAATAAGTAGGGTATATATTCATTTATAGGCAAATGATCACCATATCTAAGACTTATTGAATCGGTCCTTTTCAGATAGAGCTTAGGTCTCTATTCTTATATAGTATTTGTCTCCATCTCCAAACAACATGAGGCTCCCTAGCAAGAATGTTATTAGTATATATGTGAGTGTTACTATATAGCGTATAGTAAGTGATTCAAATTTCATAATGTAGTTATTTACATGATGCATCATATTATCTAGCTAGCTACATTGATTAGTCAATCCAAACACCTGATCGGATGAATTTATGGGTAAAGAATCTCATCCGTAGAGATGAAAGGCAATGATGAATATTTCTCATCATGTGTGTGTTGGAACATATATAATCGTACAAACGGTGAATTTAGGCCTCTTATACTTATGATTAATATATATTATATCAATTTTAAAAAATATATATATTATATATAATTCAGTGCTTAATTATGAATATCAACTAAATAAAAAATGTTACTATTATACATGTATGAATCACACCTTTGATATTTTAATTATAAAGTTTATGGACGTGTTCGTATGCAGTCACAAAAGATACATGACCTGCTTTTGGACAATTATTTTACGACAATATTAAAAAAAAATGTTTTTCTTAAAACTACTCATGATAATTTAAAGGTATTTATCTAACGACCAATTAAAACAAGTCACATGCATATGTGAAATAAAAATTGATTACAAGTTAGTTGTAAGTAGCACATTAAATCTACTTATATTATTTATTTTTGTTAGTTGTTGGATGAATACTTCAAATTATTTAAAGGTAGAATAGACTTCTCTAAAAAATAATGCTACATATATAATTTCATGAATGTTGAGGTGCGCCCTAATGATATATACATGTCCTCCAGTTAGATATACTTGAAGTATTTTAATTACTAATTGCGTGCTCCTTTCCAATTTTTTCTCTATGTCTTTAGTCTTCCACAAATATATTATTGTTCTACTTTTGCAGAGTGTCAATGCTTTTAATTAATAAATTATTATGTTTAAAATAATAATTAAACCCCACTATGGTGAAGAAAACCAGGCCAATTATCCATTTTGGTCTGTGTGTTCGGATTTGAGTCACAATTTTGGTAGCTGTAACCATCACCAACACTATAATTACAATACGTACTTGGTATATATATGTTTCTTTCTTTACAACAAATTTTGGAAATTTTCTTTGAGAAAAATGTTAAGAAATTTTCTTAAAGCATTTGTTAAAAAATCAAATTTTAACACTTTAAAAAGTCTAAAAACCGTTGTTTTCAATACAATTTTTTTTTTGTTCTTTAACAAGTGTTTGTAAGCATGACCCTCTTTACCGTTACAAAATAATCAAATTTTAATTAATTTAACAATTATATAAAATAAAACTTTTAACCTGAATAAATGTGATGGTTAGCTCAACCGGTACAGCTAAAAATTAAGGAGTTGAAAGTCCATGATTTAAGTTGAAAAAAAAAAAACTAAATTAAAATAACAATTAATCTGTTTATTGGCTTGGTTTGTGGGGGGGGGGGGGGTGGTGGTGGTGGTGGTGGTGGTTTATATGATTGAAAAAGTTGGACGAGGGATACTAAAGAGGGAAACATGCGTATTCAGAAGGACTCAAAACAATTGTGAGAGAGGGGATCTTTTTTTATAGGAGAGAGAAGATATAATTTTAACAAAAAAATAAAAGGGGTAGTTTTGTGTGTAAACTTTGGGATCAACAGGAAATTTGGAGAGCAGTGAATCTCAATCCATAATGCACAAAGGAAAACTGAGACCATTTTCAATGGTCTACTTATATTTTTAAGTACTACTCCCTCCAATCCTTAATACAAGAAGTAGATCAATTTTTAGATACATTGAAACATTGATGTATCTAGACAATAATATATAATCTAGATACATCAATATTTTAATGTATTTAAAAAGTGAATTTCTTCTTGTATTAAGGACCGTTGGAAGTAGTACCTAATAGGTATTTTTATTGGAGTAAAAACAAAATTGTATCTAATTTTACAATAAGACATAGTACATAAATAATTTTTGTGTGACCCATTTAAAATG